>NW_027466474.1:9030000-10370000 GCF_050575085.1 Anarhichas minor | reverse complement strand
GCTTTGTGAGCATACACACTGTGCTTATGTTAGCCGGCGCACAAACACGGTGCCGGGCTGACTTGAACTATTCAAAAGTTTAAAAAAAGAAGAAGAAAAAAAAACCATAACATCTTATCAATGCGCAGTAAGACATCACACTGAATGTTTGTGTTTGAGCCCAAAACGAGGCTTAAATGCGGTTCATCAGTGACAAAAGACATGCAACATGCTGCAGATTTAGACCTGCCGGGGTGTGAGGAGCGTTCTGCGGAGCAGCCCTGATTGTGGCCCGTTCTTTTCGACTGGATGCGTCTCCTGACTTCACCTACTGTGGTCGACTGGATTAAGGCAGTGAGTGGTTCCATGGCGACTTTCTATAACAGCTATTTTTACAGGGACAGAATAAGTAAGGCCCAGAGGATATCAGCTGGAAAACACAGTTGGGATAAGACAAATAATAATGAAAAAAAAAAAAAAAATCACCAGTAGAGGGATCTCTTGTTTTTTCTCCGAAATGTTTCAGTACAACATGTAGAACACAGACAGCATATCCATAAAAATGAAATCCTACAATAAAACAGAATGCTTTTCATAACAGTGCACTGCTGAACCAAAAAATATATATATAATCATCATCATCAACAGCAAAATTTAAGATTACTATTATGCTCATATTCCGAACTATGGGGGTTATTTTTAAAAATATATACTCATCACATGACAGAGGAGCCGAGCATCTCAGGACACAGACATGCTCCGTGTCTCTCATAGACTCTGAGGGAAAATGTACATCACTGGAAACTGACCACGACACAAATGGCAACTCGTGTCGAAAACACTCTTGTGGGGGAAAAAGGCCGAGGAGCGGAGGGACACAGCAAGATGACACAAATCCTTTAAGCCAATAGTATTTCCCCTAAAGAATTACCTCACATGCACTATAGATAGAGCAGCCTGACAATGAAGGCGGGGGGAGTAAAACAAAACTGCATCTACTACTGTTCTAGTAAAAAAAAAAAAATAAAACTAGCAGACCACGACGACCGCCGTTTGTTTTTTCCTTCTTTTTCAATAGCCAGTAAGATGGAGGTCAAAACACATCCACTATAGTCTGAAGTCTGAGAACGGGAAAGCCTTGTGCTGAAATTTCCACAATGAAGAAATCAAAGAGATACGCAAAGCCTGAGTATTCAGTGACCGAGAGCGAACCGAAAAGGATTTTGTCAATTCATTTCATGGGGCAATGCTTTTCTTTTTTTAATTTATTGTATCATTACTGCTACAATTTCACAACCCTTCTGGTAAAGAATAGTAAAGAAGTATCTAGAAAATCTGTACATAAAAATAAAAGGGTATGCACGGTACATTCAATATCTGTTACTGAGGTACTAGAAAGGTGTTCCCTTGACACCAGGGCAACAGCGTTAAAGAGTTACTCCTAGGGACTATTCCTTTGGAAAGACAATAGCTTGTTATCATAACAGGGTGAGGGAACAGACACACACACACACACTCATGTCCCCACACACACACACACCACTGTCATTAACAAAGCCAGCATGCAAGAACACTGTCCGCTTGCTCCTACAGGGAAACTAAACTCTGCTGTCCCCTCACGCTTAAAGGAATCGGTGGATGCATACTGGTTGATGAGCAGGTGTGTCGGGCGGGCCATGACGGTGTGAGAGGAGTGGAGGGTGGGTGGATGCAGGGGTGGTGGTGTTGGTGGGATGCAGTGAGATCTTATAAAAACAATAAGGCGGTAGTCGATCCCTGGTCACCCATCCTGTGTTGTGAATGTTGGCAGTGTGAGATCCTGTTCTTCATCACTACAGCTAACCGCTAACGCTCAGCAACACCACTCTGAGCGTGGGGGACAGCGCCCTCTGCTGGCGAGGCCGCTGCCATGCTCTCAGGTTCTCCAGCCAGAAAAGGCTGCTGCGTTTGATTCTTGTGTGTGACACACACACACACACACACACACACACACACACACACACACACACACACACACACACACACACACACACACACACACACACACACACACACACACACACACACACACACACACACACACACACACACACACCACTTCCAGCATGAGATGAAATTCATGCACAGGCGCTCTCTGATATGATGCTATCATGTCGTGACGAAGCGATCCGTAAGGGGCAGAGCATGTGTAACTGCAGGGCTGACTGTCCTGAAACTTAGACGGTCACACCGGTAAAAAGGTCACGAAGGATGTTTGGGTATCACTATCGGTAGTATGAGCTGAGCAGATACAAAAAAACGTTCCAGTCCGACAGAGCTCCACACTGACTGCATTACAGACCCCTCTGCCGAGTCAGCGGACGACAGTGCCAAGGGGAGCTAAGGGCCAAACAGGGCTGAGGGGCCGCTCGGCGCCTGGTGGGGAGGACAGGATGTACGGTTGGTGATTCCGTCTGCTTTACTCTAGTACACATGTTCCCCCATCACAAGAAAGGTGGAGGGAGGAGAAAAAAAAAAAAAGAAAAGAAGAAGAGAGCAGTAACATGAGCCATTAATGTACAAAGGGGGGCTTCAACCTTTCTGCCTCTGTGCCTCGACTAGTCGGTCAGAGGAGGACTGCAGGAGGCAGCAGACTGTAAAGCCTCATGTCAGAAATGCTATATATTTTTTTTTTTTTTTTACAAAACAAACAAACATTAACACCTAGAACCACAACAGGGCAACTTTCCATTAAAACAACAGCCAACTAAGGATATAAACCAATCCAATCATTGAATCCTTGAGAACACAGTTATTGCTGACATTGTGGGGGAGTGAAGGGGGGAGAGGGGGAGGGGGGGTGGCAGGTAGGTGAGATGATGACGAGGATGGAGGGATGCGTGTGTGTGTTCTGAGGGTGTGGGTGGGATGGGGCTAGCTGTGGATAGGTCACTCCTGGGCTGGTTATGTGATCTGAGGAACAAGACTGTGTAGATCCACATCAGGTCAAACTGGCGCTGCCGATGTACTGGAGGGGCGGGCTGTGTCTGATGCTGGGGGAGGGGGGAGGGGGGTTCCAGAGGCGACGGAATGTGCTGGTGGCAGCAGGGGGGGCTATTGGTCAGAGGGGATGTCTCTGTCGGCTTCGGCCTTATTAGGGGAAGGGGCGTGAGGGGGGTGGGAGACGGGGGTGATGCCGTGTGACAGGGTTCCTGAAACGAGGCTTTCAACCCCTGCAACAGCTCCCGGGAGACCCCCTACTGCTGCAACGTTGATCAGACCTGGAGGGAATCTGAAACACAGATGAAGGAACATAAATCACGATAGCTGCTCGTTGTAAAATATGTAACCCCCCCCCCCCTCCCCCGACCATTCTCACCTTCCACACCCACTCCTCTCACCTGTAAGTGGCTCCATTAAGTTCTGGGTGAACGGTGGCGGCCTCCATGCTGGGCCACTGAGAGGCTGCCATCAGATACTCCTTATTAACGCAGTTCTTCAGACTGTCGGGGATTCGTCCTGGAGTTGGAGAAACAGACCGTTACTCAGAGAGGGTTTCTGGTCTGTTTTTGAGGACCTGATCAGTTTCAGGGCTTTACCCAAATCTGAATTCCTAGGCCAACTGTTTCGCCGGTTTAGGCCGAATATTCAACTTTGCATAGATTGTACCGAATAGTTTGAAGCTACATTCATAATGTTGACTCTCAAATTACAAATCAACACTCGAATACTGCGCACCTTTCTCTATTTATTCCGTTTAAACCCAGTATTTCTGCAGTAGCAGATAAAGATTAAGCTACGCGATTAACTGTTTCTTCTTTATATTTACTCTGCATCGGCACATGATCATAACTTACAGGTACGGCTTACAAAGTGTGTATTCAGTAGTGAATAGTACTATGTTAAATTCCAGTGGTGGCTGCGTAGGATTGACTGTGTGATCCAAATATTGCCAATAACTCCAGAGTGTTGTAAACTGTGTTGTAAAACAAGATTTATTTTAAATCAAAATACTCTGCATCAATCCATATCTGTTGTCGTCTAGACTTTCAACAACGGTGGTGGAATCACTGTTTGCTCTCCCGCTTGCTGTACAAACAGTATAACACGAATGACGTTAGTGTAGCCGCATTCGAAGGTCAACGTGAATGAAGCTTTGATGCTTCTAAATGTTTGGTAGAGCCGTATGATAAAATACTCATTTAATGTAATCAAGGCGGGTAACGGGTCATCCATCATTCTTTAAAATCAACTCTATACAGGCTTTCCTTTCTGTAAATCACCCGTAATGTTGTACACCCTTCAGCAAATCAGTGTCCACAGAATGAAAGCGTTGGATTTGTGTCGTTCCCGTCTACTGCATCTATAATGTATCTATATCCATGTATTTAGGTGAAACAACAGGCTTGATTCCGTTCAGGGAGAACTTACCGGTGATGGCGCGGCGAACCTCCCTGGCTGCCTCCTCGCGAGCCTCCACGGAGGCCTGCTCACTGTACCAGGATGTGTGCGGGGTACAGATTAAATTGGGGGCGTCCTTCAGAGGCCCTGTTGAAAAACTGTGAAGAAAGGGAAAGGTCGTTACGGAGACGAGCGATGAGGTTGTGTGTCGGACGCAGCGGTTGGGTGTCGAGGGTCATTGTCACCTGAAAGGTTCCGTCTCATGAACGTCCAGGGCAGCCCCTCGTATCCGGCCCTCTTTCAGGGCCTGAGCCAGTGCTTTCTCGTCAACCAGACCGCCTCTTGACGTGTTCACCAGGAAGGCTCCCTGACGCATCTGTATCACAGAATCAATAACAGCACGCTTAGACTATGGGGAGCAGGCCATGCTAGACAAGGCTGGAACTTGAGATAATATCTTTATCTGGTACGCTGCTAAACAAAAGGGCAGGATTATATTAGGATACGGTCATTCTGATAAAGCAGCAGTTTACGTAGCTGATGCAGGCACATCATTCATAGCATTTCCTCTAACAATTAGACAAGACAGAGTGCAAAAATGTCCTAAAAAAGTAAAACAATAAAAACCAAAACATATTTCATAAACCATTTCTTTTTAAATCTCAAAACCATTGATGTAAACACATTTTTTCCATTGTCATTGATTAGACGCTGCCTTTTGTAAATACTCCAACATTTGAGAATATTGGAACATGAGACAAAACTTGTGTTTGGGCATATTCAGAGTGCACCCACACACCTGTTTGATGGTGAAGTCGTTAATGAGGTGGTGGTTGTGCTCGTTGAGGCTGCAGTGCAGGGATACGCAGTCAGAGTGGATGAGCAGGTCCTGCAGAGTGGCCATGCGCTGCAGGCCCAGTGAGCGCTCCACGCCATCAGGCAGGTACGGGTCATAGAAGATCACGCCGAATCCAAAGGCCTTAGCCCGCAGAGCCACGGCTTGGCCGACACGTCCTGCAAGACGAAGAGAAATGGGAAGGTTATCAACAGCTGCAAATAAGTAAAAATCAGCCTTTTATTTTGAAACATAAATTCAAAACAAGTCATGTTAGAAGACCTGGCTCTGGTGCCCCCTGATAAATCTCGACGCCCACTCTTCACTCTTCACTCACCTAGACCGATGATGCCCAGCGTCTCCCCCCGGATGCGAGCAGCTCCGCCAGCTACCTCCCTGATCTGCTCCACACTGGAGGCCCGGGTTCCCTCCCGGAGGGCCTGGTGCATCCAGGTGACTCGCCTGTACAGGTTGAGGATCAGACATAGCGAAGTGTCGGCCGTCTCCTCCACAGACGATGCTGGCACGTTACAGACGGCAATGCCTGAAAGTAGGAAAGAAACATTAGTCCCTCTGTGTGTTAGTCTATGCAGAAGCTCATGGTTGAGTCGGTGTCTCGGGAAAACATGTTTGAAGTTCCACCCGCTAACCTAGCTCGGCAGCTGCTTTGATGTCGACGTTGTCGAAGCCCGAGCCAATCCTGACAATGACACGAAGGCCTTTAAACTTTTCCAAGTCATCTCTGGACAGAGTGATGGTGTGGTAGAGCAGGGCAGCAACGGCCTCATTTAGCACCTAGAGAAGAAAAACGCATCAGAAATCATTTTAATCACAGTCAACTCCACTTAAAACCTCAATATTACACCACTTCAACAACTGTGAACGCTGTGGTGGAGACAGTTCTGCTTGATAGAATAGAAAAGGCAGCAGTGCAGATCTTAATTACTTTCATACTATAGGATTGAAGTGTTCTGGCCTCATGGATTAGGGTTGCAGTATGGAAGTGTGTGTGTGTGTGTGTGTGTCTTTTCTACCTTCTCGTGAATCTCTTGTGTGGACTGGGCATCGCAGAAGGCCACTGTGGCCACATCTTTGAGGATGGGCATTTCCACAGTGCAGTCGCGCCCGTCCAGCAGGGCAACCAGGGGTCGCGGGTGCATTGGCCCGTTCAGGATGGGGGGTCGGATACCTGAGTCCAGCAGGAAGAAAGTAATGTTAGTTGCTGCATATTAGCAAGAGGTGTAACACATGTTTTCATCTAAAGCGTACTGCTGAGGATACAAGTATAACTTAAGAGTGCCCAGATCCCGTTTCTGTCCCGCCAATACAGATAATTATATTTCAACATCAACAAAACATCGCCTTCAATCAACTGTATATATATATTCAAGTTTCTTACCAAAAACTACATTCACAAGATTACATTTGAACACATCATTATAACGTCATAATTTTCCTCGGACCAACACTATTTTTTTACTGAATGGAGCATGAACCCATGATAAAGTAATGGTTCTCAATGGAACCTCCATATGTTAGCCGTTAGCTTCGGTGCTAACGTTCACTAGCTCTCCTGCCGATCTCAACATGGATCTGCTGTTCACAAGGCAGCGTTATCGGGGATGGGCGACTAGAAAGCATTAATGAGCCGATAACGATCAACAGTAAAACTTTATTAAACTTGTAATGAATCCGTGGTTCACGTGCGTGCCGCACCGTGTGGGGGATGCGTACGGTTACACTACTACTCACTGCTGATGCCCCTTGATGTACACAGCTACCAACCACTTGTGTTTCAGAACCAGCGAGGTTGAGCTCGAGATTAATGACTCAACAGTCTGCATTTCCCACGTCTGGACTACCCAAGATGATGTAAGTCATCGTACACTCAAACTAAATCCGCCTGCACACATGGCTAAAGTTAACAGGAGTAACTGCCACACTCCTTAGACGATAACTCAAGACCTTGATGACTCTCTTTTCCCCAACGCATCCAATGTCAACAACACCCTCAGGGCACTACGAGGATGATGTGCGAGTGTGTGTGTGTTTTCTCTATGGTTAGAAACGTGATGTGTTACTAAATCTGTGAGGAGCATGGAGAGTGTCCAGCATCCTGGCCTATTTGGTGTTGAACTCCAGCTCTGTTTCATCATGCTTGGAACCAGCATACACCATCGATCCCTCTCTGTACTTAAGATTCTTTAGACCCCTCATAAGGGTGAAGTTACATTTTGGTTTATGATGCAGAAGTCTGGGAACCTGACCTGCCATTGTATTAGAAGTGCACACGCAGAGAGATATGGGGGGGGGGGGGGGGGGGGGGCTGGGACGAGAAGGGGAGAGGTGATGGAGTGTGGCGGCTGGGGGGGGTAGAGAAAACTGCGGGGTCTCGGAGAGGAGGCGGTGGGGGTTCATGAGGGGGTCTGAGTCATGACCTAAATTCTCCTGTCCGCAAGAGTCCCTCTTCCTATTTGTCTGGTTCCCCCCTTTCTTCAGACACAGACCTCACTGGCAAACATCTGCATGTTTGGCCCATGTGCATCATGGTCACTCACCATTATGCCAACAAAGGAAATGTTGCATGTCAAACACAAATAAATGCCATAAATAAATGCCACATCTCTGCCAATGCATCGGTATTAAATGGAGGGGAAATTGATACAGTTGTATCTGCAAATGCTTTCTACTCCTCTCTCTCTCTCTCTCTCTGCAGTTCTTGTCTTGGACTGACCCCACACATGCACCAGTACACACCATCTTGCCCCTGCTGTGTGACAGGTGTGTGTGTGTGTGTGTGTGTGTGTGTGTGTGTGTGTGTGTGTGTGTCCCAGGGTGGGGGAGTGTGTCTAGCGGGAACATTTACTTGGACACGGGGCAGGAGGTAATGGTGAGACAGCAGACGAGGTAAGGGAGCCGGTAGCCGGTAGCCAAGGGTGGAAAACAAATATTTGTGAACACTTCCTCTGACGTCTGAGCATTTCCCAATGCATGCTTGAAAAGCACACCACAGAAAAACACACACAGCCGGTACGGTTATAAATATGTACAACAATGTACTTCTCTACTGCACTCCGTTTAGCAGTGTGATTCACAGTTATTGCAGATGGCTCAAGAATGCTAACAGGCCTAATGCTACACGCTGAACGCACAAAGAGACGCTTACTGTGTAGAAGAATCCAAAGGGGTTCATCACAAAGACCCCTCTGAAAAAGTAGTTGTGGAAATATACAAGTAGGCCTACACAAAGAGTAATTTGAGTATAGGACACTGACATACCCGAGGCCTACTAAGCGCAAGCATGGCCGCACACACAATACAATTCATTCAGTGATTCATTCATTCTCCCTCCCTCTCCCTTTCTTTCCCCTCAATCCCTCCTCCTCTTCTCTCTCCCTCTGGCCGCAGTTGGAGTAGTAAGAGGTGAGGGGGGGGAGGGGCAGCAAACGATGATAATGCAGCAAGCAGCGGTACTCCACCCAGACGCAGCTACACACACACACTCGGGTATTCAGTTCCTTCTTGACGGCTGCGACAAAACCAATACGTGCTGAACATAAAAGGGAAACTGCACACACGCATAGCTGCTCCACACCCGAACCTTAGATCTCTACCCCCACACGTCACACATTTCAAAAAACACATGCCAAAATAGAAAACACATGAGCACCAGGCCTAACCTTGCATTATGAAGTCTGTGAGCCTGTCTTCCTCTCTCTCTCTCTCTCCCCTTGCTCTCCCTCTATCGCTTTTTTTTTTTTCTCCCTCTCTCTCTGTCAGCCTGCTCTTGGCTGGCTGGATCCCAGCTGTCATCCACGCCCAGCCCCTCCCCCACGCACAGCCTCCAATCAGCAGGCAGCATCATTGAGGGCCAGCCAACCAGCACTAACCTCATTAGCATAGCCGGGTCTGAGGCCGAGGGCAGTTTGGGCTGTTGTCGTTTTTTAAAGAGACAGCTGGACCGTTTCCCCGTAGTTGCGGCCACGACCCTTCACCTTGTCCTCTCCCTCTCACCCGTCTCCAGAGACTCACCCAGACTGTTCCCTCCATTTTAGCACACCATTATGTCTGATCTCCACCATCCACAACAGCTCAGAATACTGTCTCTTCTGGAAATCTGCACTGTACCACCCATGACTGTGTAGCAACACAAAGTTTACTTATGTTCAGTCATCTTCAATGTGAAATACAGTGCATCGCCTCCATCTGCACGTTCCTCGCGTCCCAATTTAATCAAATAAATTGACAAACAGCGACCTGCTTCACCCTCAAATGTACGGAGCCCCGTGAATGGACATGGGTGAAAAAAGGCGCAATACTTTTGAGTTCTGGAAAAAAAGTACTTCCAGTCAACCCGAAGAACAAGAAGAGAGCAAAATGGTGAAATAGTCTCTTAGCTGCAAGTGCGGGGCAGAGGGCAAACTGACCCGGAAGTACATTGACATAATTATTATTTTTTTAACCTAAATGAAAAACATACCACCACCCTCAGTCCCTTCCATTGCTCCGTAATCAGGGTCAGCAATTCAACCAGTCAGTTCACAACACTACCAACCAATAGCCTTTGACCCCCGTAAAACAAAATAAATAATTACATTAACACCAGAATATTCAAAAGAACGGCAGGATAATATATTAAAAGAAACCATTATAGAGCAGAATTATACAAAAATAATCTGGAACTGTCGGCATGTAGTTTAAAAAAAACAAAAAACTAAAACATTTCAACGTGTTCTAGTTTAAATCTGCCCTCACTATGGTCTGCCTACATATTTAACACAGCTGCTGGTAGAATGTTGTGTTTTACCACCTTACACATTTTCATCTTTATTAATCATTAATATAAGGCTCAACTGTCCGACTGTATGGGTATGATGGCCTTCATAGCATTTTTATTTAAATTCTTTATATTGAAATAACAAAATATACTTAAGGCATGCAAGTTCTTACTTTGACTTTGTTTACGAGTATAAATCTCACCCTCACAAATGCGGTCAAGTCTCTGCCGCTTGACTTGTTTGTGTTTGTCCATCAGAGCCATAGACCGCGCAGTCTGAACCGGGGACAGAGTAGAGCAGAGCCAAGTCCTATGGAGGCCTTTTAATGTCGTCCACTTAGCTTCACCTGCACACAAATAATAATAAAACACAGATGGTAAAGAAAACAATAATCATAATTCACTTGTTTCTATTTCCACATGATCAAAACTGTTTAAAAAAAAGGTACATTGAATTTTGTTTGTTAAAAACTAGCAGTGACTACATTTTCCTGGTATGAAAAAAGTATATTATTGTGTAGCTATTAAAACATGGACATGATACCTATAAACTTGAAGATTCCTCAAAATGAAAACAATAAATTGATTATAGTTATTTGTACAGTGACTGTAGAGAGACTCACTCACCTGGAGAACAGTGCCGGTCAGATTGACAACTTCGTTTACACTGTAAACAATGAAAAGACACATTGATTTTAGATTATGGCAATGTAGTCTCACTACATTAGGTGTCTTGTATAGAGCTAAAACAACAACGCCATGTTGCAGGATTCAAACAGAGAAGTCAATAAAATTTAACTAGTATTATGTATTTTGTTAAAGGTAATGTGTACTCATAACTAGCTAATTCAGGACCGGGTCGTAAGGACTAATACTCTTTGACTTTACTTTCACACTGTGCCATGGTTCTACATCTAACCTGTTACTGTCGGTCATGGACTACAACTTTGTGGTCAACTTTATTTTACAATAACACCGCCACTCTCTCACACTATACCCAGTTAAACAACACCGACAAGTTACCAGTTAAATAAAACGCTGTTACGAGTGGTGAATGTAACGACAACTTAACGTTAGTAGTGAACATGTAGCGTTGAGTGAGCCTCTCGTTAGCAGCCAAGTTACCGTTAACTAGCTAACCGCTAGCTAACCGTTACTGGTACTGAATGGTGAATAATATGTATACGTTCCTTCAAATACAAAAGTTACCCCGCTCTTACCATGTGGCTAGTATATTACAATCAACATGTTCGTTCTTAAAAGTATCAACTTGAATTAACTCTGAATCGCTAATGCTAACTAAATACATAGCACGAGAGCTAGCTAGCCGATGTTGGCTAGCTAGCGTTAACCCAAACACAAACATTCGAGGACTTTAAGTAGCTTCATTTAATGAAAACTACAATTCCCTGCTAACTCCCGAAGACACGCAGCATTTTTGGTGTTATTTAGCTGCCAACAAACTTGTTAAGTGTGCCAATAAATAAAAACCCATAGCTACATGTATCAGGCGTTTGCAGCATTGCTAACGTTAGCTAGCCTGCGCCGTTAACTAACGTGCCGCTGAGTGTGAGGTGCAAACGGCGGGGGGAGCCCGTTCAGTCCGATTTGTTATCAGCGAGTGGCGCTACAATGTGAAATATCTGACCCACAAGCTACACAGTTCATCAACTCTACAGGGAAATGTGACTCGTCCACATGACTGAATTCAAGGAAAACTACTTTGAAAACCCGGTGACCGAATCTTGCAATAATAATGTCAGTTATTTACCCCGGATAAACTCTTTCAAGAGTGCTGAGGCAGTGTGCGTGCGTCGGTGGCGTTCCCTCTCTCCCGATCGCCATGAAATTAGACAAAAGAGGAAGTGGCCTGTTGGTGGGGGGGTCAGACAGCCTGTGAAAAAAAAGCACCGGTGGACTGCAAGGAGCGCCCTCACTGTCCACGGCGGAACGACAATCTCAATCTCGCACAGGCAAAACTTTTCAGTGCAACGTGCCTCCTTGTAAAATGATAAAACTTTAAAATAACATGTTTGGTATACTTTAACTTTGTCTGACGATTAATGTTTTCAGATATCTAGCCATGTATCCGCCTCGAAAAGAGACGTTATTGTTACTCCGTTGAAGCAAGTTATATTTAGGTTTTTGTGAAAACTTTGTCTCCTAAACAGAAAATGTAGTTAGTAAAGTCAGAATGAACTTAATGTATTTCTCTGCACAGGATTATACTAAAGTCAGCCACTAGGGGTCACAATCATGTTCTAATGTATGGGCCCCTGTTCTGTCATTCAACTGGAGGCAGTATAAGTTATTAGTAAATGGAAGACGATACACTTTTTGAAAAAAAAAAATAATTTCTCTATTCAATTTTATTTGTACATAAATTGTGCAACAGTAGTATTTCCAGCTGAAAATACATTAAAAATCATTTCTGAAAGGCCACCAAAACATCTGCATCAGCACCACCTTTGTCATACACTCTGGCTCAATGCGTGTACCCACTCCAACCACTGAAGTACATTACATTGTGCCCTATAAAGTCCAGCTGCAGCATCAACTCCGCTATTCAATTGACTTGTTATAGTGCATGTGCCACCTGTTCAAAAACGTCTGAATCAGCGCAAATGGAGATTGCAAAAAACGTCTGGCTGTGAAAAGAAGACCAGAGGACCAAGAACTCCATTTTAAGCTTAAGGCATGGTCAGCTTATATTATCAGCAGTATTATTCTTCAAGAGGTCTGTGTATGTTCAAGCAATTGAGAAAATATATATGAACAAAAGGGAGAGCTGTGTTTTCACTATAATAAACATTTTCCCTTTGATGTAGTTACTCACAAGAGAAATAAATCTACGACAATGTCTGATGGCTTTAAGGAACAGCAGTGAAATCCTGGAATGTATCCCACTTAACATACAGGAGAGCATTAATGTACAGATCTGAATTCTTATGCTTGAGCTTCTCATAAATACTATGCCCGTATCTGATGGCGCACCGAGGAATGTTTACCTCTATTCTATTAATCTATTGGCTTTTAATATGTTTTCAAATCACGTGTGAGGAAATATTAAGCACATTCTGATTGCTCCAGTATACAGAGTTCTTTGATTATGATGAGTTGTAGTAAGGAAATGAAGATACCAATAGTTAACGTAAAGTAAGCCAAAATTCTGTGTGCAAGAAAACTAGCTTATTTGCTCATGCACATTTCCCTATGGAGCGTTGAATTTTTTGTGAAATGTTGAATAATTAAGTAAGCGTTACAATGATAACATCGTAATTTGATTAGCTTCTAATTGCTTGGTTCTTGATTATGAACGCTGAACATGTGCCTTAGGAGGGCAGCAGGTTCCCAAGGACTCTGCTAGTGGACAAAGCCTACAGGTGTGCTTAACATAGTTATGAATGCAGTCATCACACTCTAGCGTCAAGGAGTGGTCAGTTCTCTTCTATAAGGTTCAAGTCCAGTTCTGTGCAGTCTCTTTCAAAAGCCATCTTTTGCCCTCCATCTATTGCAGTCCTTTTATCTTCTTCCTCCTCTTCACTTTCGCTTAGTGGTCCAATGCTGGCTCGTCCCAGGAACTCGGCAGGGGAGAACGCAGATCGCTGCTCTGCCTGGAAAGACCCTGGAGCGATGCAGCCGCCTGTACCACACAGTGGGCTCTCGTGATTACCAATCTACACAGGAGAAGAGGAGGAGGCATGATCATCATGTCACAAATCTAGCAATTAACATGTGGCAAAACACTTGTGGACCAGTCTAAGTCTCATTAATACAGCCGAGTCATCCGCTTCATACTTCTCCAGGATCCACACCCAAAAGGTAATAAAATACAGATGGTGCAGTGATTAAATCAATGGCAATGCCAGGAAGTCTGCATGGATTGTAGCGCCCGTTTGTGTTTAAGTAAAGATTAACTGATTGAGTTAATGGTCTTGGCTGACACGAGCAAAGTATCATCCAAGACCACATCAACTCTAGAAACTACAGACACTTAAATGATATAAATGGCATTTAGTCCCATTAAAATATGAAACTGATTTACCCATTTGACATTCATAGATCAGAATGTGTAGGCAAGCACCAGGAGTGTCACAGCACGCTCACACACTTTAACTTTCTAGCTACCAAATTTGAATTATGTACTGGTGGTTCATTTAGGCGACATAATATTAGCTAGAAATTAACTTTATAGAGACATTTCATCCCAAAGTACATATTTTTCCTCTTAACTGTATTCCCATGAATCAATCTAGATTGTTTTTGTTGCGAGTTGCAGAGCGAGACTTCTGCTGTAAAGACGTTTGCCTTCCCTTGATAATAATTGAACTAAATGGCACTCTGCTAGTGGAGCTCAAAGCGCTATAAAAAAGAAAAAATACTTTCCAGAAATCATGACCTGGTTACTCAAGATAATCCAGACCTTTTTGTAACTAGTTTAATTTAGGAACCATTTTCTTTCTACCGAACTATAACTATCACCGCGCAGAAGAAAGTGTGCATCTACTCATGGACAAGAGGCTCATAGCTCATCGTCACAAGCATGGGAACTCTCGTCCATGGGTAGATGCACACTTTCTTTTGATTTTGTGTGAAATGTCTCTTAAATAGTCAGAAAAAGCCTGCATTTAGGAATTTGCCTTGACAGCCATTTTGAACATGTGTTCAACAACGTGGCAAGTTAGTTTCGCTTTACTAGGCAGTTGCCAACAAGGAAACCTGTGACACAAATCAAATTATTAACAGGTCAAACTCTGGCTGGAACCGTTTTCAGTAGGGTGCATCACAGCCAATGGAGATCAGGAAAATGCAGTTTATGACACAAAAACACAACCCGGAACCCAATCCTGAGTGCACTGATGTGACTGGGACAGGTTTGTGGATACGGATCTGGAGCAGTACTTCTTCACTAATCATCCATAAGTTAACACCAGGCTGAAATGAAGACAGCTGAATAGTTAAGGGCCACACTTAGCTTCCCGAGTTGCTGGGGATGGGGTACTCGCATGGGCCAAATATTGCCCTCCAAGATCCAGAAGGCAGTGAACCCAGGCCCTCTGATTACATACTGTCACCAGCAATAGGAGGAGATTGACAGAATCTACCCACAGCACTTTGGGCTTTCTTGCTCACCTGTGTCATCTTGCTGAAGTCTAGGCCTGGCCTGGGGCAGGGCAGAACATCTGGGTCATGGCGCCTCTTCAAGCGCGGTTTGCGCATGTCGCAGGGCTGCGAGTGGCAGCGCGGCAGCGCTGGGTGCAGGTCGCGCCTAGAGGAGGATGGCGTGCTGCAGGCTGAAGTGGGAGATGAAGCCAGGGCTGGGTGCTCTATGCCAGGACTGCTATACGTCAAAGCAGAAGCAGGGGAGGGCTGGGGGGGCAGGAGCACCATGGAGGCATCCTGAATGTGCACGGGGGAGAGGGAGAAGCGGCGCTGCGGAACTGAATGGGAAACCAGGGGGGCTGGTGAGGAGGAGCAGGAGGAAGGCGTAGCAAAGGAGGCAGAACAGGCTCCTTTCAGTTTGTCACAGGGGTCCCATGAGAAGCTCCAGGGTATCGGCGAGTCTGAGGACAGTGCTAAGCTAAAGAAGGTAGGGCTAGAAGAGGAGTGTATGGAGGAAGAGGTGAAAGAGGAACTGGGACCACAAAGTGGCAAAGAGCTGGCTCCAGAGCTGGAACTAGATGCTCCTCCACTTTGGCAGCCACGTCTGACTGGGGTCCAAACCTTGGATGCACTAGGATGCCAGGTGGAGCGACACCGAGACAAGTCCTCTGGAACAGAAAGGGACCGGCAGTGGCGTTTTGGAGGTGGTGGAGGAGGTGAGCTTTGGAAAACCTGGTTTGTAAAAGAAACCTCTTGTCTCTGGAGGGGTTCTCCAGAGTGGGAAGGACACCATGGGGAGTCTAGTCCACAGGAATCACCCAGAAGGTTGGGTTTGGATAATGGGTGTGTAGCTGAGCTGATCTCTGAAAATACCAAAAGACAAGACATGAGACTAGGCAGGCAGATTTCCCCATCGAGAGGTTCCAAACACTGCACTAAATTCAATGAACTCGCCTTGTGATGATCTACAAGCACTCCATGAGACCGTGGGACTGGACCCCACTGCAGGTAATGACTGAAACAGAAATAAAATAAACTTAAATACAAAACTAGAACACAAAACTAAGTGGTCCGAGTAAAAAAAAAAAGATTTAGTATCCTACTTACCACATTGACATTGAATGAGAAAGCCTTGTAATACGGCTCTTCCAAACTCTGCTTACGGAGCTGCTCTGTGATAAGAGTCACCATGTTTGTAGCAACTATCCACCGACGGACATGGAGATGAGGAGGAGATTTACTGAGGGCAGTGGAAAGTGTGTTAGTCAGAATCCTGGCGTGGTTTGTGGTGTCCCCTCCACACCTCAACCAGCCAGACTGACAAGCTTTCCTCACTATGCCACCGTCATGTTTAAGCCACCTACAGGGACAGATGAAAAGGGATTCTTATGAAACAATGTCAACGATTACCGGACACTGGTCCCACACATTGCAGAGAAAGCACTTCATTGAAATAAATCAAATTGATTGAACAGTAGCTTATAAGTTTCTAGACAGATCCATCAGTCCTTGGATAGGAGTGTAAAATCTGCTAATTTCCTTTCCTCCAACATGTTGTAGTGGAGAAAAGCCTCCAGAAGAACAGAATGCCTGAAAAAAAAGTGTTCCAAGTACCACATTACTATACATGACCCAGGCTAGGCTCTACATGCTGCCCCATTCACACATGAAAGGCAGAAGTTCATGTTCACAAAGGCCGAAGGGGAACACATGGGCATGAGGAGAGCCAGAACAAAGAAGCACTTCACATTCCATCATGCACAGTGAACTGGACCATTTCTTATTGGTACTACAAACATGGACTAGTAAAAACTCAAAGAAAACCACAGAGTATGTCCAAATTGAAATCCTTTGGGGGAATGCCATCACAATCGTAGTCAGTTGGGTCCAACAAAATGTCAAGAGTTGAAGTGGTGAAGTGAATGGAAGGGGGAGGGAGAGACAAAAAAAGGGAAAAGATGGGGGGGGGGGGGGGGGGGGGGGGAGTGTGTGAAAAATGAATGGGGATAGGGGTTGGAAGCATGCCTTAGTGTCTTTGCAAGGGGGACAAAAGAACAGTGACCTGGTCTCAAGGGCTTATATTACCAGGGAAAAGCCAACATGGTGTGATGTAGAGCAAAGGGCCACAAGACAACCTGCGTGCACGTTCCTCTTATTATTTACTTTGCATGCAAATGGCAGAGTTAGCCGTTAAGATCCAACAGTTACTCAATGCACAAACATCTCTGAAGATTAACCCACAGTGGCCCATCCCAGCAAACCTTTGCACTGCACAAAAACATATCTCAAACTGAAACTACAACTAAAAGACTATTTATAAACTCTAGCCACAGCATTAAAATGTAGCATGTGTTTTGGGGGACTTTTGCACTGCAGTCTAACCTGCTGATCACCCCAAATCTAGAGCACATGTAATGCTGACATCCAGACAAGAAACATATTGAAACATAACGTTGATCAATTTAAACTGTATTTAATCTGAATTCCAACGCTTGATGCCACGTAACAGTCCTCGTTGAAAAGGCTTTAACACTTGCTTTAGTCAGTCAGATGTGGCCAGGGCCTTCCACCCTGTGGCAAACATGGTGCTACATTGCTAGCCTAGTTCCACATGCCAGAACACACGCTACTTCACCCCATCCTGTAGCAGCAGCCACTGGCAAAACCTACAGACTCTATTCAAAAACAGCCAAGAGCAGTGCTGTCAACCACCAGCTGATGTACAACTTTAACGTAACTTCACCATGTTGTCCGACATTACAAACGTAAACGTTACTGTGAATGAATTATGTGACATTCTTAAAACGACTAGCGAGACACATATAGCACAGACACTATTAATTCACACTGGCGTTAGTGAGGATTATTAGCGTTAAGTAGTTCTGGCCTAACAAATAAGTTTAAGGCTACGAAAAACATTCATGTTTGACAAGAAGAAATTAACGCCACGTTGTCCGACACATTAGCAGCACGAGAACTGTTTGTCATTGATAATGTAGGACTTATACATAAATAAAATTAGGCTAAATTAAGTATAGTATGTTGAGCAAAGTATAACGTTATAGTGAGCTCGCTCTGCAACACGATGCAGCCCGTGGAGCACTTGGTTATTAGCCGGTGTCGTAAGCTAGCTGATAGGATAACATCCTGACGTTAGTCAGTCTGCTAACGGTACCGGTTAACGGCTTGTCATTGTGCCCAGATGTACCCGTGATTCGTTAGACTAAAATAGGAAAAGGGACGTTGATACATTTATAATAATATCAGTTGTAACTGAATCAGTTGTAGCATTAGCTTGGCTACGCAGTCTGTTTGAAAGCTAGCATGCTACAGCTGTCCTGATGTATTACCTGCATTCAGTGGTTCCTTAGCAACCGAAGCTGAACACTGTGCGCCGGACTGAGGGAGTATTTATAGCCTTTGGACCGTACCAATACAGAGGGGTTTTCAATACGCTGCCTTAAAAAATGCAATATGAGGAAACCCCACAATACTTATACAGCGCATACTTTTACAATAAATACCTTTTATTTTTAACGTGTTCCCAATTGAAAACGAGAAACATAGCAAAATATGTCGCACTTATTTTGGAAGTCTCTGTCCCATTAACAACCCCCACAGTTGAGCCCTTCTAAATAAGGCCACAGCATAAACCAAACAACCAATATTATATATAAACTAAAAATCTATCATGGACGTATGCGTGGTGGATGTCAAGACTAGATGACAAGATAGCTGTCATTGGGCATTCAGTGTAAACAGTGTGAAGGAAAGGAGACAGTAGAGTGTCCTGTGTTAATGCAGGAAGTATGAAGAGGAAAGAGGTTGCAGGAATACAAGGGCTAGGACGAGGAGAGGTCACTAAAGAGGAGACTGACTCGGTGGAAGGGAGACAAATTATATTTAAGCTTTTGAAAGCAATCGGACTTTTTAAAAGGTCTCTAATAGAATGAGGATGGTGGACGATTAGATCCAGTAGGGGGCAGTAATGCAATTTACGGGACGAAAACTGCCGTAAAAAAACTTCAAAGAGAAGGAGAACTGTCATTGAGTAGCGCTCTTCCCCTCAGTAGTCTTAGGTATTCGTTACAGAGAAACCCAAAAACAATATGGCAGTTGAAAAACTCAGGAAAGAAGAAACTCTCGAAATGAGGAGGAGATTAATCGGGTATGTAAAAGTGAAACTGACTGTCTTGATGCTCGTTGGTACACATATTGTGCTGCTGTGCAGCATTTGCACGAAAGTTACTGACACGTAGTAATTTCTTCGATCACAGGCAGTCATGTAAACTGTTTTATTCAGACGATCCTGTGAAAATAGTGAGAGCGAGAGGCCAATATCTATTTGATGAAAACGGCGAGCGCTATCTGGACTGCATCAGCAACGTTCATCATGGTAACACATGTACCACCCGGTGCATAGTCCATTTATTACCGTTGTGTAACACTTTATATTACCCTCCGCCTGTCTACTAATGGCAGCACGTTTTTAATGCTGTTTTTAAAGTAACATACAGTATGATTCCTTTCGTAGTGGGCCACTGTCACCCCAGCATCACTGCAGCTGCAGCAGCACAGATGGACCTGCTGAACACAAACTCACGATTCCTGCACGACAACATAGTCACGTATGCAGACCGGCTGGCTGCCACCCTGCCCGAGAAGCTGTGCGTGTTCTACTTTGTAAACTCTGGGTAAGTTGTGCGCCCCCACACACACACACACGCACACACACACACACACACACACACACACACGCACACACACAGAAAGAATAGTACTCCTGAAGTACCACTCCTGTGATTTTACATCTGCTCTCCTGACAGTTCAGAGGCCAATGATCTTGCCCTTCGCTTGGCTCAGCAGTACACCCAGCACGAGGACGTCATTGTGCTTGACCAGTAAGTATTCTGTACTACTGCAACACATTTCCCCCCCCCCCCCCCCAGACAATACAGTTAATTACAACGAACTCTCCTTTTATACTAGTGCATACCATGGGCATCTAATGTCCCTCATCGACATTAGTCCGTACAAGTTCCGGAAACTGGCAGGACAGAAAGAATGGGTTCATGTGGTGTGTAAATTTACCATCATCTCACAAAACCGCTGACCAACAGTGGACCTGTATGTCTGTCTGAAAGAACGTGTTTCATCCTCCTAGGCACCGTTACCAGACACCTACAGAGGCGCTTACGGAGAGGATCACCCCGACCCCGGCCAAGCATACGCTGATACAGTGAAAGACCTAATAGAGGAGGTGCACAGGAAGGGTCGTAAGGTCTTTAAAACAGTTTTACGCAGCATGGATCAAATCAGCAATTCTCTTAACACCGTTAATGTATAATGGTGTAATAAACATTACGCCATTCATGTTACTTATTTACTACACTTTCCATACAGATCTCGGCCTTCTTTGCTGAGTCATTGCCAAGTGTCGGAGGACAAATCATCTTGCCCCAAGGATACTCGACTAAAGTTGCAGAGTGAGTGGTGACTCACTTTCAGGTCCTGCTTTGGCTCAGCCACACCTACGTTAGTGTTGACACGGTGCATTTCCCACAGATACGTGCGCTCAGCTGGCGGAGTGTTTGTGGCAGACGAGGTGCAGACGGGTTTTGGCCGCGTGGGAAGTCATTTCTGGGCGTTCCAGCTGCACGGGGAGGGTTTCTGTCCCGACATAGTGACCATGGGTAAACCCATGGGCAATGGGCATCCCCTGGCATGTGTGGCTACCACCGTAGAAATAGCCGGAGCTTTCACAGCCAATGGAGTGGAGTACTTCAATACGGTGACTATACAGTAGCCGTAACACATTATGAACACATTCTTCAAGTTGCTTTCAGCTGTAGAGACAGCCAGGGTGTCATAAGGAATACAACATCATTCTCAGTATAGTGCGATAGCATAGTAAGACCTTTTATTATTAGTAAACTGATGTCGGTCACACACAGATGGTGTCTTTTAAGGTAAAAAGTTCTCGTTTCATGTGGTAGTTATGTTGATCACTGACTGTTTGACGTCTGTTGATCCGTTCACCAGGACCACTTTTTAACAACTATGCTGCTGCATAAAACATAATCACTAATAAAGACTTCCCAAAGTCAATTGCTAACAAATTTCTGCTTTTAAGCAAACTTATTTCTATTGAAATCTCTTTTAACTTCCTCTCGTTGAGCATGCATACATAAACGTGAAATTATTTGGTTTTTTTCCTATAACTTCATGCAGTTCGGAGGGAACCCGGTGTCCTGCGCTATTGGCCTTGCATTGCTCGATGTGATAGAGAAAGAGGACCTGAGAGGAAACGCCCAACGTGTTGGAGCACATCTTAAAGATTTGCTCACAAAGATACAAACACGACATCAAGTGATTGGCGATGTCAGGTAAGGATGCCGTGACTAATGCACTCAGGCATTAAAACTCATTACGACCAACGCTGTTCTATTCTCTAGAGTCCATGGCATTTATTCAGATTGGAATAATAAATAAAAGCCATTTTCATGGTGGGTGCTCAGGCTTGAGAGTTGTGTGGGTATGCAGGGCATCTGAGATAAAGTGTCATCACATGGGAGATACAACTTGTAGCTTATGTAATTAATTAACACTACAGAGACTCTTGGGTTTTAAAAATAATGTACGTGTAAAAGTGCACAGGACCTTTTAAGTATGAAAATGTGCTACTGTGGCATAAAAGTCTTGTAAAAAGGGCCTATAAAGGCACTTGCTCTTCCTTAGCCAAGAGTCCAAATTTGAGCGTGCAGATTCCTTTCATTAGAGTACCAAGCACAACTAAAAGAGGGAAATAAATATATAAACACAGCAGTAACTTGTTAAACTGGGATGTTAAATTAAGCATTTTTGGGCTATATACATATTTAATTAGACAGGGAGATGCTCTAAAATTAAATAAAATCATCTGTTCCGTTATTCAAATGTTACCCGATGTGGGTCAGAGGGGTTTCCTAAGAGTCAACCTCATAGCCCTATGATGTGTTTTTTTACAGAGGTGTGGGACTGTTTGTGGGTGTCGAGCTGGTTACAGACAGGGAGCGCAAGACTCCTGCCACAGAAACAGCAGCACATGTGGTGAAGAGGTACCGTGTCGTAATACTGACGACATACAGCCAGATTTTCTTGTATTCAGTCTCTGCCGAGTGGTTTGTTGATATAACTCCATGTTCCTTTTACATTAGGTTAAAAGAGGATGATAAAATCTGTGTCAGTACAGATGGACCCTGGGAAAACGTCGTGAAGTTTAAACCTCCGATGTGTTTCAGTAAGGAGGACGCAGAGCTGGTGGTTCAATGTATTGACCGCGTCCTCACAGGTTAGTTACACTAACACCTCAGCCTACAGCTGTTACTACAGGGTCGGTCGTAGGTATACATCTAATACACTTAGTGTGAAAGATCCATATAGTCTTGATACCACACATTTGTAATTTAAGTGTTGCATAACTTTCAGTTCTCTTGTTCTCAGACATGGAAGCCAGTGACAGTTAAACCGGAAAAGGAAGACATCTAAGGTTTGTTAAACCTGTAGAAAACTTTTAATTGCATCAGACATTGTCAGATGGTCACATTCATAAAGTCCAGAGGTAGAGATTTGAATGCCTATACTTGAGGTTTCTGTAGATCAAACAAGTTCATTTCACTCAGAACATGTTGCCGTGTGGTCACCGTTTTTTGAAATTGAATAATCAGTCTCATAATTAGCATCTATCAGCACATTGTCATATCATAGCTCAACTATGAAAGTGGGGGCAGTAGATTTTAAAAGGCTGCCAGTCGTCTAGAGCATCACTAATTATGTTTCTCCCCCAGGTGTTCACAGCCATTTTAAGGCATGAATGAGATGCAGTCACATAGCTGATGAAACACAGCCAGTGGGAGGAGTTGCCAGCTTTAGCACATTGTTGCCATCGTGGTCCACTACAAGATGCTAATGTAACACTAATGAACTCCCAGTTATATTTTTCTTCTCCAAATAAAATCATTTTATCTTTAAATCCTGACTCCTCCTTTCTTTTCCTCACAGCAGCTGTGCATGTTTTATAATTAGTCCCAATTTACAACACTGATCAGCAACATGTTCTCAATACAGCACGGCTGAGATAAGCACTTACCAGACCACTATCGTTACCTCTCGGTCACATTCAGAAAAATGCTCAAGTAGTGCAGTTTCACATCTAGTGAGGCGGGTATTAACACTCAGCCAGTTATCCTGCAGGCAGCGACGCCCTCTCCCACAGCATCCGTAGAGATGTTAACATTACTCATGACAAAACAAGCAAGCCATTTAACAGTACAAAACATTTAACATTACCTTTACAAATAATAACAAAAGGATCCATGTGTAATATAAACCAAAAGTTTATTTCTATCAATTTGCCCAAGACACTAGAGGAATGAGTTTCCAGTGAGAGAGGGAGTACCCTCTTACATTAACAGGCTTGCGTTCAGTTGAATAACACTAGTAAAGCCACTTAAAATTGCAGACATGATGGGGGGAAGAATCTCCTTAAAAGCCAAAAAAAAAATATATGCTGGTTGTCTTCGTCTACTACGCGATCTGCAAACATTCACTTAACACTCTTACAATGAACCCTTTGATTAGTTTAAATCCCTTATTTTTGCCTCACCCCACATCTGAAGCCATGCAACTTGCATCCAACATTCAGCACGGGAGAAAATAACTAAAGATCTAGAAACACCAAAAAAGAAAAGAAAAAAAAGAAAAGAAAAAGATAATTGTTTTATTTGTGAGCTTTAAAAGCTCTTGCTCCTGCTCATCTGTAAATCCAGTAGACATGTAAAAATACAACCATACAATACATTAGATTCAAAAAGGTACCAAAAAGTACAGTAAAAATAACACTTCCATCACTGGAAATGTAAATGGACACAAAACAATATAAAATAAAAAGTGGAAAAGTGACATTTGCTTCCCCAGTTCCTCACTTGATCTGTACAAATGGAGCATGAGTCCAAATTTCTGCCAACTCCAAAGGAAAAGCCAGAGCCCATGTTGGTTGTGGTCAGACCATGGATCTCTTTTTCTTATTTACTTTAGACCTTAAGAGAAAAACACGGTGCTTAACGTTACTGAGAATAAACCAAATAAGGCATGCAAGTTACACACAGACAGACAGGTGCATGAATGAGTTTGACAGGTCAGTGAATGGACAGACAAACTTTTGTTTTGGGGGGGGAGGGGGGGGGGGCACGACCGCTAACTATTACACCTAGCACCCGGGTGAAAGGTGTAACGGTCCTTATTCCTGTTCTCAAACCACCACCAACTCAACCCTTATTGATCAAGTAGTAGAGATGCATCTTAAGATGGCTGACAGGTGGAATGAATCCATCTTTAATGATCACAGACCCCACAACACAGCCTACCCTAACCCCACCACAATGCTTGAATGGATTTAGAGTAGATGGAGATCTTTGGGGTCAAAAAGGCACCAATGGTTACAGCTATGTTCTCATACTACCACGGATGATGCAAAAATGCATACCTGCACTACGTGTGATCAGTATGGCTTGTAGCTACTCTGGTGGCCTCCACGTCTTGGAGTTTTCCCATAGCTTGTATTGCCCTGGTCTGGAGGACAAGAGAAAAAGGGACTGAGTTCTTCTGTACAACAAGGAGGACCAAGAAAATAAAGTTTCTCTCATTCTTTTTTCTTTCCCGGGGGGCACTTATCGCTTACTGTAGTCGTAGCCACCCCCATAGCCGTAATAACCAGCAGAGTAGTCATAGTTGCCGCCGTAGCCGCCATATCCGTAGCCTTGCTGTCCGTAGCCATAGTTCTGGTTGTATCCCTGGTTCCAGTAGTTGTTGTAACCTTGATTCCAGTTCTGGCCCTGGCCTAGAAACAACAGGTGAGGCCTTCGTCACAACTCTCCAGCACACAGGGCCCAGGTAGTTACTCGGCACAAATGTTTGAGTATAGTCTAACAGAAGGATTTTGCTGGTACACAGACACGGTGCTTACCTCCACGGCCTCGGCCACGTCCTCCGTATCCACGGGCCCCGTACTGCTGCTGCACGTAGACCTCTTTGGGCTGGGCTATTTTAATTTCACACTGGAACACCACACAAGAGCACATTACGTTGCAGCTCGGCATGACTTTTCGCTAAATTTATGAAACTGAATACAGCATACTGTGTTTCACCGGTATGCAGAATGTGCGGTATGCAGTTACCTTGCTTCCACCGACGTTGTGGTATTTCTTCTCCATGACCTTCTTGACAGGAGTCTCGTCTTTATAAGTGATGAATACGAATCCCCTCCTCTTTTCTGTCTTTGGATCTTGTGGAAGTTCAATGGTCTCCACCTACACGAGAGGAGAGCGGTCGTTAAAGCTGACAATATCTCGAGCACTAAATTCCTTAATAAACCGACAAATGTGTTAAATACCGTACCTCTCCAAAGGTCCCAAAGTACTCCTGAATGACTTCCTTTGAAGTGTCGGGGTTAAGGCCTCCCACAAAGATTTTCTTGACGGGATCTTTCTTCATGGCCATGGCCTTCTTGGGGTCGATCACTCGCCCATCTAGCCGATGCTCCTTCTGCTCGAGAACCTAAAAGAAAAAGAGGAAAATATTGAAACTCGCCTGCTTTGTACACGTAAGTTACGTTGGCTCCGACATAATTTCTTCCCCGCTCACCTTTTCGACGCCGCCTGCCTCTTTAAAGAGAATGAAGCCGAAGCCCCTTGACCGGCCCGTCTGCTGGTCCATCTTGATGGTGCAGTCTGTCACCTCACCAAATTTAGTGAAGTAATCTTTGAGGTCCTTCTTGCTCGTTTCCCAGCTGAGACCACCAACAAACATTTTCCTGTGCACAGAGAGAAGGAGGACATGTTCAGCATTACAGGCCACCCCGCTCCTCTAACTTTAAATGAGGGGGGGGGGGTAAATGTACACACTGTTCCAGAACATCTGTCAACCCAATGACGTAGGGGGAGGGGGCTCCAGCTGCTGTAGCTTAAAGCTGCATTTACAACATTAATTCAATCGAATAGAAATCCTTTCGATACGAACACATCAGACACCGCATATCAACGGTTTGTCGCGAACTAATACATGCTAGATTAGATCTCTGCTGAAGCGCCCATCCCCCCCCCTCGTCCGCTCTGCATATGGCGCCAACAAAGGCCGGTTGAACAAAGACATAGCGAACCACGGGCGCTTTGCTAATAAATGTTGGATATCACGAAAGAAACATTTCCACCATTTTTTTTTTTACTCACCCTGCATCCTCCTCGCCTTTGCTGGCGTCGATCTGTCCGCCCTCTGTTCCGCCGTTTAGCGAGTTGCCGTCGCCGTCGGCGTCGGGCCCTGCGCCCTCTTCGCACTCCTCATTCACGGCGATGCTCTCCTCGTTCCCGTCGGTCCCGTCGTCGTTGCCCTCCTCGGTGTGCTCGGCTCCGTTAAAATCATCGTCGACTTCGTGGCCGTTTTCTGATGTTTCCATATACTGCTGCTCTGTCTCGGACATTTTGTACTATTATACCTAAAACCCATAAAAAAGCAAAACATATTCACACATCCGAAGGTTATATAATGCCTCATGCTTCGCCATTTACACGGTGCCCGTGCATGCATATACCACCATTTTGACCGGCACGACCGCGTTCCATACATTTAACATTCATTCGTATTTGTAGCAGTGTCACAGCAAAACGGCAACTCTGTATCGTTTACGTACACAACACGATGACCAGCCCGCATCGATAGCACACTAATGGTGGGAGATTAGAAACAGCGTAACCTTCTGCATCGCGCTGATAAACCAAGCCTGGACTCGCCAACTCAAATTCGCAGTTACGTAACGCAAAGGCCGCGCTAGCCGCGATATACGCCTTATATGTACTAGTATTTAAATACATTACGTCTATCAGGAAAAACTATGAAAACACTACAACAATCCGAGTACTTACGTGACAATATAATGACAATACCAAGGTTAAAGAAGTATGAAAACCTGCTTACTGGTCACACAACCGGAGAGCTCTCTTCAAGATGGATTCTCCCACACGACGACAACTCGTGGTTGGTTTTCTAGAACCGGCAGAAAAAAACGCCATTTCTGTGGAGAAGCAACCTGATTGGATGAATGCCGCTGTCACTCATGACTCAGACCAATCACATACACGTGCCTTTCTTTCCACAGAAGATGTTCACGCCCTTAACACACAGGAAGGAACTCCGAGTCCCCTTTCTGCGTCGAACGAAAAAGAGTTGCTCACTGCTCGGCAATTAAAAAAAAAAGGTTTGATGAATTGCGACTGTTGCGTTGAACGATGTGTCAAAGCGTTACTCTTTAACTGCTTTTCACTCTGGACCTGATACAAATGCAACAGTAGTTCGGACCATGCTCGTGGAAATGAACGGTGCCCTGCCGATGTGTGAAAACTGTTAAAATGTAGATCTTGGCATCTCTGTATGAACATTAATGACGGATAAACTCAGTGATCTGCCATCAAGCTTTCTATGTGTACATAGACAACTATATGCTATGAAGGCGACTTTCTTTCAACGACTACTGTACAAGTTTTAAAGAAATACTGAACATGAGTTGGACAAAATAACAGATACCTAACAATAATGACCACATACATTATCAAGTACAATAGGTTCCCAATAAACACAGTTATGTCAAGTTTGTATGCAGTTTTTGTTGGGCGGTGGGCTGAGAGGTGTTGGTTCATCTCTATGAGAGATTGTGAGTTGATCCAGTAGACGGTGGGGACGGTTTGATATTAACTGGAATGTGTTGCTTGTTAAAGTAAAATTCTCTTGATTCATTGTCCACTCGTATATTTCTTACCACTGCTTATCCTGTGCAGAACCAGCAGCCATCTGTCTACAGTGGATCCACACACAAAGCTACTCTCATAGTTACTGCAGACCAGATAACTCATAGTCACATGAAAGTTAAAGACTAAAACATCAAGGCACGTCATAGTAACTTATATAAGTCTTTTCTCTATATTTTCTCTTTGGTTGCTGAATAACTATCACATGATACTAATGTTGCAGGTCATTGGGATTATTATCAATAAGCAATATGTTAACTAACATGCAGACTACTGTAAGCCTGAATAAAATACTGAAATGCTCTGAAGTAACTTTGTTCATTCAGTAACATATCTGTTACACTTTATTTACAAGCTCTAGTGCTTTGACATAAAATACATTTTGTGTTTGAGCACCAGTTCCAGAGGAGCAACAAGAGATGAAGCTGGTAGACCAGAATATATCATATGAGTGTTTTGTCCATTTAGTGAATGTAATCAACTAAACGCAGGTCAAACAGGTCATCCAATTCATTCATCACGCTCATTAAATCAAATGAAAACGTTTTAACCCACTGGCTAATTTACTACAGTTCCAGATGACATGAGAGACCTGGTGGGACGGGGTGCTTTGTTAAAAAACAAACAAATCTGTGATATTTGTTTTACTGAATGATTCGGAGCAGTTGTTAGTGATCTCATGTAAAACTGCTGAACTTTGGTTTCGGTTATGAATCAAGTCACACCCTTTAAAGCAGTGTTCAAGGTAGAACGAATGCTTTACCAGCTTTACCAGAAAGCAAACATAGCAGAGGATTAGCACTGAAAAGACATTTTATTTTATCATAGTACTGAATAGATACATGTGTTTATAAATGATGTATTTGTTGTCATTCTGCCTCTTCTACAGGGGCTCCATCGCATATTTTAGGCTTGTTTGGGTCGTTGTTGATCAGCCAGTCAGCAAGCCAAATCTATTGAAGAAAAAAGTGGATAACAGAGAAATATGTTTCAGGGACCAAAGCTCAACACTAGTAAACAACATGTTAACAGCAATAAATAACAATAAATAACTGTATACCTTCACATGTTGAGCATGGAATACTTACACAGGGGTTGTGTGGCTTTTGCTTGCAGAGCTCAGTGAGTCCAAGGAGCAGAGTTGGGTTTACATGCTTGCTCAGGTATTCTTTGGTGGCTTCTCTTGAGGGAAAGGGCTCAATTACGGCTGCAGAGAAAAAGCATGTGGGGGTGCATTTGTGGTCAATACGATACGTGGTTTCTATACGAACAACAGTAAGTGTGGTTCTGTGCATTGCTTACAGTTTGGGAACATGAATTTGATCTCTCTTTCAGCCACATGAAATGACTCGCTGCCATGGAGTGCGTTTTTGAGTTCAGAAGTGCCGTATTTTGCTCTGAGGCTGCAGAGGAGAAATACATCACATTCATATAAACATCTCTGCTAGTGTTGACATGACTGCAAACTTTTACCGCTCTACATTATTTAAAAATAAGGAACCATGATACCAAGTCATAGAATGACCCGCACTCAAAGGGCATGGTCATAATATGGAGGCAGGGGCCCAGAATCACAATCAATTATGTATACATTTGCACATATAAAAACCACTGCTTGATCAAGTGTTTCCATTGCAACCTGAATACAGACTGTACCAATACCACTCAGAATATTTTGAGTACTTGTTCACAACTGTAGCGAATTTACTGTAAACACTATGTTTGAAGTAACATTATTATTTTGTTAATATAATGTGTCCAACAGTAGTGCTCCCTGTCTGAGCTAAGGATAGTTGGCATGTTATCACAGAAATATTCAAGTATTGTGACACCCTAATATGGATGTGCTCACACGTTATATTCAGGTTTTTTTGGGACATATGCAGAATTTGCATTGGTAGTGGAATTTATATAGTTAATCAAATTACTTTCAGTATCTTAATGAACTAAAGGTGTGTTTGATTTAGTTTCTAAGCAGACATTTGATGCATTAGCAGGAACTTGAATATCTAACATGGTTTCATTGGTTTGTGTGTACACTCAACTTTCCGTTCGGCATTCAAGACAGTGTTTCTGAGTAAATATGCTCACCATTGTAATACATTATACACAACAACACATAGGCCAGAAGGAACAGACAACAAAACAAAAAGCTGAATCAGCACCGTATAAGTTAACAGACTGACCACTCTGGATGAGTTTCTCTGGCCTTGGTGCTGTTCACAGGCCCGATGATGGACCTCCAGTGGGCGATGGCGTTGTGACGGGCCAGAGTCATGGCCATGATGGGGCCAGAGCTCATGAAGGCAGTCAAGCTGGGAAAGAAGAGCCTTCCATAGAGGTCTGCGTAGAAGTCACAGCATTGCTCTGGACTTAGCTGCAGCCTCCGCTTCTGCCACAGGAATGAAGTATTGGACACTTCAGCATGGTATGTGTTGAGCAGGACATTGTTAGCGCTCTCTGGTGGACAAACCAGATCATGGTTTCTGTTTCTCTGTTGCATAAAAATATCTTTTGCATTATTGTACTGCAATTTCTTGTCACATATCAGCCAAATTACATGCAGAGTACCACATATGTTTGGATAAATAAGCCATGTCGTATTAGTTAGACTCGGTACTTGTTTAGGTAGGGGCATCGTACAATACAAGACAAAATATTGCTTCAGAAATCAGATTAGTTGCATCAACCCCGTCCTGACAATATACAGCACATGCTATAGTTTACAGAGTTTACATTTGAACCAACCTGCAAGATGGTGAAGCCTGATTTTAGGATAATATCCTCAATCTCCTCAGCTTTGTGGATGGCATCTGGTTTGATAAGAGCCAGAGTTTCCTCCACATAGATGCGAGGATATAAAGTTTGGTTCATCTTCTCCTGCAGCCTTTAACAGCTAGCTAACGTTAGCGAATAAAGTTACGATGTTTTCATCAGTACCATCAATTAAACTCTGTTATTATTCTACATAACAGTAGGTTTACATCCAACACACGTAAAGTTAGCTGGTAAATGTATCGGAGTAGTTACTCGCTGGTTTTAACTGCCCTTCGTTCACGAGTTGTGTTTGGGTTGCTAGGAAACCATTACCAAACTACGGCAACCCACACGGGTTAATCGACACAATATACATTAGTCTGGTTTTATATTTAAGTGGCAAACTCGGAAGATTTAAGTCTAAATAAATGTCTGTTAAGTCTCAGTCTATCGCTGAAAAAGTTGACACACTGGTGATTTAAACTACGGCCTACTGATGAAAGTACTGCAATATTTACATACTTACAGTATTACAAATTAGGGATCTTCGGCGACATTCACTGGAAACATATATTTCACATATTTATTCGCATAACATTATCACATATTTCCTCTCAAAATTAAAACAATTCTGAAAAATAGCATGCTAGTATAGAATTTCGGACGAAGTCCACGACACCAGTACACCTTTGATTCTAAGATATTACCTATCCAAAAAGAGGGTACATTATTTACAAAATAAATAAAGTGTTGGCACAAATCAGGAAACCAGAAATCATTGTCTGATTCTTTCCTAACTTTATGGATTTATGTTTCCGTAATCCAACGTTAGACATGAATAGTTCAGACTTATTATTGCTTTGTTGAGGTTTGAATGCACTGTTGTCCTGACTGTTACACAAGTTTTATTAAGTAAAACAACATGTATTATAATCACAGAGTTGAAAGGAAGACGTAAAAAGCTCTTTTCAAACAGTCTTTTATTCAAAGTATGATTGCGACGTTTTTAGCGAGTTCCAATAGTGACCTGCCACACTCTGATCAGGTTGTCAGTGTAGCCAGCAAACAGGGTCTGTAAAGAAAAATAAACAGGGATAAAGGAACATTATTTAAATTCTGTATCGTTGTACCATTAATATTCAAATAAGTGTGTTTCTATTTCCCCTCATATTTGCAGGGCTGTCAGCATTAACATCAGAGTTAAAAGTGATTGGGTATAATCACCAGGGATTAAACACCGATAGCCACTGAAATAGGTGCGAGTGTGATGTACCTGTCCATCAGCAGACCATGCCAGGGAAGTGCACTGTGGGGGTTCGGCCTTGCTGTTTGTGCTGATCACTTCCTGTCTCAGCTCATCCACAATGATCTTGCCCTCCAGATCCTACACGAGGAAAAGAAAACAGAGGCAGAAGGATCAATGAGGGAAATTGATGTCGCCCAAATACATTACACAATATATAAATTGGTCTAGACTAGAGCTCAGAAACAGCCTCTTTATCATCATAGAATACAGATGGCATAGTTAGAATACATCACAGCCCTTTGCACAGTAGCATCAATGCACCATTTACTGATCATGAGATGTTTAGAATGAAGTCTTTACCCAGATCTTGATACTGGGGCCAGTAGCGGCACACAGCCAGTAACGGTTGGGGCTGAAGCAGAGGGCATTGATGGTGTCGCCACTGTCCAGGGTGTAGAGGTGCTTGCCCTCATTCAGGTCCCACAGCATGGCCTGACCGTCCTAGACGAAAAGAGAAAACACGCATCAATAGCCATATTTATAGATATAGGAGATTGCGAGGACATTTTTATTATGCTTAATAGCTAGCAATTAGAGAGTTCGTTACATAACATTTTAAGTGCAGGTGTAACTCAGAAACAGCCTCTTTATCATCAATAGTAAACGGATCAAAAAACATTCTGTGGTAGTCTACAATGATACAAAATAATGTTATTGTATACCCTTCCACCAGATGCACACAGGGAGCCATCAGGAGAGACGGTCACTGTGTTCAGGAATCCACTGTGGCCAAGGTGGTTAGTCTTCAGCTTGCAGTTGGCAAGGTTCCACACCTAGAAGGAAAGAACAGGTAATAGGAGCCAGTTTTTAAAATCACAGGTCAAACAAACTACTTAGAATAAGTGTTCATTCAGTTACAAGAGAACTCAGGCAAAAGCTAAGGAGACTTTTAAAGGAATCGAGTACCTTGACCATCTTGTCCCAGCCGCAGGAGACGATGATCGGGTTGTTGCTGTTGGGGGAGAAGCGCACACAAGAAGCCCACTCAGAATGACCTTCATCCTGCAAATATAAAACATATATATCGTCTCAGTATAAGGTTCTTTGGTTACCCAACATTAGTGCTTTGTTTTTTAATGGCCGGATGAAAAACACTGATGTCTGCAGCAGTGTTTTGTTTGGCTACTTATTAGCAACATGAACCTAGATTATACACATTTTCAACCAACCACAGTCACTGCATCATTTGGTTTATGATAGTAAAGCATGACCACGCTGGACATAAGACCCAACTGTTGTAGACAGCTAGTCTGTGTGGGAATATTACAAAGTCAAATGGGTGTGCTGTCCTAGTCTTCCCTTTTTTATTATTCACATTCACGGTCCAGCCCCTTGTCTCCAGGGTCTAATCATGAGTCGAGGTGTCTTAATCTTAAATCCCATCAACATGATACGACAGCTCACCTGGATGGTGTACTTGCAGACTCCAAGAGTGTTCCACAGCTTGATGGTCTTGTCCCGGGAGCCAGACACAATCTGGCGGTTATCAGCGGAAAAGGCCACGCTCAGAACATCCTTGGTGTGTCCAACAAAGTGGCGGGTGGTGAGGCCACTGGGGAGACACCACAACAAACATTTTCACAAAACAAGTCCAAAGTGCTGCATATTTTAAGACCAAAATAGAAGGAAGCATGCCTAACACAGCTACACCTGTTGAGACCAAATTCTTAAACCAATGTTCAGTGGGTGTTTAACCCAGATAATGTACACGTGTAATGTATTATCCTTGGGTTGAAAACATCATCCATGACCTAAAAAAATATGGCACCTCAACACGGCATACCTTTATTTTCAACTTTTATTTACAGAGCTGTGGATGCAGAGTCCAGAAATAATGGACGCAAGAATCGGGTGACTCTGCATTTTTAGCATGAGCACTTTTAACATCAGTGTTTTCAGCACACATGTGGTTATTAGACTTCTTGCACAGCTTAAAGTAAGCTCCTTGGGTCCATATTAGCACATTTACTTCCAGGTAACATTATGACACTAAATGGCTTTCATAACAAGCTGGTAGCCTCTCATAGCCAGAACTATCTCCACTGCGCTGTGTCTAAAGAAAGGCCAGGCTCCACAAGTCAGCCATATTGCTCAACCCAGATGCAGGTCCAGAATCTGACCACACAACTTACACTAAATATGTTCTCCGATTTGACCTACTGAATTGAATTCCTAGCAGCAATGAAGACACTTTCCTGCTCAACTTTCACATGGACAAAAAACATCCACAGTACAAATTCAGAGGTAACAACTTAACCACCTTAAACCCTGAAAATCTAAACCAGTGCTTGAGAGATTACCATTGTCTGTACTTACGATGTGAGATCCCACAGGCGGAGGCACCCATCCCAGGCACCGGACAGGGCAAACTGTCCATCCGAGGAGATGACCACGTCACTTACGAAGTGAGAGTGGCCCGTCAAGGAGCGCTGGGGGATGCCATAGTTGGTTTCATCACGGGTCAGCTTCCACATGATGATAGACTTATCTGGAAAACAAGACATCGAGGATGTGTTTAAATTTGTGTCCATATTTCATTCTGCAGACCACCGATATTAACATTACCATGCAAATTTATAATTGTGCGGGTGCATTTCTAAAGGAAAGCGGACAAATATTTAGTCATAAGTAAATGTTAGCAGGCAGAGGTGGGTACGAGTTACATTTACTCAAGTAACTCGAGTTAACTGGACCTGTAGAGTAGTTTGGATGCAGCATACGTTTCTCTCTTAAGCAGAGGAGAATCATTACTTTTTCTCTGTTTGGAGGTGCATTTGTTCACTTCTCTGGCTAATCTTTTTGTCTTCATGAGACTCTAGAGACCTGGATGTGATCTGTGGCCATTTGTGATGGAACTGGGACTTAGGACATCTAACCTGGAAAGATCAAAGTTTACGGACACTAACATGTTGACACTTTACTGCGTGGTGTCTGTTGCAGGTCATTATTCCAGGAGATGAGTTGTCATTTCATCACAAACAAATACAGGTGCTAGTTCACAAGTTATTTTGATGACTCGTTTTACTTCTCACGTTACTTGAGTACTTTTATAGCACAGTAACAATACTTTCACCCGAGCTACTCTCACGTTCCCCACCGCTGTTGGAAAGCTCAATCTACGACGGTTAGGAGTGGATTGTTGCCAGATCTACACATTCCAGCATTAAATCACGTTCACGCTACACTAAATATGTTACTACACGTGTCGCAGATGCAATGTGGGTATCTGAGGTGGCTCACAGATGACGTTTGTGTTAGCTAGTTTAAGCTAACCGGCTTCTTTCCCTTAAGTTCGAGCAGATTCTGTTCAAGTAAAAAAACTCAACCGTCATAACTGTTCACCCATTCGTTTATAGTATGCACAATTCACTCACGCCAGCATTGTCGTTTATTCTCGTACGTTACAGTTGCAAGTTCCGCTAACTAACTGGCTGACTAATGCTAACCTAGCGTCAGCCATGTTGGCGGACAGCGGGGGAATCCTCACCTCGGGACGCCGACAGAATCATGTCGGGATACTGGGGCGTCGTGGCGATCTGGGTGACCCATCCACTGTGGCCCTTGAGGGTCCCCCTCACTGTCATCTGCTCGGTCATTTTGGCGAGTTTCTGCGGTGCCTTTAACCAGGATGGATTCGGATTTCTTTTAGGTCTAGGGAAGCCTAGATCCTCATCGCATCTCAGCACGGAGGAAAAGGAAGCTCAACCCCGGATGCTAAAAGTATGAGGGGTTAGCAGGCCGCAAAGGATTCTGGGAAATGTGGACCGTGTACTTTATTCAAGCAACACTGCTATGATATGTTCATCAAAAGTCTGATTTGTATGAATCTTTAAATTCTTTATATAATTCTGTAAAAACATACTAATAAGATCTGGTTTATTTAGGTCATCTCTCCAAAAGAATATCTGACATGGTTGATGCTGTCATCATTATGGGTAAAGGCCACATTCTTGCATGCAAATGTGAATTTTTAATCGCTCTTTGGATTATAAATTAGTTTAAGAATTACATCCCTTTGTTATGGAATGTTAATGGGAATGCTGATATTGAATTATTTGCAGACTTTAATTTTAATATAGTTGTAGTTTTTCATTATCTTATTGGAAATATAAAAATTAATATATGAATATAACAAAATTTGTTTAAAAACAAATTGGCTATCTTTAACCGTTTATTAATACCAACATCTGAACGTCTTGTTAATCCATAGACAGAATATATCTATATTGTACATTTTTAACTATTGTAAATTTTTAATATGTTTCTATTTCTTGCACTGTTGATTGTTGTTTATTGGTCAATGTTATTGTCTAATGTTATGCACCACCTGCCATGACAAATTCCTTGTATGTTACATACATTGGCAATAAACGGTTCTGATTCTGATAAACAAAAGTAATACATTTTGGATGTATTTACTAAAACATGTGAATGCTATTACTTAAATAATGTCAATAGCATTTCATTTAAACCATCTATTTTTGAGGAGAAACCCTCCAGTTAAAACATATCTATGATGCATGCAATATAGATATAGAATAATGCCATGACGGTTAATGACTTTAACATGTGGCATCAATTTAAAAGTCACAAACATTGCTCCACAAAGATAAGTTAATTTGTTCATTTAAAACAAGCTGTTATTTCAAATTAAAAACAGGAAATTTAGAGTTGCTGTAAATTATTAAAGCAGATGTTAATGTTGCATGCCTTTTATCCAATGTTGTCTTCATCAACTGCAACCACTTGATATGTGGGAATGATTTGTGATTGATGAAATTTGTAAATATGGCCTATTGGGTAACACACGAATACCTGCCCTTACAGGCATATTTGAGCCAGAAGATACTTTCTGCAGGTGTTAGAACTAAATAACTAACAAGATTATTCAATTAGCTTTTGATTTGGAGCTTTCCGCCAGGCCTCAGAGGCCAACAGCAACATCAAGGTGGCAGGGATTCAGCAGAATGCATTCATGGAAACATTATCCGTATTATATCTGAATTCAGTAATGATACCGACATTTTTTAGATTTTAAAAAAACAGAACTATTGATTTATGACAATCAGATGCTTTCTATGTATGAATCTATTTCTGTATTTTTTAAAAATCTTGTCAGTTACAATAATGTTTCATGTTTGTAACCAGATGTCTTCCATCCCATCATTTCACACATTAAAAGCAAGATATCTAATCATATAGCTACAGATCAGGCATAGTCTTTTCCAAAAGCCTGCTAGTATTGAAACCGTTTTAAAATAGCATGCTAGTATAGAATTTCGGACGAAGTCCACGACGCCATTACACCTTTGATTCTAAGATATTACCTATGCAAAAAGGGGGTACATTATTTACACTAAAATAAATAAAGTGTTGGCACAAATCAGGAAACCAGAAATCATTGTCTGATTCTTTCCTAACTTTATGGATTTACGTTTCGGTAATCCAACGTTAGACATGAATAGTTCAGACTTATTATTGCTTTGTTGAGGTTTGAATGCACTGTTGTTCTGACTGTTACACAAGTTTTATTAAGTAAAACAACAACATGTATTATAATCAGAGTTGAAAGGAAGACGTAAAAAGCTCTTTTCAAACAGTCTTTTATTCAAAGTAGATTGCGACATTTTTAGCGAGTTCCAATAGTGACCTGCCACACTCTGATCAGGTTGTCAGTGTAGCCAGCAAACAGGGTCTGTAAAGAAAAATAAACAGGGATAAAGGAACATTGTTTGTTTAAATTCTGTATAGTTGGCTCATTAATATTCAAATAAGTGTGTTTCTATTTCCCCTCATATTTGCAGGACTGTCAGCATTAACATCAGAGTTAAAAGTGATTGGGTATAATCACCAGGGATTAAACACTGATAGCCACTGAAATAGGTGCGAGTGTGATGTACCTGTCCATCAGCAGACCATGCCAGGGAAGTGCACTGTGGGGGTTTGGCCTTGCTGTTTGTGCTGATCACTTCCTGTCTCAGCTCATCCACAATGATCTTGCCCTCCAGATCCTACACGAGGAAAATAAAACAGAGGCAGAAGGATCAATGAGGGAAATTGATGTAGCCCAAATACATTACACAATATATAAATTGGTCTAGACTAGAGCTCAGAAACAGCCTGTTTATCATCATAGAATACAGATGGCATAGTTAGAATACATCACAGCCTTTTGCACAGTAGCATCAATGCACCATTTACTGATCATGAGATGTTTAGAATGAAGTCTTTACCCAGATCTTGATACTGGGGCCAGTAGCGGCACACAGCCAGTAACGGTTGGGGCTGAAGCAGAGGGCATTGATGGCGTCGCCACTGTCCAGGGTGTAGAGGTGCTTGCCCTCATTCAGGTCCCACAGCATGGCCTGACCGTCTGAAACGAAAAGAGAAAATCACAGAGTTGAAAGGAAGATGTAAAAAGCTCTTTTCAAACTGTCTTTTATTCAAAGTAGATTGTGAAGTTTTAGTGAGTTCCAATAGTGACCTACCACACTCTGATCAGGTTGTCAGTGTAGCCAGCAAACAGGGTCTGTAAAGAAAAATAAACAGGGATAAAGGAACATTGTTTGTTTAAATTCTGTATAGTTGGCACATTAATATTCAAATAAGTGTGTTTCGATTTCCCCTCATATTTGCAGGACTGTCAGCATTAACATCAGAGTTAAAAGTGATTGGGTATAATCACCAGGGATTAAACACTGATAGCCACTGAAATAGGTGCGAGTGTGATGTACCTGTCCATCAGCAGACCATGCCAGGGAAGTGCACTGTGGGGGTTCGGCCTTGCTGTTTGTGGGGGTTCGGCCTTGCTGTTTGTGCTGATCACTTCCTGTCTCAGCTCATCCACAATGATCTTGCCCTCCAGATCCTACACGAGGAAAAGAAAACAGAGGCAGAAGGATCAATGAGGGAAATTGATGTAGCCCAAATACATTACACAATATATAAATTGGTCTAGACTAAAGCTCAGAAACAGCCTCTTTATCATCATAGAATACAGATGGCATAGTTAGAATACATCACAGCCTTTTGCACAGTAGCATCAATGCACCATTTACTGATCATGAGATGTTTAGAATGAAGTCTTTACCCAGATCTTGATACTGGGGCCAGTAGCGGCACACAGCCAGTAACGGTTGGGGCTGAAGCAGAGGGCATTGATGGTGTCGCCACTGTCCAGGGTGTAGAGGTGCTTGCCCTCATTCAGGTCCCACAGCATGGCCTGACCGTCCTAGACGCAAAAGAGAAAACACGCATCAATAGCCATATTTATAGATATAGGAGATTGGGAGGATATTTATATTATGCTTAATAGCTAGAAAGTAGAGAGTTCGTTACATAACATTTTTACAAATACATTTTTAAGTGCAGGTGTAACTCTGAAATTAGTCATTGAGCATTAGTCAGCCGGTTGGTTAGCGGAACTTGCAACTGTAACGTACGAGAAAAACGACGATGCTGGCGTGAGTGAATTGTGCATATTATAAACTAATGGGTGAAAAGTTATAACGGTTGTGTTTTTTACTTGAACAGAATCTGCTCGAACTTAAGAGAAAGAAGCCGGTTAGCTTAAACTAGCTAACACAAACGTCATCTGTGAGCCACCTCAGATACCCACATTGCATATGCAACACGTGTAGTAACATATTTAGTGTAGCGTGAACGTGATTTAATGCTGAAATGTGTAGATCTGGCAACAATCCACTCCTAACCGCCGTAGATTGAGCTTTCCAACAGCGGTGGGGAACGTGAGAGTAGCTCGGGTGAAAGTATTGTCAATGACGGAAATTGATGTAGCCCAAATAAATTACACAATATATAAATTGGTCTTGACTAGAGCTCAGAAACAGCCTCTTTATCATCATAGAATACAGATGGCATAGTTAGAATACATCACAGCCCTTTGCACAGTAGCATCAATGCACCATTTACTGATCATGAGATGTTTAGAATGAAGTCTTTACCCAGATCTTGATACTGGGGCCAGTAGCAGCACACAGCCAGTAACGGTTGGGGCTGAAGCAGAGGGCATTGATGGCGTCGCCACTGTCCAGGGTGTAGAGGTGCTTGCCCTCATTCAGGTCCCACAGCATGGCCTGACCGTCCTAGACACAAAAGAGAAAACACGCATCAATAGCCATATTTATAGATATAGGAGATTGCTAGAATATTTACATTATGCTTAATAATAGCTAGAAAGTAGGGAGTTCGTTGCATAACATTTTTACAAATACATTTTTAAGTGCAGGTGTAACTCAGAAAGAGTTTGATGACTTGTTTTACTTCTCACGTTACTTGAGTACTTTATTTTGCACAGTAACAATACTTTCACCCGAGCTACTCTCACATTCCCCATCATTGTTGGAAAGCTCAATCTACGACGGTTAGGAGTGGATTGTTGCCAGATCTACACATTTCAGCATTAAATCACGTTCACGCTACACTAAATATGTTACTACACGTGTCGCAGATGCAATGTGGGTATCTGAGGTGGCTCACAGATGACGTTTGTGTTAGCTAGTTTAAGCTAACCGGCTTCTTTCTCTTAAATTCGAGCAGATTCTGTTCAAGTAAAACACACAACCGTCATAACTGTTCACCCATTAGTTTATAGTATGCACAATTCACTCACGCCAGCATCGTGGTTCTCGTACGTTACAGTTGTAAGTTCAGCTAACCAACTGGCTGACTAATTCTAACCTAGCGTCAGCCATGTTGGCGGACAGCGGGGGAATCCTCACCTCTGGACGCCGACAGAATCATGTTGGGATACTGGGGCGTCGTGGCGATCTGGGTGACCCATCCACTGTGGCCCTTGAGGGTCCCCCTCACTGTCATCTGCTCGGTCATTTTGGCGAGTTTCTGCGGTGCCTTTAACCAGGATGGATTCGGATTTCTCTTAGGTCTAGGGAAGCCTAGGTCCTCATCGCATCTCAGCACAGAGGAAAAGGAAGCTCAACCCCGGATGCTAAAACTATAAAGGGTTAGCAGGCCGCAAAGGATTCTGGGAAATGTGGACCGTGTACAGGACAGGGATACTTTATTCAAGCAACACTGCTATATGTTCATCAAAAGTTTGATTTGTATGAATCTTTGAATTCTTTAAATAATTCTGTAAAAAAATACTAATAAGATCTGGTTTATTTCGGTCACCTCTGAAAGAATATCTGACTGTCATCATTGTGGGTAAAGGCCACATTCTTGCATGCAAATGTGAATTTTTAATCGCTCTTTGGATTATAAATTAGTTTAAGAATTGCATCCCTTTGTTATGGAATGTTGATGTGAATGCTTATATTGAATTATTTTAAGACTTTAATTTTAATATAGTTGTAGTTTTTCATTATCTTTTTAGAACAATATGCACTAATGTACATATTATTCTTGAAATATAAAAATGAATATATAAATATAACAAAATTTGTTTAAAAACAAATTGGCTATCTTTAACTATTTATTAATACCAACATCTGAACGTATTGTTGTTAACCAGACAGAATATATATATATATATATATTTAAAAATATAAAAGTAACACATTTTGGATGTATTTACTAAAAATTGTGAATGCTATTACTTAAATAATGTTAACAATAGCATTTCATTTAAACAATACATTTTTGAGAGGAGAAACCCTCCAGTTCAAACATATGTATGATGCATGCAATATAGATATAGAATAATGCCATGATGGTTCATGACTTTAACATGTGGCATCAATTTAAAAAAGTCATGAACATTGCACGACAAAGATAAGGTAATTTGTTCATCTAAAACAAGCTGTTATTTCAAATTAAAAACAGGAAATTCAGAGTTGCTGTAAACAATTAAAGCAGACGTTAATGTTGCATGCCTTTTATCCAATGTTCTCTTCCTCATCAACTGCAACCACTTGTGCAACATGTTTCGACTTGGAAACAACAAGCTCATTCAACTAACAATGGAGGGCATGTGGGAATGATTTGTGATTGTATTTGTTTGATGAAATTTGTAAATATGGCTTATTGGGTAACACACCAATATCTGCCCTTACAGGCATATTTGAGCCAGAAGATACTTTCTGCAAGTGTTGTAAGAGTTTGAACTAAATAACTAACAAGGTACTTTCATTAGCTTTTGATTTGGAGCTTTCCGCCGGGCCTCAGAGACCAACAGCAACATCAAGGTGGAAGGGATTGATCAACACATTCAGCAGAATGCATTCATGGAAACATTATCTGCATTATTTCTGAGGTGGATAACCATTTAATGTGATACAGACAAACATGTTCCCCTCAGGATGAAATATAATAACTTTGGTGATCCCTGACTTTTCCTATAGCGTCTTTATCAGGTCAAAATTATAATTTCTACGATGCTTTGGTTTGTGATTGGCCTACCTGCAAAACCAAGAACAGCTCCATCTATTAGCTTCAGCCTTACCTTGTGTTTTGTGCTGATTAAACATCAGCATAGTATCATTGTCAATGTGAGTGTGTTCGCTTGGTGATGTCAGCATTTAGCTCAATGCACTTCTGTCCCTGAACACAGCCTCACATACAGTAGCTGCTATGGCTGGAGACTGTGTCACATATTTTAAGAGATTGTTAAACTTTAGAAATGTAGGAAAGATTTCCACTGTTAATCTTTTAACTGTTGCTTTCAGTCTTGCAAGAGTCTGAGGCTGTGAGGAAAGCTGCTGTCTCTTCTAACGTATTGCATGAACTAGAGCTCACAGGGCAGCCTTCCCTCACGGTGTGCTGGCCTTTGTGTAAATATGTATTACATGCATGTCTTTAAATTACACCATATGTTCTGGTATTGTTCTTTTTATATTATGTCTCTATTGTGTTACTTTGTGTATTTTGCACAGCCTCTTTGTTTTTTCTCTCATTGCATTGTGTTTACATGCAGTATGAGGTAGGGATGGCAGAACATCTTAATATTATATTAATGTTAAATGAATGAAACTGAATATTTTTACATGATTATGATTTAATGGACAAAAACAACATACAACTGGAGAGTTTACTTCAGTCTACATGTTTAGTTGACCAAATTTCACGTTGTACGTTTTTATACAAGTAATTACAAAAATAGCTTAATTCCTTTTCAACCAAATACACAACCAAAAGTCATTCTCACAAAAAAATCAAACTAATACTGTGATACTGAGTATGACTAAAACACAACTGTATTCAGACACTGTGCCATTTACTGACTCCATCACACCTTAATGAAACTGAAATTGATAGAATCTGCAAAAGAAATAAACACATATGTTATACATTAAGTGGCAGATAACCATCAACTTCCAGTGAAATTATGCTAAGAACTGTGTTTACAGTTAAAACCATTCTGCTTATAACTTCTCAGTCAACAAACATTTTTATGATTCTCAAATAAAGTTTGTATGCCAGCTATTCTATTGTATCTTAATGAAATGCAACTCATTGACAGGTTTTTATTTTTTTTATAGAAAAAGTCTCTAAAATACCTTTAACTTAATAAATGAGTGGTGCAGTATAGGTGTAATATTCGATGTAGTCTACGGATCTCTCCTACTAAAGGGAAAACATTTAGTGGGACTGTTCATCATATTTATCCCACTGATATGGACATAAATTGAGAGGTGTCAGTAATTCAACTTTACACTGACATGTGGCTGATATCATTGAGACATAATGTGAGCCTGCTAGTGGATATGTTTACTTACAAATTGACAAAGAGGAAGTCAACATTTCCAATGTCCTGTGTGCTTTCTGGATTCAGTAGGAACTATGAACAAACACTGCTATCCTTCTGCTACAAGTACTTAATTGGAATATCTATTTGTGTTCCTCTCATTAATTTGAAGATCTTGTGTACAATCATACTAGAAAAAAAACAACTGTTTGTGGTTGTGGGCCAGAATTGGAATTAGCAATGTTTAGCAACCTGTATGTTGAACGAAGCTCATCCACCAATAAAACATTCTGATTCGCCCGTTCATATCCAGACGAACAATGAACATGTTGTAAATGATTGATCGTCACGCCTAGCGCTCGACCAGAATATACATTTCTGAATGCCATTCATATCGTATCAAAAAGTTAAACTAATATCTACGTAGACTAAGAAACGTAACCAGAATTCTCCATTCATATGTATGTATTTCTGCCCATGTCCACAGGACCAAATAATGATTCCATGTAATCTCTGTCCTGTATACATGTAGCTAAATATTTGATAATAGTCAGTAAACCCAAGTTTTCTTTATATTCAACATTCCTTTAAACAATGATACGTGTGTTACGGTGGACATGTGTGTGGTTTTGCAAATGGATATGCAGAGTATAGCTTTAAAACGGGTACATTAAAGTATATAAGCAAGCACCAATGAAATATTCCATCTGAGAAAAATGTATTTGAAAGACCAAAACACACCAGTAAAAGTCATCCGATAGTAAAGAATTGAAACTTTTTTGTGATAATTGAAAAAAAGCACACACTCAAAATGCAAAATAACTGACAGTTATAAACCATTGTCGTCTACTGCTGAAAAAGAGACCTTGAAAACAATGGTTGTGTATACATTTGATTTAAATTTCATACTTTAGTCTGTTAGTCCTTAAATCCAAATAATTATATCGATTCAAAAATATCAAACAAACAACACACATTTAAGTCAGCAGCAAGAACTTACACTTTCCAGAGCAAACTGGCAACAGTAAATCAAACATGTCTTCATCGGTGATTAAAGGATAATGATCACGGTTAAAAATGCAGCAAAATTACAGAGAAAAATGATTTGACTGGCAATTATTTGTCAAGGCAAGAAAAACACTGGTTTATTACCAATAATGTAAATAGTTCCTTCAAATCTGGCCTTGAAGTTTCACCATCTATATATTCCACAAACATGGCAATGCACAGGAATGCAAAATGTAACTGGACAAAAGCTGGTAAGAATATAACAAAAGAAAACAGGTCACCACTGTCACAAGTGCAAGTCTTAAAAAGGTAGACTCGCCGACTTGTCTGAGTGGCTTGTTCAAATGGAAATACTGTTAAAGACTGCTTATCGCAAATGAAAATGAATCTACTTTAGTTTGAGCTTTCAGTGAGGAAGTCATAAATCTGTCAGGATGCTAAACAACACTGTGCTTTGTTATGATCATGAATTATAGTGAAAACCTTTACAAAAGAGCCATACAAGAGATCACCACAACTTGTCCAAAGTATCTGTGCAGTATATCCTTCCTTATGTGCCAGTGACGTCAGTGACTCCCAAACAACTTCGACTGGTTATGAAGCTATTGTGCAACATCATCAGCCGCAGGTGTGTCTTTGTTTCTCAGGTGAGTGTGGGAATGCAGGGTTCTCTGTCGCCCCCCCCCCCCCCCCTCCCAAGAGTTCATTATGTCACTGAGGCATTACATGGCTCACTCTGCTTCATAAAAGGCCAATCTGCCCCTCGTGCTCTCTGCCTGTTTAAGTGTCCTTTCTCCACCAGGCGCCACGCCCATTCAGGGCTGAGAGAGACGCTTGCGTTTGAGCTTCTGTCTCGCCATTGCCTCCTTTCAGAAAACAGAGAGAGAAGAGGAGAGTTCTGACCCACATTCCTCCAGCGGCCACTCCCAAAGAGATCTGTCCATCCAGCCAAGCATCCGTGAGACTGGGTGAGTGCACACACCATTATGTCCATACAGCGGTCATGATTACAATCAGGCAGCAACTCAGGCTTTGTTAGTGAGGCCGCTAGACTGTCAAGGCACTCCAACACTGTCATCTGGACTGTCCTTCAAAGTAAGAGTGCAACTGCCAGTTCAGTTTCTTCTCTTCAAAACCACAGCTGCATTCTCAACAACACTGGATCTCTAAAGTTTAAAAAAGTTTTTGTAATACTGTAGACTCAAAAAATGTCCTCGTTAAAAAGAATCTCAATATATTATATAAAATGTTTTATGAAAAAAGGAAAAAAAAGGGAGTGGGTTGTTGGTGTAGTATTCAACTGCAATATATACCATATCAATATGTACAGATTCCATGCTGCTGGTTAGTCATCACTGCAAAAGAAGAATAGTAGGGATTAATTATTAATGGCATATCAAATCAAAATCCAAACATAAATAACTATTGATCTTAAATACTCATGCTTTATGATTACAAGCTCACACACTGTAATATACTTACAAAATGCCCCTGTATCAAATCAGATTCAAGCAATTAATTTAATGCTGACACTTTATGAGTATTAATATATGTGTTGGTTGCACATCGTGTTAGCTTTTTACTACTCCCTGACTGTGCCATCTGCTGTCTCATAATGTAATGCCACTCCTTTAATTAGTTAACAACACGTTTTGAAAATAACCTCTTAACACTGACCTTGTGCCAGCAGCCTGGTATGGGCAGCCCATCCTGTCCCTGCAGACAAAGAACAGCAGTGGAATGTTTACAAGGCGGAAAATGTCATGTGATGTGTCCTTAAACACACCTTACAGTCATGCAACAACTGTGAGAATGTCCAAGGTGCTCTATCAGCAAACTGATGTTGTAAAATAAAGCAAAGGTGGAGGCTGAGCTCTAAAAAATACAAAATTCAGCCAAATGAGAATAATAAAAAACGGAAGACTTAATTAAGTTAATTCACATTTGTTTCTATCCTCTTTTATTTAAAGGCATAGTTGACATTTTGGGGAGCAATTTGGGAATTATTTGTATTTGCTTTCCGGCAGAGATTTAGATTAAGATTGATACCACTCTCATATCTTTATCTATCTAGATGTTAAATATCAGGCTACTACTTGTAGCTGTTAGCTTAGCATAAAGACTGGTACCAAGGGGCAACAGCTAGCCTGGCTCTTAAAGGGACAGTGTGTAGGATTTTGTGGCATATACTGTAGCTGTGTGGTTGCAGATTGCAACCAACTGAATACCCCTCCAATACTGAACTAGAGATAATGAAGTATGAGTTGGTGACTAACAGAACATGCATAACAGAGTTTGAGAGATTGAATAGAAAATAGCAAGATGCAAAAATAGTTATGCAAGAGGAGGAGGAGGAAGGAGATAGGGATACTGTACCACAGGACAGGGGGCCTCAGGGCCGGAAGGAGGAAGAGGAGGAGATGGAGGAGAAGAAAGCCCTTCCTCCTTAGACACATCTTTACTCTCATCGCAACCCTGTCAGCAAGAGCCAGTTACACATTCACAGCATTGAGGAGGAAACTCAGAGAAACACAGAGGAAATGACAGAAACAGTGTTGAGAGAAGAGAGCAGGGAAGTACTGTATAAGGTGAGAGGAAAGTTCTAATGTGCAGTATTACAGTGTGTGTGTGTGTGTGTGTGTGGATGTGACATACCACAGGACAGGGCTGGTCCAGGCCTGGAGGACCCTGCTCTCCCTTCTGGCCCTTTAGACCCCTTTTTCCCACTGATCCTCGGTCACCCTGAACGTGAGGAGGAAGGGGGGAAAACATTGAGGATAAAATATTGAATTGGTAGTATTTTAATAAAAATAATGAAATATATCTTTTTGCGTTCTGAACTAACCTTGTCTCCTCTTTCCCCTCGTTCACCTTTCCCTCCCATCAGACCCGGGAAACCCTGGAGATAATATGGGAAGCACATACGGGTCAGACGGCAAGTTATCACTGGACACAGATTCAAGTTAAATTCAATTGAAAATGATCAAATTGAAAATGTCAAGATCGATTCCTAGCGAGACACTCACGTCTAGTCCAGGCTCCCCTGATCTGCCCTGCAAACACACATTCACAGATATAAATCATAATGAATGGTTTATTGAAGACAATTTAGTTTAGACATTAAGGGAGGTGATCAGGTGCTTACTTTTTCTCCCTTCGCACCTGGAAGACCCACTAACCCTGCAGACCCAGTTGTGCCCTGGGGACCGTCTAATCCCTGAAGTTAAAAAGTACATTATCATCACTGTGTCATGTCTAGGTTTAGCATGTTTTATTATGATAAAAATGGGTTGCTTACTCTGAGTCCAGGAGCACCATATTCCCCTTTCTCTCCCTTTATCCCGAATCCAGGCTCACCCTGCATTAGAAGGACAGGAACACTGAGCACCCAACAACATGTCAAAGCCTTTACCACATACTATGATCTTGCAGTCTTACCTTCGGACCAGGCATACCATGCAGCCCCTGAAAAACACGTGTGAGTGAGTGCGACAGCTACAGATGCAAACAACAAACTTGACTTGAACATTTTCTACCTGGATTTGGAAAGAGATTATAAGTACCCACCATAGATCCAGGGGACCCGGGAACCCCTGGTGGGCCAGGTGGGCCTGGTTGCGAAATCATCTGAACCTGAAGAAACCATCACAATTAGAAAAGTCAGAGATTTACAAAATGGTAACAAATGGGCTAAAACACACCCAATTACTGGTAAAGTCCTTTAAGCCGTTGTCTGCACTGATCTGATACACACACATGAGGGAATGTTGTATTGCATGTGTGCTTCACTAACCAGGTTGTCTTCTATTCTGCAGTCGCCTTTCTCTCCTTTGTATCCGTCCACACCCTGACCCACAAAAAGCAAGATGAACTCCCAGCTGTTTATGTACTTTCCACTGTTTGTGTGTCAGAGAAACATGTTTACTACTTACAGCGGGCCCAGAGAGTCCCATCTCTCCCTTCTCTCCAATCTCGCCAGCTGGTCCTGTCTCACCTATGTCACCTCTAGGTCCCTGAAGACAAAGCATTGTGAGTCAGTTCAACAATAAACACAAACAATGGTAGAAGACATTCAGTCCGCCAGTGTGTAATTTTGCAACCATACCTTCTCCCCATCGACTCCCTCTGGCCCAGGCAAACCAAGCTCACCCTGGAAGATGACAAACAGAGAAAAGATTCATTTGATGAATATGACTTTAACACAAACTCAGGTTTAACACACAATCTAATTAGATTTATCACATAGCCCCATTATTAGCTGGTGGGAGTGCACTGGTAGGATTACAGAGATCCTAAAGCTTGGGCGGTATCTATTATATATAATATATAATTTCATGATTAAGTCCTTACCTTTTCCCCTGAAGAGCCTGGGGGTCCAGGTGGTCCAGGTGGACCCTGCAGAAAGAAAGAAATTGAGCAAAAGATATATATGCCCAGATAATATTTATGACGTGTCTAATCTAGAATGAATTAAAGTTGATCCATCCTGCGCCTGCAATAATGTTTTGGCCACTTGGGGGCAGTGGAAACAAGCTGTAAATAACAACATCACCACCCTTTAAGTTGATATAGTGAACTTTAAGTTGATATAGTGAACTTGTTAGCAAACTGTTGCTTATTTGCACATCCAGCAGATATGGAGCAACATTAGCATCCCTTTGGAGTCATGTTTGAGTCCACCTGATAAATGGATGCTCAATAAGTCTCTTGTTAATCAATGTGCGATATCAACATTGAGCATTGAACATAAACTTTTATTATGACACTACATCAAAATTTGAATCCCTAATGCATCTGTAATTTTATTCCATCCATATAGGAAGGTGCATAGCATCATTCCCAAAAAATGATATTGTAATTATCCATGAGAGCCCTATACAAGGCTGCTATCACTATGAAAACATCCACATCCAAGTTGAAATCATCAACTCTACCGACCTCCTACCAATCTTGTCCGTCAGCAATAAACTTAACAAATTCTGTACGGAAGGCATAAAGTCTTAGTCTTTGGGGAATGTGGGTGAGAAAATAATTAGTCAAACTACCTTAAATATCAGACCATTTCCAAAAAACTCTCTTGCACCCTTTTGCTAGTGTGCTGTTGGAGCAGTGGTGGAAAAACTCCCCCATAAGGCTTGAACATGAACAAAACAACAAGGCTGATTGATTACTCAACGCAAGCCTGACAGTAAACACATCTTTCACTCTGTTCGCTGATCACAACCACCTTGAAGCAATTTCATTTGACAAAGATTGTGCTGAATGGGGTTTGCGGTACCCAACAATAGCCTGGCATCATGTTCAATTCTGTTGATTGTTTTGATGTGAGATGAGACCGTTGCACAAAAAGAGGAGAATCAAAACAGTCCTGTGACCTTATGTAACACTATGGATGAAGAATAGCATATCCATCCCATGTTTTCTTCTACGCTAGTAAATGAGTGACAGTCCCTGAAATCACGCTCCTTAATCTCTACATGCTCAATACTACACGTATTACTTCTCCCTCTGAAGTCCTCCGACATCTTGAAGTCATAAAAAACGAACCCATGTTGCCTCCCGGATGTGCAGATGCGGACTCTCTTCCTTTTTCCAATTTCTAAATTTCTGTTTATCATCTATTTCACCATGGAAACCAATAGATGTTTGCAAACAACTATTTGATCCGAGATATTCCATCAATTGAAAGTGAAGGCTTTTCATGCAAATAATTACACAAAAAGCTGTAAAATGGATGAAAGTAACAGGCAACCAATTTCAGCATGGTTCTTCACCAAATTCATCATCACATAAAATGTCACCACGGATGAAACCAATATGGCTTCTCACACAAACAAGTGAATGGATCATAACACGAGCTGGGTGGCCAATGAGCACTCCCCGCTTGATGAATACAACTCTAGCTGAGACCTTGCGTGTGATTTGATGCCAACTGACCCGCGTTGGCAAAAGGCTTCTGATAAGATCTCAGGTTCGTGTTTGCACAGACCCCTTTGTAACTGTCTCACGCTGCTGTCTACAGCTTTGCATGCAGGAGCACATTTCAGATCAGGTCCGAGGGGACCCGGCGCAGAGTGGTATTTAATCAAATACACATTCCACTGCAGAGATAGCCATCTGTTATTAGCATGTAGCACGGTACATGGAATCAAAGGGTGGCGTGTAGGGGACTGATATGAAACTGAGACTGTGGCGACGATGAGGGGTTCCCCTCCTTTCCTTTCTAATGCATTCCCCTTGTGCATTCGGTTATGTGGAACACAAATGCATTTTAAAAAAACACCATGCTGCCCTATAGCGAGTTACAGCCACATATCTTGTGAGGCATGTTGGAAACATGAAAACACACTCAGAACAGGATAACAAAAAGCTGGTGATTTTTCTGCATGATTAAGCATGCTTCTTTAGGCTGCATGTTATCTGATAGAAGAGCACAGCTGTACCATATTTGCTGGGGCTGTGAGTTTTTATCCCAAATGAATACACAAGAGAGCCTGGTAGACCAAGGACATTCAGTAATGCTCTTTAGATCTATAGCCTCTAGAGTGAGATCCAATACATCTGAAGTATGTAGTTCTGGGTGGCGGGCATCTACAAAAAACATATAGATCCACTGGCTGAAGCAGGTGTGATAAGATGCAAATACACACGGGCTGTGTGCTTATGCAAGTCTGTGTGATCATTATAGGTGTTAGTTACTGATCACTCCACCAAAACCATGCAGAAATAATGGCAGATTACCGAAATACTGATGGTGTCGATGGCCTGTCAAGAAGAAAAGGGTGACGTGTTCAGTTTTGCGGTTTCGAAAAGAAAACAGTGCTTCTTACCACGCTATACCATTTCTGGGCTTGTTGAAGTTTTTCCCTGACGCCCAACTTGAGATTCAGAGATAAATGACTGATGGAATATATAATGCAACCATTTATCTGGTCTCATTGCGCTTTGATATCACTCACCTGGAAAGCGTCTAGAAGCTTCCCATTGAAGTCGATGATGTCTGAGGAGCCTGTTGCGCCTTTTTCACCGGGATAACCCTGAGGCAGAGACAGGTAAACATGAATGAGAGATACACAAACAACTGAAGATAATCACAATACAAGTGTTTCTGTTCATACACATACCATGGGTCCCTGTTGGCCTTGCTCTCCTATTTCCCCTTTGTCTCCCTGTTTGATCACACATATGGCATATTATGGTGGAGCTCTCTCAGACAATAGATATTTTAAATGTTTTAAATAGTGTAGTATTTAGTATTTATGTGTGTATTGTTTAAATGCAATTTCACATCGGTTTTCTACCTTCAATCCTGGGAGTCCATCCATGCCTCTCTCTCCTTTTCCTCCCGTACCGGACTCGCCCTGTTTTCACACACAGTAAACCTTCAACACAATGCATGAAAAACACAGATACATTAAAATACTTTCATGAGTGACGCTTATCTGTACCTTCGCTCCTGGAGAACCCTGTGGTCCCGGATAGCCGGACTCACCATCTTGTCCCTGTCAATTCATAAAAGTCCATAAATGTCAAAAGTGCAAACTTTTGGTCACATGACGCTTCTGCAGCAAAACAGCAGAATGTTACAAGACACTTGGGGAAAACAAGAAGTACGGAAATTGAGTTGACTCAAGGTGAGATATCTAGTAATGATCGTACCGGCTTCCCAGGCAATCCTTGTGTCCCCTGAAGCAGAAATATAATAGTTTACCATATTTATCCAGAGACAGACAAATGATCATCCCAGACTTATAATAGTTATCCATGAACAACAATCAGATAGCTCGAACTGGATTTGAACTGAACTCACCTCAACGCCATCATGACCTGGAAAACCCTGAGGACAGAGGAGAAACTTATTACTAGACTTCAGGTAAACATACATTAAAGAGTCAAACCACTTTAGCCACTAGATGTCAGTGTTTAACAAGGCATGACCAGTCCATGGACTTGATTACTTAGCCTACTGACAAGTGACAAATAAAAACAAGATATGAATGATTTCATATGCTATAGCCGTCGCAGTCTCAACCCAATTGAGCTCCTACGGGAGATTTCGGGTGTTTTAGACAGCGCTCTCCACCAGCATCATCAAAACACTTAATGAGAAAATAACAACTTTGATGTGTCACCAATCTGTTTTCAAAATGCCTTTTTTTTTCTCTTCAATTTGCAATAGATGACTACGGAGCCCTGGCCAGAACTCGGTGTGTGATGATGAGCGATAACCCAACACAAACATCGGATGGAGTATTCCGTGTCGGCATCTGTCTTTCGGTGGTTTGGTGGCTTATTTAGGTAAACAGACCTATCGTGGCTAGTTTGTGAGGGCCAGGTGGACGTGTGCTTGGAGCAGCTAAACATCTGCTATGAACTCATCCATGGCAGAGACCACTTCCTGGGATCTAGTGCAAGAGCCCTCCATCTTTCTCTCTCTCTCTCACACACCCTGCTATCAAGTTGATGTGTTTACTTGATCACTCACTGCACTGCTGTAAATGCATGCTATAAAATGGAGGTTATTAGCCTTCCACTCTGTCCTCATATTTTAAAATAATGTGCAGAAGCTACTCAGATGTGCCCCAGCTGGTTTTCTTCCTCCTGCTCTCTGCCAGCACATACAAACTGTCATCCTGATCCTCTCTACTGCTATGTGGTCCTCTTTTATTTCCATCCTCAGTTGCTCCAGCAGCTTTTTAACCTCCTTTCTCAGCCCTCTTACGTCCTGCTTGTCTTTTGATCTTTCCTACACAGCAGCGGGAAACAAATCACCGTTGCAAATCATTTTTTAGCACTTTTTTTTATCCTGAGCGCAGAAAAAGGATGGATGAAGACCAGTTCAGATGTCAGATGCGTTTCCACAAATGAACAAGCCTAAATTTGCTTTCAATTATTTCCTGAAGTTAGATATGTTATTTACGGACACATCCGCCACAGCAGTTTCAGGTGGCCACACATCAGACAGAAACTACCTGCAACTGGGTTCGAGCTGTCCTTCCTTTACTTTCCACTTTAAAGAAACAAACGGCGACGGTTCAAGGACGCCCACGCTGGCCGGCTCGCTCACTTTCTCCTGCTCAGCCCACTCAGACATCTGCCCACAACATGGAGCGGCTCTTTCGCCACTCTGTTTTGTTTTTGCTGTTTTGTTTTTGCTGTTTTAGTTTAGCAATGCCTTTTATCAACTTGAAGAATATATCAGAAATCAACTAGGTTACAGGACGGCCCCCTCTCTTCGACCCATCTGCTTTTAGTCATTTTCTGAGCTGTGCTGGCTTTCTCTTTTGTCGGTTCTGCGTAATCTCTCAACTCACCCACAGTGACATATTACTTCAGTCCTATTGCTGCCCTCTTTCAGTTGAGGGTAACACAAAATTCATTCCTTCACTTGATTAAACAACGATTACCTTCATGGCCTCTTTCTCTCTCTTCCATCCCACAACCACAGCTTTAAGCTGCCGCTGCATATGAACTAAACTCTGGGAAGCAGAAAGGTAATTTTGAGAAACATAAACTGCCTTAGGCGAGGAGCACAACTATTGTTTGGCGAGGCCTGCAAACTGCCCATGAACTCGCCGCAGTGCCATATCGGTTTCTGGGGTGCACAGCAACACAGTCGTGGTATAGGAGGGTGGGAGAATGGGGGGTGTGTTGGGGAACTTTGTGGCCACTGTCTTACACAAACCAGATGAGGCCAGGAGTAGAGTTGCTATTCTGGAAGCTTTTAGGTAAGCCACAGCTCACTGGCAAGAGAATTTGGGTTCATTGCAATTCACTGCAGAGACCCTTACCCCTTTAATACATGTGTATAAATGCACATTCACTCACAGCATACACACACATATTTGCAATCTGTCTCAACCTGGGGTTGAACCCTAACACGTCAACACAATTGGAGTAACGGCAGTCCCTGATGACTGAGGTGTTTTACATCACTGCATTCTTTGTGGTGTGACCTTAGTTAGAGGGTGAGCAAAAGGAGGAGAATGATGAAGGAGGACGAGAATAACAGCAACAAAGTGTGGGTGTGTATGGGTGCATTGTTTCATGTAGTGGGTATACATTTGTCTCTTGTGATGCATGAGGAGAAGCTCTCACCGGCTCGCCAGCAGGGCCACGTGGCCCGTCCTTGCCTGTGTTCCCAGGGGGGCCTCGGGGACCTGGTGGACCTGGAGGACCAGGAGGACCAGCGGGTCCAGCCTGGCCTTGGTCACCCTGATGAAAAAGAACAAGAAAAACACAGAAGAATAAGGGAAAGAAATACAAGAAAAAAAAGCATTATTTCTGAATAGCTGTTAGTCTTCAGCTTCACACATTCAGCTGATAGCGAGCAACATTCATTTGGAGCCATGTTCGTGTCCATCTAAGTCCAATATTCACCCTTCTTTTAGCTCTTTTTAGTTTCCACTAACTCCTGGGGGAAACCTGCTGTTTAGCTGCTCAATACTCCAGCAGATAGTTGCTGACTTTGTTTATCTGTCTTTGTGCTGGTTATACGGTGGGTTTAAAGGGGTTTTCATGAAAACAGCTGAAACAGGCGAAAACAAAGCTAGAATGGTGCAAGTCAATCAAAACAGTAAGCTTGTAGATCGGAAAATAACAAGACAATGAGCTAAAAGATGAGCTGAGGAGAGTTGAGGTTGATGATAAAAAGTATAATTGAACTTTTCCAGCATTAGCATGTAGCTTATTTTGCTAGTCATCCCATGTCATATAAATGATGGAGTCTTAAAAAGTGACACTTGGAGACTGGAGTTGGCCAATAGCAGCAGTCCTCATCTGGTGAGTCAGACTGATATTTAGTCACAAAGTGAAACACAACCATGCTGACAAATGCACTCTCACACACAGGAAATCATTAATTAAGGACAACGCCATCTGTTGAATGAGGTGTTTCTTTTCGGTTTATGCTTCAGAAAACAAAAATGCAAGCGTCACCTGACTTCTATCAAAGACCGTTTCATCACTGGATCTACATCTAGCTGGGGGCAAGTCTTGTTCTGATGACTTCCACCCTCGTGCTGAGGCCAAACAGAACCCATTAACGCCCTAGAAGTCCTGCTCACCACAGAAGGGGATGTGCTGTAGGCCCAGCGTTGTATCAATAGTCACATGGTGACACATTTCCTCTGCACTCTCTCATCTCTATATACCAGCATGTGGTGCATTAGCATTTGCTTTGTTGCGGCAAGCAACATGGTACAGCAAGCCCTTTCAAGAAAATTATATTACCAAGACCTTCAAATAGAAGACCAAATCCTTATTTTCTTGTACTGACAATTATCATGTCTCTATTAAGCTAAGGCTTGAACATAACTGTCCCCAACAAAGCTTTTCTATTCTTCTTGTAATGACAAGCACACATTTCTGGAGGCTCTCTGAAATGTGTGTGGCTCATCTTCCAAGATGTTTTGCTACATTTCTGGATGCTTTAGAACTTTTGTAAACAATTAAACATAATACGTCATATTAATACAACTAAACAAGCCAGCACATTGAGGAAAATTATGAAAAGAAACCACGAAATCAATGAAATGCAACATGACTGAGAAAGTACGAAAGAAGGGCGATGCATTGCGAATCCGAACATGCATAAAAAAGGTTAGTTAAAGTATTAAAAGTGCACACATGCACTAGCTGTGCAGTGTACCTTCAGAAAACGTCTCTGAAAACTATTGGACTGGTCTCCAGAGAGAAAGCCATGGTCATATCTGGGGAAGACCATCTGAGATGCATGAGGTGCGGCAGGGACAAGAAGTAGAAATACCGGAGAAAAAGGAAAGAGTGGAAAAAGAGATGGGGGGACATGGAGCATGTTGAAGGACAAAAGAGAGGGAGAAAAGAAAGGGATAAATGAGTAAAGAAACCAGGAACCAATAGTAATTAAGAGACTGCAGATGAGAGTCCAACCAAGAGGGAAATAACTGCTGGGGGGGGGGGAAACAGATGAGAGTTCAGCAGCCTCTGAAGCTGTAAGCCAAAAGAGAAAGCTCAAGGAGGGTGTTTTGCTCATTTGTCTGCAGCGATAGTGACAGATGAGCAGCCTGACAGAGAGCAGAGACGGCTGGGAGGACTGCGGGAGAGTTCGCTTGGAGGAACAAACCTTGACGGTGAGAATCTGATTACTGTGCAGACCTGCATATGAGCCGTAGTTAGGAGGACCCTGAAGAGAGGAAGTGACAAGGGGAAAGGTGAATAACTTCCTGTGGCATACCAATGGGGTTGGAAAGAGCATGACAAGATATACATTTGAGAATGAACAAAACTACATCATCTGCAAATAGTGAGACATATGTTCCATTAAAACTGAGAAATCAAAACTAAGACCCAGTAACTGTGTCCTTTGTCTGTTCAGAAACTGTACCCTGGGTTTCTTGTTCAAACATGTATTTAATTTTGTGTGTGCGTTTCATTTAATGCCTCCCCTCCGTCCCTTTGCGACCAAACCAAACAGAGGTGGCTTGGCTCTTTCCAGCCGACAGACAGTAACTGTGATGATTGCCTGTCAAGCTGAAAGGAGCAGAGTTTGTCTGCCGCCACAAAGTTCGGAGCACTGTGTTGCTTCTCTGGTTGAGTTCCCTCCAAAAACACATTGAATGAAGGATGGAGAGAAGATCTAAGAGAGGAGGGAGGAAGAACAGCAGGGGCATAGCAGGGAGAGAAAGACTGGAGATGCTAGTCCACTCATGAGGTTCCCGTTAACAGGCTGCGGTGAGCGCTGGATAGCTGAGGTTTTTCTGACACCGCAGACCCCTCCTCTTCCTCTCTTTGCCTACACACTCCTCTCTTCCCAATGTCACATTCACTCATTCCCACTGTTCCCACCATGGAGACCACATACTGCACACATATGCTCCTTAAACCTCTCATAAGAGAATAGGCTGTTTCACAGTGGGTTTATCCTTTACCTTGTTCTCATCAGACCGGCTGATACTAAGACAAACAGCCATTCAACCTCGGAGCCCCGTCTAACTATGGTCTTTTTGTAGCTGCTGCGGGAGAGGCAAGAGGAGGCTTTGGCTGTGGATGAAACTCCCATCGGGGCTCATCTTTCAACCAAGCCGCCAGACAAACTTAAACATGCATTCACAACATCCTACGTATGTTTGTGACAGTATGGAGCCTGGGAAAAATGGCTACCATCTTTTTGCCTTTCAATCCCAGTTGCTTTTGAGATCCACACATGACCTTTTTTGACATGTTTTGGTGGTTCTATGACATCTGATTGTGTTTTAACAGCCCTGTTGTCCCGAGTTGTAATCTGTTCTGGGACCAGATTCGGCCTGAGTACACTGAACATGATGGATTGACAGGAAGTCACAGGTTGACATAGATTCATGGCCACTTCCTGTTTTTCACATGTTTTCTCTCATCCTCTCGTAGAGTTCAGAGGTGAATCAGCGTACAATGTTGAGATCAGGGCAAAGTGATGACTGAGCTTATGTACTGATGATGATGGTACTCCCACTACACCACCTTTTATCTGCAGTGATTCATAGCTGGTAAGAAAATCATGTTTTAAACATTCAGAGTCCAAAAGCTTTTCATTTCCTAACCGATCTAGTCATATCTATAAAAATGGACCCCGATGCCAAACCTCATTCACAAATACAGTAGTTTTAGGAGCTGCAGGGTTTGTGTTGAACCAAGCCTGTGTCTCTAAGCGATACTCTGAGATTTTTCGGCTGCAGACTTATCCAACGACATCCAAGCTCCAGAAGCCTCGTCCAAATGCAATATTTACTATTTGGAAGAACTATGTAATGCTGAATGCCAAAAAGATTTAATTCTTGCACAAACCATCATTAACAAAATCTGAAGGGATAAGCTGGGAAACCAAATGGCGTACGCCTCGATAGGAATCAAGAATTCCTGTTATGTTTCTGAGCCGCATCATAAATACTGTTCCGCTGGGCAGCCCCGTCAAATTTACACTCGATTTGTGCTCTGCTAAAAAATTAAAGTCATTCAGTCTCATTCCAATACTCGTAACACACACTGTTATGGCATTATTGTCAGGCTCCAACTCTAAGAAGATTTATGAGCATACATCTATTTCTTATTATTATTCTGAAGCCCATTTAATGGTTATTTTCTAACGAAAGTTAGCAATAATAATGACAAGCAGCAAGTGGCTACAAAGGCCTTCTAAAGAGGTTTTTATGAACATTTTATTATGGCTCATATGGTTCTCATAATACAGGCCACTGCCAATATGGAAGTTACTGGCTAATTAGCGTTTTTTTGTTCAGAATAGATCGATTATACTGTATATTAGTTTTTAGTTTTATTTTTTACTCGGTATGGCTATGGCAGTTAAAATATTTATATAAAAAAAAATATATATATATATAAAAAAAAAAATATATATATATAAAAAAAAAAAATAATAAAAAAAAAAAAAAAAAAAAAAAAAAAAAATATATATATATATATATATATATATATATATATATATATATATATATATATATATATATATATATATTTTTTTTTTTTTTTTTTTTTTTTTTTTTTTTATTATTTTTTTATATATATATATATATATATATATATATATATATATATATATATATATATATATATATATATATATATATATATATATATATATATATATATATATATATATATTAGCTTCTGCTATCCATGTGACTTTAGGTGTATAAATATATATATTCTTTTCTTTTTCCCGATTCAGAAACTGCAACCACGGTTACTTTTGCCAGTTGTCAATCATATATATTAATTATCCAAATTGTTGCATTCAATTATCGATCAAGTGACTAATCATTTCTGTTCTACGTTATGTTTCTACAATTCATCATCCAAGGGAAAATGGAGAAACTTTGACAAAAAAATCTTTTGAATGGTTGGGTTTAATAAACCCCAAACAATGCATAAATGATCTCAGTAGCTACGTTTTTTTGCAGGTGAGGAAATGTGACCTTGACCTGATATTATATTCTAAAAATAATCAAACTACAAAAACATCATTCAGGATTCTTGACCTCTTCAAAGAGTCAAATCAAATTACCATGTAAAGCACAGGGGGCTTATTTTCAAACCACAGTGAATCAAACGGGAGATAATTACATATCTCATATAGCGGGTGGAATGATATCACATGAAAAGACAACACTGACAACACGGACCAGATGCAGAGCTAGGTTGCTCCGTAATACAAAGAAAACATAGTTTGGGTGAGACTAGATGGCAGCTTTGGCGCACCGCCCCAACCATTTGGTTTTGATGGTGACGTTTAAGTATTTCCATCGTTCTTTTCATATCATAATTTCTCATCTCTGGCTTTGGAAATGTGGGCAACTCAAACCTCATCACAGGAGCCGAACTGCGTTGTTGGTGCAGTTGCTGGGGAAGCAGCCCAGGGTGAAAATACTTTCTTTTGAGTTATTAAAAGTGGTCCAAGTGGTGAATGTTATGTGGGTAGAACACAATGTGACAAAACTTGTGATCAGATGTGTTTTCACATTTATCTGTTTGCACGTGCACAATGTCCCCCCCAGCGTGACAACAGGGAAATGATGAGTCGTTTTTCAGATGTTGTAAAAACTCTACAATTTCCAATTTGTGATGGTCTGTTACTCTGTCTGGTCTGGGTTTAAATCTCAGATGCGTTGGTGTAGGTTTTTTCCTGCAGTCCTAAGACACTGTCAGTTGCACATACACATGATAGATAGCTGCAGATGTTGCTTTTGGCTACAGCCAAGTAAAGTATCTGCATTGTTAGAGTGGTACCAATCTTTTCATTTGAATCTTAAAGTGTATTTCCCAAAATGCCAAACTTTTCCTTATAACTAGTGGCTTTTTGTCATTCAGACAAAGGCATTTTGTAAATGCTTGTTACAGCTTTAATTAGATATGGACTTCGTGTTAAACTTGTAGTTCTTTCAAAATAATATGTAAAGGGAAACAGTGTCTGATGACCTTAAAGGCAGTGAAAAAAACGAGATTGGCAGAGACAGAGAAAGACAAAAAGAGAAAGAAGACAAAAACTGTAAGGAAGATATAAATGGAAGCTCATCTTTAAACTGCAAAGATTTGCTGAGGAAGAAAGAACAATCAAAGGAAAGGCCTTTTCAGCCAGGTCAGCTGTAGAGAAAGAATAGCGTTTAAAATGCACATTAAACAGTCACAAACATCTCTTTTCACCTTCTCAGGCAAAGACAGAAAACATGACTTACCCTTGGTCCAACGTCTCCTTGATCACCCTGGGAGAAAAACAGGAAAATAACAATTGTCAGAAGCTATTAACAGTGTAAAAGCACACAGGACGAGGCATATAATGAAATACTGCTACTGTAGAGGGCTGTGACAGAAAGGCTTAAAAACTAATACTTAAATACGGGAAGGAAGAGACTCAAAAAAACCAGCTCAGGAAGTCAACATGCATAAATCATTTGATAGACCACAATCTGACGGGACGGGATGGAAGTCAAAGTAAGAGCGCACGTGCTGGGGGTTGTAGGTTCACTGATGAGGATTTGGAGTTCATGTTCTCATCACAGAGCTACTTGCATGATTACATGAAGGGAGCCAATTTTCCAAACCCCGCTCATCATCCGTCATTTGCAATCCCCGCTCATCAACCTGAATCCTGCTCTGACAGATGCTGTTTACTGCAGTTGTTCTTGCGGCTGCGTTTATCTGGACAATTTTCGCTCGAGTGCAAAAAACGTACACACGCTCACAAAGTGAGCCATCAGTGCGTACGCAAACGACCGCATGCGCATGCACGAGCCTCGTCTGCCAGCTCTTTCAGCTCTTACGGTCACTTACATGATCTCAGGCCGGGCAGAGGTTCACAGAGCGGGAAAACATCTGGCTATCATCGAGCCCTGCGGAAGGCCTGTAGACCTATTTTAGTGCCTTGACGTGAGAATGTGTGGAGACATACGAGCTCCTGCACAACTACATGTAATCTATGGCTCGTTTGATGGGCGTGCAGTGAAAGCGTGAACGTGGGAGGGCTGCAGAGAACACCTGTGAGGTTATGCGTAAGTGTGTGTGTACAGTAAAATCATTGACTTGTCTGGCAGGGCAGTCGAAGTCCATATTGAAGCATACCTTTTCTCCCTTGGGTCCGGCTAGTCCCTGTAGGAGGGAGGAGATAATCGGAGACAGTTGGTCAAGATAAATAATAAATCACACGAGCAACATGTACAGTGCAGTACATCTTAAACTGGCTGCTTGCAGGGAGCATTGAATCAAATGGTGAGGCGAGGCAGTAATGCAGCCGTGCCACTGAGACTTCTCAATCACAAGTCACTTCTGTCTGAACATATTTCACAATAAAAGCACCATATGACATGAGCTTGGAGCGAGCATGCTTTTGAAGGCTTCTCTTTGTGAGATAAAAACTGTTTTGCTGAGAGATAAAACCGAAAGGGGCAACATGTTCCTTTGTTCGGTCGTCCTCTCAGAGGGGAAGATACTTTAGACGTGGAATGCTGGAAACGCTAACTAAAAACACAGGGTCTAACACAACAGGCCCATGCATTCATGTATAGGCTAGACGCTGACACAAGGTGACACTGTGTGTTGGGCCTTTGACATTGTCTCATGAACATCAGGCCCACAGATTGGTTGGGCTGTGCCGTGCCCTGGTCTATCTGTCTGTCTGTCTGTCTGCCTGACTCAGTGGCACAAGGACCCCAAGCGTGGCGGCACCACATACTGGGAGAACGACTCTCTCTGATCTCACCTGCCGCCTCTCTAAAAGCGACTACTGTGAGCAGATCTTACATCTTACAGCCCAGACACTTTTCTCATAACTCTATTCTCTAAACTGTCTATTCTTTCCACTCATCCATTCCTGTATTTCACACACTCGTTCCCTCATTCTGCTTTTATTCAGTCTCCAAATCTGCCATGCAATCCGCTGCGATACCTCCCTCTCTGATTTGTTACCCCTTTTCTCTCATCTTCACTGTAGTACGGAGCTGAGAGGGGGTCTGGTGCAGAGGATGAGCTGCAGTGTGTTAATGTGACTGGCTACATGATAACAAGCAGCAGCTTATCTCCTTCTTAGGGAAAGAAGATATGGAGGAGCAGGAAGTAGGTGTAGTAGGTGTGTAATTATCATTGGGGGTTTTCAATTTTCAATATTGGCAAATATACAGTCAGTCAAACGTTGTTCAAATCAAGCTAACTTTATTTTAAATTCTAGTTGAGATCCCAATGTTTCTAAAGGGATCCAAAATGTTGAGCAACTAAATTTGGAAGTTGTCCTTTATTACAAATGTGTAGTTTTTGATGTCAGTTTTACCCTGGTTTTAATCTGTAATGCTTTTAGTAAGAATGTGAAATAACTTTGTGTCTATGCTTGCAAAAGGTTTTATGTTAAAAATATCTTCTATTATTTCTGTCATTTTAGAAGTGGGAAAAATAAAAGGTTTCATCATTGACCTTGTTTTTATCTATATCCATGACACTGAATGAACTTCATCTACTGATGAATTTCTTTTTTAGTTTATGGTTGTTGAACTCGTTGTCAGTGTTCCTTTAAACTTGATTTATTCCTGTAGAATAACCCTCCGACTCCCCTGGCCGTCATCCAACAACAAATTAAACTGCTTTTATCCTTTATCCTCTTGTTTTCATCTCACCTAGCATCCCGTGTGTACTTAGGCGACTCTGGTCCTGTGGTATTTGTCACACCTGCTGCGGTTTTACGGCAGACGCTCGGCGATGGGGAGAGTCCTCTTTAAAGGACAGACTCAGCTTGAGGTCTCATTTTGTAGGAAACAACAGTTTAACGTTGTTTGGAAAGGAGCTTTTCAAACAGCTCTCATTAAGCTGTGAGGGGTTTACATTTCAGCAGATGACTCGTCCTTCTCGTGGGCAAAGGAGGGGGGAGGTTAGAGAGGGTACTATAATGACTTTTTAAAGAGCCTCTGTGAGGTTATAAACCCTTTTCTCTCCCTCACTTTTCTCACTGGTGTGTAACCCATTCGCTCTGCTTCGCTTGTTTCCACGCTACACATGGGTGTGTCTGGAGGGCGCGGCAGGGTTTCAGGGGAAACGTGATGGATGGGACTCAGAGGTGAAGTGCAAAGGGGATTTCAGTGCCCGGTTCAGCTGAGCCATGATTCCCCCGTGGCTGTGAGCCCTGGGATGACTTAAGAGGTGGAACAAGAAACACGACGGCTCCCGGGGTTTTTTCACTCAGTTGCAATGTTCCCTTAGGACCAGTAAAGATGATTGATGAAGTTTAGCAAACCATCACCTGTCTCACAGGCCACGTACCCACCTGGATTCGCATGAAATCTCTGCGAATGAATCGCTTCAGTGTAATTGATATGTGTTGTTATTAGAAAACTAAAACAAGACAAGGTGTGTGGTGGTGTACCTGGCTTCCTTTGGGACCTGGGAAACCCTGAGATGAGAAAAACAGAATTAAAATCAAACTATTGTCAGTCACTTGAAGCAAGTTTCAGACATTTCGTTATGGGAGTACTCACTGGTTTCCCATCCAAGCCAAGAGGACCCTGTTGGAGGAGAGATGAAGAAAAAGGCAAAAGAGAGCGACAAAGAACCATTAAATGCCTAGTTTGCCATTTTGGGAAATATGATTATTCACTTTCTTGCCATGAAATCGATGATGAGATTGATACCACTCTCAAGTCTCATAAACTAGAGCCAAGAACGTTAGCTTGCTAATCACTGCGACTGGTAAGGAAACAATCTACGTAACCCCAATAAAACCACCACATATCATTTGTGCACTTCAGCTTTGAACATATTAAACAGAGAAGATATAATGTGTTGATTAGTACACTTTTTACAGACATCAGATTGGTATCAACCTCCTCATCTTACTCTCAGAAAAACAGTGAATACATTTATGTCCAAAAAATGTTAATCTAATCCTTCCAGAAATGTCTATTAGTCTGAGCAAAGAACATGATTAAGACATAATTTGTTTTAAATCCACTGACAGCACTGTCTCCCTCCTCCAAAGTATCATAAACGGCTGTTATTTATTAGTATTGTTATGATGTTTGAGTCTTTTCTCCGTATATCTGAGGAGACAATGTAAGTGATCTTAAGTTGGGAAAAACAGTTAAGTGGATTTGGCAAGACAAACGTTTCAAGGGAGGACAGTAAAAAGAGCGTTTGTAAACAACGGAGAGAAAACAGCTGCAAATATTGGATGAAAAAGTAGGAAAATTAAGAACTTTTTTTACAAATGTTCTATCCTGCCCCATTTAACTGTGTGTGTGTGTGTGTGTTTGTGTGCACAAGTGAGACTCAAATAATGAGATGTTTCCAGGTGGTTTGTAATTATTCTAAGATTTAGAGTGTGGTGTCCAACATAATAGACTCTGGGTGGATTTTGTCCAGCTGTAATTACATTACATTACATTGTGGTGATGAGATAATCCAGCAGGCAGTTAAGTACTTTTAAAGTCCCCATCAAACCTCACCCAAGTGTTGAAACAGCAGTTGGAGTTGTCCACTTTGTTTACCTCTATAAAAACAGTCGAGGAGTCATTGAACCTCCTCTGCAAAGCAACACTCAGTTCAAAGGCACAAACCTTTAGATCCCTATTTAAACATAAAGGAACAGTTGGATCAAACTTTCCTAAAACACTTAAATGTGATGTATGTAGTAAAGGCTAATGTTGACTTCCTCCTTAATGGCCGCACTCAAAGTTAAGCTAACAGTTTTTACAGGATCCCTCGAGTCGTTGTGTTGCACAACCGCTCACAGTCCTGGTGGCTCTGCAGACTGGAAACCATCATTAACAATCGTCATCTCTGGCCTTGGATGGCTTTCACGAGTAGGGCTTTTCTCTTCATCTCCCTGTTTTAGTGGCCCCATGGGGGCTATCCGACCTGAGGTCTTGTAGTGAAAACCTACCACAGTGTCGTCGCTGCCTGCTTTGATTGATGGACAGTGGGCAAGAGGAGAAGCCAGCAAGGAGGGAATGATACTTTGGAGCCGCTCTCATTAATAGTTCATGTGATCGTTTGCTGCCCCTCTTTAGTCTTGTAATGTGACGGCTGTGGCTACAAACTCTCTTCAAAAACGGAACTGGCTAGTCTGGGTTATAAAAAGTACAGCAAAACATCTTTGAGGTTCCTGATATAGGGCCCCTTGTGAAATTAGCAGTGGGTGGCTGAGTTGGGGGTGGAACAAATGACTGGGACCAATCGGATGGCAATAATTTCACCCTGACAGTTGAGAGGAGTGTGTAGAGTGAGGATGTCATGCTGGATGCTACATACAGTACAGAACAGGTTGTAGTTTCACCACTCTATTAAATGCAGCACGCTGCTTTCATCATGTCGGGCATGCAGGAGTCAGAATTTGAATGAGCCTGCAAATGTCACAGTGAGTTTTCCCAGGTATCTGTGTCCATGTCTCTGGATCTATGCATGTGTGTGTGTGTGTGTGTGTGTGTGTGTGTGTGTGTGTGTGTGTGTGTGTGTGTGTGTGTGTGTGTGTGTGTGTGTGTGTGTGTTTGTGTGCAGGGATCTCTCTGCATCTGGCAGTGTTTATCAGCGGCCGGCTCCTTCAAGACTCGTCAGGACGAGCAGACGAGGTGTACACGGTGAGGTCATCGGCTGCTGCAAAGTCTGAACCGGATTAAAAACAGACTGATTTATGGCTGCTAACAAGCCACACAGTGGCCCGTGAACAGAGGGGACTATAGCTGTGTGTGTCTGTGTGCAAGAGAGGTTTTTTTCTTTTTCTCAACAGTAGAATCCTGTATCTAATATCTGGCGGTTGACAGTTTGCATACTTCAGAAGCATATAGTAGATACTTTAACCTACGACAACCACAGGTAGCCAATATATGGAAGAAAATAAGACCCAGAATTATCTACCTGGAGCAATAATTCAACCAACAAGTCCAGGAAGCTCTTCTATGACTGATTATATGAGATACTTTAAAATATGAGCCTTACTTAAATCAGCAACACAGCTCAGAAGGAACTTTTAGTGAAAAAAGGGGCCAGTTGGGTTTTTATGAATGAGAATAAGAGTCGAGAACACTTGGAGCCAGGGGAAATTGGATTTTGACATATTCTGTGCTTTTTTGTCTCTACAGCTGCATTGTTATACTGCACACTGTATGCCAGTGTAGTACAAACCTACAGTACACAAAAGTCTGCGAGGCAGGAAAAAGAGCTGGAAAAGCCACTAGTAAAATCTCTCCGTCTCAAACAACAAATGGATCAGGTGGCAGAATAAAAGGAGCTTAATGTTGTGTATTTCTAGTCTACATCGCCATCTTGTCCTGCAGCGTCCCTCAGTAGATCAAAAAATGTAAAGTTTTGACTCAGCATTCCCACCAATTAGATGGCTTTGAAACACATTTCTGGAAAATAACTTGGCCTGCAGGGGGGCATATGTCTGAGTGTGTGTTTGTGTGTGTGTGTGTGTGTATGTGCATGCTCATACATGTGTGTGCCTTAATCCCAATGAAACATGGTGAGGGGTGTCTCTGCTGTCTTTATTGTGCTCCCTATGGTGCAGACTGGTAATTATCCAGCACGGTGTAATTGCTGAGGATGCTGCGTGAAAACTTGGTGTCTGCACATCAGAGCAGACGTCTCAGCTAGAAACACACATGGTAATGTGTCGCACACATTAGACTCAATGGGCTCAATTAAGAGGCGTCAAAATTAAGGACGATGGTGAGAGTGAGCAAACCCTTTCCACTGCCCTGGTTCTACTTTCCTCCTTTGATACCATTATCTTTTCCTCTCTGGCAGTGGTCCACCAACCCTCTGGTGAATATTTTTCAGTCCCTCTTCTGTTTACTTTCATGTTGCCACAGGGATAGCCTGGAAAGCTGAACAATAGAGGCCTTGGCCTTTTTCTGCTGAGTGAGGGCCGCTGTCTTTCACAGACTGGCATTTTTGTATAAACACGCCAGTGGCTGGACATTCAAATGAGAATCAACTGGTGTGTGTTTACCCCTCTGCACTGTTCTGTCAGCCTGCTTGATTTTGATTGTTTGACAGTGGGAAGGCTCTTTTTCTGAAAGTCAAACCTCTCGCCTGTGATTTATGAGAGGACGAAGTGACGGGGGTTACATCAGGAGAAAAAAAACATACATCAGCACGCACAAACACGCGCACACACTTATGGCGTTATGCTTGAGATACACACAGGCCGCATGTCATTAACACTGTTTATCACATAACTAATGCTTCAATGGAAGTGGACTGCTGCATGCATTAGTCTGATGAACCTATCAACTGTTACACATGTGTATGCCGCCTGAATGAAGTGCAGCACATGCACACTCACACACTGGCAAACAGGCACACACAGGTATGCACATAGCTTGTATGACAACTGGTTCTGTGGTGGAAGAAGTATTCAGATCTTTTACTCAAGTAGTAATGCTACAGTATGAAAATACTCTCACACGCAATCAAAATTTTTACTTCTAAAAGTAAACACACTCATTATGCAAAATGGCTCATTTCAAAAAGATATGATACCACTGGATTATAATTATTGATGTGCACATCGTTTTAATGATGCAGCCGGTAAAGGTGGGACTAGTTGAAGCCAAATTACTTTATATAGTGCTGGAAAGCAGGGATTAATTGAGTCTTTATAGTGACACATCTTAATTCATTTATTGATTATATTTTGTATCATAAATCTCAATCTGCAAAGTAACTAGTAACTAAAGCTGTTAAATAAATGTAGTGGAGGAAAAAGTACAGTATTTGACCCCCCCAAATGCAGTATAAAGTAGCAGAAAATGGAAATACTCAAGTAAAGTACAATTAAAGTACCTAAAAACCTGCACATTACTTGAGTCAATGTACTTACTTACTTTCCACCACTGCTGTTATGTTTATACTGATTAATTATGTGTTAATGTGTACAGTCACAGAATTAAGAGTCCTGCTTGCTGAGGGTTAAAGGCTTGAATTGTGTTGTATTGTGCTGAGACAGTACGTCATTGCAAGAGTGATAGCAAGGAAAAAGTGCTGGAGAGCGATCTCACTGTTTGTTTTAACAATGGAACAATAAAGAAAGAAAACGTTGCTGGCACAAGTCACTGGCACAACACAAGTAAGCACCGCGCTGCCCTCCGGAAACTGACTTGACTCATTGGTGTTAATGTGCGTATGCCCCTCTCCATATGAGCAGTCCATGTGAGAGAAGTTATTGGTGTGAAAACATATCACACACAGACCACTGACCACTTCCACAGCTCTGGCCTTTGTTCCAGAGATCTACATAAACTTTGGGTGGTAGGATGGAGTTCACTCACATCTGCACATATGGACACAGATACACAAACACTGCTACCCGACTGGAAGAATGTGCCTCTTTAAGCAACAGTGTTTGAAACTTGATCATCTCTGCTGCTAAAATGAAAGAATGTGCTGTCCCATGTTTATTGCCATTATGATGAATCTACTGTTGTTTCACTGTTACCTCATACAGCTTCTTTAGTCATCATACCCACATCTAGGCATCATAACAGGCCTCTCATATAAGGACTATGCAGATTCATTATGGTGACTAGACCTGGAAGGATTACCCAGATTGTACACCTCACATGAGCAGATGTTTTAAAGTTAAAAACAGCATGTGCAAAAACTTTGGGATTGCTAATGAAGACAGTGACAACGATATATAGAGTCACAGGCAAACAAACACAAATGTGCACACACTTCTCTGTGCACTCAGCCCACCTGTGTGTAATTAGCAGCAGGCATTTCCCGTCAGGAGGGCCGAGCAGTGCCAGGCAGACTGGGAATCTGACTGGGAGCGAGCCCCATGGGTAATGAACTTCCCAAAATTCCCAGTGAGACAACGACACAACCAACAAGACGCCGTGGAACACAACACCGGGGGGGGGGGGGTTGTCTGCGGGTTGTCGTGGTAACCAGACAGAGGGAGGGGGGGGGGGGGGGGGGGGGGGGGGGTCACACGATAGCGGGACAGAGCGTCTCACTGAACATGTAACACGCTCACACTTAGAGCCTGCACATGCTAATGTTTCACGTGAGCTGCACACCATGCAGACGTCCAGTTCTGAGGAATCCATCTGCTGGTGCAAGCCGAGCTCCTGGATGATGAGGGTGTATCTGTATCACGTGATGAGAATTTGACGATGGCTACACCACAAATCAGCAACAGAGCAGTGAGACGTTTCATCTCAGCATGAGTCTAACCGGCCACAAGAGGCCGCTGTATCTCTGGATATCACAAGAGCTGAATCTCGGTCTATGGTACGAATCACTGGTGGAAGAAGTAGTCAGATCTTTTACTTCAACACTACAGCACAAAAATACTTGATTACCAGTGCATTCAACGTTTTACTTAAGTATCAGGATGCAGTTCAGAGTAATATACTGTATATAATGCATCACTGGATTGCTGTTACTGTTGCATTACATCACATTAATGTTGTAGCTGGTGAAGGTGAGACTCATTTTAATTACTTTATCTACTGCTAGGTACCTGTCCTTTGGTAATATATGCTACTTCATTAGTTGATATCTTGTATTTATAGTCTAAATCATCAAACTGGAGACTAAAGCTATCAAATAAATGTTTTGGAGTAAAAGTACAATATTTTCCTTTGAAATGTGGGGCAGTAGAAGTATATAAAGTAGTATAAAGTGGAAATACTCAAGTAAAATTGTACTTAAGTACAGTACCTCAGTGAAGTTACATTCCACCACTGTGGAAAACAGTGATCTGCTTTGCATTCAGAAGCCATGGATGTTCCCAGTTATTGAATTTTGTTTTCATGTATTATGTATTATGCATTATCGGTTTATGGCTTTTATGATTCTCTCCTGATTTCGATAATGCCTATATGTATTCATATTCTTTTATCTCTCAGGGCATGTGCAATATCTTACATATCTTTTTCTACTGCGTCTTTGTTGTACCCCTGTTGTCTTATTGACTATGTATTGGTTTAAAAGCTGGTTGCAGCTATGTGCAGCACTATTGTCCAAGCAAAATATCCCCTTCAGGACAATAAGGTATATCTTCTCTTAAATTGTTTAAACATAAGAAAACCTATTTAAAAGCTGAAGGCCGTAATTTGTGTCTTGCGGATGAATGTTTTACATTTTCCTTGGTATGTTTTACACTTCAGTTTACAGATGACATCTTCACAATATCTGTATTTATGTTTACTGCGCTTCATGTTTACTCATTGTCACACGTGTGCTAAATATGTTTTATGACACTATTTTATGCCTTGAGTCTGTAAGTAAGAGATGTTTCAAATTGCCTGTGGAAAATAAAAGACTTGTATCATTTTACCAATGGGCGGTCTATGTGTCTGTTTGTGCTTAAATACAACTGTATTTGAGTCACTTATCAGTCATGGGGCAGGATGCATCATCAGTGAGGAGCAAATGTTGAAGGAAGCATTAAGAGGCAAGTAACCGGGCGACGATTCGAGTAAATGTAATTTCTTCAAAAAGTGCAGAGAGGAAAAAACAGAGAAAGGCGTAATGAAGCTGCAGGAAAATTAGCAATGAATCCAGAGAAGAAAGAGGAATGGAAACAGAGATGTGATCGGGTGAATTGAAGAGTGACAGGATGAATAACAAATCAAATTTACCGGGTATCCATCCCGTCCAGCCTTGCCCTGGTGAGGTTAGAGATTAAAGCATGAAGCATCGAGACAGGTTAGAACAGAAACCAACAGCTGTATATATATAAATACACTAACCCAGGTCACAAGACCTGGTACACTTTACTCTAAAGTATTAAACGGTACACAGGATCATGGTTCAGTTCTTACTGGTTCGTACAAAGAATTTATGAAAGAACTAAATGACTCTATATCAATTTGAAGCTGGAACTAATGAAGATTGACTGCAAGCTTAACTTTACAGCACAGTATGTTTACAGTGCAAACTTTTTGGCTCCTCATTTGCTTACAAACATGAGCACATATTGGACTTTTGTTTGATTGTGTAATTAGAAAACAAATCGCCATCTACATTGGCTTTGGCGGCTTTAAGTGGATGATCTTCACTCAGACAAATTGTTTTCACAGGTGACTCCACATTACCACACATTCTCTTCGCCTTTTTTTGTGCTAGAGGCTTGATTTTGGGTGTGTCCAGGAAGATAAATCATAAATAGTTTCATGCACACTTAGTGTAAACCAGCTGCACAGACCATTTTCTCTCAATGTATAAGGTGCGCCGGTGCATCAGTCCTGTGCCATATGCGACCAAAATAATTCAAATAAAACAATAAATATATAAAATAAAATCAGAATAGGGTCACTTTTCCCAGGCAGATAACAGCATTTCATTTAAAAATGAAGAAATCTTTGTGTATGTGTGTGTTTTATCTGCTGTGTGTGTGTGTGATAGACTGTCAGCAGGAGTTATAGTCCCAGAGAGGGGAATACGTTGCTGTTAATAAGTCATCACCATGAAACACACACACACACACGCGCGCACACACAAGCAGCACACACACTTGCACACACCCATTACTCCCTAGGTGGTCCATTTGTTGCCGCGCTCTGTGGATGCACATGTGTGAGTGTGTCTGTGACAGTTTGTGTGTCCGTGTGTTCATGTTTTACTGCTGTGAGAGAAAAACCATAGTTCGTATACTGAAGAATAACATGTGTAGTAGTGTGTGTATGTGAATGTGAAAGTAATCTAACTCCAACAGATCCATGTTCAATAACTCATTTGTTGATTTTAATACTACCTGGATGAGATGAAATTGTACTTACAGGCAGTCCTGCAACACAAAAAGAGAAATCAGGCATTAGAAAATATATTCTCTACATCTGACACATGAAGCACAGTGTGTGAGAGTTATGGTAGCCTTTGGTTTGTACAGCAATCAATTCCTCGGAAAAGTGGTGAACAACAAAACAACTGCGAAGGCAATGTGGTTTGTTAGATGATGACCGTAATTAACCATCTAAATATGGTACAGAACAAGCTCATTAGAGCTGCTGCCAATGGAGTTTGTGGTGAACCCGTTATGATAAACAGACTTCTGGATAATGGGCCATGTTTAGCATTAAGGGCATGAAGTCATGTCAAGACTTTGTTTCCTAAGAAGATATGGGTGTACCAGATGGAGGACAAACGGGCAGTGAAAAGGTCGGGGGTGTGCTGGCAGAGTGTGCGTCCTTTTAAAGTATAAAAAAAGATGCATCCGAGATTTCTCCGGTGCAGTCTTTCAGATCTGATTGAAATTCTCTGATGTTGAGCCTCAGCAGCAAAATGTACATTCTGCTTTTCTTACTTAGCCTAACCAAAAACAACAGTAATGATCAAAAGACTCGTTCTCAGTGGTCTAAATGGAATATTCTGATAAAAAACACTCTCTTAAAAGTCCGAGGCCGAGGGCACAAATAAACCACCCAAACCCCTACAAAGTGAATATATCATTCTGACATTAAAATATTCTATATTAGTGATTGGTTCATACTTATCTGATCTAAATTCAAAACCAATCATGATGCTGATTTATGTGATTGTTAACACAATTACGGAACGATTTGGAGCTATGCCACCACTGCAGTCCTGGTACAACACAGCTCATCAGCATGGATGCAACACTAAACATCGACATAAACTCAGGAAGATTGAAAACAGACCTGCTCTGGGGGGAAGTGGGCTATTTGTGGTGTTTTGTTACAATTTAAACATCTAAAAAGTTGTGCTAACGTGACCAGAATATACGTGAGCCTTAAAATTTGCTGATTGATTCATGGGAAAGGGAATTTTTGGGATAAGAGTCGTAGAAAGAGGGATGAAAAAGTGAAGGTGGTTGGGGTGAGAGGTGAAAAGGGAAAGAGAGAGAGAGAGAGAGGTGTTGAAGTTAATGAGGTATGAAGACCAAGTCAATCAAATGTAGCTGCGTCTAGACGCCGGGACAAGGACCCCATGGGCCAGACAGTTAGGTAAACAAATGCACTAGTTGGAGAGCCGCCGTGAGACCGGCTTTAACCATTGAACTTAAGACAGGTGTGTGTGAGTGTGGACACTTATGAGAAAGAAAGAGACAGGGAATGAGAGAGAGAGAGAGAGAGAGAGAGAGAGAGAGAGAGAGAGAGGTAAACAGAAGAGAAAACCAAGTAAAAGAGCAAACTGAAGAATTAAATAGTGAGGGTTGATGCAGGAGACATCAACACTGCTCTGACTGCTCTCTTTCCTGTTATTCAAGTTTGTGTTTCCGTGGAAAAACCTCTTCTGTTCTTGTAAAAAGTTGTCCCGGAGTCATCGGATAGAGGATTGCGCAACAGCCGCTCGGTGCCACCTACCCCCGCACAATATAACCCAGGCTGCAACGTGAGGACGCCAACAGTAAACAACAAGAGACACGACCTAAACAGAACCACACATTCAGGATGCAGGCCAACCTGCGATGAGTAACGACCAGCCGATGGGTGTCCTATTTTTGGAGAAACCTCAACGGCGAGCCTTCCCGTAATAATAATCCTCCAAAATACACGACGCCCTGATTAAAGTCATGTATTTGTCCTGGTGATCGCCTGGTTGAATCAAAGACGTAAGAGGTTGAATAATTAGGAGGAAATGGAGATTTAAAGGGAAAGTCTAGTGATATCCTGTATTTTGTTTATTGTCAAGAAATCTCATGAAAATGCAAAAGCCAACAACCATTGTTGTCCAAAAACTGTTAAAAACACATCAGTGAGCCACAATGTACTGGTCAATCCCACATACATTGTCATGCCATCCTACAAATACAATTTTATTTCTGTTTGAGTAATGTTTGCTAAAAAACTACAGTGCCGTGCTTACTGAGCCTTTTTGAAAAGGAACTATATATTTGTGGTTTCTATTTCAAGATGTCTGTCTTCAGTAGGACTCAATTGGCACTGAGTGAGAGCCAGAGTCAGGCTACGGAAGTGAAAACATTTCAAGAGACTGACAAACCATATTGTTGGTTTTAACCTTTTCATGGGCGTTGTTGACAATAAGAAAAATACAAAGTAGTCTTATCCATGTGGTTGAAACAAAGAGAAAGGCTGGCATGTGATTTTTGAAGGCCAACTCCCCATCAGGCGTCAAAATGTCACCCGAGTGTCAGATTTTGTTCGTACCTCAACACTGGTGCCTCATTGGACGAGAGCCACGGGAACCCCAGGGAGTCCCTGTGACAAGTAAGAGGCTTTTGTTTGGGCAGAGCGAGGTCGTAGTGTGTTTGTTGCCTTGTCTGTTTTGTTTTAAGTTCAACTGTACTGTTCAATTCAGTGCTGTGAAACATAATTGTCGTGCTGCTGCTGTGATAGTGCTGTTCCACACTTTTGAGCTTTGTTGTGTTTAAATCCGCCACCGCGAGTAAAGTCGGTAAACTGTACTTTATTACTTAAAGGTCTGCGGTGGCCGAGCCTTAAATTCGCTAGTCGGGCTTCTGTGTGATAGAGTTACAGTTACTGTACTTAACTGCTGCGGTGAGGATTTGCCTTATTTTGAGTGCTTTCTTCTTCTTTTCCCCCCTTCTTCCACCACACACACACACACACACACACACACACACACACACACACACACACACACACACACACACACACACACACACACACACACACACACACACACACACACACACACACACACGATTGTTTGCTGCTTTTAGGTAGTAATATACAATAGATGTTTGTTTATTTATAATATTATCAATTTTTTATCAGTATTGTTAAAGATAAATAAACTGTTATAGCTTTAAAAAGCAGTTTTCTATGATTATTTTGTGCATGTGTGTTGTGATAATAGCTGGTTGTTATAGTCAATGCTCTGATTCTACCCTTCACTCTGAATGTGTAGTAGTACTTTGACTATTGACATTTTGAGTGAACACCTATTTTTAAATCTTAATTTATAGTTTGGTTATTGGTCCCTGATCCCAGGGTGGTGCCCCGCTATTATCAATATGTTAATGACCCTATTGATATGAATAGTTTTATTAATGTTCATTTTCATACTTGCTAATAACCAAACCCACTCCGGCCAGATGCCAACAGAAAATAAAAATAAATAAAGGCGCTAAAACAGCTTGTAAGATTTAATGTAAAATATACTATACTGCTTTGAAAGAGAGAGAGTTAACTTCAGAAAGTATCTTGGTGCGCTAAGTAGAGCATTAAAGTTACGGGTGAGCTTTCACGTAGTCAACATCTTCACAGCAACAGATCTCATCAACTAAATACCCACAACAATGAATCACAACCAGACTGGAAATGTTCCCACCTGACACATATCCTGCAGAACAACTACAGTCCCGCAGGTTTCGATAACATCGTCTAACAGCGTTGCACAACAGTGTTGTGGAGTCAACATTTAAAATGAGGGTGACTCTGTCATGACGACCCCTTGAGTAACAGGAGTTATGTCTTTTTCTCTGCGCTGTTTTGGTTCCTCGATGAGTGTTTTTACGGTCTGGGAGGAAAGACAAAGCAACAGAATGATGGCGGGGTAGTGATGTTGGCAAGGGAGAATCTCATTAGGCCCGCACTACTGCAGCTGCTACCGCTCAACGAGAACGACTGACATCTGGGCAAAGTTAGTGCAACCACATGGCCAAGGTTTGCGCTATGTCTGCGCAGATAGGGAGGGGCAGGGAGAAGGGCCAACTGTAGCCCATCATCCCTCGGCCTGACTCGTGGGTCACTGCTTGTACCAGCCCTCGAACTTATCCAGTCACCCAGGAGAAGCGAGTGAGACAGGGAGGAGGGAGACGAAGAGTCTTCCAGGAAAACAGAGAAAAGGAGAGACGAACAAACAAAGCAGGTGGCGGACGTCACTTACCAGCTTCCCCTCTTCTTCCCATCCTTCCACGCTTTCCTGGAGGCCCTGTGAAAACACACGGAAAGAGCATTAAATCACCCAAATCAGCACTGCACGGATGAGTAGAGAACAAGCGAGCATCACTTGCCGTTTCACTGCTGGTGGTCATGTGTTGCCTGGCATTAACTTTGTGTGAGCTGGCACAGTACTGAAAAATCTCTGCTTAAGTGACGAAAGGAAAGTTTCAGATGCTAGCAACAAAAACAAAGTGACAACAAAGATCCCGTCACACTCCGAACCAAATGTACGGTTTTATGTCAGACTGAACGACCCGGACCTTCAGGCGTATTTAAGAACAGATTCGCATTCTGGCTGAACATCAGGTTCATCAGACTCATTGCTCTCTTCTGCCTCTGACCCTGCAGCGATGCAGCTGCACCATCACCTTTCTGCTGAAAGGATTTCTGCTGTTGATGGAGAAGCCTGGTAAAGTTGTGAAAAATAGCAGAAGACCTGTCGTGTCAGACCTCATGCTGCCACAAGACCATGAATCATTTCTACACCGCCACAGCTCTGCGTCAGTGTCTGCCTGGCTGTTTAACAGAAGTATTGTTTTAAGAGATGGTGCAACTGACTAAACAAAAAAAAATAAAAAAATCACAGATTTCTGCTCACGCTCAGAAAGGTCGTCCACCTTAAGGTTAACAACTGCAACAAGGCACGGCAGGCCACGCTTTAGATTTCTCCACATGTTCATGTTCAGCTGTGTTCATGGTGCTGCTGTGAGCACTTTGGAGGGTCATCATGTCTTTTTCAGCATTTATTATCTTGTAACCAATGCCCATCATCTTGATTTATGTTGCTTGTCCATGTTTATGTTTTCATGTGTCTTAAAGACATCATAATGAAACAACTGTTAAGTTGTCCCTTATCATGCTGCTCTATCCTGCTGTATAAGAAAAATTCAGATCTCTTATTTCCATGTCCTCTCCACGGATCATCAGTAGTATTTACTTTTTTCCCGGGACTTAAAGCTTTAACTTGATTTATTTGGCATGATATCCTTTATATTTAATACCATTTTACAGGGTTCATTCATAACAAGTCAATCAAACGCGAGGAAGACAAAGACCCATTGTTTCAGAGGTGTCACCATAGTCATTGTAAAATGCATGTGTAAGGAATGAAAGCTTGAGAGGTAAAACAACAGCAACTAAACATTCTCCTTGGCCTGAAACCCTCCTGTAACACCTTACTTCTTCTCTTTCTTTCCATGTGCCCCCTCCCACACTCATATGACTCACTGAAATAAGAACCACACTGGGTACTGTTCCTGATGCTAAATGGTTTTGGCTGCAGACATGTTTTCCCTATTGTCATTATTGGAGTTGTTGTAGTGGCCTAATCACTTCCTGACTCTGCCAAGCCTTTCAAAGAGAGCTCAACCATGTTCCTCCACCTCCCTCTACCGTTCACCTCTCCCTCTTTCATCCTTCTTTACCTCCTTTATGCAGCAGCAATACGCTATCAATTACTTGGAATTCAAGGCTTTAAGAAATAGCATTAAAAAAAAGAGTGAACTGCTGCCTGTGTCGAGTTGAAGATTGGCCCAAGACACAGAGTACCACTAAACCAGAAGTACTGTTTCTTCTTGTTCTTTTTCTGATTTAGTTTGCCATTTGTAGCTGCTGCCAGACTTTGTTGGCAACAAGAAGAAGCAATTTAATATCTAACAATGAAGAATGAGTACAGCTGTGAGCTTACTGACTCTCATTTAAAATTTATGTTTGAACAATTTTAATCATTTAACACCTCTACACCTTCAGACCTCAGACACAGACGCCAGCTAACATACAGACACACACTCTGCCAGCCGCAGCATTTATATTAATAGTCTCCATATCCCATAGTGGGCTCTACTTCCTCACATTCAGCCCCCGCAGCCATAAACAGCAGCCCGGAGCTGTTTGACTCGGGGCCGAGGCCTCTGCGGAAAGGGCCAGAGCATTTCTCTAGGGCTTTAGGGGAGGGAGATGGGGAGGACAAGCTGGAAGGGGGGAGAGAGAGGAATGTGTAAGAGGGACGGGATGGGGAGGAAAGACATGGATAGAAAAGTGAAACTGCAGGGACAGACGAGGAGATAGTTAAAAATGACAGGAGGGTCCAGGATGAAAAATGGTGGAGACACAAAAAAAGATGAAGGGAGTCAGTGAGAATGGATGGATGGCTTCACAGTCCCTTAAAAATCCTTGTACAACATGGTCGTTGGCCATATAAAGGGCCTCTTCAAGCAGGGATATGCATTATAAGATGTGGGTCGCGGGGGGCCATGCCTGCTGTACCTTTATTTGAGACATAAAAGGCAGCCGCCGGCATGCTGACAGGTCGGTCGCCAAGCGCTGGAGGAGCGGGCGTCAGAGTGACTGAAACATGGGAGCGCGATTGGTCCTGAGTGGAGGTGGGCGATGACAAGCTGATGTAGGACTGGACTGACTGGAGGAATTAATGGGAAAAACAGCAGCACTGGAGAGCAGAGCATATGTGTGTGTGTGTGTTTGTGTGTACATGTGTGGAAGTAGTTCAGATACCTATTTCAGGAGAGAGCAGAGAACACATACCCACTGAGATACAGACAAACAAACACACCAACACATAAATGCGCAGACACATGAAGTGACCTAGGTGTCAGTCTTGACTTCCTGAGACATACGTGGTGGCATACCAGGGCCAGAAAATGTCACACAAGCACACATAAATAGAAACAGAGAGTAAAAGACTTGACACAGTAATGTGCTGTATCATGATTTGACTTCCTTTCTCTTCTTCTCTTCAAAGGTCATCAACGACAAAAGAAGTTTGCACACCTCAAAGATAAAAACATAGCTCCATTTTTCTGGATGATATGTTGGCTGATATTATGTAAAGCAGATGGGAGGATCCCAAAGGAGAGAGTTAACAGATGCACAAAAAAAAAGTTGGGAGGAAAACCGCTGAAGGAAGAGGTCGTCCTTCACTCTTACAGGTGTTGAAAAACTCCCAAAGAAAGAAAGATGGACCTCCACAAAGACAGCTAGGAAATAAAGCTACATCCTGTGAATACATTCAATAAATCTCTTTGAGGGACACACAAACAGTGCTGAACTCATGCACGCTCACTCAGCATCAGCTGTCCTGAATTTGAATATATGAGCATGTAAAGAGTTCCCTGGAAACAGAGTGAGAACACACACACTCAAATGCGTTTGAACTTGTGGATGGCTGCGTGCACTTGTTTGCCTGAAGTGCTGTATCTCAAGCTAGCCCTAAACTTCTTCTCTGTATTTGGCAAAACATGCGGTCCAAAGTTTGACAGGGAGCCAGCTGACCAACCGTCCCCTCAGGACTATGAGTGTGTTTATGTGTGTCTGAAAATGTCAAATACCTGAGACTGGGAGAAACAAACATCTGGATCTCTGCCTAGAGTCCTTTGGTAGTATTTACATGGGATGTTCTAAGCAGCGACTGAAGAATGATATATACATAAACACACTTTACATCACAGTCCTGTAGACGCTCAGAGAGCTGCACACACACACAGATTCCCATACAGATTCACTTGCTGCATATACTAAGACAAATTCAACATTCCCACTGACAAGTGCAATCAACCTGAGCGCGTTTAGAAGCAATTTCAACATGGCAAGTATGTCTGTATGCTGAAAACAGCATGCACAACCTCCCTCTCTCACTCTCTCTAAACATTTAGAGCAACACTTTCCTCAGTAAAAGTTACTAAATGCATGTCAATATGCTCCCTACAAGTATGCCACCTTTGCTCTCATGACACACACACACCCTTCCATCCTCCATCTGCTCTGTCTGTTTCTCGTAGTGCTTCCAGGGAACAAAGTGCAGCATTGGTGGAGCAGCCCCCTCCTCCTCTCGCTTCTTTTAGGCCCCATTTTGTTTAACCCTGCAACTGGGAGCAATAAAGAGCCAAATGAAAATAGCAGAATGTGATACTCCGTATGCATTACGTACATCCATCCATCTATCCATATACCCCCCTTCTCTCCACTATACCCCCCCCCCCCCCCCACAATACTCCTCCTGCAACAGGGGAACATTCAATTTAGCTGGAAAGAAAGAGAAAGGTGGGGTGGGGGGTGTGGAGAGGAAGGGTGTAAGTCGTGAAGGACTTCCATGTTAGCTGGAGGCAATGTGTCTCTATAGCATATTTTTCAAATCCCAGTAGCAGATTTCCCTCAAATCTCCATTAATTACAATCAAAAAGTGTGGAAGAGGTGTCTGTAAACAGGCATCCACACATAAAGACCAAGAGGCGACTAGAGATTTGCTCTTAATCACTATTTCATACAGCTTATGCTCACAAGACAGACTAAAAATGCATTTTATTATATAATTGCAGAGATTCCGACAGGCAGAACCTAAAATGTTGGCTCAGAAAGATTTATTATAAAGGTGCAGCATTTGTTTAAAATCATAAAGTGAGTTGTTTTACAATTTGTCAAAGACGGAATCTATTGGCTCATAATGAGACGTCTAAGACAATTGCTATCATTGAAATAGTTTACTGGTCTGAGGCGTGGTTGTGAGGATTCCCTTCATTCAGCCCAGCTGTAAAGCCTCCTTGTCTGAACTACTACTTCCTAACCGTCTCCTGATCTCTCAGCACTTCCCCGTGTTTGTCCAACTTTCACTCCAATAAGATGGAGGCCACATGCTGTGGATGTAAACAGCAACAGAAAGAGAAAAAGACAACGGATGTGATTCGCATGGCGGTGATTCATTCTCCAGCTGCCCCGCGTCTCTCCTGCCCCGGGTCAGTCTGGGTTCAGTGGCTCAGAAGGGGTTCATACCCATAGAGTCTCTCAGTGGGTGCGATCAGATAACCAGAATCAAACAGGAAAGAGCAGTTACTTGTAATCCAACCACATCCCATCAAATCTTCTCGTGTTAGCAATGTAGATTTAATAAAGATCAGCACCACATGCACTGTGTTCAAGCTATACCATAATGTCAAACATCAGTGTTTTTTGTCTTTTTTACCTTTTTGCACCAGACTCGACCATTATACACTAAAGGTACAACACAATATGGAAATTGTATAAATTGGGCTTAAATGTGGGTTACCTATGTTACCTATAAGAGCTCCAACACCTCTTGTGAACAAGCAGTTATGACGCTCCAATAACAGAAATGAAGTGCTGCTTTAAGTACCGTCAATACCAACCGCAGATAAAAAGCAGATGAAAACCCGTTGCATTTAACCATGAAGTGAAACATCATTTTCTTTTTCCGAGACATATCATCAGTTCAAGATCATGTTTATAAGCAATACAAATAAAATGAGTATGTGTCAAGTGTATAAACCAATGTTAAGTATGCTTTTTGAACTGTTACACAGGGCTCGAGGTTCCATTTTCAAACAAATTTGCTTCAATATTTCAAAGTTAACTCTAGAAACTAATAAATGCTGACAAAAGTTTCAGAAAAGTGTCCAATTAAATCAGTTATTAGCGCTAAATATTTGGTTCCCCTAATATTTCTACATGTGTTGAAACCTACAACCACATGAACCGTTAATCTTGTGGAATATATCAGTGTTACATGTGTTATAAACTCTTCACCCGTGTGTTGACTATAAACTCTCTGACCGATGAAATGTGGTTAGAGAGAGAGGGATGCTATGCAGTTGACATCACTCTAGTATTCGTGCAAAGGTCGTCTGTGATTGGGAAATAAGAAGCCGAGAACACATCGATACCAAGTCGACCTTCCTGTTTCACTCTCAGCATCAAGTGTTGCGTGACTTCAGGGTGGAGTTCTCGTAGCTGAGTGAGAGTGTATTTGTGTGAGGGCATGGAAGCCTATTTCATGCCCGTGTGAGTGTGATCAACGTATAGTTTCCTTGACACGCTCTGTCAGGGCTGAGTGACGCTGCTGTAAAGCTGCTTGTGTGTGTGTGTGTGTGTGTGTGTGTGTCTAAGTATGCATGCGTAATCTTACAGCTGCAGGGTTGTTTAGGTGTTTATGTCTGTTGCATTATTCATTGGATCATAATCAACAAAAAGCTCATCATGCCTGCATTTATTTGGGTTTCTATAATCTCTGACAGTTCATTTGTGTTTTCGGTGCGACAGAGCTTGCACTTGTGGGAAACTTTGCTCATGCGTTTATATTTACTTGTGAGCATGCACAGATTTGGAAGAAGCAGACCCCGGCCGTTGTGATGTCCGGCAGGTGGTTTGCATTGAGTGTCAGGCGGGTGCTAAAAGGCTGCCTGGGTAGTCACCGTGTGTCAAAGCTAAGGAGAGGCGAAGGCAGAGACGGACACGCCCCACACGGAGAGACAGATGTAGTCAAAACACCCAACAGGCCAGCAAAGTGACGGGCCACCTAGGTCACGAGGTCTCATCTCGTGATTGATTCCTTTAGAAGAAAACGGACGAAACATTAGACATACCCATTAAAGTGAACATATACTACTTTTAGCCATGCATTGGCAATATTTACGGATACTTGAAGACGCTAAAATCAAGTAGTCAGCAAACTGAGTCAGGGATATCAGTCAATATGTAGTTAAAGTCTGCTAACATTTGCCACCATAAGCTACTGGTCATATCAGACCAAGTAAGACTGTCGCAGCCAAATCCCAAATTGTATGGAAGTGAGTGAACTGTGTGTCAAGTTAAATATAAATGACACTTTTCGTTTGTATGAAGCAGAACAAGTCATTTCTCTTCCTTAGTATATGGCACTCGTGTGAAAAAGAGAATCTCCTTTCTTTTGTGATGCTGTTGTACGTATATCATGAAATAGTAATTGTTTTACAGCAGAGAAAGTCCCATGAAAAACACAGAGTTCAGCTGTTCGGAGTTTGTTAAAACTAGTTTGTCTGTTAGTGTCCTTTTTTTGGAAAGAGGGCCCTTGCGTGATGATTCCTTAAATGGATAGACGCCAGATAAACAAACCCTCCCCGGCTTCAAGTGAATCGCATGTGCACACACATTCACACTCGGATGCGTGTGTTTGTTGACGCTGGGCATGTTGGCGTGCATGGGAGAGGCTTGGTTTCCGGCACCATTCATACAGACTCCTGGGTGGTTCTTCCATAAGACTGTAACCACAGACGCAGGAATCTGAGCACTCAAGAGGGTTTCAAGCGTACAAACACACTTGCACGCAAATGAGCAATCCCCACAACACCTCGACAGTCACACCCATCCTCAACGGTTTCAGCTTGAAAATAGAAATCCCGCACATTCAAACATTTCAACCATGCGTGATTTGAGTAGCACTGGTTATTAACAAACTTCCTGTGACCAATCGCCACCCTCAGATGTGGAAACCAGTGAGTCCCATAACGAATGGGAGATGTGCCCTGAAGGCAGAGGACAGCAGCTATTGGTGCGGTGTCGAGGTGAGAATGAGGGTTATGTTTGTAGATCATATCTACATTGGAGCCACCGGTGCTGCAAGGACTTCCAGAAAGCCTGGAGGTGGGAAATCCAGTCCTCAGGGAGAATAAATAAGAGAGTTAATACATACTGGCACACAGAGCGGTGATTACGAAAATACATGGGTCACCTGAAGGAGCATGGGCCTTAATATGGCAAGATTGGGCCTTTAACATCCAAAGTGCCAGACTTCCTTTAAATGCGCAAGATAAGGTATCAGAGCCTTTAATGTGACCTAACGTCAGCGGCATTAATGTGCTCAGTGGTAATTTGACAAGGATATTTTGAAGTGCCGGTTTCGTTCAGTGCCGGTCTATGTCTAATAGCGGTCTACAACCGGATAAAATGCTCTTTTATTCTCGTGTCACTCATCCATTCATAAAATATGCTTCTAGTTTGACGTTCTGGAACATGTTAGAGCAAAACGTGAGAGCCGGGCATGGAGAGAGCGGGGGTGGGTCTTCAAGTGTAAAGAACTAAAGAGAAAAGTGCACTAATCACCATGACTTTAAACAAAAACTGCAGCATTTGTGTGTGTGTGTGTGTGTGTGTGTGTGTGTGTGTCTGTAACAGAGGATATGCAGGCCACGGTTATCGTAAACATGGTGTGAATGTTCAAAAGGGAGCTTTATTCCACCTAGCCTCTTTCTTTAACCCTGACAGATCCACCCTCGGCTTTCTTTAAACCAAATTCAAGTCTGGCTTCCCCGTGCAATTCCTGCCAATTGAGCAAACTCAAATCTCCACCATTATTTCTCTCCTTTTTCACAGGTGTTTCACCCCTCATGCCCTTAGCCCTTACTTTAAGCTAGCTCCTTGCTCTGGTTTCTCTCTCCTCTTCTCTCACAGCTGAAGCAGACAGGCTAATGACCGCCTCTGTGGAAGCCAAGGTGAGAGCAAGCGATCTCAAAGCTGCCCGCCGAGCACCCAGTGGTGTATGGGCAACATGGTGCAAGGAGTCCAGAGGCTGATTATTACTCGAGATAAACACACTAAACTGACATGCCAAACACTCGTGCTTGCTACATAAAGAAATGGAGGAGGGCTTGTTTGTACATTAATAACAGGAACGGGGGAGTTATTTCTTTTTACCCACAATGAACCTCTGCAGACATGTTTACGCTTGACATTACTTATATTATCTTCTCAGAAACGTGCACATAAAATAAACTGATAAGTAAGCAGATATGTGTTGTCAAATATGTTTCTCCTACTTCCTACTCGCGTATGCAGCCTGCCACAGCTTTCACAACCTTCCCTTTTCCATCTAAACCTTGCTTTATTTGCTTTCCCACAGTGCAACTGCTTCTCTCGACTCTGTACTGACTATTTCACACTACTCCTGGTCTTAAACGCACTCGTGGATTAATTGCCCATTCCTCCATTTCACCTTTCTGCCGCGTAAGCTTGGGGTCTGTTCCTCTTCCTCGCCACCCTTGCTAGACTTAATGAACAGGTGAAACTCTGGATAAAAACAAAACAGCAATCCATTAAAATCATAAAATTCTGTCTGAAATTCAACTTGACTATATCGCAGTCAGCAGACTACAGCATCATGTCATCTGAGCGGCTGCTGCAGTCTGCTGGGACATCGACATACGTCAGTGCTGCTCCTTCTGCGATCACTCATCAACTCTTAGATATGTCAAAATGAGGGTTATCAATTGCTTCTTTTAAAGATGATCATCTGTTTATTTCAAAGGCTTAGGCATACAGGTGTGCGTAAGGAGGATAACATTTCATAGTGCCTCGAGATACGATGCCATCACTGCAGGGTTTCTATCCCTCGCTCTATGTTACTGATGTAACCTAACCCATGTCCCCTTTCAATACGGCGTGATTCGAGTGCTAGAACAGTGTAGTGTGTGTCTGTGGCAGGTGCAGACTTGCCCCAGTGTGAACTTTATGGGAGGAGGTCATGCGTCACTTTATCCGATTGGTGGATTCCATATTTGGTCCAATCAGCTGCTCGGGTTCCTGTGGTGAGAACATGGCTGGGATGGCTGTCGAGCCTTTGACGGAGTCGGTGATCGACTTGGATCAGTCTGATGTTACAGACTGTTGTGAGTTTACATTCCACCATTCATCCACCCATTATATACAACATCATTTTTAATAAATATCCTTGAAGGTATGTGTTTGAGAGTATTCACGGTTGTGTGAGTGTACGTGTGTCTCAAACTATGCTGGTTTGTGTGCCCGACAGCTGCGAATGTGATGGATGGCTGACACAGCTGATACGTCTGATAGCCTTCATGTGCAGTAATGAAAGTTAAACACAGCTGGGAGCGCATGACAGAGGTATGTGCCGTTCATTGCGGGTGACCAATCACATCTCTGTATTAGAATTCATAATGTAGTGACCTTGCATAAGGGTAGAGAGGGAGCGCGTAGGAAAAAGATAGTGGCCCACAGCTGCAGAGAGAGAGAGAGAGAGAGCGAGAGCAATGCACGAGCCATCATTTAGCTCATTTCACTCAACACACGCTCATCTAACACGTCATCCGAAGTCAGTCATGGCATCTTCATTTGCTCCATACACACGTTTACTATTTGATGTAATGGGATTTATTCTTTCCACCCAATATGAACCACAGACCAGCCTCCAGCTCTCCTGCTGTACCTGGTTTTGTGCCAAGCTATACCTCAGCGGCTGCTGCTGGCCTACAAGCCAAACTCCCTCATTTTTCAGCTCGCCAACAGCAGTCGAAAAAAAATGAGGCTCTACATATCAGGATTTGTTTGGTCAGTGATAAAAGACATCAGAAGAAACATCCTTTAACAACCCTTCTCGCTGAACCGAAAGCAAGGAATGAGACGCTGACTCAGCGCACGCCCAAACACTAAACAAGGTTTGGAGTCAGCTTGATGTGCCGTACAAGAACGTCTTTGGGACAGCTTCAAGTTTCAGCGCTTGTCTGCCAGGCAGACTGGAGTGGAAGAAAACCGCTTGCGGCCGTAACGCCCTTCTGACCAACAGACATGTTCTTGGACTGAGCTGCAGTCCCAGATCAACGGGTGTTGTGGGTAAAATGATACATCAGGACAAGAAATAAATTGTGTGGGCAGTTTCAAGAATGATTTAAGGCCCTTGCCATCCGCTCCAAGCCGTAGCGCTTTCAAAATGTTTCATGTTTTTATTCACGGGATGGGGGGGATGTCTCATAAATCGGTCAGAGGAGGTTTATAGTGAAATGAACTATCTGGGGTTTTACAACAATGGAGGCTTTGTCTGCATGCACCTGACTGTAGCTGAGCCAAAAGGGCCTTAAAATAAACCAAATTCGGTCAAATGGCTCTCACAGCACACTTCTCCCCTCCCAATCAACCTTCTGTTGAAGTCATTTCTAAAAGCCGATTTTTAACAGATCCATCGTTGTAGGAAATCAAGGTGCAACATGGGACCAAATGTTTCAGATGCCAAATTCAAGTCTCCTATTTTGGCAGGGAACGCTTAACGGGAAGAGGAGCACGCCAAACCTAAATCACCCGTTTAAGACAGAAGAGCGCAGATGAAATCCAGACATTTAAATTCACACGCACACGTGTAAGTGACTGGAAGTTTTCTAAACATACCGTCGACTACTAAACCTTAGATAACCCATCCTACTCTAATTGTACTGTTAAAATACAAAAGTTAGACATTTTGGGATATATACTTATTCACTTTCTTTCTAGGAGTTATTTGAGAAGATTGATACCACTCTTGTGTCTGTGCGGTTTATCTACAGCCAGCTGCCAGTTAGCTTTGCTCCGCATGAGGACTAAAAACAGGTCACCACTTAAAACAAACAAAATGTAGCAATACTGCTTTAACAGAGCAAGTCCCAATTCTAGTCTTTGTGCTAAGCTAAGCTAACCAACTCCTTGGTTACGTTTAGCAGACAGACATGAAAGCGCCATCAATCTTCTCCTCTAACTCTCGGAAAGATGGGAAGATTAGGCCTACTGACCAAAATGTTGAACCATTTCTGTAAACCAATCTGTGAAGTCCAAACATACAAATATTCTGCGCCCATCGGGTAAGATAAACCTCTGACACGAAACACATCAAAAGGGAGAGGGGAGGATAAAGTAGCGGAAGCATGCACTGCAGGACGACATCGGAATAAAAAGCTGAACTGATGTAAACACTCTTCCTGCAGGTTTAGATTTCATAACCAAACCACCACACGGGAGAAAAAAAGCACTCTTTGCAAAGTGACAGCAGAAGGGAGGGAGATAATGAATGAATAAAGCAGGGAAGAGAGGGGCAACAGAATGACCCGGAGAAACTTCTCCCTCCTTTTTCTTCCTCGGCCTCTCATCCATCCACGTCTGACTGTTTTAAGCTTCGCACTGCTCCTAATAGATATTAATGATGCTGAGCAACACGATCCGACTTTCTTCTTTCATCCCCGGGTCCAGAGCTTGTTTCTTTACCGATCAATGTCCGCTGTCCTCCATCTTAATCATTATATGGTTTACCCCTGAGGCCAGATGGGAAGTCAAGCCTCATTCCCTGCTTTATCGATTACTTGGACCTCAACACACATGACCCGGCATCAGCAGGTTGGTATTCAGTGTGTCCCAACGCTCTCTGTGTGTGTGTGTGTGTGTGTGTGTTGGCTGAAGCGTGTAACAAAGTCAGCATGCGACCTCCAGCTTTCAGGGTTGGTGGAGACAATAAATCTGCCACCGTGCTCTAACACAGGTCACCTCTGACCCTCACACATACCCATTCACATTTTCTTTGCAAGGCACGCTTGTCCAGCACACATTCACCCAATAAAAGAGAGACAAGAGACAAACTTTGCCAAGTTTCTTCCGGGAAGTTTTGTCATGCTATATATTCCACACCTCTCTCTCTCTCTCTCTGACCTCCAGGTTAAGAGCTGGTGTCAGTCTGAGAGGGATCTTCATGTCGCTGTCACGTCTTCCTGCCTGGAATCTCGACTTCGTCTTCCTCTCACATACATCTTTGTCTCAGTCACCTTCCTCTTTTCTCTCCTTCTATCTCATATTCAAGACGGCCCACAGTTGTCCTTTGGTATTTACTACTCTCGTAAACAGGGTGTCACCTTTCACCCATCCTCCCCACCCTCCAGAACCGGCATACGACACACACCTCCCTCTTTACCCCTGACTATTTTCTAATCACTTAGTAAGAAAAAATCCCACACTGGGGGCTTGTGGGAATCTAAACTCAGAGTCTGCTTTTACAGGATAATTAGTTTTTATTTTCATTTCATTGCAATTAAATGATCAACTTGCCTGGAAGCTCACAGTGATCTGCACCTCGCTGTGTGTGCCTTCTCAAAGTTAGTTAACCAAACATTTGCCCCCACTAAACCCAAGCAGTCATCCCACGTTTTAATAATAATCTGGAACTGTCCCTCATCACTGCAGTCTGTTTGTGTTGGTGCCACAAGACATCACAACAAACATCCCCATGGGAAGTGTGTTATGATGGGAATGAATACCACAAAGGAATGTGACTTCCTTTCCTGTTGGCTCCTTTATAACAGCATAACAGATATCAAAATATTATGCTGAACTTTTATGAGTCTCTAACAGTCTTTGGATGTGGGGTGGTGCATATAAAAAGGGAAGCCCGAGGGGAGGTGGGCTGACTTTTCTTTAATAATGAGGGATACAGTTGGACTAAGTTTGCTGCTGCATCGTCAATGGATGCACATTTCACACACACTCACTCACTCACTCACTCACTCACTCTCACACACACACACACACACACACACACACACACACACACACACACACACACACGTTGTTTTTTTTTCATACTCCACTTTCAGAGTGGACAGATTGGCTGCGTGGTCGTTCTGCCATGCAGCCCGACATCATTGTAGAAATAAACACTGGGAACATGCTTAGAATAATTCACCAATACATAAATATTCCAGGGAGGGAAACACAATTGCTTCCAGGTGCCATTACAGATTCCACCGCTGTTCAACTGCGTTGCTGCCGACTATCCCCGACCCCGCGCTTCACGTAACGTTTCAACTCTAGTGAACACTTTCTGTCAGTTTCTCCAACAGCAGTTGAAAGTGACATGAAGACCGTGAGTTTCTTATTCAAACCGGTCTTTTGACTTCCTCTGAAGAATGCGACTGTGTATTGCCCCCCCCCCCATTCATAGAAAACACAGAGCAAACAAAGACTGAAGCAGCCGCTGCTGCAGGGGGCAAACAAGTTGAAGATAAAAATGAAGACCTGATGACAATGATAGATTGATTGATGACCATATGGATGAGGGACCGGCCTGTGATTATCTAACAGCATGATGTTTGTGTGTGTGTGTGTGTGTTTCTCTGTGTTTAGCGTGTGTTCGTTGCGGCGAGGAAGAAAGTGACATGAGCTGACGAAAGTGCCATGCTGTTACCATGCCATGTCTGGCACGCGACCTGGACAAAGAGGCCTCACACACATGCACAACTCCCCCCCCCCCTCACACACACACACACAATCATGTAACAATTCAGGCCTGAAGCGTCTCATTTTTTCCTAATTTTTCAGTCGTTTCTCTTGTTCCCTGCGGTCGGAAATGTCTTGTTTCCTTAATGGTTTCCAGTAAAGTTCCCAGAGTCCCCAGCGTACATCCAGCCATCCTCCAGGGGAGTCTCCTCCATGCGTCTAATTAGGCCCTACATTCAGAGTGGTGTAATCAAGACATGTACAGCTAAGCCTCATACTATCATAAAACTCTGACTTGATCTCGGATAAAACGCTTGTGGAATGACGCTCTAAGCAGGTTCGTAGCAGAACATTCTCCATTACTGCATTACATTACTGAATCTACACATGAATGCTGTTAAGAGTCCAATTTGCCAGATTCAGAAAGTATGACTTTAACGTAAGCCATCAAATGTGTGTTTAATGTTCAGCTACTTGTCTTGCAATCCCTCTCAGCAGACTCTCCCTTAGCTCCACTGTGAGGAGGAAATGGAGCACAGATCAAATGAACATTGAGACTGTGTGTGTGTGTGTGTGGTTGTGGTTGTATCCCAGTACAATATCCAGCTTGTGTGTATATTTCCTATCGTTCCAAGCTGGAGGCTCCAGCAGCACACCCAGTGCTCATTAACCGTATGCCCCGCTGAGGGAGCTCCGTTCCGGGCTTCACCTCTGTGGAACCCTCGGTAATTACCAAACATCACCACCCAAGTGCTTGAGCCAGCCTGCTGCACCACTGCAGAGTCAAGCAGCCACCATCTAGCGTCAGGTCCCACCTCTGGGACCTTGGTCACAATAGCACTAACTGTTGGCATTATAATGAATGGGCATTTAATGGCACCGATCGCAGAAAGACATTAGGTAATGAGGGTGGGTTATTAGCAGCCATCCATGGTGCTTTGGTTAACCAGCCCAGCTGTTAGGAAACACACACGCATGCGCACACACACACACACACACACACACACACACACACACACACACACACACACACACACACACACACACACACACTGTGTTTAGGAAAATGATATGAGGTTAGACTGACTGACTATTGAGGGAATGCCATACTTGCAAAAAGGTTCCTGGAAATTTGGAGAGCAAAAGTAAGGAAATGACTTCGTTTTTGTGCCGGAGGTCTTTCTATTCATCATCTAGCCTGTTCATTTGTCAACAGGTCATTTACTTAATGCTTCATGGTTTTTCACCAAAAATGTCGGCCCTGAAGTTGCTATAATTGTTCCATTTCCATTTTTTGTTGGTAAAAAAAAAAAGTCTCAAATCCTCTTGTTTTAAATGGTACAAAATACAGTCGCACCTGCTTCTTGCTGTGCTGACTCTTTGCTCCTTGTTGATGGATTCCCTCATTACAGCTCTGCAGGCTCCGCAGTCACGCAGTTGCACTCAGGGCCAGTGTCGCACTATGCAGCTGCACGGTCAGCCAGGTGGTCGCTATAGCATTCAGGATGTCTGCGTCTTAGACTTGGTGAACAGTAAACAGTTCATGGTACAATTTAAAGCAAATACGTATACTGTATTATTTACTACACATGAATACGTTGTTAGCGTGCCTCAGAAACACTGTTCAGTCTGGTGCCGTTTTCCTGTTGCCACACAAATATGTTTCTCACATGAAGAAATTTCCTGATGGTGTCAACAAAATATAAAGTCTGTCTTCAATCTCGCTATTTTTGTTTTTCAAAGTGTTTTTGCACGTTGACATAATATGTCATGTTACCTGATGTTGGAAATTAAGCATGATAAATAAATTATAAACTGAATAAATCTTTGATCTTTCATTAAGTTCGTGGGAGTATTTTTGGACATCAAAAGGTTCTACACTTGATGTATTTTTCCTCATGTTAACATGATTTTCTGGATTATTTATTTGTCTTAGTTTTCCTGTCTTTTCTGCATTCAGGTCGTGCCGCCACCACCACCACCACACACACACACACACACACACACACACACGCGATTGTATGGGCGGGTGCTACGTCTTGTGTCCCAGATCTGCTCCACTCTGAACCATGCAATCCCACCACACACTCTGCTTCTTTCATCTGCAGAGTCCAGATCCTCTCAGCTCGTTTCACTGCAAAACAGCAACAAACTCACTTTGAAGAGCTTCCAGCTTCCCCCGGAGCCAGGTCCTTTACAGTATGAATCACCTCAATGACACGAGTACCTGCTTCAAGCCTGTTCTTCGCACACACAAACCTTCACATGGGATACATTGAGACATATTCCTCATGCTCTGTATCGCACTGACCCGAATCACACACACACACACACACACACACACACACACACAACACATGCGTGTATCCGCCATACCTTCCAGTTGTGCAGGCACAGTCAGGCAGCATGCACAGACTCACACCACACGGACATGTACACCGAGGTATCAATGCGAGCGGGAAAGGGGAAGGTGTGCGGGTACAAGCAAATAAGAGAAGCCTAGAAGTGCATGTCTCTCAGGTTAACGGAGTATGAGGTTTCCTCTGCTGCGGTACACAGACTATCAAGTTGTCTAAACTTCCAATTTCTTTGATGTTTGTTTGACCGAAGCTGTAGATTGGGCCACTGTGCTCGAGACCCTGAGGAGAATTCAGGGACCATATGTGTGTTGTGATGTGTTTTATATGTGCTTCAGTAATCCATCTGACAACGACACACCGTGCAGCCATGAGGGAGGCTTATTTCCCTTTATTCAATAGTGTTCTGAAGTTACCGACGCCATAAACACCGGGCGGAACAGAGGCAGCCGTTGATTCGATAACGAGCGTGTTTGCCATATGAAGACATCTGTGAGGACTTTCATTTTCACGGTAGTGAAAAACAGCATTCATGTCACAGGGAACGTCAGCTTTTTCCACTTAGGACTGTGTTTGATAGGCATCTCTATTACAGATGTATATATGGGTAAATACTGTATGTGTGTTTCTTACAGACTTCCTCTCCATTTGTCCCTGTCTCTTGTCTTGAGATAAAGATACTCATGACTGCAATTCTGACTGGACACATACAGAAAATAAATCAATAAAGAAATGGGTCAAACTGTGTTCATACTAAGGTTCTCCAACTGTCTAAACAAATGAAATTGTGCAAAACATTGTCGGTTATCAGGGAGTACATGTTTCGCATTAAAAATGATAACAAAATGTAGTGAAGGAATCCACAGTACATTAAGTATACTAGTAAGAAATAGGCATCACGTGTAACAGAACTTCCTCCTGAAATACAAAGACGATTGCAGTAAATCAACATACGACGTGGCAGCCTTTTCTGCTTTTTTTACTAAAACAAATCACTAAATTAAGAGGATTTTAATGAAAATGTTTGTAATGTTTTGTTTTTCTGATTATTATATTTTGTACATTAAGTACACACACAAGAAAAAGAACACCCAATACCATTACACAGAACAACGGAAAGACAGGGGATACCTCCCGACAACAAATACCGACAGCAATATTGGCAAAGATGCTGCCCCTTCTGGGTAGAGAACAAAGATAACAAGAAAAACACATATGGGTGAGAAACTGCAAGAATATAACTCATGCAGAATGAAGCAGAGTTTTCCCAGAGTAAGGATACAACATGAGCTCATGAGCTTTACATTTCGGTCTCATCAAGCAATGTCAAAAATAGTTCCCACCCCTTCAGGAGGACGTTTTGTGAAACATGTTTGCTAAAATGACACCGTTCCATCTTAGCAATAGCATTTGAGCCAAACACGGGGACAGTGGAGACTTCCAAATTAGTGATATTTAATTTTTTGTTTTTTTATATTAAAAGAAAATCACACTTTTCAAACACAATTTTTACTTTTTGAAACTGTTGAATCCAAATTGAAAATTGGTTGAAACGATTCAGTTTCTTTTAAAAATGTGGTTTTCTAAGGGAACATTTGTTTAAAAAAAAATTAAACAATGAGCCTAAACTTCACATATGATTAATTCACACACAACTGGTATGCTGCTGATCACAAAATACCTAAAATCCACTCCATTAGCCTCCACCAGAGTGAGCTCAGTCTTGTTGGGGGAGAACGTGTGATTAATGTTCTCAGCGCGTCGATGTGCAGTATGTGCGTGTGTTGTCTGGTCTTGGGTGGAGGCCAGTCCTTGCGTGAAGAAGAGCAGAGATAGATAACAGAGCTGCCATGAAGCAGAGAGACGCAGAGAGAGAGAGAGCTGCTCTAAAGCAACGTTCATCTTTCACTCTCACTGCGGTTCTCCTCTCCCCGGTTGGAGGGCGGTCAGGATGTGGAGCGTGAGAGTGTTGACAGAAGAAGATATGGCCAGGACCAAAATTCACAAATACTACTTGACACTGTGCGACGGGGGTTCAGGGGACGAGCATAGATAAATTATTCCTGTTGGCCTTTAGCGGGTCAAGGATGGCCGAGGAGGATCATGGGTGATCACAAACCTGTCTAAACGCAGCTTCTTTACTACTCCCTGGTGGTGATCAGGTGAAACCATGCAGCGTTATCTGGTGGCAAGGTGTGTATGCTGGGAAGTATAGACTGATTTGATGTCTGAGATGTATTTGTTTGTGGTCTTCAAGGGGAGGTGAGGGGGCGAGGAGAAAGTGTGTTTACTAAGGTTTATGGAAGAGTTTAAACCTGCAGCTGATCTTACAAACACACACATCACTGTAGAAACACATTTGATTACACTATGCAACTCTGTTGAGTCTTATAGCTTCTGTATGTTTGCAGCACTGACTGTGACCTGTACACAACAATACAACTTATTAAAAGCCTCACTTGGGCAATCCAAACTCCAGCGGTGGCGTGGAGTGAAATGTTATGTTTGTTGATTTGTAAAAGGTCATTTAAAGTACACACATGAATGAAGGGGAAAGGCGGCTAAAGGTAGAGATCAGTCAGTACACACACACCTGAATAAACTGTAAAAGGAAAACCCTAACAAATGGGGCTCAGTACTTTAGTGTGTTTTTTTAAGAAACATGATTATTTTTTTACAGTATTTTTAGACATTTTGGCCTGTACTTTAAGGTAGACCACAGAAAGAACTTCTGATCACAGTAGGGTGTGTGTTGTAACCACTAGGCAATGAATACACAACAAAAATCACTGAATTTATCAGTGATCATTTAAAAAACAAAATAATAAAAAAATATCTGCAACAACAAACAAAATCCTAAATAGTGCTACTGTAGATCATGTTTCATGTTCTTTTATATAATAAGAGTAAACCTGGCACATAATCAGCAGCTCAATTTCTGTAACCAGAAGCATTCATGAACTTATTTACCGTAAAGTACAGTGGTGTGTTGCTGCAGCAGGAAACTCCCAACATCATGAAAATCCTGCTTCACAAGGTCAAGAACAACATTTCTCAGCTTTCAAGTCATCACGGACGAGAAGTCTTTATCATTTTTTATGACTTTAAGACCATAAAAACTGTCAAGCCTTCTGCTGATGAAACTGATGAAATCTGATCGAAGGCTCTAGAACAGCTAATAAAAGGACCTTCAATGAGACTGCTTTGTCAACGGGAAAAACTTCAGTTTAGGCTGTTACGTTCCTTTTAAAACATCTGTGCATTTTTTGTAAAAAAAAGGCTAATAAGGGTCGCTAATCAGGATGTGGCTCGTGAAGCGTTAAGAGAGTTTAGACTATACACGTTCCCAGAGGTTGTTGCGGGCACATCTGCATGCTCCCCTCCATTACACACACACACGCGCACACACACACACTTCAGACTGTAGCTGTAACTCCTCTGCAGCAGGACGGCTGTCGTCCTGTCCTCTGTCTGGCTGACTGAATGGCTGCAGAGTTGAAAGGGGGTCGAGTGCTGGCTCTGATTAGCTTGTTTGCTTTCTGTGAGCTGGGGAGAAGGAAGCTCCCCTGCCATGGCTCAGTGTCAGCGGGCCACCCCTTGCTGCCTCGGCCACAAGGTCTCCAACGGTCACACGCACCGACAGAGTCACATGTACACGCACATACACACGTACAGTGTACATGTGTATGTAAATACACACCACTCTGAGGGGACGTTGTGATATTCATGTATGAGACGTGAACATGAAGAGAGACACACAAATTGAGTTAAAAAGAAAGAGAGAGGCCTAAAGGAGCACAAATTAGTGCACGACATGCACACAGACGGTAAACAAACACACGCTCCCACGGCGGTCTGCTACGACACAGAGCAAATATACCGGGAGGGAGGCTGACAACAGAAACAAACAAGACAAATGGAGACAAAGCATCAGCTCCTCACTCCTCTTGTATCCGTCACCCGACGAGGTTAAAGCCCTGGCTAATGTAATGGAAGCTGGTGAAACACGCCACAGCACAGCCACAAATAGCTCCTAATAGGACTCCCCATTATCCGCACCACTGGAATGTGCAGCTAATGCACGGAGACCAAAGCCAGGCCCAGTTAACATACCTGTGGTAACTGCATGGTTAAAAGCTGTGGGGAGCGTCTGTGTGTGTGTTTTCTGTTGCAATTAGCTGAGGACGGGAATAAGGAATGACCGGATTATGTGGGAGAGACTATGAGGATAAAACCGATCAACCAAAACTGACTTAAACTGCAGTAATACTGTAAACCAGCATTCCCTCTACCTTTCCTTTTCATTACTTCATGACCCCTGCAAGTAAAGGGCTGTAAAGCTGATCATGCAAGTGTCAGCATTTGCGTATGATGGTCTTATACAGTAAATACAGAATGTATTTTAGGGTCATTTAACATACTTGATTTTAAAATATATTGAATTAATAAAAATGTTATAATCTCCCACATCCTGATCTACTTATGCTGCAACACTATGTATGTTCTGACTGCTACCGTCACCAAACTGTATGTTGTTAAATCCACCTTATGCAAAGAAATATATGACAGAATCAGAAATAAATGCTCGTGCTATTGCTTCAAAGGTTGGTAATATAAGACTTGAATCATGCGTGAACTATAAAAGACATCTGGCAATCAGCTCTTCCATGAGCAAGATTTCTAAGTGACAAACAGCTTAGAAATCACTTTTTATCCAAATAGCAGGTACATTTCGAAAAATTGGTTTGGAAGTAACAAGACGAGACGAGCAGGAATATGACAGATGCCGTAAATGAGCAGTTGTTGCAAGTCACAATCACAATAGAATATACTTTGTCGGAAAGAAAAAGAAAACCAATTGAGAACGGATGATTGAAAAGGTATATTTTTGGCTAATCTAGTAAATGAAGAAGAGAAATCATATCACACAATGTGTACCAGCACTTTGCCCGCCCCTGCTGTATATGTACGTGTTTCCCTCTGCAAAATAGTCTCGTCACCCACTGAAATGTCAAACAAGAGACAATGTTAAAGGTCTTTAAAAGGTGTTTCTAATATTTTGTGGGTATGGTTATTATAAATAGATCTGCATATTATAGTATCCACCACCACTAACTACGGCCATAAAAAATAATGATTGTACAAGTGTACTTCATAAACAATCATTTTATGGCCAACTAACCAGACAGCTGTGCTTGCGGTGCTCTCATGGTCATTTCACTCTCAGTTCACTCCAAACAACCCTCACTGCAGCTGCAGTTTAAATAACCATCACACATGTGAGTGTAGCATGATATCATCCACTTCTTTCTGGCTGTGGGGGACAGCACTTAATGTAATTCAGAAGTAATTCCTCTGCAGTTCCGGGCTTATTTTCCAAACTACGCCTCTGATGTAGCACCTACATACATCCCCCTGCTTGCCTCCGGCCAGGTTTGATGTGCAGAGGACACTTCCATCTCCATCACACTGAAGGGGGACACGCCGTGCTGTGCCAAACTGTGCTCTGCTGAGCAGGGAGGAGGTTTAGTGTTACAGTCTATTTGTCACAGGTCAATGCTTTGCCTCAGGTTAATTATGACCTGCGGTACAGTCTGAGCAATGTAGGGAGAGCCTCCTAAGTAGCAGCCCAGTCTGGACATTGTTAACTACAGTCCCTCGCTGAAGATCGTATGAACGACGGACACTTGACTGAGATAATATTATTCTACCCGAGACGAGAGCCGCAAGGCAGGAATGTGTACAGTGGTGGCGGTGCAGAGCCAACGCGTTAAAAGAGATGGAGGCAGAAAGAAGGAGAAACAACCACAAACAGCACTCTTACAGTGAGACTGTTACAGCGAGGGAGGTCTAATGGTAATATTGGGTCTGCAGGAATAAAGAATGGACTCTATTCAGCTGTTTTACACTCATGGGCCCCATCCTTTGAGGAGGAACAGTGATAAAGATAATATGACGCCACCGGAGTCCTCTGAGGTTCCTGCACAGAAGCTGAGGTTAACACAGATATCAGAAAGTTGAAAGGCATGAAGCAAAAAAGGGTTTGCGATTAAACGATTATGTTGACTCCTGAGGTCTCGGAGACCCACAGCAACAAAGTGAACATTTGGTCATTCAAGCTACACCAACAGTGAATTTAATCTGAGCAAGATATTACAAAAACACGCTGCGAGAGGCTAAGCCTCCGTTAGCCACATGCTAAAGCAACAATGGCAACAGCCTGATCTTTCCTCTACCTTTTGTTCCGTGTAAAAGTTCCCTCCCGGCACATTTTTAGCAAATACCATGCGTAATAAGCGGTGCCATGCGGTAAGACGGGTAAACAATGTGCTACTCTCGGGTTATCAACAAACAAAGGAAAACGCATTCATAATGGTCCACAGACCGGCCTGGGATGCCATTGTTTATTGACGTCTTTTATTATTTTCTCCTCCTTTGGTTGCATCCCCTCCATCATCTCTTCATCATCTACCCTCACTGCTGAACTCCCCCTTTTGCTTGTTGTGTCTTTAAGATGGCGTGAGTGGAAGCTGGCCTCTGATCACCGCTGGCCTGCAGCTATTGTGCATTATATAGGCCGCTCAGGTCTGTGGCACCCCACGCTCATTGAGCAGGGAGCTGAAAAAGGACTTTCTCTGTTTATTTGGAAAGGGTTCTCCTACACATACTCGGCCTATCGCAGTTTACCCAAAGCATAAAGGCAAAGACTCTTTCCACCTGTCTAAACTTCCAAAAAGTGGACATGGTTATTATAGAAAGTGAATGCGGTCCCACTCCCTTCCTTTGAGCTTACATCTTTCCCACCTGTCAAGTCATTTGCTGCTGATCAATACTGCAGTTGAGGTCCTCTTAAGGAGTTCAGAAACGTGGGATATGAATCTAAACACGTTACAAGCCATTCTCTCTGACCGCCACGTAAAATGTCAATCTTTGTCACAAAAACAAAGATGGAGGACTGAATATGAGGCTCATATTTCATTGGGATAATTGCATTTTGTCAGCATTACAATAAGCAGTGGCAGTAAAGGAGCAAAGGTTTAATCATGAATGTCTTTATCGGTTAAGATGATGAAGAAAAAAGTATTACATCATTTGAGAGTATCACAATAAACCTAAATTGAAAATAATGACCTGAAATTACATGGCTCATTTAATGACTTTTAAGCTTTTAAGAGTAGTTAACCTGCAAAGTAGTCGGTCTCGTGGGATCGGTTGAGAGGCAGAGGTTGCAGGAAAACGTTGAACAGTCAGAGACACTTTTCTGACGGAGCAGAGAAGGGCACATGTGGTCGGATGGAAAAGAATCAGATGATGTAAATGTTTGAGGAAATCGACAGTTATGAAGAATCAAAGCACCCTCAGATTTGTTTGGAGAACACGGGTCTGGCAAACTGGATAAACAGCCTCGTCAGAACCACGTTGATGTTATTCCTCAGCAGTGACAAATAACACATTGATAGTGCAACATAAAAAAAGATAATATCAATGCTGTGCATGCTTTGGGGATGTAAACTCAAAGAATAATGTTTCCATGGTTTCAATGAGTTAGCTGTGGGCTGCAACTTGTGCCATGTTTTTTTTTTTCTGGGCCAAGATTTGATCACATTTGGAAAGTTAAAATGTAACATCAACATCTCGCCGATTTCAAGGGGATTTATGGACACAGTCTGAGACGATGAGTAAATCATATTGAAAGTAAAGATATGAGCATTATGTCTGTTTGTGCAGAGTTATGACTCTGAGATGAAGGAGTGTGGTTTATTAAAGCAAACTGCGTCACTCAGTGGCAAGGGGCTAAACGACCGCTTCCAGGAAACATTGAAGAGGGAGGCCAAACCTCAGTTTTAACTGTCCTGGTCCTTTCTCTGTCACACTAACACGTTCTCTCTTGTTCAATCCTCTTTCCCCTATTTTGGCTTCAATAAGACAATCTCAGGGTACAGGTCTTGTAGCTTGTCCCAGTAAACATCAGTCAAGCAGAATACCTTGGACTCAGATGAAGAAAGTGGGGAAGTTGTGGCTCTTTATAGCCTGCAGGAAGAAATGGTCCTTTGATGGGGAATACCAGTTTTAATTCTCTCCAGTGAATTAAAGTTAGACCTCGCAGGCCTCAGGCCCGCTGCTGGGAAAACCCATGAGGCCATTCCAGACATCTTGGTGGCGTTAGATTATCTTTGCTGCAGGCCTGCTGCCAAAGTCACCAGCACTATATTATCTGTAGTGCATCTTCTGGCTGTTTTCTCTGGATGCTGACCATGACCATCAAGACCATCAAGTTCCAACTACTGTCCTCAAACTTGTTATGGTTGATAACAGCAAATCATGGGGAAACAAAGTAAAGATAAGGGAGGAAAGGAGAGGAAGCTGTGGAACGTTTCCTCCTCAAGACAACAATTTTACAAGATAATGTATTTCTTTTGAACTGACCTTTATCAACTAAGTGAGTATAACCGCTGCTCAACAGTGATTTCCCTCTTTAGAAAAGAAATATCAGATACAGAGTTTCCTCATCTTTAAGCCATGTGTAGAAGCTAGGCCAGTTCGTGAGGCCTCTTTCCAGCAAAGGTCTTGTTGTTCTTGGACTCTGGAAGGAAAAGCAAGATGTCTTCTGCTTCCCCGTCTGCTCTTCATAAAACAAAAGTGTATATTGTAAGCAGACGAGAGTAGAAACTACTGAGAGACAATAACAATGAGTGTGAGCAGATATGAATAATGCTGTAAAACATCTGTTTAATCCACGTCTGATTGAAATGCATCAGAGATGAAAAGGCATCCTGTCCTGAGGTGCTGCTCAGTCAATCTGCTCCGCAGACAGATGGTGGAGGGTAGACATACCTGGCCGGATGCATCACCTCTCACCACATGTCTACAATTAGCTTCTGTCCTGAAGGAGGAACCTGTCTCACTGAATTGGTCCCTGGACGTCCTGCACAGACACCTTGAAGACACAAGCTTGCATGGATGAAGTGTTTTCAGCAAGAATTATTCCTGATGGTCCTCACCTGCTTCTATTTGTCAGCCAGGGAATAAGTTACTTCACTGCTAAACTTTTCCACCTTTTTTGAATCAGACTGTATCAGGGATTAAAGGAGTAGTTGATTTAAAAAAAAAAAAAAAAATAGTGAAGAAATACTTTAAAGCACTCCCAAAACCAAATGGTAAGAGACTGTAAATTATTTCAAGAAGTAGGAATGCAAGTTTGAGAAAGTAGCATAGACTCTCTGTCACACTGGCTCCAGCTGCCACAGAAGTCAGCCGGTGTATGTCCGAGTGAAGCTGAGCGAGTTCAAAACAGTAAAACATACCAAAATAATGAGAGATAAATTAACGGAACACTAGATAAACACGACCATTTGTATTCCAGCAGAAATACCATTCAAATAATAAAGAAACTCTTGCTTTATTCTAAGCATATTCCAAATCTGACTTTGATCTGGTCGTGATTAATGGCTCCCCTGTCGAACAGTGCGGCCGGCTGTACTGTCCTTTGTGGCTGTGGATGTATGAAAGAACAGCACAAACAACAGCTGAATGGATCAAATCAAAGATCATAATGAGAAGGACCAATTTTACTCAAGAGAGCGAACAGACTGTGCTTTTGAAGGAGGCTTTGTCTTCTTCAGCCGTCCCCTGAGAGAGCGACAGAGGAGGAGGAGGATTCTTGTCTCCTCGACTCTAAACAAGAGACCAGAGGTGATCCATGTGGAGCAAACATGCTGCAGACTTGTGGTTCAGGTTTCACGGTGCTCTTATGCAATGACATGCACAAACACTCACAATGCAACAAAGAAATAAAGAAACTCGTATAGATCTCCGTCTTTGGTAACAGAGAGATCACAAGCTTGTTTTGACAAATCAGTCAGCAGGACGTTTTAATGGAGCCCAGTTGTGGCTTTCACCATCAGGAGGGAGTTTACCAACAGGGCTTCCTGTTCCTCGGTGCTCCCACAAATGTGTTCACGTCAGCATCATCAACACCGTCATCATCAGCAGCCCTCCAGAACACAATGTTGACAAAAAACAAAGAGCCTGTCTGTCATTGACTGTCCATCCTCATGGCTGGCTCTTCTTTCCCCCCTGCAGCGATGATGTAATTCGGTTAAAGAGAATGTAGCCAAAAGAGAGGTCCGGTGAATGGAGAGGCGAGGAAGGATGAGTTAAGGGAGAAAGGTGGAGAGGTTTTTCCGGCGAGGTCAGAGGTGTGGGAATGGTCTGGGAATGTCCGGTCAGGGTCAAAGCGACGTAACAGATGGACAGAGCAAACAGATACCTCTCGGGGCAAACCGCTGCATCCTGTCAGCGGCTAAAGGAGATACAGCCGGTGTCAGAGGTTAACACAGCAAGGGTTAAGAGGTCAGAAGGCCACGTGGCCTCACCTGCCCTTCTCTTCAGCTCCAACCAGTGGAACAAACCTTTTCCAACGCCTGAGGACGGACAGACACAACACTAGGCTGGAGGAGGTTCCCTGCTACGCCATAGATGTGCACTGGTGCAGGAGTGATTGCACTTTTACTAGGTATGCGAGCCTGGGGGGGGGGGGGGGGCGAAATCACAGAGATGTTTGTTTGTGTGTGTGGATGCTTTTGGTTCAAAATGTATGTAGAGCTGTAGACACTTAGTCCTGTCGTTCATGAGAGCGCGGTCATATTTCATGTGCATGCAAAGGAAAGGAACTCGTTATTACTCGGAATGTTAATGCAAAAAAAATATCCGCTATTACATCATTTAGCTTTGTTGCTTCTGGGCCTTGTTTGAGACGAATTCTCAGAGGGAAGGAGGAGAAGAAAGTACCGTACGTTCACCTGCCACCACCGTAACACATGTAACTAGCTGAGGCTTGAAGGGAATCAGAAGATGAGCTTGTGTCTCTTGAGTCATCTGACCTGCAGAAGCCCCTCTATATATATATATATACAGTATATATAGAGAGATATGTAAATCTCTCTCTCTCTCTCTCCATATATACAGTCAGGTCCAGATGTGTCAAATCCAACGACTCCCAAGAAACTTTGCTGTGAAATGTCACCGTCCACACATCTGTCCATCCATCTCTCCACTTTCTCACCGACCTGGGCCTGCCGATGTGCGAGCGGGCCGAGCATCAGGGCGCCGGAGATAAATAGAAAAATAAACAAGCGGGCCAGCTGTCAACCAGACAATCAAACCACAGCCAGCAGCAGATCCCTTTCATCACAACTGCTGAGGACACGCTCTCACGAGAGAACAAGGCAGACAGAGAGGAAAAGAAAACACAGAGATATGACTGAAGAGAGGAGGAATTGAATTTCAAGGATATGTTCGAGGAAAGCATGAGGTTAATACATGTTGATGCATTAATTCACTAAACCTCCCATTCTGTCCAGATGGGGTGCCGGAGATGTCACTTCTGACCTTTATCCAGAAATCTGCACGGTTAAAAGTGACAAGTTTATGAAAACTAAAGTTAGAAACTTTTCATTGATGATGCTCTCACAACGGCTCTATTGTGAGTCATTTATTGTTTTTACTCTGGGAACTCTTTCTGAACGAGTGAAAAATGTCCTTAAGCGATGATAAAGCACTGTATAGGAGTGTGTGTTGTGTTCAGTGATTAAACAACAGTTCACACACAGAGCTGTAACTGCACGAGTGTTGAAAATTAAGTCATAAAAAACAGTCACAAAAAGGTCAAATACTGGTCTCACAGTATAATCCCAACTTTAAAAACATGAACAATGTGAACAATTTAAAAGTGATCAGAAATGCATCCAATATTTGTATATCTCATTGTTATATTCTCAGTTGTGTCTTGTGCAACCTGACAGCTAGATTTAATTTGCTTTCCATAATAAAAACCTCTTCAGCTTTCCACAACAAAGTTCCGATGCGGCTTCCACAACAACGAACGGCAAAGATGAATCCTTCAGTGAGGAATTCCTCTGTAGGGTTTCCAGAAAAGAGGAGCAGAGGGTAACTGAGCAGAGGAGAGGGCTTTTGCGACGATGGCTATGTAGAAGTAATTAGCATTTATAAAGAAAAAAAAAATTTGTTGGGAAGCGCAGAACTGACAGCATGTTAATTGATTATCTGGAGTGTCAACTTCACAGTACAGTGGCACCACAGACATGTCAGCTCCCTCTCAACACCCTAGATTGAAGTCTAACTAAGCACCACAGGAATTAGACAAAGCTCAGTAAAACAAAGTCAGAGAGAGTTGCAGAAGGTTTTCATCACAGCAAACAAGCTGTGATTATTCCTCGCTATCCACATCATACGCTAACCATGAAGTGTCCCCATCTCTTGTTTAATGATGGATCAAGGCAGAGTGGTTCAAATAATCGTGTTTAGAGTGGAGACCGTTTACACCTCTCCTGCTGGCACACACTTCTAAAGTTGGATGTATTTTATGTATCTGTTGACCAGGAACAATTATATCATTTTAAATTCAAGAAAAGTTTTGAATGTTTTGGTGAAAGTCACCTCATTTGTTTTATTGACTTTTTTGTTTGTGTGTTTCTCTTTGAGGTCTGCAGCCAAAAGCACGGCTGAACTACCCCGTTAAAGCCAGTGAACCGAAAAATGAGTCCCCGGGAAAAGCTAAGATCTGACTCATTCAGGTAACGTCATCAATCGCAGCGGAAACGCATGACAGACAATTATGCCCCCCCCCCCCCCCCCGTTGAGGAGGACAGCTAAGCGGGGAGGGGGGGGATTGGTGGAGCGTGGACCACAAACTACACTCTAACTCCATTAGCAAAATGCCGACCGCAAGTTAACTTTTTTTTCAGAATGGCACCAGCAGGGCCCATATTCCCCCTCCACCACATCAGTGACCCCTCTGCAGCCCCTCGGGTGTCAGTTAACCGTGCTCGACAGGACATCAGATCAGGTGTCCCCCTTTCCCTGCGGGGAAGGAAGCAGGGCCAAGGTGACCTGTAGCCTGAACAGGAGTCTCCTGACATGGGGATCAAACTGTGGCACATGCTCCTACATCAGCCGGAGCTCCACAGGGAGGACAACACACATCCATCGCTGACACCTGGGGCTCAGCCTGTCTAAAAGGATCACACCAGTGGTTTATCAGGCTATAGATCATTAGCTAGAATCCATGTATACTTAATTTAACGGTCGACCATTTGCCAATGCATTTTGCAGAGACTTGAAACTTGCTTGAAACACTGTATTCAAACTGTATGTGAGGCTTTAATAATTCAGCATGGGATATGCTCAGTATAGATCCAAACTGAATTTCACATGGCAGTATCTGTGCTCAGTGTCTGCATCACCTTCATTAGATTAGAATAATAAAAACAACATGCTTTTGCCAAGGAGTCTGTGCACTATGGCTGGAAATAATTCATCGATTACGGCGACAGGTCTTGGCACAATTGATGGTGAGTTTGATGCAATTCATGATTGTTATTCTTTCGTCAAATCGATGTAAAAGAAAATCAAAATGTGGTGAGGGATGAAGTGAGATGATCAGCATGTGGCCTTCTTGTGGAGAGTTCAAAAAGAGAAACATCTGGACGAAGATGTTACCTCATTTCAAAAGAACGACTGTGTTAAGTATTATAGATGACCTTTGTCATTTTAGGTCAGCGTGGCTAACACAAAACTTTTAAGTCTGTTACTTTTCACCTTTGACATTAAGAATACTTTGCTGTGTATTTACAATATGAACGTAAGTCAAGTCAAATAAAGTGAAGTAGTGATGTCAAAAGGGAGCAGCCAGTGACATCAGCACCTCTGGCTCAGCATGTTTTTGGCCGACGGTAAACGACTCATTTATAGCTTACAAAGTCACTTATTCTGCTCGCTCTACTGCCTTTTCTTTGCCACAGTCTTTCCTGACATTTGGTATTCCTGAATCTTTTCCACTCAACGACCTAATTTTTCCTTTTTCACCTGCACTTTCCATCCTTTTACCCTCGTCCTTCCTTGTTTGCTCTCTTTACTGCTTTGATGCCTTTTAGCTCCGTCTTTGCTAGCATCCTTTCTTCATCACTTCATGTCATTCCGGGTCACGGTGAATGGCCTGATGCACATAAATAACATCGCAGTAACAAACAAATGGACCCATAGAAAACACTTTAAACTTGATACGCACCAGCAAGAGGGATGACTCAATCAGATGGCAACGTCCAACATGTCAGACACATTTTTTAAGGCTGTAGCCGTGTATTAGAGAAAGAAAGGGCCTCTTTAATACTCTTCGAGGAGGCCTCTCGATATAGCATGAGTGTGTGTGTGAGTGTGTGTGTGTAAAAGAGATGGAGTGGGAGGGGGGCAGGGGGTGTACATGTGCCAATATCTGTGTTTAAGGAAAGCCCATGTTACTGTACTAACTTGAAACAAATTATGCTATAAGCAGAGGGACCAGCCTGTAATAAGCAGTAATGGGCCATCTGTCCCTGCTAAATAAAGGCGATACATCAATGTCCGACCCCTTTTCCAACCAACCCGCTGGTCTCTTTGTAGTTCCTGGAAGTAATATGTCATCAAGTATACCTCTGGTGTTAGATGAATGAGGACCAAGGACTCTTAATCAGGAATGAATGAGCGCTTTGCCTGTGTGCTTGACTTTTTATTGGCGCTCACTGAAGACACACAGAGTGCTCCACTACAGCTGGGTTTAATTCACAGGCAACGCGATCAATTCGGAGGAGGGATTTTGTTTTCTCATCAACACAAATATTTACACACATTTGGCACACTGATGTCAAATTCAACTTATTGTGAGCTGAGAATGAACGTGGCATTTTTAAGACGGAGTCGTTCTGTACACTCATCGATAGAAATATGTAAACGCTTAACATATAACAGTTACTGATTCTAAACATACTGTACACACACATAGACACACGTTATGGTCTTCATATCCTTCTCCACCAGCTGGGACGGCATTTCATGTTGATATTTATCTGTACTTTCCCATCGCCCGAGGAGCTTAAGTCTTCCAACAGGACTGAAATCTGTTACCACATCACCGTATCTGATATTAGACTGCTCGACGTTTACCTTACTATTGACATTGGACCATTTCTCCCTGATATATCTTTAAAGCACTCATTATACGATGATTTAATACAGCTGAGAGAGGAAGTAAGACCAGGATATTGTATGAATAAATATGACAGTGAAGAACCTGATGACATGCGGGGAGAAATAGGTTTTAATGAGGCCAAGTCCCAGAGAGGGACCAAAATTTTGTTATTCGGGTAGTGGGCTGAGATTTACGAAGCCCCGCAGTATGAAGGGAGTTTAAGACTGCGCAACAAGTCCATCAGAAAGCAGTCGGGGCTCCACCCTGCAGATACAGAGTGTGTTAGTGCTTTACACCACATCCATCAGCGTTGAGGTCTGTTTTCTGAGCCAGAGAGCTGCAGACATGGAGCAAACATCTCTCCACAAGTCTGATTTAAGCACCGTTTCACTTGACTCTTGCTTCAGCTATTTTTCTTTGTCTGTGTTGTGTGTTCTCTCTCGATCTACGAATATTTTTCCCCTCGCTAGCTATTCTACGTTTCCATCCTCGTTCTGTGATCAGTTTAAGTGAAATTCCACAAAGTAGGCAGAGAAAAATGCAAACCGATACTGTACAAGTTCCTACAACTATTCAAATTGAAATATTCTGAGGAGAGTGTGCTCTTTATATACAGCCAATGGTTTATTGTTTAACATATCTTAGTCTAGCATAATGATACACTAGTATGCATTTGCTAATTAGCAAAAAAGAAACATACGCAAACTTTATTTTTCTGGAGCAAAGGCATTTTTACTGGTTGTAAATTATTTTCTGTTGCTTCCACTCAGATTATGTTCAAAATGTTGATAAAAACATGTGGATGGAATTTCACTTTAACTCCGGTCCTATACTCCACCCTTCGCCTCTCCTCTTTTATTCTCTGTCCCTCCTCCCCCCTTCTTTCCCAACCATAGGTTTAGGATAATGAGCAGCGGGTCAGATCCTGTTTAACCTTTTCCCCTGACGTCTCAGTAGGGAGCTGATTGTCTCTGACATGACACCACGGAGAGGGAAAACGGCAGAACCATGGCCCTTTCCCGAAAAGCTCAGGATTCCTCATATTCACTGATAGATAGAACATATGGTTGTAAACGGCTGCTGAGCCAATGCATCAGTATGAAGTCACTGAGGTTAATTGTCCTTTCCGATGTTTTTCTTTGTCTGTGCTCAGTATAAACACACACGTAATTACACTGCATGGCCGGTATTTTGTTTCATTCAACGCAGTCACCATCACGTCTCTGCACTTTGTTAATCGGGACCATTCGGCTGTTTCAGCACACTTGGCAGCATAGAAAGAAAGTTTATGAATCCACCATGCAGTACATGCAAAACTACAGGAGATTAATGTGAAGGTCAAATCAACACAACTTTTGAAAGATGCAAAAAGCTAATTGTGTGCTTCCCCAGCTGCTGTCACACTTGATTTACAGCACAGAGCTGCCTTGGCTCAGCCAGATCTCAATCAGTGGATACATTTGTGTTTTATGCTGTATTATTATATTCTATCGTTTTGTGTCCAGGTTCCATGTTGTGTTGAATTTGTGACGTGTTTTCAGCAAATGTTCAAGAGTCATTTGTTGGCGACTATTTCCAGCTGCTGATGTGGCACACTGGTGAGTATTTACAGCAGCAGGATGGTGTTTGTGGGATTCACTCAAAATAAACTACAGAGCCCTTTGTCATTGTCAGCGAGTACGACTGTGTGGCTGTTTTTGGACAACGGAGGTCTATGGTCCAGAGGAAAAAGCTATATCAGGCTGAGGCCACACACACAAAACTTAGTTAGGAGGATCCATTGTTGATTTTGGTCTTAGGGGGTGTGTGTAGAGAATAGAAAAATCGAGAATATCACCAGATTTATCCCTAAATGGTGTAGAAAATCCATTTAACCATGCAAATTATTCGACTTTAACAACTGCTTTAGTGTGGAGGTAAATGGCAGTCTGACAAAGGTTTACTCATGGAAAAACAAATCCAGGATGAAGAAATGAGACGGTGTGTTTCTCTCTTTCCACTCCACCCTGCCCAAGGTTATGTTTACCTCCCTGTCATGCGTTCATTAAATCATCAGTCAGTATAATTTATAATGAGAAGCCGTTAATAAATCACAGATTTCTAATTAGAACCTCTTTTCGTCCCTTTCATTCCTCTGCGTCAGAGAGGATATTCATCTGACTCTGTGGGTCTTGCCTTCAAGTGCTTGGCAGGAGTTATAAAGGCTAACCCATCAATATGGTTGCCATCAGGCATGAAAGGACAGATGGCCAACAACCTAAGCGACCCAATCATTCACACACATTTCTTTTTGTTTCTAAAATAAAAATAAAATTACGCATTTCATATTGTGGCTAAATTTTCCGCAGTCCATGAGATGTTTACACAACGATGTAAACAAGGTTCGTGAAGTTTGTAACGGTTGCATCTGAAAAGCCCAACACCAACAAATGGCAGCACTCACAGCATGACGAAAACAGCAACACAAAACATGCATAAACATAAACCACTCCAGAAAGCTTGTTTACGGAGTTAGGATTGGATTTCCTCGAGGATATCCAAGCTAAACTTGTAAATATACCCCAATTGTGCAGAGAGAGATAATCTACACCAGATCAGTTTTTTTAAAGAGCAGTAAAAGCAGAAACTTTTTTAACTTTCATCTCCAGGCATTTATTTAAATCAGTTCTTTGCAATGCAACTCCTACCTGCTTTTTCACTTCATCCATGCATGCGTTTAAACTTCAGACAACCATTGCAGTCTATTCACAAACACAACCCCACTCAAAATGGGTCAGGACAACCTCAGCCTGCCTCACATCTGACCCAACACACCACAACAGAGGGGTGTGGGCAGGGCCAGTGCAAAACACATGTTTATTACCCCAAAAATCCCTGAAACACTAATACATCTAGTGTTTATCAAGGCAGAATATCCACAGAAAGTATTTCGTGATTGAAAACATGTTTAGACCTGCCTCGACCTGGGGATTTTCTTATTAATTAAATGTATTTGAATTTATTTATTGAGAAGAATAACTGAGACGTAAGATATGTTCCGGGTCTTTAGTCACTAAAGGATAATAGAGAGAGGTGAGAGGAAATGATGTGAGAGAGAAGGGGGATGACGTGAACAAACGTCACCGGTTAGAATTGCACCGAGGTCGTCTCGATCACAGCATGTGTGTCTACTTAACCATAGGCCAGCAGAATCAAGGCCTTAAAATCACAGAAATTGTTGTTTTGTGTTAAATTCTACCATGATGTAGACATGTATGTAGGTTTGAGAAATCAGGTAATTGGTCCCATAATGATTTTAACAGGAGAGTAAAGATGTAAAGCAATCAAATGACAGTGTACAGAAAGTAGTTGATTAACTGTGTATTAATACAAACATAATGTATGTGCATCACAAATGCATTACTATATTTGAAGGTACACAATGGACTTCTAATGTTTTCTTGCCATTTGAACAAAATCATATGTTCATATTTTATGTGTAACTTTTACTGTTCTTACCAGATGTTTCTTTCTTTACAAAACCAAGTGTTTTAGACACAGGCGAAATGAGAGAGACAGCGAGAGAGAGAGAGAGAGAGAGAGAGAGAGAGAGAGAGAGAGAGAGAGAGAGAGAGAGAGAGTCGGGGGAGGGTGAATCCTGAAAACAAACCACCTTTGCTGCATGTGGTGCAAAAGCGCCGTGAGGTAACCGAAGATAAGGTAAAGGGATTGGGCAGTTGTAATTTGTGAGAGATTTCAAGAGACTACTGTAAAAAAAGATAACCATCACCGGCAGAGAACTGTGATTTCAGAAAACCTGGAAAAACTCAAGTCAAATCCTCACTGTTTAGATCTGCAGCAGGCCTGTTTTCACTGACAACCACAATGTGGGTTTGTGGTCGATACCAGGTCCACACAAAACCTGGACTATGTTTGGCAGAAAAATCACACAGATACACACTCGCAGTTCTACTCCGACCCCTTTCCACACACGCGCCGGCCTTCGACACATGTGAGCTGAGGCTTGTTTGTGCAGAGCATTCCAGCGTTACGCTTCCCCGGCACATTAAAGAGCCCCCCCAGCAGGCCAAGCTGTGCCCCCCCACCGACAAGCACACATCCGTTGGGCCAGTTGGAGGGGGTCCTATTTGCTTTATCACATTTGTTTTGATTCGACAGTCGGTATCCAATAGCGGCCGCAAGTGCTGAGCTCTGAGTTTGTTGTTGTACTGTATGCATGTCCTTTTGAAGTGTCGGGAAACCAGGCCAACCTCCACTGAGAAGAACCGGCATCAGACTTTTGTGCTGCATCGGCAGCAGTGACAATTGAAGCGCCCACACTCATTGGCTCTGACCTGTTGATCAGCTCTCTAATCGTTACATTCTAGGAGAAAGTATCAGTACAGTGGCCTCAGGGCAGACCTAAAGCTTGTTAAAGTGGTAATCCCAAGAGCAGCTGCTACAGGTCTTGGCCAGTCAGCAAAAGAAAGTGACACAATGCATGGCTTCTCAAAATGTGCTTCGCACTAAACACAAATATAACAAACTTGTTCAACTTTGTACGTCAGATCTGCTGCAACTTGGGCTACGGCAACACAACAGGGACACAAAGTGTTATATGTGTTAGACTACCACTGCAGAAGCTTCAGCAATAATCTAAAAGATTGGCATACTGTCTGATTTGAATAGCTCATGATGGTTAATGTTCAGGCCTTCTCTATTAGTGCTCCTGCTACACTACTGTATGTTTTAGCACTATTTCGGATTTCCCTGTTTTGTTAAAAAAGAGCAAACATGACTGCTGGATTCAGGTGTGGATAACTAGTGCTGTTAGACGCATACTGCGACTCACCGAGACGTCTTTATCTGCTTTTTATAATCAGACAATTAGACTCAATAAAAATCCGGACGTTCACGATTATATTTGTCAACATCAGATTGAAATTGCTGCTGAAACCCATGATGACACTGTCTACACAATTACCTCTGCTCGCTGTGATTGTTCCAGTGTGTGATACACCAGGATGTGTCTACCCCTCCCTTTCCCCTGAACCCCACCAGCAGACACTCTGAACTCTTGACTGCACCAACCCCAACCACAGGAGACTTCCCTGCCAAGCAAGTCTGAGAGGTGGTTGAAGGAGAAGGGGGGGGGGGGGGGGGTCCTTGTCACTTGTGTCTCTCTGCTGGGACGTATACAGCAGCCAGACCCACCAAGCACCCATCGGGAAATGCTTAAGGATGTGTTAGCATGTTCTTCACAGAGGCATGCCCACACTTAACATACGGAACTTTGACTTGAATGCTGTTCTTGTTGCACTTTTTAAACAAACAACAGAAAAACGACTCGGCTTGTACTGTTTTACTTCCTCAGAGAAAGGAGGGGCTGAAAAAGTGGGAGGGTGTATTTTTAGATGGGGTGAATAACTGCAGAGTCACCGTGTGAGCAAGTCTGACTCAAACAGAAAATAAAAAACATATGAATGAGTAGAACACGCTGCAGGACCCCGAGTTAAACAGAGTTTTGGTCCCAGAAATCACTTCCACATGGCTGACTCAGACAAGACTGTGATTAACAATATTTACTGACATATTCTCAATGTGCGTACAATATATGCACCACGGCTATATGCCCTGATGCGTACCGCCGCCGTCTCAACACATGGAGGTCATTCATGCTCATGTGCTGAATGTCTTGACAATGTGGTGGTTTAACATATCAGCGAGAAGCAGTGAGGCAATGATTGGAAAATTGGAAATATGTGGCAGTGTGATAAAACAGGGAGCGGTGGAGAGAGAGAAAGGGGGAGGGAAAAGTTGAACCACATACCTGACATGAAGGAAGGATGAATTTGGATGCCATTGTGAGGACATGAGGGAGAAAAAAAAAAAAAACAACAGTTAATGGTAAAGAATATCAATAAAATGAATTTCATCAGTGTCATATGCCTCTGAGCCTGCATAAATGTGTTCTTGCATATGATGCATGAGGATGGAGCGTGTGGATGTTTGTGTGTGTGATCTTAAGCCCTCAGCAAGCCGAGCAGCAACATACCCAGCTGTCCACCTATGTCTCCGCTCTCCAATCAAAATAAACGTCCTGCAAACCACAAATCACACACACATTTGAACTTCTACACTTTTAAGGATCCTCTAAACCCGACCGTAACCATCTCAGCCACATGCCTAACCTCAACCCTTAACCTAACCTTAACCAGCGCTTTAACCCTAAAATCAAGTCTGCACAGCACTCTGAGGACCAGCCAAAATCCTTACTTTAAAAAAAATGTCCTAACTGTCAAGGTCTAAGACTCAAATTAGTCCTCATGAAGAGGGAAGAGCACAAACACACAAAACAGCACACAGGTGGCCTGACAATCACAATATTGATAATAATCATTATTAGTATAACCTTTATTTGTATAGCAAGTTATATGCTTTACAGGAGAACAGACAAAAACACACACTAGAACAACAAAATAAGTTTGATCCATAAATATGACCCAAATAACCAAAGTGGTTGTAGAGACCACTTAGAATTACTGCAGAAATGCCAGTTATAACATAACTGTTTGTCACATTTTTTAAAGGAAGTTGCAGCACAGCAGAGTGGTTCTTTCAAAGCTTTAAGTCCTAGTAAAGTTTTGAGTGATAAATCACTCTCCTGATTCATACTGGCACTAGTTTTCCTCAGATGAGGAGTATGTCTCTTGGACATTTGGCCAGAAAAGCTGTAAGTGATGCACAGACATGTCTTTATGTCTTGAGACACTCTGAGACTGCATGTGCAACAAACTGACCATATATTGGAGCTTTACATTTGAGATCCCTCAGTTAAATTACTCTGGACACAAGGGGGAGCCTTTTGGCAGCTGGGAAGTCGAGAAGCTGCATTATACTGTATCTATCCTCTCTGTTGTTTTGGTGAAACGTCCACCACCTCATAAACAATGCCCTGGAGGGCTTTACAGAACAGCTTATGCATTAATCAGGAACATTGGCACTTTAATGGCCACTCTAACCCAAACTCTATCTCTGACTGATTTATAAGCAACAGAAGAAGAAAGTTATTCCTTGGTGAAGAGTCCCTTTCTCACAGTGACAGAGTTGGTTAGAGTTGAGTTTATTGACAGACTGCACAGAGAAGACAACACAATGATCTCAACGTCTCCCCCCGTAAACATCACTTTACATTTCTAAACAGCCTGAGAAGATTGGCCCGGACTTCTCCCATGCTGCTTATTAAAGCTCTCTCTCTCTCTCTCTTCTACTCCTCCCCGTCTTTCTCCATCCATCTCTGCATCCATTCTGTTCCTCCAAATCAACTCACTTTCATCCCTCACTTTGGCTCACTTCTGAGTCCACCTTTATCCTCCTCCATATTTTACTTCTAATGTTCCCGCTTCATTCTTGAATGAGCAGCAGTAGCATTAAAGTTAGATTACCACCCTAGAATTCATCAAAGCCAGATAATTTCAGTGCAAGCTCATCAAAGTCAGAATCTTTACATCTTTTTAACAGTTCACGATCTGGATCAACGAGGATCAACTGAGATCTGCACTCCCATTTGAAGCTCAAAAAGTCATACAGAGGCCCAAAGACTGAACCACCCTCGACGATGCCAGTGGACAGGGAGAGACGGCTGGAGTGGTTGCTGAGGGAGCACAGATACAAAGATACGGGATGCTCCTATACTGGATGGTGCCGCACAGCTTAAAACAACCTGGCAAGAGCAGATGTGTTATCTTAATGCAGTATACCTGTGCTGCAGACCAAACCGAGCCAGAACAACAGACACAAGCACACTATAACGACACATGTAAGCCTTGTAAGCCTGAGGACTAGAGCACAGGACACGTGCTGAAGACATGTGAAAGAGGCTGTTGTAAACACAAAGCAGACCACGGCTGTGATCAACAATCTGCCGATGTTGGGCATCCAACTATCTTTGACACATTGTTAGAGAAAAAACAAGCACTCCGTCGTCTGGTGCACGATTGTATGGGCCTATCCAATGAAAGTCCTACATCTTGTTATCTCTCTGTGCCCGTACATAACCTGGAAGTAAGTCTTCCATTCGACATGGTCGCAGACTTTATTGAGATGTATTTCCTCTAGGATTGTCGCAGTCTGGAGTCTGAATCATAGACACACACACAAAACTAAGGCCACTGAAATATGACCTACTGTCTCCAAAGACAAAAGGGGGGGAAACTTTATTCACGTTCGTCAAGTAGTTTCGAATGGGAAAGAGGAAAAGAGAGAAACCTAATCTCAATCACACACCTTTTTTTTCTTCTCCTTTTTCGTTTGTCTTGTCGAAATATTATCCATGATAAATGTTAAAATCAGATCCTTATGAACACACAGACGCCCAAAGACACCGTTACGTATACATTGTCCAAATGCAGCACTGGATTTGACATCAAATTAAATGTAAGCCGTTATATTGCAGCACAAATCGGAACTGAAGGTGTGCGGACTCGGGGCAATCAGGAGAACGACACCGGACGTTTCATATTTGTTTGTTTGTAAGCTTTGACAGGTTAATGTAGAATCAATCAAACAATACGGAGTACAAAATGTCCCTCACAATAAGCAACAAAATACAAAGCACTTTGGACAAGAGACTTATACAAATGCAGATATTTACCATTTCACAACCGCCATCACATTTCAAATACTGTCAAACTCTGATCGGTGACAAAAATTCATGACGTCACTTCTTTCCACGTAGAACACCCACTTAAAGCCAGCGAGGCCAAAAACAAAAAAACAAGAACGTACTGTGAAATAACCAACATGATTGATAGTAAGAAGTTGATTGAGAAAACATGTTTGAAGTTGCAGTATGTCTTCCCATTAGTTCCTGATCCTAACAGCATTCAAATCAAAGTGATTTGACATAACGGAGAAAAGCAAGTAAAACGCTCACATTCAAGAGGGCATGTCTGGAAAATGTTTGGTATTTTCACTTGATGAATGACTTCTATCATTTGTTAAAACCATCATTAACTTGATCAATCAACTACTGGATTACTTGTTTAGTCTAGTTAGGATATGTTCTGTTAAAGACCAACTGATAACAGCAGGTCAGCGCTAGATTTGTCTTCTGCTCTCTCTGCTCCCCAAACCATGCTGTTCTCATTACAGCAATAATTTCCAGACACACACACACTCACACACACAACCTACACACACACACACACACACACAGTAACTGAAGATGCCTGTTCTTCTGCAGCTCAGTCTTGACATACACATCAGTCGAGCCAGGGAGGAAATCAAACTGGTTAAGTTCTGTGATTTATAAGTTATTGTTTTGTTTTACCAGGATGAATCACTTTGCAGGACTTTCATGGAAGTTTAAAACTGATATTCTGCACAGAAGCCGTGTGGTTGTGGTAATCCTGTGGAAACTGCAGGTCTGCCCGCTCAATCCACTGTAACTCTTAATTATTATTAAATTAGATAAAGTAAATGAAAAGGTTCTCATCACCTTGTTTTTCGCGGTCATACCTGATATTTTGGTGAAATGTGTATCATGTACAGTATATTTACAGTAATGTAACTGAGATGAATCTACTCGCACACAAATGTGATTTAAGAGTTTGAGTTAAATTCCTGACCTCAAACATCATTAGCTGCACAGACTTTCAATGGGTGATGAAGTGATAGATTCCTGTATCTCTCCCTCTCTTTAGCCCACACACACACACACACACACACACACACACACACACACACACACACACACACACACACACACACACACACACACACACACACACACACACACACACACACACACACACACACACACACACACACACACACACACACACACACACACACACACACACACACACACACACACACACACACACCTACCTATTGAACAACAGGGATTGGCCTAAACCCTGCAGAGATCCTTATCACCTCTCTCCGCTCTCCCCAGAGGGCTAAAACAACAAGGATCACCATGTGGCCCGTTTTCATTCTGCAGCGTCCTGGCTCTCTGCACAACGGGAGGTCTTATGCCGACCAGATCACAGAGATACAACGGCATCAGCTCACTGATGGCATCTCTGTCAGAGAAAAAGCTCTCTGCCAACGGGAGCAGACATCCGTGTCATGCAGTGTCTGCTGTCTATTAAAATACAAATGTGTCTAATAAATCGCTATCGCCTTTTCCTGTCCACTGTCAGCTTTGTACAAATTGGTGAACCTGCACAGCCTGACTGAGTATTAGTAAGATAATTGCACGGAGAGCGGGATGTGGGGAGTGAATGGGAGAAGAAGGAGGGAAACGCACTAGTTTTATTACACAGTCTGATGGTGATGGAAAGAGCGATGAAACTCTTGTGCTGAGTGAGCGGATAGTTAAAGATGCCTCGAGCAACCACTCTGCTGGTACGTTCAGTGAAATAGAACTGCATATGTGAGCTGCACATGAATAACAGAAGATTGCCTCTTTCTCTCAAACCCTTTTCCCTAAGCTTCTATTTCTGAAGAGTCTATTTGTCCTTCTGCCCATCTCCTCTCTCTCATATCTCCACCATTGTCTTCCTCGGTTTCTTTCGTCCCATGCAGACTGGATGCATCAATGCGGGTTCCCATATGCTTCTAGCTGAGAGTCAGCTGTTGCTCTTGTCACAGAGTGATGGGCCGGGTCACACATCTGGCAACCCCTGGCAGGGATGTCCCCTGCCCAGCCTTCTCCATTAACCCCCCCCCCCCCCCCCCCCCCCCTACCCCCTCCCGCCCGCTTTATGGAGCTGACTCAATCAAGATCTTTCGTAGGCTTTTACGCCTCCTGAAACAACAAAACCGACACAGAACCAAAACACTGAGAAGGAGGTCTGTCTTTCATCTCGGAGCTGAGCAGAGGCTACACATGCTCTTGCTAAAGGTTTTTCTCAGCACTACGCTGCAGCATTTATCAATTATCAATGAATCAGCCATTAATATAATGATCTACCTCCTAATCTCTGATCATCCTCTGCTGGCCAATGGCATTCATTTAAAGGTCGACCCCGTCAGTGTTCTTTTCCAGAATGATTTAAAAACCGACAAAAAAATTATTGACCCTCTCTAATTAATCACTCATCAGGAGAGTTATGTCATATATATATATATACCAGCTGCCTCTCTTTCCTCTGCTTGTTTCCCATCCCATCCGCTGAGTCCAGTTTGTGGGTCGGCCAGTTACTGACGCTGAATGAAAGAGCTGTTTGGAAAGTAGTTCGCCCGCCTGTCGTGACAAAGCTAAGTCCTAAAACTACGGAGCCCATTGAGTGAGCGGAAGGCCACTAATCTCCCTATAGATACACCCTGCAGTCCAAATCAGCAGACTGGAAGCACCGAGTGCCACATACTGCAGCTTTAAAATAGACCCACAGCAGGCTGAAGTGCATCGCTGTGTGCACAAGCTGTATTTTGATTCATGCATTGTGCCAAAATCTTTTACAGACAAATGTAATGGTGTTGGATGCAAATTTATTGATTTTACTTCAATGGCTAATCTAATGCAGCTGTTTGACTGGCATATATTCTAACTATATTTATGATATTCCACATCACACGCCATAGCATATTACGGCTACCATATTTTACTCTATTGCAAAGAAAACAAGGTTCACAAGCGGTATGTTGCAATGGTCGAAATATGTAATGCATCTCACATGGCATCTAATTACTTCAATCGATCCTCCAGAGAAAGAATGAAATGAACCAATGTGGCTTTGATTACAGTGCTTTAGACTCTCACGTGTGTGTGTGTGTGTGTGTGTGTGTGTGTGTGTGTGTGTGTGTGTGTGTGTGTGTGTGTGTGTGGCGTGGGCGTGTGTGTGAGAGAAAGCGTCCGTCTTTGAGCATGAGCCCAAACATGTGTGTGTTAAACACTGGGACGACATGCCAGCAGCATTCCTGCATACAAGCGGATGATGACTGACACTCTCAAAAAGTGGCCAAGCTCTTGATTCGTTTCATAGCTAAATACAAGTGGACTAAAGAAAACAAGAGCAACGTCAAAGACATAATATAGACTGTATATCCGCGAAAATTCTCATGGGCATGAGGGAGCACCTGAACTGCTGCTTTTCCTCATGTGGACAGCTAATACTTGATTTAGGAGGTCTTGGTGTACAAGACAATGAAGACCCAAAGTGGTAAAGAATGCAAGAGCAGGCAGGGTGAAGGAATTTGAACAGTCCAGTCGTGGGAAAATATAGAAGGAGTACAGAGAGTACATGGGCAGCCTCCATGGTTCCAACAGCTGAGTCCATTCAAGTGAAAGAAGATGTTTGCATCAGAGTCCAGCAGCTAACCGCAGGATGCATCTCTCTTGACAGCCCGGCGTGTCGTCATCCACTCATCCTCGCTCGCTGATCCATCGCCAAACTGCCCACCTATTAATCTTCGGGGAGCCACTGAGGAACACTTTGGACCAGGCTTGAATAAACAAGAGCACGCAAACATTGGGTAGGAAATAAACACTCAAACATGTCGCCCCTTCGACAAACAAAGAAAGGCCTGTAATTTTAAGTGATCCTGAGAAAAGGTCAGAACTCTGCAAAGGATCTGCCTCCTGAGACAAGACAGATGTTCAGCATCACTACGTGATGTGGATCCAATACTGTATATTAAAAAGGATATTCATGATATATATATATTAATATATATATATATATATATATATATATATATATATATATATATATATATATATGACAGGATTTGGGCATGGCAGACTATGAAAGGTATAAAGGCATTTAATGTCTATTGAGAACATAAGTATGTGTTACACTGACGGGGTGTCAAGGAAACTGATTGGCTTTGACTGCAGCTCTCCCGCCCATGAAAGTCAGCTGGATGGAGGAAAACCAGAGGAGCTGCTGCTCTGCAGTGACCTCTGCTTCACCTTTACTTCTTTCATATTTCACTTTATAGTAATGTTCGCTAACCTTTTAGAGATTAGTAGAAAAATGGGGATGTCTGCTTTGAAGCCAGACAAGACCATTATCCAATCATAGATGCATTCTGCTGAGGAACAGCAGGATGTTTGACTGGAAGTCTGCTGGCCTTCCAGAAGAGTTCACTCCCATAATTCTTCCCTCTCTGACCCCAAACAGTCCATCTTCTAGCCCTTGGATGCTGTTATTTTTACCATATTGGTTGTTTTATATTCCGTTGGGGAAATTGTTTGTGTGCGGTCAGTATTTTCTCCTACTGCTGGTGGCACGTTGCCAACATTTTCCACTGCTTCAGGCGACGTTCATACGGGAGTCTGGTCAAAAACCGCCTCATTTTTCTTTCCCAGAACACACTGGAAAAAAGCCGCAGTCACAAATCACCTTCAGTGGCCTGCGGGGGAAAGTTCTTGCACTTTTGAACGCTAAAGTAAATAAATGTGGACAGGAGAGCTGTGCCCCAAATTTCCAGTAGCAGCCTTTGATTGATTTTAAGCTCACATATTTTCTCGTATTTCAAGGGAATTCTAAAAACTTTTTGACAATGACAAACACACAAAACGTGCACGCAGATCTCCCACTCCTCTTAAAACAGTCGTCTAAACTCTTCACAACCATGTGAGTCATCCTTGCCTCCAGACACTTGGCATGAGATCAAGCAGTGAACAGTAAGGAGAGGGATTCCCTATAAAAGTCCAATAAAGCATTCCTGTCTTTATTCTTTCATTCATAATGACACATTCAGCTGATTGATAGCCGTCATCGGGCTCAAAGCGACTTTGCACTCTGCAGGCTGGGAAAGGGAGCGAGAGCAGAGCCAGTCTGGTGGTTTAAAGGTTTTAAGGTACTGGGGATGATGGCTGGAGAGCTGGTTTATCCGCACAGTAGGCTCTTCCTGCCCTATAATAACAAACCTCTAGCTATTGTCCGTGTGTGGTGGAATATGTGTGTGTGTGTATGCATGGGTGTCCATGTGCAAAAAAGCATGCTGGGTGCACTGACCGAGAGAAATCAGCCGTGTCACGGTGTAGTGGCCCTCTGCTGCCACCCTGCCTTCATGCCCTCGGGCTCAATCCCAGGGGCCCAATCAAAACCCAGCGTCACCCGGCGACCTTCTAACCCCGGCTGTAAGCGCTCTGATTAAGACCTCATCAACACGATGTTGCCCTCGCAGCTGTGCGCTTGTGCACACAAGCTCGGCTTTGTCCACCTTCAACACACATGCTCACACGGGGACATACGCAAGGGTGAGCACAGTCGCACACCATACTGACCCAGAATCACTGGGAGGTAGGAACTTAGTAACCTTTAACCTCTATGACTATAGCTTCTTAATCTCCCTCTCTCCGACCCCTGGGCTTGCTGTGTGTGTGTGTGTGTGTGTGTGTGTGACAGAGCAGTGAGGTGTGAGAAGCAGGAAATGAGCATCCAAATGACAATAAGCCCAGATTCATATCCATTCAGCTCGACAGCGTGAGTTAGCATCGTCTGTGTAGGACAGATGACTTCAGATCAACTGGACAGGAATAAGAAGGCAGGGGGCACGGAGACTGTAAGAGCCAGGTTTTCCAACAACTGGATGTTCCTTGAAAGTGCAGCTTAACCCCCGCGAGAGCCTTCAAACACCCATCAGACCCTCGGGCTCGCTCTGCCTTCGTCTACTTGTAATGAAGTCATCACCGTAAGCTGGTTAAAAACCTCCTCAGCCCTGTATCAGAGCCTTTTATACCAGGAGAGATTGGGGAGTAGGCAGCCGAGATTTAGCATTAGATTCCGAAGAAATTATAACATAGACATGGGCTTTTTAGTGAAGGAATTCCTTTGGAGGTTCAGAACTTGTGTAAGAAATGCTTAGAAATAGCAAACATAACTCCTAAAGTCAAACATCCTCCCCACTCAAAAGTGTTATCTTGTGCTATTATTGACAACAGCCACCAACAAACGGTGGGTCACATGTGCACCGGTTTAAAGTCTTGGTGAGGGACGAGGTTGAGCGAGGGGAACCAGGGTCAGTGTGCCGCTCCAAGAAAAACAAAAAGTCTCCTCTGAGCATGCTGCCAGCTATTCAACACAAACTATTCATACATTTACATCCAATTTCAGCTTGTGACTGAGACACTGAGTCTTACAATACGGATTCACACACTCGCATGCACAATGAACAAACACACACACACACACACACACACACACACACACACACACACACACACACACACACACACACAGAATTTGATGAGAGAGTCACAGAACCAAAGAGAAAGAAAACAATGGAACATTTGGATTTTATCCCAGTGTCGCTGGGGTTCACAGTGGGAGCTGGTGCTATAGCTGTATTAACTGGCATCCTGACTGAACCTCATCAGTCAGGTCACCAAACAGACCGCCGTCAGCTGAACAGCGCTGAGTTCCACAGAGCTGCTCGAGCCGTTTCACAGGCTGCACAGGATTATCAAATGGTGAGGCAGATCTGATTTCAGGATTATCAAATGGTGAGGCAGATCTGATTTCAGGGTATATCTGCTTACATTTTTACGCTGATGGAAGGGTCATGGTCCATAAAGTCTGTAAATTTGACTAAGTCCCAAGTACACTTACAATCGAGGGCTGCTAATGCAAAAAAGGATAAATTGAATAAGGTAGAATTACAAAAAGACAAACAATAAAAGGGGAGCGCTAAGAGAAACCTAGTCCATTACACTGAAGCATAAGATCAAAAAATACAGACCAAAATTTATTTAAAAAAAATAATGTAAATAAAGGTCGGTCTAAAATACATTTTTCAAGTCAATGACGAGGGAAATATTTCCCGTAAGTCGACTCTGATGTCATGCATGGAGTCTGCCTCCACCTGGCTTTTTGAGTAGCATGACATTACATTACTCTCTAACTTTATCTCATCTCCTCTCATGTAACCTGAAAACGAATGTGTTCTCATACAACAGTACAGAGCTCACCCCTCATTTTTTACCGTACGTGTCAGTTCTTCTGTAGCTTTGGAGCAACAAACCACAGAGTACAACAGCCGTGAGAGATGCCTCCCTAAAACAGGAACCATGTGCCGTTTGTTAGGACCTTCTGCCTTCAAAGACCTTTATAGAAGTGGCTGTTGAGATGTCATGTATACTAGTCACCAGAGCTAACTATCACCAGACTGTGAGGGTCCAGATAAGTTGAAAAGAAACAGTTATCTGTAGGCCTTTTTTGTTCCGTGCCAGGCAGTAAATACGATTGATTAGCCCATAATCACCGAGGGTGATGATCGCCCAAAGGTTGGCTGGAAAGGAAACAAAGATTTGGGACAGGAAAGTGAATGAGAAGTATTCTTCCCCAAATCAAAAGCTACCACATTAATGGCCTTGAGGAAGACACTTAGTCCCAGCTGCAGCAGAGGAACCACCCAGTGAACACAACAAAGCCAATGTACTGGGACAGACACATTTCTGTGGGTGTGTATGCGACCATCAGATCTAATATGTTTCATAACGCTGCGAGCTATTGATCAAAACAAAACATAATTTTTTAGATCGATTTTCCACCTTCCATGCAGAAAAATCTCAAGTATGGTACGCTGGAACTTTCTGAATGCAAGAGCTTTGCTGCTATTCTTATTGTAGTTGTACATACCTCTATTTTTTACTTTCTCTATTCATCTGTACTTGCCTCTGTCCTTGTGCTGCTGCAACAACTGGATTCCAGTTTTTGAATGTATGGTGTGCTTTAAAAATATTCATATAGTACACATGATTTGTAGTTCATGTTATATTTCATACTGAATCTAATTTTTCAATTTAGACCGGAGCTTAGAACTTCTTGTGAACAGTTAAACAGATCATCCAACACAGATCTGAAAACTTTCTTTCATCTCCTCACCTGCACTTTCTTTCCATAAACTCTGACAGGTACGAGCCCACGCAAAGGCAATAATAACGGCTGACTCACAGGGTGTAGCCTGGAAATGTGTTTGTATATGTGTGTGAGCAATATTGCCCGTAGGAAATCAAATGTGTGTGTGTGTGTGTGTGTTAGGTAAGACTGTATAATGTAAATGTGCCACTAAAAACAGAGCAGACACAAACATTTATAATATCCCATGTGTTTGAATTAGTTCGAAGAGGATCTGTACACAGTTTAAAGACATCATTCCAGTCTCAGCTTTATACCCGCAACAGCAGTGTAAGCTAGGAAAACTACAGAGGATGGATAAGTATTGCCAGAAGTCTGTCTCAGCCAATCAGGTTGCTTCTGGTTAGGGGTGTTTGATTCTGCGGTTGGGTAAATGTGCTCTGTGGTGAAGTTGGGCAAGTTTAAGGCTTCGCAATCAATCAAGCTACTGGGTGCTATCAGTGCTAATCCTGGTCTACTGTAGTGGGATAAACTGCCACAGTAATGCCAGACCTTCGACCTATCAGCATCCAGTCCACACACTCCCATGCAGGGGCTTAGAGCCTGACATGCATCCCTCGGATAAGAGATGCGTTTCTACGGTACATTCATCGGACTCAAGAAGCCGCCTTGCAAAAAGTAAATCACGTCCTACTCAGAGGCAGGGCTGGGTTTTTACGTCTTTGGGTTTTGAATTGTTGGTAGGACAAAACAATTCATATTTAGCTCCAAGGAATTATGATGCAATTGTTCACCATTTTCTGTCATTCTTAAAGAAAATGATTAACCAGTTAATCGGACGAGTGGTTAATCATTTGTGTTAAATAATACCTCACAGGACGCACAAAGTAAGGGATAAGACGTTCTGAGTAATACAACTATGTAAAATGTTGATTTAATCATTTGTGATACAATTTGAATTTTTAAAGTATCTTCTTTGAAACTGATTATGATGCATCTTTTAAAGATTATTAACATCAATACTTCATTTTATACTAATTTGGGGAGCTGTCGTTAAGATGTTAAACTGACTCACACTAACAAAGTGTTAGAAGGGCAGTTTCAACAAACTGATCTGATGTTGGGGATCATCACCATCATCCAAAGCTGCAAATATCTAAACTTGAAACCACAAGTTTGTCCCGAGTTAGGCTCCTGTGTTTCAAAGGGTGGATGAAGAAAGCCAGAGTCAATCTCTGACCTAGACACTGAGTTAACGCTTGATGTGCTTCCCCTTCTGCTGTGCCACATGATGACAGGCCAGCACTCTTTTAAAATGTCTGTAGACGTATTAAAGTGCATTTGAAAAATAAATAAAACATTAAAATGCACTGGGAGCTTTTGGCATCTAGAATTTCACTGATGGAGATAAAATAAAGGAAGAATGCTGAAAATGAAACTGAGACATGAGGTTCCAATAACAGCATAAAAAGTGTTTGAAGTGACACACATGAGCCCCCCTCAGCTCATTACCTGACCCCGAAACACAGACCAACACAGACCAGCTCACTCTGAAGCAGAGAGCAGCGAGTTCCTACCAAACCCTATCGCAAACAGACATCTCCACGGCCGCAAAAACACGTCTCATCTGACACAATAACCGCAGCTACACATTATCATATGCAAGCAAAGTCCGACTTTGAAAGTCAGCCCGTCTTTGGAAGGTGAGCCGGCGCTAATGCATGGATGGCTGGATGGTGGCTGGTGCTGCGGTTGTTGTTGAGGTTGTTGTTGAGGGGCAAACTGAGGACTGGTTTGTAGGAAAGCCTCTGGAGTGGGAAGGAGACAACAGCTCGTCGAGGTCATGACATGACTGAATCAAAATTGTGCATTGTCTTTATTTCTCTCCCTTTAGAACCGCAACTTCTTATTGTTATTCTTGTTTTTTTATTTAATTAAATAATCAAGTCATTTATTGTTAATCATAATGATCATTAGAGGTGCTGTGTTATTGCGTTATCCTTAAACGAGGTCAGGCTAGCCGTTTCCCCCTGCCTCCAGTCTTTATGCTAAGCTAACCATCTGCATATTTAAAGGACAAATATGACAGTGGTGTAAATCTTCTCATGTAGCTGTTGCCAAGAAAGCAAAGAAATGTTTCCCAAAATGTCCAACTATTCCTAAAATGTAGTCTCATGATCTCCAACACACCAAAAAGCATTGTCCCAAACACATTCCCGCTGTCTTTTATGGAGAATTCTTTGTCTGTAACGCATCTAAGAAACATTGACTCCTGATAGCATCTCAATAAATCAGCACATTTGCACTGCAGAATGATTCCCATGCCATGCCAAGTGCATGGGAACTATCCTTAGGCCACGACATCTGTGATAAGAGAACATCAAATAAATAAAATGAATGAAAGGATCGGTGTAAAGATAACTTACTATAACCCACTATCAGGACAAGGATGTTACCCTTGAGTAGAAACAAGCTCTGACCAGACTCTCCTTCTTCCTGCAAATAATTACACGCTACTCTCCTTTTTTTTGCCATTTTTATGCAAATAGGCCTTATCTCTGAAGTCAATTTCCTGCCAAACAGGAAATGCTCGTCTGTAGAGAGATTCGATTTTTATTACGCGGAGGAACCAGGCAGGACGGGAGGTAATTAGCCCAACATGCTGCAAGAGAAAGACAAAGACACACCATAGTTTGATGACGTGACTAACAAGGCTGTGAAGGTATTTATGTTCCCTTGTTTTGTGCCGCTTCCTGAGTTTAACTCAACTCAGATTTTATCTCCTTGAGCATAACACCTTTATAATGCTCTTTAAAAAAAATCTCATTACTCCAGCTAACAGAGTTATTGTATGCTAACAGGACGCCGTTACTGAGAGCGCCCACTGAGAGAGCAGGGACCCACTTCAGCGGTCGGCCCCCGGGAGCCTGCAGGACCTCAGCTAGGGGTCATCCCACAGCTGAAGTCCGGTCCTGTGATCCTCTGCAAATACACACGCTAAAAGCCTTGCACCATCAGTCATGAGTACAAACATGCATGCAGACATCCACACACCCCTCTCATCTCAGGCTGATTTCCTCACTTTCTTTCTCTCTCTCTCTCTCACACACACACACACACACACACACACTAATTAGTTACACCTGCCAACCGCTGCAGCCCCACACTGAGACCACATTAAGGGAATCTCACCATAACAGTGTATGACACAAATTATAATATGAGCCAACGACCCTGTAGTTTGAATTTCATGGTAAATAAATAGCTTGCCCAAATATGTGCACCTATCTATAATATATAATGTGGATTATCTGCTTCAAGCTCCATGAAAGATTAATTGGCAGCATGTCAGCTGCTTCAAACAGGCATTCAGAAAACAAGAAAACAAACCTCTTAATTGCCCCGGTCAGACAGCTTTCCTCTTTGATTATTATGCTCTGAGTGGAGTGTTTGAGCTTGCAGAGTGCTTCATTAGTGTGGGAGGGCTAGTTTAAAAAAGGTGTCACTTACACACACACTTTCAGAATATCTCTGTAGTAGTAGTTCCCATGCCTTGGCCTGCACCACAACACCAGCTCCCTCTCTTATTACCCCTCATCGCCATCTGTGTTGTGGTACCTCGAGGAGCTCGACCCAGTCTCTCTTCATCTTCCTCACCCAAGACCTCTGACTTGCCCTCTGACCCCTAAAGGCTTCCCTGGGGTTGTTCCCCGTGGACCCTGACCACTCGGGCCCTGCTCCGTCACTTATCACCCACCAGGAAGCCCAGCTTGTCCGACACAGAGCAGCTTGGCCCTGCCCTGCCTCTCTCTCTCTCTCTGGGGAAAATGAAGATGGAGTGAAGGGTTGGAAAAGAAGAGGAAGATATCAAAAGTTCCACTCAGTGTGAGATTCATCTGTCTGCCGGAGGCAAGGCCAAAGTGTGGGAGTTGAGTATTTTCAGAAGAATACACAAAGAATGAATGCAAAACTTTTTTCCACACCTTCAGTTCGACTTTGATTCGTACCAAAGCATCTGCCACGTTTAGGAAAAGAGCTTAAAGTGGTGAGACGCTGGGGCTCAATACATCAGACGGGAGTGCTAGCTTAACTTAACCAACACGACTTCAGCCTTCAACAGCCAGAGCATAACTGTTCCTTGGGTGTAAACCACTTACACATGAGCCTCTCCTCACTAATGTGCTTATGTAAGAGAGATAGATTAAAAGCATCTACATTTCAATTTGGGTGTTGCCCATCACTACTCTCACGCTCCTTTAAAAGGGTCTCTTGCAAGAACAACATCTGGACCGATGAGGGGAAATGTCTCATTTTGTCAAACAAGGTTGACTGATATCTGTAGATTACTTCAGGGGAGCGTGTTGCAACTTTCTGCTTCCATTTCTCAATCTAATTATTCAAAAGCAAAGAGCCTTGGCGTTCGTCGTTTCTGGTAACGCTGCGGGTTGGCCGTGTTTTGTGCATGGGGCATGAATGTGGTTTCCATTCCTGGTAGTGAACTTTCTCTCAGGGATCAGGCCCAAAGGTCACCAGAGTTATACCAGCTCAACACCACAGACCAATTATAACTCATGGCGATGATGGCAGACATGCGGATGAAGATGGAGGAGGAGCGGTCGGATAGAGATGAAATTACTCTGGAAGAAGATGAGCTCTAGGCTTTAATATTCAGTTGATCATAAAGAAACATAATCCACACTGAATTAATCAGCATTTGCAATGACAGCCCTCCGTTTATGTTTCACTAATTTAATAACCGAGGTCCTCTAAACTGCACCGCAGGGATCCAACCTCTACCCTCTGTGCACACATACACATGCATCGCTCACATGCATACAGCTTGCTCTGTGGCCGTTCCCTCCGGCCAGATGTGAGGTCAAGTTATTGAGAAGATGATGAGAACTGGCAGCCATCTGTCTTCACAACATAATATTGCTGTTTCCTTCAAACAGAAAACACAAGTTGTGGATGTGTGTTTGACCGTCACAGAGTGGACCTCCAGCCTCGGATGCATTCTTTTACCCCAGCATCAAGGTCCAGATCGTGGAAGCTGAAGAGGTGCAGCAAGGAATAGTGGGGGTTTGAGCTCCCAGAAGACCTGTCGATAGAGGGACATCACTGATGGCGACAGACTGAGAGGGAGGCCGGGACAGCAGGTGAAGTTTTTTGGAGGGCGGGTGGAGGACAAAGAAGGGTCGGGAAAGCGGGTGAAAGGATGGAGACGATAAGAAAGGAGGCACTATGGGAGTGTAACGGGGTTGAGAGTGTAGACGTCCAGGGAGCAGAGGGCATGAGGGGAGGTCTGGTGCGGGGAAGGAAGAAAAAGGGTGGAGGGGCGGCACAGGAGGGGCAAGGGCAAACCACTTCAGACAGCATGAAGGGAAGAGAGGGGAAGAGGGCAGCGCACTCCTTCCAACTCTTCAAACACATTCCACAACACACATGAGATATTACAATCTGAGTACATGGAGCCTCCTGCAAACATGGCAAAAAAACAACCCCCAGAAAGGCTAGAAACTCTGAGAAAATACGAGCATTGTACGACTGAATCAGAAGCAATTTTATGGGATATTAGTGCAAATGAATACACATGGGAAAATAATAATCCATTTAATACTTTACACAAGAATCTGGTCCAAAAGCGTGAGAAGATCCTCTGAGCCAAATGAGAAGTCATACACAGTCTGTGTCCATAAATCATCTATTAAAAGCACTCAAGGACACATTTTCTTTTTCAGCCCTCCAGAGATCCATTTGATGTCCCATCTGGAGGAGAATGAGTGTTTACGCACAAACATCTGCTTGTGCAGTAAAACGTACACAAATCTAACCAGGCAGCCACGGCAAACGGTGCACTTATGTTCATTAGTACAGGGAGATGTAAACTTGTGTTTCCCATAGCAAGTGACGCAAAGAAATTTGGATCCTCTTTAAACTTGAAATCCTCTATTAGACCCTCATAAATCATAAACATATGGCAAAGACACACACACACACACACACACTCCAACATACAGAGAGTGAGAGTGGAAAGGTTGGTGAGTGCACGACTGTGTGTGTGGCACACAGACATTTTCATGCTTGAACGGACCTGTGTGTGTGCGCGTGTCTGTGTGTGTGTGTGTGTGTGTGTGTGCATATGTTCTTATTCTTCAAGTGTCCACAGAAAAATATTTTTTTTCAGGCTCTGTTGGACCTGGCAGAGCTGGAACTAATGACACTTCCAATCACAGTGATAGGCATCAGAGAGTGACTGCACGCCAAACACACTCTGCACATTTAACTGCAACATGCCAGGCCACACGGAGGTAATGATTTGGGAAGTTCTGCACTGGTCGGTTAAGAAATGCAAAAAAAGATTAAAGGATAAGCCTGACAAATTCCATATTTAGTTTATTGTCAACACATTCTTCAAAAAGACAAAAAACAACAATGTGTTTTTCTGTCTCTCAATACCTTCGGACTTCCTAACCTTGACTGTGGCAAGAACCCGAAGCGCATTTGTTCCTCCTGAATATGTAAGATGTAAGAAAAGACACAAATATACAGCGTCATTCTTTATAAAAGGCGAAACATTTTCCTAAAACAGCTGGGCACTGTAGTTTTTAGCAAACGTTACCAAAACAGGAGTAAATGGTGCAATTACTGGGGACTATTTTTATCTGCAGATTAACACACATTTGGTGTGCCAGCGGCAGCAGCACAGTGGACTCAAAATAAACTACGGCGCCCATGTTTATTGTGGTGAAGGAACATGTCACCCAGTGCAACAGTGCTGCTCATTGATGTGTTTTTAATAGTTTTTGAACATCAATGGAGCTCTATGACAGCGGCTTTGGCTACACAGACAATACTCGTTATACGGATCAATTAATTGTTGGTTTTGGTATTTTATGGGATTATTTGACAATTGGAAAAAAAATAGAATATTGCCAGCCTTTATTCCTAATCTCAGCTATTGTGCTAAAATCTGTTCCCTTTAATTGCACATATAGTAAATTAATAAATGTGTTGATGTCATGCAGTAAACATAACATTCTTTAGAGCAGCCTCATCTCCCTTGTTTCGTTCCTCGTTGTTTATTCCGAGGGACCACAACTGCTTGCTGCAGAAAGTCCAAACAGCATTTATGGGCCTGATTTTCACAATGAGACAATTCTGTGAGAGGTAATGGCCGATACAGTGGGGAGGATTCCTGAGGCTTTGGAGTTGAATTTGGAAAAGGGGGAAGTGTTGACGCAGGACTTTATAAAGTGTGGGAGAGCAAACCACACCAGCTGGTAATTCAAATTTCTTTTTTCCATTGGCTATGTGTCTAAACAATGACAATGGAGACATAGTCCTGTCAGCGTGGCAAGTATTTGTAGAATCGTTTTTCTGCGTTTCAACCATCGATTATAATGAAAAAAGTAATCTGTATTCATCCTCCATTTTCCTCAGTTTGCGCTCTGTTCATTAGCGTCCCTATCCTCTATCTATATGTTGCTGATTGAATCCGCTTTTACATTTTTATTCCATTTTGAAAAGTTGTTGAAACTGAATCTCACACAAAAGCACTGAAGCTCTGAATACAAGCGGCCTCGAGGGTCAGTGTGTGTGTGTGTGTGTGAGGGCAAAGTGAAGCGTGGCAACACAAACCTTCCCGAGGGCAGCTAAGCATTTAAGGCCACTTTGCAGGCAGGCGATGCCTGGCCACACAGACTGAGCCCACCACATTCCACCTAACCAGAACAATTATTCCCATAATGGGGAAGTTTAAGTTTCTTATAGGAGCTGTGTAGTCAGCAGCGCAGCACTGAGCCAACAACAATGACAGTGACATTAAACTGGCTGAGGGGTTATCCAGCTTCAGAATCTGCCCTCTAAATCCTCCACGGCCCTTCCCGATATAACATAACCAGCTCTGCACTTTTTCAGATGAGTAGCTAGACAAGAATAGCTTGTGTGTACGTGTGTGTGTGTGTGTGTGAGTGCTGATACACATATTCATGCAGACTATGGTCACATTCAAATATGCTTTTGTGAAAGAGTATAATTATAGTAAGCCTAAAATATGCCAAGCTCCTTCCGGTGGGCTTTGTTTTGTGAGTCTCAGTCCGTTGTCTGCCTGACTGTTTATCCATTTGTCTGACACCAGGTCCTATTGGCACAAGGTGACTGTGTCCTTCCCATCTTACCCCCTCTGACATCTGATGTGTGTTTGTGAGGACAGAAGGATTAGCATGCCTCTGTCTTTATGACAGAAAAGAAGTCGGTGGGACAATAATGGCTGGAGGGTTGATGCCACGATCCAGCACTGGGCTGGTCGGTGTTATGTTTTTAGGGAGGGGACGATGGGAATGCAAGTAACTCCGGATCACAGTCAACCTGACACCACCATCGCCGGACCGGCGGGACGACAACGGGCCAAAGCATTCCACACTCCTCCAAACATGGCGTTCACTCCTCTGCTGCAAGACACTCCTGAGCTCTAGTGTTCCCAAAAGTGATCTATGTTCCGCAGCAAACATTGACTCCTCCGAGAGCAAAATCGTCTTTTTCAGGGTTATCCGTTTAACAAATTGGGGGCGTCCACTTAGCAGGAGCAGGCGATCGATCAGGAAGCCTTGCCCCCAACAGTTCTGATAAGAGCATGACGGATGCTAAACACAAGGCTGGATTCTCCATGCCAAGGGCATAAATAACAGATAGACTTATCATGAAGAAAAATGACCTCAACACGGCTCCCTTAAAATGCAGAGAAGATTGCAAACATCAGACCTGTCGACTTGCAATCACTGACTAAAGTTTATTGCTTTTAACTATTAGACTATAAGAGTTAGCAAAACATAACAAGAGAGACCAAAAACATGTCAAAGACTTAAATATTTGACTTAATTTGCCGCAAAAACATCTGCGCTTGATCTCATACCACAAATTCAGTGTCCAAAGCTGATCTTGATTTCCTGAGATATTTTCTAATTAGCCAGCTCACAGACAAAACAACCAAATATAGAGTGAGAATTTTAATGAAAAACTAGAAATAGTTCCGTGTTAAGCCCCAAGCATTAAAGGTTACATGCCTTTTAAATGAAACAACCTCCGTTCAATGAGAGTCTATTTGCAACGGCAGGCATGGAAAACGTATTAGTCCATTCAGCTCGGCTGTTAGCGTGGCGCATCGCTACAGGGTCACTGTGTTTGTACGGGAGACCTTATAAACTCTTCAAGGCCACTCGCTTACTCCCTTACGTCGCTCGCTTATCTCTCACTTGTTCGCTCACACACATACGCACAAACACGACAAACACAGGTCATTGTGAAAGGGCATCTAGCATTCCCAACATTCCCGATGGTGCCTGGCATCCTGGCCTCCGTCAGCGAAGACTTGCCAGATCCTCCACACATACACACACGCACAATTACCCACAACCACACATGAGCAGCCACTAACCAAACTCCAACCACAAGCTGATGCCTCCCTCAAAGCCATAACACACCAATCAGATGTCACCCAATTTGACCTTGTTTCTCTTTCCCTCCCTCACTCCCTCTTTTTCATTAGAATTGGCCACACAGGATCTCCATCACAGTTTCTGTCTTTGAATTCATGCAGCACTTCATCTGTACTCAACTCAAACTCACGGGGGGCTTCATGTGCGTGTGTCTTTTGCTCAGAGTTGTCTTTATGACATTCATTGCCACTTTGTAAAAGATAGCAACGGTGGAGTAAGAAGTTTCAGATTCTGTTTCAGCCCTAAAAACTACCGGTGTGAGGTGTCAAAGGTCATTTGTGCATAATCTCAGCCAATACTGCCTCAACTCTTCTACTTGAATAGACACATCCTGTCCTGTGACTTTAGTCTTTTAACCTCCGTCTTTATTAGGCCTGCAATTTACAATCGTTTTCATTATCGCTCAATCTGTTGATTCCAAAGTTATTCAGTTTAGTTACAAAGAAATGCAGCAACTGCTCACAACTGAAAATGTGGAACAGAAGAATGTTTGGCATTTTGCTTGAAAAATGATTTAAACTATCGATTGTCAAAATCGTTATTTGTCCGTATCATTTCAGCTCTAGTCTTCATCCGTGCCCAAACTCTTCTGTTTTCTTAAAAAACCATATCTGCCTAGCCAAATAGTTTTCATAATTCAGCAACCAACAAGTAACCAAACTATTCTCCGACTGCTAGATTTTGCTCAAAAGTTTTTCAATATGTTACTGCCTGCGTCAGTACAACACAAGCACAAATCATTCAGCATAGAACGAGGCCACAAGCAGCACAGTCTCTGTCTCACTGAAGGACAGGAAAGTGATTCCCTTATGCTAAACCCTGAAGTATATTTAACTTCTTCTGGTTTGGCAGGAGAAACTCTTATTAGCATAAGTCAAATATACCATATATAGACCTGACTGAGCAAACACTGGATACATCAGGCTCACTGAGCGATGGACTGCTGCGAAAAAGATTTCTAGAAATTAGGGAGAATAAGTTCAAAATTGAATTTTAAAGAGGCCTTTAAAAAGCACTTGGCGCTACAAGTGGGCATTAATATCCTTGAAGTTTAAGTGCACACACACACATACACACACACACACACACACACACACACACACAGCGGATGCCACACACACCAGGAAGCAGGATTTGGTGAAGTGTTGAGTTGTCATCTACCCCTGCAGCTCCTTCCCCCTTAGTGTGGGCAACTCCTTCCTATCTCGCCGTCTCCATCTGTCCCTCATGAATGCTACAGCGATGGCATCCATCCTCCACACCTGTCAGGGGTCACGTACCCTTGATCCCTCCCAGGATTGGCCTCCTTGCTCTCTGGACCAGGTGCTTTCATTTCACACCTCCATCTGTCCATCACTCTGTCTATCTATACATCCTACTGCTCTATCCATCGACGCATCTATAACCAGATATCTGTCTCTCAGTTGACGTGATGATCCTTCGACCCATCTCCACTCTCTGGACTGGGTCGCCGGGGCACTAACTTTACGCCCAGGCTCACACACATCCCCAAAGCCCTTGTTGTCTCACCACACTTGTGCCTGCTGTCTGACAATAGCAGGAACCTGAGACACGGAGAGGTTAATGAAAGCCTCAATTTAACACTGCTGCTCTGATCCCTACAGCAAGTGGCTTCATTAAAAACAGATGGACATTAAAATCAGAGGAATTTGGAGTGGACTACTTAGCGTGCCAATAGGCTAGCACACATGTTTATGGTGTCTCTGGTGACACATGGGGGCTGTATTGGGGGTGAGAGAGAGCACGTTCTGGGGATTTGTGGACACCAAATACTCCGGGTAGCAACTGAATGAGAGCCGTGGAGGAAATGAGAGGAAAAGAGATGCGTCCTAAGACGTTAAGGACAGCCCGGGTCAGCGGACTGCTAAGAGAGTGGAAAAGAGCGGGTCCTGCTCTGTAAATAGCAGATCTGAATTAAACTGTCTATAAATCATTCTTAGTGTTTGGTTTAAACTCGCTTAGGGCCTTAAGTTGTTGAAGTTGGCTTCAACAACTACAAGACACCAAACAAAAATTGTATATATTAATGTAGCATCACTTTCTGTAGATGACTTTCACTCGACATTATTTTTCTAATCCATCAAATCAAATTATACATGCCAAATTATATCTGAACACCATCTGATCTGTAGAGAGACAGAGATGAAGGAGATAGACATGGATTGGTCATGGAAAGGGTGAATAGAAAAAATAACTGAAGGTGATGATGGCTGGAAGATATGAGTGAGAGGTTGAGAGAGCGGGAATATGTGGGACAGAGGGAAAAAAGATAAAGAGGGAGGAAAAAATCTGGAAAGGAAAGCAAAAGGAAAGATCAACTCAGGTCAGCTGACGGAGCATTGACGATCATGTTCTACAGTGGTCTGAGATTTTTACTGCCCCCCCCCCCCCCACCTCTCCAACACAGGGGAAGCAAATGGCCTTGACATCTGTATTCCTACTTGAAGAGAAGAGACTGAACAGAACAAAAGATTGATTAGAGATGAAAACAGCAAAGTGAACAGACACAAGAAGTCAACTTCAACAAATGAGAATCCCAGCCCTCTACGACTGGTGTGTGTGTGTGTGTGTGTGTGTGTGTGTGTGTGTGTAAAATCAAATAATGTGCTGGCAACCCTTATTATGGCTTTATACTGTTACAATCCTCCAAATTGGAAACATCTTGACTGAATCACAGCCCAAGAAAGACCGGAGTGCCAATCAAACAACTGAGATCCTGTCAATTGAAAGGGACAGTGGTGGATTTGGCTGAGCCTGCTGTGCCCATAACCCAAACAAACAAAGGATGTGAGATGCCGACAAGAAGGATTGTGGCTCTGACAATGGGATTTAGTTTGAGATCAATTTAACCATCAAAATGACAAAACAAAAATCTGTCAAAAGTAGGGGTTACTGAGTGTGGTTAAAAGTGCCAGAGGGGAGAAAGCACATGAATAAAGTTATTAAAGCAGATGGCAAGAAATGAAAAAATGTGGGGTGTGTTGCATTAACCTTCCTACATTGATCTTATGGTTGATGTGCATGCGGATGAAACAATCTCATAAAAAGAGTCTTTGCTAAAAGGTTGCACTTAAAAACGCTACAAAATCTCCAGCAAATGCCAAACTACCTTGTACGTTCTGCGCCTGCGTGAGAGGAAATACCAGCCGGTGGCGATAGTCTGTATTTGTCATTCAGTCTGCAGATATAGAAGCCGTTATTACGATGAACACATAAAACAAAGCATTGTTTGCCAACCATTTTCACACCACTCGCTCACCAATTCATTCCAGATGGACATGTCATTGTGAAATATATTTGTCTGTTGAAATGATCAGAGGTGAAGATGAAACATGAGAAGAGCCTTCTGTGTGTGTTTTACTCATTTGTTTGCTTTCCTCACTTCAGTTTCTCTTCACGTGCAGCTGAAGCTGAACAGCCAATCAGAGTGATGTCAAGGCATTTAGAGCCACACGGTTAGGATGACATTTTTCTTTTGCAGTGAACGAGGCACTGTTGTGCATGATGACAGCCAGATGCAGGTTCTTTTGGTCAAAGTTACTGATGCTTTGCTGGAGCTGTCTGCAGTGTTTGAGTGTGCTTCCATAGGCAAACGTAGAGTCTAACCCTGCACACATGGGCTGCACTTGCATAAAACATCTAATCGGAGACAGGACCGCCTGCATATACCTCAAGTGCGCACACATGTCTGTGCGAGTCTGTCAAAGAGACGTGAACGGAAATCAGGATTTTATTCAAACGGAGGACTTTTTATTCACTTTAAAGACGAGTCCTGGTTAGCTTGTCTGCCCTCCGCCCCCTAAGTGTTACCGCAATACCACACCACAGCACACAAGACTAAAGAGCCCAATACCACACGTACAATCACAACCAGCAGGAGAGCGGTGCATGGTGTGGGTCTCATGAGGCAGGCCCTTTTTTTCCACAGTCCATGTCGATCCTATAGGGTATCCAAACTGTGTGAAGAGCACAGTTGTGGAGGATGATAAAAAAGAGGGATAAAGGATGGCTGGAATGAGGAGAAAGGGGACAGACAACAATAGTCTCATTCTATAGCACTCGTTGGAGAAGAGGAAAGATGGGATCAGGAAAGACGCTGTTCTTTTCTTCTTTTTCCTGCTCCTCTCTATGCCTCCTGTACTTGGTGGGTTAATGCTCTCTGTTCAGTGTGTGCTGGAGTGCAGTCAAAGTCCACATGGGTTTGCTGGTTTGAATCCAACTCTGTGTGTGTGTTTCTTTCTATCACATGCACTCATGGCTACATGGCTATCCATGTATGTGTATGTAGTGTATTGCATGTATGCGTTGGCATGCAAGCTCTGCGTTCGTGTACATATTCGTATACTTGTCTCTACCGGCGCTGTTTTAAAACATATTTGTTTGCTCTCCGTAATCAGGTTAGATATCCTCCTCGGGCTCTTTTTGTTCCGTGCTATATGGATCCAATAAGTGTTCGACTAACTCGATTCAGCTCCGACCTCAACGTCAACCACAGTCGAGTTCGGTATCAGCGCCTACGGGTCAGATATTGGTCTGAGGGGCCAGGGCACAGTGCGCATGTGACAGGCTAAGTGACTGATGATTGACAGTTGGCAGACCTGTAAACAGACCAACAGACTGAGAGACTGACAAGGAGACAGACGGACAACTCCAGGACCGTTGAAGCCAGGTCATTTGATCCGTTCTTTGTGAAGTGCCATTTGACCCCCCGAGTGAACAGATCTGGCTTGTTGTGGAACCTTCAACACCCCACCGCCACCCCAAACCCCCTCCTGTTCTCCTACTACTCCCCCCTGTTACCCCCTACCCTTTAAAGAGACCTATAGCCCTGGTACTCATTATTAGTCCTAAACAGGATAACCAATCGTGTGTAAAATATAATTATATTACTGAAGCAGATGTGTTTTGGGGTTTTACCACTTCTAACTGAAGCAGGTTAAGGGTTTATGGCACAAGTTCACCTACCAAAGAAGAGCAAAGCCTAAATGGATCTCACAATAAGGCTGTTCTTTATGCCAGGATGAGAGAGAGAGAGGGAACGGACACCAGTGTAAAAGACTGGATAAAAGAGGACTCTCTTTACCCTGAAGAAGACTGCCATGTTGAAACTATTTTTCCTTTACACTTCAAATGTTGCAGGAGTTCTTACCTTTTTTTTAAAATAGAGCAGATTAGTTTAAACTCTGAATGTCCACTGGTGATAAAAAGTGATGAGAAAAACACAAAAGGCCTGCCGACTAGACACCAATTCTAGCGATGTTTATATTACATAGGGCTTTGCTTGCAAATAGTGTTTTAAGAATATCTTTTTAGCAATATTATTGTGTTGATATTATATATGCACACTTATTTTTAATGTAGTTTAAATGTAGTTTATTCTGCTTCACTAACCCCATCCATCCCCTCCACTTCTGTGAGAATAGAGCCAGGGTGCTGATGGAGCTCCAATCCCCAGAGGGAGGAGGAGAGGGGTCTGAGGCTGGGTAGGGCGCGCGGGGGAGGGGGGGGGGGTGCATCCTGTTTTGGATACACTAAAAAGTTTAGCGTTTAAAGCTTACAGGAGGGGAGATTACGGGGCTCCACTCTTGCTAAAAGGTCAAGAGGTTGTGGGCTGAGGGATTATTACTGGACACAAGAGGCTGAACAAACAACACCAGTGATGCTGGTGGCCTGCAGCAAACATCTACAACTGAACAGGAGATTCAGTTCAGTTCATGTAGATCTCTAAACCGTGGTTTGTATTAATATCTAAAGATAATATATTAGTCCTGCAGCGTGTGATGTGTCTCAACAGTCTGTCAGCGGCACAGACTATTTACAGATATGGGTCTGGTTAGAGTGACAGGAGGGACCAACGCAAGGCCAAAATAAATGTGAGCTGGCAACAACAGCTGTCTTTGTGTTGCCATACGCGGAGCTAAATATACATGACAATCATTCCAAGACGTCACAGACTGCAAGAGTTTCACATTGCTCCCCCTTCATCCTCCTCGTCTTCTTCACACATTTGAATGTGGAATACATCTACTGCAGCTCACTCCTGATGAGCAACACTACCTGGAATGGCTTCAATTGATGATATTGAATAAGGTCACAAAAGATAACAAGCACAGCTGCTTTGCGCTATATTTGCTTTGTCTTGCTCCTATTTAAACAGGCAGACACACACATGTAAATCCACACAGAAAAGCCAGAGAGGCCTTACTTTGAAATGTTAGGTCTACTGTCATGTCAAGGACATGGCCCAGGGGAAAACATGAGAGCCAATCGGTGAGTTTAGAGGGGCTAGTATTAATGAACATGGTCAAAGAGCAGGGGAGAAACAGAGAAAAAGACACAGCATTACATGCTAAAGGCTGACCCCACTTTACAGAGGTCCTGCTGAGAAGGGGGGGGAGGAGGAGGAGAGGGAAGATGGAGAAGAGGCAGTGCAGTGAAGGACAGGAGGGGAGACACCACACAGAAGGAGATAAACGATCTATGAAAACTCCAAACACGAAGATATTGTTTGAAAAACAAAATAATGGATGGAGCGATATGCTGAAGGGGGGGGGGGGGGGGGTGGGGAATGACGAGATGAATCAAGGAAGAGATGCTAGGAGGTAAAATGTGGAGAGAACAGGGAGAAAGAGGGCAGCGAGGGGTTTGGAGGAATGCGAGAGAGGCGGAGCAAGGGGTCAACTCAGGAAGGCTTCCAGCTGCGCTCCCTCCACTCTGATCTTATCTGGCCTGTTTGCTTGGGGTACACACAGCGCTTCCACCCCTCCGATCTCCTGCAGTCACCCCCTCTGTCCATGTTATACCTCAGACAGGCAAAGAAGCCCTCTCGTGCCAGGTATTCTGCCCGCTTTGTCCACAAACACACGCACATATAGTACATATGAACTTGCACACAGAGACACACACACACACACACAGGCATTCAGACGTGCAGGGAGCACAAATCCTGGACAGGAAAGATAAAGATCTTGGTACTTACGCTCCATTTACCGTTGTCTGTCTGTCCGATAAAGGAGGAAAGCCGATGGGCCAATGTGAAAACGGAGAGTTTAAAAGTTCAGACGTAATTAGATAATATCAGCTGATCTGCACTGCGAACTAATGGGTGTACCAGACAGACAAAGTGTCCGATTTGATCAAAACATCTGTCACAAATAAATCAATGGGACGCCCCTTGCCGGGAAAGATGTCTCGTAGACATCTGCTTGTTAAAAAGACTCCGTAGCATCCCTCCCATAATGAATGGGAAACAATGTGTTGGGCTATGTCTTAGAGGTGTAAGACACAGGAATGGGACCATTTGGATCGCCTCTCAATGGATGTCAACATGGTGACAGCGAGCCGGCGGCCCACAGCTAACATAATTTATGTGCAGGGGACTGGAGGGTGGGTGCTACGCTTCCTTGAGTCAGTGGAGAACACTCACATGCACAATCATGCCCTAAAAGCCCGGCCGGCTCGGCTATTTCAACAAAGCAAGGAGAAGATCGGATAACAGCACCCAAGAGAGCGACTTCATCCTCTGCTCAGTTAGACATTACTCTGAATGCACTCTGAATGTTAAATACAGCTATTTTAAAATGGATGTTTTCTACCAGCAGAGCTAAATGGATAAGGATAAGTTAACGGACACACAGCCTTCACTCACAACTACATCACAGACGTCTAATAATGTGCTAAGCAGCAGCAGGTAAAGCAACATATCCTTCAGTATCCCTGAGGTCAATCAGTGTGCCGTGGTAAAGCCTGGATCACGATGTGGTTTGCATAAAACATCAAAGCCTCTAACAAATCAACATGCTCCTTTGGAAAAGACGATATGAAAATAGACCCGAACAAAAAAGTGAATCCACGTGCCACAAATCCAACCTCCCATCTCGACGCCTCTGACAAACTAAATGTTAATCTTTCTCACTGAGTTGATCAACAGTATCTTTGTCCTGTGCTGCCTTTCCTTTCGTCAATGAGCCAATGTTCCCAATTAAAACTACATTAGAGACGTGCTTTGCACTGGTGGTTTGGCTGTTGCTCACAACAACATGTTTAATGATGAGTAGCTTGCTTTGGGTCAGGTCTCCTCGTTGGCCCGCTGTTTGTTATAAACCAGTTCCCTATTTAAGGGCCAATTTGGGCAGCTATAGCAGTATGTACATACTCTTTTGGTTTAATCCTCGCGTTAAACAGCCAAACTTTGTTTACAATGAAAAAGGAATCATATGGGGCTCGAGGCAATGGAGGCAGCACTGCATGCCAAGACGGTGTTGCAATAATAGCATATTTGCTTATTGACACAGTGCAATTTAAAAATGACAGAAAAAATACTGAAAAGATTTGTAACATTAGGTACCACATGTACACTTCCCATGCTGCTTAAATGATTGCATTTCCATTTATCAGAATCACATTGTGTTCATTAGCCTCTCTGATACTCCCTCCCGCTGCTGTCCTGCTCTCCCCACTCTCTCTACTCATCCCCGACTTTGTCCTCGTTCCAAATCACACAATCAGAACCACATGGACGTGAGAAAACACTCCAAGTAAATAAACAAGACCAAAGAAGGGGCCTGCTCTGTTCTAAAAGTGCATCCCTTGTGCCTGGATTTAAGAAGGATTAAGAGCAAATAAAACAGTGACAGCCCCATAAAAGTTTTGTTGTGATTGTCTGCGTGTGTGTGTGTGTGTGTGTGTAAGCATTTCTTTTTCCCGCTGTCTACTTCTTTAAGTGTGTCAAGGCTGCGGCTCCTGAACCGTGACAATTATCTTGTAGCAGGCACAAACACATGCTCAAGTGTAGTCAGTCATCAGATCACATTCATTGCTTCAACACCTTCAGGGTCCAATCCACCTAAACCCCAAGTGTGTTCAAAACAACTGCATTTGTGCGCCGACTGTACGGGATTTGTAAGGAAAGGTGAGAAAACAAAGAAAAGATGGAGGAAACATTTTTTGAATGCAGTCAGAGAGAAAATGAGAGGAAAGAGAGATGGTGGACCTGATAGATTGTCCACATGTTCGACCCAGATACTCCATTTGTAACCAGAGCTGACTGGACATCTGTGATATACTCTTCTGGCTTCCAAAATGCACTCAGGACTCATTTCATTTTGATTCTCGAGTGGAAGTGCAAATATGCAGGTAAGGAGTCCCTATAGAGGCTGGCAATGGAGATGGCTGTTGGATGGTGTGCAGAAACTTAGGAACACACGCGCGCTCACACATGAGAATAACAACACACATGTGAGGTGAGCCAACATACCGGCCCACACATATAGACATTTTCTGCTACAAGAATGCAGAGGCACACAAGCTCAATATGTAAAAAAAAAAAAAAAAAAGAAAACAGATGGAACGCTGACAAAAACCTTCAACATGTGCAGTATATTTCGGTATAGTACGTTCCTCAATTTCCTCCCCTCTCACTCCCCCCCCCCCCCCCATCTGGCAGTTGAGACAGTGAGCGCAGCAGCGACAGCGTTCTTCACAGGAACCGAGTGTTTCGATTTAATGGTGGCAAGTCACGGTGTGTCCACCACTGTGCGCTCATTAACACATATTTAACGCCCATTATCGCACCGTCACAGCACCATCGGCCACGAACCTGCTGATAAACACACACACAATTGTTGGCACACATAAAGATATACAGTATGTATATGAACCTACACTTAAACACACAGAGTTCTAAACAAGCTCTAGTTTGACCGATGATCTGATCCAGTTAGACGGGGTAATTCCAGTGTAACATTTTTGTAATCATATTCTGTTATCCACACTGCTGGGAAACGACCGTGAGGTTTTTCTGACCCTGATTTGAGGATTTTGCACAGAGAGTGAAACGACCCATCAACGGGCTTTGGCAGGCTGCTTCACACACAATGAAGCCGATAGTTTAACTGCAGCCGCTGCGGTTCGATGTTAAGCCGATGTGTTACATATGGCTGTACACACGAGAGCATGACAACGGCACGTCTCGGTCGGTTAACTCTGACGTTTGAGGTTTTAGCTTGTGTGCGAGCTGATTCTTCGTCTTGATTAAACACCCTCAAAAATGTCCAAGATGCCTGATAATATATAGTTATTTTCATTAAAAACACAAATATAGAATTATTGGGTTTTTCTTTCAGATGTCTCATTCCATAGCAGAGTTGTAATTTATAGGGCCAATGGCACATTTTCTGCCTCAGCAAAATAGAGCTGCCAGTAATCTGTTGCTTTCACCGACGCCTATAAAAGCAGGAAATTAGCTTGTTTGATAGACACACCTGAGGGAGCGCCCACTTACCCTGAGAATCTCCCTCTGCATCTCCTCAATGTCTGTTTACAGTGCGTGTGATAGCCATCTCCATCACCCCCGACCTCACTCCTGGCTGAACTTTGGGTTAATGTACACAGCGAACAGACTGACCCACTGTGCAGCCTGAGGCCGTCCAGATCCCAGAGTTAAATATACACCCGCTCAAATCATACATAGAGACAAGGATGGGGAGCACGAAACAGAGCGACAGACGTGCATCACGTGCAATAAAAAAAGCTAAAAGTTGGGACACAGGAAGGAAAAACATAAAGGACAGAAGGACAGAGACACATTTGGACAGGTCACGCCGAGAGAGAAAACAGGCCCGACACATGTAAATACACCCTCCCCAAGCCGTGGCGTTAAGTTGGTGAGAGCTATCCTGCGCTCCGCTCCAAAATGCCCTCACCTCCCTGTTATGACAGAATAGCATGGACCAGTGATGCTGAGGGCTTGTTCAAAGGCTTCAGGCCCAGTTTTACGAGCTCGGCTCTCATTAAAGAGGTGATGGGAGAGTGGCGAGCCTGTCGAGGGGCTTTTACACTAAGCAGGAGCATGTTCGGCACAGTGAGACCGTCTGGTTCACCGATGACCTCCTTCACACCTCCCGATGGCTCCCGGGGAAAGATATCTTCACTGTTCATTCTACTCCGTGCCTGGGAGGCACGGAGGGATAAATGATAACTTCTGCTCAAATTCGGACTCCTTTGTTTGTCTGGGTTCACGTCAGAGACGCTATCTGTCCAATAAATCCAGGTGTGTTCGTGTGAGTCCCGGTGTGCAGCCTCGCTACATTCCTGATGGATTACCGGCACTTTAAAAAATACTGGAATCTTATTTCTGTGGTACTTTATCCGGGCTGGACATCCTAACAGATGATGGGATCGAAATGAAAGCCTGTTTGCATACTTTACAGGCTTGTTGGAGTTTTCAAGTGACGGCATTATTATTTCTTCCAAAACTCAACTCCAAAAAGTTCCTTTTAGGATCCTCACCGTCCGGTAAACTCAGATGCTTTATTGAACAGGTTTAGGAACATACTGCTGCACAGAGAGAGATCGTTTGACCTCACAGTGCTGTCAGCCAGCCAGAGGCCACACGGTGGTGTTAAAGAGTTTTTCTGCTCCCCCATTAAAAGGCTATTCACCTTGTCACCTGCCACTTGTGATAATTAAAGAAAACATTATAACAGTTTCCACATTTGGCAGCACTGCCCGGTAAGCTCTTGCTACTCCTACTTGCTCTCAACGAGACCATTATAACTCTCGCTGAAAATATTGGATCCCTGTGAAAACATTTAGATACTGACTGATTATTTGAGACATTCAGGAAATCTATTCTGGCCTTATCATACTTTATTCTACAGCTTTTTAGGGTTACTCAAAATAAGAAGTTTTCCACAGTTGTTTTAAGAAGGAAGAGGGAAAAAAATCAAACTATTACTATTTGGTAACAGTTTCAGACGTGTTCCCTTCAAATGGAAGCAACGTGGAATTGTAACTCATGTGCTGATTTGACTACTGAACAGATGTGTCTGAAAACGCTCAAATGTTCCTTTTGCTCAAGTCACTAATTTGCTCCGAAATGATTTGCTGCCTGTGGCCACCTTCTGGACAAGAACATCTTTGAAAACAAGCATATGTAATAATATGGACCTATCAAAGTAATGACTATATATTTATAAAACAAATACAAATGTTGTGAACCTTTTAAATGCCATCTGTTACGATAACAGAATCTCCTGCTCCAGAATCACCATGAATGATTATGCAGCGATGCTCCTAAATCAATCCAAGACTAAAGAAATGAATCATGGCCCTGCGGTTCAACACATCACTTCATGCTTTTGATGCACGCTGGTCTGATGAAAACAACTGTTGTTTTGAAATCTTGTGCATCAGACAAAGCGTTATTGTGTGGAAAGCAGCAAATCAGATGTTCCTCTAAATCAAGTTTTACTTGGTGCCATGTGTTTTCCTCATCTTAGGCAAGCCTCCACAAAGTTTCTCTGTTGTATAAATATCTAGTTAGTAACACTTAACTAAATCCGATAGTGTTGAAAAAATACTAAAATAACAACTTATTATGGTAAAACTGGAACCAAATGGCGGCTCCTCTTCACAGAGTTTCTTAGCCCAGAACGAACAAACACTTGTCACCGTAGTTTTCCAACACGCATGTGAAACGGTGATACTGTCAGCCGCCGTCTGACGTCCGTTGCTCATAGTAACAAGTGTTGTTGTTACAGTAAGGATCTTTTCTGAGTGAGGCGAACGCCATTTCCACGGTTTTGCACTCGTCGGCAGCTGACGTTATTGCCGTCCTGGAAAGGGAGGAGTGGGTGGACGGCTATTCAGTTGGATACAATCTGCAACCACACCGCTGGATGCCACCAAAATCCTTCACACTAGTCCTTTAAAACTTTACACAATGAACAATCTTACTCAAAAATGCAGAACTCCGTGACATTTCTGTTCACCTGTGGTAATAAGAAACACTCATCTGGCCCATGTTTATGTTGGCAGCGTGTCCGAGAATAGTTCTGGTCTTTGTTTCTCTTGCACCACTATATGGAGCTATGAGGTGCAGGAGAGAACTCACTACGGCACTGCTGTGACCAGTCTGGAACAAAGACAAGGATGTAAATATAAACAGACCCTAGCTCTTGCTCAATAGCAGGCTATCTTTGGAATTTCCACTGTTAGTCAAGAGGTGGCGACCTTCAAGCTGATCCTTAAATATGAACATATGGACACTAAATCCTTTTAAATAAGTTACAATCCGTATCTCCTCCTTAATCCGCTCCACATCACCTCCCTTAATGACCTCACATATAATGTTATGACAATAGATAATTGCATACAGCGATGTTTTCCTTTAATAGGTGTTGTAACTACCATCACAGGATGGGCCGGTCGGTTCAGGGAGTCCCTTCTGTTTCTTGTGTGTGTTCTGCACATCCCTCGCATTGCTACCCGGCACCCAGCCCTTTGCTCCTCAGTGGGTTCCTGAGGTCCCTGTGGGCCTTCATGAGCTGCAGACGGGCCGGCAGTTTATTTTTCAAAAAGGAAGGAATTCAGCCCTGCTGTTAAACTCTGTGGTTTCAGAAAAGCTAACTTTAATTAGAAGGCTGATGAGAGACAGAGAGGGACGGGGTCTAAAGATGTGGGTGAGGTGTGAGTAGTGTGTGCGTGTGTGTGTGTGTGTGTGTGTGTGTGTGTGTGTGTGTGTGTGTGTGTGTGTGTGTGTGTGTGCTACAAAACACATACAAAAGTACAAATGCATACCTGGAGCCAGTCACATCAGCTGTTCTTAAGTTCAAATTCAGCCCTGTAAAACAAATAAATTACAACGGGTTGAAAATCTGGAGCCACATGCAATTTTACCGCCAACAGCTCGGTCAGAGATCCGGGTGTGTTATGCTAGTAGCGGCTAACATAGCCTCGAGCAAAGGTCAGGATCACTTGAGGCAACATACTAGATAACGAGATACACTTGTCTGGTAAATTGCCTTTAGTCATAGGATTATCTCCCTTACTTTGAAATATAGTTGTTTTGAGCCCCAGTGGAGCCTTTGTTTTCAATGACACAAACACAACCATCTTCCAAACTCAATATCTCAAAACGGTCCAAGAGGCCGCTTTCCCCTCGTCTTTTACAAATAAACTGAGCACACTCGAACCTTCTAAGATCCTCTTCCAAATGAGGACAAGATATCAAGAGGAGGCACTCATTTTAATTGGACTCTCACAGTGACCAGAGGGAATAACAGACACATCACAAGAAGGCTAAAAGTAACCTGAGGACACAAGGCTCGCACAGCTGTGCATTGGAGCTGCAGTCCGTATGACGATGGTATCTATTAGTCTGTGATATAGTGCTCAAGACAAAGCAGGCTGCAAGAAAAACAGGAGAGGAGGGGGGGGGGGGGGGGGGGGGGGGGGGTATTTCCTTCCTGATAAAGTCCATCATGAAGACACAGATACAGTAATCATCAACATTTCCTGGGCAACATTTTGCCTGTAAAGACTAAATCCCATAATACAGTGATTTGAATCTACACATTTCTTTGTTCCCTATTGAAGAGTTAAGACATTACCGCAGCGCTTACATAGTTACATAGTTGGGGAAACTATCCTGGCAATAAAACAGTGGATGTGTGTGAAGCGTCTGCAAAAAAGGATTTACAGAAAACACCCCACAGACCAACTCCAATGGGGAAAATGTGTGTGTTTGGGAGACTCAATTCTGTGCAGCAGCAGGATGGAAAGTATTTTGTACTTTTATAAAACTGTACATTTTCTTGGCTGGTTTGAAATCTGAAGCATAATGTAAAAAGCCACCTGGGGGCTTTCTGTCACAGGATATCCTCTTCATAACTGACTTCATACACAGTGAATTTAAAGCAATGCAGTCAGTCACTGGGAGCCTCACACTACGCATGCCTGCAGACATCAAAACAAACACACGTGCACAAAATACATACAAGCGCACTCAAGCAGAGACTGGCACATGGGCGCACACACACACGCACGCACACACACACGCACACACACAGCTAGTTAAGTGCTGCTCTCCAGCATATTAATACTAAAAAACTGCCTACAGCTCTCGGCTACAGCGGAACAAATTCTAAAACGAGATCACTTATGAAAACAAATTTCCTGCGTTTATTATTTTTTAAATGGTCAATAATGGATCTTATATGGCCGGTGTAGTGGTCCTGTGGCAATAGATTATATTAGGTAGCTGCAAGTTTCCCGTCTGATTTATTATGGCTTTAAAAACAAAATGCAGCCCCTTGGTGTTGGCCCCATCGTGGGTCTCTCTAAAGCCGGCTTTCCCGCTCTCCTCCTCCCGGTGGGGGAGCAGGAAGTGTGCAGCCTCCCCTCTGATCCCCAGTCAGGCCGGTTAACACCAGCAGACTGCTGATGGGCTTCACACAAGACGTTACACTGACAGACAGCTGGGGTAGAATAGTCCCCCATCACATATGTAGGAATTTAGTATCACAAAAAATACGAATAGCTGTACCGATAGAGAAAGCAGACGAGAATTCATGTGCATTTTTGCATGTATGTGTACATGTTAAATGCCTCAAGGAACCCCACTGTGAGCATGCTCTCTCAGTTATATAAATACACACAAACACATATATGAGGGGCCTGTGTTTCCCTTAAGTGCGTTAATGATCTCTTATCTGATGGAAATTGATCTGAGCGCACAGCCAGGGGTCTGACCTCTTGCCCTCATATACACCAACACCAAAGACTTAATTGAAACATACACCTACTTACAGATCAATAAATCAAATGCAATATATCAAGAAGGGCTTGATTAAACCATTGTTTGGTCTACAAAAATATAGAGCAAAATGTCACATCATCGAATTGGTTGTTTTGTGCGACCAACCATCCCAAACTCCAAGGATATTCACAATCACAAAAGACAAAGAAAAGCAGCAAGTCTCCTCAAACTGTCATAGGATGGCCGTGTTGTTTTAGCCCCCTCTCCTGATGCACAGTCTCCAGTGACTGATTCACATTAATAGGTGTATCTGGCTGGCATTTTAAATTCTGGGCCTGTGCCCAAGAGTGGGCCGCCTGTGCCCCCCTAGCTGGTATCAGACCTGTTAAACAGCCTTTTAGTGCAAATTGCAGAGATGACAATACACTCCCCCTACACAGGACACATGCAGACCCCACATGGTTCTAATTAGCCAAGGCTCCATAAAGGTGTTGTGTCCATGTGTTAGTAATGAATGTGTGAGTAGGTTTGTGTGAGAGCATACGTAGTGTGTGTCTGTCGAGGCAACAGGCGGGTGCTAATTGCAAACACCTGAAGCTTGTAAGCTGAGTCGGTCTCAGCGACATTGTTTGCCTTCGCCTTAACGACTGCTGGCTGTGTTGTATCTGTGAGCATAAAAGTGTCACAACAATGCCGTCTCCACTGAGCGACTACGGGAGGTAAATTACCCTTCGTGTCAAATGCTATTTATAGGCAGTGTCTGAACCAGAGGGCTTTGCCTTCAAAATACGTTCTTTTTTTTTTTTTTTTTAGCAGGAGGAAGTCATTCAGTGAGAAGCGTCAATAACAAATTCAACATCATCATTTCCCAGCGCTGCTGCGAAAGTGCTGCCCCCTGTTGGGCCCCTGTCTTCGTGCATGCTGAAAGGTGAGCACCCTGATGCTGAGGGCACAGCTTTAATGGCAGAAATGCCACTCATGCTGTGTGGCAGTGTGTCTGGCACACACACACGGGCAGAAATACCTTGGCCTGTGATCCTGGTGGTGAGAGATTCAAGTTTCAGGTGGGAAGAGCTGGTGCTAAACGGAGAGGGGGGGTCTCTTCTTACAGTGTCGTGTTGAGAGAGGTGCCTCTGTCGGCCCCTCAAAGGCTCAGGGACAGAATCTCAGACTCACACACACACACACACACAAAACCACCCGCAGCCATATGAGACCATGACCAGACTGTACACTCACAAGGCCACAGATGGGATGCACACATTTAGGAACAGCTCGGCTCAGATAAATGTACATAAAAGTTGTTTTCGCGAGTCACATACTTCATACAGCGCCTGACCACAAACGCATGCACACTCCTGATAGTTCACAAGCTCATGTGGCTTCTTGAGCAAAAAGCAGCAGGAAAATCTCTCCAAATCTAAGTTTATCGGCTGAGAAACCCTCTTTAGAAATAAACACATTTTATGGAGAAACGTTAACAAGTCTGTATTGAGCATTCTGGGGAATTGCAGGGATGTGAAAGAAGTACATTTTTACATTTGGTTGCATAAAAGCCGCAATAAACAAATATCCTTTTGTTCCAGCCTCGCAGAAAAAGACCATATTTAAAGCCAAGAAACTGTAAAAAGAGAACTTTAAATAGACTTCTGAATAGTTGCGGAGGAATTGTGTTTAAGTGCAAAAACCGCTTGATTACACAGCAGTTTAGTACAATTGACAGGAAAATGGGATGCAACATCTGATACAATAATATGGTCAAATAAAGAAAGTACATTCAAATGCATGAATACCCATTAAGGGCAGTGCAGGCTTGGCCTAATTGGGCAACGTTTTACAGGGTGCATATACATCTAATTACAATTCTACTGAGTCATGCTGAGTAGAAATGCACTGAATGTATAAAAGAGGAACTACAGTAAAGTACTACCACATGCAGTGTCAGTGGCTTTGACTCTGCTGCATCCAATGCAAACAACAAACACTTGCACCAGCTTCGCTAACCAGCCAGACAGAGCCAGCGAGCTATCTTGGCACTCAGGACTGGAAAACAGAATGTGTTGAAAGCGAGCCAGAAATTCCACTTGTGAACGCTTTCACCTGTTCATGTTGTCGGAGGGCTGTTCACACCCGGAGACAAAGAGAAAAAGAAAGAAGGAAGAGCCAGGGAGAGATGTTCGCCAAATGTGCAGATAAGCATCTCAAAAAGCTCAACCTCTGCCATTACTTTTGGATACAAAACCCTTCAAAGAAGAAAATGTGTGCAAGCAGATACTCAGTGATGATGGTAAGATTTCACTTAAGTTGCAATTTTTTTTTTAACTGGATTGTCGTGAACGCCTCAATACATGTGAATGTTTCAATAAAACACACACACACATGCTGATGTCAGTGAATTCCTCTGCCAATAAACCCCAATTTCCTCTCCATAGTTAAGGTAAAATAGCCCATGTATTTAATACACAGCTGATCAATACATGGGGACACATCACATCAAATATAGCTGCAGCTTTACCCAAAATAAAAAGGAAAACCATCTCTCTTTTTTTTTTTAATTCACAGGCATAACGGGGGACTCAGTGTGTAACATGATGTGGATCACACACCGCTCTCCGCCCGTGGAACTATCACAAGCTCTGTAACGAACACCGCGAGCCAAACGTGGCCAATCTTGGCACACCGCTGCTACATCTTTTAAAGTGAGCATCCCCCACTGACACGAGGCTGCAGGGCTCAGGTTGGACGTCCCAACCCCGCTGCTCCGCTGAGTGTGGAGCCCTGCTGTCCCAGTGTGGGCCCTACACCGGCTCAGGGGGCCGTGACCATCAACACGCACACATACACTCTTTAAGTTCAGGAGAGCTGCCAAGAGCATCATAGGCAGACAAACAATCAGGTTTCACAAGCTGTCAGTCATGCCTAGACTGTAACGTTTACCTAATAGGGAACAGATTTTGAGCGTCTCCTTTGATTTATTTGTGTGTTTTTCGGGTAAGTGGTACCAATGCTACAAAGAGCAGAGACATACCTGGAGGACAGGAGCACTCTTGGCCAACATCCCTAGTTGTCCGCAATTTTGGCATCAGCACCACCACTTTCTGCAGACAGACAGAACAAATTCCAAAGCTAAATAACAATACTAAACATGAATATATTTTTTGAAGTGGAGATCATTAAGAAACAAGTAGAGCACGGAATAATATTAAAATAACCTCAATGAGCACCAATTACAATTATGAGATCATAACCTTCGTCTTATTAAATACAGCTCAAGGAGCTTCCTCCATGTAATAAAAAGTATAGGTTGGTGTCTCATCAGTGGTTATGTCACCCTATAAAAGAGATTTAACGGTAAACTAATTGGCCAGCTGCATGCAAGGTTGATCCCTACGGTCATTCGTTAAAATGGGACTGCTTTTAGAGGGAATAATTAGGGTGCAATTGCCAAAAGAGCGCAAAGTCTGTGCGTTTGACAGCCTCCCTGCTATTACGCACATGTTACGCACCGGCGAGCAGTGCCTCTGAGGTTCACAAACACAAAACATGAATTTATCAACGACAGTAAGCCTCATGTACCTCTTCGACGAGCTGCCCTATCGAAGTGCTCAGCTCTGGAATTAGAGTCCCATCCTCGTTTAGACAAGCAGTGCGCAGCGGGTGGAAGATGGACGCTTTGTCCGTCTCCATCTGCAGGCGGTTCTCCAGCTGGTAGGTCTTGAGGCTCATCAGAAGACACACGGTGATGGAGCTCAGGGACATCAGCAAGCACAGAGCGATGGGGAAACCTGGAAGCCACCGGTGGACCGCGGACTTTGGAGCACACTGGCACACCGGCTTACTTTCCCCGATAGAGTCGCGAGCTGTATCCATGTTGAAAATCCTGCTGAAGTCCTCTTGATGAACAGAAAATAAAACTAAAAATGCCTCGTTTAGCTGTTGAAGTTCTGCGACCAAAATCTACTCGGCGCTCCGGACTCACTAAGCAGCGCACCTAACAGATTCACAACACTCTGCTGTAGCACACTAGGCTCAGGGTTCAAAGCGCTGTCTTAAATTAGTCTTGGAACAAGAGGCTGCAGCAGCGCACACCGGGTTTACGCCGGACACAGATGGGAGCGATCTGGATGCCAACCAGAGAAGAGGCGCCTTCTAACTTGCAGGGGAGTTTCCTATATGGATGTGCAAGTGCAACTACCAATGGGTCCAATTGTCTGCCTGCCTGCCTCAAAGTTGCATGTTCAACTAGTTGCGATGCGCCCGCCCCGCTGACCACGTGGGGGGCTGCAGATTGACAGCTGCCTGTGAGTGAGACTGTTGAGGGTTTTTGTCTTGGCCAACTTCTGGTCACTCAGCCACCTCAGCACAACATGTTATAGGCCTTGCAGCTATTATTTATTTTTATAAACCCACTAGAATTAACTCGAACAGCGACTAATGATGTTGAAGCTTGTTCGTGCAATTAACTAACATTTGCTGACAAATGAATGAGACTTTAAAATGATACGACCCCTCCACTGTGATTTGTGAAATGACACTTGTAACTTTGAAGTACATTCTGTACCCGCAGGCCCCGTATTGTCAATGGGAAGGCATCTTGTAACCTTTGAGGTCAATGGATCCTCTTCAGAAAAGAAGCGTCTCTGGTTGTAGTTCAAAGCACGTAAACCTTCTAGATAACTCAAGCCGATGCTGCACACTGGTGATCCCGACTCGAAACGTCAACAGCTTGAATAATAATAGATTCATAGTTTGTAATGCATTTTGTTATTTTCGTTGTCGAGCCGGATTGAAACCGGTGCGGTCATCAATCCAGGTTAAATGTTCAGTTTTAATGCACTTTTCGTTCAATTTCAACGAGGATCAGATCTTTCGACAGGAGCGACTTCAGGCAGCAGACTCAGTAATCTGAAAGCGTTTTACTGCCACCCTGTGGATTTATGCAGCTACTGCACCTACACGTCACTGCACAGTCAAAGTACAAACAAGACACGTCTGTCGTCTATTCACGTTTATTGAGAAAAATGTACATTATACTGCAAAAGTTACACAACCACTCAGTGAAAAAGGAAACATCTGAACACATTTTATGTACAAGGATTTTCTGCCTGCTATAGCTTTCTCTCTCTTCAATGCTGAATAAATTATTACTGGTGAGACTGATAAGGCAAAAACATTCCCCTTCACCACTGTGACAATGCAGAGAAAGAGCATGGACACAATTGGACAATTCATGAAGAAAAGAAAAAAAAAAATAAGTAAATGCTTAAGTGATACAAATTAAATTAAAATGGCAAATAAATAGAAATAATTTGGAGGATTCATTACATCATCAAACATAAATGCCACAGATGACAACATAACATGTTGATGAGTGAAAGACTAAGAGGAAACACACCGGCTTAGGACACAGCGAAGCAGGGCAGTGGACTGATACAGTCAGTTAAGGTTCTCCTCTCCTGGAGAGTCAGGAAGCAGAGGCTGCACTGCACCATGATGACATCAGAGTGACAGTCAGGCTCTGACCAGGGTCACAGGTTTACAGGTTCAGTCTTTTTTGCTGCTGCTTCGGGTGCTTCTGGTGGTGCTCTTGCGGTAGCAGGAGAAGAAGGGATGATGGAGGGCCTGCTCCAGACTGAGGCGCTTCGCTGGATCGTACTCCATCATCTTCTCTATCAGGTCGAACAGCTGGTGGTGGTCTTCGCCCTTAGACTGCATGTAATGCTGATGGGAAAGAAGGGACAATTGTAAAGTGTGTCACAATGAATCTTGTGCTCTGAATGTTAAGTGTAGTTCTATAATACGAACTTGGTAAATAATGTACACTGTTGACGGAACAGAAAAGAGCCCTGCAGGTAATACCAGTTTGGTGGCGCTCAATTTTTGTTTTTGAACAAGACTTTCACTTTGGGCAGTGTTTCCTATTTAACAACGGACTGTCCTGTCTATATTATGAAGTATGTACAGTGTTGTAACTCTGAACAGAACTCAGGTGGCTTTGGATGAACTGATGGCTATCCTAGCTAACATGTAAACATCAAAGAGTTGGAGTTTGATACAGATGTATTTCCAGATGTAATTCCGACTGTATGTTGCCGTCTCCGGTAACATTCCTCTTACCTTGAGGGGTTTGCAGTGTTTCTTGACATATCTCCCAGAAGAGCTGTGAAGATCCCAGTCGAGCTTGGACCGGTGAACAAACCGCCTTTTTCTGTACAACACAATGATATTGAAATTTGTATAAATAGAAATAAATAAATCATATCATCTGCAAAGTATGTTCAGGTGGCCTTATAAATAGTGTGAATATTGTTTTGGGGGGGGGATTTGTGTCTCAGGCCAATCCGCGGTCTACGTACTTGGTTTTCTGCAGCAGGTTTGAGGGGATGGGGCCCAGGACTCTCTCCATCATAGCAAGGTGCTCTTTGCTGTCATGCGTCTGAAGGTAAAAATAAATATGACACATCTTACCAAACGCCATGGTAAATGTCACAGTATTAATCATTTAATTATACTCTCTACTGCCTCTTACCTGGAAGAGAGTAGATCCAAGGTAGTACTCGATGAGTATGCAGCCTAAACTCCAGACATCACAGGAATGGCCCCAGCCCAGATCTGAAAGAGACCATGTTCCCTAAATAACAAACCACCACTGAATGATGCGTCTAAAGCTTCCGAGCTGTGCTTTCTAACAGCCACGTACCTAAGATGACTTCGGGAGCGCGGTAGTGACGGGTCGACACCACAGAGGTGTGGTGCTCTTGCTCATATGTGGCGTTTCCAAAATCCACAATTTTCACATCCGGGTTCTTCAACGTCCGCTCGTCCCGTTTCTGAGGACAAGAACAGACTCATGCTACTCACACAGCGACACCAACATGAAGATTTGGGCATTCGGCCAATACTTCAGCAGGTATGATTTTGGATACATATGTGGGACACTCACCATTACAGGGTTGTACTCCATATGATACTCTGAATCAATGAAGAGAATATTCTCAGGCTTCAGGTCTGTGTGAGTCAGCTTATTGCTATGCAGAACTGAAAGACAAGACCACACACATTTTAAACAAGTAGTTTATATTTTAACATTCTGTATTTTCTGTGCAGCCATGTGGAATTACTCACATCGCACAGCCCGAATGATCTGGTACGCCATGTGCTTGATGTGTTCGATGGGGAATGGCTGGAAATTGTTTTCCTTGAGGAAGTCATAGGTGCTGAGGCCGAGCAGTTCAAAGGCAATACAGACGTGGCCGTGGTAGTCAAACCAGTCCAGTATGTGTACACAAGCACTAAAGAGGAGGAGAGGTAAAGCAGAAGCACAGTCAGTTTCACACATATCAAGACCGCAAGGCGAACGGGTATTTGTGGTATGAAGTTACTTTGGATTTACTTACTATCGCTTATCAGAGTCGAGGGACTTCAACTGTTCAAGCACCTCTACCTCAGACATAGCCGCCTCACGGTAGCGGTCTATGTTTTTAATGATCTTCAGAGCCACTCGAGCTCCATCACTGGAAATACACAACGTAAATACTTTTAACATCGGATGCAAGAGAAGGAGCGAGTAAGAAAGAAATATATTAAAAAGAAAATAATATTTTCTTACTTAGAGTGATCAATGCATTCGACTACCTTCCCAAAGGCACCTTCTCCTAGAGTACACACAATCTCATCTACAGAAAATAGAGAGTTGTAGTTAGAAACATTGCAGTGACACAGTGAAACACTGCCCTTTGGCTGCCTGATGTTTTATAGCTCTGTTTTAGCTACGCTACTATAAACAGGCTTCTGAACACTGGAATACAAGTCAAGGCTTAATATGTTACACTGACAAGCAGTAGTTAACCAAATACTTGTCTGGACTAAGACTAATGTTTGGAAATAAGAACCAGACAGGAGAGTGAGAGAGTCAAAGTGTGAACAACAGTAGAAAAAAAAGGTATATATTCTATACATCTCGCTCTCAGCATGTCTCCACTGTGATAGATGAGGTGACCCTCGCCATCATCCTCAACACTCCTGGATCTTTTCCTGCTCCTGCGCTGTTGGCTCCTCCTCTGCACCGCCGCAATCCGCCATCACATCAATAACCCATCAGTCAGCCAGCACCAGGCCACCACAATGCGACATCGTCATTCATTCAACCGGGCCAAGGGGGGGAGGTGTAGGGGTGGATAGATTCAGCCCGTTCAGTAACACCGCCGGACGAATGGACGGAACAGCAAATTCAAATTCAGCCCCGTCAGAGAAATTGGGCGCCAGCCACCACATAGTGTGCGTTACAGAAGAAAAACATGGCAACAAGATTTTCAGATGAGAGACTTTCTCAGAGTAGTACAGAAAAAAAACTAAACTTGATTGATTACAGTCTATCTGCATGTAATTCTTTGTAACTCTTCCGAAACAACTTAATTCTTAACTAGCATGTCCCATAACCGCCCACTAAGATTTCAGCACAAATACTGGGTCCACTTTTCTCTAACAAATCTATAAAACACTCACAATCTCTGAGCCTCCACTAGTCATTATTGAAAATCATGCTTAATAGTGAAGAGTGGGACACACAGAGAGATAGAGAAAACAAAGCAATAGGTGTTATGCTTTGGCTAAACACCAGTGATGACCCATTTGATTTAGTGGCAAAGACAGGAGAGGGGAGTAGAGGGGAGAAGGAGGTTCTCGTACCGAGGAGGACCGGCGGCGAGAGTGGCTGCGTCTGCGCCTTCTGTCTCTCTGCCTGCGGCTGCTTCGCCTGCTGCGACCGCTGAGCCCAGAGGACTTGCTGTAGTGGTGCCAGTCACGGTCTCTGTCCTTGCCGGTGCCTTCGCGGCTGACTTCCTCACAGGCCATGCCCAGACTGTGGTCCTGGGTGGTTCCGTCCCGAGAGTCAAGCCCCTGGTTCAAACTGCGGGTCTCCAAATAGTGCCTGCAGTTAAACACAAAATGACACACACATTTTAAAAAACGAGTAGAGAGCGTAGGTCAGGTCCGGAGCAGCTCAGCTCCTCGTCTGCGATAAGGCTCTCGAAATGAAGACGGTGCAAACGGTCCGCCCGCTGCCTGACACCGTATCCCCTGAACCTTTTATGTAACATTTTAAATTAGCAACATACTGATTTACAGCCACCAAACACCAAACACCGTGCTCATTTAGAGGCTAGTTAAGAAAGTATTTAATCAACAGTTTCTCAACTGTCTCCTTGCCAACCCAAAGTATGCCGTCCTTAAAACATATGCACGTCAGCCACATCGGCAGAATTAAAGTGCGAGGCATCGAAAGATCGAGCTGAAAGATTTTGGGCACAACCTGATAGTGTGTAATACCATCTGTGATTCTGCACCTGCAGATATCAGTGCACCAGAAGGTGACAACTATGCAGTAACATTTCTGCCAATACGAAGTGCAAAACAACTATTACCTTTCAACAGTTCCCAATATATGCTTTGCTGAAAAATATGTTTGCTCATTAGGGTTGCGTTTGCTTAAAATGTTGCCTCCAGCACACCCACCCAGCAGACCATGTTAGCAACAAACATCTAAAAAAGACCAAGAAACCCCTCTGACCCTCGCACCCTGCTGGTGTCAGTTGTCTTCCAGGAGGAAGTCTGCCTCTCTACAGAATTAAAATTAGAGTAGAAATGGGAACATATAATGTAACCCCACAGCCTCCATACATGCTCACAAAAAGATAGAATTGCAAAACATATCATCATTGCACACAACTTCACCAGATGACACTGAAATTGCAAATTGACTAGGTTTGTCAATTTGAAAAACAGTCAAATATATTAACGAGTCAAATCCATCATGAAAACAAACACTGCAACACAGACGTATACAATGCACGGAGAGCACGAGCTGTTTACAAATATGAAGCCTTAATGGCCTAACTGGAGGTTTATCTCAAATCATGGCAGCACAGGCCACAGAAATGTTACCATATGTTATGATGTAATGGGTGAACAGCTTTCATACGAAAAGGTCAATAAAAAAAACAAACATGTATTTTCATACAAAACAGGTGGAATTTTGAGTATATCTAAAACATATCCAGCACATAAACTAGTTTTGATAGATTTTACACCTCAGTTAAAATAAGAAACCAAAACACCACAAAAAGTCTTTGAGTAGGCAGAAAATACTGATATTATATTATTTATTAATATGATATTTACCCATCACACAACTTGTGGTGGAGGTGAGTTCTTCTGGACTTATTCTCTCTTTCGCTGCTGTGTGAGTCTTGTTTCTTTCTCTTACGACACTCCATTCTCTCTTCCCAGCTGTACTCATCGAGCCAGATACATGGGGAGCGCATCCGTTTCGATTGGCGCATCTGAAAGACATGAAAAACGGGTCAAAATAGAATTCCACTTAATCCTAAACTACATATAGTTATGTTATTTATCAATCATTGCTATGTTTCGGAGCCATGAACTCAGTTGCAGCATTACAATTGCGATTGTTTCTTGAGTTACCTCTACCCCAAAGCAAAAGACTAAATGTTATGTAATATAGTACAGCAGCAAACGAAAAATCTAGTTGTTTAAGATAAATAAGGGCATAGAGCTCAATTTTAATTCAAAAATTCATGTTGATAAAAATGTCTATGTAGACAAGTAACACATCCACAGAGCTTTTAGAGCAGTGCCGAATAAAAGTGTTGTTTTTCCTTTAAAAAAAAAAAATCATAATTGTGATTTAAAATGTTTTAACAGGCTCAAAATTAATGTTTAAATCTATGTGGAACATATCTGACATTTGGTTGCCACTTCTAACGAGGCTTGTGAGCCAATAGTATAACAATGTTGGCATCACATCATACCTCTGTGTCGTCAGTAATAACGTTCACAGTTAATGTGGGAAAAAACGGACAAATAGCTGAATTTGACAATAAGCGTATGGCTTCACTATAACAGTTAGTAATAACAAAGGTGAACATAAATTAAGTCGTATACCTTCACTACACTGTCGCTTAGATGACGAGCTAAACATTAGCCGAAGCTAAGTAGCCATATTATAAAATTGGGATCGATTAAATGAATCTTAAAACACCACCACACAAAGTAACCTGAAGTTAATGTAAGCCGATAGTTACACGTTTTAAAATGACTTGATTACTTGACCACAGAAGATTCGTCACTTGAGATAAGTCTCATTCCACTAAACCACAAAATATGCCGGTTGTGCAACAAACTTGTCAAGTAATTAGTAACGTTATATTTGTCCCATCTTCAAGTCTCTGTTTACTTCCTGAATCCCCGCCAATCAACATGGCTGTACCATGAGAACAAATGCACACTCCGCCATGCGGTGTATGCAATAGAAATTGAGAGGGAGGGTGCAAAATATAGTGGCTTAATGTTATCAATAGCACCTTAATTCTGCAATAATTTTAAAATCAAATATTTTGTCGTTTACCATGGGAAAACGCCCCAAAAAAAAAAATCACTTGGTAAAAACGTATTCATCGTCATGTAACGTTACTCGAGCGGGTCTTTATTAATAAATTAACCCCAACAGGGTGAGCAGGTCTGGACTCACCCGTAGGAGGTAACGTTGACTTTAAACTATAAAGATTTATGATAAAATAATAGGAGAGCATTTAACGCAAACAGGTTATAACTTTGCGGCCTGACATAACATTAGTCTATATCTCAAACTTTATCCAATGGTTCATGATAACCTGCCACTCAAACGGTGGTGACTTTGATCAACTAGCGACCGTTAGTGGTGACAGGAGCAAAAAGCCGTTGAGTAGCCTTGTCTCGATCTAAGGGCCCATCGAGCGTCGACCACGCTAACGTATGACGTAACCTAACGCTACAGAAAACAACATAAACGTTACGAGTTAATACATATATTCTACTGCAACTACCAACTTAAAAATGTTGACTGCTACAGTTATAAAAAGTTGCACACCAATCTGCCAAAGGCTACTGCCAATTCCGAGGAAATAAAGTATCGTAGCTAGCTATAGCTAAGCTAATTAGCCAGATGAGCGTCTGCCGTGTTGGCGAGACGTCGAATTTCGGAAAAGCTAACTGGCTAACATTAGCCAACATTAAGGGGAATACACACACGTTAAACAATAGGAAACAGAATAAAGTAGTTACAACCCATGGCATTTGTCTTACCTGGTTTTTACAAGCGATTCGAAAGAGTATGTTTATCGGTTTTGTTAAAAGTATGAACAAAGAAAAACAAAATGCCTCCGACTAGTCTTCAAAGATGGCGAGCTTACCTAGAATCCGCTCGAACGTTGTTCCATGACACAACGCACAATAACCACGCCCACTGACTAAACTCATGGGTTTTATTATCCCGAGTTCATCCTTTCAGGTACAGCCAAACAGCACTGTACGTATCAATACTAATATAATACCAATTGCTAGCCCGGGCAACTGTTTAAAATGTACAATACTACTACTAATAATAGTAACATTAATAATAGAGATATAGTTAATAGGTGTGAAACTGTCAGTATTTAAAAATGAATTCGTTGGAGGTTGTGTCAGCAAGGTTTCTGACGTTACATTGGAGAAGAAAAAAAAAAAAACTGAATTAGTGACAAATGATACAGCTTATTGTTGCATTTGAGATGCACCGGTATAGCGTTGTCTTTTATTTTTGTACTGTCCACGACCCGCTTGCTAGCCTAAGAGGCTACACAGAGGGTAGTAAAACCCATTATTTGTACGCTTTGACTTGTGGGTAAAACATGGCTGCGCCCTGTTTCCAACCTGAGGACCACCTTACCCAAATGTGTTAGCGGAGTAATTCAAATCGTAAACGCGCATCTAACTATCTGGACATTGTCGGTTTCATTGGATCATTCATTCTCAAGATGTCGGAAAACACCCAGAAGGAACGCGCCTCTGGAAACGGGCTCTCCAGAGCTGTGATTGCTGAAATGCTGGCGAAGAATTTCGAGAAACTACCTGACCTCGATCAGAAACTCTTCAAGTATGGACCCATGTATCTGGGGGGCAACGGAGGCCTTGCAGGACTGATATCCAACAGCTTGTATCGCAGAGCTCTGAACGTCACACAGGCGCCCATCGCCTCCAGCCTGCCGATGGCCGTGCTGCCCTTCCTCACGACAGCCGCCCTGTATAACGCTGTGGTGTCCGCCCCCCTCATGTCGGGTGACCTCAACTGTCCCACCTGCGCCCTGATCCGAGGTGCACTCGTCGGTGTAGTCGGTGGTGGGGTGTACCCCATCCTCCTGGCCTTACCCGTGAATGTTGGGCTTGCAACCAGGTACAACACGGCACCGTTGCCAGAGAAGGGCAATCTGCTCCGGTACTGGATGGACCTCTCCAGACCCGTACTGAGGAAGATGAGGGCCGTACTGGTGCTTCAGATTTTCTTCGGCACCTACCTGAGCTCCAAGCACTTTGAATCGTACACCAAACTGGCGCAGATAACATTTGGCGCAGGTGGAGAGGACCTCCAGGACTAAAATGTGCTCGGCCTTAAAATAAACACGTTGTTTTCATTGATTCGTGAGACTTTTAAATGCAATATCTTTGAATTTTGCACAGTTGGTTGAATAAAACCAGCAATATGATCACTCTGTGAAATTATGTGCAGGTTTCAATATTTTGTGATGTGTTGTAGATCAACCAACTGATTTAGAATATAATTGAAAGATCAATCGATACGGTAAATAAGTTAGTTGCAGACATTTTTAAATAGTGTTTAAAATGGGGCTGCAATTGACTTTGTTGAATTCCGAATACATTTGACTCATCTTTGAGTTGTGCCTGGATTGCAGATGAAATCGTGCAATGCCTGCAGGTTTTCACAGCATTTTGGGCATTTTTTGTTCCTATTCATACATTTTGAAAATGTCTACATGCAAATGACATGAAGTGGTTGTGCATCAATCAAATGTCGTGGCTCATTCATGATTTTGAAAACCCTGATTGTGTGAATTCAGTGCAATGCTTTAATTAAATATTTTGTTGAAGGCACAAAGCTTGAACAGACTGAAAAGTGGAAGTCAATCAAACCAAGCATTCACACACAAAACGAACCGAAGGCAATAGACTAAGCAAGGTTTACTTTTATTAATGGCTTAAAGGCTAGTCACACATTTTGCAGTGATGTTGGAGAAATTGTGTCTGCTTGGCCTCAAAAACCATGAAAAACACTGAATGCACTCCAGTCCTCGAACTGCACACAGCAATATACTGTATGTGTGAAAGCAAAAAATTCAAAGACGGCCTTGGCAGTGCGATGACACCATTCAAACGAGCGATGTAAAATATTGCGATTGTCATTGAAAACACATGTTTAACACAGGCAATGTTTTATTAAAACATGTCTTCACCTTGAACGGCAGGTTGGACTTCACATCTCTGGCTCTCTAGTCTTCACTTATGTTGGGAATGTGTTTCAGGGAAAGCAAGTTTATTGATGACAAATGAGGAGGGAGAGTTAAAGTCAGTCTGTTATTGACAGGGAAAGGTGCCTCTAAAGAGAAATCAGACATCAATCAATTATAGCAAACTGAATAAGACTTTAAAAAGCTTATAATCACATAGTTCCCCATAACCCTCCAAAATGGCTCCCGAATCACAACGAAACTGCCAAAAACAAAGCGATCCCACAAAACGATAAATAACACATTTCAAGTCAGAGGAACCTGAATTGTCATGACAACCAGTTATTCATATGGCACAAGTTTCCCTCTTTACTTTACATCTTCTCCAATTGTCCTTCCACAGGATGCAGCGATGCATCATCAAGTTTGTGTTGCGGTAGTACTCTTTTCAAGGTGGACGCGCTTAATGCCCCTTTAAAAACACCTGTCGTAGCATGCTATTGGACTTCATATTCAGTAAAGGAAAGTTACAATAAAAACTATACATCTGTCAGCACAGAAATCTCCATAAATATATCAGACAACTGAACGTCAGTCAGAGAAAAACTTCCTGAAGAGCAGAAAGATGAGGGGTAAATGTCACCTGTACACAATCTACACCTGGCCTCGCTCCCGCTGTGACTGTTTAGTTAAACTGTAGTTGTCTCGCATTACTGGCACAATACACTTAAAAGTAGTAAACACTTTTTTAAACTGTTCATATTCCCCGCCTCCCAAAAATAAGATACAATAAATTATAATACAAGGAGAGGTGACCAATAAACAGCCTTTTCCAGTCATTCTCATGCAAAACAAGACAATTTGAATGGACAAGAACGCATGAACATCTGGATCACAAACAAACCCACACACACAAAAGTACACGTGAGATGAACTGGTGAAATGCTCAAGGCATGTCCTCTGTCCTCCCGTGGACACACAGTTGCCATTCCTTCAGTAGACCTATAAAATTAGACAGCTGATACGGGCTAGCCAGCGCCCTTCACATCATTGTAAGTTTCATTACAGTACATTACACATAAAGGAGGAAAACAAAGTCAAATGAAATACCTAGACAAGGCTTTGGACCAAAGGCGAAGATAAAGAGAGAGAGAGAGAGAGAGAGAAAAGGGAAGAGGAGCAAATACAAAAACGACAATCAGTAGGAATTTCATTATATAAAGTGGTTTTCCCTGTAACTGTACTCTCTGTAGTAGTAAACATATCTTCACAGAGTAAACACACATGGAGGGAAGGGGGAAGGAGAGGCTGTACCCCTCTCCAACGTACTGTACCTCATCATTTCCATAGCTTAACCTTTTCAATTCACTTTGTGTGATTTGTTCTTTGTCTTTTTTTTTTACACTTCTCTTGATGAATCCCGTTCATCTTGTTTCTTTTTTTTTCATAATTTCTTGACAGAAAAACACCTAAGTACCAGCTAGGTTACTTCACAGTTCATTTTAGTGCAATGAGAACACATGCTCTCTCGCTGGCCGTCTGCCGTCAGTGCCTCATGTCTTTCCCAGAATGTTCGACCTGATGGCAGAAAAGAGAGGAAAGGACGATGAAGGACGAAGGACGTGTCGATATAGCATCTCTCTTTTTACACGTTGTTATTATTCTTACCTGAGTGCTTTCCATCTGTCCTTCTCTACCTGGTTCTCTGGACTCTCACTCTCATAGGATGCAAGGTAGAGTCCTGAGGAAGAATGAGGAAAGAAATGGATGGGAAATAAGTAAAGAGGATTGGTAAGGAAGAGCAAACTACCACAAACTAGTGGAAATACTCAACATGTGTAGAGACGTTTCTAAAGCAGGGGAAGGAAAACCTCAGGTACGCGGTAGCTGAACCAGTGGCACACTAGCAACAAGTGTGCAAGAAAATGTTTTGGAAATGTTCACAGCCATTGGCAGTCGTGTGGGCTGTTATTTATTATTTATTATTTAAAATGTTGCTATGCCAGTTGCCTGTATGGATGGAATATTGCAGATTTAAATCTAGATTTTTATGGCGTCTTAAGTAAACATCATTTTAACCTTAATGTTGTTACTTAATGTTGTAATGCACACTGATTAACAAGAATGTTAAAAAATGGCCCCTTTATTCAAAAAAAGTTGCAGACTCCTGCTCTGAAGGCCACTTCATACTTTCTGCAAATGGAAGCGTGTGTTTGTCCGCTTGACTGGTATCAGTCCGCAGCTGAAAGTGTGTCCGAGGCTTCAGGTGTCAACGGGTTCTCACCATCCTCGCTGAAGATGGGAGCAGTGTGGAGGTAGTGAAGGATGGCCCGATCCTCCTCGAATGGACACTCCACTTTTTTCCATGTCATGAACTCCCGGACCTGCCGTGCCAACTCGACAAATTTCTGAGAAACAAAGTTTCACTGAGTAAATGATTTTCGGGTTTGGTTAAAATGAGGCAGGGTCAGGAGGACATGGTGACCGGCTCACCTCAAAGTTGACGTGGCCGTTGGGCAGCCGATTGGTACATCCTTCATTCAGGAAGTAAATGTCTTTGATCAGCAGACTGAAGAAGGGAATCACAATCTGAGGAAAGAAGATGTAGGAAATATTAAGATGAAATTGAACGATTGAATCGATGCCAGCTGCTTTCAGAGTGACGGCAGCGATGTGTGTCTGAGCCCTACCCTCTCTCTGTTGCTGTTGGCAGTCCGAGAGCGATGGGCGGCCCCCCTCAGGGCGGTCCTGTAGTTGTAAAAGTTTCCTGTAGGATCCATCTGATGCTGTCAAAGCAAACGGCAACAAGCAGTACACCGTCAAGTTCAGGTTATTACCTGTCTTGTACCTCTCAGTCAGTGAACATTGTGTTTACCTCGAGAATGAAGAACTTGGCAGTCTTGGCTTTGCCCCAAGTCTTCTTCAGCCGTGACACAGGACTCATGTTCATACCGGCTACGGGAGGAAACACATTTCAACTGTCAATACCAGGTCGTGCAGGAGAATTCTCTGTGACAATACTTTGAGTTATTGCAAAATGACACTCACAGATGATGGCCATAAGGGAGTTGAAGTTTCCAATGTTGAAACACTCCCTAGCAACATCAATGAAGAACTCTATCACCTGGGCCCTCTGCTTCTTCTTCGCCGGCTGCAATGGGGGAAAAAAAGGCACAAGAATTTTTGTTATCGTTTCATATTTGCTTAATTTTTCATAGTGAATGTTCTCCCCCGGCACAGACAGTTGAACTATCTGTGCCGGTATCGATGTAGTACCACAGAGTAGCCATTAGGGGGCAGTGACGCTCCGTCACAACTAACTGCCTTTTCGTCTCCTGTCCCTCTATTTGTTAAAAGAATGAAATACTGTACTGCAATATTGCAACTGCAAAATAGATTTACCAGAAATTATCATTGGAAATATAAAAAAAATACTGGACTGTAACTATGATAGATAAACATATAAAATAACAACATACATATATTCTAAAATGCTGTTTTAATTATAGGGTATAGTGACATTTCAGCTTCAGAAATACATCTCCACTTAACAGGAAAACAGGGAACACCTCTCTATGGCTCCTCCCATTCATTTCCATGTCTACGTCATGATTAAAGTGCTTTGTATCTGTGGCTATTCTATTCTACAAACAGGGTGTTTCCTTTCATACTTATCATTTTTGCCATAATGAGTATATTTTGTGTGCCGTTTCTCTGCTTCTAAAGTCGAATGTCAGAATAGATGAGCACCGGCTGCACCAACATTTGCCGCTCACCATGCAGATTTCAGTAGCCACCAGGTAACACAGTCTGTTGAACCACCTGACATAAGCCTCCAGGTTGGAGGTTTTCTTCTTCTGGTCACTGAAGCACGGCTGCCGATGACACACAAACAAGTCAGTATAGGAAGCGTTACCAGAGAGAATTCCTCTCGTCCTAATTAGCTTCCTAGCTACAGGCTGACCCCCCTATGTGAGTGTAAATGACGAAGACAGCGAGCCGGGAGCGGAAATAACACGATCAATGGAGAGCACGAGAAAAAAGAAACATAGGAGACAGACGGCGAGAAGATGAGTGAAAGAGACGGCGACTGAATGCAGAGAAATAAACACAGCGAACAAAGAAGAGAGAGTGAAAGCATTCAACAGTTACACAGAGAGGGAAGATTAATCTGTTGTGTGTGCTTGCTCCAGCTTGTTGTATCACAATGCTTTGCTGTATGTGACCTTAGTGGCCTGCTGACATTTATAAAGCCCTTTAAGAAGCGAATCCAGATCAGACATTAGACCCAGACAACACAATACACACAGCGTTTTATGTTTTACTACAGGTTTACATCTAATCTCAAATTCTGCCTCCTTCAGGATTTCCCAACGAAACAATAATATATGAAAAAATGCTGTGGTTTGACCTGAGGACAGACTGTGGGTTTCCACTGATGTGACAGAACAGAATTCATACTTGAAAATAACACTGACACAGGAAAAATAATGTTTTAAAAACAATCAAAATAAAAGTTTACCTGGGTTCCATCAAGCGGGTCTTTCTGAACAAAGGCTTGGACAAACTCCTCCGGCCCAATATGACTCAAATGTTCCTGGAAAACGCACACAGACACCGGTGGGGGTCGTCCCATTAATAATGCTTTCATTTCAGTAATGGAAGGCAATCAATAAGAGGAAGTAATGACTCGCTGACGTGACTCATTGGAATCATATTTCTTCAAAGTGACACTAGAGACAGATTCACTTCTATTAAAAGACAACTGTGCGGTCACATGCATGTGCAGATCTAAATGATTCAATAGACTCGACTCATGATATAATACAAAAACAAGACAGCGCTGCACCCACGCATACCACATACACAGCGACAGAAAGCACAATGGCATCTAATGCTCTCTAACCAGAATACACATGTTGCTAAAACCAACAATATAAATAGTTCTATTTACAGGCGTATACAGGCGTGTGCTCTACACGCCTGTATGTGTGTACAGCACACGCCTGTCTCTCTACTTTTGTGTGTATGTGTGTGTGTGTGTGAGAGTGTGTGTGTGTGTGTGTGTGTGTGTGCCAGAGTGTGAAGCTGTCAGGTCACATATATCCAAAGCGGTTTTATCCCCTTTGTTTGAAGCCCCGGGCACATCACTGACTTCTGGGGTGATGTCACCGCTCAGACAAGGGTACAAGCTTACTCAGGCGCACACACACACACACACACACACACACACACGCACACACACACACACACACACGCACACAACCACCCCCCCTAGATACACGTGCCCACATCAAGACACACATGAATAGACTGAAGGCACCATGCATGCAATGTGAGGGACACTGCAGAGATCCTTTGTTCATGTATGTTGCATTGCATCATTCCCTTTGCTCTTTTTTTATTATACTGGGTGAAAACCAGTTAGTGCTGACAAGTAATAATCAAGGTTATGCTACAGCGAGCTTCAAAACGCCACTAGATCACAATGTGAAGTGATTCTGCCGATTTTAGCTTGCTATCATCATCCTCATCATCATTTTCTGTCACCCTCATGTCTCTTTCTATCCACCCCATCTCCTCGTTTGATGTCTTATAATCCTTGGTTCTTGACTTCTATGTCCTTGACTTGGACTATATCTCCACCCATGCTTCACTTATCTCCTGCTCTCCACCCTTCTAACATCCGTTCCACTCCTCCTCAACCATCCTTGTTATCATCTCCATCCCTGACCTTTGTCTAACCCACACTTCCCTCCTCCCCCTCTCCTCACCAGCTCCACGTGGGTGAGCTGCTGTGCCAGTGTGTACGGGTCGTTGCAGATGGAGAGCATGTCCTTCTGGATGTGCGGAGGCTTGGTTTTGAAGGCCACCAGCTTGTCAGAGATGGAGGAGGCGTTGAGGGAGACCTTGAGGATGCTCTCTTCCCCCTGGCTCATCAGGGCCAGTCGCTGGCTGAGCTTCTGCAACACCTGGTTCAGGGTTTTCCAGTACGCCTGGAGAGGAGAGGAGAAGAGGAGCTGTCAATAACGACTTTAATGAATAATATATTAATGCTTCATAGATCAGTAATAGGCATAAATCATTGTTTCAATTGTGAGCCCGTGTGTAAGAACTCTGTTCTTTCCCAAAGCACGCTCACTCTTTTCACTCCAGCTCTTTATTTTAGAACTTACGAACAATTAAATTCACGATAAGTCATTAAGCGTACAGTTATCAATGGTCGTTTATAGTTATTGGCAGGAATGCTCAAGTCATCTTATAGCTCTATGTTTATGTCTGCTTCATCCTGTAAATGTAACTCTTAACATTATTGATATGTAAAGAATTAAGATTTATGCATAAATTGGTACCTCAATAACTGTTTCACTGCGTGACTGGTTGCTGTTTCGTGAAAACATTTGACCTCCAAAGCATTAAGATTTAAAAACAAAACCTTTATTCTTAGAACAACAATGATGCATTTTGACACTATCTAATGGCCCAAGAATTAAGTTCAATGTAACTTTTCAGTTGAATCGAGACGTATTTTTAAGGCTGTGTGTTGTGTCCAGGAATGTGTGTTTCTGTGCCCCTCCCTCCAGATGACTGGTCACCGAGGCCGTTAGGTCAGTCTGCCTCACAAATGACCCACCCAGCTCCCACGTGTATGCACACACATACCCATACTGTAGACAGGAAGCTGCAAATAGCAGCACATTCATCACCACCTGCCCTTCCCTCCTTCCTGTCTTCTCGTCACCTCCCTCCCTTAATCCCGGTCTTCCGCTCTGACTCCATCGCCCTCCTCCTTTCTCTACCTTCTCCTCTGCTCTCCGTCCCCCTGTATCCCATCCCCCCCCCCATTTTCTCCATCCATCTCCCTCTCTCCATTTCCCCGCGAGGCTGAAGATAGAGCCACTCCTCTAGCATCCTTCCCCTCTCCTCTCCTGTAATGGGAGATTGTGTAACACAGAGCTGTGGCTACTCATCCTACACTGACACTCTGACTCCTTCCATCACCTCGCTTCAGTGGTAGTGATGATGATTGAATTTCGTTCCCCATCAGCGCATTTCTCGCTGCAGCTACGGATTATGAAGGCTATAATGGCAACAACTACACTGTGGATGAAAATCAGGGGGTAATACATCCCCATCACAAATGATTGTCCTGTAGAAACAGATAACTTCATGAGTAGCATGTTATTTTATCCTTTATAAAGACGCTCTGGCATCCTTTCAAAAATGAAAAAGAATTCCTGTCTTTGGTGAAGATGAGCGGACTGCTATCATGTGGCTGAATGTCATACCTCATCACAAGGAGCGATCCTGTGGACGATGTCCTTCAGGTGCCCGACCATCTTCTCGTCCCTGAAGTCCGTCGGGAATGTCTCCGTCCACTCTGTCAGCAGCTGCAGGATCTTGGGACCAAACTTGCGCACTTTAGCCTGTTGTTGAAGAAGTGAAAGAGGTTTAGTGTGGTCTACATTTGTGAATCCGTCAGCAAAAGCAAACACCGTGACAGAGTCAGCAAAAAAAAATAAAAAATCAGAGGTTGATTTCATGCAGAGCATGTCTGAATGTTTTTGCTGTGCCTGGATCCGCTCCTGTTCATTAGCTTGAGCATGCTCATACAGGAGTTATGCATGTGTGCGTGGTGCAGTGCTGACCATATCGAGTGGGCTCTGATCCAGCTGCTGCTGCTTGATGCACAGCTCACACACCCTGGCCAGCAGCTCCGGAGGTGGGATGAACAGACGAGCGCTCAGCAAGAAGGTAAACACATAGGCTTTCTGTCAAAGGACAGAGGGAGACAGTCGCTAAGACACTGCCACTACAACAATAAAAAACACTGCGGCTTTCTGTAATTAAAGGAAGAGTAGCACTTTCAACAGAGACACGGGGCTAATAATCTAATTGGCAGTACTGTCAGTAGCACTATTAACTGAAATGGAGTTTATAATGAACAGAGGAGTGACTGTAGTGCATTTCCGCTTACCTCAGGGTAGTAATCAGCAGTGGGCACCAGGTTATGGATCAGGGTGTCCAGGGAGGCGGAGGTGATCGGGGGACCATCAGCCAGGCAAGCACCAGGCCCCTGGCCCTCCTGTTGGGCCTCCTCCTCCTCCTCCTCCTCCCCAGGCTCAGCACAGGCCAGATGGGGGCTGAAGCCACTGGGAGTGGTGAACATGGTGCCTGAGCACACAGTCTGGGGCATTCCTGTCTAAAACACAAATAGACAGACAGAAAAAAATTAAGAAATAAACTGTCAGCAGAATGTAGACAGAATGAGGAAGAGGAACACGACTGGGTTTTATGAAACGGAAACTTGAGTACATTATTGGCAGTTGTTTGATTGTGTGAGAGGAAATTCATTTAAATGCATCTTTTGCCTTCTGTGCATCCTCCTAGTGTTTCGCCTCCTGTTCACTCTCATTCTGCAGCAACACACTCATTCCATCCAACCGACGGAATACCCCCCAAAACAGCTGCCCCCGTCTCCCACATCGACATAGACAGAGGAGAGAACACAAATGTGGGTCACTCAGCCGCCGTGGAGACTGTTGCTGCCTGAAAGCGATAGCGTAGCCTCCATATCGGCCCTGTAACGTCTTTCCCTTGAAGCATGCTTTGGGTTACAAGTTTTAAAAATTCAACATGTTCTTCCCCTCAATGGACCAACACTGCAGCTGTCGTGGAAAGAAGCACTTACTGCACGATACGCTAGAGTAGAGATACTATGGAAACAGAGAGCATGATGATCCAGGGTCACTCATCATCATCATCATCATCGTCGTCATCACCTCAATGTCATCTACATGCAACTGATACATTACGCAGACCACTCCTTTATTTAGGAAGTTTTAAAATGACAGGGTTGAGATAATAGAAAATATTGTTGAAGTTAAATTATTATTAAAAACGTCCGCCACTGTTTTGTATGTCGAAATGAATTTGAATAAAAAATACTCTGCCGTGCGCCTGCTCCCGCTGAGTGAACCTGGTGACTACGTCTACCTGAATCACTCACCATCACCGAGGTCTCTGGGTGCCTTCAGGCAAGTTCAGGGGCACAAAGCCTCTTTGACTGCACGATTCACGAGAAGGGCAGCAAACCCACAGTGAGAACTTGAGCAAGTTATTTCAGATGTAAGCGCGCCATCATCTTCCTGCTGTTTGTAGCTCAGTCAACACCCTGGGCGGGGGCAGAATCAGTACATATGTACACACAAATATACGCAGAAGAAGAGAGGTGGAAAAATAACCATTTTCCTATCAGCCACATCGATAAACCGGTGTCACGGGTCCCTGGGGTGAAAGGTCAAGCGCACACCAGTGTGTAGAAGCTCAGCTCATGTCTCAAGTTTCCTGTGTGAGGGGTTCAGCTTTCCTTTGTTCTCTCCGACGCACTTATTCATGCACGTGTTCACACCTGGACACCAATGCACACAGACAAGACACTAAAGGCTGGGGGGGGGGATGGGGAGCCTCTCTGTGGGGAGGTTTTACAGCCTTCCTTCCGACTTACACCGCTCACACCCACAGCCATATCTCTTATAATATATGTTGTGGTTAAAGAGGGCCGACATCTTCTTGTCTGCTACTCTGAGCTATTATGATGTGAGAGGGGGATAAAAAGATGTGTTTAGCCGAGCAGATGATGGAGCTGTATCCATCTAAATATTAAAACTATACAAACATACTCGCACAGACAAATAACTGTGTCGTGTGTGTCTTTTAAATAGTCTATTTTGCAGGGTGAGACATTACCACAGAACCCCAGCTGAAAAATATTACTATCATAATCTAAAATGCTGGTCTACAACGTCTTTAATACAAGTTGTGAGCGGTTTTCCTCCTTTAAACACGAGTGTCACTGTGTAGATGAGGGTCCAGAAGGGGAAAGCCTGGGGTGTCCTTGCAGCGACCTCGTATAGATTGGATTACAACATTGCAGTCGCAGAGTAGACACGGCCCGATAAACAGAGAAATGGACAAATCCAACAAGCCTCTGTAACAACACAGATGCAGTAGGGAAGCATTATGGAGAGTGGAAGGAACTTCCTCTGTGATAGAACTGACAGGAAGACAAATTATCAGCTCTTAAGAGTGTTTGACTAAATCCAGGAGTTTATCTGTGAGTCATCTCATGCATACACACACACACACAAACACACGTCTCTGCCAGTGTGTTTGTATTCATATATGTACGGGAGTGACTGAGAGTTTTTATTCTACGTGCCCACACTGTCAATGATTCCCTCTATCGTTTGTGATAATCTTCACTCTCCTTATTTCTCCCGAACGCTTCCTCCTCAGCACTCTCTCCAGCTCTGATTCGTTAATTCATCACAGCTCTGCGTCTCCATCAGACGATCCCTCACAGTCTGAAGCACGTGAGCAGAGTTCGCTCAGGTAACGCCTCTCCAGACGTGTACATATTATGATAGATCAGTCATCCGTTTCTGTGTATGACACACTCACCGCTCGCACTGTGCCACTAAAGCTGATGTGGAAATGGCCTGAGTTAGGTTCAAGACTCTTTTTTTTTTTTTAAATGTCTGAGTTTGGAGAAGTAGAGCCTTTTTTATAACTGTTGAAGATTCAGTTTCTTTCAAGGAGAACTTTGCCAATGTTACACATCAAACTCTACTTACAGGTCAACTAGCGTAACGCATCATAATCTCTGATGGAACCGTCAGCGGTCCAGTAGCATTGTGGGTTATGTAGGCGCCAGGTATTGACAGGGGAGTCAGCTTTTTGTTGTAAACTAACAACAACAAAACATCTCTGTGGTGTACTCTTTTAAAGAGATCATGATGAGGTAACCTGAAACATTTATCTGTGATATGCTAAACCAAAGTCTAACAGTAGAGATGAATCATAAAGTTAACACCCTGACTCAGTAATCTCAGTTACGCAGCAATACCCAAGTAGCCAGTACTCATTACCCAGGTTTTTTAAACCTGTCGCAAAGTCTCGTTTTTAAGTGTCACATCTGCAAGATCCTGTTGTCTTGTGCCTGACCAAGAAAGTGTGATGTATCACCACTTTTTCTAACTTCCAATATTATTTCACAAGCATGTTGCTTACACCACGTTTTTCCTACAATGTGACCAAGAAGTCATCCACAGCTGTACTCTATGTATAACTTGTTTCCGTACCTCATGATACACCCAGCTCCCTCTGTGCCTGTCACATTGCGTCAACGCTGCCTGAAAAAACACATTGAGAAACAAGTAGCAAAGAACAGGTGAGTGTAGTGTTGTGTGCTCCGATTCCCCCTGAGATCTCCAGCAGCCCTGCACTCCGTCTAGACAGCTGAAGGAGTGTCATTGTTCAGAGTCCTTGCAGTGTGCATGTGTGTGTGCGTGAGAGTGTATTTTGTCTTGTGATTCCGTCAGGTTGTTATCGTTGACATCAGGGGATCCGCCTGCTTTGTTCTACCATGATTAACAGAATGGCACTGTCTGGAGACACACTATCTTCATCAGCACCCTTGACTGTCTAGCTTTGTGTGTGTGTGTGTGTGTGTGTGTGTGTGTGTGTGTGTGTGTGTGTGTGTGTTGATGAAACAATGGTGTTCCTGACACGACCAAGTAGCTTGAAGCTGTCAAACAGCTTTATAACTTTGTTAATCTTTGTTTTCTGGTATCCAATTCTGTCCCGTCTCTGTAAAACCTGTTTCACCACATATAACTAGTATTACTCACACCTACCTGTGTGTGTGTGTGTGTGTGTGTGTGTGTGTGTGTGTGTGTGTGTGTGTTAGTTGAAGAGAATGCTGACACAGCCGCTGAAAAATCTGATCTGCCACCAAGGAGTTAATGGATGAGGACAATCAGTATTAGAGACAGTCTACATTAAGACTGAAGAGGCTTATTCAGGACAAATCTAACCACTGTCTGACCTCGATCATTAAGGAGTCAGGGGTCAAAGGTGAAGAGTTAAGGCTCCTTGGTGGGGGCAGATGGATCAAAAGTCACTTTGAGGTTGTTGTTGTTATTATGCTCTGCTGCTTGGCTCAGTTTTAAAGCTACATACAGGCTTTGCCTGCAGTTAGGGACATTTTATAAAAGTTCTTCAAGAGAAAGACTGAAAAAGATCCAATAAGGCTGTCACAGTTGATGTAGGAGCCATTAGTTATGTCTTTGTATTATATGTTTGAATTAGGAGCCTATCTCAGGTTGACTGCGGGTGGCAGTGTGGAGTATTGCGTCAGGTAATTAATATATGGGGCACAGGTGCAACTGACAGGTAATGAGGCATGGGTGATGGGGAGATCGCACGGTTTTTACCGCAAGCCAGACACACCAGAGGGAGACCAGGAAGATAAGTGCTATCCTATTGTATATCATCTGTGAACACTAATTAAATGGGAACCTCACCCAAAAGTGTGAAACGCCTGGAATCTCTTTGTTGTAGCGAGTAAAGAACAGTATCTTCTCCCGCACCCAGCCGAGTGGCAAGTTGCTGGAATCAGTCACTACAGTTGACTTTGATTCATTGGTACGGATGGCATATCAACTCATCATCACCCCAAATGAAAGTTAAGGACAAGATACTTGCCAACAGGTATACATCACAGGCCCTCATGCTATTTATAATAGCAGAACTTAAGCAAAAATACTATTTGGATGAGAATGAGCTGTTTTTTCTGATAAATACCTTTGAAATACTAACGGTAAAAAAAATAAAATCTCCAAAGACAGTTTTATATTTTCAAGCTCCCAACTTGACTGAATTATTGTACCAACCCATAAACAACATTTCTATCTAAGCCCAGTAGCATTCTTGCTCAAGCGTAAATAAGTCCCCAAAAAGCATGTTTTTAAGGTTGTTTTCATGTCCTTGAGGGTACAGCTGATACACAAAGGCCAATTAAATATATTGCTGCACCAGCACCATACAAAGCTGATAAAGGGCTTGATTTAAGATTAATCAGGTGTATTGTTGGATGAAAAGATCAAATATATAAAGTCGAGGTTTGTAACTCACTGTCCTATTTCTTCCCATTAAATGTTAAACTATCAAATAATTAGATTTATTTTGCAACATATGATAGTATTTGTAGTGTTGATGTGTTCTTGAGTTAGGACTGCTTATATCTAATGTGTTAACAGAAAGGATATGACATATCGATACTGAGAAATGCCACAAAGCAAGAGTGAAACCACGATGCGAGGCAATGCTTTTCTTAGAAGGGCAGCACACCATCAGAGGCGAGCACAGCAAATATCCGGCATGGGTATTGCAGCAATGTTTTGTTTTGTTTCTGCAGTTGCTTCCTGGCTTGAGAAATCAAAGTCAGGAAACTGCATCCCCTGCCTTGCTCGGGGATGAGTACAGAAATAAGATGGCACAAGATAGGAGAGAAAGGTGGGTGATAGTTCCCCCTCAGGGTAGTGTGCAGACAGTCTAGGCTCTATGAATGTTAAAGTCACCTCTTACTAGACTCACTAAACTCCTCTTTTCCTTTACCGACTCCATCATATGACTCCCCAGCCCCCTCCTCGCCAACTCATTTACATACTTTAACACTTCCTTTCTAATTTAGGAATCCACATTTTCGCTCCTTTACGCAGAACAGTTTCAACACTTTATCTATTTCGGGAGTGCGCTCGAAAAAAAAAAAAGAATAGAAAAAAGCACGTATTCACGTATTTTTGGTCCTGACACCGTTTTTGTGTGCCTTGGAGTATTGCAGCTCTGGCCTAAATTTTTTTTTGACAGTGTTCTTTGAAAGCTGAAATGATGCAAAAGGAGAAATAATGGGAGTATTCTCCTGATGGCAGAGGCTTAAAAGAGAGTAAACACCTCTTTGGCAGCCAGCTTCTCATTCCCCTTTCCTTTACACATGTCCCCTCCATTCCTCCCCTCCTCCTTTATCTCCCTCTACACGCCCTACTTTTTCCGCGAGCCCGTTCAGGACGCCTGTACAGATGGCCCTACAGCAGCCTGCTCTCCCAGTGGGAGCTGCTGGCACAAGAGCTCTTTTGGCCCTGCGCCCCTACCATCATCCCCAGTCTCAACAGGAGCCCAAAAGGGTGTTGGCGTCCAGACTGAATGCCGAGGTGCAAGGGGCCGAGCCAAACCGGCTGCCGAGCTGCACGGTGACTGCCTGGCACCGCTGACAACAGAGCGAGAGCGCAAAATACCTCACATATGTCACCACGCACACACGCGTTGCAACAAAATCAAACCAGCGCACTACTGTTGGGTAATGGTGTGTGTGTGTGTTTGGGGAGGAGTGGAGCTGAAAACAAATGAGTTCATTGTGTCATGAAATAACACATGCATGCACACTTGCACCCACGGCAGCCAAACACAGGATTGAGTTACCGTCGAGGCATTCCAGCTCCCCACCCATTCCACTCTCTCTCTCTGCGGTATGAGCCTGACAGAGGTTGGGAATCACACTCGGGGCTTGACATCCCAAATCGCTTTTATTGGAATTCCACTGTAGTGTCTGTTCACGCTGACATCCTGGCACCTGTTCCACACCCACCAGCTCCATCAATCCCAATGTAAAGCTCATGGGGAATTCTCCTCCGTGAACACACACACACACACCCACCTGCACATCTGTAGCTATCCTCATTCCTGAGCGGACACAGTTGCATGTCTGCGTTTGGGTTTTTGTTTGTTTGTGTTTGCTTGCACTCATGTGCACGTGCTCGCAAAAGGACCGAGAGAGCGCATCTAAGTCCACGTGAAGTCATTCCTTCACTGCGAATACAACCATCTGTCCGACTGTTCTCCGAAAGGTGCTGCTTCTAGTCTGTTTTCTGAGTGAGATAAAGCAAGCTGCAAAGACTTCAAAGAGAAACTGCACACTAAATCCCGAAAGTAAAACTATTACCTGGCTAACATTTACATATAGATGGAATCTAAATCAGCATCACGCCAAAACCATGAGCCGAAGAGAAGGGTTGAGCACCATAATCCACTGACTTCTCTTTCAAACCACTAAATCCACTTCTGAATCTATCTCCCCTGTTCGGAGTGGATGAATTGAAGGTCTGTGACATGTGATCTGGGCAATCTATCATGTTACTTAGAGATAATTAAAGCTGAGCGTGGATTGGCTCTTAGTGGGCACGTAGCACATGTCTGAGCCTCAAGTGCCCTAAATCTGTCATTCACTATGGTCTTAATGCCTTTCATAACAGGCATTTATTATTCATAATATTCTAATTTACAAGCACCCTGTATGCAATGCTCCTTTGAAGGGAATCGGACAAGAGTGGATTTTGCCTCTGTCCTAAACAGGTGTAGGAAATTTGGGGTTTAGAAGTGTGTTTTAAGAAATTATAATAGAAGTGTTTAATGATTCATAATTAAGAAATCATAATTAGAAGTATGTTGGAATACATAATTAGAAGATTCATAATTAGAAGTGTTTTAGAAGTGTATCTTAGTAGAATTGTAGCACCTTAATATTTGCTTGTGAAACTTGTGAAGGTTTTTGCCAAAAGTTGCAAATCCTAATCTTTATATAGAATGTTTACCAAAGAAGTGTTAAGCCATAAAAGACAGTCATTGAATGTATTAAACTGTGAAGAATAGCCAAGGGAAAGTCAGACTTCTAGACAGACATTTGCAGGTTGTGCCCGCGCGAGGGTTTTCGGAAGCCTGACGCCAGGAGGAGGCAACCGAAATTAGCCAATAGGAATTAAGATGGCCAAAAGGGAGGGGATTTCAAACTGTAAGAGGAAGTGCTGGAAAGGTATTCACTCTCTTCCTACTCGGCTCTCAGCGTGGAAGCATCTGTGTTTTCAGGCTGAGTCGCGAGTGAATAGCTTTTCCGCGCGGATCATATTATTATATATTTTGTTAGTAGTGTACTTCATTCTGTAATTGTATTAGCTTCAGTAGGATTAAATACTTTTAATTGTAAACCAGTTTATGGTAGATTTATTAAGAAGCAACTCTACTGTAAAATAACAGTGGAGCGTGCTCTCCGGCCTTCTCTCGGTGGGGGAGATTCAACCCTCCACACAGGCATCAACTGCCACTTACGATGAATTACCAGCTCACCCAGTGAATGGAGGAATACGGGAAGTGGAAACAGAGTGCAGTGATTGAGAGCATCCAGAGAGAAAGGATGAATGAAACAATGCCGATGTGCAGCTAACCTCGATAGTCCTTTAAGCACTCTTTTAAAATTAGACATCATCCAAACACCCACTAGGCATTGTATTACTCTCCATCAAACCTGCACAATAAATGCTGCAGTCTAATGAGCGAGACGGTAACAGATGCAAATCGAATAACCAGACGTTACTAATTTCATCACGGCCGTCTCTTTTCCTGTTAAGGTACATCTATCTGCTCATTACGACACGCCCGGGCAGAGGCCATGCGGTGTGTCACTGCTGATGTATGATGTCGACGCGTACCAATTAGTGCTGGGAGACTGCGTGGTCCGGTCTGCTCATAACTCATGCCTCGTGTGATTTTGATACAATTAGAGACAGAGGTCAGAATGCGTGCTTCATTAATCCACAACTACTTGTTTCATGTTGATGCCAGGTTCTGCCCGAGGGAATTTTCTTTCTTTCCACTGTCGCCCCAGTGCTCGCTCGTAGGGGAATGTTGGGTCTCTGGTAAATTAAAAAGTATGGTATAGAACGGCTCTTTATGAAACGTTTCTTTGGATAACTTCTCATTTTTGTGTCCATAACGCTTTCTGATATATATTGACATAAAGATTCTTGAGGTAAGCATGGTTCCTTCACACTTTCCTGCATGTCCTTCTATTTGTGATCAGTGACAGCGAGCCACCACAGCAGCCTGATGTTAACAGATTACCAGGGGACGGCCCAGTGGGCATGATGGTGTTATTGATATCGAGAAAGGGACTTTACCAACATGTGTTGTACATTGAATGCTAAAATGATCCCCCTATGGTTGAAGTGGAACCAACATTTCTTTCAATACTAGTGCTGATACACAAGTTTCAGTTCCAATGTACTGGAGTTTTTTTTTTATTTACTCTCACAAAAACACATTGCATGTATCCTTGAGGACTAACAAATGTGTTGAAGGCATTCCTTCCTCATAAAACATCTGCTAAAAGTATTTTAAAAGCTAGATTGTACTAACATGTTTATTAGCTATAGGGTTCTTCTTTTTCCCTGCTTTTGTTGGCGCATTGTGATGTTTCTCTGGTTGTTCCTGCTACAGGACTACTAACGCTCAAACTCCACAAGGTACCTTTGACTTCAAAAATATAAATAAAAACAGATTTATTTCAATCAGAAATGAACTGATGCTCAAGAGGGCAGAAGCTCACAAACAATTCTTACATACTGTTGACGTTTGAGGGAAAATGTCATCACTTAAAGCCTAAATATCTGATGGAGTAATTGATATGCTTACTCCAGTGGGTTATTAACCACACCAGGGATTTAATCATATTCAATTGCTTTTTTGATCCAGCCGATCCATAAAGACAGACTGACAATAGCTTCCCATATGACAGCATGCAGGCCATGTGGAGGCAGCTAAGACCAGCTGTGGAGGGAACAGGGAGTTTCCATGGAGTCAATGCTCCTATTGGGAGGTAATTAGATGCCTGTTGAGTCTCTACTTTGACACCCCCTCCTCTCCCTATTATTCCATCAAAAAGCTCTCTCTCTCTCTCTCTCTCTCTCTCTCTCTCTCTCTCTCTCTCTCTCTCTCTCTCTCTCTCTCTCTCTCTCTCTCTCTCTCTCTCTTCTGTGACAAAGCAGCCGGCCGTGACAGAGTGATTCCACAAGTGAACCCCGTCTGCCTCGGCCTGTCATCGGGATCACTCTCATCATCCCCGTGTCAGTGGCAACGCTGCCGAGTAGCCAAAGGACCTCCGAAGACCTGTCAGGTACACGGGCCCTCAAAATGTTCCGTCCCGTTTCCAACCGAGCTCCTGCCGGGCGGAGGAGCTGTTTATGTAAAGTGGGGAAAGATATATCAAAATGTACTTGACAATCCAGTTGCCCTGGAGAAAGAGCGGTAACTTACGGAAATGAAAATGTACATCCTACAGTTCTCTCTTTTTTTTACTATTTATAATTAGCTTCCTTTAGTTGTGATGTACTTTCCCTCTCGCTAAAAAAAACAAAAAAAAAAACAAGAACAAAAGACTGATCATTCACATATCCATCAAACACATTGGGGTAGGGGGATTCAAGCCTATCCCAGCATGGATAAGTGATTGAAAAATAAAAAAAACAATCACATAATAAACTGGCACATGTAACAGAATTGCCAGTGGGATTGTGTCCTGGATTCCTGTGTTCAAGGCAGTAGTGGAATCCTGTCATGTCTGTAGAGCAGAATAGCATATGAGCTATAATTTCTCCAAACACACACACACACACACACACACACAAGCCCCTTCCCCCCCGTACACACTCACGCAGCCATAAACCTTGTGGTGGTGATAAAGCTGTCACCAGACGAACAGCTACTGTGTTTACCTCCCTGTCGACCTCCCCCAGACAGACCCTATACCCTCTCTCTCTCTCTCTCTCTCTCTCTGTCTCTCTCCACAAACACAATGACCAGCCTCACTCACTGGGAACTTGCCTCTGTCAATCGCACGAAACCGAACGATGTCCTCATTAACAGCACACCTGTTATTCTCTGCACCCCTTGGCCTGAATTGAAAGGGAACATGTGTTGCAGTCCTGCTTAACTTGTTACCGGCGACTTCTGACAGACTCCCTACTTGGGCGACTCGCGCCTGCATCTACTGTACTGTTACAGCATGCTGTCATTTCAATTCAAAACCGTTCTATCGGGAGCAGCGAGGCTGTATGGGGACAGCACAGACAAGCTCCACCGAAGAAGAGGTGGAAGAACGAGGACTGCACCGGAGGACGAAGCCACGGGGGACAGTGATTATGTCACGCAAGACTGGAGATAATCTGATGATTGATTTACAGCATTTGATCATTTCACAAAGGAAACTGTTCTTCAGCAAGCACGACAAAATAAATGTTTGTTGTTCACCCATCTGGGCAAACAGAAGCAGATACTGCCAGTGAAGGTGAGAGTGAGCAAATGTTCCAGTGCCATCAACAGTGCCACACCTGTTCAGTAAATACGCTCCACTCAAATTTGCATATCCAAATCAGAAGTGAGTTTACACACACGCTCCCACGTTAATAATTACACAAAACGAGATCATCTTTGCACCATGACGCCAGTCGACCCGATCAAAACAGCACGTGTGACATCAGTCCGACTTATCAGTGGCTCCTGTGTTTGTTCTCAATGCCGTCTATCGTCCGATGTCCTCTCCTGTAAACGTGTCCGCGGCAGGAGACGCAGTGACTCCGGCGCCTACAATCCCTTCACACACGCCCTTTCAGACAGACGTGCACGCCGCGGCCACACACAGACTGCGATGCCCCCGTCAGTAGTAAAGTGATGCACGCATCAGCTACAGTGTTTCGAACGTGACAGGGAATCGTGATGTCATCACACTGTTGCGAGTAAAAGTTCGAGGCGTGACGACACGGCGTTCCAATCGCACCAAATAGAACGTCTGCGTGGGCTGTTTGTAAAGCATCCCAACACCTTGCACGCTCACAAATGTACACGCATATATACAGGCTGCGGGCGTGAGCGAAATTCCAATATGGTAATATGTAAGTAATGCAGTATTGTACTTTTAATCGCTACTTACCAGCACTACACTGTGATCCCCATCTCTGATCCCGATTTGTATCCGATGTCAAATCAATAAATCTTCCGCTCCAGGTATTCCCAAATGAATCAGCGCTTACAAAACAGCCTGTTCCACTGGCATCAGTGGCAGAAGTGGAGCCGGACTCGGTCTGATTGCTTAAAGTGTCTGAAAATGTCTGTCGGTAGTATAGCTTGTTAGATGTCCCGGCCGCGGACGGAGAGCTGACGCCGTGAAAGAGCGCGTCCCTGAAGGCGTGGCGATCCCGTCCTGTCCTGCGCCAGTGGGAGATACGGCGCACCGCACAGCTCATCCACAAGGTCCTCTGAGCAAGTGAGAAGACGGAGGACGGGAGAGGAAACTACTCACGCGCCTGTCAAGTAGGCAAAATACTATGACTTCCGCTTTTCCATTTTCAAAATACGACACTCAATAACTAACGGGGTTGCAAGTTATTTATTGTATGGGTGGTGGAAACGTGACCAAGTCGCTGAGCAACTCACTTGAGGGCGCGAGGGCAAAACATATCTCCAGACACCAACAACATATATCTGTGCATCTCGTCAGTTAACAAATAAAATGCTTGTCAAATTGTCACTTACAGCAATAGGAATCATGTTAGCACTGGTTTTTGTTAACAGTTGTCATTTTAGTTACATTTAAAACTGTAATTTTGTAGCAAATCAAATGTGAAGTGAATCCACAAACCATACACTCTGAACCTGATGCTTTTAGGGTGAGGAGGAATAAAACAAAATTATATTTATCTGAACTACATTTTCGTCATCCTTGTAATTTCAGTCATTGCTGAAATTTAAATTATTCTGGCGTCTGAAAAAATATTTCGAAACTTTTATTTTGTAGTGAAATGTATTTCCGGAAGCTTAGTGTTTTTCTGGTTTGACGCTGCTGTGGGTAAGCAAGCGGTGGTGGATTCTCTCTCTCGTCTCTCAGTGCTCTGATGCTTCGGACACTCATTTCACAGGACTGTAGGTTGTATCCTTCTTTCACCTGATTGACTATTTAACTATTTACTACTTAAAGACAATTACAAGACAGTATAATATCGCTCTGTGTAGGATGCTTTACATCCAAGTGAAGGTATTAGGGTGTATGTCACTATGGTTGTGTGATTTCAAAGCCAATATAAGAGGCAGAATATGAATGTTAATTAATCATTCAAAATTGTTCTTTGGTTGGCTAATGAGTCATCCCATTATACATGAGAGCCAGACCAGAGAGGTTATCCAAACAGTTGTGGGCAGATTATTAGAAACAATGGGCGCTCTTTAATTTGTAATCCCCAGGCAAACCCTCTTCCATCCTGAGTGACACTCGCAAACCGTGACCCCTGAATGAAAGGGCCAACTCTGAATATGGAAATGAGACTCTGACATTAAGAGTCATGCTGCATTTACATTAAAACCTTCGTTCATTTTGCCATTCACCTAATTCAAACAACATGAGGGAATGTCCAAAAACCAGCCTACTGAGTGGACACGAGAGATTGGAATAATGGGTTATGGGAGTGGGGTATTGCCTGATCTTATCATGTTTTTTTCGCAAGGTTTAAATGCAAGTTTCTATAGAGGAGGGTTATTAATTTGAAGGGAAGTGTTGTAGAGAAAGAGAGGGGGAGACGGACCGAGGGAGAAATAATTAAGCGGATGAGATGCAGAGTGGTAAAGGTTCTTGTCGGGCCATGAGGGGCTGTGTGTGAGCTGCTGTCCCTGGAGCTTTGATGCCTGCTGCAGGGCCCTGTGGTGAGGGAGAGGATGAGTCTGGCATTGCAGCAGAGGACAGAGATAAAAACTCTCTCTCTCTCTTACACACACACACACACACACACACACACACACACACACACACACACACACACTGAAGCAGGTGCAAAGGATCCTACAGTGAGGTGAGAATTAACCAACATATATGCATACTATTTCACACTTGTGCTTAACACATATTCATTCTTTTCTTGTTTTTTCTAAGGAGAGATAAGAGATTTCCAAACAAAAGTTGTGTGAAAAGTGAGCATTTTGACATCGTTGGCAGTGTTTTTGCAGAACCGTCTCACATTGGCGTTTTTGTGTGGCAATAGGTTTGCAAGAAACTCGAGATCCGATAGAATGAAGTTGTAAACAAACTGACAGCATGGTTAAATGATCTATTTATCTGTGGGTTCTTGTACTCTTGGACTTGGACGCAACTAACTTGATGCAAACAATGTCATCGTAACTGATAGAAATTATTCCCAAACTAACAAAACAAAGATACAAAATACAATAACCCTTTAACTGCCAAATACATGACCCAAACCTTTAACCTGTCAACCAAAAACCAAGTCTTAATGCCAAAGCTTGTGGTGACCACATGTTTTTCTCTAGATGGAAGGGTGATTCCCAGCAGTGTGTGTGTGTGTGTGTGTGTGTGTGTGTGTGAGAGAATAGATTTGAATAATACACAGTATAGTACACAGTGGATGTTTGTCAGTATTTCAGACATTCGCTTTCTTACTCTGCCTCTTTAATCTTCACCAGACTCTTAGGTTAGTTCCCCTTGTGTGTGTGTGTGTGTGTGTGTGTGTATCTGTGTGTAGTCACTTGAACAGAAGCCTCTGCTAATGATTACACAGCAGAGTGTTGCGGCGCCCCTGCACATGTGAGAAGGGCTCTCGTTATAGTTTCCAAACAGCTTTTCTAGAATAGCAGAGGAAGCAGACAGAGGCACATTCAAACGTTTCACATCGCCTCTGCTCCCCACTCTCCCCTCGCAGTGGAGGTGTTGCAACAGTATCGGTGACGGATGCTAATTGCAGCTTTCACACTTACAATGACTCAAGGTTTGTTTGCCCCCCTCATTTTTTTATCAAAATCATTTGCATGCAGTATGCAACACCCACATTGCGGCCTTATCAGAAGCTGTTGCTTCGTTCCACGAGAGGGAACGACGTCCCGGAGAAGTGCTGTTAATCAACTTGACAGTTACAGATGAAACGGAGCCCTGTCAGCCAGTATAGGTGAGGACGCTGTGTTCACAAATACTGTGCAATGATACGACCATTTTGAAACGTGGCTGTGACGATTGCTTTCAGTTAGGCTTCCGTCCGACACAGTGTGTATCAATTGAAAGGTAGCAGTGGAGGTGACCTTGCAGAATCTTAAGATGTTACATGCATAATGGGTACTGGCTGACCCAAAGCCTTACAAGCTTTGTCCTGAAAGCACAGAGCTTTTATATGTTTTTCCTCCGCAGGCTCTCTGACTTCCAGTTGCTCTTTAGTGTTTGTCTGTTGGCTCTCCCCCACCTCTCTCCCTCTGTCTCTCTCCAAAAACCCTGTTTCCTTGGCTCTCCTGCTGGGCACAACATGCCTTGCCAAGGGGAATACTCAGTATTTATGCCTCTTAAAATGAACAAAAACAAGATGAAATTGCATTTGCATCCGTTACTTGTAAATACGGCCGCACAAATCAGGTTTTCAATCTAATAAACACATTGTGCTAGTTAGACCCTGTCAATCGCGCTGTATGAGGAAGAAAACAGTGGAGACTGTCTGCTGTTCACAGGACAGGCGGACAACCGGTTGCCAGAGGATGAGTGGGAGGAAAGAGAGAAAAGAGAAGAGGCATTCAGGGGAGAGATAGCTAAATTGAAAAAAGCATGAATAGGGAGCTCAAAGACTTCACAGCACAGATTCCTGGAGGCTTTGCTTCTATAAGAGTTGAGAGACCTTTGCTGTCAGTCATTTGTTGGTCCACTGCTACTTGTGAAGAAGTGCAAGCTAGCCAAAGTGTTGTTAGAGCCAGATCCCAGTTTAGTGGGCCACCCTGGCCAATCCGTCCTCATTTCCCCAGGCGCCTCTCTGTCTCCTCGGGTCGAATGGCTCAGTCTGTGCGCCACCCGTCCCGCGTCCCCCCTTTTCAGAAGAGTGGGATCAGCAGACCGAGGTGACAAAACAAGAGCACTCCTTTGTGGTGGTTGGGGAGGAAGTGGAGGGTTGTCTGACGATCTCAGCAGTGGACCACCCTTTGACAGTAACATTTGGAAAGTTGTGAGGACTGAGCAGACACAATAAGGAGACCTGAGAGGCTGACAACAGGACCCAGAATAATGTGTACTATAGGCTAAGACAAAGAAGGTCAGGACAGTATGATCTGGAGTTGACACAGGTGTAAATATAGTTTTTGACACATCCCTCCAAACTTTTGGAATGTTGAGTATTACTTTAACTAAAAACCCTTTGCACGCTAAAGCTTGACGGACCTGCCATGCCTACGGTCACTCTGCTATGATTGGACAGTCACTCTTTGGGGGTTGGGTTTAGCAAATAGGTAATTCAGTAATCAATGCACCATCGGCTGTTTCCTTAAAATGCTGCTGGCTCGATTATGGCGACACACGAGGGGAACTTTAGACAGAGAAATAATTCTCGGACATTTAGAAACATTTAGAAACTGAACTTTTTATAGAGCTCAAGCAGCCACACGATCAAGTGTCTCTTGACAGATAGCAAGAAAATGGTGGTGAGCAAAATCTAAATGTCAAAACTTGACATACCAAACTTTCTCCCCATCGAGTGTTATTTTATAAATCTAGGTTATATTTGGTTTCTGGGGCATCACGTCTTAGTTTTTTTTCTGTGTGTCTTAGAAACCATCCATCTTGACTCTCTGCCAGTAAGTAGTTCTGGGATACAAGCTCAAAAAGAGCTGTCCCATGTTTTGATGTACAGAAAGAACATCAGAAAATTATCCGGTTTTTTTTCCTGGCCTGTGGTATTTTTGGCCTCCCATCAGCCTGTGCAACAGCTTGATCAATTGACAGGAATTCAGAAGCCAGTGAAGTTAAAATGTCCGGAGATATCTGTCGGAACACTGAAGAATTCCCGGATGTTTGACAGCATGAAGCTACAACACGCCGGTGGGAGAGAAAAATAGACAGAGAAGAACACTAAGAGGAAGAAGAAGAAAAGTGGTTCTGATTGTTTTTTAAATGACTGTGTTAGAAGAGGTCTTGGTGATTCAGAGTGACATCTTTAACCTTCCACAGAGCGGGTTGTGTCTGAGGGGGTGAAGGAGAAAGCTTTATCATTGTGAGTTTTCTTTCTTCACCTGTGCATGCTGCCACCTGTCATTAACAACCAGAGGAGGCTGTGAGGACAAGCGTTTAGTCATCCTCCCACACGACACCTTGCTAATCAGGGAGGAAGATGTAATTAATGTTGTTGTTGTCACGTGTCGCGTATGCCTGGACGTCGATCTCACGCCGAGATTTCAAGCAGCGGTCGTAATCCTTCTGTTTGCCGTGGCACTCCCAGGGTGAAGGGGTCTGTCTGTGTTTAGCCTGCCCGGGACAGAGCTCCTCCGATGGGCTACAGGCTTCTGCCACTCTCCCTGTGGTTCTGGGATCAGCAGGGCACAGGGGATTACATGGCCACATAGAGGGAAATGTGCTCTACGCTCAAGCACATAGGCACATTTCAGATTTGTTCTCCAAATCCAGACACAAAAGGCTCTATTGAAATAGTCAGAGATATTCTCGTATACTAAACTCATTCACGTTGAGGAGTCTCAGGGTTGCAATGCTCCTCACCTGCTGTCAGACAAGAAGATTCTTTGACGTTTCAGTTGATGTCTTTGCTTCTCATCAAAGACACAGACGCGCAAAACAGTACCGATCCAAATCCATGTCAGCTGCAATATTTAGCAGGACTAAGGGGAGAAGATGTGTTCTCCTGTTTGTCAAACAGCCTCATGAATCTTTTCTGTTGTTTGCTTGTGCACACAATGGTCTCATTCGAGATGCTCTGACATGGGTTGTGCCTGACAGTTTCTGACATGAGTCGTGTCTCATGTTGAAACTGAGACAGAGAGAAAGGATACGGGACTGATTGGTTCATACTGGGTCACTGTGAAGCTCCAGGAATCCATGTTTAAAAAGGGTCTGTGAAAGAGAAACTGCAGTCTACAAGCCATTAGATCTCATGAATACCTGAATCTCAGTATGAATTGTACCCGCATGTGAATGATGTCCTTCCTTTTTCTTCTACTGGTCCCCCGTTACTCACTCCGCAATTAAATCTTTTCAGAGTGAAGATTAAACGGATGGCCTGAGGGCTACATGATGCATTTAGAGTGCTGGACGTTTTATATTCATATTGAATGGCTGTAACTGATTGACCCTGGCTTTCTTCAGCTCACTGCATCACCTCCTCACACTTCTTTGCTTGTTTATTCATCTTACTTTCTGTCCTTATGTCTCTCAGGTTCTATGCCTTTATCCTAATATTTTCTGCCTGAACCAAAAAAAGAATACAATCACTATTTTTTACAACTTTTTCTTTCACAATGGATGTGCGAGCAACTGTAACAAACTAATTAACTTTAAGAGCTTTTACTTCTGTAGGCATTTCTAAAACGGGGAGGTTTGAATCTGAATATTATTTATCCAGGAACATATCACCAGCTTCTCAAGGCATTGTATAAAAGGAAGAGTGAAGCTATTTCCATCTCAAATACGTTATGCAACGCTGCATGTGCATTCATCAACAGCCCAGGTGCATCTGGATTAGCAGTGACAATAAATGAGTAAAGCATTACCCCATCTATCACTCGCTGTTTTATCTCTCTTTGGTTCACATTTGGTCTCCATACACTTCTTCTCCTTCCCGTCTGTCCTTGCTTTCTTATTGATACTCTCTTCATCCTCTCACTTCTCAGACAGAGGCTCCGGGAGGCGGAGTGATTGACAGGCCTTTGCTTTGTCGCCGCTATATAATACCCCTCCCACCTCTGCCGTTGCCAGGGTGACAGATGGGTTTTCTCTGCCGAAACACTCCGTCTCCATTTCTGTCACCTCGGATTGGGGAGCGAGAGGGAGAGAGAGAGGAGGGGCAGGTGAGACTCAGTCAATCCTATACACTTCCCGTGACAAATGACAGCGATACCGACAAATAGTGTACAGCGAGTGTTCGCTTATGTTTCTGACTGGGACGGTGTCTCTTAGCCCATCGCGCTCTGCTCAACACCAATCTTGCACACTATTCTCTGGCTGGAGCGTTAGTCGACATAGAAAGCAGTCCAGGGCCTGTGAGGGCCTGTAATACACCTCCACACCATACAGGCTTCTTTAGCACAGTGTTGTGGCTGACTGCACTACCAGAGGTAGCAGTCTTTGATTCAAAACCTAGATCAGGTCAAAAAATAGCCTGGAGCTGTTTCTGCAGCTAAAGTGACTCTCATTTTGTTTAGCTCTCTTCTTTCTTGCCTCTGTCGGGCTTTCTCTTTGTCACTAGGCATCAGCTCTCACATTGTTGCTGTGAGCACAGTTCATCATTCACACAAGCTGTGCCCATGGCACAATTGGGCCAATGCCAAGTGAGATGGATGACATCATCCATCTTGCTCGTCGCCAATCCAATCAGGCTCCCAGAACCTACCAGTGTGCCGCCTTGGACATGATTAGCGCCGAGTCCATGACATCATCCTATCCCTACGGAGGTACTGACATCATCACTATCCAGCGTGAGTCGATTATTAGAATCGCTGGTGTCTAATAATCTGTCTTTACTAGCAGTGATCACACTCCTGAAAGGATTTGGGCATGCATCATGCTGAACCAGGTGTGAAGAATGACTCATATCTTGACTGTCTGTGTTGCTGTTCCAAACAAGCCGGATCATTTAAACTCTCACACATGCATGTGCGAGCCTGCAAAAAAGGTAAACATGCACACCTGCTTTCTTTGTTTCCGGCACCTCTTATATACAATCCTTTCCAATCCGATCCAGTCCGATCCTATTTCATCCGGCTATCTGATCCGATCCTATGCAATCCAATCCTATCCGATGTGATCCAATCAGACGTGATCCAATCCTGGCAGTTCTGATGTGATATGATCCGATCTGATCATATCCTGTCCGATCATATAGCATCTGATCCGATCCATTTACATTCTGTCCTATCCTGTTCTGTCCCATTCGATTCCAATGGATTTGAATCCCCTCCGCTCTTTGTAATATTGCTGAGATGGCTGTATATGAACATGAAAACAATGTGGAGAGCAACTGGACGATCCGACGCACGGCACGGGGGAAGGAGAGTAAGAACAAAAAGGTGTTATCATTTTCAGATTCAATGTTCATGCACCTTAGTGATAATTAGTGAATTGTCTGTTTGTCATGACTTGTTTTTAAATTTGTGAATTTAATGTTTCAATACTTATTGAAACATTATCTAAAAGTTTTGATTTTGAAAAATATTTACATAAGAATTAAATGTTCAGACGAAGGCTGTTAAATCTGAAAATAAAATTATTAAACTTTAGTAGTTTATCGTTCAGCTTTTTGGGTGTTATCTGTAGTATTAATAATAATGGGCCAAAATTATGTAAAATTGCATTGTTTTAAGTTAAAAACTATTAAATTGTCTCGTCTCCTAATCTCTCTCAAATCTCCTGGTATCTTTTGTTTTCCGTCGGAAATTTGACAATGTAAAAATGATTACTGGCACATGCAGACACATGTGCCGACGTGAAAATAAGCACTGCTTATTTTTTCCACTTCAAGCAGTGTGAACATACAGTAGGTCCAAGAAGTAGCAGAAGCAGACAAATGTTAAACTTTCTCTTACACGATATAACTTTGGACTCGATGGTTCATAATGAGCTTTACCTTTACGGGACAGGTAGACAGTGGAGCTTCTCCAATGTGACAGGGACCTTTAGAGAAAGATGTGGCCTAAACTTGCTCCCTCCCTCCCTCCTCTCTTTCCTCCATTTCAGTTATCCAAACAGTGCTGAGCCTCCGCTCCCATGCTCTGTTAGCACCGACCTCTAGTCCATCCCGGCAGGCTCTCCTTGGAGACCTCTCTCTCTCTCTCTCACACACTCTCACTCTCACACACACACATACACACACACACACACACACACACACACACACACACACTCTCTCAAAGTAATCAGAGTCAGTGGGGCCTATCAGCTTCCCGAGGGTTACCTCACCGTGTACATGTCTTACACAAGGCCACAGAGCAGTTCAGCTGTCCCTACACGCACGCACGCACGCACGCACGCACGCACGCACGCACGCACGCACGCACGCACGCACGCACGCACACACGCACACACACACACACACACGCACGCACACACACACACACACACACACACACACACACACACACACACACACACACAAACAAACACACACACCTTGGCTTGCAGTTTTTGTGTTTTGGCTCATTCCAGCATTCATTATACACGCATTCAGTCACAGTGTAATTTATTTATGTGTGGGTACACCGGCTGGTGAGTCTAGTCGGCGGATTAATGCTTCTTCCTATTAAGCCCCGTCTTCAGTTAGATCTGTGCAGCAGCAACAGCAGTGGAGCCCTAAAACTCACTACGCACCGTAGATTCTTCTTTCTTCTGTATTCGTTTCTGTCTTTGAAGCAGGCTGACGTTCTGAAAATAAAAGGAAGAACTGAAAAAAACAAAAAACATCAGGGGAAACGCTTACGAGATTCCCCGACAGAACGAGGTGAGTTCCCACGGGGAGATGAAACGGTAATATTGAAGAACGGATGACAAACACTACTGGTAGGCATGAGCGGGTGTTCACACACACTTACAAATACAAATAGGGTTTATTAAGCTCTTATCATGTGTACTCATTCCTTCGAGGTAGCAGCTAATAGTGGTAATGTCTTCATCTCTGATTAGGTCAGGAACAACAGAGATAACACTCAGTCTGTCACCCCCTCACAAGACCACAACATATTGTTTTATTTTCTCTCCTCATCTCTTCTTCCTAACCGCCTGTTTCTTAGAAGTTCTTGTTGTACACCTGGATCATTATTTTGTAGGCACACACACACAGATTTCCGTGGTGCCATATCTGTGGATTATTTCTTAGCTATGTGTTGGTATTTTTGAGGTGAGTTTGTTCCCTCCCTGTCGGGAGTCAGACATGTGTGAGAAGAAGCAGACGAGGGAACAAGGTGAGCCGCTGAGCCGATAATGAAGGAAGAACCAGGTGGACGAGTTGGACTGAAGGATTAGTCACGAGGGGCTGGAGCCGTGTACACACGCTGTCTCTTTTTGGCATACATGAACACACAAAAACACACACACACACACACACACACACACACACACACACACACACACACACACACACACAGCTGCATCCTGTCACATTTGCAGTCCACCCAATTTGCTCAGCAGGTATGTGACATGTTTGATTAGGGGTGGATAATGAGCATCATTTCTGATCTTCAGACATGGGGAATGTTACAGCATGAGGAGGACGCGTCACCGCTTACACTCCGTAAATCCCTATGGCCTGCACAGGATTGGGCACACACACACACACACACACACACACACACACACACACACACACACACACACACACACACACACACACACTGTAATTATTAAGAGCTCAACGTGATCTGAGAAAATACATTGTGACTGCAACTTACAAAATGAGAGAAAGTAAAAAGCAGCAACACTCATGTAGCAATATTTCACTGGCACAGCTGCTGCCCTGGGGGCTTTTGTCAGCATTCAACAGTGACAGTAAGATAAAACACATTGTCAAAAGGTGAGGGATTGTGGGTAATATTTTGAACATGAAATTCACCACACAAAGCACATTTCTGGCTGTCCTGGTAGCTGCTAGTCAGCAGCATATGTATCATTAATTCTGACACCATCCCGATCAGCATGAGAGAGAGGAGGAAAAAGCAGAGATGTGCTCTCTGCAGAGAAAATTCTGTCAGAGACATCCGTACATATCCTACCTCTGCACGGACAGCCACGCAGGAAGGGGGAAAAGGCAAGTGACCTGACAGCGGAAACCCAAATGCGGTATCGATTTAGACTCGGGACATGTTCATGTCCACACACGCAAAAAGACAAAATCAGCTGTCTATTAAAGCCATTACTTCAGCAAGAGAATGTAGAGACCCGCTTATGTCGGTTACAGCTCGTCATCCTCGACATGCGAGGCTTTACATTACCAGAGGATGCGTAATCTGTGGATTATTTTACGAGACCGGCTGCTGCAGCATGAAGATCACTGCAGCGGCGCTCCAAGTCACGGACAGCTGCAGAGAACTCTTCAGGGGCACCGAGTGGGTGTACGATTATGATCCTTGGAGTACTGTACATTATGCAGAGAGAGATAGGAGCTGAGAGAGCGCTAATACAGTATGACTCACGGTCGGTGCAGGCTGAGTTAGGAATTATTTTGTGTGTCTGTGATGTAATGTGTGTCACCTTCACCATGCCCCAACACGTGGCGAGTACCCTGCCATGCAGAGACGAGCTATCCGTCACGGCGACTCACGCAGGATTCATCTAGACCGGTCAACATAGCAAACTTCACAAAAACACAAGTTGTCGAGTGAATCACACCCCGGTGATCACTTTCTCTATCTTCTTTCTCTGAGACTATTCTTCCATCGCTTCATCGCACCCACTATGATCTCACACCTCCGGCTCTCCATCTTCCTCTCTCTGTCTGGTCTTTTCTCTGCACCCCAGATCTCAGTACAGCCAGTCGCCGTGCAGGCCTGCAGGACTTTTCACTCCTCAAAGATGGCAGAATCAGCAATTAGGAAAGCAAATGTGGCATAATGAATGCTGGTCTCAGAGAGAGGGCAAATCAGGAGGGACACAAATGGTCCGATAAAGAGAGAGAGAGAGAGGTAGAGGAAGGAACACCGTGAGGGAGAAAGGTGAAGGGATTTAAAGTGTGTGTGAGGAAGAAACATCTCATCTCGTTATGTGTGATAATTATTAATTATTAATAATCAGCCCATGCTGTGCCCTCTTCTCCATCATTACCAACATGCTGCTCCATCCTTACTGGGATGGACACACACTGGGCACCATGTACAATAGCACAGAAAACCCTCCAATGGAGGCACAAAGGGAGCACAACATGCGTCACAGCCTATTCATAGCTTCTTGCACTTTCCTCGCTTCTTTATCCCGGCTTACTGAAATGGACACATTTCAGACTGCATCAAGTCAAACTACACATATGGTGGATTTAACACCATCATTTCCCACCTGCAGGTGAAAGCTATTTACGCCATCAGCTCTATTTCGGCCCGGCAACTATGCCGCCACATTACAATGTTTTTGCCAGCGTCTCATTCAGTGATGATTTCCATGATGCAGGGAATTTATTATCAGGCGGTTTCATTTTTTTTGTTATATAGTCCTTCCACGGGCCCTCTGTTAGGTTTCCTAGCAACAGGTCTGTGTGAGGGCTGGCACAAGGGGGGGGCAGCAGCGTCCCCATGCTGATTACTCTCTAATTACTTTAATGGAAGTGAGGCTCTCTGGGTATGTGCCTCCCACCGGCTCATAGGTTTTTTTTCTAGGCACCCATAGATTGGCAGCTATCAAAGAGCCCATTAGCCATCTACTCTGCATCCATTTCATGCTGCAGGGGCCACTTCTCTTTCTTTTTTTATTTGTCAAATACAGCTGTACAATTGCACACTGGAGGATCTATTCTAGTGGCAGACAGTAAGGTACATTTACTTAAGTACAATTTTGAGATACATGGACGTTTTTCTATTTTATGCTACTTTATGCTTCTACTTAAGTATATTTTATAAGGAAACATTGTGCTTTTGACTTCACTGCATTTTTCTGAAAGCTTTAATTAATGGTCACTTTACAAACATATAGTGATTATCTCAGAAAAAACAATGTACTGTTACAACCTAAACAACAGTATATAAAGTATACACCACTACAACTACAACATGTGATGCATTTATGTTAAGGTGCAAATAATAATACAATATAATATAACAAGTAGGCATTCTTCATAAATATTACTTACTTTTGACACCTTAGGTTAATATGTTCCTGGTAGTACATCTACGTTAATTTTGAATGCAGTCCTTTTACTTGTAATGGTGTACTTTTACTTGTACTACTTTTACGTTTTGTAAGACATCTGAATAAGCTTCCCACCATTGATTCTCCCTGAAAAGGAACTCATTTGAACCTTTAAAGAACTATATTTCAAACTGAATAATGTTGCACGAAAGACAAATTTATTTCTAAAAGAATTTGTATAATCGATTATTTATTTCCCATATGAGATTACTCCGCTTTTGATAGTAAGACTGCTTTTTTTGAAGTCATTTTGGAAAATTCAGTGCACCCACAGTGCATTAGTACACTCATTCACAGGCCCACACAGCACACACGCCGTCATCCATGGGTAGCATTGATGTTATTCATCGGACTTTTGTCATGATGAAGAGACCTGAGATTCTTTTGAGGCAAATAGTAAAATGCATCGATGCAAACTGAGGAAAATAAAAATAAGCCGAGTAGGAGGAAGAAGTGGAGGAAAATGATAAGGAGCCGAGGGGGATGAAAACATAAGATATGTTGCCTGCTACGAAGAGGTCCCATGGAGACATAGAAACTGCATTTCTAAATTTCTGATGTGTGGATGTGTTTCTTTGTGTACGTGTACATAAGTATGTGTGTTTATACACATGTACCCCACCCGGTATTGTGTGGGTGGAGATGTTGAACACGCTGGAACAAGTTGGACAGAAATAAAAGATGTTCCTTCAGGCTAAATATTCACCTCACTCTCACTGTTTATCGCTGCGATAAAAACTCATCTCTTATTGAAGGATTTTAACAGAATGAAGTGGCAAAATCCAAATACATCACCTTCAAAGTGCCACAGCTAATCCCTCACAATGATTCATTTTAGTTCAGTGCGGCTCCATCTTGATTGGATTATTAACATATTTTGACATTTAATTACAAGGAGTCGGTGGTTGTGCATATAGACCTTCCTCGTGTATAGAATCGTGACGGGTGTTTGACAATCATGCTGCAATATACTCCTTATTCCTGCTATGATTTCTGATGTAACATACACTCTTATTGGAAAGTTCATATCCTGAAGACATAGTTTGAAATGCAAATAATCAGAGGCCAGGAAAAGAAAATACCACCAAACGTCCATGGTCGTTCACAGCTCAGCGCACTCGTTTGTGTCGTTTCCACTAAGCCTCCAGCTATGACCCACCTTTCTGCAGAGACGAGAGTGAATACTATGGAGCTGAGAGTACAGTTACAACACATTTTCTTATATTTCCTTTCTTGTTGCGCCAGGATTTACTGGGAACATCCCCGTGGACTTCCTTAAATAACATTTTTTTAAACTCACAAAATAGAGGACAAAGTTTTGCACTGATGATCTTTGAGATGCACGCTGTCGGAGAACCAGCGCGGGGCTGTTGGTGAGTCAGAGTGTGTAGGCCGAGTGCAGGAGGAAAGGAAAGAGGCGTCTATGTATAGAGTGCGTCTTTGTGGCCGGCTAAAGACTCTGACAGCTTCAATACACAGCAGATTGCATAACTGTCATCTCTATAAAAAAAAACATATATGTACGTGGATGAGGCACAAAGGGTTATACTCCTCGTCCCGGGGATTTGTTTTCATGCCCACCTCATCACTAAACAATGTGTCTTTGAAGATGTTGTGCCCACCGCTACCCACACACCCACACCAATCAGTCAGGGCAGCTTATCCAAAACACTATTCAAATCCACTCACGGCATGTGTGAGCTGTGTTATTGGGGGCTGGGGGTGATAAGAGGGGTGGTGCATGTGCAGAATCCCCTGCACTCACACGTGTGTGTGTGTGTGTGTGTGTGTGTGTGCTTATCTCTGCATGTGTTTTGAATACACTGCATGTGCATGCACGAGTGTGTGAGCAAATGTGTGTATATTTATGTCTGCGCTTCTGTCATTTCCAGCATCCCGCTCTCGCTTTGTCTCCTAGTACATCTCTCGATGCGTATTCCCGGAGCAGAGAGAGAGAAGCGAGGTGTCAGATTCTCTACACATTTTCCAGCCGCAGTTATCTGATAACTTCTCACCACTTCCAAAGCTAACTGGGAGCCAGACAGTTTTTCTTTTTGTTTGTTTTTTTGTGGTGTTCACTGTGGCGTCAGCTACTATTTCATTTGAGGCTGGGGAAGACAGAGCTGGGGGATTACCAGCAGAAAATGGGTGTGCGTTTTCTCGTGCATGACAGAATCCCAGAGAGTGTGTACTAAGCAGTATTCTCTTGCTTGCATTAATGAGTCAGCAGATTCAGGCCTCTGAAATGTCCCTCAGGTGCGAAGAGCAGAGCGAGCGTTTGAAAAGGGCATCTCCCTATTCGACATTCCATTTATTGCATAACTATCTAACCTCTTGTTCTGTGTCATTCATGTTTGTCCGGGGGGAATCAAACGCAGTGAGGAGGAGGGGGGGGGGGGGGGGGGGGGGAAACATAGTAGCAAAAAAATGTCCCACTCCTTATTTCATGGATTATGAAACAGAAGATCGTTGGATAATTTAACATTAACATTTTTTTCTTGTTTTTATTTATCTTTTGTTCTCAGCCAGCTATAAAGAGAACATTTATTTGACGACACTATATTGATTCCTAACTACCAATTTAGTTTCATGTTAATGATTGAGACATTGGTCATGTGGCATCAGCTGCACCTCCTCACACGTATCCAGATGGCCAGTGTGAATCTTGGCCAAGACCTCGGTTTGCATTTATAAAAAGGAGCTTAGAGCGCTGCCACAGTCAGACTCATTATAATTCCTTAAGTGCATTACATTGCATTTACATGGATTTTTGTGTTTGATAGTGCTGAGAAAGACTGATATCAAGTTGTTAGTCGTGCACAAGCAAGGTCAAATCTAAATAATCAGGAAATCAGGTATCGGCAACATGAAGAAAACGGGGACGATTTGTCAGCTTGCATACTTTCATTGTGTGATGTTGGCAAAACCTGTTTATAAGTCACGCTGAAAAACAAGAGTCTACACAGCCATGACAGCAGACAACCTCACTCAACTTTGACCTGACGATGGCTGTGGGGTGAAATCACTGTCAATATCCACGCGCACAAATAAGATCCATGCACGTGCGTGTGTAGAGGTCCCGCCCCTGCAACTCAAACAGCCGTGCATGCAAATTGCTTTTGCAAATTCAAAACTACTAAATTCAAAAGTACTAGTACTAATACCATACTGATGAAATAATCCACTACGCGTACAAGCATGCATTCAAAACCTTCGTCAAGTATTATCAGCAAAATGTGCTGAACGCACTAAAAGTAAAAGTACACATGCAGTAAAATCTGTTTTACTATTATATCTGATGTTTCAGGATATATATTATTGCTGCATTAATGTGTATGTTGCATGTTTTTAACTTCTTTGTATAATGTGGGTTAGTTTAATCTAGACTAGAGCAATGCATCATATTATATAAGCGTATGTTTGTAGTGTCAGTCCAGTACACTATTTACTTCTGAGATGTATGGAGCAGTGTTTATACCGCCACCTAGCTTCTGTGTCGGGAGTGATATCCGGCCAATCCAAAGACCAGGATTGTAACCAATTAAATCTACAGATAGAATGGTTACTGGGTCCGCCTACTTACTGTCTAAAAGAAAAACCACTCGAGAGCTAGCAGGTGAGAACATCTGGGAATAATGAGATTTGGTGCCAATCCATCAAAAAGATCATACAGATATTTCACTCAATATCAGCCGATTTTGACCTGCTGCTGGCGCAAGAGGAAAAATCAAAGGATCACCAAAGTCAGTATGCTTAATCCTCTGGGGACCATGCATGTCTGTACAAAAGTTTCATGAATCCATTCAACAGTTTCTGTGATACACAGTCTAGAGTAAACTGACCTAGCTGGCCTTGCCATCCCTAGAGCCACGCCGCTAGACACTAAAAGTAGTATTGCCAATACAAAACCTATCCGTTTTAATCTGTACTTTATAGTTGAGGGGGCTCCATGGAGAATACCTTACTTTGACTGCCTTTTTATTGTGATGTGACTTTACCAGCGGTCCACAGAGCCATTGTTTTTGCTCCATCTATTACCTTGAATATTTGAAGCTTTATGAATAGTCGTCTCTAATCTCGCTGTGTCTCATAAAGCCTGGGGGAAACGGCCTGTAAAAACAGCATGGCTCGCTCCTCTTTAACACTGCTCCACAGCTTGAACACACACACACACACGTACGCACACACACACACACACACACACACACACACACACACACACACACACAATCTCCCACTCTATTTTCTCTCTCTCTCTCTCTCTCTCTTACACTAACAAATGAATTCCTGCTCCCACTGATCATAGCCATTCCCGATCATCTGTCTTCATTGCCGGGGCTTGGGAGACAGCTGGTAGCGCTGTATTAGGTTGAAAGATTAGTCTCCACTATATTCAGCTCCCTACACAAGGTCCCACATCAGCAAGTGGATAACTAGCCCCTGCCCACTTGTTCTCCCTCTCTCTCCCAGCTCAATCATGAAACCATTCACATAAGTGGGCTCTAATTCACGCCAACAATAATGCTCATGTCCTCTTATGCAGAGTAACAAGTAACGAGCGATTTTAGAAATGGACAAGTAAGGCCGATAGTAACATCTGGACACTACAAACAGACAGATGAACTGCTTGTATGCTTAACATCGGAGCAGATGCTATACACACACATTTCCTCCTCAAACCTGGAGTCTGGTTGATGTATAGACGGAGCTCTGCAGCCCCGAGGATGCAAAGACACTTGTTATGGAGTGGAGAAAGCCTCCATGCTGCACCAGCTCATGCTGCTGTGTGTGTGTTTGAGACGGAGAAAGAGAGATTTATGGTTTGTGTTTTAGGCTGATTGTGCCACCGTGTGATTCATTACATGATCTGGTGTAGAAGGAGAGAGAGAGAGAGAGAGGGGGATGCAGAGAGAGAGGTGGAGAGAGAACAAGGTCAGTGAGAGACCACAGTCTGGCCAACGAAACAGGACGGCACAAAACAAACAAATAAGTCATGGCTGGCCAAAGAGAGAGGAAGTGAGAAGTGAAAACTGAGACTCACTTTGTTCTCATTTCTTCTGAACACATTATAAACAAATTAGAGACTTATCTGCCAAAAAGTATTGCTGAGGTCCCCACTTTTCCTTCACTATCACAGGCTGAAAAGTTGAATATATTCTGGGAAGGAAAAGTTAACAGACTGCAGACTTAGCAGGACATTTTGTTACAAAATGAGTGCAAAGAAACTATGAGTTTCTACAGCGTAGAAATTGTAGCCCTGTGTGTATCTATATTTAATTGTATATATGCATTTGTATCGCATCACTTTTTTTTAAAAATATATTTGTGATTCCTTTTTTAATAATAGTAAAAAAATATGAATACTGTGTATGTTCCTCTACATCTGAGAAGGACCAGTAAGGACTTCCTTATTACCTGCACCAACCCTTCAGATGTGACATCACCTCTAATGCTTTACTAATCTCATGGTGCAGTGGGGTTTGTTCCTGCTCTCCAATCTGTCATCATCAGACTGTAGATCATTAAATTGACGTTTCCGGTGTGTGGTCCCTCCCACACACACACACACACACACACACACACACACACACACACACACAAACTACATTTGTAAGGACCCTTACTGGCATAATACATTCCATATTCCCAAACGTTATGGCCCAAGAAGCACTACTGCAAATGACATCATCATGAGTATAATGACCATTGCAGTGAAATGGAAATAAATTAATCAAATTAAATGACATGTTTTTTATTTAACTATGGCATCATGAAGGGTCTTTAACTGTTTATTTTTGTCTCTTCTTCTATTTATCATCATATTTATTTTTCAGACTATTCAATCGGATCTCTCAGTAAAGTTTTAACGATGACCTTCCACAGGTGCGATGAGCTTACATTTCTCAAAGCATGGTGAGGGGAATTGTTTGCAGGGACTTTTATCTACAGCAGAATACATGCATTGCTTCTCTAAGCTGGTATGAACATGTCGTCAACATGGGAGGAGGCCCTAGACCAATTTTCAATAAAACTGATCATTCTCAGCTTACGTTTTCACAACATACAAGTGTATCTCATCTAGAACATTAGCCTATATGTATATTAATACATTAATACAGCAATATTTATATGACCTCTTAACTAACACTGCATTTTAAAGGGGAACGCCAACAATTGTACACATAAAGATCAGTTTACTTGTCATAGACAATAATTTCCTCTGTGGGACTAAAGGGTACTTCGTCAAGGGTCACAAACATGTACATTGATGATGGTTATCTCAGCTTGAAGAATGGAAAACCTGCGCTACAAACCAGCGAAGAAAAATATGAAAGCTGAATGCCTGCCTCACGTACTGCAGGACAGGTACAGTACAATTTCCTGTTGCTGAAGTAATGTGTATTGAATACACTGTATTCCACACTTGATGTGTTCTGAACTACGTAGACAGACCTTTAGTCAATTTGCCTGCTTCAGAGTGGGAGGCAGCGTCTTTAGTCTCGTCATATAAATGAGAGGCAGCTTGGATTCGCCTCATTTATCCTCCGTCAATGGTGTTTGGGCTTTTAAATTGAGCTGTAAAACAGTATCTGTGTCTGGTGTGGCATCACTATAGGGACGCTTGAGCTGACCAAAATGAAAACGCCAATCCAATCCCAATCCAGAACATTAGCATTATAATAGCTAACCGCAGGGGGGGGGGGGGGGGGGCAGTCTTTGTTAGTACCCGTGTGACAGTTGATGAATTAGCCCACATGCTACAGCTGACATGTACGTGTAAACGGCACCAAGTCATTAAGCGCTCTGTCACGGGGCATTTTACAGACGGACTAAATGCTCATTAGGCTTTCTAACTGGGGAAACAATCAGCTGCAACAGGATTGACAAACAGACGCTGTTTGGCTGAAAAGCTGTTATGAATGCGAAGAGAAGAGCGGAGAAGCCCGATGAGAGGCGATTTATGTGGAAACTATTGTAGAAGAGAGAACATACAAAGACTCAGTTCAATTTGATTTGGCAGTCCTGGGATTATCTTTTCATCTGATTATTGTTTTTCTCAAACAAACACATTCATAAAATGAATATTCGGACTCTCACTGTTAGGTTTGAAAATAGAAGTCTTACAGTAATCTGATCAGGGATCATGCTGCCTATATTATGTAGTGACACAATCTGCAGAAGTCTCTCCAGCAACATCTGTTATTCATTTCTCCACAATATTGAATGCAAGTAAAGCTTGAATGCTTTTACGTTTTTTGTTTAGCCGGCGAAACGCTCACTTGAAAAACGAGTCGGCGTCTGTTGTTGATAGTCAAATGCTGTGTGTACCACACCACCACCACCACCACCACGCCCACCTGTCACACCTGTTCTGTGTGAACATCACACTGCCAACTACTCTGGAACTAAATGTTAAACATAAATATCCGTTTGTAAAAGAGCTGTGACCAACGCGGTTCATTCGAGGCGAGAGATGGGAAGTCTACCGACCGCAGATCTGGAAAGTTCCAGTTATTAATGAATGCTGCTCTGGCAGTGAGGAGGTTGCGGGGGTGACGGCCGCTGGGGAGGAAGGCGAAGGAAAAATGATCAGATGTGGGCGTACGGAAGGACATCTGTGCAGAGAGTTCCTGTTACAGAGCGGGTCAATATCCTACAGCCTTCGTGTATGGATTTCATGCTGATTGCGTGATACATGTTGCACACAGACACACAGACGCACGCTACACACGCGCACACACAAGGGAACAAAACACAATCACCGCTTGTCCCACTGAGAGGAACCACGGGTTTTTGAAGGTGCATCATTTGTTTCCTGTATGCGCCCTCGCTCTGAGCATGGTGCGTTATGTGTGATTTGTTAAGCCCACCTGCATCTCTGGTTTTACTCCCGTCCACCTCTGCTGTCACACACGATACGTTGATCATACCTGGAAAAACAAGACAACAAAATGTCCACTTGTGGTGTTTTACACTCTTTACGCACACACAACACTCTGGACTAATCTGCCTTTGTGCTTTTTTCTATCGTCCCCACATCCTGATATTTATGTTTGTCTTTCTTTGTTTCTGGACGATGACCTTTTCCTTAGCTGCTGTATGTCGTCATAGCAACCTTGTCTGCCAGAGACTGAGCTTGAACCCATCGTGTCTGGTTAATATACACCGTCGCTACCCATTACACATTCATACCCACTTAAAGGGCAATTTGAATGTGCTTAACTTTTCCATAATCAATGTGTCATTATGTATTTGTAAAAAAAAGTAAAGGCTTTCAAGACCAGAGGCTGTCAATAGGCTGTACCAGGGGAAATGTTTTTAAAGGTTATTGAGGGAAAAGAGACAAGAAGCAAAAACACCAAGGAGACCTAAAAGCATTTAGCTCATCCATTACCTCAGTCTGGGAGGTTAGAGGAGGCTGAGAGCACTGGGGACCAGAGAGACAGACAGACTGACAGACTGACTGCGTCGAGGGTCTGAACCCAGATCTACATCTAGATCCAGGCCATGCCCCACCGTCTGGCTCTGACTGTCCATCAGCAGAAAAAAGGCCTCACTATAAACACCCAGACGCTGCAGGCTGTGGGCTCTTCACTAGCAGACACAGGTCTCTTTTTCTACAGCATCAAACTGGGACTTTGGGGGGGGGGGGGGGTCCCACTGCTAACCTCCTTTAGATAATGTATGTGTGGATATTCACATTCATGTTTGGGTAAGTGAGTGTGAGTGCGTGTGTGACTCTTCCATTAGACGGTATTAGATGTTGAACCTCTGCTCTGTCCCGGGAGTGACAGCAGATTGAGGAGAAGATCCCCCAGAGAGCCGTGTGCAGACGGTCCAGTTTATGATGCATGAGTGATCTAAAAATTCACTCTGCGCTTCTGTGTGTTTTTGGTTCCCTGGAACACGAGTGTCCCCCCCCCCCCCCCGACAAGCGCTCACAACTCAACAATTCAAGTCAACAACGCACTCGCACAAAAGGAAGGGGCAAGTGGGAGAAACTAACAAAGACACGGCAACCCCACAATCCTGTGAAGAGCTTCTCACAAAGTGATACAGCAGAAAGAGTTGAGGAAAATAATTGTGCCCAACGTGATGCAAGGTAACATCGATGTGTCAGCTGACGTCTTGAATTTAAGTATATGTTGGACATTTAAGTTCACGCACAGAAAAACGTGCCCTTAGTTGCAGTTAAGGGAGATCCTAATGCTGTTTTGATAGACGTGTACTACCAACTTTGAGGTTTGGTTGACGGCTCATTCCTGTTTTTAACAAGACCATGTCCCTATACACAGTGTCCCCATACACAGAGCATGGCCCATAAAGAAATGGTTGAAAGTGTTTTGTGGAAGAACATGCCTGGCCTGCACAGAGCCCTGACCTCAACCCATACAACACTTTTGGGGTATTTGTCTTTTAATAAGTCCCCTCATCAAAAAAACAAACGCTTGTGGAGAGAATTCATTGAAGATTGTAGACAGTTATACAGATATCCCATTTGGAATTGATTAGAGGTACAAATGTTCCCTATACTTTGATCAGGTGTCAACATAATTTAGTTATTTCTAATAGCACATTTTTGGCTCATATGTTATTTTGAATCTCATAATTCCAAAGATTCACATTAACAGGAATTTTAACAAGAGACACTCAGAGTAGAAGCCTGAATATTAAGTGCATGCCAATATTAAGTACATGCCAATATTAAGTACATGCCATCTCAATGCCATTTCTGACAAACTGAAAACACATTACAGAAGTGTTCTGTGCCTATGCTGAATTAAATGAGCATTATCTTCTGTACTGGACAGCACAATATGAGCAGCTTATTATTTGACCAAGATAAGGCAACAATTATTTTGTTGGCGTTCAACAACTGCAGCTGAGCCCGAGTCGTAGAAGAGCCGTCAAAGCCTCATCCGAGGCGCAGTAGTTGAATGCTAACAAGAGAAGTGTTGCTTTATCTCGGTTAGAATGATAAGGTACTCAAAATTTAATTTCCAGCACAGTAGCCAATACCCATTTAGCTTAAAAGTGTGGACAAAACCCCTCACGATCATGTTTCAGCTTTTCAGAAAAACTAATAAAAGAATCTCTCTATGAAATAAAAAAGAGTCCCGTCTGGCTGAGGCTCCTGGCAGAGAGGTCACCTTAAAAAGAGGGGAGGACTTCATCTCCCTATAATATTGCCATTGTAGTTTTCTGCAGAATAGCATATCTCGTACTCCGCGCTCTGACTGATGGCCCTATCTCATGCATAGTGAATAAGAGGCTATACAGAGAGTTAATGAGTGACCAGCGACAGGGAAATGACTGACATGTTCGAAAGTAGGTCACGGGATATTTTCTGCAACGCGTTTTCAACCCAGCTGAATGCAATCCATCTACCTCCTCCTCTTTCCCTCCAATCTAGCCTTTTTAGAGCCATCGCCCCCCCCCCCCCCCCCACACACACACACACACCCTCTCCTCCCCCGTCCATTCATTGTTACCCAACTCTCCCTCTCTTCGCGTCCCTCCATCTCTCAGAAAATCCCTTTAACAGAGTGAGGACCTTTTCCTCTCCTCCTCCAGGCATCTATTTGCTGCAGCTAATGGATAGTTGAGAAATGACTAGCGGCAGCAAGGAAGGAGGAGGGAGAGGAAGGAGGAGGAGGGAGAGGAAGGAGGAGGAGGAGGCCTGGCGTGGGCTCCTCTTTTGTCTGTAAAATACTATGGATAGGAGACAGACCCAATCACATCACAGCCCTTTAGAAAAGCTCTGGACACATTTTCATACTTTGCTCATATCGAGATGTGCTCTATTGAATTTGGTTTCTCGGATATAGGAGCGATGAATCTTGGTTTAAGAAGTCAAACTGTCTAAAATGATAGCTCATTCAAACAAGGTTTACCTTTAGAGAGGAGGCCCCGTAGACGGTGGAGCCTTTCTAATGTGACAGGAACCTTTAGAGAGAGCTGGCCCACATGCTTTACACATACTATGCTTTTTACTCTCTCTGTCCGTCCTCGGCTCCCTTCTTCTTCTTCTTCTTCCCTCCAGCTCTCTTCAATAGGCCAATTTAGATTCCTTCCTTCTCTTTCTCTCTTCCATTATTACTCTGCCTGTGGTATTGTGGCTGGCTTGTTGCACCCTTAACTCCTTGCCTGTCTCGATGTGGATCTAATGGTTAAATAATGACTACGCATTTCTTCTTTTTTTTTATACTGCTGGCTGATCAGGGTAATAAGTCTCTGTAATCTTTCTCTAATTGATTTCCTCAAGAGGAGGCCTAATAAGATCCAGGGGAATAGTCATTAAGTGTGTGTGTGTGTGTGTGTGAGAGACTGGGTGTTGCCTCCCCTGATGTCTCCTATGAAACAGAAATCAATTAGGTAAACCAAGGTAGGAGGATACCTCTTTTTTGCAAATGTGATAAAACAGGCTGAGCTTGTGTTGTGCAGAAAGAAACAACGTGCGAAACAATGAGGAGCTCAGGTACAAGAAACGCCTCCAGCCCCTTCAGCAACCACGGTCTGTTTACTGATCACAAGGAACAGCTCAGTGCCTTCGGCAAGTTGCTGGCAGCCTCAAGTATAAAACGTGCTGAGTTAATACAAATGTCATGATGGATATTATAAATAACATTATTATAGCACAATCATTCTGTATCGAATATTAAAAATATCTTCAGATATTGTTTATTTTAATTTAGCAATAGGAGGGATAGCTGTAGATGTGTTATGTCTACTCGGAGGGGAAAAGTGACAATTTTGAGAACAACAAACAGTCGAGATGAGACGAAGAAGAAAAGCAAATCAAAAACACTGTGTTTACAACGAGATTACTATTTACAATATTTACACTGATTGTACCAATGAGAGAAAAGTGGTGGTGCCAAATAAAAGCTGCCAAAAACTCAGACAAGCCTTACTCAATACCCAAAATCCAAACCAGCCATGCACACCCTGTACAGAAACCCTCTGTGTGTGCAGTGAAGAGGATATCCATACAGTATAAACTGAGCTCCTGGCTCACCTCTTAGATCTAAAGGAACATTCCACTAACTTCATCGCTGAGTCCAACAGAGTGAGAAACATGACCAGTCAGATGATCAGAAGAGAAAGCACCCTCTGTACTTACTGCAGTGCGCACAGATGTTACAAGCCATACTATCGACACGTAGAATAGAACCTTCTTCCCACTTCAAGATGTCCTTCCGTCAAAACTCAGCTGATGAGGCCCGAGCTGTGACCGAGTCCCGTACATATCGCACATAAGCAGGATTTTCATGGAGTGCATTCACAATGGAAAAAAGTGCACAAAAAAAAAGCAAATTTAAAAGAGCATTTGATGGACACCATTGTTCCACTGTGAAATGCAAAAAGGAAATAAGCTGACTCACAGCTGCATGAGAGTGAAACAAATTGAGACAAACAGTATGCTATAAAAAAAGACTATATTATATTTATAGAGCGGAGTAGGCCTTTCTCACAGAGACATTTTAACATGGTAGACAAAAGAAGCACAGGCGTAAACTAATGATGGCTGAATTCCATTTCGCCGATTCAGTTTCAAGGTCCTGGTATACTGTGCATGCTGGGTCACTGTCACGGCTCAATGGTACACTTCAATGTAATTGAGTCATGGTTAATGTCATTAGTTACACCTGTGCTTTTCCTGCAATGAGACTTTGAATTATCTGCTGTGAGAAAGGCCTATTGGGACCGAGTTATGGACAGAGGAATAGTAGGCAAGGAAGAGCAAAAGAGCGTCTCGACTGTCATGTACCAAGGCTGTAATGGCTGTAATGGCCATCATTTATAGAGGGCAGTGTGACTGATGCGGCCTTGCATCCATACAGCATGTAATAACACGTCATAAATCAATATGGAAAGGTGGAACGGCACGGATCAGATCAGATGTGAGCTTAACATTGAATGTGAGTGCCCTCACGCCGTCGCGCTATTTTACTGAACAGTGTTTCCATTCTAAAAACAGATTAAAAGACGTCTCGCTTTCTCTGTCACTTCCCTTCACTCTTAGCACTCAAAGTGCAAATGGACGACACCTCTGAGAAATTCTAAAATGATCCTCCTTTAAAAGGGAGAAGCAAATTACCGCCGGCCTTTTTCTTTTTTCTTCTTCTTCTTATTTTTTTTTTTCTCTGACGCAAATAGAAAGAATATTTCAATTGTTCTGCCCGACACATTTCCTGCTGGGCAGCAAATCTCGACAAAATCTTCAGAAAGCCTGTTGGTGAGGACGAGCCAGAGAAGCATTCGGGAGGAGAGAGCAGACAGCGAGAGCTCATGTGTGCAAACGAGAGCGGCGGAGAGGAGGAAAGCATTATATTCAATAATTTGATCTTATATGGATACTCTGGAAGCTTGAATGAGCCCATTGCCTGTCATTGTGTGAGAGAATGTAAAGAGCATCTGATGAATGTGGGCATAAGCAGCAGCAGGTACATTAAAAGAACATGCCTCTGCCTATTATAGCTCCGCTTTATGGTCTCCCTCCTCACTCATAACCACATCTTGCAGAAGATAAGACCCTTTCTATTTATACCTGGGTATTTGCTCATGGAAGGACTCATAATGGTTCGGGAATTATGTGTGACAGATGGAGTATTGGTCTTTTTTTATTGTTTGCCATAAAACACTTCTGTACCATTCAGAGGAATCTGAATGACCGTCCTGAGAAGGAAGGAAACGATTGCTCCGTGAATCTTTTTATTATTGTCATGTGTCCACTGAGCCTGAATTATCTATAGATAGCAAACGTCTGTGCCTGCAGGGCAGGAAGTGGTATGTGTGCAGAAGTAGACGGTTGAGTGTGTGATCATCAGCCCCCCCACTGAGGAGGAAAACAGTGTGAAATAGAGACACAGAGCATGTGCCTGTGGCTCTTTGGTGCAGCTTTCACCCAGTTTCATCTTTTTGCTTTCCAGTTTCTCCTTTAGTTTATCACTCTCCGTCTCAACGAAACAGCAGCAGCGGAGCAGAAAGGGACATATAGCCTACCAAGAAAACAGACACCTGGTGATACCAGCAGTCCGCTTTGGAGGTAAAACACTGCCTGCTTTTGTGTCAGCCTAATAGTCGCGCCAACTTCTTTTTTTTTTTTCAAAATCAGGAAGCAAATATTTATTCACTTCAGTGTCCGGCAATGAGCAAGGCAATTATATTTAGTGTAATGTGCCAGGAATCTGGATGCACTTCCTCAAAGGCTTCCCGATGCAGCATTAATATTAAGGTTGTCAACATGACCAAAAGTAGAGCAGATTCATCACTCGGCTGTGAACACTTGACAAAGTGAGCAGAGCTCCAGTGAGCTGTGACAATCTGTGTCAGAGAGACGGGACAATGTGTGTGTGACATGCCTGCTGGCAGGGCTGGGAAGAGTACGAGAGTATTACACTCAAGCAAAAGTAATGTTAATGGTCTGACTTTGGTAACTTTTCTGGTTAATTCTAGCGAGGTTACACTGTTCCACAATAAATAAAAACAGCTATGGATGCGAAGGTCGGAACAATTAGGCCTATCAATAAGCTCTAGAAATAAAATAGCGCGACATATGAACAGCAGACTAAAAGTATCGCCAAAGCAGAAACACTCAGATGTACAAACAGTATACACTCCTCAGCGGCTGCAGCCTCAGACACACATTAAAGCAAAGAAAAGAGAGCTGAAGTGTTTGTGTACTGCGCGTGCACGCTACGTTGCATGGCAACGTTGAGGTTCTCCTCCGTAAATTGGGTTGTACTCACCTGTCTGCGCGTGGTGAACGTCTCTGTTAGTTCATTCTCTAAACATAACACAGCCAGTCCACCTGGACCTGGATACCTACAATTGTACATCATATTTTTGTCGTTTTCATGGTAACGTGATATGTTGCAGCAAAGTGCTGTCCCATTCCTATTTCCACCATCTCAAGCCCTCACAGTCTCTCACACTCACCCACTTACCAGGTGACGTCAGTAAGTCCTTGAGGGTTCAGGGTTTGAGGGTTTAGGGGGGACATTGGGATTGGGGACACTGGGAACCCTAACCCTAACCCTAACCCTAACATCTTAGCCACTCCCACAATGCACCTGCATAGGTGTGTTTGATTTGTGTCTGCTTGCAGGGTGGTGCTTTTTAAAAAATATGCATTATCAATGACTTTTTGTGTTTACGTATGCACCTGAAATGCAGCAAAGTAGCTACAATACTTGAGATTAAAAAAATAAAAAAATGTTATAAAGTATTACAAAAGTACACCAAAAACTACTTTGTAACAGCAACGAGAGTAAAAATGTATCACATTACCTCCATACCTGGCTGCTGGCATTGCAGCAACAAAGCTTGAAACAATGTTTTCTGCAATAATTAGCATGTAAATGAATGGCATCGTACACTGATTGTTATGAGGATGATGAAACTATAGATGACAGAAAAGGGTTTATATTGAGACATACGTACAACATATGAGGCAGCAGACATGTGGAGCCTGTTGTGGAATAAAGACAGTGGAATCAATTTGCAAATGTGCAGGGAGGTGTTTCATTTGTGGGTTGGCTTCACACACAGCAGGTTAATCACCCTGTTGTGTGTGTGTGTGTGGGGGGGGGGGGGGTGTGTGTGTGTGTGTGAGTTCATTTCTGAAAAGATAAAAGGCAGACTAACAGCTCCCAACTTCCCTGTTCTTTTCTTCAATTCAATACTCAATGGTGTGTTTTTCACATTTCCTCAAACTGATTTTAGAAGGACATTTCAGTTTCCAGAGAAACATTTTTCTTGTGTTTGTAGCTTTGGGCATCATCTCGATAGCTAACAATAACATTGGACTCATGGGACGTGGGGCTGAGAATTTGGACCAAACGTCACCATAGACTGTACAGGGTTTCAACAAACCCTAGTGTTTTTGGAAGATAAAATGAAGGTTAATTAAATCAAATCGAAATCGTATTGTGGTGGCAGACTTTGTGATATCAGAAAATAGATCGAAAAAATGGAGAAAACGACAAAAAATAAGAGCCAAGTTGTAATATATCATAGTTTTCCTTTAAGAGATTTGTGAGATAGCGCGGCAGCGTTTCTGTGTGTCTGCCAGAATAATGAAAGCTGGGCACAGCTCCTGTCCGTTTACAGCGTAAACAGCACAGAAACGGCCTTCCTCCGCTTTTCTCAGAGGGGGATGGGAGTCTGGCAACAGAAACACATCTATACACACAGACATGCAAATACAATCATCACCCGTGGAATCCTTCATCGGTTTACCGGTTTCTGTTGTATTATGTAAAAGCAGACCAATCACTGAGATGTTGGGTTCATCAATGCAGGGTTAGGGTTAGGCTTTATAAAGCTCATAAATACACATCCCGCTTCATCTGCAGCATAACAGCCCTCGGTTCTGCTATCTCAGTGTGTATCGGTTGTACAAATATACAAATACAAATATGTGACTTTCTCTGAGCCTATAAATAGAGAGGGACCCTGTGTAAAGCTGGTGTCTTACACATGCTGCATTAAGGCCTGTTAACCTGGACAGAGTACACATGCAATGCTGCATCAGCACTATTTCTCTCTCTCTCTCTCTCACACACACACACACACACACACACACACACACACACACACTTGGGAAAAAGCCAAGAATAATGTGCTGGTAAAAGATAGCATTTATTTACATTTAACGCATGTTTGCTGTGTGTTCTGTGTGTGTGTTGAAATAGAAATATCAGGGCACAGCGAGGACGGTGACAGCTCATACGTGTGATCCACCCTGCTGACCCTTGACCCCCACATTGGCTATTCCCATCATCCTATTGTTTACTCTCCCAGACCCAATCAGCCGTCCCAGGACTGTCTCCCACGGTGACCGTGCGGCCGGCCAATGAAGCGAGCTCTCCCGGTGCTCTGTGCAAACTGGACTTGTTTCAAATGTGTGCTCAGCCACACACACACACACAAACACACACACACACACTGCGGGTCTGGGAGCCAACACAGTGAGCCCACATCGTCGTGTTAAAGTGAGAAACTGTCAGGCCTCTGTTTGCCCATTAGCTGCCAGCTAGAAGGTCGGACAGGTTCTTACTCCTCACAAGGGCGTGGAAAAGCTGGTTGTCCCTGCAGCGGTGTGTGTGCGATTATATAAATTCACAGCTTTGACATTATTTTTCATGTTGCTGTTTTCTTTTCATTGTGTTTTTAATATTATTGATTTGCTGCTTCCCGCTCTAAATTCCCATGCCGCTCCCTTCCTTTCTCTTTGTTCCATTGCTTCCTTTTGTATTTATATAAGAGCATTTCCTATCCCACTTTTCTCTCTCTTCTTCCTTTGGCATTTATTTTCTGCACGAATCAAGTGTGAGAGATTTAGCCTCTTAAATACCCGGTTTCATGCTCCAGCCTTGCCAATGCCTACTGAGGCCTCCACAGTGTCGAGGAGCGCGTTGATATGCTGTCTTCCTCGCTCACGTCCTCTCTATTTCCAGCAATCCACCCCTTCTTCTTCCTCCCTCGCTATCTCACCTCCACACACTCTGTATCTGCTTTTCTGTCTGTTCTTCCACCTCCTGCTTCACCTCCTACTGACAGACGGACTATCGCATATGCAGACACTTCAAACATGCTCCTTCTCAAAGAGGTCCTTGGAAGAAAGCTCTGGAGTAACCCTGAATAAGTCATCAAATCGGCAGCATTTTTCTTTGTCACCATCCGTCTCCAGGCCTGTGTGGTGTTCTGTTCTCTTTCTACTCGCACAAATATTTGCATCCCCCTTAGCTTTTAATTAGTTTCCTTGTCTGCTAAGCTTCAATCTCTTCAGTTGCTCCACATTGAACTTTTACAGTGTTTTCTTTGTCTCTTCCTCTTCCCCTCCTCGTTTATTTCCATCATTTTGCTTCTCCCTCTTCTGCATCCGTCCAAAAATATCTGTGTGATTGCTTTTACTCTACAGATTTCCTCTTCGTCTGCCCACCCAGGAATCTGACAGAAGGACGCTCTAATAACATGCCGGCTCAAAAGGGATTTCCACTGAAATTCCCTTTCCCTTTATTTCATTTTCGGCTCGAGTAGAGTGAACATCTGTCTCACCGCACTCCGGGACGACAGCTGCGTGATGCAAAGTGGCGGTTGCATATGTACACATAACACATGCATCAGTTGTTCGGGGCAGAAGTCAGTCAGACAGACAGGTTGCTTGTTAAAGGTGTTGCTCCTCCCAGCCTGTCTACTCCGAAATAAGTTGTTCCCATGGTAACTCTACCAGGTCTGTTAATTGACTGTCAAAATGTGTGATGCTCCATGATGAGAAAAAAAAAAATCCTGCAAACAAATGTATTACATTCAAATTAGTGGGTAGATAATCACATCACACATCTGCCTCAGGAGAGGATAGTAAGAGCTATCTAATTAAAATGTTAACAATATGAGCTATAATGAAACTGTAGAGCCTGTGGACACTCACGCACAGGCGTGAACGTGTCACAAGTTAACATGTGCAGGGGTTTAACTGAGGATGCTTATAGTGGAGGGATGGCTTTAAAAAGCAATTTAATCCAATTTAGCATAGCAGCAACATAACCGACCCACACATGGATACCAGTGACGCACATCTGCAATGTGTAAATGTACGTGGGATTGTTTGAGACGGCGCAGGAGGGTTTATGCATGCGGGTGAGTGCCTCGTGTTGCCTTGAGACAGTGTTCGTGTTCTCAAATAATCCACAGTTTTGAATGAAACCTTGAATCAAACAGACAACCGCTGAAAATGGATGAGAGCGAGGCACCGACGCTTTCTGGCTTGAAGAGTTATGATACTGTTCAACAGAGTCTGAGTTCTATTCTGGACATGAGAAGAAAGTTTATGAATAACACATAGAGGCCTGAATAACCAGTGCAGATGCATACCTGCATCATGAATATGTGGTGTTACTAGAAATGGAGCTACACATCACTGTGGATTCATAACCTTATTATGAATTTCATTCTGTATAAAATCTGTTTTATACAGAGAAAAAGTGAAGCCCACAGTATCACTTAATATTCTGATCTACTGCGCTACGCATATTAAGTACATTGAAACAATAATGTGTAAATTAAATACTATGAAAATCAACTAAACTTCAGAAGACTTACTCGATGGAGCGTGAAGGAGATTATTTCGTTAACTAAACAAATGAATTTAAGCTCAATGGAGCAAATATCCAAATCATTTATTGGATCATTTTGTAAAAGTAGCAATACCACACTATAAACGTACTCCAAAATTGCATAGAAAATTATACTTCACTATTAGCAAAAAATGCTAAATGATATGTTAAGTATCAAAAGTAAAAGTGTGCATAATGCCTCTCTGTGTTAGATATAAAAAGTGTGTCTGAAATGTAATGGAATAGATTATAAAGTAACGTAAAGTAACAGAAACCTAAAGTACTTGAGCAAATATACGTTCCACTATGTTAGTCAGTGAAACTCAAAATATGGGAATAAAACAACAGAATAAATGCTCCGCACTACAAAGCAACACTTATAACATTGTTAAAGTCTTAACTCCGTGTGGCGTTCGGCTTTGTTTCCTTCAGTAAGAGCTACTGTGCTGACTGAATAGGAAACCATGGTTGTCTTAATAAAACAGCAAAGAGGCGGTATATAATCTGCTCAGGTAGCACTGCAGCTTTAAAGCACACACACTCACACACTCACACACAGAGGTTGGCGATCAGAGGAAAGAGAGGCAGGGATGTTAATCTCTCCAAAACACACCTGCATGCAGGAATACCCCCATCGCATTACAGACAAACTCCGCTGTTTCCCTCCTTGAAGGTGCATTGCTGCCTATCTGCCCGACTCCTCGTCTCTCCTCTACCCACCACACTCTTTCCTGTTCTTTGTTAGTTGTTTAGCCACTGATGAATTAGTATCCTGGACTCTATGTACCCTGTGCCTCACTATAACCACAAAGAGAAGCGGACTGTGTGTTGTCCTTGGAAGCTTCGCCTGTGAAGCAGACCCTGCCTCTTGTTAACAAGGGCCCTCCTCAATTACTCTCCATCGAGACACTTGCTAAAATAGCCACTGAGCCCTTCCTCTCCCCCCCCCCCCCCCTCCTCCTTCATCCATCCACCTTTATTATTTAGAACCATGGGGATCTGTGTTGCCATGGATTCTGTCGTCATGGCTACAAACAACTACGCACTTGTACAGGAAGTGGAGGAGGACGAATTAGAAGGGAGGGTCGGGGAGAAGAGGGGTCCTGGAGGAAGCTTAACCTCTGCGTGGTGCACGATCCAGCTGTGATAAGTCACAGGGTTCAGGGCGAGGCGGTAAAGACGGCGAGGTCGTCCATCGTGTGTTGGATGACAGCTGGAGGTCAGGGCAAAGCCTCAGAGGGACATGAACGAGATTGAAGCATGTGTGTGGTATTACAGCTGGTTGTTGTCTTAGAGAAGGGATACCTCAGGGTCTCACCTTGAGCGCGAACACTTTTCTCATATTCCAAAAGCATCTCCCTGCATCAATTGAGGATGGAGGAAACTCTGCCCACATTTAAATCCTGCAATGTGCGTGTAGAAACAGATAGTGATTCCTCCTTGGTCTGTGCAGCCTTGAAGGATGCAGGGTGATTTACATAGGCCAGGCAAGGGGGGAGTTTTATCAGCGTTGACGGACAACTGACAAATGAAGTTTGCAAGCGCACCCTTGCTTTGTGAAGCATCGCGGGCTGTCGTGGAACACTCTGCTCTCAGTAATGTTTGAGTAAATTAACGCTCTCAAAATGAAGCACTTATGGGCGGCACGTGTGGTTCAACAACGGTTTGAGGGACGCCACTTCCTGTAGGCTCTGTGCAGCCGTTTGACTGGAGGGGATTTAAGGACAATGTGCCTGTACAGATGTTTCCTCTGATCAAGAGGAAGTGCCTTTGATAGTTCCACCGTTGCATCACACTAATGAGGGACTTCTTCACTGGGCTGTTTGATCAATAGGCCTCATCTGAGGCTCTAAAAAACCAACCAACTCGACAACTCAAACACGCACAAAAAAGAAACAAAATGCATAAAACATCAACATGTGGACTAATGCATGGCAGACAGACGCAAAGACTACGATGTTCCCTTGAAGTTACATGTGAGCGCCACATTAAATCATATTTATGGGAATAGTATAGTTCTGAATCGTCATCCTTGTCTTCAAAATATCTCAAGTGATTCAAGGTGCACCGCCCATTTATGGTAGAGGCTTTTCATTATGTTGTCTATAGCTCCACCTTGTGGTATTAATAAACACTGACCACGACACCAGTGAGGATTAGTGAGTGTCTCTCTGTTATTTCTCCTCTCACTTCTGCAGAATCCTCCTTTCATCCATTTGTGTCCTTCACTTGCACCCCTGAAAAAAACCCCCACAAAAACATGAGACTTTCCTCTCTGCCACACAGTGTGGCTTAAATCCGCAACCTCCGTGATTATATAACACCAGGCGACACGATATGAATTGTCACCTGGGTCCTGTTGCTGACAGGATTTCACTGGTTTAAGTGCAGAGTGGCTCTCAAAAGATAAGTGATGAACGCACTGCAGCAGATTCTGTGGAGTGAACTCTGTCTACAGTACAAGCACTTGGCTGTTCACGCTGCAATAACGCATCCCACAGTGTTAATGTCGACGCAGTGCATTAAACAGAGAAGGAGAATCAATGAGCCAGCTAAGGTAAAAGTCCCATTGAAGCAGTATCAGGAGTAATCACTGGGTTAGGGTTCTGTGTCGTATCCAGTCTTTAAGAGGGCTTTATGTGTTTTTCGACAAATATTGAGTGCAGATTATGGGGTTCATTGTGTGTGCTTTACACTTTGTGCCCACGGCCACTGTCTATTTCTGTGGTTCCAGTTATGTGTGACTGTCTTTAGGAATGAGCCAGACTATATTACACCCTGGTCCCTCCCTCAGAAGCTCTGCTAAAGTAGCAGCTGATGTCAGTCCTGCTTAAAGACACACACACACACACACACACACACACACACACACACACACACATACACACACAGGCTACAACCTGTCTGCCATTAGGCAGCAGCTTCAAGGGCACAGCCAGTCAAAGGGGAGGAGGGCTCCTACACCTTCCTCTCCCCACGTCACATCAGCACAGGGGAGGCTCCATAGCACGCTCACAAATCTACAACCCAAGGCTTGAATCCCAAGTTGCAGCAGACAAGAGGCTGGCCAGGCAGTTATCTAAAGGCTCTCAGCAGCCACATGTGCCTGGTTGAATCATGGAGCTGCACTGTATTACTACTGAGACCCCCACCACAGCCAGCTCCTGCTCCATGGACCCCCTGTACGACAACTGCCCACCCTTTGCCCAGCGAGGGAGGGCCAGGGCAAAGGAAATGGAGGGTAGGGTTGTGTGCACTGCTGTAACCAGACTCCCAGGCCCCTATAGCCCTCTGCCTGGTCTGGCTCCAGTTGTGAGTGAGGTTCCCATTCTGGTCGGTGGGGGAAGAGGGGCTGGCGCTTGGCCAGATCATAGCTACTGCAGCTGGAGAGGAGGCCTGGGAAGACAGGACTGGGGAGCAGAGCTGGGTCCATGCATGATAAACAAAGTAAGAGGGGGAGGGAGAGCAGGAGAATGGGGAGGTAGCTGGGGAGCCGAGGACAGGGCTCATCTGAACCAGAGCGAGGAGCACAGTAGTGCTCTTTCTCTGTATGATAACCTCCCCAACGCTGCCACTCCCGACAGCCTGCAAGAGATCTTTGACATGGAAACAAGCTGCGAGGAGCACTGGCAGGGGCAGATGTGCCAAGCACGGGCCCCCCAGGGACTGCTGGACGGCGAGGGAGCGAGTGAAGACAAGAGCGCCAGAATCCAGCAGCAGAATCCAGACCAAGACAAGAAGCGTGAACAGGACCCAGAGCTGGACTCAGGATCGTGTGGATTCAAGCAGCTCCCGCTGTCGCCCCCCCAACAACATCTTACAGCAAGTTCCCCTCAACTATCTCAAACTGAGTGCAAGGTTCTGTGGCCCCCAGCTGACGCCCAGCACCCAGAGCAGCCATCCTGGTCTCCCAGGGTGCCCCCTCCTGTGCCCCTGGCAGACCCCTCCGCCAGCGCCCTTCGCAGCCTCCTCACTAGCCTCCAACAGCAAATAGTCAGACAGAGGGAGGAGTACGAGGCACGAATACTCAGGTAATGCACATTTTTGTCTTGCATTTCCATTTCAAACTACACAGCACACACAATCACGTTGCAGAGATTAGGCACGCGTGTAGAAAGAATTGTCCTAAATTGAATGTGCTTATGCTGTCGGCTTCAGTGACACACTTTTAGTTCACTGACTCGCCTGTGAGATTTTCCCAGCCCTGAGTGTATTTCCAGTGGAGGGTGGCACAATGTTCCCAGGCCCAGAAACTGTGTTTGTCCACTCAGCTGTGCTGCTCAGTTCATTCAGTTGACCCCGAGCGTCACCCGACATCCTGTTTGGTTCAAAGCGCACACACAACTGCTTTTAGTTCCCTTTAAAATGTCCCAACATAGGCAGTACTAAGATCATTACGAATCATTAAGTCCTAATTATTTCCAGCGTGTTTAACCACTTCTGTTTGTGTGTTCTCAGTCTACCGTGGAGATCTCAATGTATTATGTTAATTACTTGGATGGGCCACCTTTTTTCCCCCCCACTGACCAAAAACACAAATTCACAAAGTCAATAGATAAAAAGCACGTCTCGTGTGGCTGACCTACAGAAACTGCTCATGCCACTGGAAAGAGAGCTAATTTAAGGGGCCATGCTGCTGACCTAGACACAACACATGCCTCATTTATTACCGATATAGATAGAGCAAGTCTCAGTGTAAGGTCACTACTGGTTGGCATGGACAAGAGGAAACCGGCAATTCTAATAGCTTAACATAGAGTACAGGAAGGAAATAGATATAGTGTAAGCCACCTGTTCTGCCTTTTCCAACTGTATCAGGCATCAAACCTACTAAAACCAAACAATCAACACAGATGCTACAGATTAACCAACAAATACATCACTGATCTCTCCCCCTACAGTATACACATCCAGCCATTTTGATATTCTTGCCTTTCTCTCGTCTCTACCACCAGCCTAGAGCAAAGAAACGCAGAGCTGCAGGTAGAGGTGGTTCGGTTGAAAACAAACCTAACGCAGCAGCGGCACTGGTACCAGGGCGTCCAGGACAAGATGGCGGAGTCCGAAAGGACCCGGGCCGCCGCAGAACTACGCAATGCAACTCTGCAGAAGGAGATGGAGCAGTTCTTCGACACCTTCGGAGAGCTCAACAATGAGGCCAAGAAGACGGAGCACATCGTCAAGAGCTTTTGAGAGAAGAATACATGAAGTGTGTGTGATGATATGAACAGTGTGCAAAGAGAAGGACAAGAAGACTGATTAGTCTTTAAACTGTAGTGCTGTATAGTAGTTTGACACAATCTATGCAGAATAGTTCCTTTAGAGTGATGTACAGTTATTTTTTCATTAAGAATCTGAGAAACATACAAAACGTATCACCGATGTCCACTTTATTAGTTACGGAGGGAGAAAAGATGTTGGCCGGGTGATTATATTGTGGTCATTGCAGTCACACAGGACATCTCTGAAAATAAAAGGAGAAATGAACTGAACAGAAACGTGAGATGCTCAGTGTGTACAATGAAGTGATTTGTTTTTAAAACACAGTAATGGTGGTAAGGAGGTCCGAGCACTGTGATGCTCAGTCCGTCTCTGATAAGAGTTGTGAGTGAAATTGCCGCTCCATCGGTCGTTTAAAGGCATGACTGAAATAAGGTCACGTTATTAAAAACGAAAAAGCGTAGTGTGCAACATTTAAAACCCCAGTGACTCCATAGTGTCATATCTCTGCATGTCCATCGCAATGTGCAATCAGTTCTGCAAAAAAGCAGCTCCACAGTCCATTTCTCTCATCTTTAAGTTTCCATCTGGAGTTCCAAAGGTGCAGATTTCCATCCAGGACTCCACACATCCTCCTTTTTAAACCGCACGTTTGCTCTTTGCCGAGGGGACGACTTCCTCCATAGACTCGGCCCTTACAACCGGGCGACTGCTGTCTTTAAGGACGATTCAAAGGAGAGAATGAAGGAGAGCGCTGCACAGTACATTTTGATAACACACACACACACACACACACACACACACACACACACACACACACACACACACACACACACACACACACACACACACACACACACACACACACACACACACACACACACACACACACACACACACACACACACACACACACACACAAAATGCAAAAAAAAAAAAACACACACATCTGCATCAAACAGGCTTTCAGAACCAAGGACATCAAGGTACTGTAATAAAAGAACGGACCTGAACGGATTTCTCTGTATAACGAGAACTACGGTATCGTATTGGCATCTTTAACGCCGTCATGCAAGTTGAACACCATTATGTGTGTCGTACTGCCTTTATCTACAGGATGTCTGATTCTTGATGGTGTCTGTGACTGCTCCAGTACGAATGGAATGGTTTAGAATAGACAAGAGGCCTCTTGTACACGGGCCGCAATGTGATTGTGTGCAACATTTTTGCAAGAACACAAAAATAAATAACCACATGTATCTTTTTTTGTTTGTTTTGCCTCTCCCAAATTTACAGGATTGTGATATTGTTTTGAAACACACATTGTTAGTCGGTACCTTATGTCCAATGCGGATGCAATATACAGCTCTACAGAAATGTTGAACGAAACAAGCACACTTTATCCATTTATAATGACAGGGTCAACAGCCACTATGATCTTTATATACAGTACATTATATCAGGAAATAAAAAAATGTAACACTGCAACCACAGCTTCCCCCGGCTGTCAGGAGGAACATCTCAACTTCCACATCACTCAAGGCAACGGATTAAAGAGCGGCGCAAAAAGCCCCACTGTGATCTGTAACACTGCCAGCTCGCTAGAGGACCGGTCAAACTTTGGACGAGTGTTTGATCCTCTTCACGTGGACTTACGGTAAGCTTTTGTTCGTATTGGCGTAACATGCGTGACAGCAGCTGTGGTCTATTTTCAGTGCGTGTCTGCTCTAATTTGATGACCTCTGGTCTCAAGATAATCTTCGCTAAAAAAATAAAACTATTAAAACACAGGCATACAGAACGAACAACAATTCCCCCCACCTATCATATATACTCGATCAAGGTAAACAATATCCACAAAGAAGAGGAAGATAAACCTTTAACCCAATAGACAGCTTAGACATCTAGGATGTTGAACGAGATCATAAACAGGAAGAAAATAGAAAAATAGACCTATTCATCGACGTGGAAGAGGAAAGAAGAAAAACACAGAACAGAAACAAAAGATCGGAAAATGAGGGGGGAGTGAAAGGAAGGTGATGGCAGATTGATATCTGGATATTGCAGATCGGAGGGCAGAGGCAGGCAGAACGATGTGGCCATGGACTGTGTTCACTGACTCTCGTCCAGCGGTCCCGTCAGTGTGTCGATGCTGCTGCTGTCTGTGTCCGAGGCCACGGTGTGCTCCGTGGACATGGACGAGATGTCGTTGGCTGATGAGGATGCGGAGGCCGAACCCGACACCAGATCTGATACGGGACACGCACAACAGGAGGGAAACACAAGATAAAGAAAGCTGAGGTCATATTTAGAGTAACTGAGCACTTCCTATACATTTTTCATGGGACAGCCGTGACCCCAATGACATATTTCAGCACATTAGTATGAAGTTAAAGCTAAAACCTCTCCTTATAGCAGCCTGGTGTCCAATATTGCAGAAAATGAATGAAGATTATGAATATTTGTACCTGAACAGTCTTCTTTCATCAGTCCATTCTTGTTCCTCTCTTCCCAATCAATCACCTCGTCATAGATGAGTTCTGTAGAGAAGCAGACAATGGAGCGCAGTCATTGTGTTTAAAGGTACAGGAGATTCAGATTCAGGGATTTGTAGCGAATGAACGATCTGCGGTCATTCTATCAGAACAATTGCTCTTATTTTGTCCTATTGTGTGTTTGCTGAATACTTTGGCAGTGTTGTGTCACACAGACAATGGTGATTATTAGCTTTAACTCTGAATGCTTTGCACAGCATATCTGCATACAGACATGGACGGTTTGGCTTCCTGTAAGGAGGTTAAGCTGCACTGCTGATGGGCTTCCCTAGAGGGCAGTGCATCCCACCTTTCCACTGCTCGATGGAGTGCTCCCTCTCTTCCAGCTGTTTATCTGAAATCTGGGGAGGAGGCTGTGAAACAAAACAGAAACACATAAATCAGCGCGTTCCCACGCAGCCAGCCTCTGCACTGATGGAGCGAACGCAGCGGCCTCCTCACCGCGTCGGCCTCTCCGGGGTCGTACCACACGTGTATGTACGGGTGATTGAGGGCTTCTTCCACGGAGATGCGGCATTCGGGATCAACGACCAGCATTTTGGACAGCAGGTCCCGTGCTTGACCTGCTGTGATGGCGACAGAGGAAAGGGTAGTGTTACTGTGGAAACAGGCCCATGACATCACTTCATTTCAGCTGTCTTTATGCGAACTGATTACTTCCCCTTGCGGGGGAGGGGGAGTTGGGCAACATCTCTGGAAATGTCAAGTTTTGTTCTGTTCTCCTGTTTGGGTGATGTGAGTCCTAACTCTAAATGCCACAGAAAGACTTTTGAGCTACATGCTCATCCTCTCAACTCGTATCAGGGATCCACTCTTCAGCCTGTGGCCCTGTAGGTCTGTTGACAAAAAGCCTTTCTTTGACCACAATCTGTGTTATAGCAGCGTCCTCGGTAAGAGATTTAAAAACCATCAAATTTGACAGCTAAGGAAAAACAAAACGACATGCATTTGAAGGTAACGTTTCTTACTCTTCAGCTTGTCGTGTTCGGAGTCAGAAGGAAAGGCCCAGTCGGGGAAGAGCTCGGCAAAGCTGACGCCGGGATACTGCGGCTTGTTCATCACGTAGTTCCTCACCGTCTCCATCAGCCGGTTCATAAACTCCTGAGTGGGCGTGCCCAGAACCTCAATCACCTTATTCCACTGGTCGATGTCTGCAGAGCACGCTCGTTATGGAGAACTCAGCTGCATTATGGGTATGTTCATGCGTCAGCAGATGAGAGGAAGATTCGATTAAGGCATTGAATCAAGAGCTAATCACATGAAATTGACGCTCTATGAATAACGTATATAAATATCCAAAGAAAACGACAGTCATGGAAGCGGATATGTGAAACTGTACTTAGGCACAGTGGTGCTTTGAGCTTAATGCTAACATCAGCAATGTAATGCTAACATTTGCCCATTAGCAGAAAACACAACCCAGAGTTGAGATCGGTGGCAATGTTGTTCGTTTTAAAGTTATTTGGTCATAAAACAAAGTATTGGACAAAGTGAAACCTGACGATGGTGCTTGGATTACCAAAGCGATCACATTTCATCCAGAGGGAAACATGAAAGTACTAAACGTCATGACAATCTACCCAATGGTCGTTAAGACATTTAAAAACCACAAAAATAAAGATATGCGCATTCAGCGGGCCCGCTGACTCACAACTGCAGTAAAAGGCTGTTACTTCCCCCGCTGAAAAGCAATCTATCCGAGGATCGCACGGTGCCCTGTACCCATTCTCAGCCTCTCAGGTGTAAATGGTCGGCGCCACTGAAAGGAGCTGGTGAGCGAAGAGGTGACCGAACCCATTAGAAACAGAGAAACGGCCAATATAAATGCAAATGGCTTGAATTGCTTCAATTTGATTCCCGGTATCAATTAAAGGGATTATGGCGATCTGAAAAACAACTCCACAGATTAATAATCATTGAAGAGGGCAGGAAACACACGCAGCGCTCCGATTAAATTGGGGTCTACAGATTGTGTTTAGTAAGCGGGAAAGCGTGCTGGAGGAACTATGAGACAGGAACGTGAAAGATGGAAGAAGTGGGACAACGACAGAGACGGTGAGAGCGCTGAAGGATACGGTCCGTGCCCTGGAAGATGACGCCGCCCTTTACCATCTCTCCCATGATGCACCCCACTGACCAGATGTCCACTGGGAACAGAGAGCACGAGCAAACATCAACCCACAGAAAATATATGAAATACCGATCACATAACATCATATAATGCTAAATATACAGTAAAATGTCAGCATGACAACATGCTCCGTGGTTTGAATTTGAATGACAAACGTTAAAATGCAGAACACCAGCTCTGGTTATTTCTGGTCCATCCTCTAGCGGTGCCGTGGCCTGATGCTTTCATCATCTTTATCTTAAGGCTGGCTTTCTTCTCTCTCTCTCTCTCTCTCTCTCTCTGGAAAGCAGGCCTCTGCAGCTCCTCTTATCAGTTTACACAGCTGTTGCCCTCTTCATCACTTCGCCTGTGTGCAGAGTAGGATGCATGCACTCTGGGTGAGTTGACACTTTGCTTTAGAGTGTGCAATGGGTGGCAGACGGCCATTAACTCCCGTCTTTGCTCAGTTTCACTGAAGCTAAAAGAGGTCCGTGTGCTCCGTTAACGTCTCCGGATCAGACAAACCACTAAAGGTCGAGTCTCATCATGAATTTAGACGGTGGACAGGTTACACTATTCATTGGGACTGCTTTAACGGGATAGTTGCACTCTGGACCGGGCAAAAAGACTTCCTGTTAGGCCAGACGAAATAAAAATCTGACAAGGCTTCCGACCACTTCCTGTTTCTAATCCTACCGTTATGTGATGCTTCATGTTTCATGCATCACCTTGTAGTTGAGCTAGTTTAGAAAAGATACAAACAACACCACTGTGTTTTGTAGACAAACACGTTATAAAAATGTACTAAGTAGCACAAACTGACACTTTGACAAAAATGTATGTAAAATGAATAATCCGTTCCAAGCAGTCTCCAGCCCCTGTGGTGCTCGGACTGATACCGATATTCCTAACAGCCCGTATGATAAGTTAATGTTCATTAACTACGACGGCTCTTTGTTGAGCTGGTGGTCCATTAAGGACATGAAGAGTTCCAGGGAGGAGCCACTTTTATGTTTTAGCCTTTATCATTTCTGAACAGTTCAGCACATGAACATATTACTTATTGGTATCTAATGTCATGTTCATCAAATGATCACAGTACCTTTGTTGATTTAGACAATGATTGTAAAGCACAGAGCAGTGCTGGTGGAGTTGTATTTATTTTAGAGATCTTTAAAACTTGTAAAACTGTTGTTAGACTGCTGCGTGGCCGTCCTTACCATTCTCCTTATACTTCATGCCCAGTATGACCTCGGGGGCGCGGTAGTATCTGGTCACCACGTAGGGAGTCATCATGAAGTTAGTGCAGGCCGTCCGAGCCAGGCCAAAATCCAAGATCTTTAAAGTGCAATCCGACTTCACCACAATGTTACTGGGCTTCAGGTCCTGAGGGGAGAGAAAATCTATAAATACAGAAACATGCACACGCAGAAACATAACCCTTCAGGTATGTATTTTGATACAGGTGGTAGCAGGAGAAAGAAAAGAATGGATGACTATTATGTTATTTTGGAGAAAACTGTGACATCCACATTCTTCCACAGTTAGGAATGAAATTGTAGAATCAAAGACATGACCACAGTGATGTGGAGGTGTTCTCCAGGGCGTGCCAGTACACTGTGACATCATTGTTGGGTGTGGTTACAGGCTGTGTATAGCCCACAGCACACTGTTACCCTGTGGATGATGCCGGCAGAGTGCAGGTGCCTGATGCCACAGAGGATCTGGTAGAGCAGGTAGGACATCCGCTCATGGTCCAGGTCCATGTGGATCACCTGGCAGAGGCTGGCATCCATCAGCTCCATCACAAGGTACCTAAAGGGGAGGAGATAAGAGCTTTGAGTAAAGGAGTTCATACAAGAACAGTGTCGAACGCAAAGAAGCAGAAAGAGCACAGAAAGGCAACACGGTGCAATACGAGAGGGTGACGGGTAAATAGAGGGACGATAGTGAAATGCTAAAATCGCTGAATCCGACAGAAAGCACAGAGTGGAAACCTCTACTGCCACTCACAGGTCCTGGAATTCCTCCAGGGACTTCTGAGGCGTGAACACATTGATCAGACGGATGATCTGCAGGCAGAGAGACAGGCCGTTAGTCCACTCCGTTACTCTCACATCTACATCCACTCCACTGTGGAGCGCTAGCCAACCGAGGACAGAGCGCTCAAGTGGGTTTGTCTGAGCAAGGCATTGCAGCAAGCTGAACCTCTCTTCTTCTTAAGTTTGGACAGGCTTTCAATATTTCTGAGAACAACAGACAATCTTCCAGTCATATCCCAGTCCTACTGTATCAGAAGTGTCTCATGAAACAATACATGAGAAAATGTGAGGATACAAGTTACATTTTAATTGCAATGCAAGCAGCTTTTAACTGCCCTGCATAGTTTATGAAATACAAAAAGGTTTAACTGCTTTATCATGTTATAATACAGTACTTTATTTATCGGTATCAGGAATAGAGCACATATTCCAGAGGGTAGGGATTGACATAAAAAGTGTTTCTAGAACAATTGTCAACAAGCTTGCAATAGGCTGCACGTCCTTGTTCTGTGCAACAATACATTCTGAACTTTAGCTGAGGCTACCGCGGGAGTTCAGCAGTCTGAGTAAATCAAGTCAAGTGTGTATTTCCCAAAGTTAGTGTTTTTAGTCCAGAATCCACTCTTTGTGTTTCTATCCCTCCATTGCAGCTCAGCACAAATAAACTCTCCAGAGGAAACACAAGGAGGACATTACAAACACTGTTACTGTGGCTGATACACACTTGTGTAACTGAGACTACTAAAGTCTCACATAAGCTTTAAACCAATATTAAACAGAATGAGGACGGTGGGTCTGGTAATGGCCGGTATCAGCAGGTTTGATTAGACCGAGCTGCTTCAAAGAACATACGTGCACCTGATTACTGCTTTCTACGAAGACAGACTTTAAAAACACGTCAACCTTTAAATTCAAGCCTTACATTTTTGTGGCCGACACATTTTAGCAGCACCAGCTCCCTGTAGGCCCGCTTAGCGTGCGTCTGGTTCTGGAAGGGTCGACACAGCTTCTTCACTGCCACCGGTACACCGAGGACTGAATCTAGAGCAGAGCTGCTCACACACACACACACACACACACACACACAGACAAAGGTCATCGAGGAAGACAACACGTGCATCCTGCAGAGCAAAGCGGTCGTCTGACTTGCTAGCTACCCGTCTGTTGTCCTTTATCTTAAAACAGGTGAAGGGGCTCATCCTGAAATTGCTCATGCCACCAATAAGACTGTGATGTTCCTTATGAACCGTCTCTTCATGGTGGAACCAGACAACAGGTCAGCTGCCTGTATCCAAAAACTGTATCAGGGCCACAGTGCCTGCAGCAAATTTCATGGAAATGTGGCCATTCGTCTTTCTTGATATAATCATGATAATATCATAATAATGTAATAATAATGTCATGGAACAATAATTCAGTGGTGCAAAAGCAAAGTTCAATGGGTCATTCATATCAACAGGAAAAATTCAATCAAATTTAACCTCTTTATGAAACTCATGTTAAAGCCACTCACGGGGAAATTAAATGAAACTGGACGTTGAGGCATTGATGGCAGACAGAACAGGCCCTTCTCACGGCAGACATTTTCCCTCGTCGTCGTACAGATGTTGCTCATAACATTACATATAACAGTAAGCCATGACAGTGTGACAGTGAGCAGTGTGACTTACCGTCACAGAACTGTCTCTAGTGAAACAGGCCCACCTCTTTACTTCACTCATGCAACAACTGCCGTGTTTAACTAATTCGGCAGAACTGTGGGTATTAACAACAGCCTGTGCTGGTGCTACAGCCTCTCACCAGACGATGCCCTGAGCGCCGGAGCCGATGGCGCGGAGCTGCTCGTAGCGCTTGAGTACGGTGAAGGTGGAGTCTCCCACCTGGACGCTGTAGAACTGGCCCTCTGCCTCACTCATCCTGCTGAACGGTCAGGACCACCAGCGCTGTCTGCAGAACACATACAACAGATCAACACCCTAACAGCATGACTGACTTCACGCCGGGCAGGTCAGCTGTACACAACATCACGTGTCTCCAAATGGCCGTGCAGAATGGTGAACAAGTTGAAGCCCGTTAATAAGCCTACATCAGGGGGACGCTGTTATTGCACTTACAGAGAAACTTGAAACCCTTTTTTTTTCCAGTCCAATGAATCACTCAAATGATCCACAGTGAATGGCGGGGCCTAATATGGTTCCACGTGCCAGGCCCTGGCAGCACTCCCTCCATCTCCAGCCCAGTCCTGGAGCCAACCAAGCCATCAGTTTGCTCATCTGACAACGGCAACTGTGGACTGGAGCTGAAGTCGAGGCTGTAAATGTGTGTGTTGTGAAGAACAGAGGCAGCTCACAGCTTGGTGTTCCCGAGGCTCTCGCTGCTATATGTAAACTCATGCTGACACACTTGTGCCCAGTAAACACACACACACACACACACACTGATGCAATCAGCATTAAGCATGTTTGTTCCTCTTTGATTTGCATCCAGCGTCACAACATGGGAGTGTTCAGCCATCACATGAGCACATGACTGATACTGATGTTAACACGTGATATGTTTGTGTATTCATAAAAAAGTGTCAGCGTTAGCATTGATTCCTCAGGCAGGAAGTGTAGGAGGAGTATTATTCTTGGCCAGGGCGTGTGTGTGTGTGTGTGGGCGAGGACACACAATCGTGTAGCTATGCAACAGTGAGCAGTCACGGCTGTTTGTTGCTCCTTATGAAAACAGCCACACGGTAAACGGAGGAGGATATTTTTGCCTCGTCTGTTGGACACCGGCTGGTATTCCTGGTCAGAGAGACACAATGTGAAGAAGAAAGAAGCAGCGGGGGAGAGGCTGTGATCGAACAGAGCCAAAGAACACTTCAAGCTGGTGAATTGTAAAGCTTTGACACTGTGACAGCATTATAGAGAACTGCAGGGAGCGAGTAAGGAGACGTGGACCAGCTGTCAGCTGACCCGACTGGTACTGCCTTCAGTTTGAGGTCGGTAGAGAGGGAACGTTATCGGTACACTTTGTTTCTGTCACCGGTTCAGCCGAGTGAAGCCATTCTGGATGTGTCCTAAAACGTGCATTCTCTCTACTGGCCAGCAGGGGGCGACTCCTCCGGTTGCAAAAAGAAGTCTGATCGTGTGGAAGTCGAAAATGAGTCTACTTCTCACTTGATTTATTACCTCAGTAACATAAACATGTAAATATCTGTTTATGGTCTCAGTCGCTAGTTCTGTCTTCTTCTGTACAGCATGATGCTCATTTAATAACCTATCGAGTCATTTAGAGTAAAATAGACCAGAAGCTTTAGGGCGGGCTACCTTGTGATTGACAGGTCGCTGTACAGTCTGTGGTCACACTACTATGAATGAACAAAAGAACAAACACAAAATAAATCAACAGATATTGTGTATTACTCTTAATATGGTTAGTAGTAGTAATAGTAGTAGTAGCAGCAGTTGTATAATTATTAATAATCATGGCATGTGATTAAAGACTTGAGCTCTTCTATAATGATTTTTGCCAAGAAACCTGTTTTAGAAGTTTTTGCCAACACTGATTTATTAGCTATTATTAGCTATATATATATATATATATTTTAAAAGGTATATATATATATATATCAAGGTTCCTTTTTCATATACGAGTAATTTGATAGGAAACATTCATATACTGTACATTACTTTCTTATTACTATTAATAGCTGAACATTTTTTCATCCTCATGTTAATCATGGCACAGTAAAGTAAAGTCCGTCACCATCGTCATTCATTTTTTAAAATATTGATCCAGTTAAACACAGAGAAATATGGCTTCAGATGTAGTCGGTGAGGGAATGCGACCGCATCACACACACACACACACACACACACGGCTCTCTCACTACACCCATGGGCAGAGCTGCAAAGACCTTTACGTTCTCCGTGCTTCTCTGTCTTTTTTCCATTTTCCTTGGCTTTGTCGTTGTTTTACGCTCCCGACATTCCCTCACTCCTCTGCCCTTTTCTGGGTTCCTCCCATCTTCCCCGTGGCCTCCTAAAAAAATCCCCACAAAAGGGGACTGAGTGGTATTAACGGATATATTTTTAATGAATATATTTTGATTATCAAAGCAGAGCTTTTCCCAATTGAATACATAATTGTTAAAATAATGCAGGTGCAGCAGAAACACCATGCTGATGCGTTGGCTGTGAATATTAGAATAACATGAAAGTTTCCCTTGACATGCATGGATTCTAGGCCACTGGAACACCATGTGCAACAAATATCCTGCAAAAATACTGGCTCTGCTGTTTTAGCTTGGAGGCTGCATTGGCTGAAAGTGGCACTTTGATACTTTTCTATAAGTCTGGTGCACTGATTCACACGTCAGGCGAAAGAACACGTTGAATGGGGCGATTAATCACAACCGTAACCCATTTCAGCTGCTGCAAGCACAGCGTACGTATACAATCCTTCACTTACTGCCACGCGAGGCACGGCTACGGGCTACATGTACAGTTGACTCAGCAGAGATGTATGAACACTGACGGGGAACAGCTGAAAGCGAGGGGGAAACTGCATGTACGCTCAGAAAAGCCAGACGGACACCAGCAGACACCTGCTATTGTTCAAATTCAAAGGGGTTCGATTAGTGTAAATACAAGTTAATGTCGCCAAGGGAAATCTAGGCCATCGCAGGAAGGCTACAAGTGGGACAAAGAAAGAATAAACAACATTAACCACTTATTACATCACTGATATATTCACAAAGATGTGAACATCGCATTAATCACAGCAGCGTACAATCACGATGCTTGACCTCAGGAATAATGACGGTGTCATGATACAGCTCGTGGGCCGACATTTATAATGTTACATAATTTAACCAATCAGAGCGTCACAGAGGGATCACCTGTGTGGACTGTAGCCAATCATAGCACCTCGTCATACTATGACTGTAGTGAACAAAACAGGAGATCAGGGACTAAAATAAATAGCGTACAGTAGCAGTGTTGGTCTAAACAAATATTGCAATTAATTATTTTGCCATATAGTTCAGCACTAATAGTTAACTCGCAGTTTCTAAAGTACAAACTGGCTGATCATAGATGTTTCTTCAGAGAATCATTAGGAGTCGTTTCGCTGGTTGCTCTCTCTTTGGGACCAGTATCGACCAAATCTGGTTTATCTTTTGCCAGAACGATGAAGAAAAAGTTATTTTTTCAATAATTTGAAACTGTGATTCTGATATTACATAACATTCAAGTCATTCAACCAACTCTACAATAAAGGACTGACCTGTTATAACCATAAATAATTACAATATTATTGTAAAGTGTCAGAATGCCTCATTATGGCGTGGGCTGGGCAACATATAGAGACTAGACATAGGAGACTAGATATCGTGTTAGATATTAGATATCTTATTATTTATATATATATATATATATATATATATATATATATATATATATATATATATATATATATATATATATATATATATATATATATATATATATATATATATATATATATATATATCGTAATAAGGCATAAGTTTTGTCTTTTTCAGGTTTTAAAAGCTGCATTGCAGTAGAGTGGTCATTTTATGAACTTACCAGACTAGCTGCTCTATTATTTAACTTTACCCACTTAGTCATCATGTCCACATTACTGATGATTATTAAGTCATAAAATCTCATTGTGTCAGTATTTATTAAAAGCACCAATAGTCAGCCCTACAGTATCAATATGGAGGTATTGTGATTTTGATTTGCTCCATATACACCTCATCCCTAATCATGGGAAGACAACAAATATATATATGAATGAAAAGCATAATGTTCTCTTTTCCTTGTCCCTTAAAATCCACAGTTAAAAAGGTTTTTGTGTATTTCCGCACTTCCCTTATCAAGGAGTTAATACAGAGAAACAACCTTCCCCCTCCTCTACCCGAGCTCATCGTGACTGCTGTCCAGTTGAGGCCCTCGGGTCTGACGTGGCCTTGGCTCTCAGCTGGGAGCTGGATGAGAGTCAGTGAGCTGGCTACGATATCAGATTATGGCCTGAAGACTCCGCATCTCAACCTGATGTGGCAGAGTTACAAAACACACACAGGGGTGACTGCATCCAGCCTGCTGCTGCACTAGAGATGTGGGCCGACAGTGGAGGACCGGTGGATGGAGGATGCTAAAGATGTGTTAATGGGGGGGGTGGCAGTAGGCCAACACGTGTTGCTCTTGATAATCTTGTTATCCTTTTAAATGTGTATTATACTGTGTGTGTGTATATATATGTACTACAATCTCACTGTACTGTGGGCTAAAACAACCCAACCTAATGCTCGTACATGCTTCAGATTTTAGATATGACAGATTAGCTCCATGTACACATGGCACCTGATGTGTTGAGCTGAAACTTGCCTCTTACGTGCCATGTCAAATAAAACAGCACGAGCGTTCCTCACATCTATACCTGTTTTGAGTATACTCGAGCTACAGACATGTCATTCATCTGGCTAATGTGACGTTAGTGACATCAGCAGGTCTAGATAAGTACACTGACGACCTTATGTTGTAATACAGCCTAAAACTGAGAATTTCATACATTTCCACACGCAGCATGCCTACTTTAAAATACATACACACACACACACACACACATACGCGCACACACACACACAAAAAGGTATGAAGTCACCCGTGTATGACACACCGCGGCCGCAGCACCGCCGGCACACAGTCAGAAATGAGACGTTCACACTGCCGAAGTCACACGAACATACACGCCGGTTAAATTCACGTCGCGTTTGGGCGGTTGTAAAGTTGCCGAGGCCTACACACTGACCGTCTGCTTCGCTTGTGTCGGAAGCAATGCGGTAGTCGGTCCGGGGGCTGAACTGAAAGCTCTGACGGACTAACGGACACGGCGGAGGAGGAGGCGGCGGCGGCGGTAGCAGCGAGACCTACCTTCTCTCCCTTCTCCGCTCGCAGGGCACTCCCATGCATCGAAGACACAGACACGATACTCTTCTCCGTCTTTCAGGCACAACCTGGACTTGGGAAAGTTGAGGAGAACGAGCTGTCACGATGGATAAAACCTTCCTCCAGTTCCTGGCGAACTCCGGCGACAGCACGGAGGGACGAATGCGGAGGAAGGGAACGCCACAACAAGCACAGCGCGAGCATGCGGGTGACGTCATCGCGCATCGTTTACGTGGGCGCAAACTTTTTTTTTTTTTCTCTCTCTCCGTGAAAGACTTTGTGGAAAAACTTTTCAGGATGCTCTGGATGTTATTCTTGATTCAAATATTGGTTTAAGGATCCGTAGTAGAATAAGTAATCAGATCATTTTCTGGAGTAAGCATACGTCATAGCCCTGAGTCTATTTATATCAAAAGTAATAGCCTACAGCTCAATATTGGGTTATTATTAATTACATATTAACTTGAAGGCTGAATCATATTTCATAGCTCGTAGAAGTGGAGCTGGTTTGGTTAGTCTTTGCACTACTGGTTAGTTAGTTAATTCACATTATATTTCATTGTATATATTGTGCATTTCATACTTTTTACTGTTATTTTCAGTATATACTGTGCATTTTTCTACCTATCCCCTTGCGGGATGAATAAAGTATCTATCTATCTAATTTCAACTATTTGCCTCATTGTATGCCTCTGAATTTATATGATAGTAAGATGTAAAATAAGCTGCAAAATCAGATTCTTCAAAGTAACTTTAGCTGTCAGAAGAATTTGAAGTAAAAATCTGAATAAAATGGAAGTACTCCGGAGTAAACTGGGATTAGACTGAATGAGTGGTCATGCAGGCTCCTACCAATGAGTTACATGAATAAATGAATAAGAACTATACCTGCAGCCATCATCCGCCTGTCTTACTAATACAGCATCAACATTTGATATTACTTACCACAACAAACACTGCCAAGTAAGGAGAAAAGAAGAATAACAGCAGCACACTTTTATTAACATGCCTTTATCTATTTATTGATTGATAATGCCATATGTATTTTATACTGTGTGTTTTATAGACAATCATATTTAACGATATTATTAAAACCCTTCTAAGCCCTTATAATATAAAAAAACGATAAATACAGAATAGTATTATTATTATAAACCCATACAAAACAAGTGTTATTGAAAGTCAAGGTATTCTTTAAATATTTATGAATATTATCATGTTTGTGTCAGGAAAAGCTCCAACCGATGACAAGAATAAGTATAAGGAAAGTCAGGAAACAAAGGTCCATGTTCTACCATGAACTGTCTTTGGAAACTGGAATTCTGTTAAACAGAATAGCATTACAATATATTAAAATTAAAATGAAAGAACAGTAAAATGGAGCAGAAACATCAAGTGAATCAAGTAATAATGTGAAAGTCAGATCGAGGAATTTCCCTCCGGTAACTGCTAAAAGTAATGAAGTTATGGGCTATTGGCTCACCAGGAACAGTGATTGCATAAATGTGCAGCAAAATATATATAAAAAAGAGATTTTCATAATTTAGAGATCTCTCTAAAATAAAAGAGTTTGATTCCTACATTTCCCATTATTCAAAGAGAGGTAAGACGCCCCCAGTGGACATAATACAACCATCAAAACAGAAAGAGAACAAATCACCTCGCTCATGATTGTGTGCATGCATAATGCACATTTGGTCCCCTTATTGCACAACTGTAAACACTTCAATACACCATATGAATGTCTTTCTGCCAAGTCTCTCGTATGTGTTTTTTTGGCTCATCTCGAGAAAAGAAAAAGGCACAGCGTGTTGGTTGCTTTGGATGTGTGAATATGAATATATGTGTGAATATCGTTTCATAGATTGTTCTGAGAAAGCCTCAATGGCACTGGCACGTCCTCAGCAGTGTATTAATTGGTTGGATTTGGACTTCACATTTCACCTTTTTTTTCAAAGTCATTGTACAGTATACCTCACTCTTTCATCTGTCAGTTTCTCTCACTCACACCCTCATCCCTGCACACACACATACAAAGTGCCCTACTTCACCTCAATCTCGACACACACACACGCGCATACTGAACAAATTGCACAATTGGACTGTAAATCTATGAGCCTCCTTTCTCCTCTGTTGTGCTTTGCCTACTGTAATTATTCCACGGTCACAGATTTTGCCAAGTTTCTGGGAAAGTCAACCTGCAAAAAGAGAAAGCAGTTCGTTAGAACAAATAATCTGGAGTTGTGTCACATAAAGTGCATTTGCTGTTTGTTATCTACGAAGCATACGCTTCTCTTTTACACTTAAACACAAATTAACAAGCTAGAAAAGGTGGATAACAAATGTTAAAAACACTTTGAAATCTGAGTCACTGACCAGTGCTTGTCTTTAAGATAAGAAAAGTCACTGATTACACGTCATAACTGTGTTAGCTATTCAAGGACATTGTATCACTTCCGTTCACCAAGGTGCTGACGGACAAAACGCCAAACTAGAGGCTTCAAAACAGCAGTCCACAAACCAATGAGTGACGTCACGACGACTATTTCCACTTCTTATATACAGTCTACGGCCTATTAACTCCAATGGGAGAAGTTAGGGTGAACACAGATCATGACCGATTCCTTCAAACCAGTCATTCAAGTAAATATTGAATCTATTTTCCAAAAGGAACATATTTTCCGAACATTCCAACACTAAATTGACATTTTTCAGACAGACAAATCCAGAGAAAATGTACTTTGTCGGAGACCTTTTTCTGTCTCAGCAACATACCCTCACAAGATCTGGCAACTTAAGTTTGCAAACGCCTCAGCTAACTTATTTTCATAATGCTAAATTAAAGAAAATGTGGCAGTTTTTGTTTTTCTAGGTTTTGTAGGTACCGGGGATCAAGGCTCAACATCCTGTCGTCTGGCGGTGGATAGAAAATTCTCCTGATAATGCTACATAGTGAACAACCAATCTATGTTGGAGAAGACCTAGTTACGTTAGCTGTTAGCAGCCGGTGGGCAGCACAATCCTGCTTTGTAATCTGGTCTGTGCATCCACTGTACAGTATGCAAATAATTAAATCAACTGCAAGCAATAAATAGCCTCCCAGAGTCTTGTGCTGCATGCAAATTACATTCCATTGACATGCTAAAACTATACTTTGATATTCATAATCACTGTTAAATTAAAAACATAAATGTTGAGAACATTGCATGTATCTGAACTTCAGACTTAGCATATCATTAAAACTAATATGCAACAATATCAAATTCATAGGCTAATAGATAGCAAAAGCTAATTATACAAGCACACAATGTTTTTGAATAAATATGCATTTCAATGTCATATTCCTAACCAGGAATAGCTAACTTTCAATATCTCATGATAATGACAATATTTGTATGATCTCCCTCATTTCTGGGGCTCAGATCGCTGATCAAAATTAGCAGACAAAAAGTTTGGTTGATAAAAGACAATACTTTACGACTCAAAACAAACGTTAAAGCAAAAATACTTTGTTTTTCATATACAGTGAGAATTTGTACAGAGTGGAAAATGGTGTCGATTACTTACGTCATATCCTCGCAGGACGGCCAAGTGGAAGGACAGGAGCTGCAGGGGGATGACAGTGAGGATTCCCTGCAGACAGTCCACAGTCTGCGGCAGCTCGATGGTGTGGTAGGCCATCTGACTGATCTCAGGGTCATCCTGGCAACAAATGATGATGGGCCGACCCTGATGGAGAGAGAGAGAGTCGCGAGCAAGAACATCAGTCAATTGTGAAAGTGTCCAGGTGTGTGTTTCAGTGCCTGCAGGTTTTTCCAGGACTTACCGATCTGGCAGTAACTTGTTGCAGAGCATTCTGGCACTTGGTGTAGCAGGCGTCTTTCATGATGATCATGATGACCGGCATGTCTTTGTCTATGAGTGCCAGAGGACCGTGCTTCAGCTCCCCGGCCAGGATGCCCTCGGAGTGCATGTAGGTGATCTCCTTGATTTTCTGCATTGGAGTGAAAAGAATAAAACTAGCTCAGAACATTATCCTGGATGACAACATGACACCATTTTTTTGTTTAAAAATGTTTTGTTTTGGTTTCAGTAGAGAACATAGATCAGGAAGCAATTTGTGTAATACGACCTTATGAAGACAAATGTACCATTCTACGGTTGTATAAGGAGGACACATACAGCACTACCGACATTCAAACTCTGTTTTGTCATCTGATGCATGCACTTTGTCTACATATTTCATGTTATTCTAGGAGAAGTGAATTGCAGTTTTTTGACAGATTACTGTGGCGTTCTCAACTCACCAGCGCCCCCTCAAGGCAGGTGGCGTAGTGGAAACCTCGGCCCATGACCAGCAGAGACTTCTGCTCATAGAGTTCATCAGCGATAGCTTTGATCTTTTTATCCAGGGCCAACACCTTCTTTATCAGCTCTAAGAGAGTAGCATAGTATAGAATATTTAGTGGTGTGGAGATGGAGGTATTTTGGTAACAGAGAGAATTTGAGTGCACATTCATTTCAACAAAAGATAAAGCATTTTGTTGTACAGCTTCATTTGTCAGTGTTGGTCGAACATAGTTCAGCATCTGTCAGTCTGCATTTAAAGATACTGTGGCTCTTGTTGAGACCACAAAGGCTTTGCATTTCTGATTTACTGGTGTTTTTCTGACTGACCGGGTAGCACCTTGAAGCCTTCGATGATCTCCATTCTTCTCGGCTGTAGGGAGAGCCTGTCCTCGCTCATCATGAGGCCAAACATGGTGAGGGCCACAAACTGACTGGTGTAGGCCTGGATCACATTCACAATGAAACACTCATATAAAACATGTCGATTTTACATATTGCTGATGCCAGATTGTGAAACAGATCTTATACACCATACCTTAGTGCTAGCCACTCCGATCTCAGGGCCAGCATTGACGTGGACTCCGCAGTCTGTTTCTCTACAAATGGAGCTGCCCACAGTGTTGGTTATACCAACTGTCAGAGCACCTTGACCCTTGCAGTAGCGTAGCGCCATTAAGGTGTCTGCTGTCTCTCCTGAGGAAGCAGAGGGAATGATATAATATGCTTACAATGCAGAATTACAGCACAATAAGGCCACTGCTGGAGGTAAAACACAAAAAGGATGACGATACAGATTTCACACAGGACCATGTTTTTGAAAAATAAAAATCCAGTAAAGCTACAACAGTGACCTCAGAAGCCAATAATATGAGGTTTTTTTTGTGTTTTATTTTCACCTGACTGACTGATGAAGAAGCAAACGTCGTCTCTAAAAACAGGCGTGTTGCGGTCCAGGAAGTCGCTTGCCAGCTCCACCATGACAGACAGCTCCGTCAGCTCCTCGAGGACCTGCCTGGTCTGAAAATTAAGGAAACAAAAGCAGCGATTATACAAACAATTACTTTGTTTTTTTAACTTTAATTTTACTACTGTCTCACAGAATGATGATCATCATGCGTATCCTAGTTTTTGATAGCTCTACTCACAGCCACTGCAGCGTGGAAGCTAGTGCCGCAGCCAATCACAATTAGCCGTCTGCATCGTTTGATTTCTTTCAGGTGGTCCTTCAGCCCACCGAGAATCACTGAGGAAATAGATGGTAGTTACATTAGTGTGCATTTAAATGAGGGCAAATAAATATTAGTCTCTGATTTCTTCTTCATTCAAATTAGACAAATAATAAGAAGGACTCAGCAAGAAACTGCAGATCCTGCTTAGTCCCTGCTAATATTGGTACAAGGGATCGTGTACCTTTTCAGGTGCCCTACATATCTTTATGTACATTGAAGGCAGGGCAGGTATCAAGATTGCCAGTCACCTGTGTTTGAGTCAAAACAAATACGTCCCCTCATGGTGTTGACGACCGACTCCGGCTGCTCAAAGATCTCCTTCTGCATGAAGGCATCAAAGTTACCTGCAAAGAGAGGAGCATATTTGTGCATCAGACTATATGGTCGGTACTCCTCATGACATATGAGGACATGCAGAATGTCCCCAAGAGACAGAAGACAGAAGTGTGTGGAGTCTTGTGTTGAAAGAGGCTGAAAAACTCTACAGCTGTATTTTGTTTTCACTTTCAGCCAGCAGATGGCGAGCAAGTCTACACACTAGACTCGATCTGTAGCTCTGCATTAATGTTCTCAGCGTATTCATTAGGAGTGGCGGAAAAATACCTTTAGGAATAAAACATGAAGTATATGTGTTTCTGCAGTGTTGTGGCGGACTGACCCTGTCCTTTTCCTTAATTTGTCAGCAAGTGGAGAAGTCCCACCATGTTTCTAATCAGAAAGGTTATACGATGTTGTGTCTCAGTTCCTCGTCGAGGCTGGAGACAGGCATTGTATTGTTTAGACTAGGTAACGATGATGAGGTGCACACCTCCATCTGTGACCTTGTTTCTTTGGTATAATTGAAATTGGAGATATTTTTTCTTTAACTAAACTCCATGTGTACCACTGTTGTGTTGGGTCTGTTTCCCGGTACCATGTTACATGCATTCATTGTTCAAGGAAACAGAAACCAGTGAGAACATTTTGCATTCACCAAAATAGAGTCTGACCTGAAAGTACAATGTTTTCATCAGTAAGATCTGTTGGAAGCTGTGCTCTTAGTGTTCTTCAAAACCTCTGATCTCTTGCACGTTTAAACAATTCCCCTTTAAGCTAAACTACTTGTCTAAAATAATATGAAATAAAAGCAATTTATTGTCCTCATATCCACCAGCGAACAAAGTTATCTTTTTGACCATTATCTGACCTTTCATGATCTGTTGCAGCTCCATCTGAAGGGTCTGGATTGCCCTCACTGGAACCTCACCATCCTGCCGTTTCACCCTGCGGATGGAGAGTTCCCCGTCGATCACCACTGCCATGTCATTATCCTCCAGGTACAGCACCTTGTTGGTATGCTCAATGATGGCACTGTGGGTAGAGATCATAGATTGGATATAAGTAGTGGACTTAGTCACCGTGACATCACCCATTTGTTTGTATACTAGGGTTTTGAAGCCTTGAGTTTGGCATTTTGTTTGTTGCCGTCTTGTTTTCTTTTTAGCAACCACAAGTGACACAAGAAGGGGGAGCTAAGTACAACCAAATGCTGAAAAAGACATTTTTAGGCTCCCAAAAAGGTTACTATTAACTTTCATGAACTGAAAACATACTGTGAAAGGGTTAAAGTTCTATAAGACAAAAAATGGACAATGATGTGGTAGTGACCTGTCAATCACAAGGTAACCCGCCCTAAAGCATACTCTGTTTTATGGTCTATTTTACTCATAATTGACCAAATGAACATCATGTTGAAATGAACAAGACTAGAAACTAGCGATTGAGACCATAAACTAATGTTTACTGAGGTAATAGGTCACTGAACTTCTTTCTTTTCTCACACTTGATAGGTATGGTAGAGAGAGACAGTGACATTAATAACATGACAAATAAGAATCGAATTATTCGACACAGTCCACAGACAATTGGCATCTCACCTGGCATCAGAGGCAAAGTAATACTCCACAGGCCTGCCATCCCCCACAGAGTTGATGCCGGTGGGGCAGTCGGGACGATTATGGCTGTTCTTCTCCTGGACTGGAAGAAGTCAGAGGTCAAGGGTCAGAGGTCGCACCGTGACTTTGAATGACTAAAAGAATCAAGATGTGCTCATCAATTGAATTCTTCTTCTAAACTCCCAGATAGAGTCAGGCCACTGCTGCTGTGAGATGGGTTTGTCATGTGGAGGCATCAGTGAATGGTATTTATGATCCGATGTGTTCTTCATTACTATACATGCCAATAGAAATAAGACATCTGCTATTACTCTCCAGTAAACTAAATGTTCTCTGGGATGACAGCAAGACCATGATCTTATTTGGTAATTCTAGTATTGTATATATTGTTTAAACAAGAAGATTTATATATATTGAAGAGATATCAGTCATGAAATAAAACAATATGAAAAGAAAAGGCCAAAGAGAATTGAAAGGATTGTTTTCAACCACTAAATCAACACACGCTGTATGACCCCACTGACTCCAAACCATCCAACTCTGCCTTGAGCTTTGGACTGGTCCCACTTGAACCATTAGTAAAGAACCATATATTCTAAGTGTACAGATAAGGCAGTGTACAAGTAGACGAAAAAGCAATTGCAAAACAACCAAGTTGTTGCTCACAATGAAAGATCCTACCAGCAGAGGCTTTTGGTAACAAGCGTATATGAAACATTGAAAGAGAAATGCTGTCTCTATTGCGGGGAACTCTAGGAGTGAGAACCACATTCTTTATCCACTCCCCAGAATAATTTCCAAAAGACCACTACACTCTGAAAATACACTCTGAAAATACACAAAGAAACCCCTGGCAACATTTTAGGGAAATGGCTTTTGAAGAAAGTTTTTTTTGCAGAATTATTGCACAATGCATAACAGAGTGCGAAAAAACATCTTGTACTTCTTCTACAGTCAGCCAGGAGCCTCACTATGTGGGACACAGTACATCTGAGGAAATCAAGAGTTCGGTAATTATTACACTGTTATCCAGGGAGAAAGTAAAGATAGAAGATGCTCACTTGATAGGATACATGTTTGAAGGCTACTGTTTATGCTTACTTTCTGCATATCTTTCTGATACAAACAAGGACCACTTAGATTAACTAACAATATACAATATGGAAATTAAAATACACTATGAAAAAAAAGTGTATGCAATAAAAAAATGTAAGTGAGTGACCAGCTACTATGAAGCATTATGTTACTTTACCTTTATAAGGCATTATAACATTCTCTATAATATGTTATGATTATTGTTACAACATTATTTACTTTATACAGTGCTATAAAGTACGTTTATAATGCATTACAGACATGGGCGTCACAGAAAGTGTTGCCATTTCAATGAAAAGACTAAAACCAACAATGAATTTATCCTCCTAACAAGTACAACTGAAGGCATGAGTCGTATTCATCAGTGCCGTAAAGCTCCATTGCTTCCACAAAACTATTAAAAACGGATCAATGAGCCACACTGTTGCACTCGGTGACATGTCCCTTCATTAAGATAAAGACGGGCAGTGTAATTTATTTTGGGTCGATCCCACATACACCGCCCGGCTGGCTGGAAATAGTCACAAACAAATATTTACTCCTGTTTGAGTTTGCTCAAAACTACAGTATCCAGCTGTTTTAGGAAAAGGTTAAGTCTTTTTTTTTTTTTTTTTTTTTTAAATGAAAGTATATATTCACAACCCAATTTCAAGATTCACAACTTCAGTAAGAATGCTTGGGGCTGAGAGTCATAGTGTTGAGAGATGGACTAAGGCATTGTTGGTTTGGGTCTTTGCCTGCCTTATCCTTTTAAGATGTGTGTAAAAGTGGTGATGGATGGTAAATTGACTATATGCTGATGAATTAAAACTCTCTGCTGCTGTGAATGCGTGTACCTACATAGTGTCCGTCTGTGAGCGTGCAGAGATTTAGGGTGCAGTGTAAGCAGATAATGGCAGACAGAGATAGGAACAGGGCTCACCACTGTTGTACTGGATGGGGATGTCAGTCGTCAGCTCTTGCTCGCTTCGCACACCAATGAGCAATGGACTTCCTCTCCTGCCGGGACAAGTATGAAGCAGGCCGGGAGGAAGAGACGGAGAGAGGATTAGGCTTTGTAGTAGACACACAATGTAATTTACATACACTCTCATGTGGAGCTTTGTACAGTTTTTTTTCTTCCCTGTACCATCTCAAACTCAATCTTTGTAACATTAGTTTTTCATCCTTTTAATCCTGAGGTTGGGTGTGTCCCTGTGCAGAGGCTCAGACATCCACTTTATTCCACGTCGCTTCTAAACGTTCTAATCTTGAACATCAGACAAGTAAACAGATCCTCAATTCGTCTGCATCCCTGTAGGATTTGCTCACAGTTCCTGGACCGAGTCTCTGCTTCCTCATTGGCTACTAATTCCATGTGGTCTTCCCCTATTGGCAGTGGAGGCAGAAAAGGTGCAACCACATCTAGATGTAGAAAGGTGAGGGAGGAGGGTTTTGAGGAGACGAACTTGAAATAGATGAAACCTTTTCACAATCATCTAGTAACCACAGTGCAAACAGTATATGGAAAGAAAACCACTTCATGGCCAATAATTATTATGAGTTAGTCATTATCACAGCAACTCTTGAGAAACCACGTCCAAAGGGCCTCTCTTTATGTCTTGTCTTTCTCTGTCTTGAGCTCTCTTTTCTCTCCGTTCGCCCTTCTCTGGGGCTCGGCTACGCTGATGCAAGATCACTGGTTGTTTAAGGGGCGTGGGGCTTGGAAAGGGAACGCCTGCAAACAGAAACATGTGGTCGCTATCCAATACAATATTTACCCTGCGGGAGAGACGGGAAGGAGGGACGCCAAGGGACGGAAGAAAATTAAGGAGTAAGTAAGAGAAAGACAAAGGGGCAGAAAAAAAAGAGAAAGGAAGAACAATAGATTGAGAGAAAGTTAAAGAAAGCGAATCTGAGAAGAAAAGAGTAAAAGTCCTGCCGGGAGGTTGAACCTTGGCGACAAAGAGCGGGTAGAGACGAGCATCACTTCATAATTACAAACATCCCCTCATCCCTCCATTCTGGGAAACAATGCTGACTATTTAACAACCCCAAAAAATGCATTGAGTGAGCCAAAGCTGTGCAATGTACAGATATCAGAATCTTTTGTCCAGAAGCTACAAGCACACAATAGACAGATGAGATGCTACAGTTTCCTGCAGCAGATGTTGGCATCCACCATAAGTAACAGCCCACTTATCTCTCCTCACTTTGTTGCCCATTTGCCCTCCGCCTGTTTCCTTCTCTCACTCCCGTGCTGCAGCAATCTTCCTCTCCCCTGATCCATAACGGCTCAACTGAACCAGGAAAGGTGCGAGTAAAAAATAAAATGATGTGAAGTGATTAACCGTGAGTCTTTCAAGTTTCTGGCAGGGGCATTTGTTAATGAGTCACAGAGAGGCCGTCGTAGAGGCAGCAGCTCAGAGGCCCAGGAGGAAGAGGAGGAACCTGAATTCAACCTCTGCCTGAGTCTTAAGATGCACACAGCACTGACACATGCAGGCGGATGGGATTTTCCACACATTCACACAGAAAACATCTCTAGTTTCCATCATCATACGTTATGGCTGTTCCATAACAGTCATAACATGCCACATGTAATAGATGCTATCTAAGATAAGCCACAATGCCTGAATAAAGTCTCCTTGAATCATATCTGGGGTTGCTTCATTCATGTAATAACAGGGATGACTCATCTCTAATGAGTCTGGCTCACTACTCACATGTCAGAAATGTCAGTGTAGAGTGTAGTGTGTGCGTGTGTGTGTGTTTATGTGTGGTACTAACCTGGTGGACACAGCCTCTGAAGGGAAATGACGGCTTTTAAACACCAGAGCGAAGGCCCCCTCCTGAGACAGAACGGAAATACTGAGTTTACATTGGCTTGATGAAAGACTGAAATGCATAAACATGGAAGTAGACTGAGGAGATATAATATAATATAAAAATTAAAAGTTGAAGGCAAAGTTTGTTGTGTATTCCTGGAAAGCATGTAACCTTTAAGAGAAACTTTTCGGGACACAAACAGACGTCTCTTCTGGCCCTGTGGGGTTTGGCAGTTGTGGCAAGTAGTGGCGGACAGGGGGAGGGGCGGGTTAAGAGAAATAAGACCTCTATTGTACAACATCAGCTGTGTTTCAAAAGCACTCACTGCAATGCTGCCTGCGGTGGTTAGAGGCAGAACTAGCTTGGAGTGTGTTTGAGTATGTGTTGAGAAAAGGGAGACGAGGGGAGGGCGTTGTCGTTGTGACGCTGTTATCTGGTTCCCATTACTACGAATCCAAAATGGCTGCTCGTGCCTCCTCTGTTCTTCCAAGGAGAGAGAGCCCACTCCAAAAAAAAAAGTGTGACGCATGAAAGTCACACAATGAAGCAGAGAGGCTTGACCCATCTCACCCGAGAAAAATCTGTGTCTGCGACTGATGATGTCACTTGTGATGCTGTTCGGGCGGTTACTATAGAGACGGTGTACATTGTTTTAATGGAAAGGAAATGCAAGCACACATTTTAAAATGAGCGCGTAAGTGTCAGTGAATGATTAATGAGATATTTAATGGCACTAAGCTACAGGATTTTATTCTTCATATCAGGAAGCTGGTTATAAAAATGTCCATCTCTTAAAGTAGAGCTGAAGTAAAAAAACCAAGACGCTGTGATGCGTCTCACTGGCAGTGGTGGAAGAAATACTGAGATCCTTTGATATGATAGTAGAATGAATGATAGAATGATAGTAGAAATAGCACGGTCTCAGAATACTCCATGTACAAGTCCTATATTAAAAATGTTATTTAAGTAGAAGTACAAAAGTGAACTCTAAATATCCAAAGTAAAGCAGCTCCTTTACAGTGTTATATTATTATAAAATATCACATTGTTTTGTTTTTATCACTGATGAATACATGAAAGAGCATGTTAACGTTGAAGTTTGCCAATGTGGAGCCAATGTGAGATATTTTAGAGATTAGATTAGTAGTATAGTATTACATCACATCATATTAGCATATCTCATGTAAATGTTTGGGATTGAAAAGTACAATGCAATGTAGTGGATTAGAATTATAAAGTGGCATAACATGATAATACTCAAGTAAAGTATGTCAAAATACTTGAGTAAAATAACTTACTTAGATTACATTACTGCTCACTGGCAGAAGAAAGAACTAGAAGCAAATATCTTGTAATATTACAACAAAACAAAGATTAGCATGCAAATGCTATCAGTTAGCAGGGGATAAGCGGCGTTATTGTGGTAGCAGTCAGTGTTGTAAGTTACGTGTTGCTGTGTGTGAGCTACTCACCAGCTGCTTAATAACCCTCTCTACCAGGGTGGAGAAGGTGATGTTGTCATTCTCTCGGTTGTCGTAAACATATTTGGTTAGTTTCGGGATCACCTCTGTGTCTGTCTCTGACTCAAACTCGTATCCTTTGTTGATCTGAGGAAGGCACAGTGTATATGAAAACAAACATAAACAACCTGAGCAGAAACTGTCAGTCATCCTGCAAGATCAGACTGCAGCATGTCTTTCATGAATACCATCTATATGTTTTAATTCTGTTCACTTTTTACAATATATAGCTATAACATAACATAATATAAATATCACTAAACAAAGGTAAAAGCCTCTAGTTTTTCATTCTGCATGTCGCTGATTGAAACTCTATTTAAACAAGAGACCATCTTGCGATTGGGATCACACCTTTCACAACATCAAAACAAGCCAAGGGCATAAAGTGGGGGCGTCAATCCCCAATTCCTACCCCCCCCCCCCCCCCCCCCGCTTCCGGCTCCCTCACTCGGACCTCAATCATCTTTGAACTCTACCTTCCTTTTGATCTCAGCTACACACCTATCAAGTTTTCGTGACAGGTGTTGTAGAGTTATGAGGCCGATGCGGTGATAAAATCTGTCCACTGACAGAAAGAAATCTAAACACCCCACCGCTCTTGTAGTTCCTGTACAACCGGTATGACTCGCACACAGACTCAAAAAAGGGAAAAGAAATACCAGCGTTGCTGTCGTGGCTGATAGCTACAGCAAAGATTTGTATTCATATTGCTGTGGTATTTGTTTTGGTTATTTTTTTCATTACTTGCCTACATAGAAGTTCTGCCTCTTCTTTACATTTATCTGTTCAGCTTCGTTGTCCTTGCCTCTAGCCGTTATTACTATTTCTGTGTGAGTACATTAAGAGATGCAAAAAACTGGAGTCAAATTGCTTACATTTGTACTCAGAGTCACACTTGTGACGTTGTCTCACATCAATGTTGTGTGTCAACAACTAGCTACTTAAAAAGTCCAGTGTGGGGGATATGGCTACCTCTAGTGGAGAGGTTGCAGATTGCAAGTAACTGAAACTTCTCCCGGGTGTCCAGCCTTTAGGAGAACTACAGTGGCTTACGCGAAAAACATGAATGGCCCTAGCTTTTTAGCTTGTCCGTTCTGGGCTACTGTAGAAACATGGCAGTGCAACACAGCGGACTCCGTGAAGAGGACCTACTCTGTGTGTAGATACAAACGGTGGACCAGGTAAGATCTCCAATGCTTTATTTTCTAAAGTGATTCAATTACACACTAAAGTTGCATGGGCCGATTAAGTAATGCCACTTAACGTTTTGAGTGAAATTCTTTATTTGTTTTATCAATGCTTCTTCTATGCATTGTATGTACTTACCAGTCAGGTTTGACTTGTGCCCCAAGTACAATGTGGCAACAAGTCAATCCTTAGTTAATGAGTAATACTGAATAATGTCTCAATAGAGAGCTCTCGTGCTGACAGCTGAAGGGATTTATAAACAAAAGAAAAGTCTTATATAATCAGTTTTCAGTGTATTTATTTTATGAAATGAACTTATTTGAAAAACGATGCTTGCAGTGGTTGCATAAGCAGCAGACAGAGTAACTTTTACAAACCCGGCTGAACAAACAAACAGTGCCACATTAGTCTTCATGGTTCATTTGAGGGATGTTGTGCTTTTCAAAAAGACGGTGACGGAGCTGCTTTCCTTTGAGCAGAAAGACACAGGGCGGGTCTGAGATGGCACTGAATGGCACTGAAACTCAGTTGTGTGTACAAAAGAAATTCCTGATGACGAGTTTACTTACCAGGTATGCCTTCAGCTCTTTGTAGTTGGTGATGATGCCATTGTGGATGACGACAAACTCTGAGAAAAGAAAACGTCAGTGAAAGTGAACAGAGAGGCTAAAGGTTAAAAACGATTACAGTATTACACCATTATTGACACGACTATGAGCATGGCGCACTATTGACAAAGAGGTGGGTGTATATTTGGTTAGAGCAGAAGGTATGTTGTATTAAGGTATCTTGATGGTTTAATTTAATGATCTGCTGAGATAGGCTGGATGACAATAAAGTCATTCAAAACAAGATCTTCAAAGAGTCACAGCGAAACAAGGTCAGAGTTTTCCTGTTTTTCCTGATTATCGAATGACTCTCCTGTGTTTCACTGAAAGCCTAAAACCGCCATTAATGTAGATATTTCAACAGCATGTTTTGCATAGATTTACAGTTGGTTAACCACGGGTGTTAAATGAATTCATACTGTACACTGTACTGTGTATGTGAGCACATGTTACCGTTTTCCTTGTCGGAGCGATGAGGGTGGCTGTTGACAGGGCTGGGCTCCCCGTGTGTGGCCCAGCGAGTGTGAGCGATGCCAAAGTGTGTGTACAGCTCCTCATCCAGGTCCAGTGAGTCTTTCTCTGAACAAGCAAAAAAAGAAGAAACGACACCAATCACTTTATTGACATGAACGTGAACAGACATCAAAATTCAAACATTAGAAAGCATGTTGACAAAGACAATATGACCCTGCATGAACCCACTGTAAAGCTCTTCATCCAGAGCCTTGACCTTCCCCTTCGTCTTGATTATGCAAATGCAGTTGTTGTTGTTATCAGTGGCCGTCTTCTTAGGACCATCCACAGCGATGCCTGCAAACAGACAGGAGGGGAATGAGATAGATACTTTCGGAGCAAGAAAGCGCACAGATTCAAAACCTTCTATATATATTAGTGACGAGAGGTTGAATGCAACTTCATCGTGAAAGAATGCAGATGAATAGGTGATGAGTAGTCACAAAGGATTTAACCTGTTGAGGTACTATTTGTTGTGGGTGTGTCTTTGAATGTGCGCAAGTAGGACATAGTGTCATTAAAGGACATCTTAGTTGTGTGGCTTCATCTTACTCAAATCAGATTTACAAACACAAAGTGTGTGTGTGTTTGAAATATTTTAATGAAAAAAACATCAGTTTATTGGTATTGCCTAATGTCATTGGTCTACTTGTGGTATTAATGCAAATATTCTGATACGTGTGAGTGCGTTGGTCGGAAGCCGATGCTGCCTAAACGCCGTAAAGGTTGGCCTGTGTTATTGTCGCATTGAATAATAACAGTCAATGCAATTCTGCGTACCAAAACGTCAGCTCGTTCGATTAACCAACGCTAATAATGAAAATTGAGTCAAGGGAGTTGAGAGTCGGAAACAGAGGCAGCTCGCCTTCAAAGTAAAAGTTGCGCGTTTTCAAACGCGTCGGCTACAGCGATCAACTTTAGGAGAGCTGAATTAAATAAATAAACAAATAGCCTAAATAGTGAATGTAATATATAACTGTTATCAAGTCATATTTCTGCCACTTTCCCACGACTGATCGTGAATAAATTTGGCCTTGGGGGTCGAACACTGAATTATCTGTATATAATGATTCATTATATCATCAATTCATGTATTTAAATGACGTCTTCTTAAACTATGTGTGTGAATGTTTCAGGCTGTAGTGTTGAGTCATGTGTCGAGTCTGACTGTAGAAAGAGTTGACATTGAACTTTGACTTTATTGTTGGCTTTGTTGTCATGTCTCTTACGCCTGTAAGCTATCTGACATAAGATCCTTCAAGTTTATTTACTGCTCGCACTTTTGAGTACATTACGTCATCACTTGCCATCCCACAATAAACATAGAGGTATCTAACTCTGATCACTAGCCTTTCTTGAATGCGACAGCCTCCTACAGGGTGCTCATGTGTAAGCTGCTCACAACACGGGTCTGTATTACAATGCATATTGTATAGCAATAACATATAAAAACTACTGTCACTTTTCAAATTGTTTAACTTTTAAGAAATTACAGATGTTTTCTACCTGCGTCTGCTGTCCTTTGGCATCCTGGTAATATGGATTCCAGGCCAGCCAATCAGCTCCTTCCTTCTAAAAACTATTTCAGACTCATCTGTCATATATTACTGAGTACTAATCATTATTATTGCCGCTTCCTTTTTAAATGACGTGCTATGGATTCAGTGTAGGCTACACAGAGACACTGCACACATGAAAAGCAAAATTAAGTTGTGCAATAACTTTATGAGAGAAATATTAGATCTGCTGGTTCTATGACCTCAGTATTTGTCCCCAAATGCATGTGTCAAAGCACAACACGATTTTATTTATCGTGTTTTATTTATTCATTTATTTTATTCTATGCAGAATAGTTAAAAGTGAGAAAAGTAAATAGACTTGAAGGATCTTATGTCGGATAGCTGGCGTGACAACAGAGCCAGCAATAAAGTCAAAGTTCAATGTAAATCACCTCTTTCTACAGTCAGACTCAACACTACAGCCTGAAACATTCATTTGAATTGATGATATAATGAATCATTACATACAGATAATTCAGTGTTCCAGCCCAATGCCGAGTTTATTTACAATCAGTCATGGGAAAGTGGCAGACAGTTATATATTATGTTCATTTGTTTATTTATTTAATTTAGCTCTCCTAAAATCTGCCACCGTTTCCGACTTCAAGAATTTACATTATTAGCACAAGTGGATCAATGAAATTAAGCAATAAACTGACATTTTTTCATTATACAACGTGAACAATGGCAAATTAATTAATTGTACTTAATGCAAGCCATTGGTGGATTCTGGCTGTTAAGGTTCAAGCAGTTTTGCTTCATTTCATTCATTCCAGTCCAACAAGGTACAATTTTGCTGACTGTCAGGTAATATGTGTAATATCATAGTGATTCAACTCCAAATCGTCTACATTTCTGGCAGATTGTGTTTCTTAGTGATTTGACTGCTGACAAACACTACCCAGATTGAATTTGTTAAAAGGACGTGACACACAGGTGCTGCCAAGAAGTACTGTGAGCTTTTGTGCATACATACGTGTGTGTAGGTGTGTGGCAAAGCTGTGAGGCGGAGTGTCTTACCTGCTGAATCGTACCCTCTGTACTCCAGTCTCAGCAGACCCTTCACCAGCGTCTCAAATATCTCCTTTCTGGTGCGAGGCACTCGGTAATTCAGGTAGGCAAAGATCCCTTTTAGAAAGGGAGAAAGAGAGAGAAACAGAACTGAGAGCCTGAAGGCAGAGTTCACACAAATGCAAAGAGCACAGTTGTATCTTTGGATACAAGTCTGTAAGGACACATTTACAATGTAGGATGGGCCTATTGGTACAAGTTGGCAATAGATAGAGGACATCAATATCCACCTTTTTAAGATGATTGAGGAGGAGCATGAGGTCAACTAATACAACTAGCTTCTGTGCTATTTTTTTTAAAGTCTGCATAATCTTCACCTTAATATGTCTGGGAAGGACAAGAACGCACAAAAGGCTGTATGCGAGAGCAGAAATGGCTTCTCATTACATTTAATAACATGCGTCGGTCAAGCTCTTGCATCTTCATTCAATTAAAACTACTTTTTTTGTGTGTGTGTGTGTGTGTGTGTGTGCGTGTGCGTGTGCGCGTGTGTGTGTGTGTGTTTGTGTGTATGTGCGTAGACATTTTCCGGGAAGCTGTCCTCTCGCAAGCACACAGCTGAGCATTGACGGACGCACATTGCTCTCAGTGTTGGAGCAGCCAGGTAGGCAGGCTGCTGTAAACTCCAACAGTCCTCCTTGCAGACACCGAGAGAGTGCGAAGTGCCGTTAAAGATTGACTTTCGGCTGTAAACGTCCCCGCTCGAGAGTGTTACACGTGAGGCTAACTGGTGCTTCATCTTAGGTGGCGCTTAGGATGCGCGTCACGACATATATAATAATGGGTTTCATTTCATCATGTTAAAGTAACCGGTACGACTTGCCTGTCAACGTTGGTGAGTGGAAACACTGACACGTCGCAGCTGCGCGTAAGGCGTCTCAGGAATCCACACGGATCGGAAAACAGAGCCGTCTATCCGACTGTTTCAGTTCAGAACTCATATCTTCAGCATGACTATCACATGATCCGGGACAACTTCACGAGAACAAATGTATGATATGATAACTTTTATCATCACGCGCACGGAATCGGTGTCTGAGCGCTGGGCACTGCGGGGGAACCCGTGAAGGCAATTTCCGTGCGTGAATAAATTGAAACTCCCTCCAACAAGTTTCGAAACACATTTACTCGATATAAAGCAAACTTACCACACATGACTCAAGCTTTGCCTTCGCTGCAGGACACCTTTTCTGAGAGACAAGGACTTGTAGTTTCCGTTGGAGTGATGCCTCTGCTCTGTTGAATCCACAATGACTGCACACGCCCACTATTCATCTAAATGATGTTTCCTGGAGAGGCAGCGGCCCCGCCCCGCCTCCCCTGCCCTGGCAACATCGTCACCATTTCACCTGCCACAGATTGATAAAGCCCTTTCAACTCTATTAATTGGCGACCTTGCCTGATAACGTCAGCAGTATTACAGAGTGTGTCCTGTTTCATTGAGGATATATATATATATGCATATGCTTCAACTTTCACATCTGTTAGCTTGACATGTGTTAGCTGAAATCTTTTGTTTCAATTGCCAATCACTACCAGCCGCAACAGCGATGCCGGTATTGTTTTCACCTTGTAAGTCTGTGTGTGAGCCAAGGGCCCCGTAAGTAATGGGGGACAAAGTTGCCCCCCCCCCCCCCCCGACTTTACGCCCATGGACCAATGTGGCATCTTGGCTGATATCGCACAATGGTTTCTAGTTTCTTTCTTCAAGGCTTGGCCCAGACTTCTCTCCGCCCAACCCTGAAAGCTGTGAATGAAGAACCACACGATAAGAAACTAGTATCATAACAATGTGGAAAATAATTATCTTGTGTCCTACTATGCATGAAGATGTTATTGTACGCCCAGTTATTAAACTCTGTTGAAGACCTGCTGCTCTGTACATTTGCACATAACATATTTTTGAAAATGAATGTAGCAATTATGTTCGTGTGAAACCTATTGTCCTTTAATGTATTCCAAGGAACCTTTGGATGGTCATGATGTGATCTCTGTGTTAAAGAACAATTTACAAATGCTTCATGTTTCTACTCCTGCTGTTGAGGACCTGATGCCAAACAATGCTCAGGGCAATAAGGAATGACATAAATTCATCAACTTTTACCTGCTTTTTATTAGACGTAACTAACAGAAACGGAGTCCTCTTATGCTCTTAGCCTGGTTAATTCACATTGCTTCCTTATCATCTCTGAATGTCTCCTGGACTGTGGACCATTTGTAAATTTAATAGCCTGTGTAGTTAGATGGAAAAGCTTTTTATGTTTGTCTTGATGTGAAAGTATTATTCTATCATCCATTCTCTTAAATGAATACCAGGAGTCACAATGTAACAGAAGTCCCAGGTACAAGGTACACAGGTGACAACAGTAGTGACGGTCTGGTGAAATGCCAGGTCACATTTAAATTACACAAACAGAGATGACAAAACCACTAATATGACAAATGAATGGATAATCATTATTTAGATACACATCACTCATACAATTGCTTCAGCACTTCAGTTGTATTACCAGGTCACCGAACCACAAGTCCAATCGTAACAGCTTTGTAGTCATGCACTTACTGTACCTTATCAAATTTATCTCTCAGGCTACTCCTACTGCTTCTCCTTTCCCCTGTGCAAAGGTCTTGCCAGATCTGACGCCAGGCCACATTTAGAGCAGAAATGAATGATAGAAAGTTATTGACTTGGACAGGTTTCATGGATTATTTGCACGTGCGTAAACATGTGCATTTTCATGAGACAGATACTGAGGGAAATATAAAGATGAACTGAAAGTTTAATCATCTATTTATTTAAACCACTGTAGTAGAACCGTAGTTGACATTTAAAAAAAAACATGTGAGCGATGTCAGTGAGAGTCAGACACGGAGACGCTGCTTATCTCAGTCTCTGTCTGTATCTTAGTTGGATGGGTATCAAAAGGCGTTAAGTGGATGGAAGGAGATAGTCGGTGATAAAGTGCGTGAGACAGTGTGTGCGGGCAGGAAGGCCTATAAAAATGAAAAACAGAAAGAGTAGTAGATTCAAAAGTATGAAATGGGCACGTGTGTGTTTCTCTCGGTCGACATCTCTACTTGAGGAATGTAAGTCACACGCCTCACCTCGCTTTGTCCAAACTACATCAGCCTATATGTGATCATGATGAAGGAGAACAGCGATGGACCATTGTACACATTGTGTGTATGAAAGAGTACAGTTTCATATTTGTTTTGAACTGTATTGCCAGTATTCCCAATGCTTCACAAAACGCTTAATTCCAATATTACTGTGTTTTTTTACATATACTGTGCATGTATTCGCATGTGCACTCTATAATGATATTATACATGTAATTATCTCTCTTTGAACTATGACATGTGTTCAGGTGTACTGTGGCTGTGCGTGAGTGAGAACCAGTGACAGAAGCCAAAGCATTGCATTCCTCTCCTGGCTAAAGGGATTAGTAAGTATACGAAATGACATGTGCTCTATGACAATCCAATATAATGAGATCCACCCAAGAGATCAAAGGTTCCTTAAGTAATATGAAGATATAACATGATGGGCAAACAGAAAGGTTTTGACACAGATACTCAAGCAATTTCAGGGAGTTTGACCATTTTAAATTGTCCTCACTTTTAATCTTAAACCTTTAACTTCTGCTGTCTAGTTTGTTATGTGTATTGCTCTTATAATTGTTGGATTGCAGTCAAACCCATATGCACCCAGATGAACCTGTGTGGCTTCATGAGAGTGGGTGACACCCTAAAATTGACAGCAATCGCAGTCTGATAACTTCTGACACCCGCATCACATTGAAACAAACCAACATTGGTTTATTTTTTACATATTTCAGAGAATGAAAGAATAATAAACTATAGAGACCAGCTTGCGATGGAATCACGCCGGCAGAGATGCCAAATCGGGCCAGGGAAAATACAATGGTTCCCACATCATACCGCCCTACTTCTGGTACCCTGGCTCGTAGTACACCCATCTTCAAACTCAACCTTCATTTTGATCTCAAATACACATCTGCTAAGTTTCATTACCTTATGGGGGTGTGACGCTATCGTGGTGGAAGAATTTGTCCACAGATACACAGACTCACAAGGTGAAAACAAAACCAGGATGTTGACAACAGTCGTTGCATATTTGAGGTTAAAGGGTTAAGGGTAGCGATATTTCAACTGTAAACCACATTTAGAGTTTATGTTATTATAATGATGCTTTAAAAAAAGGGCCAATATAGCAAAGTCGTGATTTGGATAAGGAACATTTTACGTACTTTGGCCAAGAGGACAACACCTCTCCGAGGTATTAAATTCAAACAGCACAGCCAAGAAATGAATCATCTCACACACGTACATGTTTCACTTTCAATCACAAACGCACACAGACAGACAGTGCTCTGGAAGTGGTGTGTGGTAGTGCTAAAAGCTTCCTTGTATTTTCTCCAGTGAGTGCATCAACCGGATGTGGCTCCAGTGAGCTCCGGCTGACTGTTAAGACCTTGTTGTAAGGGATCTCCCCTCCCACATCTGCTTCATGTTAGGGCCTGCGGGGGCCAGTACAGGAGGGCCCAACATTACACTCTGCTTCTCAGTGGGGGATGGCAGGAGAATGCCTGATGAACAGAGACACACAGCCTGATGGACACAGGCTGGAGACTGGGTTATGCAAAACTGGTAACGTTGTAGTTAAATATATATACAAGAATACACAAACAAAGCAAAAGACGGGAAACAGAACGAGAAACTCAAACTGCTATACAAACACAATGTACTGCTTCCCTGTTGTCTGAAATGGATGACCTTAAAAAAGAATAAGTTGGGTTTTTCATGTCAGTTGTTCAGTTCAGTTTTCTGTCGTTTTTTATTGACATTTTTCATTTTTTTTCCAGCAGGATACAAACGTCAACAAACCTCTGATAGTTTCAGATCAGTAGAAAAGAGAACCAAGTCAAGAGCTACAAGAAATCAGATATACTTTTTTGTAAAACATATGATCTATACAATTTGTCGACATTGTCACATGTCTCACACCAGTCTTTACTGCTCAGAAGCTTCCATCCCCCACACACATTCCCGACACACTGTAGCTGCACTCATTTTCTGCACGGGTGTCTTTCGGGACACGGAGATGCTGCAACAGATGTCACGTCTTCACAATGTATGGAGTACAGCAGTTTGATATTGCGTAACATTGGCACACTGATTTAATTTGTGTGTTATCCACATCTGTGTTAGCAGCTGTAACACTGTGACTCTATCCCCAGCGAGTGGGCATGATTGATGCTTACTTTCACAGGACACAGTACCTGAAGACAGCCATCAGCTACCCCGCCCCAGTCTCCTCTCAGCTTGGCGGGTTCACCTCCGGGCCAGCTCACCGTGAATCAGCCGCAGATGTGGTTCTGGAGTCACATGGGGTTACATATGACAGAGGACCCGCCCAGCAGCAGACGTCAGAAAGGACCCCCTTCAAGTCCCTTGTTAAGTTTTATCACCATGGTGTTCTTGTCATGGCGAAAAATAACTAGATTGCTTCTGAAAAACACTGCATTACTCATTGTTGTGGTTGGTGACGCTTAGACAAACAAGTTGTGAGTTTCATGAATAAGATGCACCCGTAGTGTATAAGTTGGCAGCAATAAATTAAATGTAATTCCGGAAGTAAGGTATTTTATCATTATGTTATAACAGCAGCTTTCTTTGTTGAATCGTTGGAAATACCTCTTGACTTTCCTCTTAACTTAGTAACATCTCATGAACGGCTGATATAGAAAACAGCCTTTAAAAGAGTTTATTACCTCTTGAGGATAAAGACTCTGTGTAGGTCAGATATCAGAAGCCCAATATCTGTTTATTACAAAATCCCTGTAATTGAATCGAGCTGGTGGGAGGATTATCCCACATATTCCTGGAGTCGCCCTGACATAAAGTGCTCCTACCACTCCTTCATGTATGAATGAAAGTACACATAGTCCTCCTCAAAGTTGACCTTTATTCATGAGCACATTTAGACTAGGTTTTCCAAAACATGGTATCACTAACACACGTACACCTGGATCACTGGAGCAGGATCTTAAAAAAATGTTGCTGTTTCTCTTAAAAAACTGGCACTTACATTGTTTCCATGTATGGTATCTTGGCCAGACTGGCAAGTCTAAGTTGTGTCATATGGGTGTAGCACATAGCGTGTAACTAATTGTTTTGAGGTTGTTATGGAAGTCATTTGGCCAGACCAGTTTTTTTGTGAGTAAGTGAATGTGTCATGTCAGTTTGCAGAAGAGACCCTGGTGTTTGTTTTGGTCCGTGGTCACTCTGGCGGGGTGGTGCTTGCCGTTGCACATCTGGGAGTGAGCTCAATGATTTGTGAGGGATCGGAGCAGAGGTGGAGGAGGGGAGCCGAGAAGGGGGGCGGGGTACGCAACCACGTCATGTCGGACCCAGAGAGAGAGAGCCATCTGTATTATGTCATTTATGCTGGGGCACTCCACCCTTTGCTCTCTGCTTCTCTCACTTCTAGACTCCCCCACCCACTGTTTCTCTTGCCTTTGCTTTACTGCTGCATGTGTTTTATGTGTCCCAAGACTGAACAGGCCCATCTCCGTCTGTGTTTGTACTTATACTAAACTTTCACACCAAATCCTCTTTCTCCAAGACTAAACTTTCTTCACCCTATTTTCTTTCCGCTTTTCATTTTGTGTCTGTGTATCCAGCTTCTGAGTGAAAGCTCTTTGTCTGCAGTCGCCTGTCTCACTTGATATTCACCGTTGCTCCTGTTGCACCACCTGAAAACCAGACGTGGACGCTCAACAGCCTGTAATTAAGTAAAGGAGGGTTCCCTTTAGGGGCTCCAGCTAATTTCAGAATAAAATGACAGTTGACGTTTAAAGTTGATGAGAACGAAAGTGATTAGCTCAAGTTGAGGCATTGCTTCTGTTAGAACGACAGCATTTCATCTGAAGCAAGGCTGTCGTTGATACTTTAATAAATGAATCAACATGCAAAATAAATATCCTGTACAGAATGTGCATCCTGGTGTGTCTCTGTAAGAAATATAACAAGGGCAACAGGCACACCCTGTAATAAGGCTGCCACTACTACTACTACACACACACACACACACACACACACACACACACACACACACACACTCACACACACACACACACACACACACACACAATAAACAGAACACCAGACAATAACTGCTTCGGGCTTTAACAAGGCTGTAAACCTTTTTACTTCATGGCTGAGCCAACAGGGAGGGAGTCTGCTCTCTGCTGTTTCTCGCTGCTGGCCCATTGTCGGATGGCCTGCATGTTAGCTTTGATGTAGAGAGGAGAGATTGGGTAGTTAATAATGCTCAGTATTGTTGACAATATCCTGAAATTGCTGTTACAATAAAATCTCCTTACCAACAGTAGAAGAAGACCAATTAAATCAATGTGTACACAGCAGAGGATGTGATGGACTAGACAACAGAGGGAACTGCGTTTCTCCTGATTCTTCTCACCTCTGCCCTTCATGTCTCTGTGGAAAATGTAATTTCCTCATTAGCTATCTATCACACTTTTCATTTGGGTATAAAATGATATCGTGGCTATGTAATATATCTGATTCCAGTATAAACGCTCTTGTTGTTGATTTTAATCTGGGTAATGTAAAAGACAATGAAACATAGAAGTCAAACTAATGAGTACAAAACGTATTATTCTGAGCTTATTGCACCACCTTCTGGCCAAAGACTGCAGCTCAAGGTTGGTGTAAAATTCTTGCACGTTGTCGCCAACGGGGGACAAATTTCACCTTATCTGTTGATATCACGGCAAAGGAAAATTGAGGCGAGAGCCATTTGATCTTTTTTTATCAACTGGCATATTATTGCTACTATTAATAAATGTAAAAAGAACAGCCTATTTGAAATTCCTGCCAAAAGCCCCGATTTGTTTAGCGATTGACAGATTCAAATATAAGTGAAAGAAAATGGTAGCTCCGTCTAATGATGAGGCTGTACGTTCACATTCTGCTGTTTTGATTTACAAAGCAACAACAAACACAAAGAGAGATATCCTGTGCGACACTCAGAACTGTAAATTGGTCGGTCAGGAACACACTTCTTCGGAGACACAACTTCTACGATACAGCATGCGCTAATCACGAAATTGTCTTTCTTTCAAAAAAACAATTAGTGAACAATATACTAAAGGAGTTGGGTGCTTGTCCGGGCTCCATGTAATTATATTTCCATATATTTGCATTGAGAAAAGAACCAGAGAACCACTTTGCATGTTATTATCAGATTTATTTACAGATGTAAGTGGGAGACCATCTCCCTTGTGCATTTACTTACTGGAATTCATCAACTTTTTCAAATAAAACAGCAGGGATTCTTATATTGCGACTCAGGAAATGCAAAATAGAAAATTGTAACACTTCAATGCTTTGTATTTTCATAGCAGTTGAAACAATTTTGTGATGCATATAAAAATGTGAAACACTATTTAGAATTATCAATGTTGATTAAGTTGAAATATTTATTACATTTTTTTTTTAAAATTCACTTGAGGTCAGTCATACTCTCACAAAGCAAAATAAGATGTTCTTTCATTCAATAATAAAAAATAAAAAAACTGTACTTTGATGACAAGAACGCAATAAAGCAAACATGCTGCAAGTTGAGGCACATATCAGTCATCCCACACTATACCCAGCATGCTAACAGAGGAAAGGACTACACAACTACAAATCTGTGAGCTTATTCAAAATAAAATAATAAAAGAAATGAGGCAACTGAGCATTATTAATTGAAATAGCTGGTCAGTTGTACGAGAGGCAATGCTAAAGTGATTAGCTAGAGCAAAAGGACTGACAAAATATTTCAACTTCAATCTCATGCCATCATTGACAATTGAACAAGGACAGCAAGGCAATGCATGTCAATGCACCCATTATGTGCCGAACAACAATAATACTACAAAGCAATACTCCCTTTAGGGGTGACAAATGCAATGACTTGATATGGTGTTGGATTTGGAGGCGATAGGAAGGGGACGGTGTGGACTAATAGCAGATGGAAATCCATCGGAGTTGGTCCGCTGGGAGGAGTAACAGTGGGGGGTTGTCTCTGGGGCTGGTGAGCTAACACTACATGGTGGTCTTCTTTCCTCTCAGCCTCAGTGAGTTTGCAGGGAGGCAGAAGGGACAGTGGAAGACGAGAAAGCAAGTGAGCAAACCAGTCGGAGAAAAGAAAACTATTAAAGATATGGTACAGAGGTGTTACGACACAGCGGCTCCGTCTTCAGAAGCCTGAGGGTGTTAAAACATTCATGTCCCGAGGTTTAAGTTTGTGCGGCCGTGTGGGTGCCTGCTTGGCCTCAATGCCCGAGATGTCAATCTTGGGGGGCATGAAATTGGCAGGGTCGTCCACCTTGAAGCTGACCTGGGTGTTGGTGCCATCCATGGTGGAAGACTTCTGCATGCCGAAATAGGACTGCAGTGAGAAGCCTGAAGGAGAGACGAGAAATGTTGACATTAATGACCTGAATCTAGCCGTTGTAAAAAGGGAGCAGCTTTAGTGTCATGATTTTAAAGAGTAACTTTAGTCCCCACTGAAAATATTGTTCTTTCTGACTGTTTGCTGTGGTTACAGGTCAAAGTAGTATTATTTGGCTCCACCAGCAGGTTACATCCATGTCTGTCCAAAATGTCATCACTTTTATCCGAAGAAATTCCCTCAAGGTGTTCCTGAGATATCGCGTTCAGCGGAATGGGTCAGGCGTGAGGTCACCGGGACCTTTTACCACCAAATTTTAATCAGTTGACCCTTGAATACAAGTGGACGTTTGTGCCAAATGTGAAGAAATTCCCTCCTGGCATTCCTGAGAGATCATTGGGCGGATGTACTGTACATATGGACAGATAAACATAAAAACATAATGTCCCCGGCATGAAAACATAAAAAGCAAACCACTAATCCACACCCAGGTGTGTTCAGAAGTGAAACAGGCCCCAGAAAACTGAGATTTATTTGTTTGTTCAATATTATTCTTTGTATTATATAAGTGATAAGAGGGTCCCAGCTTGTGTCTTTTGGGTGGTGGGCCAACCCTTTTTATTATATTTGAATCACAGACTGTGAGGAACATCGCCCCACCCTGACACTGGAAAACCACCGCTGATTTCAAGAGCTGTTCATTTGTAACCAGGCAGTAGAACCAGTATTATTGCATTCAAAGAAAAACACGGGTCACATGGTTCAACCTGCTATGAGAGCCTATCACATCTATTATGCATTCATACTGTAATACACACACACGATCCAAGTTTAGACTGGGTATAAATCTCTCACCTGTGCTGGTTTCACAGCCTGGGTCAGTGGGGGACTTCTGTACCACGGGTCGAGTTCCAAAGAAGCTCCACCTGTCTGTTCCTCCTCCTCCTCCTCCTCCTCCTCCTCCTCCACCCTCATTTCCTCCCATGTCTGTGCTGGGTTTGGGACAATTAAGCTCCGGGGTGCCAAGAAAAGACGCAGAATTCAGCTGGAACCAGCTCCTGTATTCCCGCCAAGCAAAAGCAAGCCATGGACATGAAGTCAAACACGAGAAGGATGTGCCACATGGCACACAATATGAGCCATGTTGGGAAACTTAAGCACGCCAAGATTAGAGGTTCCGGTTCCATCTATTTTTAGATGACATTTTGGATCTGCGTTTAGATTAAATAACAATAAGGGCTAAACATTACAGCAGCATGATGCCTACCTGCGACTAACAGCCGGTGATGTGTGGGGAGTAACACAGGGGGTGACACTGGGGGTGACGGAGGGGGTGACAGAAGGGGTGACACTTGGGGTGGATTGTGTTGATGTTGTACACCTGTCCTCCTTGAAGTCCCCGCTTGGCATTCTCAACTTCTGCAAAAGACAGAAAAAACAAGCAATGAAACACAAATACTGAAGAAATTCCACACTACTTATCCAGAATCACCCTGTACATTAGAAAGTGATTATTTAAAGTGTATTCATAAACATGGCTGGATAGTTTTTCATTTCATGTACACTTTTCCCCTCGTGTCCATGTTGGACTAACAGCCCATATATGTGGCTAGTGTGTCAGAGGCAGAGCATTGGTCTGAAGAGCAAACACTCCATGATTACACAATGAAAAAGGTCAGCAGTGTTTTTCTGGACCTGCTGACCAAAAATGATTTTCTTTTAAAGTGCGTCACAGATCCTCTGATCATATCACCGGCTGTGACCATGAGGTGTGTGTGAGAGAAGAGAGAGATTTGATGCACTGTGCTCAGGGCAGTGGCAATCTTGCAAATAAACAACAGGGAGCCCCCGTGGCTTTTTATCACCTGTGTATTATTTTGGCAGATGAGACTGTTGTTGTGTGATTTATAAAATGTTAGGCCAATGGAGACAGAGAAAAAAAAACACGTTCCAAGCAAGACCCAGTGCTTCTCATATGGGAAAGGGATGGAGGTTAACTTTATTACAGATAAAACTAAATTATATTAACACTTAATGATACCACTTTAGGTGGGGCAAGTGTGGAATGCGTTATTACCTAGCGTTAGCACATGTGATGGCAAGTTCAACTCGTGCCAGTTTGTGTCTCATTTCAGTTACCTTACATTACAATACATGAGGGGCCCAAACTAAGGCTAGGTCCCCTCGGGAGACCAGTGAAGCTAGATAAAGATATGACGGTTTCCGAAACAGTGTGACAAAAAAACGATTTGCTCCAAGCTAGCTTACTTAGTTAGCGTGGTGAGATATAGCGTTAATGTTATGAAGGACTTCACGTTAGCTTTATCTAGTGTTAGTTTGTGTACACGGGTTAGCTCGAATGCTAGCTTTGCTAGCTAACGTTAGCCTACAATGTTGTTTTGCTAACGGCCTGCTTTCGGGTCGGACTGTACAAATAGCTAAAGCTAAACACAATGAATTAACATACCTTTTTATGATACAATTTCTTTGACGTTCCAATCCGTCAGATTCCTTCATTTTGTCCATAATTAGCTGTTTTAACACGATTTTCTTCTCGAAAACTCAAAAGATAAAGCCTGTACACACTACAGTGGGCCTCCAAAACGCCTCTTTTTGTTAGGAGCTCGGTGATTGGTCCGTTTGACAAAATAAGGGGATCGAATCATTTAGGGGCGTTGCCTGGCAACACTACTGCCGGAAGCGCCATTCTTTGGAACAGAACAAACCTGATTACGTAATTTGTTGTTTACCAAGATGTTCCCTGCGATCACAAACACAAGACACTGCTAAACGATATGGCATTATCATATAACGTACTACAATAAAACGTGCTCATTTTGTAATGTGTGTAATTACACAGCCATTATTCTTTTAGTATAAATATAGTCCTCACTAATGATAAAGGGCTTGTGTGCCTTAAAACTTTGGAATGTTGTAGGTCAGGTGAGAGCACTTGAAAAGTGAGCTTGGGTAATGGGCCAGGGAGACTGTATAAATACAGATAAAAGAGATAAACAACTGGGTCAGCTCTGTCACCTTTGAAAATAAAAAAAGAAGCGAAACACTTAATCCTTACAACTGGTTCATATTTAACACCCGATTTTTTTCCTTCTGTTTGTGCAAGTTATATTTTGATGACACGGACATTATTCTGTCAGTGTTCATGGTATGTTAGAGCACTGCATTAGAAACATGAATATATATATATATATATATATATATATATATATATATATATATATATATATATATATATATATATATATATATATATCCAGAGCTTGTGTGACAATGTGACGTTTCCAAACCAAATTTCTCTAATCCATGAGAATCTAAAAAACTCAGTCTTGCCAAAAGTGACCTCGTGAATGAATAAAAGTGAAAAAACAACCTCTTAACACAGCTTAATCCCGGTTTGTTATCAATCAGGTTCATTGGGTATATCCAATGAAAGTCAGGCCTGAGACCTTTCATTTTGGCCTAAACGAAACTAACAGTGAGCAAGAACGTGTGTAGGCGTTTTTCTTTTCACTCTTATTCAAGTTGTGCTTCCCTAAATTATTCATTATTATTTGGGGGCAAAGAGAAACGTTTTACTGCTCCTTGGCACATCAAAGCTTCTACATTTGTTCATACTCACTGGCACTGTGCCGTCCCCCAGCCGGTGAAAGTGTGTGTCCTCAGCAGAGAGACCCTTGTGGGGATAATACCCGGCATCAGTGAGCCCTGCCTGGTGCTCGAACTTCTGGAGGCTCTCCTGGTTCTGCTCTAAGTGAGGATGGGCATACAGTCAACAGTGGAGACAGAATGAGCCAGTGCTTTCAGATGCTGCACTCCATTATAGCAACCTCTGAAGATTGTGACGTTTACATAATTATGTGTCATGTAGTAATGGAAGTTAGTGTATCTGTGTCTTAACACATACAGGTAGTGCCTAGATATTTATCAAAATGAAAATAAATCTTTATCATTTAGGTTCAGTTGGTTTTGTTGACTTACTGATCATCAGTGTGCTCATTAAGGAGGTGGCTTTGGCTTTCACAACGGGCACTGGGGACCTGACTGGCGATGGTGCCTCAAAGGTCAGCAGCTTCCCATCAACCTTGCCTTCCTGATCACACACGTTTACACTGTTAGGATTAACTTACAAACCAGTTACACAAAAACCAAGAGCAAACCAAATGTTTCCAGGCATCACACAAGCCAATACATACATAAGGTAACCATTTCCAAATACTTTGGTTCAGATAGTCAGGAAAAACAGGAAAGTACCTCTGCAGTCTCCCTGAACTTGTGCTTTGGGATGACAGGGTTGTTCCATAACATGTTGACAGTCAGGTCTGGAGGTGGTGAATGCATGGTGGTATCCATCAGCTCATCATAGCCTACATTGCGCCGAGTCATTCCAATGGGAGACGAAAAGGCGCCAAAGAGACCGGATGTTGTTCCAGACTCGAGTGCTAAAGAATGGAAATATGAGGAAAGTATTTCTGACATCGCCGTAAAACTAGCAAATCATTTTTACATATTTTAAAATGTTAAGATTATCACACCAAAATCTTTCTTCCTGCATTACCTGGAATGTCTCCCCGTCGTGAACTCATTTTGACACCAGATCACAAGGGCTGAACACAGGAGACAGTGTGAAGGTCCACCTAGCTTTGGGCTCCAAACCTTCGCCACATGACATCACACAGTGTTACAGGGTCATTGGACAGATAGAAAAAGGTCTGCACCTATGGAAGCAACGTGTGTAGTCCAACAAGACGTTGCTGTCGGTCAGAAGCGAGGCAAATAAATAAATGTCACATGCATGTTTTTATTAGCCTAAGCATGGGCAAGTCAGAGACTAAACAGACTGTGTGAAGTGCATAGTGTCCTGTTTCTGACCTGCTCCAAATAGAATCAAAGAGTCTGGTTACAGCACTGTAATTATATCAGTTTATGTAAGTCACCCTCATATACCAGGCTCTCCTCTGCCCAAAACAGAGGGAAACAGCCCGACCGTGAAATAAAGCAGGCTCATATTCACAGGGAAACGAAACCTTTTGAATTGAGGAAATACTGCCTGTTTGATAAAATGGAACTTGTTCTACATTTAATACCTCATTGTGTAAAAGGCAAAGACAGCCACTCAAATGAGTCCTCTTTGGTCACGGTGAGCCTGATAACCTGTTATCAGTGCTCCTTATCGTTCAGCCTTGGCTGGGCTCACTTTCCATTGCGATCCACCTGCATTTTCCTCACTTTAGGCTGAATGAATGATGAGAAGACGTCGTCCACCATCTGCAAAATCTTTATGCTGGCATTATTTGGATTTTGCAGATTTAGACAAGTGTCTTCGAGTATACTTTGCAGACATGCTAACACCAAATCTGCTGTTCTTCACTTCAGTGCTGTGGGGAGTCAGTTGCAATGACTTGCAAAACAGGAACTGGCTAAATCCCACCACAGGCGTGTGGGAACAATGTCTACAATAATCTGTAAACTAGAACAACATTAACACTTCGGCTACTTTTAGGGAGGCCACCTAAGTACTGAACAAAACCTGTCGAGTATTTAAATCTGGTATGCGTCAAAAACTACATGCATTGCAATTATTTGTGATTTTTTTTCTCAAATCAGTTCAGTCATTTGCAGCGTTTAAATGAAGGACACCAGCTTGTCATGCACGCTCCATTAAATGGAAATGTAACACATACCTCACCCTTTCAATATTCCCTCTCCTCCCCTGTTGAAATTACTCCACAACGACACGGGTTTCTTTGCAACAGAGGCGCAGATTTGACAGACTGAACGAACAAATATTGTATGTTTGTTCATCGGTGGGTTCATCCATGACTTTTGGACACGCAGAGAGTAAACAGAGCCCCTGAGGCGTCCGCCAGTGAGCGCACCATATCCGACAGCGGAGACGGCGGAAGTGATCATCCGAAACTTAAAGCGCTGCAGCCCGCCTGGGAAGACGTGCGATGCAAACGGCATTGTGAAAGAGTAGTCTACTGTTATACAGGCCTACTGCACAATACCAACAAGCAGTGATGGGAGAATGAATCAGATCTTTAACTTAAGCTATTAAGGTATAATTAACAACAGTTAAAGTCCTGCGTTTTTAAATTTGTAAAAGTATAAACATCAATATTAAAGTACCGAGACGTACACATCATGCAGAATAGTCTATTTCAGAATAATGTATATTATGTTATTGAATTATGATCATTAATGAATCAATGTGTACATTGACTTTAAAGTTAAAGCTGGCACATGTGGGGCTGATTCGATTTGATTTAGATTTTTTTTTTGTTAATCACAGGCTTGCTTGTAAAATGCCCCCTACGGATCAGTAAAGTGTTCTTGATAGGCTATGTCATATTTTTTGTTATATTATATAATAATAATGCAAAATATAATAATATCAAATATTATATATTATGATGTTTTGCATTGTTAATCTCAATCTGGTAAGTAATTTAAATTATCATATAAATGTAGTGAAGTAAGAAATACTATATTTGCCTTTGGGATGTAAAAGTATGAGCTAGCAGGGGAAAAAACATTAAAGTAAGGTAAGTAGCCACTTCAGATAAGTACTTTCCACCAATGCCAGTTTAAATGTCTTATTTCAACATTGAGATGGGCAGGAAGTTCACTATTGAAGGTTTGTAGTTAAATTATGCGTAAGAAATTGAACTGCCCAAAATACCATGTTATGTATGAAGCATAGAAAATACTCTTGGCTTTGGTTAAAGTTAGGGCTATGCATACAGTGGTTATGGTAAATCTATTGGGAATGAACTCCAGTGTGTGTGTGTGTGTGTGTGTGTGTGTGTGTGTGTGTGTGTGTGTGTGTGTGTGTGTGTGTGTGATGGGTTAGAGCATTACAGCCTATAAGAATCATTGATCTGAGCCGCCCCTGTCAGAGAAAACACATGGTGCTGGCGTGTTATTCACCCTGTAATCTCAGAGTCACTGCAGCTTTGGTGTCCTCTGGTATCTGATACATGTACATAGTAAGACCCATTAAGTGTGTTGAGAAGACGCCTTAAAGAGTGACTCCCTCTGATATTCAATGCTGTGCATTCTAATTCTGTATGAGATCATGACATGACACATGAACTGCATTTCTTGCATTTGCAGTCCTGAACCACAAGGTGACACTGTTGATGTAGGGAACAACAAACACTTTACTTTTAGTTCATGCTTCCTTGAGCTTTTATTATTATTATTTTAAAAAAACACTGACAATTCCAAAATGCATAAAACTTGGTTCACAACACATACATCTATTTACAAAAACAGATAAAATAAAATAAAATGGAACGGAGATCATACTGTAAGTGCACATCAGTATAAATAGAAGATAAATAGACAAAAAGTGTATTTCATTTCACATCTGCATTCGTTTAAGGTGCCTTTGTTTGTGGGGGTCAGAGGTCATCTGCTCTTCATATTGATCGGAGGACTTAAAGAGTCAGACGCGAGCTCTGTTGGTGGTGGAAGTGAGCTCAGTTGGTCCGGCTGTAGAAGAAGTTTCCCGTTTCCTAGAAAATGACAAAGAAGAAGAACACACATTAGACACATTACAACAGTGTGGAGGAGGCATCCTGTAATTCATTATGAAATATGGAGATTCACTAAAAGATTCATATTAGAAGTTGGGTGATCGGTTTATTCTGAAGATGAGGCTCGGATTCATGTCTGTAATAATACTCACATGATGGAAGCCATGAGTTTTTGCACTGCCTTCAACTTGGGGTTCAGGCAATAGCGACGGCCGTTGTTGAGGGAGACACTGTTGAAATGGAAAGTAGAGGCAGTTAGATTGATGACTAGAAGTGCCTTTGAGAAATATTGGATAGAAATTGATAAAATGCCAGCCTAGGTGTTATGTGTGAAAGGTTTACTGAGAAGCTTCCAATTAGCACAAAAAATGCAAATAGCAAATCATTCTTTTCTAATCAGGACACATTATTGCACTAAGATACCACATTTCCACAATCTTAATTAAAGATTTCAGTGCATCTTACACAATCTCCACTTTGTCACAGAAGATGGTTGCTGGGTAGATCTGGATGTCCGTTATCTTAGTCCCTGGTCTAATTCCATTCCTGAGACGTTGACACAGACACAGTTTTCCTGATGTGTGATCCACTAGAGAAAGACAAAGAAAAAAAAAGTCATTAATTCAGTTCATTTTTCACTTCTTACAGCTACCAACACATATAGAACTGTATAAAACAAAGATCACATTGTGCACATTAGAGTGGTGAATGCTAAAGAAGTATTCAAACTTACTTTGGGCTTCAGAGATGCAGACCATGACAGCCAGGAGCACAAACACTTTCATGATGCCGGACATCGTCGGTTTCCTCTTTGGTGAAGAAGACACTGGTGCTGTGATGAAGGTGATAGAGAGGAGCTGTAACAAGTGCAGCTAGAAGGATAGACTAGAGTCAAAGAGAACTGTGAGGGGTAGAGACCAAGGGTTGCCTTTAAATACTCTCTCCAGACACATACCTCATCATACTTCCTGTGATCAAGGGGATTTTTGAAACAGGAAAGTGAAACTTCAAAACCCACAAAATTACCCTGACTCACTCTTTCCACTCGCCTCCCCCCGTGGTTACTAATAATTGAACTAGATTTTAAATTTAAAAGTATATTTTGATATCATGTAAGAGAATAGCAATATAAAAACAAAATTGTAACTTGTTGTGACTGTAAAGCCGCATGTGCAAGAAAACCGGTACTCACATTCTTTGTCTAAATTGTTTTATGACCTATGAAAAAAATATTCTTGGACATTTTGCACACTTTATTTATTTTGATATCATGAAGAATATAGATCCAAACAAATGGGTCGTGTAAAAACTATTCATGAAAATATATTAGTCATTTATAAGTTAATGATGGCATTTGGGTCACCTGTGTTTTTATTTCCCATTATACTTATTTCCATTATAAAGTTAACAAATAGCTCATATCATAGACAATGTTGGTGACATTTGTTTCCTCCTGGATGTAAGCAAAGACACAACTGAACTGAATATCTCTTGGTGATGATAGAATTCCATAATGTATAAGAGAAGACACATTAAATCTATTACACAATGTGTCAGCACATGAGAGTGCTAATCCTCAACTTCTGATAGACTTGGTCAAAAATGCTTTTGTATAACATTTTAAATCTAGTTCGTGTAGATTTGTGTGGACTATTTTATATTTGACAACAGAAAGTGTGGGCAGGTGATCTTTCCAACATCTGGTTCTGTATGCATGTGGTGGGCATCAGTGGTTAACACCATCAGTGCGTATACAACACCAAAGCAAACATAAGAGGGCTCTGAATAATATGACGACGAGTATGATTTTCTTTCTTTCCACTGTAGCTGCGTGGTAGTGACATGACATTTATGCTGTGAAAAAGTCAGTATTATCAGTAATATTTGATGGGTTCTGAATTTGTTTATTATAATCCGTAGTTGTTAGATATTAACTCTGTCAGATCTGATATGTGATATATGCCAGGAGTTATTTGTGCTTGTGCTAGTGAGCCATTACTATCCCAAAAGAACATTTCAATAGTAAAAAATACATATAAACCAACTCAAATTCCGCTTAATATTTTTTCAGTACTGTCTCACCATCACACTCCGGAGCACGGAGGAGAGGGCCGGACTGTCTGGACACTTGTGGTCAGCTGACCACTGTGCATACATCACCAAGTACCAATTCAGGTTTCATATAGTTTTTGTGTAAGATCGCTGCAGTGACCATGGATGTACTGTCAGGCGCACAGAGCTCAATGTAGAATCACACTCTCTGCCTTCTCCAGGCACCTCACCACAACAGGTGGTCTCTTATTGATGGCTGCCAGTATCAAGCTGTTTTCGCTTCATTCAGATGAAGTGAGACGGTGGGCTTTTTAGGAAATGATTTACCTCGGTGACGTCAGCTGGCTACTATGATGAGCAGGCCAGAAGATTCTGCTCTTCAGTCTGCTCCTCTCTCCTTCTCTCTGTGCTGTGCGTCTTTCCACTCCAAAGATAATGCAAATTATATTCGAGAAGTTTGCTCAAATATTGTCGGGTTGTTTCGGTCTCCCAAAATATTTGTCGGGACATGTCAAAACCATATGCAAACCTACGCCCTTGCCTAAATACCAGTTTGAGTGGGAAGAGGCATACACATTGGTTATACATCTGGCCCCGGGTATAATGATGTACAAAATACTTCACAAATCTGAAATGATCGTGTAATTGATGAACAAAACAGTCAAAGCGTTGCAACTCAATGGCTGAGACCTGTAGAGCAGATTAGGTTGACTGAACATGAAAATATTTCGTATATGATGCAACAAGAAGTCATGTCAATTTAACAAATAACAATTCAGACTTTTGAACATGAATAAATCATTTTCACTAAACATGATTTCAATAAGTGCAACCAATGTGCATTTTATTTCCATGTAGTTCCAACAGTTTCCCTTTTTAGTAGAGGGTGGAAGTGAGTTCAGTTGGTCTGGCTGTAGTAGAAGTTTCCCTTTTCCGAGAAATTACACACAAAAAAAGAAAGGAGGAACACACATTAGACGCATTACAACAGTGAAAAGAAGGCATCCTGTGATTCATTAATAAATATGGAGATTCACTGAAATATTCATATTAGAAGTTGGGTGGTCGGTTTATTCTGAAGATGAGGCTCGGATTCATGTCTGTAATAATACTCACATGGTGGAAGCCATGAGTTTTTGCACTGCCTTCAACTTGGGGTTCAGGCAATAGCGACGGCCGCTTTTGTTGGTGACACTGTTGAAATGGAAAGTAGAGGCAAACAGGAAGTGACTCTCTTAAACAAGTAAATATGATACATGCAGATAGATTGATGACGAGAAGTGCCTAAAATGTGTATGTTATTGTTGCCTCAGGAAGAGGTGATTATAACATTTACTGCAACTGAGACCTGTCAAAGTTTAGGAGTTCCAAGAGGACCCAAATGCAGAACACAGGACAGGCAGGTTGAATAAACAAAAGGCAAGTTCAGGTGTCATCCCTGAGATCAGTCCTACAGAATCTTCTTCACGACATTCCGATAGACTAAGAACTCTGGAGGTTATCCAGGATTTATAGAACCGTAGTTACATCTGTAACACAGCCCATCTTAGGACCACCATAACAGAGCTGCTCTGACCACCGTATGCACGCAGTGGCCTCAAAATAAGCTCTGAGGGCCCGCACCGGGCATGGCAGCCTTGTCCTCTCCTCTCCCTCTTCTAATGGGGGGTCAAACTGTACAAGCTGAATAGGCTGATTGAGATATGAGCATGCCAGCACCTTTGGGAAAAAACGCTGTATTAGACCACAAAAGTGACATTCGAGCCATCCGAGTTCCACATCAGGCATGAATCACTCACCGACAGGGCAAGTGGCTCACCTACATGCTGTGCAGCAGTGATGGCAAGGAGGAAAGCCGTTTTGGCCGACAGCCACCTAAGCTCAATCCATGCCAAGGGTTCAAAGGGAGGCAAGCATAGCGTGTCCAACAACAGGGGTGAGTCCTCTGCAGGTGCCTACAGGGCGCTTGGGGGACGCAATCTCAGAGCCCCTTTTAGGAAGAGGGACACCAGCCTGTGGCTCCCCGCTGGGTCATTGTCAACCCTAGCGTGCTGCAATGAAATAGCAGCCACATGCACCCTCATGGTAGAGGGAGACGGGCCCCTGTCTAGAGGGAATGCGCGACCCATGATGCCACAGTTCATGCGTCCGCCGGTCCAGGGCTCGATGATCCGAACAGCGAAACAACGTACCCTCCTGAGAGGGACAGCTTGTCGCAGCTTTTGGAGGGCGAGAGATCCGCAAGTCCGACAAGGCTATACAAGCGATGAGCAAATTTAGCTTAAGCTAATGCTACTATAGTACTTAGCCTGCGTAAGTGAGAAGATGAAGAAGGACTGATCTCAGGGATGACAACGGATACCCGGCCGGGGTCATCCAAGGTCACACGTGACTCAGTTGATATAAAGACTCGACATGCGTGTGCACGAGACGGAAGATATTCAGTGTTGAGCGCGGATGACCTGACAATTGAAAGAGGGAAAGCACGCAGACGACATACACAAGGAGAGCAGGGTGATTAGACACAGGGGGAACAAATCAGGGCAGATCAAATAATCACAAAGGCAGGAAACACAAAAAGGCAGGAAGTAGCACAAGAGAGAAGACAATAGGAGAGGACTTTCCAACTAAAAGAAGAAACACACTATAACAAAAACACTAGGACCATAAGAAGGCCAGACTTGGATAAACATTCGGTGTGACGGTGCCTAGTTAGCTGAGGAAGATACAAGCCTTTTTAGTGCATCTTACACAATCTCCACTTTGTCACAGAAGATGGTTGCTGGGTAGATCTGGATGTCCGTTATCTTAGTCCCTGGACTAATTCTATTCCTGAGACGTTGACACAGACACATGACACCAGTCTCTGGTGTTTGTATAGAAACAAACATTTTAGTTAATTCGATTTTTTTTTCACTGCACATATTTCTGCTCACAGCTACCAAAACATGTCAACATATATCAAATATAGATTTATTTTGTCTGTCGAACAAAACAAATAAAATCACAAACTTACGTTGGGCTTTAGAGATGCAGACCATGACAGCCAGGAGGAGAAACACTTTCATTATGCCGGACATCGTCGGTTTCAAGATGACACTGGTGCTAGAAAAATATCTTGTTGCTTGTGTTGAAGATGATCGAAAAATGAGCTGGAATAAACCCAGCTATAGAGATTAGCTATCAAAAAGGGCAAAGTTTGTTATGGGTAAATCTCTAGGGATTGGATGCCACCGTGTGTGTGTGTGTGTGTGTGTGTGTGTGTGTGTGTGTGTGTGTGTGTGTGGAGCATTACAGCCTATGAGACTCAGTGGATCTGAGCCGCCCCTGTCAGTATTAAGGCAGAATACTCTCTTTCAATGTGCATCAACAGAAGACATGAAAAATACACATGATACAATTGTCATTAATTGTAACAAGAACAATTTATAAGCTTCAGTTAACTTTTGTTTAAAACTTTTTTTGAGCGATGAGGTCGTCTCTATTGAGACTAGCCTGCAGGTTGTTCCACGACCAAAGTCCATTACAAAATATACTCTTTTTCCCCCCAGTCCACACAGGAGGCACCTTTAAGCCTAGCCAATTTCTGCATCTAAGATTTAGGTATTTTGTGCCAATACAACTTTCGGGCATTGTCACAATGTCCTTGTACATTAAAATATACTAATGCTGCATGCTAAGCATAGCAAGTAAAGGCCATTTTACAATGTGCAGTGATGAGTCCTGTAGCCTTTAGTTTCAAATGTATCTCAAATATATCTGGGACAGGCACATCTGTAATGGTATCGTCTATAGCTGAGAAAGGAATAGGCTTGTAACCAGACAATTATGTGAGGATGGAGAGAACTATAACTTAAATCTATATGGAAAAATAAGTGTGAACTTGAGTTACTTAGTTCCAATGTGATGTTTGAAATTAAGATTTTTGATTAATCAAATGCCGGAACATTTGAATGTCAAGAAACACATGGTGCTGGTGTGTTATTCACCCTGTAATCTCAGAGTCTCTGCAGCTTTGGTGTCCTCTGGTAGCTGATACATGTAAGTACTAGTAAGACCCATTAATTGTGTTGAGGAGACTTGTTGAAATATTTAATGCTTGGCATTCTAATATTACGAGATATGTTAATTTGCACATAAACTGTATTTCGTGCATTGGCAGCCCTGAACCACAAGGTGGCACTGTTGATGTATAGGGAACAAACAGTATCAGACCCGGAACAAAAAACAATGAATCAATGCTTCTTTGATTTCTTTTTTTTATTTATTATAAAAACAACACTGACATTACTAAAAATGCATACAACTTGGTTCACAACACATACATCTATTTACAAAAACAGATAAAAGGAAATAAAATGGAACGGAGATCATACTGTAAGTGCACATCAGTATAAATATAGGATAAATAGACAAAAAGTTTAATTCAACGACATCTGCATTCGTTTAAGGTGCCTTTGTTTGTGGGGGTCAGAGGTCATCTGCTCTTCATATTGATCGGAGGACTTAAAGAGTCAGACACGAGCTCTGTTGGTGGTGGAAGTGAGCTCAGTTGGTCCGGCTGTAGAAGAAGTTCCCCGTTTCCTAGAAATGACAAAGAAGAAGAACACACATTAGACACATTACAACAGTGTGGAGGAAGCATCCTGTAATTCATTATGAAATATGGAGATTCACTAAAAGATTCATATTAGAAGTTGGGTGATCGGTTTATTCTGAAGATGAGGCTCGGATTCATGTCTGTAATAATACTCACATGATGGAAGTCATGAGTTTTTGCACTGTCTCCATCTTGGGGTTCAGGCAATAGCGACGGCCGTTCTTGAGGGAGACACTGTTGAAATGGAAAGTAGAGGCAGTTAGATTGATGACTAGAAGTGCCTCAAATGTGCAGGTTCGTAATAACTTTCACTACAACTGAGGCCAGACTTGAACCTTTGCTAAATCTCGGATAGAAAGAATAAAATGCCACCCTAGGTGTTATGTGTGAGAGGTTTACTTGAGAAGCTTTCTATTATCACAAAAAATGCAAATAGCCAATAATCCTCTTCTAAATAGCACACATTATTGCAAGATCTCACAATTTAAATTAAAGATTTCAGTGCGTCTTACACAATCTCCACTTTGTCACAGAAGATGGTTGCTGAGTAGACCTGGATGTCCTTTATGTCATTCTTTGAGGTGATTCTATCCCTCGTTTTTTGACACAGACACTGTTTTCCTGATGTGTGATCCACTAGAGAAAGACAAAGAAAAAAAAAAGTCATTAATTCAGTTCATTTTTCACTTCTTACAGCTACCAACACATATAGAACTGTATAAAACAAAGATCACATTGTGCACATTAGAGTGGTGAATGCTAAAGAAGCATTAAAACTTACTTTGGGCTTCAGAGATGCAGACCATGACAGCCAGGAGCACAAACACTTTCATGATGCCGGACATCGTCGGTTTCCTCTTTGGTGAAGAAGACACTGGTGCTGTGATGAAGGTGATAGAGAGGAGCTGTAACAAGTGCAGCTAGAGGGATAGACTAGAGTCAAAGAGAACTGTGAAGGGTAGAGACCAAGGGTTGCCTTTAAATACTCTCTCCAGACACATACCTCATCATACTTCCTGTGATCAAGGGGATTTTTGAAAGAGAAAAGTGAAACCACAAACAAAACCTATGCATTCCACTCACTGTTGCATGTGGTTACTAATAATTTAACCAGATTTTAGATTTTGAAAGTATATTTTTGGTATCATGTATGAGAATATGAATATAAAACAAAAGTGTAACTTTCAATTGGAAAGCTGCATGTGACAAGAAAACTTATACTCACACGTTTGTGTAAATTATGCGTATATGACCTATGAAAAATATTTTTTTTACATTTTGCATACTATTTATTTTGATACCATGAAGAATAAAGATTAAAATCCAGTTGGTGTACATTGCTGTTGAATCTGGCAACACAAGGTGTGGGCAGGTGATCTTTCCAACATCTGGTTCTGTATGCATGTGGTGGGCATCAGTGGTTAACACCATCAGTGTGTATACAGCACCAAATCAGACATAAGAGGGCTCGGAATAATATGAAGGCGAGTATGATTTCCTTTCTTTCCACTGTAGCTGCGTGGTAGTGACATGACATTTATGGCTTGAATAATTCAGTATTATCAGTCATTTTTGATGGATTCTGCATTTTTGAATTTTAATCTGTATTGTTAGATATTAACTCCGTCAGATCTGATATATATGACATATGCTCTCCAAGGGTCATGAGTTTTCTTTCCACTGTAGCTGCGTGGTAGTGACGTGACATTTATTGTGTGAATAAGTCAGTATTATCAGTAATGTTTAAGGGATTCTGCATTCTTTCGTAGTCATAAGACATTAAATCAGATCTGATATAGGATATATGTCATGTCCTCCGAAAGTCATGGGTTTGAAAAGAAATGCTTGATTTCTGCAGAAAGCGTGGTCTAACTGTAAGTTTCAGTTTTACATCCTTTTTCACTTTTTGTTCAAAAGGACATCCGTTCACATCACTTCCTTCTCAGTTTGTGATATCCTTCTCTTTTCTTCTAAAGTTTTCAACAAATATGGAATGAAAGTGAAAAACACAGAAAATCTGGATTTCCTGAAATATACTATAACCTATATACCATTTGTAATAACGGGTGTTAGAGATCACATTATTTAAATAGAGTGGCAGGACTATAGGTGACTATATATATTATGTTATATTGCCTTATTACTCATAAAGCAGGGCCCCGAGGAAGACATATTTCTAACATTCAGACATTTAGAATAAAAGGCATGTTTTAAAGGGTTGGTTCATTACATTACATTACATTACAGTCATTTAGCAGACGCTTTTATCCAAAGCGACTTACAATAAGTGTATTCAACATCGGTTTTCGAGAACAACTAGAACAACTAGTCACCAGAAGTCATAAGTGCATCTCCTTTCTTCAAATAAGTATCTAAGAGCATAAACCAGAGCCAACGTACAGTGCAGAGACAGACGAATGCAATAAGTGCCACAAACTAATATGAATACAATAAGTGCAATAAGCTAGTATGGATACAATAGATGCTAAGTAAGTGCTAAGCGGAAGGCTAAGGGTAGGCCTTCTTGAAGAGGTGAGTTTTCAGCCTGCGCCGAAAGATGGGCAGCGACTCCGCTGTCCTGACGTCAGTGGGGAGTTCATTCCACCACTGAGGGGCCAGGACAGAAAACAGCCGCGACCGGGTCGATCGGCCGCAGGGACCTCTGAGCGACGGGACAACCAGTCGCCTCGAGGCAGCAGAGCGAAGAGGTCGGGCCGGGGGTGTAAGGCTTGACCATGGCCTGCAGATAGGAAGGAGCTGTTCCTTTCACTGCCCTGTAGGCTAGCACCAGAGTCTTAAACTGGATGCGAGCTCTTACAGGTAGCCAGTGTAGAGAACAGAGAAGGGAAGTTGTGTGGGAGAACTTGGGGCGATTGAACACCAGGCAAGCTGCAGCTTTCTGGACAAGCTCCAGAGGTCTGATGGCCGGGGCTCCGGCAAGTAGTGAGTTGCAGTTAGCTCTCGCAGCGTGAAGCGACTCCGTCACCGCAAGAAGGGCTGTCTCAGTCGAGTCACCCACTTTGAACCTGGACTGGTTGGGGTCCAAGAGGTTGTTTTGGTGGAGATAGGAAGACAGTTGAGTAGAGACAGCACGTTCAAGTGTTTTGGAAAGAAAGGGTAGAAGAGAAACCGGTCTGAAGTTCTTGACATCAGAGGGGTCAAGTGATGGTTTTTTCAGAAGGGGGGTGACTCTGGCAGTCTTGAAAGCCATGAGAAAGCATCCTGAAACAAGGGATTTGTTGATGAGGTGGGTGAGGAAAGGAAGGAGTTCAATCGCAATAGACTGAAGAAGAGGGGAGGGGATCGGGTCAAGGGAGCACGTGGTGGGGCGATTCGATGTAACAAGGTCGAGGACCTCGTTAGGGGAGAGGGGAGCAAGATAGGGTAAGATGGGGCATGGAGAGGGGAGGGAGAGCTGTGGGGGAAGAGCTGGAGATGATGGACAGGGACCATCAAACCAAACTAAATGGTTTTCTCACGTAGGCTAATGGTTTCTAGCCATGTAGAACGTTTTGGTCTTGCTTGTCCAGGTTTTGAAATATCTATCTCCTTTGGGGGTGAGGGCCGAAGTCTCCAAGGTTGATTTCTCATATTTTACTGTCTTCAAGTCTGGACTTGGTTTATAGTAAAAATATAATTTTGCTTGATGTTCCACCAAGCTACATTTCTTAACCGTGAAAAAGAAAAGACTGAATTTGTTGAATTCTTCAGAAATCTGTCTAAGCCAAGCTGTGCTAATTTAAGACACAGGGGTCTTTCCTGACAATGAAGAGCACTGAAAGGGACTTTCACTTATTTCTATAAAGTTCATATGAAACAACAGTGGTCAGCAAGTGTGACTTCCTTAAAACTACAACCACAGAAGCGAGCGCATGAAGGAAATTGAGTCCTTTTCCAGACAAAAAAAATGTGAGCGTAAAAAATGTGATTCATATCAAGAATTTCTGTGGTTTACTTCTCGAGAGATTTATTTATCACGCAGCAGCTCACAGTGGCACACTGTATATTTCTGCCACCTCTGATGAACTCCATTTTCTTTCTGACAGACAGACTGCACTTAGCAAGCTTGAATATTTCATACTTCCCTTCCATTAATATTTCATAGGTTTTCAGACTGGAGAGTGCACCGGCTCACGTCAGTAAAGTGCAGCTTGTTCTGGCACAGGAACAAAAAGGGATGACTCTGCGGTCCAGCTTTCAGTGGCAGTACATGTAAGACCAACACGGCTCATGGAAAATATGTTTTTATTAGTTGCCCTATTGGCTGTGTGTAGGGGGAAATGTGGGTTTGGGTACGCATTTAATAATTCATGTTTCCTTTTTGTGAAGTAGTGCAGCTCTTCACCACAAGCTCTTCACCTCAAAGTGCGAGCGACCCTGTGTAGGAACGAACCGACAGGAACTAGAAACGTCAGCAGAGTCTCTTCCTCTGCAGACTGTGTGTGTACAGCCTGGTGTGGTTGCACTTCTCATTTCATTTTAAAAAGCGATTTTTATAAATCAGCAAAAAACGCTGTGACTAAATACCAAGTAAATAGTGGGAAAATGTAAAAAAAAATAAAATAAAAAGATTAAAAACAAATCAGTGGTGGAAGAAATAGAAGTACCATTTATGTTAAAGTAGCCTATTACATTAAAAGTAAAAGTCCTGCATTCAAACTCCTACTGAAATCAAAGTACATAAGTATTATCAGCAAAATGTACTTAAAGTATAAACAGTAATTCTGCAGAAAACAGGCCTTTGTCAATGACACATTATATTAGCTTGTTAATACTGATGCATCCAATAGAAAGTAGAATTTTACTGCTGTAGATGCTTCAGATAGTTTAACTACATTAACTTAAGTCAGGAAGCAGAGTGGCCACATTAGATTGACAGTTTCCAGCCAATATAAACAGCCCAAATCACAACCTTGCCTGAAACACGTGCATGTGCAATAGAAAATACTTAAGCATACAAAGTTTCAATTTCACTTCAAATAACACAGGAAGACATGTGAGATCAATATTGCAACCCACAAAGTGTGGTGTCAGACAACAAATACAAATTCTCATTTCAATGACAATCTTCTGGCTGTTTGTCTTGTTTACTTAGGTTATATCTTGGCATATATTATTGGCATTAGTATTATATTGAGACTATTTTATATTCAGTCAAAACAGTAACTTTAAATACAATGCTAGAGTAAATCCACTTTATCTCTTTATACATTTAAAACATAGAAGTTATGTAGAGTGGAGTGTCTTCCTACATGAACAACTCTGCGTCGTAAGTGACCCACTGCTTCAGGCTGACTTGATGGAGCAGGTCAAAAGGCTACGCATTACATTCATTTGATATTTTGAGGATTGTTCTTACGGGCGGTTCCTAACTGTGGTTGATTCCCTCCACAGCATGGTCGAGACGAGAAGTTCCCATATTATTCAGTTCACATTGTGTTCAAATACATGAAGATAAGAGAAAAAATAAGAATGATGTTTTGAAAACGCATGTGATTAAATTGGGTGACTTTGTTTTTTTTGGGCCTCAGAAACCGAGCAATAACAATAATGACATCTGCAGAAAGACTGATTTATTTAACTTGACTGAAAACAAATTCAACTGAATGTTTGATGATGTCTTTTCACACCACCTGTGTTGACGAACTAATACGTTTTTTTAACAGCCCTTGCCTCTCATTTTGGCGTGCTGAGGTAAGTGTGAAAAGAAAGAGAGACTGGAGAGTCGATGTGACCGCAAGAGACTCTTCGAAAGTTTCCAGCCCGAAAAGACAAGTTTTCCTGTGACAGTGAAGGTGGTTTTTCTCTTACTGGAACCATCAGCATGTATGTGTCAAGTATTTGGACAAACCATAAAGTGAGCACCCAAAATGTTGAAACATAATAATTCCTCATTGCACATTAAAGGTGTGTTTGGGAACAACTACAGCAAGTAGGTAGGCCAAATCTGAACCTGGAAGTAAGTCAAACACGGATTTGTTTTACACCTGTGTGATTATCTGAATGCTCTTGATTCTTGTCCCGTCGGACGTCGTTCCGGACAAATGTCGCACCATTTCCATATCTTAGCAAATAACTGATTGAGTAGAATATTATCATTACAGAAAGGAAGGTTGGCTAAATCTACAAAATGAATAACGAAGTTGATTGATGAGAATGATCCTTTACACTATTTGAATAAACAGCCAATGTCTCAGTTTGGCCTAACTATACTTTAGATCTTAAATACACAATTCATTTTTTTACTTGGGTAAGTTGTCACTTTTAGTATGACTTCTAATGGGCCATTTGTCTATTAAATGTGCATTTTGTGGCACACCATTGCTTATAAGAGATTTAAGGTTACACAATTTGTGATGGCTTGTGAAATGCAAAGTATTTGCTAAGCCTGACCTCTACTGTTTAAAATGGAAAACTACATCCAAGGGTTGCTTTGAGATGTTTGCAGCTGAACCTCCAGATAAAAACAATTCTCTTTAATCAGAGCAGATATTTGTTCTTTTTACCAAAAATGCTACGCACAAAAAAAAATCTGTATATGCTGTTCTTTGCAATATTGAAATGTCTTGAATATGCGCATGTGAATCAGTCACTTTTATGCGTTTCATCGTGACATGCAGTCGACATGCAGCCGTACCACGACAGCAACAGATGACCTGCATCACGCATGTTTAGGTTCCGCGCTGTCGTCTTTGCTCAGCTGGTGTTTCTCCACACTTGTGTTTACCAGAGCAGGATCCCACCACAGTTACCATAGAAACTCCAGCGCCTGGCACCAGCTGAGCCGAGAGGGGAGTTCATTTACGAAGGATTCACACATGCAAGGAAACGGAGATCATAGCACAGATGTTGTGATCAAATATTAGACATTTGATAGTTGAGAGTATAAAAACAATGTTTTATTGATTCATACGTAGTTCACAAAACACAGGAAGGTAAAAAAATGTATTTTGTTTTGCAGATTTGTCAATTTATGTTTGTGTGTGATCACCAGAATACATCAAGTGTTGTAATAGTAATTTATTACATTGATATAACACTACAGATGGACAATCATAGCAAATCTGTATGTTTTCAAATGTGTGTTTGATCATATCCCTTAATATATCCGCATAGTACACATCTACATAATGCAGTGTCTCATGCACTGACAGAAAAAGGTTGGAAACTTTGTTGAGGAATGTCTTGGGTCACAATGTCTGTACATTTGCGCCCTAGATCTCAGCGATGGCAGGCAGCATGCAAGCTCGCACACGCGCCTCCCTCCACGCCGACCTGCAGTCAGAGAGCCACTGGGAGATGAGGGATTGTTTGATGGTTGGACTCTGTCGCTCCCCCTCTACCACTCTGTCTGCTGGGCTCCCTCTCCTGGTCTCCAACCTGGAGAAGCTGTGCTTTGGGGAGATGTTTGGAGTAGATGTGTTAGTGCTGGGGTGTAACTCAGGGCAGCTGCTCTTGCGCTGGCGTGGGATGTCTGGACTTGAAGCACGGGGGATGCTGTGAGCTCTGGAGCGAGCCTGGCCCTCCCATACACTCCCATGTTGCCTTATAAACCTTCCTTCAACAAATGCCCCCCTCACACCTCCTGACAGGTTGTTCTGGTGTCCATAGAGATACTCCAGAGGGTCGGAGTTGCCAAACATCAGCTCACCATTCAGTTTTATCTCCTTTCCCGGCTGCATGTCGGTGGCGTGTGCTTCGTCTGTAGGGTTGAATACAAAGGTGGAAGATGTTGTCCCACTGAGCCTTGACAGCCTCAGCCTCTGGTGCACGGCGTCCAGCTGCAGAGTGCGGATGTTGTCAGAGGAGATGTGCCTGGCGGGGAAGGTGGGGCTGGCCAGGTGGCAGATGGAGCGCAGGTAGTCTTCTGAGGAGACGACCTGGCCGTGGCCAGCGATGTGGAGTGTGTTGGCCTCATTTAAATCCCTCACCGTCTCCTCGGTGCCCTCTCTGATTGTGGGCAGCAGGAGTCTTCTCTTGGACAGCAGTCTGGACCGCGGCCGCATAGCTGAGAGAAAGACAAGGAGGAAAGACGTCATGTTTTGAGCCAGAATGTTTAGGCACCTACATACACAGTCATGTACAGTATATGAGCAGTTTTACAGTGAATTCATTGGATATTTTGAGGTTTTTATCGCAAAAGCAAGACACAATAACTTGATGTGGTAATACCAGTGGATTATGACGGGCTGATAGTTTTAGTGATCATATTGAAATGATGAAATTATTTGACCAGTTACAATAAAGGCTGTGGCTGCCAGATTCTGCTTCATTAGAAAACCGTTTATATCACCACATCGATGTACTATCCACCCAACAAAACATTATTTGATTCAACAGCATTTCTGAGACGAATAATTGAGGAGAACATATTAATACAGTGCTGTGTATCCAATAGACAGACACATTCTTGTATTTATTTAGCATACAGTTTATTTTCAAGGGTCCTGATGTTGTACTTGTACCTCATCAGACTGTGTTTTTACAATGACATCATTTTGCTTCTTCATCTGGACAAATAACTTGTAAGCGTATGGCGTTTCAAAACACAACCATCTCTTTTAGCCCCTAACTCAATCAAACCGAAATCACTTATAAGCCTTCCTCTCCTCCTCTTCCCCATTTCAGACTCCATCCCCTGCTTACTCTGGAGTTGCAGTGTAAACAGCCCAAAATACAAACAATCCCAGCAATGAGCAGCAAGAGGCAACATAAATAGATGACTCTTTTAAATTCCATTTCTGTCATGTAAAGCCACAGAATGTGTCAGCTTATATTTTGTTATGTAGCCCCATATTGTTACAACCCTGAGTGTAGCCCACAATATATTTTCGTCTTAACCACGATGCCAAAAATAGTGCAAGCCCAACCAAAATGCCAGCCTCTCCCAGTTTCTTCCAAGGTGTAACCATTGCTAAATTTAGACCACACCTTCGGTATACAACAGCTAAAAATGGTTCCAAGGCAGCAGCTCTGTGCTGAAGCACAGAATAGCCACCCTGTGTATTTTCAGCTCATGCATTTTAGAAATTATGGAAGCGTCTTCAGCACAATTTGCTCTCCCACTCACCTTTTTCCTTGTCTCGTCCAGTTGATCTGTCTTCCTTTCTCTGCTCTAATATCAGTCTGCAGCCTTTTTGCAGCTGAATCTGGTTTTTATTTACGATGCTGTAACTCCAGCCAGCGTTGTCGCTCCAACTGTCTCTGACCAGAGGCAGCAGCCGAATGCAGATTTATCTTCTCCCCACATCCCTCCTCCCTCCCTCCCTCCCTCTCCCAAGCTTACTTTAGGTTTGCCCTCCTTCCCTGGCTCTAAAAATAGACTCACCATCCATTTCCTTAGCCCAAGCACCGTCATTGGCCGACTGTATTGATGGAGAGAGAAAAACAGAGGCAGAGGAGAAAGAGAGAGAGAGAGAGAGAGAGAGAGAGAGAGAGAGAGAGAGAGAGAGAGAGAGAGAGAGAGAGAGAGAGACATGGAGAGAGAAATGAGGATGAGTGACAGAGGCAGAAAGGAGAACAAAACATAAAAAGAGAGGGTGGAAAAGAGATGGGGGTTTATTTTGTCTTCATTTTTCTGAGACATACTAAAGAATGACTAACTGTATATTGTTTGCTATACATATTGTGGAGCTTTTGTAAACATGTTTGACATTAGTTGTGTAAAGCATGTAACATGCGTCACAATTTGATATGCATGTGAGAGCTTTGCACATGTGTGTGTGTGTGTATGTGTGTGTGTGTTTGTGTGACAGTAACTGCAGTTCAAATACATTAAGACTTAAATCCCACACTGACAATTTCTGGGTAACGGCACATTCAAAAGCAACGAAAAACAAAGCAGATCTTTTTATAATTATTTCCCAATCTCAGATTTGGATTGCTCTTTCAAACTGTATTGATTTACTTTCCATGGAGAAGCTTGTTTATTTGACACGTGACATACGATGGTGTGAGGGCATGCAACATTTTGGAAGATTCAGTCATGGTGTTCTTAAAAAAAGGTCTTACCATTTGTAATAATTCATTTCACAAGGGTTCATTTAAGAATTAGATTTTTGACGATTTGACAAACGGCATTTGTTAGATATTTGTGTAGTTACACTTCAAATATAATTTCAAGAAAGCAACAAAAAATAGAAGTTAGTTTGGTGGAGAGAACTACTATTGGATACATATTTCACAATGAGCAGTCATGATGCATTTCTATAGTAGGTTAATACTTGTTAAAGCCATTTTACATCAAATACACAGATATTCTTAGCAACTCTATTACTTCATTGGTACATGTCATATTTATGATGTGACAATATTTGATAGGGTATATATGTGTGCCTGCTCACCAGAAGATTCAGCTGTCAGTCTTATGGAGTGGCGTGTAAGTGTGTGTGTGCGTGTGTGTGTGTGTGTGTGTGTGTGAAGAATTAGTATAGCAGATTTGAAAGTTATAGTAAACAGTAAAAAAAAAGAAATATCCAAATACCTTATGACTGGGATTGTAATGTTGACACGTGTGTTATAATTTCAAAGATGATTGGACGTGCAGAACGTAAAAGAATAATACAATAAAAGAGAAAATATTTGTGTGTTTAAACTGTATGATGACACTTTGTTTTCATGTCTTCATGGCTGAGAGCAATGACATTCTTTCCTAAAATGGTTGAACTTTGAACGTGCATGTTTGCTGTTGAATAAGGTTAGTCAGAAAGCTGCTGGCTGGGTCAACTGATGCTGAACACTGAGGCGACATGGAAGCTGTGATCGGACTGTTTGTGTTGATACTCGGAGTCTCTCACAGTGAGCTGTTTCACTTTTTTAATTAACTGACACATTTCATGCAGCCGGATCAAACATATACAGTTCAACATCATCTTCATTGATGTGTTTTGCAGCACAACCACTGACCCGCGCTGGGACCAAATTCATACAAGAATCATGACACATAAAATAACTGAATATAATTAAACATGTTTTTTTCTTCTTTGATCTTCAATTGACTGCCATAGATCTATTATGTTGAAACAAACTGAAAGCTTGGTGTGATTTACGACGATAAACTTAAGCTTCAAGACGCAAGATTTATTTAATTATCACTCAATTACTGTACAAAAAAAGCAGGATTGCGAATTCAGTTATAAAGCTAATGCTGATAATGCTCAGTCACAATTACAACATTATGTTTAGCATTAAATACAATGTATTCAATAACTTAGTGTACTGTAAAGCAGAGGGACGTTTGTGCATGAGTTCTTGGTGAAATGTTTTGTGGTCACATCTATCTTTTGCAATATAGAACATTTTCCTGTCTGCATTAAGGGAAGTATAACAATTCAGCCATACATCTGTCATGTTTTTTTTTTTTATTTAACAGATTCAGATATTTGTATTTATATTTTTCTCTACCTTGTTTTAAAAACATTTTATTTAAACTAATTTAACCTAATTAATATTTCACTCATGTTCTTTATAAATCCAGTGAACCCTTATTTCCACAATAAATGTTCATGAAAACTGCTTGAAAGACAAAAATATATATTTTATTACATTATACTGACATTTCATTGCAGCTACACAATGTTTACCTTCACAGGAAACACTAAGACATCATGGTTTTATGGCTGCACCATTACTCAGACTTATATGGTGCATCAGTACTTGTCATGTGATATATTGATCTTTATATTTTTCCTTTTTATTATTTCCAGGTGTGGAAAGCTACTGTGATGGCAGACAGAACGGAGCTCAGTGTTATGGACCTTTGGGAGGAACTGTGGTCCTCAAGCTGATGAACAACGCCTCAGAAACACATAAATACGAATGGTTGAACAAAAATACAGTAATACTGGAAGGGAGAATGAATAACATTACGTCTAATCTGATAGAAAACAGATCATCCTTTACTCCCAGTGATGGAACATTTAGGATCAATAAACTGAGCAGGACTGATGGTGGTGAATATAGACTTAGAACCTTTGATTCAAACGGAACTCAATCAGAGAACAGGGTTCTACAGTTGACCATTCAAGGTAAATAACTATTTATTACATGCATCTCATATTCTACGTGCTGTATATCTGTATCCATGTCTGGACTGCTCTGTATGAGAAACTCTACAGAATGATGAAGATTATGTCAATATGAAAAGTCATCTGTGTGTGTTTCCTTCAGCTCCTGTGTCCTCTGTCCTGCTGGTCACTGATTGTCTGTCCCAGGGACAGATGAAGGTGACCTGCTCCTCTGAGGGAGCGGAGAGTCCTCAGTACAGCTGGACTCTGGATGATCACACTCTGACAGGCTCTGAGCTCCTCTCTGGAAACACTGAGACAAACAGCATCATTCTGAAACAACACGTCTCAGGAAAACTGGTCTGCTCGGTCAAGAATAAAGTCAGTAGTGTCTTAAAAGAGGTGCAGATATCTACCTGTGGTGAGTGAGAGCATGAGTAGACACAAGTCTGATGTTAAGATACTACTGATTAGCTGAACATCAGTCATTGATCTCTGTCTTTCTCACAGGCTTCATATTCATTAACTGCAACTCACCCAATGGGACGCACATATCACAGTGGGGGGTTTGCAGTCAATAATACCCTGTGTATTGAGCCAACAACAGCTTCCAGACTATTTAAACTGACACATTTCATTCAGCCGGATCAAACATATACAGTTCAACATCATCTTCATTGATGTGCTTTGCAGCACAACCACTGACCCGCGCTGGGACCAAATTCATACAAGAATCATGACACATAGAATAACTGAATATAATTAAACATGTTTTTTTCATCTTTGATCTTCAATTGACTGCCATAGATCTATTATGTTGAAACAAACTGAAAGCTTGGTGTGATTTATGACAGTAAAGTTAAGCTTCAAGATGCAAGATTTATTTAATTATCACTCAATTACTGTACAAAAAAAGGAGGATTGCAAATTCAGTTATAAAGCTAATGCTGATAATGCTCAGTCACAATTACAACATTATGTTTAGCATTAAATACAATGTATTCAATAACTTAGTGTACTGTAAAGCAGAGGGAAGTTTGTGCATGAGTTCTTGGTGAAATATTTTGTGGTCACATCTATCTTTTGCAATATAGAACATTTTCCTGTCTGCATTAAGGGAAGTATAACAATTCAGCCATACATCTGTCATGTTTTTTATTTTTTATTTAACAGATTCAGATATTTGTATTTATATTTTTCTCTACCTTGTTTTAAAAACATTTTATTTAAACTAATTTAACCTAATTAATATTTCACTCATGTTCTTTATAAATCCAGTGAACCCTTATTTCCACAATAAATGTTCATGAAAACTGCTTGAAAGACAAAAATATAGATTTTATTACATTGTACTGACATTTCATTGCAGCTACTCAATGTTTACCTTCACAGGAAACACTAAGACATCATGGTTTTATAGCTGCACCATTACTTAGACTTATATGGTGCATCAGTACTTGTCATGTGATATATTGATCTTTATATTTTTCCTTTTTATTATTTACAGGTGTGGAAAGCTACTGTGATGGCAGACAGAACGGAGCTCAGTGTTATGGACCTTTGGGAGGAACTGCGGTCCTCCAGCTGATGACCAAAGCCTCAGAAACACATAGATACCAATGGTTGAGCAAAACAACATTAATACTGTATGTGAGAAGGAATATCCTTCTGTCTAATCGGATAGAAAACAGATCATCCTTTACTCCCAGAAATGGAACATTTAGGATCAATAAACTGAGCAGGACTGATGGTGGTGAATATAGACTTATAATCTTTGATTCAAACGGAATTCACTTAGAGAACAGGGTTCTACAGTTGACCATTCAAGGTAAATAACTATTTATTACATGCATCTCATATTCTACGTGCTGTATATCTGTATCCATGTCTGGACTGCTCTGTATGAGAAACTCTACAGAATGATGAAGATTATGTCATTATGAAAAGTCATCTGAGTGTGTTTCCTTCAGCTCCTGTGTCCTCTGTCCTGCTGGTCCCTGAGTGTCTGTCCCAGGGAGAGATGAAGGTGACCTGCTCCTCTGAGGGAGCGGACAGTCCTCAGTACAGCTGGACTCTGGATGATCACACTCTGACAGGCTCTGAGCTCCTCTCTGGAAACACCAAGACAAACAGCATCATTCTGAAACAACACGTCTCAGGAAAACTGGTCTGCTCGGTCAAGAATAAAGTCAGTAGTGTCTTAAAAGAGGTGCAGATATCTACCTGTGGTGAGTGAGAGCATGAGTAGACACAAGTCTGATGTTAAGATACTAATGATTAGCTGAACATCAGTCATTGATCTCTGTCTTTCCCAGGCTACATATTCATTAACTGCCCCACACACACACACACACACACACAAACAGTCATGTTGATCAGTTGTACTTTGACAGACTCTCAGACAGAACACTAACTGCATTTATCAATGTGCATTCTGCTAATGACAAACACGAGACGCGACATCAAGGTTTCAAATTTAAGTAAAACGGACGGATTTAAATTTGTGAAAGAAACAACAAAAACAAGATTGAACTCCAGTAATGATGGTATTTGTATTTGTTGCTGTGTGTGTGTGTGTGTGTGTTTACAAGGAAATAATTGTTTTATCAGCAGGCATTTTAAAGAGATTACGAATGGGTTGAGTGTTTTTTCATGGCTCTCAGCTGAACACCAACCAGAGCCTATTGACACAGATCTGTTTATGGTGTGTGTACTATAAATGTCATATTCTTGGGCTGCATTCAAATTGTGGTCAGTGGGTTTACTTGTGGAAACATACAATAAACTTAATTCAACAATTTTTCCTCAACCATAAACGTGTCATTGTAGTCACCAACGCCACATGATGACTTTTCAGTAATTATAAAATTCTTCTTCTTTGTCTAGCTTCAGCGTGTACAGAGAGAGAGTTGGACAATTTGAGTTGAATGATGGATACATAGAAAGGCTCTGGTTGTTGAGCCTGGTGATTGTTATCTCTGAGTTTCCAGCACCCAGAGGGACCCTAATATATGGTCATAGAGTCAACGAGGGGCGTTTCCTCAGAGAGATCACCTCCTCTTCCGAGAACAAGTTGTTTTTTGAAATATCTTTTGGGAAACATTTTAATCACAGGGGGTTTGCAAATTACCAAAATCACATTACAGTATAATGCAGTTACAGTAAATGGAATCACATTGCAATACATCTTGATTTATGAAATTTACAGTGTTCATTTTGAATCATTAAAATTTGGTCAAGACTTGTTTTTGAGCTTTGATCCATCCATTGGAACAAAACTGAAAACATATTTGCTGCACAGTGGAACCTTTGACTCTCATACCAATTAACCAATTACTTATTTAACATGAAAGGACTACCGACTGGGGACCCATGGAATAAGCTAAGAAACAACCATCATATCAAAAATGTTGACTTATTTCTTCTCAAAACCTTATTAGTTATGTTATTAATGCCATCTGAAAAACAGGTTATCTTAGAAAACCATGTCTGCTGCATCTGTCTCCTTAAAAATGACTGTCCCCTAGAGTTGCCCTACCCCGATAGTGAGTGGTACTTTAAATTAGTACCCATGGCAAACATGAACCCAATAAATAGTTCCATCTAATAAAACTGAATAGGCGGAATTTGGTGCTTTTGACAGGGATACCTGGATCCCAATAAATTGATATTCTTGAAAAACACTAATTAGAAACAGAAAACAACGTTATGAAGTTAATGTAAACAAATTGATTGACAAAATCATACAAAATTGGGCTGATGGAATAATGGGCCTGTGAGATATGAAAAAAGTATCTGTGGCGACCCCAGTCGGTAGGATTAAAGTGTGTAACAAGAGTGGTGTAGCCACTTTACAGAGGCCAGATGAAGTCAGCTTTGGAAAATGGCTAAAAGAACTGATTGGCTTATGAAAGATGTAAACAGGAAATAAAAAAATCTCCTTTCCTTTCTCAAAGTGTCGGATGTTACGGAAGCATGAACAAAAATAATTGCCATGTTTTAATTAATTAAATAACGTGATAATAATCTTGGATATTCTAAGAACAGTTTCCAGGGAAAAAGCAATCTGCTCTCATTCAGGAAGCCTTCAGAACACCTGGGCAAATATTATTTTTCAATGAATGCATTATGTTTCTGTAATATGTGACATAGCCAAAGACTGCTACAGCATTTTTATTTATTTTTTTACTGTCAATAAGCCAGAGTTTGAATGGAGTGACACAAAATCAATCTGAGAGTAAAACCAGATGAAAAGGTAGATATATCAAATCTCAGAGCAAGAGAGTGAGTGCAATGTAATGGCATATTTCCTGTACAGCTTGTAATCACATTAAATGTTAATTTCTACTCATAAAAACATGGCTGTTCTTGGGATCATCTCATGCTCAAGGGTAAATTCACCAAAATCTGAAAAAAACACATTGTCCCTCCTACCCTAAAGATATTTAGATATGCAATTTGGATTTAATTTGCAAAGGTTTCTATTTATATATCTATCTGCCACCCAAATACCACAGAGATGAGGGAATCCTTTAGAGCTCAAAGTGAAGAAAAAGGACACTGTAAGCAAATGTAGACAAAAGGTAATTTCCCGGGCCACATTTTCAATCCCACGGTGAAAACAACTCTACCTAAGTCAGCAATTTAAAGCCATGCTACTGAACCTGATATTCTGATTTTGATAAAAAAGGCAATACAAAGTTTTTGAGCACAAACATGAACAAAGTGCAAATGGGAGTAAAATGTCAATTGAATAAACATTTATAAGCATGCTTCCAGGAGATTGTTGCACCTGACCCTGTGCTGTGTCATATCACTCCGTTAACCCAAAACTGGTGCAGCAGTGAGGGTCACAGTGGTTGGCTCATGTTTTGTTTATCAGGATTGTGACATAACAACTAGTGGCTGCAGCCAAAAAGATAAAGAAGCATGATAACTGTTACTGGAACAAAAAGCACACAACACGGACAGTTTGCAAAATACCACAGGCACTTAAACTTTAATAAATATTAAACATTAAGTTCTTTTTCATATGTACAGATATCGTACAGAAAGATCCATGGACGCTTTTGCAGCTGCTGCAAGATTGAGATGTACCAATAATAAAACTTTTACAAAAGAAAACAAACTGGCTCCAAAGCTTCTATTTTGATACAGTCAATACAAACAGGCTTGTTTATTTTATTATAAATTTGTTTTACATAAATAAATGCACAAGGGACACCACTTTTAGCAACACTGACATAAAAAGCATCGTACTTAACTGACCGTAAAAAAAGAAAAAGAAAAATGCAATCAATATAGTTTTTTCTCCTCACTTATTTTGTTTTTCCACCTAGCTTAATGAGATATCAAAATATATCATCAAATTTCCGGGCGCACCAAGTGTCTGGCTATGTCTCTCAACATGCTGCATCTTAACTTCCTGAGAGATGAGAGACCCCATGTAGTCAGACTGGCATTTGCTTTGAAAAAGGCAACACAATCCAAGCAGTGTAAACTTTTCACAATTCAATTAACCCAAAAGGAGAATTGGACTTACCAAGAGGGAATGAGATATATCTGTTTGTGGGGAAAGTGGCTGCAGTCATGGGCTGTAATTTCATATGGAGATGGAGATTTCCAGGTGGTAGATTATGTTGCTCCATAAGTGCCGGTAGGGATAATACCATTCTACAAACATCACACTTATCATTGACGAGTCTGCGACTGTGGGTGGTTTGGAGGGACGAAAGCTTGGATTTGTGTAGTGCTGGCCAAACGAGCAAACTCGATGTACCCTTTTCATCCCCTCTGTTTCTCATTGTTGTATTGACACATGTTTGGCGATTCGCTTTTAAATCTGCTTCAATCTGTACTATAAAGGGCTTTTCTTTATTCAAAGTAAGTGTTCTAACATGTGGCCATAATATTCTCTCTCTGCAACAGTCCTGATTGTCATGTTAGTGATATGACAGTTCTTTTGTGCGGATAGGCCTAGAAAGCATCATGGCAGTTCAGAGGGTTTAAAAAGTCTGTAAATATAGTGTTCATCTCTATAAGAGAAATGAGGAGGTCTATCATGCTGCATGGCCTCTCTTCATCCGGAGGAGAAAGTTCCTCTTCTCCTCCAGAAGCTCCTGAATGCGTTTGTTCTTGGTTCTCTCTCGGAAGTTGACTCGACGCTTTGGGATTAGATTGTTCTGGGAAATGTCATTGTCTACGCCGATGATCCTGTTGTATATGATGTCGATAGAGTTGTTCTCACTATTCTCCACTGGTCTTCGCTGAGGTCTGGTGATGGTTGCGATGGCTGTTTTTTCTGTTGTCAGGGCAATGGTGGTGGAAGGTGAGGTTGTGGCAGGGTCTGAGATGCTCGTGGGAACAGGGAAGGTCACAGGGATATACTCAGACAGGTCCAGCCAGGGTGAGGAAGCGAGGTCCATCATATCTTCGCTATTGATAGTTGGGATCACCATAGTGAGGCCATCGTCCAGCACCATGGTGTCACTGACCACTCCCACGTTGCTGTAGGACACTGTGACTTCATCGTCACTGAGAATGGTTCCGCTGGTTACTGTGACATCGCCGCTGCTGGTCATTGTGACATCACTATATGGCATGTTGACTTCTTCAAAATTAGTGGTTCCAGTCTGTGTTATGAAGTCCCCAGAAGTGCTAGGTGTTATCGTTGAAGTATCAGGATACCACAGTGGAGTTTCATCTATGGTTGCTGTTTTGTTATTGATGTAAGTAACATTGATTCTGGACTCAGGCAAAGGTACGCCTGCAGCTATTGTTACAGTAGTGCTGGATGAGATAGTGGAAGAAAAGTACTTCCTCAGTTGTTCTGGACTTGGAGTGGGGGCTGTGGTATAATATGAAGGCATTGTTTTAAGTGTTGTCTTTTTTGGGTTACTCTTAGTCTTATTCTGATTAACCATGGCATTTTTGGGACCTAGTTTTGGGGTCTTTTGAGGATTTGTCTTTGTTTGTTTTTTCTTTGTAACTTTTGTCTTTGGCTGAATGTTCTTTTTGGGATTGGCCTTTGGGGGAGCCTCCTTTTTAAGCGTGGGTTTGTGTATTTTCTCCAGAGTCTTCTTCACTGGAGGAGTCTTTTTGAGAGTTGTCTTTACAGGGGGAGTCTTTTTAGGAGTAGTCTTTTTGGGAGTCTTCTTTTTGAGAGTTGTCTTTACAGGGGGAGTCTTTTTAGGAGTAGTCTTTTTGGGAGTCTTCTTTTTAGGAGTAGTCTTTGGCGAAGTATTGTTGGATGCAGTAGTCTTTTCAGGAGTAGTCTTTATGGCATTAGTAGTTGGTGGCGTAGTGTTTGTTGGAGTAGTCTGTTTGGGAGAAGTGTTTGGTGGAGTAGTCTGTTTGGGAGAAGTGTTTGTTGGAGTAGTCTGTTTGGGAGTAGTGTTTGTTGGAATAGTCTGTTTGGGAGAAGTGTTTGTTGGAGTAGTCTGTTTGGGAGAAGTGTTTGGTGGAGTCGTCTGTTTGGAAGTAGTCTGTTTGGGAGTAGTCTTTTTGGGAGTTGTTTTTTCTGGTCTGTCTTTTGGGGGTTTGCTGTTCCATGGGGTATTCTTTTTTGAAATATCACTTGTTTTCTTTTTGGGATTGATCTTTAGTGGAACATCTTTTCTTGTAGTATTTTTTAATGCAGTGTTCTTTTTGAGATTAACCTTTGGTGGAATCACCTTTTTGGGGGTTTTCTTTGGCGGAATCTTTTTGGGCTTGGATTTTAGTGGGGCGTCTGTTTTCGTACTGCTTTCTGTTGGATTTGTCATAGTTGGACTGGTTGTTGCTGGAAGTTGTTTGCCAGTTATAACAGATGTTGCTGGACTATTTGTAGTGCTCTGTAATTGTGTGTCTGTGTTCACGTCTGTGTCTGGGACAGGCAGAGGTAGGGGATGACCAGTAACACCAGGGGAAGTTGTAATAACTGAGGTCCTTGTAGTGGGGAGGACAGGAGCACTGGTGGCTGCTGGAGGATGAGTGGTGATCATTTGTGTAGCACTTAGTTGGGAAGGGGTGGAATGAGTAACAGCAGTGGTAGAGGTAGGAGGATGAGTGGTGGTCCAGGGATTGATGTCAGAAGCTGAAATGGTGGTGATGACAGCTCTGCTGAGGGTGGGTGGAGAAGCACTGGGCAGGATGGATGTGGAGTTGGTGGGAGGTTCTGTAATGGTGACATTGCTGCAGGACTTGCAGCACATGCGCCGGTAGTCCGGTAGAGAGCAGTAGCGCTTCAGCGCCTCCATACGACAGAACACAGAGCGGTCTCCATGACAACGCTGGCCTGTGGAGAAGAGAATAGAGAGCTGAGACCGGGTGCAGCCGGCGGTAGAGACGATGAAGAGGTGAGTATTATGTACGTGATTGATACGTCTTTGTATGTGACAGAATGTGCAACAAGTAGTATGTGACATTAGTATTAGTCTTTGTGTGTATGTTTGTATATATATGTATATATATATATATATATAAAGTACATGCATACGTGTGAGTGTGTGTGTTGGTTCCACACCATGCAGAGTACAGTAGAAAAGCCAGACCATTAGCAGATGATGCAGAAAGGAAGAGGAGGAAAAACCCAAACATCAAGAGCAGTCATGAGATTAGTCCAGAGCAACTGAAATGGAAAAACAAGGGTCACCAGTCTTGTGTTGTAAATATAACTCTGATATCTGAATTTTTCTAATTTTGATAATTTCTCATCAATTTTAATCCTCTACCACGTGACTTGTACCCCTTTTGTACCATGCCAGTACAAATAACTGTGTTCTACTGGCAATGTTTGACATTTTCTCTGACAAAGGATCTAGCCAGTGAACATTCCTGGTGAGAGAAAGATCACACTTTTCAAAACATTTTTATTGATACAACTTTGCTGTTGAGAATGACAGTAACTGAAACAATGAGATGTACGCCCCCCCCCTGCTCAATATATAGATATATTCTTTTCTTAAGAAAAATAATTCAACTGTATCGAAAGTTACAAGTTCACAGTCACTTTGGTAAAACACTTCATTACTTGGAAATCAACCAGTCAATCTGTTTAACGATTGAAAAAAACAAAAACATGAAGTACATAAATGATATTTGCTTTTTAAATGAATTACATAATTTCCATGATGATGTAAAAACTGGAATGGCACATTAAGTGTCATATGAAACATTTACAAAACATTAATAAAATTTCCCTGATAAATCAAAGTGCATATAGACGCAGTGCACGTAGTCCATCTGAATGTTTCTTCAACGTTAGCCAAACGTTAGCCAGCCCCACGCAGCAGGCCAGTGAAGCCACAAAACAGTTACCCATAGTATAGAATATTATAGAAGAAGATAACAGTCATGAACATTATTAAATACAGTCAACACCAATGTTATATACAGTCGCACTGCTAGGTCTGGCTTGGTCTCATACAGTCCAACTCCAGCAGAAGGAAACCTTGGATAGCTCGCTACATAGTCACAACAGAAATAAGTGATCACAATACAATGACAAGTCTGAAGTGTTTTTTTTTTTTTTTTTTTTTTTTTTTTTTTTTAATAATCGATACCATAAGTGTCCCTAGGCCCTTTGTAAACCCTCCCAGTAGTCGGACATTGGTCCAACATCACCTTGGTAGGTTTGATGGTTGGCGGGTGTGAGTTTGTTAAGTTGGTTTGAAGCTGCCTCTATTCCGAGTGAAACTTTGAATGAGTAAAGCCATCTCTTTCACAGATAAATGCCATTACATTCAATCCAAGATAAGGCATTGTTCATGTGGTTAATGTTCATCAACATAAAATGATCATCGGACGCTCTCAAATCAAAGTTTATGAGGTATTTCTGTATCGGATCGCAATGTGTAAAAGCCCGAATGATGAAGCTTCCTTACACACATACACACACACACAAACACAATCAGACAGACACACTTTGACTGACAAGACTAGCATATCTCATTTAATCACACATTTGTTAACTCACTCATCTAAACACAAGACACACATGCACCCAGAAGCACACACAAACAAACAAACAAACACACACACACACACACACACACACACACACACACACACACACACACACACACACACACACACACACACACACACACACACACACACACACACACACACACACACACACACACACACACACACACACACACACACACACACACAGATGCACCAACTCACACACATGCATACAGGTGATGGATGCGAATGTGCATGACAAAACGGGATCCTATCCTAAAGAAAACAAGAAGCGACAGTAAACCACTGATCCATCTGAGAGAATGGAGAGGCAACTAACTGACCAAGTCCTGCATAATATAGGTCTAACCCCTTCCCCCCCCCCCAAAACACTTTACCTTTATTAAATATTCATCTGTATTTATGTAAAATCAATAAAAAAATACACATAACAGTCAAGGATCTAAGCGATCAATAGCAGTCCAAAGGTTTTAGGCAAATAAGCTACAGCTTATTCATGGTAAAACGTTATTAATATTATTGTTACTCATATAGATTTAGATTTATAGGTATATATAAATACAAATATATTTATAGATGTATTTGTTTAAAGTCTGCAAGCACAAATAAGCTGCATTTATTGAACTTTAGTATAACAGTCAAAGAGAGGATGGCTGATGATGAGGTGAAATGGGAAGCAACCTCAAGCGGTCAGACTACCCTGTTTATTTTTTGTGTGTGTTGTTTTTTTAAAATTAGCCTTTCTTCAAGATCCTTCACCTCACAGTTCCCTCCCCCCCCAAAATCAGAAGGTTTACTTATGTCACTTCCTGTCCCGAGTTCCTGTCAATCTGAGAATGGAGCGTAGAATGAGACGCCATTCTCCTCCTCGAATGGAACCAGGATGTCAGATGAGCACTTTAGCAAAGATGTCCTCATTGTGACAAGATCACATTCACAATAAAGCTTTCATATTTTTTTTTAATAACTTTTTTTTCCTATATAGATATTTATATACCTTTTCTGTTTATTTTCACACCTGTTTCTCCCCACAATGACAGTGCGCTACAAAAAAGAAAAAAGCGCAGCTGCATCTCAGGAGTGGTAACCCATGACAACACGCAGCTAGCTCGCGCAAAACATGGCCGCCAGATGCAGAGTGGGTCCCCTCACACATGAACGGCTCCTCGACACGTCTCAGGAGGTGCCCGTGAAAACATGTTCGCCTTGCCACTTCGAATCCTTTTCACATCAAATTTTTTGTTGATCTTTTGAGTTTTCGACTGGCCAGCGGTTACAACACAATGCTCCACAAAGGAGAGAGAGATAGAGAGAGAGAGACAGAGCAAGAGAGAACCAACTAGCACACACAGGAGCCAGAGACCTCCCCCTAGTCAGAGCCGTCTCAGACACAGAGAGAGAGAGGCAACATCCCCCCTCCCCCGCAAAAGAGAAGTGAAAGCTTTGCCGCTCGCTCACGGGCGTGGGCACAGGCACGGGCCGTGGGGAAGGTCAGGGGGCCAGCCGGGGCCGGCCCTGCAGAGACAGGAGGACAGAGATGGGCAGGGCCCAGCAGAGGACAAACATGCAGCTGCGGCTGCCGCTGTGGAGGCCAGGCTGGGAACTATAGAGGGAGGTTTTACGTGAGGAGATCTTCGGTAAGATGGAGTTGGGGCGAGACAGCCACTGGATCAGGATGTTGCCGTTCTTGTTGAGGTCTGACGAGCCCTCTGCAGAGAAAAGAAGGGAGAGAGTGATGCAGTAGTTAAGGTGGGAAGGGAACTCTTTAAATGGTTATTGTGGTGCACCTTTCCCAGCATCTCCTTTCTACACTGATATCTGGGCCTGTTTTTGTCTACGTATTCAAGAATAGTTGCAGTTTATTACAAGTATAATTGCTGAGATCTGGCAACATGGGAATATTGTCAAAAAAGGGCAAGAAACAAGTGTTTTTTAGTCAGATTAGTTAAGGAAAAAACAAAACTCTTCCAAATAAGTTTAGTTAAGAACAAAAGGGTTTCAAATCTATGATTGTTTGACTGCTTGTGTTCCCATCATACAGAACTTCTTTTTAACATCGCCAGCTGTTTACTGTCCTTTTTTTGTTTTTTTTGCACAATCTTAGTATTGCAGATAGGAATGTTGAACAAAACAAACATTTTACTAAAGTGAAATTCTTAAGACAATTGTGTGTAAATGAAATAATTTGAGTGACTGGAGGTTCCTTGACACTCACTGGGACATGGATCCAGGCGACAGACTCTGATGGTGTCGGGCTTACTGTCCAGACACAGGCCGATGGTGTTGTCCCTGGTGTGGCACAGAGCCTGCCTCTGCTGGGTCCCGTTACCACATGACACTGAGCACTGGAGACACAGGACATCACCAACAAGCACTTTATAACACATCACCTGGTATATATGGACATAAAATGTACATGAATATTATGACATTGTGATTTTTGTAATCATTTTCCTTGGTTTACAGTAAGAAGTAATTGTGAAGATTACATCATCGGTTTCTCAGAGACTTTTCAACCCTGCCAAGAATACAGTTCTGGGGAAGTCTGATATTTAAACCACTGAGTCTCACAAAAATACCAGCTGTTGGGCTTCAATACAAAAATATCAGTATTTTCCCTGCAAAAACCAAAACGGGCCTGTTGCCCTACGTTCAGCCTGCATACCTGCGACCACGGTCCGACTCTCCACTGGGTCGGGCAGGGGTGTCGGTTGCAGGGTCTGCGAGTCTCGGGCCGGTCGTCGTTGCAGTGTTTATTGTGGATGGAGCGCGTGGTGTTGTCATCTGACGGCTGGACACAGCTGACCGAGCGGATATGCATCCCTGTCTTTCCACATGGTTTGCTGCAGTTCTGCCACTCCTCTGTCACCCAGCTGGAGGACACCACGGGGACAGAGAGAGAGAAACAGGAGTTCTGAGGGCATTCAACACGTCAAAATGCTGAAGTAAACAATGAGCGAGGAGGAAAGACCTGCTGAAGGCCTGCTGAATGTAGAAACAGCCTAAAGCTGTCTCTATCACAGCTTTGTTATTTCTTCACAGTTGCTGACATATAATACAATGCATACATGGGTGGGGGGCAGGGCTTCTGGTTGCAGTCTCTGGTGTCTCCTCTAGGTTTCATGTTGGATTTGTTACAGAAGCTCTTGTGGACCATCTTACTGTCAACTTTTCTTCTGCATCCGTATCGCAGGTACTGCTTCCCTACAGCAAGAGGGAATGGAGCATTTAACAAATGTAAGCACCAGAAGCATAAAGACAGACATCACAGTTGATCTCAGAGACACAACGGTTTCACAGCATGCATTTCCATTACTCCACTGTACCTCCGCCGCAGGCCTTGGAGCAGTAGGACCATCTCTTTGGAGCCCACTCATAGGCACTGTCCTCCACCAGCATGTTGTTCTGAATGGCAGAGTCACTGTCCATGTTCATCATGTACTTATAAGACAAATTCACATCCTCATCTCCATGCAATTTCATCTACAAAGAGAAAAAAGTGACAAAAAAAAATGAACACTTTCGATAACCGACACCATTTCAGACAAATATATATATAGTGTAATTTGGATTGTTAAATATGCTTGTGTATGAACAGATTATTCACTATTTTCACTCATTTCAATGTGTACCATGATCAGAATTCCATGTCTGAGAGGACCAGTGGTCTGAAGTGTCTCCTTGTCGTTCTCATTCTGATATTCCCACTCCACGCCCTTTTCAATCACCGAGTGGGATTCTGGGTAATTGTTTTCCCCGTTCAAGAAGAACAGTCCTGATGCCACGTTCTTTACAGCTGTAGATGGGTGAGAATTTTCATTGATTACACTAGTACCACACAAGTATACAACACAATACTACTAATAAACACGCAGGGAAGATAAACAATAGACAACGTCAAATACCTAAAGTGTGAGAGGTTGCTTTCAGCTCTTGGATCAGTAAGTGTCTCGCTCCTCTGGGGATTTCAAGAACTTTGAGGAAACCTGGAATGAAACAGACACCTAGTTTGTAACGCTGACATCATAACAATTTTACAGTTTCCCGACGAAAAGCCTCAGCTAATCCCGTAAAGAGCTCTTACTCATTTGAACCAAATATCCTCACGAGTTAAAATCCTTACAGTCTTGACTGTTTTCATGCAACTTTATAAAACATTTTGTGAATTTTGGTGCTGTAATGTAGGTCTGCTCTGACGCCAAAGATTAGATAATATACTAATAAACATTCGCCCATAGAGTTTGGTTTGACATAACTTGCCAGTGCTCGACTCATGTGGAAACATGATAACTGGACATTGCTACTAATCTTCCTCTAGAGGGCGATGTTTAGCTGAGTATAATTAAACGTGGTGCGCAGACAGTAAAGGAACACTGGACAACTATTTATCCGGTACTAACCAGCGTGATAGACAGCTGCTACATCTGATGCCATGTCTGTCCTACATTTAGATAAGGGTCATTGTCACTTGGAGTGTGTGTTCACCTTGTTTCTTGGCAGTACGTGTGATGGTGTCTTTGAAGGTTTTGCAGCTGGAGTTGTCTCCTCCACACACTCCACACTTGTCCTCCTGCTTTGAGGAGCCAACCACTCCGTCGCAGCCCACTTTCTGTTCATGAGGACATGGAAAGTTTAACACATGCAGATCTGACCACACCGCAGCAGCTGTCTCGCTCTCTCTCACACACACACACACACACACACACACACACACACACACACACACACACACACACACACATATAACGTCACTAACCTCACACTCCCCACGCACGCACACGCTGTGCGGGTCCTTGTATGAGCAGCGTGTGCCGTCCAGGACCATTCTCTGCATGAAGACCACGTCTCGTGTCTCCTTGGACTGGCAATGCAGGTGGCAGCGTTTGTTGGCTAGGAAACAAACACAAAAAAAATGACCCAATTGGCACATTTGAGATCTATTTTGATGAGTTCATCTTCACAACCAACATGGGATTACTTTTTATTTTTCTGAATGAGCTCTCCATGAGTCAGCGTGGCGCTCTGTCTCATTGTGTCTGTCTGTGTGACTCATAATACAACTACATGAGCCTCCAGAGACAAAACCTGGCAGTTCATCCCAGTGAGAATGAACACTTCTACATCATCACGTTTATTACACATGGACATAATCCAGAGACCTTGTTTTATGGTGCTTTGACACTAATAAGCAGATGGCAGACGTGCTACTGTAGAATTATAATATTTGCAAAAAACACGCTTTTCTCAGTCTGAACTGAGCAGAGTAGCAGAACTGCAGAGGTACAATACATTAGCTAGCCTGCATTTATATTTAAGATATGCTGTACATTAGCTGCCGATTCATTTTTATCTAGCTGCTCCTCACCTTTCAACGTTTCAACATGCAGATACATTTACAGTGTGGACAAATAGAAAATAATAAGCTTAATTTATGAGAACCCTAAAATGTTGTCAGGAGGTCACTTCCTATTTTGCACACTGCTCTATGAGGAGACATCTGATCACATCTGTGAGAAAACAGGAGACAATTTGGTTCTTATTAATAGACAGACCAACAGATAGCGATTGGATGAATCCCTCTAAACAGCTGATTGATCAGCCAAACACACACAGGGCAGCTTTACGTTTCGTGTTTCTTTGCTCACAAGTATATTACTATCTGTGTTGACTTGGGAAAACGCCTAAATAGAGACAAAAGTACAACTGTGTGTCAAACGTCTCTGAACAAATACTACAATTTCACACTCGGAGCAGACGCACTCTTTTCCCCCCCTAACACTATCTGAAACTCAGGAGATGACAGACCATGGATGGAATTCAATTTCACCTCCCTGTTCACTTTTTTTTTTCTCTCCCCCCCCCACACACACACACACATCTGTGCTCGCACACTCACGGAAAAGTAATTTGAGACTGAAAAAGCCTCGCTGAAAATGATAAGAACGGAGAAAAAACGGAGAAAAAACAATTTAGCAAGGCTCCTCTTAGCGTAGCGTGACCTCCAATTACATATGGAGACAGCTCAGCACTTTACTCTAGGGCTGCCCTCTAGTTGGATGATAATTTAATACCTACCAGAAAGGCAGTGACACCTCCACTTAGAGGCAGGGTGGGTCTGACAACCACACACACACTCATTTTAAAAGAGGTTTCAGATATTAAGTGAAGAACTCTAATAGTTTGTCCATGTGTGCCGACTGATACAATGATGGAGAGAAAGATGTAGGAAGAGCGGGTTAGTGGAGTTCAACATGACATCAGTGAATGGGTGGAGAGAGAAAAGACACAGAGTTCAAAGAAGATTCTTTCCAAAGAGATTTCCAAAGAGATGGCGTGGTTTTATGGGAGGGCGTAGTCGTAGCTTAAAGCTGTACACAGCAGGACAGCCAGATGTTAAGAATGACATAACAGAACAACACCTTTTATATAAACAACCCTCTAAAACCAACCACATTCAAGAATTATGTGTGTGCTTCCTCTTTTTGACTTTCATTCGTATTTACAACTTCCATTGTGCATCATGATGTCTGTCAATCTCAGGCTGGTATATTCATTCTGACAGACTCTTACTGTCCACCAAACTACTTCATCCCCTTTTCCATCTGCGGGTGTATACTCACGGTCTGTGTGTTCATAAGGCAGCCAGTGGTGCTTGTTGCTGTGGATTTCAAAGCGGGGGTCCCAGGCGTGGCATTGCTCCTCTCGCGGATCGCTGTAGATATCCTCGCACTCGTTGGTGTCGCACATCTGGAACTGGTGAGTCGCCCCCATGCAGGTGCGGCCCCCGTTGGCTGGTCTGAGAGGGTTGCAGGGCACAGGACGCGTTATCATTCAAAACTTTGCGCTAGAAATGATACATTTAACTCTTGTACAAATTTTCTTGATCAAGATCAGAGCTTCAGCTGAATTTAGCTCAATTAAGCACAGAAGGAAAACTTGCAATGTTTTATACACACACTGAGAAACACAGTTTCATACCTAGGATTGTCACAGTCGCGTGTGCGAAAGTGTACTCCTCCACCGCAGGTGCGGGAGCACTGGCCAAACTCACTCCACGTTCCCCAGTTTCCATCTTGCTTTATGATGTCAGGTGTCAACCAGATGCAGAGGCCTTTAAAGCAGTGCTGCAATGGGCAAATAATACACGAGACACAGGTGCTATTTGGATACAATAGTTTTTTTCAACAGAATATACATATTAATGTTCAATAGTGTATCAATACCTTGCCATTGCCGCACATGGTGCCATCAATGGGCGGTCCTTTCTTGGTCTTGCAGAAGAAGGGATTGTCTGGGTGGCTACACCACAGCTGCTTACACGGGTCAAACGTGCGAAACTGCAGGGCACAGAGAGAGAGACTCCTTCTTACAATTAATAGTCCTACTACACAGCACACACACGGGGCCACAGTCTGGCCTTAAATAATACAAGTCAACCATCATGAGACAGCTGGAATGAGACACTGAAAATGAAAATAGAGATGGGAGGAGAAATATCACTACAACAATAACCACAACAGTATTATACCCAACAACAACAACATCGACCCTGCACTGTGTCACTGCACTGTACACTACGCTTCACTGAGAAACACACAGCCATTCATGCAAACTAAACCAAAGGATGAGAGAGAGAGAGAGAGACAGCCCGTGATTTAATTAGGTCACAAGGGAGGTCAGAAGGCAAAAGGTTGAAAGGCCAAAGGTGAGGTCTCATTGACCTCTAGAATGCCCCTAGACACAGATCAAGGACCAAATTCTCCTCCTTTTCGGATATGAACCACTGATGAGGATACCACCAAACTGACCCGTAGTCCAGGGTCTGAGGGGCCGTGCCCGCCTCCCTCCTTTCCACAGACTTTCATACCCACCATGACCCCCGGGGACCTTTGCAGGTCAGAGTAACAATCAATGGCTAGACTGTGGTAGGTAATAACGAATGACATCAGACTGGAGGATCCTAAAAGCTGAAGTGAAACATGGAAAAACAGCCTCTGTTCTGGCTCAGCCCTTTCCCCTTGGGCGGGAAAGACATCTTTCCAACATTTTTCCACTCGTTTATAGTCGTGAGTGTTCCAATATAATGAGGCTCTTCCTGCCAGAGATTTGCAGGAAAACAGTCAGGATATGGAATGGTTCAACTGTTGAACTGCACCATAGTCACTGAACCAGTATAGTCACAGTGTTTTTAGGCTTTCAACTGCCACTGTCTCTGGAAATAAGCATTTTAGAATCCTGCAGACTAACATCCCAAATATGACGATGGGTAGAACAGAGAAAAAGTACAGTAAAAGAAAAGTAAGGAGCAACATTACAAACAATTACGACTTCTGAGGACAAATAGAAAAAGAAAATCTGAGAAAACAAATGACGGGCCACATGTCTTCGGGGAGGTGGGGTTACCTTACCTGCAATCCTGACTGGCCCGCCTTTTGTAGCTGAGGGGAATGGGTTTGACAAGAGAATAGAGGGTAATCTAGCAATGTGTGCAAAGCCCCCTGAATAAGCCCTTTGTCAATCAAGCAACAGTGTGCCACAGTGGCTTCACAGTCAAAGAGTGGGTGAGGGTGACAACGGGGAGGTTAGATGCCTGGCGAGATGCTGAAGCTCGTTGTGCTGTTTGTGCCAGGCTCATGTAAAGGCACTGTGGTATAAAGGTAAGCGTAATAAATATGTCTTTAAATCATATTTAACATTTACAACAGAAAAAAAGAAATAGCTATAAAAGACCATTACCTGCTTTTAAGCAAGATGCCAATCCCACCAGTGGCCGGGAGAGGAAAGCAGAGGACATCAGAAGAATGTGAACAGCTGTGTGTGTGTGTGTGACTCTTTCATTACAATGTAGATCAGAGATAGATGATGAAAGTGCTGCGTTCAGTTCACAAGGAAAATCTTCAGAGCTCAAGAGTTCCCATACAAATGGATCTTCCACAGGGAAATTCAGCAAATTCTGAATAAACTGAACAGACTGAATTCAAAGTGAGTTTACCCCAACTCTGAAAAAACTGCATCATCTCAGGAGATGAAGTGACGGTTGTAGAAGTTGCCGTGAGTATTGTTAGTTAGTGTTAGTAAACTCTGACTATGTTAGTAAAGTGACCGTGAGACTATGGGGATCTCTTACCGCGGTGCACATCGTGTAGCCCACACCAAAGTCAAAGCGACACTGTTCATTCATGGAGTAGTGCAAACCAGGAAGCTGAGGCAGAGACGGCCAGTTGTGGTCAAAGGGGTCGTCCCGGAGACAGTCATAGGAACTGCAGGAGGAGTAAAAAAAAAATGGGTTAAAATAGTATTTTATTTGGTTATTTTCTGGTCATCCTGTAATACTACGGATAAATGATTATTTTCATTTTGGATGATTATTATCTTAATTAATAATTGAGTCTATAAAATGCTGATTAATTTTCTGTTGATCAACTAATCAACTAGTCGGTTTATCTCTTATGTACTTATTATTTAAACCCCTTATTCATTCAAGTGTTTTTTACGAGTAGTACGTGTGTCAGAAGCTGCCAACTTACCCAAAATAAGTAATTAAAATATATTTAATGGTGTTTAATGAAACCTTAAAATTTGGGCTTTTTCAACCTGGAAACCACCACCATACCATTTTGGCAGTAATGCTCGTACACTTTGTAATAGAATAATTTCTAGGATAACAAAATCCCAGAAAATATCAACAAGACGCAAACTCTTAAATATTGATGAAAGTCTCAACCTTCAAAATCCCATGTAATGAAATTCTAGTACGAGTCTGTGTGTGTGTGTGTGTGTGTGTGTGTGTGTGTGTGTGTGTGTGTGTGTGTGTGCGTGTGTCTCACTGAAGGTAGCGTCCCAGCTCTTGCATGCTACATCTGGACCAGTGGAAACGGTGGAAGGCAGCTTGCACCAGCGGAGCCATGATGCTGCCCATGTGCACCTCGTCTCCACAGCGGTTCCCCTGGCCATCGTGCTCCATCCCCAGCCTGCACACAAAGAGAGAGAGAGAGAGAGAGAGAGAGAGAGAGAGAGAGAGAGAGAGAGCGAGAGAGAGAAGTGAAGGGAAAGGAGACAAACCAGCGGAGACAGATTGGGAACATGTGGGAGGAGAAGAAGAACAAGTATGGGGAGGGAGGCAGAAGCAATTCTCTCATCAGATATTGACTGAGGTAACCAACGGACCAACATTGTAATAAATCAATACGGTCACATAAGTGACTGCTTCGTTGTCTTTTGCTGTACCATGAGAGCAGGCCTGAAGACTTCATTATGGCAAATGCACTTACACGTGTCCGGTCTCGTGTGCCACCACAAAGGCAGAGGAGAAACCGTCCTCATGGTTCAGAGTGCAGCTCCTAACTGGATGGCACATGCCCGTCACTGGGGCGTAACCTAGAGAGGAAGAGAGACCCACTAGTCAAGATTTACAGACTTATTCTGTTGTACAAAAAAATACTTTGCAATGTTTGAACTTAACTTTTTTGCTCTTCACCATCAAAAGGTCAAGTTTCATTTAAATACATTTCATTGTGTCATTTTCTTTGTGTATTTCCAAAATGCCTTTTCACATACGCATGATGGAAAGAGGAGCAAGACGTAGAAACACGGTGTATTACTTCTCAAAATACAAAAGGAAGATAGATATATGTTCCATACCCACCAACCATACACACATCAGTGAATAAACATACGTATTATTCATTAAGTTCATACTGTCAAATTATTCAATTTGTATTTATTTTCTTAAATTAAATAATATTCAAACAATACTTTAAGTCAGTCTCCCGGCAACTCTTAAATTTGACTCCATATACTGAAATACACATCTGTTTAAATGATGTGCATTCGTGGGATCTGTGAGATGAAATTGATTTGGGTGAACTATACACACATTTTTACCTTAAATCTGTGACTTTTATCTCCAAAGATATGCAAAATATATATGACTTACACATAGCCAATCACACACACACACGTGTGCATGTTTGTGTGTCTATTCCTAACCCTAAACCGTCGCCTTCTACCCCTACATATGCCAATCTCCAACTCCCTGTGTGCTTGTCTGTCCTGTACTGCCTTTAATTGTGGGACTGTGGCTGGCCCTGCTCTGCCTATTGATTTTCTGCTGCTGAAGGCTGAGCCCAAGGGCAGCTGAAGGGCTTCTGGATAGCTAGGCCACTGCCTTTAGAGGCCTCTCCCCTGGGCCTGCCTGTTAGCCTGCACTCTGCTGCACAGAAAACCACCGAACCCACGGTGCACTATGCAGCTTCATGAGGCAGAGGCAGGAAGAGGGGAGTTTTCTGTGTGTACTCAATGAGTTCAAAGTAGGCGGGCATGCCGTTTCGATGTATGTACTATATGTTAATCGGTAAGAGTTTAGAATACCCTGCATGCCCGTGGGGCCAAATTCCTGGCGTGTGAGGAAGATGGCGTGATCGTGATACTCGGCGTCCCCCGTGTCCTGCTTCTGCTGAAGGAAGGCCCAGCGACACACGTTCTCCAGACTCTGAGATGGGTTCCCCAGTTCAATCAGACTCATGGACTGGAATGAGAGAGAGGCACACAAGGAAAGAGAGAAGAGGGGGTAAAGATTATACAAAAAACAGGGAAACCTGCTTCTCGTTTTAGCTCCGGTACAATAACATTTTATTCAGCCCTGTAGGGGGCAGTGTCACAATGTTATATATTGTCAGCACATCTTGCAAATTGCTGAGGTGTACAACACACACTCACTCCAAGGGATCCACACTCACACAATACTGCTCCTGTAATCTTGATCATTTCAATAATGAATAAGAAACTGAACACAGAGCTGCCTATTAATAAGTTATGCACTAATAGTCAAAAACATGTCCAATTACAGAATATTTACTTATGATTAAATGAACAATACCGACATTCACACAAATCCACCCGGATACCAGCAATTCCTTCCATTCACCTTCACCTCTCATTCTCTTCCTCATTAGGATCTCTGCTCCCCTCTCCTCTCTCTCCCTACATTCTGCTGTACAACTCTTTCCATGCCTCTCTTCCACTGCTTCCTTTTTGCCTCACTTTCTGCATTTCCTCCCTGTTTTCACACACTAACAACGCACAGCTGAATCAAACGGGGAAGAGTGTGTGTATTGTGAGTGTGCTGCAGTGAAGACATATGGCCGGCCTTTGCACAGGCACCCCTAAGACAGAGTAGGTACATGTGTGTGTGTGTGTGTGCTGCATCATGTTCATCAGGTGCTTGTGTGTGTGTTTCAGTGTGTTTTTATGTTTAAAGATGTATTTGGAATGGTGTGTTGTGTGCACTTGTTGTGTTAGAGTGTGTGTGTGTGTGTGTGTGTGTGTGTGTGGGTGCGCCTGCATTCAGGGTCACATAGCCAATCTGCAGGCTGTCTGGGTGCAGCTCTGTTGCCACGGTAATTGGGGATGATGGACAGCCAGAGCTTTGGCTGAAGCTGCGTAGGGGCTGGCCCAGAATGACCAATGTAGGAGTGTGTGTGTGTGTGTGTGTGTGTGTGTGTTTCCAGGGATCCACTGGGACTGTAGACATGTAGAGAGGAGAGGAAGCGATAAGGCTACAGCAGCATAAGTGTATCACAGAGCACCTATCCAGCAATAAAATCACTGCTGTGGGGTAATCCCAGCCCTTCTCCATTCCTGCCATCTCTTGCTTTATCTGTGTTTTTTCCTCTCTCTCTTCCACCCCACTCTCTTCTTCTCTTCGGCACAGGCAGGAAGATAGAGTTACAGTCAAGAAGAAAAGGATGCTACCCCCGTGGTCCGGTCTCTCCGTTTATGAATGAGGGAGGGCTATCATTGATTGTTTATCTTTGCCTGGACTTCCCATGATTCTGTGCAGCAGCCTACTGGGAGGAAGGCTGATTGCATAACGGGCAGAGTTTCTGTGTGCTTTGGTGCTGAACTGTGAAGGCGTGCGACTTGAAAACACTCCCCTGGGATGCTGCATGCTTTTAGTTCCTCTTTTGCTCAGTCCACTGGAATAACAGGCTCCGGGCATCAGTGCGTGCTGATGAATGTGTGTGCGTGCGTGTGTCTGTGTGTTTGTTTATGAGTGCGTGTGTGCCTGTATGTATGTAGGTACAACTGGACTGTGCTTACTGTAGGTACTTAAAGCTATTGTAGCAAATTCCTAGTATCAGAGATAGTGCTGATAGAGAGACAAGGCAACCACTTTTCAGGAAGTGCATCACAGACGAGGTTTGAGTATAACACATCAGGTCTTACCTTGCCGTAGCCCAGCATGATAATCCTCACCAGCACCACATTGATCTTTGCTCCCAAAGACTGGTCATGGTAGATCTCATTCACCTGGAGTCACGCAGGAAAACACAAGAGGGAAAGAAAATGAGTCTCAGCAGAAGAATTACAACAATATCTAAACTAATATTTACAGGGTTTGTAAATTGTATCTAATAGATTTATTAATGGCTGATACGGTAAATATTTTAATAATGCTTTACAGATCAGTTATAAGCCGTTACTTAGGACAACGTTTGAGTTGCTGGGTTGTGATGCTATCAATCCAGAAATGTATGCTCATACATACATACTAATTTCTAATCAACTACTACGTCTGCTGGTATAAATGTTAGTAACTCATAAATAGGTTTTTATAATAATCCATCAATTCTAAACAACTCCATTTTAATAAAAGGTTAAAGCTTATGAATGGCTTAAAATAGATTTGTAATCACTAATTAACCATGAATAGTACAATTTATAAACCTGTTGTAAAGGGTGGAAATATCTGACTTAAGTATCCCACCAGCAACACAGTGATATGAGATACTAGAAATGAAGAGACAGGAAGTTCTCTCAAAAGAGAGAAAAGGAAGTTGAGGAGAGGGCAATGAACTCAGTTTCCCATGAGCACAGATGGAGAGGAGATGAAGGAAGAAAGATGCAAAGGAAGGGAAGAGCCTAATGCAAGGGAACAAGGTAATGTGTGACAAGGGAGATGCAGAGAGCATTATACTGGTGAAACACAGAGAGAGAGAGAGAGAGAGGGAGAGAGGTAGAGAGAAAGAAAGAAAGAGAGAGAGAGAGAGGTAGAGAGAAAGAAAGAAAGAGAGAGAGAGGTAGAGATAAAGAAAGAAAGAGAGAGAGGTAGAGAGAAAGAAAGAGAGAGAGAGAGAGGGAGAGAGGGAGAGAGGTAGAGAGAAAGAAAGAAAGAGAGAGAGGTAGAGAGAAAGAAAGAAAGAGAGAGAGGTAGAGAGAAAGAAAGAAAGAGAGAGAGAGAGAGAGAGGTAGAGAGGTAGAGAGAAAGAAAGAAAGAGAGAGAGAGGTAGAGAGAAAGAAAGAAAGAGAGAAAGAGAGAAAGAGAGAGAGAAATAGAGAGAGAGAGAGAAAGAGAGAGAGAAAGAGAGAGAGGGGTAAATTGGCACTGGAGTTGAGGCCTGCTGTCCTCAGTGGCTGTGTGCGGTGCCTAATGAGGCAAAGGGATGTAAAAACAGACAGCTGTAATGAGATGGCTGATGTACACTTTGTGGAGAAAGAGGAACACAGACTGAAAACACACACACACACACACATACACACACACACACACACGCAGAGGTACAGAGATGAAGAACGAAATTGCAGACACACCCAGCCAGCGAGAGAAAGGTAGAGAGTTGAAGAATGCTACGAATACGGAGAGGGAGAGAGACAAGAAGCTGAGCAGAGAGAGGCGAGGGAGCACGGAGGCAAAGCGAGGAAAGAGACAGAGCTTAGAAGGGAGTGGAAACGATGCATTCTTAGAAAACAAATGTAGAGTAGAGTCGCGTTTCTTCAGAGAAGAGGGAAGTAATTTAAGTCCATGCTCCGTACGTGGTGTAAAGTTGGAAATCCCAGCAACCTATTCGGAAAATTCCAGTGGAGTGATCCTTCAAGTCAGAATCCTAATTTGTTAACCAAACTCGCATGGAATACATTTCTTTGTGACATCAACACATGGTTGTAACGTAAAGCCTCAACAGCTTTACATCATTTTCAGAAACCTCAAAATAAAGTCACGTTTGATTTTCAGCGTCTGCCTTTGTGTTGTTGGGAACATCTGTCTGGTCAATGATCAGATTTACTAATTTACCTTCTGAAATGCTAAGTTTACAGTTGCCCGCATTATAAGCTGTTAATGTGGCCAAATATTACTTGACAACATCAGCGGTTTCAGTGGAAGAAGCCTTTTACGTCAGGAGGCGTCCATGTGTTGGTTTTCCAAGCTGGAACAATAAATAATGGAGACTGTAATTAGCCTGTGACAGTACTGTAACCGGGACTTTTTGGCCAGAGCGCTACTTGAAGGAAAGAAAAGAGTAATACTTGAGGTTGTGATCATTGTCATTTTAAGACAATACAACCACATTGAAAGAGGTGCTGCAGCAATTTTGGTATCGCTTTTCCATGAAGTTAGGGGACGTGCAAGAGACAAAATAAAATATAAATGGACAAAATTTATGCATGAGAGGCTGAGATTTATTTGAGTTTTTATTTCTTGTAAGGATCAAAAATACAAGATTCTACACTTTCCATAATGCAACTTGCATCTTTTGTTAAACCCTTCCTGCCTATTCATCAGTCACATCTGTGTCAAGATTACAACTGATGCTTCTTTAGTAATTGTCTAAGAGTCCTGCGCAGCACCTGCACAATTCCTACAGGACTCATTTTTTTATATTCCTGGGGGATTTTTTGGTACATTTGTAGTACTCTCTCTCTCTGTAGTACTGTGACATGTACTGGTCTCAAGGGATTTATCTTGACATCATAGCTTTGTAAGAAACATACTACTGTTGCAGTTCTCCAAAGTGGTCATCTCGTCAATATAGCTGTCAGACAAATGAAAAATACAAATATTAAGGAAACTGTACCTGTAATCGTACCGACTCACTTTCCACACCTGAATATAATTTATAGGCACAGTTAAGTGGCAACAACCCATTACGTTCATGTTAATATACTTTTATTTTTACTTCCTGAAAACAAGGACGGTGAGTTGTAGAGACACGTTTAGGACTGAGGGACATGAGAGAAGGGCAACGTTTTCTTTCAGCGACCTTCAGTTCAACATTTTGGATGCTCCTTTTACACATTAAAAAAGATACAGAGTTGCTGAGCAACCACCAAACAAAGACAGAGTTCTGTTGTCTTCTCAGTTTGACCGTATCTGAGACTGTGTGTGTTTGTGGGTGTGTGTGTGTGCAGTTTTGAACTTGCCCGTCTGTCTGGCTACCTACTGGTGGTATTTCTGTTTCCGTGTATCATTTGTAACATTTGTCTCACTCCCTCGCTATCTTGGCAGACTTAAGTATATGTGAGTAAGTGACACATAATGACTTTGTGTGTGTGTGTGTGTGTGTAGCAGTGTTTGTTTGTCTGAGATGACATGGACACTTGGTCCAGCCCGTTTCCTTGACAACCGTTAGGCCAATTAGGGGCGGTTGACTTCCAGGTGACTCTGACACTATGAGGTTCATTCTAATGGGACGGACGGACGGACGGACGGACGGACGGACGGACGGACGGACGCACGCACGCACGCACGCACGCACGCACGCACGCACGCACGCACGCACACACGCACACACACACACACACAGCGTGGTGTCCTTTCGCTCCCAACTTTAGCCTTCTGTGTCTTCATGCACTTTAGTGCTTGGACATGTCACACACAGACGCTGCGCACTAGAGGACAGATTTGGCACAGTGATTCATAATCTTCCCCGTGCACGCACACACAAACACACTCACAGAGTTCAGTGTTAACAACTGGTCAGGCATGGCTCTCATTAATGCTGCTGAAGGGCGACGCCAGGTGTCATTACTTACCACCCAGGCTACAGGTAGCCTAGATTTGTCCAGCTGTGTGTGTGTGTGTGTCTGTCTGTGTAGTAACTAATGCAGTGAATGAACTAATGAAGGCGACTGTGGCTAAGTGGATAGCAGGGCCGTCCTTCAATCAGCGGTTCGATCCCCGGCTCTGGCTGTGTCCAGAATTGCTCCCGTACGGTGTAGAAATGTGAAATAAGTAAGTTGCTTTGGATAAAATGACTGTTAAATTCATTGCTGAGGACACAAAATCATTACTATCAGATAAATATCAGATAAATGATGCAGTCGGTCTGTCACTGAACTTAACACTTAACTCTGCAGAAGGCAGGACGACGTAAAGACAATGTAAGACAAAAGTGGGAGGAGCAATATTAAAGGCAGTAGTTGTTTAACCACATAGATTATAGGTATAAAAGCAAAGTGCTCTAAGAGAGAGAATAAAGGAGGGACAGTTCAGACTGAAACCCAAGAACAAGAGAGACACCAGCAGTTCTGTCTTGCTACTTTGAATCTGCACTTCATTAGCTGCAGGCGCCTCATCCACCAGTTCACACCTACATTTAGTATACTAAAGATTCCTTACTTTATCATAATTTAATGACATATAAATGGTAAGAATTTGTCTATTTCTTTGCCCTGAGACTAGTAGTAATATGATTAAAGTACATTTAGATCTGTTATAATATCAATATTCTGATTTAAACCAACTCATCATGGAAAGTGTGTTTCATTTAATATGCATTAAAAACACCCTCAGCTGCCGATGAGACAGAACTGAGTCATCAAATTAAATTTGGCTAGAGTGCGACATAAATTAGATCAGACTTTGGACAGCTTTTCTACATATTTTTGTCAACACACTTGGGAATATTTAAAAACTTGAGACCCATAAATTTGAGCTCTCAGTCTGACAGTGCTCCTTACATATCTGAGACACTTCCAGCTAACAAGGTGTCTATTATTACCTGGACTACCTCTCCTTCCCCAGCCCTTCCTACCACTTAACAGCACAACTTTCTCTGCCTCCGGGAGCTTTGGTAACGACAAGACTGAACGATCAACACCACTTCCAGATAGCTGTTGCAGAAATGATGCCTATCACGTTCTGGAGTAGACAAAATACACCTTAGCATGCCAGTATGCATCATTTCAATTAAACATACAAGAGGGGCAACTGCCTCCCCAGCAGTGCCTATTCATCTCCATGGAGAGTGTGATTAACACTGAGCTGCACCTCTCTAAAGGTCTCCATTAATGGGTGAGACAGAGAGTAGACAGACAGATCACTGTTAGCCACTAAATCTATCACCATGTTCACCACAGGAAGATTACTGCACAATGGCCTCCACTTGGCATTTGGCACACATCATATTTTACAGGATTTACCACAACATTGTTGCTACAGCACTCTTGTTTTTCTCTAACAGCCCACTTCGTCACCCGTGGCCAATCAAAACAATGCACATAGCTACTGTACCTGAATAAGCCATTTCTCCTCCCCTTCCCTTTTCTGTTCTTTCTGTTCGTTTTCTAACTCGCTTAACTGCATCTTATTAATTAATTTCTCCTTCTGTGTCGCCTTTCTCTCCCTCACTCTCTCTCTCTCTTGAAATTTGACAATGGTAATAAATATCTTTCCTTTCAGTTTTGTCCTTTTTTGTTTTGTTTGTTTGTGTTGTCCTCCCTGCCCATATTGCCGTCAATGTATGCCATGTGATCTGTCTCTTGTCTTGAAGTGAGGTAAACACATGGGAAAGGAGTGGGAAGCAGAATCACCAATACACACATTCAACTCAACCTACACATCAAGACACACAAACACACTTTGACACTCCCGCTGAACTTCGCAGACGGGATTTAGTGGTTTTTCTGTGGGGGCGCTTTGATGTCCTGCAGACAGCAGTACCGCCCCCGCCCCCGCCCCACCCTCCCACACACACACACACACACACACACACACACACACACACACACGCACAATTGTCCGCCTTGACCCTTGGCTCATTTTGTCATTCCAACAGACTGACAGAGGCAAGAAGTAGGAGGAAGGTGCATTACAAAACCCAATAGATGAGTGAAAATAAGCTTCAAGAAACAATGCAAACATTGTAGTTTTACAGAATAACCTGTACGACGGTGTAACAGCTGCTGTAACAAAAGACAGAGGAGCACTTCACACACTTTATCGAGGTGTGTTTAAAGTGTGAACAAGAGAACACGCATACAGATGACTTTCTGTTAGTTCGGAGAAGAATCTAGAGGAATTGAAGGAGAGAAGAACAGGTGGAAGCAGGACAAATACTGGAATGGGAGAAGTGAGGAGACATCATAAGATCAATTTGAGGGTTTTACAATGTCAGAGCAGTTCAGGGGGAGGTATTCCCATCTTTCTGAGTGGCTAAGCAGCCACACTATTACAATAACACAAAAGACCTACAAACATATATGCACTCTTTTAGAGGGGCACCTGCGGCAAATATATTTTCAAATCTCTCTGTTAAATCTATCTTAAACCTGCGTTATCACTCACATTAAACATAGAAAGTTTTTTAACATCGGTCATGATTTGTTGCTATAAACTACCCAACTCAGAGAGAAGTAACAATGCAAAAGAGCTCAGTGTGGAACAGCTCAGCGCTGCTGAGAGGAAGACAGAGAGGGAAAGAAATAAAACAGAGAGCGAGAGAGAGAGAGAGAGAGAGAGAGAGAGAGAGAGAGAGAGAGAGAGAGAGAGAGAGAGAGAGAGAGCACACCCATCCTGAAGTGAGCAAAGCAAACTTTCAAGAAGAAAGTCGCCCAGATGCCACGCGTGGGAGGCAGCTCTTATTTATTTATTTCTGTTTATCTGGCTGTCAGTAATTTATTCTGAATGCGCTGTTTAAAATACTCCTTCTCCCTCTGTCTCACCATCTCTTCCCCACAGATTAGAGGGGGGCTGCGACAGGGCTGCGCATTCTCTTCACCTATATTGTCTAACAAATATCTAAAAGGGGAGGCAGAGAGCACGGCGGTGCTGAGCTGAGACAAAGAGGTGTGGTAGGATTTGTTGCTGTATGCTCGCAGCTGCTTAACAGTCGGAGATTGGTTCCTTGCGCAGTGGGTCGCAACGCAAGCGAAAGCAAACAGGGGCACGCACGCAAACAGAATGAGCGCACGCGTGCAAACAGCACTCTCACCACAGGTTTAATTTGCAAAGATTAAAGTCTGCAGTTTGTTCAGTGTCACACCAACACACAGGTGCATGCACACACACACACACACACACACACACACACATACACACACCTGGGAGTTTGAGTGCTTGGCTAAGTGTTGTTGTGGCCTGGAGCATACTGCCTGCTGTTTCTGCATCTCTCTCACTCTTTTTCTCTCTCTCTCACACACGCACACCGACACACACACACAAGATGAATGATGACATGACACAAAGCCTGATGAAATGATATGTAGGAGCCCCTTCAGAGCACAGGGCTCACCTAACACACACACACTCACTCAAACAAATGAAATCTCATCATATTCAGATAGAGAAGAAAGGATTACCCGCGGCTGATTGCTGGATGAGAACATGTAGGAAGGGAATTGAATCCTCATTCAGTTGCTGTGTGTGTGTGTGTGTGTGTGTGTGTGTGTGTTACCCTCTTTCTTTGACCTCACTGTGGCTTACCTCCCATTCAACTCAAATGGAACAGTTTTCCCATTTAATGTTTTTATTTTTTTTTAAAGCGAGAGAACAAATGTCCTTTTTTTGGGGCATTTCTGATGATGGGTGTACGTGAAGATGCATTTATGCGTTTGTGTGATAGCATGCTGTATGCGTGGTGTGCAGAGGTGGAAAAAGCATTCAGATCTTTTACTTAACACACTGACAACACTGCAGCACAAGTAAAAGTCTTGCGTTCAAAACCTTATGTAAAGTATTATCAGTAAAATGTACTTAAAAATAAAAGTCCTCTGCAGAAAAATGGTCCCTGTCAGTGTTACTATCATGATGTTTTTGGATTTATATAAGTGCTGCATTAATGTGTGTCTTGCATTAGATGTTTATGGTTGTGCAACTTATAAACTTCTGCTGGGTAGTTACATCTACAGCAATGCATCATATTCTATAAGATCCTGATATGTTTGTAGCCTCGCTGTCCTGTGAGAATTACGTATCTCACAGTCAACTCCTCATTAGCTCAGGAAAACTGTGTTCAGTTTTGTGTCGATGCATTTTCCAGCTGATACCAAAGGGTTTATTTAGCTTAAAAACTATTAGAAGAATTTTCTAAACCAATAGAAGAACACTTTATCCTTCAGTTTATCAGAAACACTCCGATTCATTGTTTTTGCTTTCACTGGACAGGAAAGGTAGAAGACATTGTGATAACTTTAGTAATTAATGCTGTCAGATAATTGTAGTGGATTAAAAAGTGCAATATTTGCTTTTAAGATATAGTGGAGTAGAAAAAAAGTAGCAAAAGAGGGAAATACTCTCTCTGTTGCAACTCCATACTTAGTTACATTCCACCACTGGTAATGCTACATGAGATCTCAGGCTCTAAGATAACCATAATGTCATCAATTTACATAGCAGGTGACTAATTATTTTAATAGACATTTATTCATACTTCTCCGTCTGTGTGTTTGTATGTGTGTCTTAATGTGTGTGCCACCAACACTTACAATGTTCATGAGTGTGAGCAGGTACTTTTGGACGTGCTCCTTCCCGTGAAACTGGACCACCGAGTCGTCGACGCCCAGCAGCACCTCGATGTTGTAGGCCCTCTCCAGGCTCTGTCTGCGCATTCGCCCCGCTCGCGTGTGGTTGATACTCTGCTCCACGCCGCGGTACAGAGACTCCAGGTCCATCAGACCGCCGAGGTCAGCGCCTGGACATAGACAAATTACAGGGTTATTTAAGTGAAACCCGATTGGCACATAAAGTCACAGGACAGATTGAAATGTTGATGTGCAAACCTCAAACAAATCTCCAGACAACATCCAACTAATTCTAGGAAGTTATCTATTCAGTTATCTATTAAAAAATAAAATAATAAACCGGTTTACCCTTCTCTGACCCCTGACCAGACCGGCAAAACCGGAAATCAGCCCAACTCTAAGTGGAAGGACAACGATCGTCATACATTTGCTGGTTTCCACTGGAAATCAACTTATAAATGAGGCCGTAAACGCTGACTTCAGTGTCCTCCAAGTGTACTTCTGTCAACAGCATGCTGCATATGACGTCTTTGTTATTGTTCTTTGGCGCATGTGTGTCAACTCACACTGAAATCACACAAAAAGGCGTGCAGTGTGAACGAAGCCTCACAATCTCTGTAGATCTGAACAATGGTAGCACATCGAGCATCAACCTTTTTTTATTGGAAAGAAACGAATCACAAATAAACCTATTACCCAACCTATTGTTGTGTTGTTTTCACAAACCAGAAATGTCTGCCTTCAGTGTGTGTCTCCCTGGCTTCCTCTCACTACAGCTTTTGTTGTGTGTTTAGCGCATGTGTGTGCTACACATTGACATCCATTTTATGCACATGCACTTATTTGAGCACTTGCATGTTGATGTCTGTCTTCTGTTTCCCTTCCAAGACACCAGTTGACAGAACGGAGCATGTGTGTGTCACTCGTAACCGCTGGTAGCGGTGCGACTATCCGACACAGATCTTCTCCTAATCAACCAAATATTTCTGCTCCCATCTGAATAAAAGCAGCAGATGGTGCCGGCTAAACACATGGATTAAGACAGCTCCCTCACACAGGGGCTGCTCACCCTGCTCTTTTCTTGCTAAAAAAAAAATGCAAAACTGAAGAAACTCAATTTTAGGTTATTCTATCGGAAAGTGTGCAACCAACAGGAGCCCTGATTTGTTCAGATCACTAATCACTTTTGCCTCCACAGGTATGGCATACAATGCGTTGTTATGTTGTTTGGGCATTATTGGATAAACTGAAGTCCTGACTCTGCATCAAGTTTATGCCTAGTCCATCCCCCCCCCCCCCCCCCCCCCTCTTTTTATAGCAGGCAAAGCATCAGAGTCATAGAAGATACAGAAGATAAATTGTCCTGTCTCCAGAGCCAAGGCCATCCTCCCTCTCCCTCATCCTCCTGGTACGTAGACACAACATGGCCTTGCTTGCATGGAAGCCATGGAAGACCTCGTCATGCAGTCTTGAACATGTATTCTCAGTGGATTCCATCCTCCCCGACTCTGGCTAAGGCCTCCCACGGCCAAGGATGACGTGTTCAAGTGTGTACGCAGGTGCTTGTGTGTGAGCACTGTGTGGACTAACATGTCTAACTGGGCCATAAATCATCCATCAGGTAACTTTAACTAACGTGAAGGCGAGCTGTAATAGATATGCCGTTTTTTGACTGTGGAGCTTTATTTGGAGGTGCGGGTTGATTCAACACGTGGCATGAGGGGACAGCTGGAGCTCCGGTGTTTTGACGAAATGCGGTTATAACAAGAGTTTAGTGTCGGGAACAGAACGAGATGCAAGGGGAAGATACAGGGAAGACTAGGGGAGAGGAAGAGAGATCTGCCACTTTGCCTCCCAATCAGGAGGGGGCATCCCGCTTTCCCCCCCTCCCTCTTATGCAACGTTGCCAAGGCAACAGGCTCATGGGTAAAACAACGACCGCGTGGATAATATTGGCTCCTGAGTCGCTAGCAGAATGAATCTGGAAGTCTGAATATGATCCCATATCTGCCCACATTCCAGCGAGAGAGCGAGAGAGCGAGAGAGCGAGAGAGAGAGAGTAGACGAGGGGGCAAAGATAGAAATGAATACAGAGAAAGACAAGACACTATGAGAGGAGAATTTAAAGATTTTTGCTGCACATAATTTCATTCCGTTTCATAGCTCATCTTTCACACACATTTCTTCTCCTCGTTAGTTGAGGAAGCTGGATTTAAGGCCGTGGACTTCACAACAGGCCCTGGCTCTTGCTTGTTATAACTGCCTTTAACGAGCCTGAAGTCATAACCACACCATCTGCTTTTAAAGACAGGTCCAGATATTTTTACCTTTTGCTTACGTAATGTTAAAACAACACACAGAAAAAAAGGATGATTGCGATCTCACATTTAAGTCTGCGCCTTCACAAAATTGGAGGGTCTTGGAAACCGCGAATGAGACAATGCGGGGAAATTGCATAACACGGGGCCACAGCTGTATGGTAAGTGGAAGGACTACAGTAGAGATAACTCAAAGCGACACTGGCAGAGTGGAAAACAAGATGTGACTGAACCCAGAGGTTGGAAGGTGCTTGACCAGGTGGCAAGCTCTAACTATTTAAACATCTCCGTTTTCGTCGCACCTCTGTCCTCGCTTACACTCGCTGGAACACTCTTTTTCTCTCGCTTCAGCTGTTTGGGAGAAAGTTTTTCAGCGAGAACTGCAGAGGAATGAGGTGCAAGAGAGATTGAGGGAGGCGGTGAGGGAGGTGAGAGGTAGAACTGAGGGGTGTGATGGATACGAGCGAGAGAGATGAGAAGAGACCAGAAGGACCTTGGGTGGTTTGAGTTCCGCTTCAAGCTCCTGCAGCGACGGAGAATATCGCTCGCTTGTAGAACATCCGAGTGTCTGTGTGTGACTGCGGGCGAAGCATCAGGGTGCGGCGCCGTGTTTCTCACAGCAATAGCTTACATTAGCCTCTGAAATCTAACTGTTATCACTCTCAACCTACAGACAGGGGATTGATCATAGCAATGTTCATTTTTCTTTTCTCTCTGTCCCAAATCCTCCCACGTCTCTTACCTGCATGCACACACACACATTCACACACCGCTATATGCGTCTCTTCTGACCTGAAACTTTCCTTTTCCTGTCACCACCCGTTCTCAATCCTCATTTGCATTTTCACTCCAGTCTGCATCCCTACTGTATGTACCCCGTCCACCTCCACCATCACACACAAACACGCCACCCTACATGCAAACACACACACACACACACACACACACCGCCCTCTCCCTCCAAGTATTCTCATTCAGGTGGGGTGCAGAGCGCGGCCTTATTAGAGACAAAGGTTCTTTGTCTTTCAACCTTTGCAAAATGTCAAGAATGTCTGGTCGCCCGCTGAATACCAGGTGGGGAGAAAGGGGGGTCGGAGGGGAAGGAGAGACTATAAGCCACAACAGGAGAGAGGGAGAATGGGGATGATAATTCAGGTCAATCCACATCTTGCTATTGAGCAAGGGTCTTTGGTTTAAGGTGACTGCTTGGCAGTCAGGTGTGGCACATCGCTCTGCTCCGCATTCAGGAGCTCTACTGTATAATGACTGTCTTCGACCTTATGATGGTCACTCTGACCAGCATCAAGGTAGGTGTGTACCAGAGTGTGTGTGTGTGTGTGTGTGTGTGTGTGTGCTAACATCTACATTTGGATGAGTTTGCTTGTTACAATATGTATGTTTGATCCTCAAACAACAACATAACTGCCACCTTTTTGTAACATAACCCAGCCTCGTGCACGGTGATTTATGCAGCAAAGTAGATTCAGTTAAATACACGATTTACATAGAGGAATTAGAATATGGTAAATTACACTGTATCATATTGTAAATACACACACATAACCACATGGTGACAATATATATATAATACACTCTTTTACAGCAATGCCCAATTTACAAACTATTTCTTTTCAATACATCAGACTTTACCCACAAGTCTTAGAGTTTATAGTAAAGTCTTGCAGGACGTTAAAGTAAACACAATCAAGAGAATAAAGCTGAAGTTAATTTTGGTGGTTAAGTGTGGTTAGGGCTGCTGAATTACAAGATTATGTGATATTAGCTCTATTCGCACAGGACTAGTACTTCCAGGGGACCTCATGATTTAGAAATTACCCCACCACAACTGTGTATTCGTGCTTCGCATTCACACAATATCTATATTAAATATATAATGAGCATGGGTCTTGATGCTCTGTAGTAGAGATGAGTCTCCAGAATTTGCACCCAAAATGCTGTGAAAACCTTCATTTAGAATTGCCAACGCAGCCTCAATGATTCGGGGAAGAGGCAGAAAAAAAAGCCACAGTGAGTATATATATATGTATATATATGTATATATACGTATATATATATGTATGGCTTAATATGATTTGGGGTGCATTTTTACTTGACAAATTAAGAACATGGCAGATTTGCACGGAATTAAGATCATAGACGACTTCCGCAATTATTACAAATTACTAGAGGTTCCCAGGTAATACCAGTACTGTGTGAACAGGGCTTTACAGTACATGCAGTACTATGTATTTATTTGATACGTGGGAGTCTTGGAGGCAAAAAGCCCTGGCTTTACGAATATTGATGGATTATTTGCTTCATTGGTTGAACAGATTTCTTATAAAGTTATTTGAGGAATTAGATGGTTTATTTTTGTTACAGTAAAAAGTTGCCTATTGTCATATTCTCAAAAAGTAATAAAAATGTGTGTGCATTCAAGTGACATTGAGGGTGTCTGCCTCCACACAGTCGTCCCTCAAGAGGGATGATTAGAATCTTTAGTGTATTTTGGTTATTTTTCTCCCTCATAAGAGTGGCAGTGGGCCTGAGGGAAGATGGTGAACTCATTAGTGCTTACCTGAGTCCAAGGCTGTCTGTCCACCTGGAGGCACAGTTATCCACACATGTGAACTCATTTACTTACAGACACGTCTTCACATAGCTCAGGGCACGGACATTTTGTCTCCACCGGTGACAGTTTTATGGGTTGTCACGGTGGCGAGTGGCTCGGACGGCGGACCGTAGACGTGGCTCCGAGCATCATGGGCAGGTAGCGACATGCCACGCTGTCCCACACAATGTCCCCGTACTGAATGCTCATTATTTCTAAGCTGCCATATGACAGCTGTAAAGACTGCAGAGAGTGGAACACATAGTGAACTACGCTTCCCATAATCATACTGCCGTTAATTATTTAGATTGGCAATCAGCAATCTAATTTTACATGGACAGCTCCCTGAAGACCAAAATAATTATTCATACATCAAGCACTGAACTTTGCCCATTTATTATATTAATAACCGCTTTAGGTTCGGGCTGTTTATTTTTAACGGCGATTTCTATATTGCTGATGAGATGTTTTTAGTGGTCGAGCCTCGACTGCGAGTGTCATGTCCAAAGATTCAGAATATTTAGGCTGGTGCATTATATCTTCCTGTGCTCCCTGAAGTGGAGCAGAGGACCGTTTTTTAATATTGCATGAAGCAGCCTTTATAATCAGCAGGCGAGAGGGACACCTATCCACAGTGCTGCTCGTTTTGTCTGTGTGGATTTCTGGTGGTTCAGGAGACGAGGCAACCTTTAGCTCTCCCCTCTTACATAACTGTCTGTCTTTCAGAAACACACCGGGCCGTTGGCTGCTAGGGAGGTGCAGTGGTGCACACCGACCCCCCCCCCCCCCCCCCCCGCTGCGTCCTGCTCTACCATTGTTTCATGAGCCCAGCTGAGACATTTCTTCATTAAGGCTAAATGCAGAGTTACCTGAGGTACTAGATTCCTAATTCAAAGCAGCCACAATGAAACAACTCTGGTTGGAAACTGACAGAATTCACACTCATGATTGCACACGTTGTCACACGTGAGCATAAATTGAGTGGCGATATTTCTCAGACCCTGCGGAGAGCCTTGCGAACGTCTCTTGTCACATCAATAATTACAGCAAAGAAGACCGGCCCATGTAAACATCGCAAACACATCTCAAAACACAGTAATCCAATCACTGCCATCCACAGAGGCAATAATGTTGGCAAAGATCAATCATGACCGCAAACTCTCTCTCTGTTCGCTCTGTGGTGGTGGATGTAAACTGGAGAGCCTTAGTGTCCAATAAGACATCAAAGCCAGGCTGATATAAGGCTTACTGCAGGTCTCATCCAGTCTGAAACTGACCTGTCTGAGAGCCTGTCTGCCTGTCCTTTCCTGTGTCTGTCTATATCTGCCTCAGAGCCAGACATTTATAAAGGTCTCTTATGAAATCAAAAACGTACGAGAACACCTCCAGCCATGACAGGGCAGTGAAGATAAACACACAACAGCAGCAGTATGCAGACTACCGTGTATGCAGACAAGGGACATTCTTCGTCTGCAGCTCTTACTGTCATATCAAGCTCCACTGCCTGTCCACTTTAAGAAAACTACGGATCAATCTTACAGGGACACGGGCGTGTGCATCAACAGAGAGATAAAGAGAGAGAGAGGCTGACAGCGAGGTGCACGGTCCGGCTCCCAGAGAACCTATAAATCTCTGCAGAGACAGCTTCCCCGCTGGCTTGAAGGGTTTGTGGCCCCCTTGCCACCTCTCTCTCCAACCCTGCCTCTGCCTGTCACCTCTCTCCTTCTGTCACCTCATCCTCTAATCTTATATATCAACCCTGTCTCCTGAAATTGATGTCCATATACAACTCATGTGTTTGTAGTAAATGTGATGCTGCCTTGATTATGCTTTTAATCAACATAAAGAGGACATGTTTATATATCGTACGTATACCTGCAACATGTTCACTGTGAGCATATCTCGTTTTCCCCTTACAATATCTGCTTTTGCTCAATTTGCACAGGTTTTTTTTGGCTGATCAATTTCTTTCTTTTTTTGTTATTGGTGCAAAAACATAACGGCAGTGACTTCACAGGTGGTACAACAATAATAATATCAGGGGGGAAATACCAAAGAATCTCTAAGAATACAGGTTGAAGTTCAGAGCTTGACATTATACATAAACAAAACAAAACAAGAGATGAAATAGTAGTCATAACAACATCATCTTAAATATATATAAAAATAAAACAAGATAAGAAGAGGTGGGAGGTGAGTGCACTTGTGTCATCAGCAGATTAATGTCGATGTAAGTGGTACTATACATTTTCTAGGACTTATGCAATTTGACTGATTTTCTAGATTTATGCAATTTGACTGGGTTGAGGGATGCGCCGACTTTTTTGATATCCAACCATTTATTGATTTTTGTGGCCACTTGGGGGAAGCACAACACGCTGTAAACACAACACTGACATATCACCGTAAGAAGGTAATATGGTAAATGTGTTAGCGAACAGTGGCTTATTTACACATCCAGCAGACAGAGAGCAACATTACCATTCATTTGAAGAAGTTTAATGCTCACTGCCCTCTTAGCTCAGTTCTGCCGGTTCATTTTTTTAGCCGCTAAATACACTAATATTTTACCAGCTTGTCGCTAACCTTTGTCCGTCTGCTGAGGAGGCTCTTGACTCACTTTTCTTTTACTGAGATGAAAGAACTCTATGTTTTGAGATCTTAAGTAAAAGCATTATACAATCTACAAACATTAAAACTCTTGTTTCATGCTCTGCCTTTCTCCTGCGCTCCCTGCTCGTAACCTCATTTCTCCTCACCAATAGCCGAAAGAAATGTCCTGTCGTGGCTGTGAAGTACTCAAAGAACAGGCAACGCCAGCCACCTGAGACACCCAGGACCACAGTTATTATGACAGGCAAGCCAGCCAAACATCTGTCAACCTGAGCACTGTAGGGATGAAGGGAGTGGAGATGGAGGAGGAGAGGAGAAGACAGAGCAGAAGAGGACAAAAATAAAAGTGGAGAAGGAAAAACACGACAGAGACAAGATTTTTAAAAAAAGTCATAAGATAAAGGAAGGGTGATGTATACATTGTTAGCCAGTAGGTTTTGTATTATCAACTAAGTTCTCAAGATAACAAGCCAAAATATATAAAAGCTTGGGTTACAATCCAAACCAGTTTCTAATGCCCAGAACCTATGAAGGTGAAACCACAGAGTCATCTTCTACGTTGTATCAACATTCATAATTAGAGGGCGATATTTTTATATTCTTAATTAGCACCATTTAGCAGCTTGTGAAGTTGGTTGGTTTGTAAAAGTTTTCTACAACAGCAAACCAACCAGACAGCAAACCAAACAGACTAATAACGCACTATGAACTTGACTCATGTTGTGCTAAAATATACTACAAAGAGCAAATGGCAGTGCCTTGGTGTTGATGCTTAAAACTGCCAACCTGCAGCGAAACAGAGGTGTCACACAAGGTGCCCCGACAGTCGAATGCATTTGGGCCCTTTGGTCTCTCCTTCTCTCTTCTTTTATCTACATCTTTACATCACGTCTTCCTCATTTTTATCACTCAGGATTCACATTTCCTGAAGAGATAGATCAAAGTGTGAACACCTGGATGATTTGAATAGACAGCCAGAGTTGGACCGGTAAAAACTTGCCCCGCAGGTGAGAGCAGCCAAATAAACAAAAGCTCCCACAACAACTCACCTGTGAATGGCCTACATAAATACCAAATGACACAAACGGGTCGCAGGTGTATCTGCGACCACCTACAAGTTCCCCTCTCCAACTAAACCTCTCTCGTTGCATTCCTCTTCTTTCCTGCCGTCTTCATTTCCTCTTTTATTCACTAAATGTACTTTTTCAAAGGGTAGATATGGAGTAAGTCTATCTCAAGGTGTGAGACAATATGTATGCAAATGTTCCCACCAAGCAGCTCACCAGCATAGCCGAGCCCGAGCACGCCTGCCAAAGGGCGGCAGGATGAGGATTTATCATCCAATATCACCTGATAATGATATGATGATCATGATAAACATGTAAGCCAGGCTGTAACATAGTTATAGACCATCTCTAACCCAGATATATAAGCAGGGTAGTAAATCACCAGAGATATCATTGTAACGTTTTAAACAATTAAGGCGTGGATACTTGGATTCACCACTGACTTGGACACAGGGAAGTGAATAAAGAAAAAAAAGAGTGTTTCGACCTTAAAAAACTGGCATGCTCTTACACCAAGAGTTATTACTGCCTAGTCGGCCCACAAGCGCACAGACGGCTCTTTTCAATTGCACAGCGTTCGAGCCAGACGGGAGAGAATTAATAAGGCACTATAGTGTATCGGTGTTACTAAATTGGCGGTGTTTCATAACAAAGTCTTTCAGAGCAGTTGTCAATTAGAAACAATTAAAAGAGCCATTCATCATTCTTGCAAAAGCGGCTCCGTACGGGGAGCAGCGCTGACACAGAGGCTGATCAAATGTAATCAAAACCATAATCAGCAAGCGCTCTTTAACAGAGGCTGGCGTTGACGGAGCTGAGGTATGTTCACTGTAATGATCACGCCTCCATCTAGCTCCTTTGGACAGGGACGCTGTCAAACAAACACACAGCCACTGAAGCAAAAGCTGTGCAGAAAAAGTGACAACTGGAGGAAAAACAAGATGCAAAGAAACAGGTTTGAAGTCAATCTGTGTTGACGCTTCAAAACATGCTATAAAAATCAAACAAACGAGTCAACCATTAGGCGCTTGGCAATTGTCACTACAGCATGTGTCTACTTGACGTCGCAGCCTCGTGCTGATCTGTCTGTTGATTGACATGCAGCATCCTGCATCCTATCTTTCCTGGAAAGTCCTCGCAAAGGCTTCCCATATTGATGTCCAGCTTATCACTGCTTTGTTGGTAACCAAGAGAGATGGGATCTTAATGCAAAGATGCACTGGGGGAAAGTATCCAAGTACACAATATGTCTCTGCACATCCAGCTTCCCTCAGCTCTCAGTCCCCCGGAGGCGATTGTGATTGCACAGGGAGAGGCTACAAACCCCTGTCCACCTCCCAGGCATATGGCTAATCAATGCAACCTCTTCCGTGCAATGGTAACTCTATACTTCAGTAAGGAGAGCTACCAGCGCGGCCTCCCCGTCTCTCTATCCTAATGAAGCTCCCAGGTAATCAAATCACTGCACACACAGGCAGATGGCCAATATGGGAACAACCACCGGGGCTCTTTGATGGGATCACGACAATGTTTTTAAACTTGCCAATGAGTAATTTCACCTTATGTATTAAGCAGAACCAAACTGATTTCAACATGTGGCTAAATTTACTTCCCAGCACTATGTCACTGATAAAGTTTGACGCAGAGACAGCTGAGGAAACTATACGGATGGCATGACAACATGCTGATCTCTGCTAAATCTGGCTGAAGATGTATTTTCATTTGCTGGAGTGGACTCATTTGTTTGGGAACCACTGGCATGGACTATATTAGGCGACTGGCAGCGTGAAAGTCTCCCAACTGAATCACTGCAACAGAAAAAGAAGCTGGATCTGGAAAGAAAGTCAAAGAAAAACTGTGCACATGCAAACTTCAGGAGAGATTTACACCTATATAGCAACGGCTATATCAAGCTACCAAACAGACAGTAAAAATGTAATTCCTTAGAAACAAGGAACTTCACTGTTCGAGCCCATTGGGGAATTTATTCACAGTCAGTTGTGGGAAAGTGGCAGAAATATGACTTCATAACAGTTATATATTATGTTCATTATTTAGGCTATTTGTTTATTTGATTTAATGCAGTTATCCTTAAATTGATCGCTGGAGCAAACACATTTGAAAATGCACAACTTCTACTTTGAAAGTTGGATAATATATGTTTTGATGCGCGGAATTGCATTGCACGTGTTCATTCAATGCGACATTAACACAGGCCAACCATTAATCGCGTTAAGGCAGCATCGGCTATCGAAGAACGAACTCACACATATCAGAATACTTTTGCATGAGCACAAGTAGACCAATGAAATTAGGCAATACCCCCAATCTGACATTTTTCATTACACCACATAAACAATGGCAGATAATCTATACTTCATGCACGGACCCTCCTTTTACTAACATAATGGCAAATTCAAAACAATCCTATTTATAGCGATAGTCCCCCCATATTATAGGTTTCACCATTAATAACTAATAACCTGTTATGTTAACAATGACTTAATCAGAAAAAAACTTGGAAATATTTAACTGTTGGCAGCTATGCAGACGACCGGCTCAGGGGGGGCGAAAAAGCCTGCTGTATGTCCTCCAGCTTGATTTAATAAAGAGAGGTTATTATAAAGGAATATTTCCCCGCTTCCCCAATCTAGCAACTGGAAGTAAGACCTGTCTCATTCTCCTCGCTCTGCAGAGCAAGTAATACCCACTAATCCTAGACACAGAGAGAGGCTGTGGGGACGAGAGAGAGAGAGGGAGAGAGAGAGGGAGAGAGAGAGGGAGAGAGAGAGAGAATGTCACTATTTACAATTTCATGCTAATTCCTTTCTTTAACATTTCACACCCTCACCCTTAGACCTCATCATGTTGGCCTGGGGGTGTGTGAAAAAGCACATGTGTGTCTGTGTGTGTTCATGTGTATGCGCTGTCACCAGAGCAAGCCCAGTGTGGAGGACCAGGCACAGACCAAAGAGTCGCAAATCCCCAACAGTGTTCATTTAGAAGGGTTCATGCTGGCAGTGCGGACGCGAACACACACACATACACACACACACACACACACACACCGACATACACACACACACAGACACAGGAAGCTCCCAGGCCCATCCCATGCAGTGTGATGTAATGAGATATCTGTCGTTTCCCATTCGAGCCTCTTCATCCTCCACAGAGGAAAACCACTGACGAAGAGGCGAGGGGAAAAAGGAAAGGAGAGGACGGAAACTAGAGGACAAGGAGCAGAATCAGATATTTCTGTTTTTGTCTTCCTCGCCTCTCTGTTTAAGGGAGTAATATGTCTCCATCTCTGTCCATCCTATTGTAATGGAGTAGGTCTCACTACGCTGCCTGAGGAAATTGCCTTATAGTCCCTCTGCCCCTTTTCTATATGTGGACACACACACACACACACACACACACACACACACACACACATTCACAAACAGACCACACACACTCTCATGGCGTTGGCCCCAGTGACACTGCTTAAATATTAATGACCTGGTTCTCTCTCATTAATAATAGCTGCAGCGCTGATTACTCTGTGAATACCACTGTGTGTGTGTGTGTGTGTGTGTGTGTGTGTGTGTGTGTGTGTGTGTGTGTGTGTGTGTGTGTGTGTGTGTGTGTGTGTGTGTGTACACATATGGAAGTGTGCCTACTCACAATGTGTGAGCCAAGTATTTGTTCTGCCCGTCACTGGCATATTACACTGTGAATCGCTCCAAAAAGATTACCGCCATTGCATTACTGAGGTAAATTAAATAACATTGAATTATATAACAGTGAGGATGTTAAAGGTTAATATATGGTGATAAATCCAATGTCAGTTTGTGTCAGAGTGTGTGTTTCTGTGTGAGAGAGAAGAGAAGACAAGTGGATGCAGAGTGTGTTTGGTTATCAAGAGCAGACATGCACATACACACATGAAAAATAAGTAAACGTGGATAAGCAACACACACACAAATGCATAGACTTACAAATATACAGAAACAACCACACAGGCGGGCATTCAATCAGCTAAGCCATGCATGAGGCATGTGAGATGCAGCTGGCTTAAACTAGCTTAGTACGGGACACAACACACACACACACTCACGCACACACACTCACGCGCACACACACACACACTGGGGCCAACAAATAGCACGAGTAGACATCAGTATCCATTGGGTTGCAATGGAGAACTTTGCATCCCTCTGCTAAGAATAGCAATACTGTAGCGAGCCACAAAAGAGGAGAGTGTGATTTGATGAGCTGTGTGTCCTTTAGTAATCATGAGTCAGCATATTACAGCAGGTCACGCGGTAAATGGAAGGCAATCCCAAATAGGGTATTCACCAATTTCATTTACATTGAATGTGTGCCCTGTTGTGTGTGTGTGTGTGTGTGTGTGTGTATACTTATGAGGCCAACAAACCTACAACATTCCCATTTCCCTGATGAATTACATTGAACTGCATTGAGACAAGGAGGGAAAGGGAGGAAAAGAAAGAACTAGAGCGAGAGAGAAAGAGGAAATATAATCAGTGTTTCTTTACATTGTAATACAGTTACAGAGGAACTGGACACACTGTTTAGGAATTGAAAAGAAGCAGTGTTCCCCAATCTTTTATCACTCACTTACACACATACATCTCGATAATCCATGCAGCACACACTTCATCCTGCCTTTGTCCACCTTTTCAGGCCGTCCTGACGCTCAGCCCTCATCTACCCTCAAGCAGAGGCACAATTAGGACTTTAATTCCCGATGAGCCCCCAACCCGCCGCCCCCCCCCCCCCCATCCCGGGTCTCTCTGGACCTGGCTGTCGTTACTTGCATTGTCTGGCTATGGCTGATGGAAATCATCTTATTAGCGTTGAGCTAATGTCTGCTCTGGATTCCTGGGACACTCTGGCCACCCCTATTTTAATTGGCTGACTCGATTAATATTTCATGTGTTTAACAGCACATCACCTTTACCTTCGCTGGCTCTGACCCTGTGGCTGGCTGCTCGGTATGTCAGCTGGTGAATATAGATGAGTTAGAATATTTTCAGTGACCAACCACATTGTGGCTTTGGATTTTGGGGATTTAAGTTATGTTTTGTCAACTGTTTTAGTTAAATTAATTTATTATTAAGAAATTGATATTGATGGGGAATCAAAGGATTACAGTTAAAAATGCCACCGCTGTATCGACAATTTGAAAGCTTTGGAGTGCCGACGTGTTCATATTAATACATATGTAAGACCAGAGCAGGAATGTTTGGATGAACTGTGTGGAGTGTGTGCAAGCCACCACTAGTTCCTGTTGATCATGTGCCACTTCCTCTATTCTTGATCTGTGGACCAAGATTTCTTTATCTTTTCTGGCCTGTAACTCAGTTCTTAGGTCACAAAACTCTCATGTTCCCACCGATCTGGTAAAATATCAGCAATCTTAACGTTGTACAGATGTCAAGGGAATTTGAGTAATGTTTGAAAATCAAGTTTATTTCTAATTCAATATATCAGTTTTAGAAATCTCCTGCTACCCAGTCAGCATTTTAAGTGACCTGATATCACAATGAACCCAAAAAACCTTTAAGTAAGATCTGGATTCACCGAGCACGAGCTGGAAAAATTGCAGGTGAGCATGTAGCTCACTCAGTAACACACACACACACACACACACACCTGGTAGCCCCGGGGCTACCTCCAGGACAGAACGGGTGATGGAGCTGAGGGAAGGAAAGGAAAACGCAAGGAGTGGAATAAGTTGGGGAGGGAGGTATAAAAATAAAGGAGAAAGAAAAGAGAAGAGATACGACGACTGACTTAACTCATTTGGTAGCTTACTTAGAAGTTGTAATATCATAAAATGAATTTAAGGTCATAACAGCAACAAGCTGATGTGTGTTCAAGTGTCCATTGTTGTGATAAGTTCGGTTTTAATTAGTTATTTGATGCAATAAGAAGGATGTAGGAAGTGGGGATGCGTCCATCTATATTTACAGTCTGAGGTTCTGAGTCAGGGATCCTCCGGGCTTCTCCTGCGGGGATCAGGTACTATTCTACTATAGAGAGCCAGAGACACTGGTGTGCACTCAGTCTAATTCTATGGTTTACAATGAAGACGTCATTTTCATCTTCACTCTTGAAATGTCCAGCACAACAAAGGGAGCTGGGGGTTAAGTATGATCATCTACTTTGTATTGTTAAAGTTTGCTAGCTGCATTCGGGTTTCTTCCCAAGGTGACTTCAAGGTGAAGTTTGCCATGTAAAGGAAAGAAAACCTTGAGATATGTGTGAGTGTGACGAAGCTCCACTGCCTCCATTTTACACATTGAAGTCTGTCAGGGGGAGGACTACCGCATTTGTGAAAAGGTTTTATAAAAAACGACCAAACTGTCTGATGCTGAGTTGCATTGTGGGTAATGATGGAAGTGTCATGTTTTTGCAAGGATGAAAAATGTGTGGAATAGACAAAGACGGCATCTCTGATTCTGCTGCTGGGTTGTTGATCCTATTTTTTTGTTTCATGTCCATCGTGAGTCTGACTATGTTGCTAAATCAGTGGTGTACTCTGTTAAAGTCATATACAAGATGCTCTTTTTTTGTATGAGAACCCACACTGGTAACAAAGAACAGAAAATACATTTTTTTTTAATTGTGATGACCGATGTGCTGTAAGAATGTCCTTCTTGGTGCTATTTTAAAGAATAACAGAAAATGGAATATATTACAAAGGCGACATACCTTTTCTTATGAAGGAATTAACATGTATGATACATCTTTCTGTGCAACCGTATCCTCATGTGAGCTAATATGAAATTAGATTGGAGACAGAAAACAGTTTACTGAAATCTAAATCATCATCTCACACTGAATTTCTATGTTGTTCTCCATATGTTAGCACAACACTCTACCTCACATGCTCTGGCTGAATACCAATCGCAGGATTGGTATTTTGTGGGGTTTCTTAGCTTTTGATTAAAAGCAGAACCAACATTTGCTTTGCAGCACCATATGGTATACACTTAAATGTGCAGCTTCTGTGTGAGCCAGTTTGACACAGCCAGGCTCACGGGAGCAAGCAAGCAAACAAAGGTGTTATGAGTTTCAACAAGTAATTAAATAGCTGAAAAAAGTGATCAATCTGAAAAATATTGCTTTCCTTATTGATGAAAAGTTCAGTATTTGGAAAACATGGAGAATTCAGCACGTTATTTGAGGTCTCTAATAGACAACAGAGTGACAATAATCAAACTCGACATGGCACTAGACTTTATTTGGCAGCCCTAAAGGTGCAAATTGGTGCTAGGAGGAATATAAGCACAGTTCGGACTGTAATGTGACAGCTTCGACAGCTTGGAGTATGTGCGCACATGTGTGTATGTGTGTGTGTGCGTGAGTCATGGCTGCTCCTGCGGCCTTTAACACCCAGTCATCTGTCATCCATCGGCTCAGCTCTGCACTGCTGCCGTCTCAATCGCCTGACATAATATTGCGCAGACAAACACACACACAAACGAACACACACACACACACACACACACACACGCAACACTCACTTTCTCCGTCTCTCTCCTTCTCTCACACAAACACACGCAGTATTTTGACAATGTGCCACCAGCACCGAGTGTGAGGGGCAGAGAAACACACCTACACACACACACACACACACACCGTGTCCCCACAGTGTTCCCTGATTAACGAGATGGTTTGTTCTCTTCCTCAGGCCTGGACCAATCAGGCACGAGGACACAAATCTCTCCCCGCTGGTGATGCTGAAGGCCACTGGCCACTATTTATTGGCAATCTCAGCCCTGACTACCCAGACAGAGAGAGGAACACGCTTGTCACAGGAAGACACCACCACCGTGTCCGTCTCCGTGTGTGTTTTTCATGTGCTCCAGGTGAATTCTGCTACGGGAGATAAATATGCCCGCAAGTGTCATGAAATAACAGTTTCACAGAGCATCACAGAAATACACACACAACAAGATATACTGAGGGATCTCCTCATTTATAGATTGTGTGGGTGTGTCAATAGAGAAGAGGCATTAAAGCCACACACCCATCAAAGCTGTGATTAAAGCAGATTAGAACTTCTCCACTAACAGAAAAATGTCTTCTTATAGCTCAACACAATTATTCCCTCTTTTTCTAGCTCTCTGGACTTAATTAGCGGGGTTTAGCAAGCTTGGTGTCTTAGAAGCCCAGCTAAACATTAGTAATTGCCGTGTTTATCTGCTTCCAGAGTAAAAATAACCCACATAGGGAGGTTGTGACAGTGTGGCTGCTATCACTAAAGCAGTATTCCTGTTTTGTGCGTGGAAATCTGAAAACAGCTCCTCTTGGCAGATTCTTGTTTCATTTCTTTCTAAAAACGCCTCGATGACAGCTTTGTTGGTGAAACATTTAACACTGTTCCCAGCGGTTATTTTAAGAAGACTTAAATTGTTAACAGTGTTTCTCTTTTAAATGGCTTCAAAATCATATCAGTACCTAAATTACAGATAGTCCTGCCATGAACTCTAAAGGTTTGAACTGGAGGGACAAGGAATTTAACAAGAAGGCAATTTGTCCCTCATCTTGTCTTATACTTCTCTTATCTGTCCTCTGCTCATTCGCTATCCTGTTTCTGTCTTATCTATCTTGTTTACCTCCCAAATAAGGGGCACCCTTTGAAAATCTGTGCAGACTTATTACTGGTTCATATCCAAAGACAACAAGCAGCGTGCGTAAGATACAGAGACACTACAGGAAAACGCACTGCAAACATCCAAGGTATGCAAATGTCTCACGCTTAACATTAACTAACAACTAAGTTATGAAATATGAGAAAGTCAACATCTACTACGCTCTAGTGATATCGATGCCATACAAGAATTCAAATGCGGGGAGACGTAGTGGGAGGAAACGTAGAAGAACAGGCGCCAGAACCGAACTCGGCCCGTACTGTATGTGAGTCACTCGTATAGTCAGACACACTGTGATCTCAAACCTGGCTCAAAGTCATTACAAGAGGCCGGCCAGAGGGGCTTCAGGGGCAGGAAATGTGGGTGAGAATTTAAAGTTATAATTCTTAAGATTATCATGAAATCAAATCCCGTTTTTGACGCTATTTATCGTTAGCATTTCTTTCAGCAACAGCCATTTAATGTAATTAACTCTGCATTTACCTCAGCAACAAAGAAGTGCTCCTTTGTTTTGTCTTTTCATTTCCTGTCTACACCACAAGTGGGGATTTGTTGCGGTGCTGAGATTGACATATGTAGCTAAATGTTCACCTTGTACCTACATGTTACAAAATATCTGACCAGTTTCACAATGTAGCATACAGCGTTAAGGACTGACAGAGCTGAGAGAAAATGATTGCATCAATACAGCAGTTACAGGTGCAACAGAGCACACTACTGACCACACCCAGCAGTAATGTGCTAGCTAATGTCACATTATTGATATACTGGCGTTAACCAGATGCTGGAAAACTAACGTTACATGGACGCTGGAAACACTAACGTTACCTGGATGCTCAATAACGAAAATAAGGAAAATAAAAAGAAGGGACAGATGGTTTGTGGGGGAGCACAGCAAGAAAAGGATGAGCAGTAGAGGTCAAAGGAAGACAGCGAAGGCAGGGGTTAGCTTCTAGTAGAAAACACACACAGAGTAGAGTCGAGTAGAATGAGCTCAAGCCAGAACACTGGGGATTGTCAGCTTGATTGGGAATCTTTTCAAAAATCTCCCAGAGTTCTGAGCGATGGTGGGAAGTCTGGAGAAAGAGAAGGATCACAGGGGGAACGTGGGTAATATGCCAGGGGAGTGAACTAACTTTTCTCTGGCGTCAGCACATCTGCTGAGGAGGATGATCTGTCTCCCTCTCATTGCTACAGGAGGACACATGGCAGCAGAGATTCTCACATAAGCTGCACTGTGGCGACACACACGGAAAGAGTAGACATGCCAGCGTGCTCTCTTTAATTGTCTCAGCGTGATTGTTACCACAGCTGCAGAGGACACGTTACATAAAAGGCAAAGGGCTTTCACAGTCACCTTCTACTGGCTGTGCAAACCAGTGGCTCAATTATATCTCTTTCACGCTCGTCAGACGCAGATCATCCCACAGTGGAACCAACAAAACACTTCAAATCAACCCTGATCTGATTCATGTAGCTTCTGATGTGGTTATTATGAATTTTTCAGCGTTGCGTAACCAAAACTTGCATTATCAAATGTGTTTTGTGTAACGTCACGCAAGACAGATCACGCTTTTTATCAACATAGCAAGGAAACGCATTGGTATCTGAAAACTGTTTGCTGTCAATGGATTTCATAGCTGCTCCTGACAACTAAAGCATAACTAAACTACATTAAGGTTTTTAATGCATCCTCAGTCCTTGCTCTTCCTCAGCAACATTTTCTTTTCTACGGACGGTATTGTTTTGTCTTCAAGAGTACCTTCAGATTCTGATTGAGCAATCAGCCTCTGCGTTCTTTTTCTATGATTCATGTTTTCTGTGTTTCAGAAACTTAGGGAGAAGATCTTTGTCTTGGCAAAAAGCTCACAGTGATCTTTTTGAAAATAAGAAAATAATAAATTGACTTTCCTTTTAACTACAGCCAAGTGTAATTGACGCAGTACCCGAACCGCTGTTTTTACTATTAGAGTCCTGCACTTTTCAAGCCTCACCATACAAGTTTAAGATTGTCACACTCCTTTATTCAGAAGAAATTTAAACGCAATACAAAGCAGCAATTACCTTTCATCCAAAGCATATTTAAAGCTAATTTAAAGTACGGAAACATATGAACTGGGATAGTGAATTTATACAGTATATGTCAAACAAGACGGGCTTTCTTGTTCCTGCACGTGACCACTTTGCATGCGAGTGTACAAACATACAGTACACATGCACACATATTCTACAAGCCATACATTTTACTCCTGTTTTCTATTTCTGTTATACATTTTTGACAGAGATCGAGTTATTCAATTCAACTGTAGATATCCAATCATAAAAAGTTAAAATAGAAAGGACACATACGTACTGCCTTACTGTACATATTTCTTCAAACTCAAATCTGGAGGTGATTATAATATTTATCTTTGCCGTAATAAAAAAGGATAATTTGCTATAGTGGATTATACAGTTATTATACAGTTTATAGATAAAATTCTATTAAACTGCAATTAATTATTGTATCCAATTATGGATGAAAGGCCATGTTTTGCCCGACATGGCCTTCCATCCTGCCAAGAGTAACTAAATCATGTTGCGGAAGCCACACTACACCGGGTGGGAACAGAGCCGGTGGGACGACGAAACACAATTAAAAAGTATCATTGCAGCTTTGAAAAATGAAGACGAATAACCCGGCACACAGTTTGCCTCCTCCCTTCACTGTGTTACTGTAATTGCTCCATACAAGCACACGCCATTAAAAGGTCAGGCACCAACAGCGTACGGACAACCACAACATGACCCATCTGGATTTGACAGTCACTCCGGTTCATTGGGCGCAGTAAACAGAATGGCAAACGTGTATTTTCAGCCCCTGCTAAGCTCTAAGCGGGCCTTGTTTTCTCCTTCCTCTGATCTCTGCAGCTATTCTCCACTTTTATTTGAGCTATATCTGAACACATCAGACTAATGCTACAAGACACGTCAGCAAGCTCAGTGGGAGCAAATAAATGACGACATAGGAAGATGAAGATGATTGAATTTTCTCTTTCCCTCCTCCCCCCCCCCCCCCCCCCTCTCTCTTGTGTATAGAGATCCAACAGTTCTTCATCACTTATTTAAACTGCCCATTTTTAACCCACCGTCTGAACCGTAAACTTTTCTGTCCTCGATGCTCACGGCTGGTATTATCGCCATTGTTCAATAAAGAAGCACAGAGCTGTGTTTCATTCAATTGCGCTCCCCCAGGGTGCACAGTGGCAAATGAACTGCAGCCTAACAAACTCCCACCACCACACATCACTCTGCTAATCAGACAGCAGCCGTCTGAGCATTATTGCCATTGTGTAAACAAATAGCAACGCACTCTACGACTAAGAATCCTTTTCTGGTGATTTCCACCGTTTCACATGATCTTCATCAGCAGATGGACTGTGCTTAGTTGGCATGGGGCTGCATCTGTTGACATGACGGATGAGTAGCCATTGTAATTTCACCCAAAGGACTTTAAGGACTTCTAGTTTGTGAAAATGTAATACAGTTGAAAACTCTGGAAAGAGCTAGAAAGTGTACTTTAAGTAACTACATCCAAGGTGAAGAATAAACGTTCGTGCTTAATGTATAAGTTAAAAAAGTGGATGAACAGTTACTGAGCGTGCATGTCAACGCACATCCATGACAACAAACGCAATCAGCAGATGAAGATTATGGGATGCGGTTTTGCCACATTTCTATTGTTTCATGTTTCTGGCAACATACACATTTATCATGGCAGCAATAGAGAATTTATAGAGACACATACCACTAACAGGGCATTGAAGTAGACAACTGCTGCACACACACACAGACACTCTGCTGTAATAGTGGTGAATGCATTTGGGTCTCCAGATGAAAGCCTCGTCTACATGAGAGGCTCCATTAACCTCTGAACCATAGTATTTCATCCTCTTTACGGACGCATTGCTACATTAACCTACATGGTGTTTCAGTTAGTGACTACTCGTCCTGTGTAGGAGCTCTTTTAGAAAACAATGACAAATTTTCCTGCTCAAGCATGCATATCAAGGAAGCTTATTCGGCGGTGGCAATGGCTCCCACACTTCTCTGAGGAGTGCCAGATTTAACACAGCATGTGTGTTTGTGTGTGCATGTGTACAGAGTGTGTATGCAGCATTGTGACAGAAGTGGGAGGAAGGAAGTCACACGCCATCTCCTCTTCCATGAGCTTCTGTCCCTTAGGTTGGCTGGTTACATAACTGACGCTATCACAGAACACTGGCCACCTCCAGGGAGGTCGGTTGCACGTAATGGTAGCCACACAGTTGTACCTGCTGCTTTGTGCGAGCCCTGCATTTAATCCTGCATCATGAAAATGAAGATACAATGATATTATGTGTTAATATTACTGTTGCGCATTCATAGTCAAGCGATAGCATGCACAGGGGCATTGCTCATGTATTCTCAAACACAAATTGTTTCTATCTGAACTGTTTTGTCTTTGTTAAAGATAATTTATAGGAGATTGGGAGCATCTCCATTGCCTCTCAAACGGCTCTTAACATGGCGTCTGCTGAGTCGGCGGTTCGCCGCTAACAGCGCTAACAGTGTTGACCTGAAGGTGGGTGCTTCCGGAACAATGCCGTTTCCTTTTGTAACCGCCGTATGAGGGCAGTGCACTAAAAGCATGCATGTAAACAAAGTAAGGTGACGTTACTCCACTATATCTTTTCATAGTGGTTCGCTGCTTTATTAATGCTCTGAATTGCACTTTTAAGGACCTAAACTGTGAAAAAAAATACGAGTACATCTAGACAGCTGTATGATCTAATCATAATGGCTGAATGCGTTCTCTAATGTAATCAAACACATTCTGTGAACACACTAACCCTATGCTTAACCTCTACATTATATCTCTTATCTTACTCAACACTTCCGGCCTCTGAAAAGGTCAAACTAAACTGCGTATTTTCATTCAGCAAAGCCCCCGATTAGAATCATTGACCATGTTTTGTTTTTATCTTTCAACGTCAACATTTTTTAAGATTCTTTATCTCAGGTGGTTACGGTTAGGAAAACATTATAGACATATGAAGTTAGAGTTAGCAATGCGGCATTAATTGCAGGTCTGTGACTGGACACAAACTATTCATTACACACCCATACACTAAACTGACCTCCACACCCCTACTTTCCACCTCACTACGTCTACTACTACGGCACACTACTTTTTGCATTGGCACTCATGGCGATCATGGACGTAATAATGAAAGATACTGGGCTGAAAGAAAAGGACACAATAAAAACAAATCTTTACAAGGAAATGCTAAATGTTGTGCTTTCTTACAGTATTTTCGATTCAGGTAGTCATCCCGAGTCCTCCAGATTGGGACCACTGCTTTGTTATCAAAATACTTTTCTCTGGACCCAATGATGATCTTGGATGATCATCATTGTACATCAGAAATGGACACACACATTGTTGTATAGCAGGATTTTGACATCAAAAGTCTGGTATTGAAAATATGAACGCCACATCAGAGGCAGCACCAAGGCTTACTGCTATGTCACTATGATCACCATGATTATAGTGACACTCTCTTAATCACTATGTCTGTAATAACACTATACTCCATCCCTCCAAGGCGGCCCTTCTGCTCCATCCCATCCTCTGCTTGCTCACTCTCTTTTTGTCTCACAGACAGAAAGAAACCCACACACAGACTGTGGGTCATTGCGGCAGCGGTGGCTGCAGACTGGAGCAGAGGTCGGTCGCACCCTGCTATTATCCCAGGAGTCCTGCTCTGTTTAAAGGCACCGCTGTGGCACGGTGAGTGATGGCTCAATAGAGGGGCCTGCTGGGAGCTTACCAGCAGGTGAGGAGTCAGGCGAGCCAGAGGGAGAACACACACAGAGGAACGCGGCGCAGGCACACGGACGCACCACCGGTGGACGCACACACGCCGTCAGTCAGTCACGAGTGAAACAGGCAAGAAATAAAACCTGCAAAACGCACAGGGACGTACGCATACATGCCAAAATGCATGACTGCGCACACACACACACATATGCTGAGTGTGGTAAAAAGCCAGCTGTGCTCTCTAGGGATGGAACCGGTGGCCGCAGAGAGGGAGAAAGGAAGCACTTCCTAACACTGTAATTTCCTCCCAGAGGCACATGGGCCAGCACTCATTCCCACATATATAGTATATACTGTGTGTGTGTGTGTGTGTGTGTACAGTGCACAGCACCAGTGTGTGTGTGTTTGGTCCTTAGTGTGTGTATGTTTCTGCTTGGCTCATGTGCGTGTGCTTATGCAGGTGTGCACTAATGTACACTGCTGAGCTAAAGTGGCTCCTGACTGCCCAATATAACACCCATATTATTATATGGCATTACACGTTATTACATACATAAAACACATGTTTCGTTCAAAATGCAAGCTGTGAAACAGAATGTGGCGCCGCTGTTCTGCTGACTTGAAATCAGCTTCAGCTGCTGCTACAATGTGGCCAAACAAATACTTTGTTATAGAGCTTTATTTGATGGATACAAAACAAGTCAAAACTTTTATAATTTTAAGTCTTAAGTGAATGGTTATCAAGTAACACCTTCCTTTCCTGAAGAGAGTATACTTACATTTTGGACAACCCATATTTATCCACGCTGTAATGGTTCACTGAAGTTAATGTTTCCAAGTTCTGGAGAACTTTGTTTTTTTGTGCTGAAAATGCTCAGCCTCAGAAAAGCCTTGGCAGATGCCATTGTTGACATAAGCTCTATATATATGGTAAAGGAACTCCCCTCTAAAACTACTGGTTTTAGAGCTCAAAGCAGCAGCCTAAAGACACTCATTACAGACGGCTCCTGGTTTTATTCAGTTCTTTCACAGACAATTTTGCTTTGGGGCAAATGGGAAGACTGTGCCGAAATGGGAATATGTTGCATCAGGGAACTTGGCAAGGAAATGGAAAAGGCAAGAGAGGCATTCATCTCGCAGTTAAGAAATGAGATGTGTGGTGTTTTGAGGAACCTGATTGTGTAAATGCAATTTATCTGCTAAATTGGGATTACAAGAGATTTTCTGTTTTTGTAAATACAGTGGTCAGACAAGTTTAATTACATTATTTTAATCACTTTCACACCTCAAAAGTCAGTAATCATCCCTCAAAACACAGGAACACTTTGTAACAACAGCAAGTAGAAACAGTCAAAGTTGAATTGACATTTTTAGGAACCATTTTAATGTTCACCTTTGTTTTTTCTTCCTAAAAATAGCTGGATCAGGTATCGGTGACAATGTGGCAAATATATTCAGTTCAATTCTATGTTTGTATATATCTTTACTAGAGATTTAATTCCTGTTTAACTTGTGATAAAGTTGTTGCCTAAAAAAAGATCTACATATGAACTGAAATTCCTGTTAATAATGTTGAATATTTTTTACCAAGTTGCTGCTGGTCGACTGTTACTATTTTATAATAAATAACTCAGGAAGTTTATATCTGTGTATTTATTTGTTAAATTCAATGTTTAAGCCTGACGTGACCTCACACACAGAGGGAAGATCTCAGTCCTTTCCACACAGTGAGGCAAACAGCTGGTATCTGATCGGTACTTGCTACCCGCCGACCCACCCAAAGCCCGGGTGTCTGAAAAAGTTACATCAGTGCATCCCTACATCGGACTTCTATTTAGCATTGTAATGAAAGCCAAAACTACAAAAATAAGACGTGGGTTTAGGAATTTCCCTTCAATGTACCTACAGCTTGTGGAAGTGCAGGACCGAAGTAAAGGATTTAGAGGACGTTCTTGCTCTTAAATAAGCCTCATAAGGACATAAGAAGAGTGTCACTTTATCGGGGTTGTTCAGGTGGCTATTTGGGATTTCAACAAGAGGCACGCTGTACTGCAAAGTGCCTACTGGGACCCCCTGTTACATACTGAAGATGAATTCAGGCCATTTATGAGGTAGGTGTGTGTGTGTGTGTGTGTGTGTGCTCACATCTCTAAGTGCTTAGTCACGAGTCTCCTCTTAAAACCCTTGCACCATATGTCTATCCTTGTGTCACACCGGCAGAGACAGAGAAAGAAGGAAAAAGAAGGAGGGAGTAAAGTGAGAGACAGAGAGAGAGTGGGTTCTCGAGGGAGCCCCCACTGGCCTCTGTCTGACCCCCTCCAATTTCCTCTCAGCCCAAGCAGACGCATCATTGTATCAGTGCTGTGCGACGTGGCGTGCACCACCAACACAACAACAGCTCACATCAGCCCAGCACAGTAAAGCACAACACAGTACGACACTAAACGTACAAGAACAGCACAGAACAGCAGCACCTGAGAGGTTAAACAAACGCTGGCTTTGAGCCGATGCATGGAGTCCTGTGTAGCTGTCTCAGACCTCCGCCCAGTGTCAGTCCACCAGCTAATTGAAATCACATTGCCCTGGAGGCTGCAGGGAGCCTTTCTGCCTTGAGAACAATACAGATCTCTGAAATGTCAATGAAAACAAGTCAGCCGCAAAGGACTGCATTTTGTAACACAATTCTGTACCGCCGTACGCAAGCTGAATGATAGTTATCATGCTACCAAAATATAACAGTCTGACATGTTGCTTCTGTAGTGCTGAAAGGCGTAATCAAACAAGAAAAAAGTTAGGAAAGTTGTGAATTTTATCTATAATAATTTTGAGGGAGTTTAGTACAGGTAGCAGACTAGGTGAGGGGAATTATGGGAAAAAGCCCTCTGGTAGTCCATCTGTTTGGGCAAGTCTCAGTACCCTGGACACAACACTGCACTGCACTGGCACGCACGCACACGCATGCTTAGACACACAATTGAACCAACACACCCAAACAGGGAGTCCAGTCCCGCTAGCGAAATACCAAACCCCACCCTCAATGTCCAGCCTCAAAAAACAAAAAAAGATGAGTTGGTTTGGGGCAAAGAAAGTTGCACGTAAAGCTACAGTAAACCCCACAGGAAAAAGGGGAAATACAATGAGCAGAACAGAGAGACCCTGATGAAAACCACAGATAAAAGCAGCAGATCAAATTAAATTGTAAGGGGCGAAGAAAAGACAGATTGAAGGACGGAGTCCTGTCCGCCCAGAAAAAGAATAACGCCAATCCTTCGTTTTCTATCGGCGCAGCGATTAATTGTGCCACATTAATAATAAAGCTTGCTCTCTCCACTTAGGACATTGATTCACACCTCCTCAGCTTATGGTGTAGGAACCCAATCAATCTCGCTCCTTATTCATCTCTCTTTCTCTCCTTCTTGAGCTCCTCTATTACCTTGCTAAATATAACTTTCTTCCCTCTGTCTTTAGCCAGGAAATGAGTCCAACATTCAATAACTGGCTGTGAATTAAGCATGCCGGGGCGAAAGAGATGTCCAGAAATGATTGATTGATTATGAATTAATTCGCTAATGTCCCTGATTGATCTACGGGAAGGAGTGATCGTCTGAGAAAGACAATACGAGGGAATAAAAGAGGAGAGGACATTTTTTTGTTCTTTTTTCTTACAGGAAAAGAGGTGTAATGGCAGCAGGGTCTATAATGTGCTTCCTATGCATCCACATGGCTGTGATATTACAGTGATATGATGTAACAACCGGAAGGTAAACCTATGTTTACATAATGCTGTGGTCTAGAATAGCTAAGACAAAGATAACAAGGAAAGAGAGAAGAGAAACGAAGAGAGAGAGAGATCCTCATCAAATGCTACTGGGAGCAGCACATGCCTGTGTGTCTCTCTGTCTCTCAGTCTGTCTGTCTGCTTGGCCTTGAAAAATCCCAGCACTCAAAGCCAGACGACCACAGAACTCATGCCCACGCCATACATGCACGCACACAGAGACACAAAGACACACACACACACACACACACACACTCACACTGTGGCCTGCTCTATCCTACGCTATTGATCTGCACCCCACTCTTCATTAGAAAGAAAGATTCAAAGACAACAAGGAGCAGTGAGACGTGTTGTGTGTGTGTCTGAGTGTCTGCGTGCATGCAGCACGTATGCGTGTTCAGAAGTGTAAATGTATGATCAAGGGAGTTGTGTAAGCTGCGTGTGGTTACATCCTGTATATGCGAGTGTGTGTGTGTGTGTGTGTGTGTGTGTGTGTGTGTGTGTGTGTGGATGTACTGCCAGGTATCAGTAACAGTGGGAGCAGATCTGTGTTACTCTAATGCAGTCTGTCCTCACTGGGTGTTCCTATGGAAACTCTCTCTCTCTCTCTCTCTCTGTATATTATTAGACATTCTTGAGTCAACTGCTCAGAATAGGAAGACACAGATCTCATCTATTGTGATACACTTGTTATAAAGCGCTTCGTCTCGCTCCTGTACAACATGGGAGAGACTTGATTCTGTGAGAACACTTTTGCTTTGGTGATTAGTTGAGATGCAGACTCTTGCACAGGTTGGGGGTCACAATTGATTGACTTGTAGGCATCAGATCTATCACTGTGACTGGGCAGCCACTTCTGACACAAGCCTGAGGAAGGCATCGCAGTTATATTCTTTCCCTGCAGGCTGATGCTTCAGGTTTTAGCCCTGGTTGAATCTCTATTTGAGTTGAAACAATGGGATTCAGAGCTCAGAGTTTAGCAGTCTGGAGTCTTTCTGTTGATGCATGAGGCTCAAGTTTTCAGAATTGTATATATAGTTCAAATATTTGTGTGTATTCACTGGATAACAACTATAACACAGCATTTCTTCCTGGGAATATAACAACAGACATTTGGTAATACTGCAAATATATCATCACTGGGCCATAGGCCTTGTTTCTCACAAAATATCCATGAAACAATGCTAATAGAAGCCTTAATATTATATATTAAAAAAAACTAAAGCAACAAAATATCTGATCACCTTTACATTAGTTTGAAAGATTTTTAGTGTGAGTAAAAGTGATATTAAGACTTCCTCAAAAAATGATATGCATATTCTCAACTTCCAAATTGATCAAAAGATCCACTTATTATCCGCTCAGCTAAAAGATAAATAAACAAACACAATTAAATTGATTAAATTCCTCTTGTCAACACTTACCAGACATGACATGACCTTGAAGTAAATTGAACGTCATTTTACTGCGACAAGGTCACATTTTCTAATTTCATTGTAAAGACATAAGATTTGAGGGTAATACAAGATACAAACTGATGAACAGCTGAATTCGTATGATGGAAATATAATTCTGCTCACGCGATAGTGTTCAGACCTTGAGTTTTAAAGCCCATTTTAATACACATTTATCTCCCTTCCTTCATACCCCAGAGCCGACACGCTGTGTCAAACTCTAAGTATTATGCTCCCTCTAAAATAATAGCCCGACTTGTTGTTTCACTTCATTTATTTCATCTGTGGAGTGGAAAATGGAGGCAGACGACGAGAACCCAATGACTTGAGTGCCAGCTGTTAATTGTGGAGGCAGCCAAGGCAGTGTATAATTCTATAAAAGATACAGAGGGTGTTACCTTACCAGTCAAACACGTGCGTCTCCATATGTCGCTCCTTTAATCTCTTTGACAGTAGGGTATGCTCACGCTGTGACATGCCGTCTTTGCATATAATAGTTCGATTATATAAGCAGGTGTGTTTGAGGGAAGAATGGCTTGAGATACTAGTTCATTTCAGGGGGAGTATGGTCTGTGAAGTGTTCAAGATGTACTGCAGAGAACATTGATGACAACAAAAAGTCTGCAGGTTTCCCATTTAGGATGAATGATCGGGGACTTAGCTTGCAGTCAGTGTCATATCATTATTTCCACATGTCAGGAAAAAAAATGGAGAAGATGGGAGTAAAATAAAGCACAGAGCTGAAGAGTGCAGCATTCAGTGAAGGGTGTGTACAAGTGGAGGACGGCTCAGCCGGAGCCACAGACTGACCTCTGGAGTGGAAGTCTGCTGCCGTGCTGCCGACGGGCGCTTTCTTTACGGCGGAGGAGCGATAGACGACGTGTGTCCTTCCTCCTTCTCCCTCCTCCTCCTCCTCTCCTCTCACTCCGTCGCCCCTCTCCACCGGTTCGATAAAAAACTCCTCTTGCTCCATCCTGATCATACCAGCCTGGAAGAGAGTGTGGGAAATGAATACTTGTAGGTGAACTCTGACGTCATGTTAATGCATGTCAGTCCGTCATATAAACACAAAACACAGAGCTGCCGCTCCTCCCTCGTTTGCCTATCGCTCTTTTCTCCATCCACCCTTCACATATTCTCTTGCCCTGACAGTTTAAACCAGAAATAGTCATTTTCTTTTCTCCACTGCTGTGTTAGGGGCATGCTGGGAGAAAAGAGACGAGGACGGGAGAGGACAGTGATCCCTCCTGGGGCACAGGTCCAGAGTGACAACCGGCATCTAAAATGGCCAACACACAGCAGGAGATGAAACGGTCAAACTACCATCCTGGACTAACACATTCTGTCAGGTAATTCCCCACAACCACCTTCCACACACACACACACACACACACACACACACACACACACACACACACACACACACACACACACACACACACACACACACACACACACACACACACACACACACACACACACACACACACACACACACACACACACACACTCTCTCTCTCTCTCAAACACACATGACAAGTGCACAAATGCAAACTCACAGTGAGAGAGTGAAAGCAGGGAAGTGAGGAGAGAGACTGCAAAAGAGATGGTGAGAAGTTAAGAGGCGTGCATACAGAACGCACACGCAAAAAGGAGTTGCGTGCACATAAACGGGGAAAACAGGCACTGGGAAAATTGCCCGTCACTCTCTCTTATTCCATCTGTCTGTTTAAGACAACTGGTAATTACCAAGGCAACGCACTGCTGTAGAGGAAAGCCATGGGGGAGAACACACAGAGAGGATGGAGAGGCTTTGGAGAGGAAGAGCGCAAAAGAAAGAGAGCGATAAATGAAGAGAGACAACGTCGATGCGATCAGCGCTTCTCCCTCCGCTCTGACAAGAGAAGGAAGGGATGATGAGCGAGTTGAATAGAGAAAAGTGAGCTGATGGTAAAAAAAAAAGAAAAGAAAAAGCAGCGTACATCACAGAGGAATGTGTGATGAAAAGCTGCTTGTGGACAATGACTATATGTCTATATTAACCTGTTACATCCGTCATCTCATTTAACCCACAACCAAAATTAATATGGATTCCATAGTGACATATGTTTTTGCGCATAATGACAGGAGTAAAGCCAAACTCTACAAACATATTTCAGGGATGGATGGAAATCTGTTTGTAAAAAGATTATATTATCTTAAGACAAAGATGGTCAAGAGGTTTTTGAGAGGATAAACACTAAGCACTCTTTGCCAGAAAGCCTTTGACTTACTACACTGAATATTCATGTTATGTGCTTTATTTACTTATTGCAATAGTTTCTCTATTTTGTAACTATATTACTGCTCCGTCTCCTCCGTCTCATGCAGAGCCTCCACCCATTGCCTGTCTGTCCTGCAATCCTTCCTCTGTAGCTCTTCTCCATATTTGTTGGAGTTGATCATGTTTTTTTTGTGTGTGTGTGTTCTTTTTCTTTTCAACTGCTGCCTATGTGTTGTCAAAGTGGGCAAAATGTATTTATCATTTATTTGTCATATTTGCACGTGTTTTCTTTCTGCTGCAGTGAGTTGAGCTGTCTCAACCACCTATAAATAAAGTTAATTTGACTTCATGTGAATAGAATAGAGAAAGATAAAATGAGAGTTAGTCCTTTGACTCTGTCAGGAGCCCACTGTGTGAGCTGCAGTCATGAGAGAAGTGAGCTTGAAGTCATTATTACACTTATTGTGCACTACCTACATGGAGCCTGAACTTAACAAATACGAGGTTTTAATTTATGAGAGCACCTTGGCTCTAAAATCTATTCTTTCCTTTAGCATACTACTTATTGAGCTGAACTTGTGTGCTCCCTGAATTCCTCAGAGAGGCTGATTTGAATGGAAATGGATATTAACAAAAGTGGCCCCTCGGAAATAAAAACGTGCTCTTATTCTTTACTCTCGTCCTCTGCCATTCCTCTCTCTCTCTCCTTTTCCCCGCCAGCCTGAGGCTTTGGTCCCGGAAGGATGTCGACATGCAGCTGACCTGCCCTCTCACACTCCCTCCCTCCCTCCCGCCCCTCTCCCTCTTTCTCCCTCCACCCTTCTCATCCCTCCATTTCCCCGAGCCGTGGTGCGGCATTCCGATCGGAGCTGATGGATCTGCGATGGTGCATGCATTTCCACTCCAGAATACCAAGCAGTGGGGAGAGGAGAGCTGTGTCAAAGAAAAAAGATGACATGTGGGACTGGGAGACATGGTCGGATCGATCGGAGCCGGCATAGTGGGGGCGGAGGGCTAGAGAGAGAGGAAGGTGCAAGGGAGCAGAAGAACTGGACAAGTGCTTTGAAAAAGCCTAAGTGTATAAAGCATCAAAGCGCCTGCACGACTTTCCACAGTGAGAAGCATTGTCTTCATCTCCTCTAAAGCAGGAGCAGCCAAGTCCCAGTCGAGGGGATTACAGGGAGGCTTGTCCAAATACTGTGTCCAGAACTACTGAGAGACATTTTAGACTCATCGGCAGCACACCAGACGCCTTAATGTGGCAACACCCGTTGGGTTATTCAAAGGCAGGGTAGGGTTAAGGGCCACATAAACATGTAAAGGTCAACCGTGACGACCCAATGTTGGAACGGCTGTATGCTAAGGTATCTGTGAGTGAATGTACCTGAATTAATCAAATATAGAAAAAAGGAAGTGTAGTTGAACAACACCTCCAAAAAGTCGAACAACTGTGACAGCTTGGTGATACTTCTCTTTGCTATTTTTGCATGCATTTTTAAGACAGCCCCTAAATTGAGCTCATTATTTTCCCATCGACTGTCAAGTCACGCAAGATTTTCACAGCTCCAGGCGCCGTGGTGACAGCACCTGGGCAACATCAGTCAAGCTTTATCCTGAAGTGCCAAACCAATACTGTACGGTGGTTTTACCGAGGGTGAACCGTGCAGAATGACCGTGCAGAATATCAAACTTAAGACTATCCACACCTTTGTATTTTGTTTTGTTCACCCATATGTTAACAGTTTCACCTGGATTACTTTTAACAGCAGGATAACATAATTCTGATATTATGAGACTTATTTCTGAAGCTGAATTTTGGAAATGTATCCTCGATGGACATCGTTGTAGAGGGTGAGCTCTGCTGATTGCAGCAGTGGGTGCATGATGTCTATGTGTATATCTAAAATCCTATACATGTCGTTCTGACCATGATGTCAATTTCCACTTGTTGCATGCATACAGCCTCTATAAATAAACTCCCGTCCCCACGAAAACAACTTTGTGGCAACTAAACTTTAGGTTTAGGAAAAGATCATGGTTTGTGTTAAAATACCTACGGAAGTGATGTCACTTAAATATGGGAATAAATCAACGTTAACTTCTCCCACGAACAGCGGTCTCCTGGGTCAAAGACCGTTTGTTGTTTTAAATAACTTTCATATTTATAATATCGGGTATGTCGAGGTGAATCAGGAGATGATAGAACCTCTTGGTTTTTCCTTTGTAATTACCGTATATATATATATTTAGCATTACTCTATGACTCGCCTGTTCAGGGATCTCCATGGCATCAGCTGCCTCGCTAGTTGCTGTTCTCTTATTACAGTAAATTCATTGTGCTCCTTTGGGTGATGAGCCTGAAGATGTTTTATTAGGTTTGACATGTTAAAATGCAGCTTATTAGCTCCACTCCCCTCATGAGACACTTAAATATGACACTGTTGCCTTCTGCATCTCATCTTCATTGATTATAAAAGATTTTCACATCACACACACACGCACACACACACACACACACACACACACACACACACACACAGGATGTGTCGGTGCACATCTGGTTGAAAATGTCATGGCTGAGCCTGGAGTTTAAATGGATTTCTATTATATGTTCACTGTTACTGGGTCTGTGTCGCCACAACATCTGAACATTTGCATATAGTGCCGGAAACATGGTGAAATGATTAATAATTTAATTATTAATTAATTAGATGCTAAAAATACATTTTCAAATTTCCAATGGAAGGTTTCCATCGGTAAGCATGGGTATTATTTGGAGTAACCCGCTTTTTTTTTCTTTTGTTGGATAGATTAATTTCGCACATGTGCTGTAATAATAACTAATAGAAAAAACAACAATCAATAAAATGAACACTGAACAGCAAATCCTGAATAAAGTAAATAAAGAAATAAATAGAATATGTTTGAAATGGACTAGGCAGAAGTAAACCCTTATGAACCTCTTTCTATAACTTAAATAACGTAAATAATGAACCTCATGTCGATCATAAATACATTTTATTTTCTGGTAGGTCTGGTAGGTCTAAGAAAGCATGGTTAGACACCACCACGACTAAGTTTAAATACGCTCTTATCTATGACATCAACTGACCCTTTCAGTCCCATTATGAACAATTTTAATAATGGGATTTTCACACCCATAATTCCTCATGCCTTAAGATCATTACAGTAGATGCTTTGTCATGTCTGAAAAGCTCAATCAACATATTATGGACTATTGGTAGTGAACGTCACATCTGCATATTTTAAACACGTAGTGGAATTCACCTGCTTAGTGAACCGAGTCGAGGGAATCGATGCCACCGCTCAACATAAGGCTCAGCTGAAGACAGACAGTAACTGAAACACGTACTTCGATATTAATGTTGTCAAAATGTTATGACTTTGCTGCTTCACTGAGACTCAAATGAACAAAGAAATGCAAAGCTAGAAAGACGTCTTACTGTTGAGCCGTCTGATGTATTTCAGTTCATATTTCAATCAATTTAAACTCTTCCTTCGGTAGATTTCCTTCACACGGAATTATGATGCAAATTACATCAGAGTAATTTATCATCAAAATTAAAGAAGAGACAACTTTTGCACAACCTACACCAAATATCCACATCTGGCTCATTATCAAAGAAAACATGCCCACAACTCAGCGTATATAACCGGGTTATTATTACTGTCGTGGCCATTGAGATGGTGACACTAACCACAACCCTCCCTCTGAGACCTAGAGCCAAATCTGGATCCTACACACCGAGTGTCCAGTTACAACGGGAGGATCCTCTGTGTTTGAAGGCACACCAAGCTCTATTTGAGGATCTGAAAGGAGTAACTCAAGTCCTGGGTAAGTGTCCTGAGGGGCACGTGAGACAGACGAGCAGCAGAAAAGCAGTGTAGTGGAGTGGAGGAGCGGATGTTGTGGTGAGGATCAAAGTCACACCCGGTCGGGGCCCTTCAGCTCAGTCCACCACAGGCAGTGAGTGTGTGAGAGCGTGCGTCTGATCCGGAGCCACTATGTGTGTGTTTGATCTGATTAATAACCCTGCTACTGCTGGCTACCTTCACACACATCCACAGGCCGGCAGGGCAGACACAGTCACACAAGCACAAACACACACACATCCGTGCAGAAATATAGCTTTGATAGTGACTCACTCGTACTGTGTAACCCTCCAATTCATTCACCCTTTGAGTCATAAGAGAATCAGGCCCGTACAATAGTAAAGCTGATTTGACAAATTAGACACACTTCAGAAAGAGAGCGAGATAAAGAGAACACGTCACCGTAAATATTAAATTGTACCTTTACGCTCCCCCGCTTATAAGCTCTGAGAAAGCCACGTTTTGTGTTTGGATTATGAATATTGCTCTGGCAAAAATGTAAATTTATCTGAAATTTATGAAGGCGGCGTGAAGCAAAGCTATTGAAAACATTCAGGGAAGCTCTATACAGACACTTGTGTGACCCTTGGCACTGCTTTACTCTCGCAGGAGAAAAGGTATAGAGAGCCGCGGGAGCAGGACGAGGGAGAGAACTGCAGTTAAGGTAACGTATTAACACGGATTCATTAAGTGAATGAAATTATTTGATTAATGTCCTGAAGAGCGAGGCGATTACCAAATTGTATGTTAATGAGGGATATGCAACGAGGAGGAGAATAAATCCAATGTGACAAACAAAATATATCAAACATAAACACATGAAAGGAGGGAGGCCTTGTCATACATAAACCTTGACATATCTTTTTCTGTCTGTCAGTTGCCCAAACACACTCACACACATGCATATACATGCTTACAGATACTGTCAGTGTATGTGTGTGTGTGTTTCTTTGTGATAGCCAGATGCCAGTGTGATTTAAGCCGTGCAGGACTTAGCGATGAAGCCACATCCCTGTCACCCTGCTCAGCTGATTACATAGAGTGGTCTCCAAAAAAGGTCACACACCTATACACACCTTTGCATACATACACATGCATGGTAGCCCTGTCCCACTCATAATTCTAACCCTCTTTTCCTGCTTTCTTCACCTCATTTGCAAATTGTTCATCTTTGACCTATTTTTGATAAGTATGTCAGCTAAATCTCTCTCTCTCTCTCTCTCTCTCTCTCTCTCTCTCTCTCTCTCTCTCTCTCTCTCTCTCTCTCTCTCTCTCTCTCTCTCTCTCTCTCTCTCTCTCTCTCTCTCTCTCTCTCTCTCTCTCTCTCTCTCTCTCTCTCTCTCTCTCTCTCTCTCTCTCATATCGGGTTTTAACTCTCCAGGCTGGCCCGTACACATCAACGGTGTCTGACCCCCTCAAAGAAAAAATAAATTGTAAAAATGCAGCAGTCAAAGGAAGAGGAGGCGACAGAATAAACAGGAAAGGCCTTCTGTGAGTTCCTCACAATGCCATTCTGAGCCTTTAGCCCGTTATCTCCAGGAACATCTTCCTACTTATAGTTGGACCCCCAGTGGTGAACTTCAGTCAACCAGTTCTCATATTCCCTCCTTGCTGCCATATAATCTGCTTTTTCTTACAATTCCATTAGTATCCCACCCTCCACTTATCCGTCTCTTTCAGTTGCTGATAATACGAAGTGAAAGAGGCACTCTAAACGTGTGAAAGTGAAGGCGGGCCCAGGTGTTGGAAAAAGAAGACGGACAAAAGACAACAGAGCGCAGGCCATATTATTTAGACTCTGGATGGCACGGGCCTAAGAATAGCAGTCGTAAGCCAAATCTGGCAAGCCTGACCGCATGATCTGTGGAAATTGTGGTTCAGAGCGAGAGCGTTGACACACACAGAGACACAGTCACTGACAGTCTGGCGGATAGACCGAGAGACAGAGTGCCAGACAGACAGTTTGAAAAGGAGGCTGCCTCAGTATCCCGTCCCTTGCTTTCTCTCTCTCCCAATTATTGTTGTTATTAATTAGGACAGAAGGTACAGCCCTCTGTTTTCTGTCCAAACAGAGATTATGAATCAGCAGTACGACAAAGGGAACAGTAAAGGAAACAGATATGTGTGATAACCAGCCTGGAAGAGGTGATGGGTAAATGAAGTGGTGGGTAAAAATGAGAGACTTGGAAAGTGACAGATGAGAATTGACAAGAGTAGAAGATTAGAGACAGGAAAATAAAACTGAAGCAGTGGAAACAATAATGGTTTCTAGGAAAAGGCTGAAAGAAATTTTGGATCAACAGATGGAAACACAACTTTAAGAAAAAATATAGAAGATAATTTATGAATTAGAGGTATTTGCTCGATAATCAAGTCAGTACTGAAGTAAAGCAAAGGTCCTCTCCCTCCCCCGTTGTTCCTCCCCCTCCTCTCCGTCTCACGCTTTCCTTCTTTTTCTCTCAGCAGTCTAACAGCTTTCTCAGACAGCCAAATGTTCTTGGCCTGACCACCATGGAGGAGTGAGGACAAGTGGAGGGAATGTTTACGAGATCCAATCATCAGAGGCATCCACACTTGGTCTCTACTGTCTACTGGCTCAGGTATTAGCAGAGGGCCTGTACTTTCTGCGGAAGGTGGCAGTTTGCTGCAGAGAGCCAGAGGCTGTGAAACATAAAGCTGATATATTGTTGGATCAAACTTACCCCAACCCCAGAGGAAAGTTCAGGGTGGCTGTTGTTGTGTTGCATTTACAGCATCACCAACAATGCCAAAATGCTATTAAGGAAAGCTCAGAACTCCAAACAGACCCTGGGGCAAAGCAACGGAGGCAATCGCTGAGGAAATGTTTGTTTAAGCCTTGAAAATTCTAATTTCATCTTGTGTAAATTGGGGAATAAGTGGATCTCCATAATAAACAAAATCTGAAAACCTGACAAAACAAGACCTGTATTCACTTTACAATATTAGGGACAGATAATGACACATGATTCCAACAGATAAAGGCCTTGGACAGACACATTTATAGAAAAAAAAGAGAGGAAAGAGAAACTAAATGTGATATGTTACGTATGAGTATAAAAGAAAAGCCATGAGAACTCTTAACAACCCCCCAAGCACAGACCTGATTTAATATTTTTATGAATAAAGCCTGAATGTTATCTGTGTTTTTCTAAAAATGGGCCATCAACTGTTGCAATGCAATTTGACATTTACCCATCACATACATTGTTTAAAATAGCAAAAACAACTAAATTATTGGCGGAGATACATGTTACTATCGTCTAGCTGTTGTCTCAGAAACATAGACAGCGTTGTTTGTTGTGTGTAGAGTGTGTAGGTGTGGCGCTATCCGTATGAAAGTGAGCGGAGGAGATCGATCGACAGACAGACAGACAGCATCACTGAGTTCGTTTTCTTAGCCTACTTTAGTTGTAAAGAGAGAAAGAAAGAGAGCTGCAAACTTCAAACTTGATTCTATGATTGGACAGAGACTTGTTCATAAGTTGATTAATAATTAAATAAACGGTCCACTTTGTAGTTTTTCCTGATTTTTCAACCCCACCTCACGGTCGTCCTGGATGGAGTTTGCTGAGTTGCCATGGAGATTTGACAGACAGCTGGTTAGTTTTCGGAGTGGAAATTAATCAGAAAATTAAAAAGGTATGCTGAGCCACACTAGTTTGTAAGTGACAAGACGGACACATTTTAATTAACAAGAGGCTAATCTTTACAGCTCTTTAGCCTTTGTGTGCTCCTTGTCCTCGTTGTGCTCATTCATGCCAGCAGACTAACACACACTTTTACACACACACACACACACCTTTACCCCCCCCCCCCCCCCCCACACACACACACACACACACACACACACATAAAGAGCACCAGCTAAGCGCCCATCAATCCCTCTTACCGGCCTAGCGCAGCCATCGATCAGTGTGTGTGTGTGTGTGCGTGTATTACAGTGCGTTCACATTTGTGTGTGTGGTCTTCCGTATTGATAAATGACCCCGATTAGTGGCGACTGACCGCTCTATGATTGCAATCTAAAGTGCAGCAGAACAGCTGTTCTCAGAGCAGTGTTGTCTAAAGCAGTCCGTGATTAATACGACGACACTTTAATGAATTATAAACCAACCACAGGCCTGAGATCTGCTGGCCAGTCATAACTACATCCCTCCACCTGTACATTTTGAGGAAGTCAGTGGAAGGATCATGACATTTTGAGGTAATCTAGGTTTTGTAGCCTACAAACCTTTTCAAAATGAAGAATCTGGTGTCATTTGTGTTTAAAAACAACAAAGAAAATGCTGGCGTTTTCAGATCTCTCCATATTCTGTCCGTTTCACTTGTTTGGATAAGCTGTGACTTTGGGTTTTTGAAATGTGGATAAATTATGTTTGTCTGTATGAACAAGACTCTGAGATAAAACACAATAAACTTGAATTGTTCTCACTTTCAAGAAAAATCCCTCTTTATCTCTCACTTGTTGTCGCTCCTCTTCTGTCTCACCCTTCTGACCCTCAGTCCTGCCGACCCCTCCCTGATTCTGACAATCACACACACACACACACACACACACACACACACACACACACACACACACACACACACACACACACACACACACACACACACACACACACACACACACACACACACACACACACACACACACACACACACACACACACACACGGATCCACACCCATCCCCATCCTTATCTCCACTCTATCTCTATATCTCCACATCTATTGGGTATACCTGTAACCTAGCAACAGAGCAGAGTGAAGACCCTCCCCTACCTGCTCAACTGCTCTGACTGCTGGACCTGACAGCCAATCAAATTGTGTCAGGGCAGCAACTAGAGCCAATCAAACGTTTGCTATAACTGGGAGCTGCCCACTGCTCTCCACCCTTTTGACCCCACATGTGGGCAAAGGAACAAGCATGCGCATGCACACATAAGGCGATGTGCACTCACTACATCGCATGCACAAGCGCAAACACACAGTCTCTTGAGGCCACCAGGAGAGATCGCAGGATTGGGCTGATGATGATGTGCCTGTTGATTTTGTAACAGCCAAAGCTTCATTAGCAGAGCGAGGAACGCTACCTGTGGAAGCATGATACACACGTGTGTTTGTGGGTCAGTGTAACTTTTGATATAAAACTGCAAATATAAGCAGCCATGATGATTTGTATAAAGCAGCTCGAGACCTGCAGAAAATGCACATGCAGTTCTAGGTGAAATATATTTCATATTGGAACAAGCCGTTTCTGTAAGGCCAGTTCGTTCTGTTCTCTCGGGCCATCTTTCTTCTCTGTTGGAGACTCGCAGACATCAGGGTCTAATCAAATAGATCCTCTGTGCTGTTCTGTCTCTTTGACCACTGCCGGCTACTTCTCCATTCATTTCTCTCTGCATGTGGTGATCAATGTAATGTGTGATGGTAAAAGTGTGCGACTATTGGCTCCTTGCCGCACTATTGCGGTATAAAATCAACATGTGTCTTTCTATAAGCACTGGTGTTACCATGTCCCCAAACAGCACTGTGTTCTTTAGTCCTTTTCATGCTCTAGAGCTCCAACCTAACTGACATTCTCATGCTTTTTTTTGGTAGGATTATCATGCAATGACGTCTCTTTTTTGATTACACAAATTATACCCAGAAAGAAATTTCACCTTTGGCTACAACCAGGAGGCCTAGATTGTATTGTTAACAATTGCCATAAAGACATTCAGAGCAGAATGACTCAGAATTCCTACAAATCAGAAATCTTTCTTTTCAGGTCTCCGTCCTGATGTGATTTGGTACAAAACCAGGATCCCAAGTAATAAGGGGTGTCAGCTATTAAACTTATTACATAGCAAATATCCTACTTATTGAAAGAATTGCCTACACAATTACTTTAAGTTGCCACAAACAAGAAGCCACCATGATGCCTTCAAAGAAAGGCATTACATCCATAGGTTTACTGATGGTTATCTAGGTCCTGCATCTAGAGAGCTCATGAAATATATTAAAAGGAATCCTAAACTTCTGATTACCTGACCAACTAAGATGCGACAGATGTTTTGAGTGCCATTTAGTAGCCATCGTTCCCAAGTTTTTAGGTTTCGGTAACAGAAGTGAGCACTCACTACAGGTTTAGGCTTCCACCTCAAACTGTATGTAAGACGTTAAAAAACACCTACGTAACAAAGGCCATACAACTCTTATTTTGGCACATATGCTATGATTTATGACTTATTGTAACTTTTGCAGCTCTACATTTCCAATTTGTTTCTTATGAGCCTGAACACAGTCTCAAACAGGGTACTTCTGGCTTAAAGGGTAACATCTGTATTTTTCAACCTAGTCCCTATTTTCCCATGTTTTTGTGTCTAAGTGACGAATGGGGACAACAACTTTTGAAATTGGTCTCGTATTGACCGAAAGCGCTGCAGCCAGCAGCCGCTCTGCAATGTGATCGCTCGGGGCAATTCCTCACAGTCAATTTGTGTCCACTAAAAGTGCTTGTTTTTGCCACTGACAGATCGTTAGTGTCTGACAACATCATAGAAAGGACACTACAGAGAAATCAAATATTTTTTTCTTTACCTATCGTTTGATTCGATCTGTTTGTTATTGTGTCACGTGACTTGTTGCCAGAAGGCAATGGTGGCAATGTGGGTGCGAGTTGGAGAGAAGAGTGCCGGTGTCTTCAGTGTCTGAATGAACTCACTTTTATAAACTTGATATTTCTATTTTATCCTTCACTTTTTGTCACGTCACTCTCTGTTTCAAAGTACTTCTTAAACTTTGTGTTATAGATGAGAGGTATACAGTTTTATTGCATGTTTTCTTTTCTCCATTTTATATCATCCATCTGTGTGGCATGAGGGGTTTTCTCCTTAACCTATCCCTCTTTAATCTCCCTCCTTTTCTCTAACCTGTCACCTTGACTCCAGTTTCTTTTATTTTCACATTACTCCCCTTTCCACTGGAATCTGTCAAACCGCTGTGGAAGTGGAACGCAGGAAGGCAGCGCGTGAGGAAGAGAGTCCCTTATCTACCTTTGAATTTTAAGAGCTCCCTCTCTCGCTCTGTCGACGGCTCTGGTTGCACTTCTTCTGAGGGGAGCAATCAAAGCGGGAGAATTGTGACAATTAATCAGTCTCTTGTTGGATAGATGGAGAAGGAGAAGGGAGACTGCAGCAATTGCAATAATGGAGTATTCAAATTGAAAGAATATTACACTGAAGGAGACAGAAAGTTTCAATAACAAATTGTTCATTCATTTACCCGTTTTATTACTAAACGTTGCAGAAGCTACAACCTGTAAGTTTATGAATGTATACATGTTGTAAATGTTTTACCTTTTTATTTAACACATCTTGCTGTACTTAAGCAGTAAAACTCACATTTAGCATATTAACAGTGAGAGCTCCTCAAATCACTATATTCCCAAAGACCTAAAACTAACCCAAACAGCGGTTTCAATTGCGTATCCACCATATTTACTTTACTTCATGTCACATAAAATGCAAAAAGAGACTCTTAAAACCCTGTCAGCGCTTCTTTTGCAAAAAGAAAATGGCAACCCTGTCCACCGAAGTGCAAGGACGAATGCACGTCAACTTTATATACTTGAGTGGATGCAGACGGCTGGTGCGTGAAGCATATTGGAGCCGTTCGGGGCAATCAATGGGAGCGTCAGTGAACCAAGGCCACAAGGACTACAGAGCCGATTTGTTTTCCAACAACGTAACTCTCTATTTCTCTCTTTCATTCTTATTGAACAGCGTACTATATGTAGGAGAGCTCATAGACACAAGAACGTGAAAGAAAGTGTGAACTTGTTTACCCAAGTGTGTGTCTGTGCATACAGTATAACTTCTAGTACTATCCTGGGTGACTGTCTATCCCGCCTACATAATGTGTGAATGGAAGACCTGGTCAGTTGTGGAAAAACTATAAACCAGAAGGTATTATAAAGTGACTAACACACCGTCGCCCAAACAGCCTCGACATCACGCTACAATTCATTTAAATTTATGTGCACACATCTGGCACAAACTCATAGAGGAATTGACCGTTCGCTGAGCCTCACCACCTTTGGTTACTGTTGCTACGCCTGTCAAGCTTTCCATTCTCGCATCACACATATAGAGTTTAAAACTGCAGCAGATTTACAGCTTTTGCTTATGTGTTGATATTCCCCCGTTTTCTCCAAACTGGGGGCGTACCGACCGCCATCTACTGTAGATAATACACTGACTTTGGATAAGTACCCCATACAAACCCACTTCAAAACACCCAAACTACGCCTTTAACTGTAAGGCAATAATCCTGCAAAATGCAGTGCGGGACAGCAGTGGCGCATTCTGATCTCCAATGTTTTAAGTTGATTTTAATAACAAAAGCACAGTCATGAGTGTGTCCAAGGTACTTTTGTGGCCGATCAAAAAGTAATTATTTAGATAAAAACACGAGTGAGGGAAAAATGAAGGTGAGATGGAAACATGTTGGCCTACGCTGTGATTGGGTTGCTCTTTATTTAACAACAATAGGCTTTTCTGGATATATACAGCAAATTATTATGAAATATTTAATAAAAAGTGGTCTTTTTCTGTGAAATCAATGAGATTTGACAAATCCAATCAAAGTCGCATCACTACTTTGATGTTTCGATGTAGGCCGAGACATTTTTTGAATGGAATTCCGTTGTGGAGGTTTCAGGGCATTTCCCTCTGACGTGTGAGCGCTACCACCAGAGGGCGACACTGTGACGCTCTAGGCCCGGAGGAGCTCAGTGGGCAGCGAGGTCTGCGAGGTCTGCCTGGTGGGCAGAACAGAGAGAGGAAGACAGAGACGGGGGGGGAAGAGGCAGAATGTGTGTGGGAGAGAAAAAAACACTAAACAGAAGGTGAGGCGAGACAACTGAGTGGGGGGCCATGAGACTGAGATGTACTCAGAAGGAGTGTGTGTGTGTGTGTGTGTGTGTGTGTGTGTGTGTGTGTGTGTCTGTGTGTGTGTGTGTGTGCATGAGGCTTATGTATCAGATCTTGCATAAGCGCAGGTGTCAGCAGGTGCATGCAAGCACTCATACAAAGTGGTGCATTGGCATCTGTGTGTGTGCGAGTGTGTGTTTGTGTGCCTAAGGACAATACTGCTCCCTCATTACCCAACTGTTTCCTCCAGTCCAGCACTAATGAGGAGCCTCACCATCACCGTGGTAATCAAGGTCAAGCCTAGGCCAACACACACACACACACACACACACACACACACACACACACACACACACACACACACACACACACACACACACACACACACACACACACACACACACACACACACACACACACACACACACACACACACCTAGCAGAACTGCAGTGTGCATGTGTGTGCTCAGCTGCATTAAGCGACACATTTACAATCAGAAGCATTACTTTACATGGATTTATGCCAAAAAAAAAGAGGAAGACGATGACAAAAGCAAGAGGCAAATGGGTGGAGTATCGTAGGATCCCATATGATCCAGACAATTTCATAAGAAGGATGTGGGTGTGATGTTATGTCCCTTCAGTCTCCTCCTCCTCTTTTTGCTGGATGAAGACAGAGAGACAGAAAGAACACGAGGGAGGGGATGCACGCATGAAGACAGGTAGAGTCAGGTGGAGACAGACGGAGAGACAAAGAGGCATAAGGATGAGAGAGAAAAGAAAGGGAGGGAGGGTATAAGGCAGGGTGTGATATACGGGGAACATGGCTGGGAGAAGGGAGGGAGGTGAGGAGAAAGAGAGGGAGGAGTAATTAATGAAAAGAGCAAGACTTAGCTCTTTAGTCTCATCCCTCAAGACGAGCCTGACACTGCTACAGCTAGCTAATGTCATAGCAACAGGGAGAAGGAAAGTCTCATGGGTGCGGCACAGGAGAGAAGAGGAAAGAGCAGGTAGAGGCGAGAAAGAGGTGGTAAGGGGGGAGGAAACCGAGTGAGGGAGGATAGGATGATGGAAGGAGGAATAGAAGAAGAGGCGAAACAGAGAGAGATGAACACTGCAGAGTCAAGGACAGAGACATCAGGCTATAGAGTTATGTGAATGATATAAACATGGAGGAAAGGGAATGAAACAGGAGGGGGGAGGCACAGAGAGCGAGAGAGAGGGCTGGCAAAGAGCCAAAGGAATAAAGGCCATACCGTACCCTTCTCCCTCGCCATTTCCTTTCCCCTTTTCTATTCTGCAGCTATACCTGTGTTTACCATTGTTTCTATATCTAATTATACTCCTGAATAATTCACTAGAGTATCAATAATTCAGCTTTAATTAGCAAAAACACGGCAGACAGACTTGGACCTCACTTTAACAAATGCAGGACACGCGTCAAACAGAACCACATACACACAGTGGGAGACATTTTGTTTGAGGTGGCCAAAAAACAGAGAGTGGCACATGTGAAAATATGAGCGAGAGATGGTGTTAAAACTTAAAGGGGAAGTTGTCGAGACACACAGTCTGAAAGTTATCCTGTTGGTACGATAACACGCTTGGACTGCAGATAAAAGGGGATGTGCTGAGGTCACACGAGTTAACTGAACCAGTACAATGCAAAATTAGGATTAGGGTACAAATGTTGCATTCAAATTAGTTTGGACAAATTATGTTTTGGTTCTTATTTGTTTGAATGTTTATTTTTTAAGTGACAGTCCACAAGACACATAAAATGACCGTTTGTATATTAATTACTCTCCCTGTGTTTCCTTGAATCCTTGAAGAAAACGTTTGATTTCTTACATACCCCCGCGGTGAACGAAGAATTGAGAAATCTGAGAAAATTCTTGATGAATTGAAGTAAACGAGGTCAGTGCTTAACAACCGCTAAACATCTGTTTACAAGCTCTCATACAACATGAGCAGCATGCTTGACCATGAGGGGCAGAAAAACACAAAAATTATTTATATTTAAATCAGGAAAAATAAAACCTATTCAAAACTTTGTGATGAGGTACTTAAAAAGTAAAGTTCACTTCCTTTTTCCAAACCTTTTCGACAGATCCCACAGCCTTCCTCAGAGTGGTCGTCTATGCGGATGTTGATGGGATAACGTCATAGAACTTATCATGTGACTAAACTTAAGCACTTAAGTCACCGGATGATGTGGCAACTTCCATCTGCTGAAGAAGGCCATGGGAAAGCTCCAGCAAAAGCAAGAAAGTGAACCTTTAGTTTAAAATACTTTAACACAGCATTTCCAGCTTAAAGAACGACACGCTCAAGCTCACGCTGTATTTAAGCCTGTTTCCAAACAGTGTCATGAGGCTTTATGTCATTTTGACGGATAGACGTATTCAAATTAACATCACAATCGTTTCCTCATTAGCACAGAGTGACTGCTGTCAGGTGGATTTCAGCTACACTTCTAACTACGTCTCTGGAGGTTTGGCTCTTTGCACTTATTGTTCAGCGCTGCGGCAACACTTCGGGAAACACACTGCAGGACACGGAGAGAAATGTGTCACAAACTAAATTGCTTTCGAGTTGTTCGAGCTACTTGATGTGAAAGAGTCTGACGGTCATTTACACCCAGCAAAAAAGCCAAAGAGGGAAGGCAGAAATGACAGATTTATATCTCTCACTCAGCCGCCACCACCTCTTCATCTCCTCCATGTTCTCTTAGTCTTTTTTTATTTTATTGTGAATCTTTGGCAGGTTAAACGCAGAATTGGGGCTCTTAAAAGGAGCCTGTTTTATCCATCAGCTCCCGAGATATTTTCCAGAGACAGTTGCTTCTACACACACACACACACACGACTCACACACAGACAGGCACACGCGACTCATACACAGACATCCCCACAACAGCATCTATGTGACGGATTGGTAACGAGGACCAAAGCCACTATAAAAGATTCCTACCTAGAGCACGTCTGTTTGTGTCTGTACAGTTTGTGTTGTGTGTGTGTGTGTGTGTGTGTGTGTGTTCCAGTACACCAATAAGATCTGCCTCTGGATCGATTGGACTCAGACTGTGCCTCAGTTGACAGGCCGGACCTGTTGTTCTCTTGATTGATCCGTCCTCTGTGTTATGCGAGTGTGTGTTTGAGCGTATAAAAGACAGAAAAGAAAGGTTTCTAAAATGAATTCTTTTTGTTGTTCACCCTGTGCAACAATCCTGTTTAAAGACCTTTAAAAAAAATCATTTCATGTGTTCCTCTGAAGACATACTGCACATGCTCAACCATCATCTCCATCATCTGTCAAACCTAACACAAGGTTCTGGAGGTCAGACAACATGCCAAATTAATTTCTTTAAATATTCACAAAGATTTATTACAACTACAACAACTGGGGCTGGACATCATTTGAAATGTTTTGATACTAGTGCCTTGGTTTCACTACCGATACCAAAACAATATCTTTATCACACTGTCATTTGAGGAACATAGACAGGCATTTCTACAGGACTCTTTGTTAAAATCCAGTTCAACAAAGCAGCTACACTACGACCTTGCTCAAATAAAAGAGCCTTAATGTTTATATTAGAAGCTGTCAGATCAAAGAATAAGTAAAAAAGTGTATGAACCTAGAAAGCACTCAATGCCAGCTTTTGATACTCTACGCCACGAACACATTTCAATCAGTACCAACCTAAAGAAGAGACCTGTAGTTCGGTTAATTTGGTCCACACTGATGGAAAAAAAGAGGTATTGTTGCCTTTTAGTTCTTCATTCTACATGAACCCATGTGGGGAAATCAAAATCATGGGACAGTCCTGACCCCACCCCCCACGGCTCCATCAACCAGCCCCAGACCACCAGGCCCCCCTCCCCCAGCTCAGCAGGGGCTTTGTACCACCCATCCCATCACTTGCAAGTGGATCACAGACTTCCTGTCTGACAGGAAGCGGCGCGTGAAGCTGGGAAAGCAGGTCTCAGCCTCCCGGACCATCAGCACCGGTTCCCCCCAAGGCTGCGTTCTTTCCCCTCTGCTCTTCTCCCTGTAACACCAACAGCTGCACCTCCAGTCACCAGTCCGTCAAGTTCCTGAAGTTTGCGGATGACACCACCCTCATTGGACTCATCTCTGGTGGGGATGAGTCCGCCTACAGGTGGGAGACTGACCATCTGGTGACCTGGTGCAGTCTGAACAACTTAGAGCTCAACGCTCTAAAGACAGTGGAGAGATGGTTGTGGATTTCAGGAAGAATGCAGCCCCACATGCCCCCATCACCCTGTGTGACTCCACCGTCGACGATGTGGAGTCCTTCCGCTTCCTGGGCTCCATCATACCCCAGGACCTCAAGTGGTAGGTTAACATCAGCTCCATCACCAAGAAGTCTCAGCAGAGGATGTACTTCCTGAGGCAGCTGAAGAAATTCAACCTGCCAAAGACAATGATGGTGCACTTCTACACGGCCATCATTGAGTCCATCCTCTGCTCCTCCATCACAGTCTGGTACGCTGCAGCCACTGCCAAGGACAAGGGCAGCGTATCATTCGCTCTGCTGAGAGGGTGATTAGCTGCAATCTGCCGTCCCTCCATGACTTGTTCGCTCCAAGGACCCTGAAGCGGGCAAGAAAGATTGTAGCCGACCCCTCTCACCCTGGACATAAACTGTTCGTGCCCCTTCCATCTGGCAGGAGGCTGCGGTCCATCAGGACCAAGACCTCACGCCACATGAACAGTTCCTTCCCATCGGGCTCATCAACAAAGCCCGGGACCCCCACTGACTCTATCATCCCCAGGACAATTTCCTACCGGTCACTCCCCTGCACCTCCCTTCTATGTTTCTTCATTTAAACACACTTGACACTTTACATTACACTTCATCATACTTGTTTATAGTACTGTTATCTGTTTGTTGTGCACTTTATATTATAATCTTTTATATTCCATTGTAAATTTAAATATGTTTCTATTTCTTGCACTGTGTTTATTGTTCAATGTTATTGTCTAATGTCATGCACCATCTGCCATGACAAATCCCTTGTATGTGCAACATACATTGGCAATAAAGGGTTTCTGATTCTGATGGTGACTGACATCAAGTCATGCAGCACTTCACTAATTCATCTATTCATCTCATCCAGTGTTCAGCAAGAGCCATGGTTAAAAAATAACTTAATGAAAGGATATTTTGCTGATACAGGTCACTTCCTCGTCAGTTCACGTCCAGAACACGGTTGTTTAGAAAGCGTTCAAAACACAGCAAGCCATTCGAACCAAACGTGGCTAACGGGAGTTAGTTCACACCCAGCCAAACAGGTTAGGCGTGAAAGCACCCCAAGTGTTGCCTCTCAAGCTCTCACAATTAATTATTCTTCATAATCTCAATATACGTACATCACACATCAGCCCGATTTCTCCAAGGCTAACACCTTATTTACATGCATAACATACAGGGAATGGAGCAAAATGAAAGTTGTGAGAAACAAAAGAGGGAGAGGATAAAGCTGAGAAGCCGAAGCGGCAGCTTAGCACTAATGGTCAATGACATGTTAGCGCTGGGGCTAGGCTTAGCGCAGGCGTTTGAACTGCTGAAATATTTACACGGCGTACAGAATGAGAGACTCATTCACTTCAAATCAGCTGGAGCAGCGAGAGAGAGGGAGCTGGGCCACTTTCCTACCTCTTCACTGCACTGAGGTTAGCAGAACATGCAGTCAAATGGACAGCACCACATGAATTATGTGTATGTGTGACTTTTTCGTTTACTTATTCATTTTTGCTCCGGCATGTTGGACCTTTGCTTCAGTTTGTTTACAGGCGAAGGATTAACGATGAGGAAGTGCAGAGACAAACGTACGAGTCACTGTTTGCTTTTTGTTGTCTCACACAAACATTTTTTTTGCTCCTCTGTGCTCTCTCACGCACACAAGAGCTTCATTTAAAGTGTTGCGCTGATTCTTCTTATGCTGGATGTGCTTTTGGTCTAGTCTCTCTAACAAGGTGTTCTTTGCATCTCTCTCTCTCGTTCCTTTATCTATAAGAGTAAACGGTCTCTCCTCATATATGATACGAGGGGTTAAAGACAGACTGATGGGCCTCAATCAACTTTGAATTCAACACTTTAACGCAAGCCCGCCCCAGCCAGTATACTTAGTATTTGAGATCATGTTTACCGTGTGTGTGTGTGTGTATGCTAGGTTTCCCTATGCATGAGCGTGAGCCCATGTGGGCGTGTGAAAGTGAACCATCCAAACTCCTCAGAGTGTTTTTTCTGAGCGCTTGTCAGCTTCAAAGACGGGGGTCGAACCAACAGGCACCTGACACAAGCTAACTTCACTTACCGCCGCCATGACAGCAGAAAACAAACATACGTACTGTATTTTCATAATCTCTGCTCAGAGGCTCAGAGTGGACAGATGACTGGAGCGAAGGATGTGGGAAGAGAGACAGAAATCCGTCACTCGAGTTCTTCCTTCCCTGTGAAAACTTCCACTCTCTCCGTAGTAGTAGTGTTTTTGTTTTCACCTTCAACCGCGAAGGATTGAACTTCTTCACCTTCTCCCTCTCATTTTTCCCTCTCTTGCTCACTGGGAGCACGAGGTGGACGTGCCTGGAAGCAAAGTTCCTCCTGAGCAAGCCTGACAGTTCCTGCTTAATATTTAACCACTGGACAAGCACGAACACACGCGCCGATGCTGCACTGTGCATGTGGAGATGGACATGCACAGAAAAGCATTCATGCACAGGCACAAGCAAATCAAACTCCATCCATAAATGCAAAATGTGAAGTTTGATGGCGACAGCTGTCCCTCCAGGAGGACTTTCTGCGGCTCACATGCATGACGGGCTTTGTGGCAGAACCCACGTGCTTTAACATGGCGGTTGCTGATGGCGCTGCTAATGACAAGTTATGTTTTCAGGCGAAGCTGCATGAGGTTGTCCATTATCTTTTTTCCCTACTGGCCTCTTTCTCTCCTTCCCTCCCACTATCCCCCTCTCTTGTTCTTTCTCTCACTTTTCTTTTTAATTACCTGATGTCTCCTCTTCTAGCCCAGACACCAATAGAGATGTGAGCGGCACCGTCTGCACTGAACCGTCTGTGTACATCTGATCTCTGATCTTTCCTCTGTCTAACTGTAGTATGTGTGTGTGTGTGTTTCCCTAAGAGTGCTTATTACTTGCGTCTCTAGACACAACCTGGCTGTACTTTCTGTCTGTGAATATGATGGTTTTACAAGCATTTATCATGCAATAATGTCTACATACATTTTCGAGCATATTCTTGGCCATCGTTGTAGAAGATCAAAGATTGATTTAAATGACCGGTTCTGGGGAATAAAAGAGCTCGGAACAAAATCAACAATACTAATCAACATAATCCTGTTGATATTTGTATGTATAAAGGTAACGACAGGGTAGGAAATTTACATATTTTTTAGGGGGCAATTTTTGCCCCCACTGACTGAAATCCAGGGGCATTTAAAGAAAAATTGGGGGCACTTTTTGAAACTTGTGAAATAACATTTAACCTTTGTTCAAAATAATTAATATACTTATTTAGGCTTACAGTATATGAGAAATTGTCATCAAATGGCAATAATAAGACTATTAGGCAGTAGTCTACAGATTCAAAGTGTTTTCTTAGATTTTTTTGAACAAAAACAAACATAAATCAGACAATCATATTCAATTTATTCTTATTTATTTGTGGTTATTTATTGTTATTACATTTTTTAAACAACTATTAACAATTATTAAGTCAACGATGTCTTGATTACATATACATCAGTCATTGTATGGAAGTATTGCGAAAGATATGTTTGTAGCACCTCAAATGTTATATTACCCATTTTTGTCCAGAACATATGCATCAGTCATTGTGTGGAATTTTTGAGAAAAACATTTTTATAGCACCTTGAAAATTTCAAAAATGTGCCATTTGAAGGTACAAATTCAGTTCAGAGGTTTTGCTTAGTAAAATATCTTAATTGACTGTCAGGCAGGTATTATTCATTTCCAGCAACCCTCAAATCAAAGAATGAAGACACTTTACGCACAATTTAGGTGTATTTTCCCTTTAACTCACGAGATGCAGGTAGCATGTTTTCTACTTAATGTGAATATAATTCATTTAATCTAATTCCCATTATGCAATATGTATACTTTGTTTGCATCTTATTCTGAAAACCGGATATTCGTCTGAAGAAACCGGATGTTGTCTCGCGTTAATCTTTCCGCTAACTTTCAAAGTCCTTCGCTCGCTCCCGATCTGTGCCGTTTGAATGAGTTTACCGTGAATTTCAGCATATAGGTGCACTAACCTGCCTAACATGTCTGCTGAGTTGACCGCAGTCACAAGTCTGATTAAGAAGCATTATTCATTATTATTAGAGGAAATTATGGGGGCATTTTTTGCCCCTCTCCTCGTGATATCAGGGGCAAAATTATATTTCTTAGGGGCAGTTTTGCCCTTTGCCCTCGTGTATTTCCGACGCTGGGTAACGACTGGTCCAGCTAGGGCTGCGACAAAGAAGTATTTTCATTATCAACTTGTCAGCTCATTGTCTTGGTCCATAACATTAAAGAAAAATGCCACATCACAATTTCCCAGAACAAAAGTTGACATTAAAATAGCTTGTTACGTTTGACCGACAGTCCAAAAGCAGCATTCTCATTTTAGAGGCCATTTTTGGTGTTTTTGCATAAAACATTACTTAAAACAATGCATCGTTTTATCAAAATTGTGGCCATCTGTATGTGTGCCATGTACTTTCCCTTTCATACTCTTTCCCGCTTCCGGTGACAGATCTCACTGGGATGCCCCTTTTCTCTCCTGATGCCAAGCTCGGGTTCCCCATCTGCGACATGTGCGAGGACAGGGGCGGCTTGTTGCACTTCAAACACAACCGAGAGGCCTCTGGCATTCTTGGCGCTACAGCAGAGGCCACCGGATACTGAGGCAGAAAGTTACCTGCCAACGGGGTCCTCTCTGTGTGTGTGTGTTAGCGCGTGTTTGGCAGGGAATTAAAAGCCTTCATTCCTCTTGTCATCCCTGGCATGAAATAGGCGACATGAGGAGGGTTTTACATTGTGGTTTGTGAAACGGATTAACTATGTTAGTCATTTATTACGTAAAAATACAAAACATATGTTGTTTATGGATTCTCAAATGTCAAAATAAATGAGCAATTCTAAGAGATTTATAAGTTTACAAGTCATTAACAAATCAAGGGTGTAATACGAAGATGGATTGAATGTGTAACATGCTGCTGTCATTGGTGAAAGCAAGGAACTTTTGTAAATGACTAGGACTGCAACTACTTAATTCAACTAATTGATTAATCATTTAGTGTTAGAGTACTGTCTTTTTCCCAGACTCTAAGTTGACACATTGCAATTACTTGTTTTGTTGTTTTAAAGGATTGAAAGTCCTCCACCAGACCAAATAACCTCGGCCTATTCAGAAGTATATATCCCTGAGAACGTGCATTGGACCAAGTTTCAACAAGAAAAATAAAATACAGAGCATTTGAAAAGATAAAATCAGACTTCTGTTTCCACAGGGAGTATTTGAAAATGGAACTATTGAGCTCTCTGACACAGTCAACAGACTCCGTGTTTATAGTGAGGAGGTCGGAACGATCCTCTGAGGTCTACACACTTTAAAAACTGATACATCAGACATCTTCTTTACACATTCTGGAGGTGTAATGTGAGCGGATAAATAACACTTAGGGACAGCCGAAGCATCGTTTTCAGAGTGAAAATTGTTCGCTTTAGAGTAAGCACTGTAAACTGTGGCAAAATAGGAGAGGCAACTACTGTAAAAGGACTATATAAACTGCATATAACATTTCAACAATCAGTCAATATATATATATATATATATATTTTGTTCAAACACGTGCAGAATGTGTAAAAACTAAGCGGGTCTCAAAAGATTATCATGATCATCTTTATATCAGGCTACAACTCCAACAGCTTGAAATCCCAAGATGTTATATTCAAGTGCTGAACTATACATGAAGACGGACGTTTGCACTGATCACAAATGGAGTGCTTCTGATTATCAAGAACACAAGGTAAAATAAGAGAGACACAGAGAATGGAAGATAGAGAGGATAACATTAGAATAATGATTGAGAACAAGCCAGTGGAAATATGGCTAAAATACTTGTTTTTACTCACGGTATAGTTTAATTATCTAATGCTGATTATACAGCAACACAACTATGCTGTGTGATAGAGCCCATATCGACGCGTTTCATATACTGTGAGATAACATTTGTCACACATTTTGCCATATATACCATGCTGACTGTGATTTAAATATCTCTTAGTACAATGAGGCCACTGTGGGCAATATTGAAAGTACTGTGAGTGGGGACACCACAACCGTGACCGTTCTGCTTCTGCCCTTTACCTGCTGTGACAGTTTGTTTGTGGTCAAGTAGCCAATCGGAGTGAAAGACGACAGACACACTGTGATCATTGCAACCTACCTATGAATGACTCCTGATGCAGAAGACATTTTATGAATCATAAGAAATCAGTTTTCAGACAACTCTGCTTCCATATTGTTGTTGTTTTTTTTGCGGTGAAGTCATCAATTTTGTGCTCGATGACAAGGAAAAGCACTGCATACTGTGTAACTTGGTGGTAAGTGAGGACACAATAGTGAGCACAAATATTGCTATGCTGCATTTCTGCTCAACCCATTGCCCAGGCACGCACACGAACACACTGGAGGTCAAATCGTCTTTATGCCAGAAACCTCGGAGAAGGCCACCCAGTGAATAGCAGCCATAACAGCTCTGCACGGCAGGCAAGACACTAGAGAGAAGGGCACAGCGTGCACAGCAGAGATATCTGTCAGAGCATGCCGGCCTTTTGAAAAGCACCACAACATCTATCAGCTAGGATCGTGTGCGATCTGTGTGGAGGAGATGCTTCAAGATGTGTCAAGGAAGCACAGTGGCAATGCTACTGATATTCCTGCGAGCTGTAAGGTTACAGAGGACTGCCAGTGCTTTCAAATGAAAATCGGCCTCTTTGAAAAGACAACTATTTAGACACCGACAACAGAAACATAGAAACAAAGCCGTTTTCAGTTTCACAGTTCCACGGTTGATTTTGAATGGCTTAGATGGGGCTGCAGATGAAAGCATGGATAAAGGACAGCAACCTCTCAAAGCAAAGTATCACACACTACAAGTTCCAGAAAATCAATGCAACATCAGTACACTCAATGTTTAACCACTCCTGATTGCTATGGTAATGCAAGGGGTCAACTGGTCAGGCATGCACGTGGTTCCGCAGTTACAGTAAATGATGCCAGACAATTTTTGTCACGCACACACACACACACACACACACACACACAGGCTCCATATCTGCATCCATCTAACGTGACCTCCCTCATTAGATGGAATTAGCCTAATAATTCATGGACGGGCCTGGGAAAGAGAATGGGACTGGGAAAACTGCCACATTCCCTCAAATTCCCTCACACTTATTTAACCGTCACTGGGTGAGGAGGCAGAGACGGGAACAACAGAACAGGATCAGGCTTCAGGGGCTTGATCTGGATATGACAGGGGCAACAGTGGAGAAGCGGCTGTGTGATATGAAGAAGTGGAGCATAGCTGGATCTACAGACCATCTTTCCACTCACATTTCGTCTCCTAAAGACTCAAATCAGTCTCAAAGTTGTTGGCACCATTATTATGACGCTGCTCTTTGGGAAACTGTAATTCTCAGTGTCAGTTTTAAAAAGGGGAAATTGGTAGACGGTGTTCATTATACTTTACACTTAATTTCCTGACCCCAGCTGCACCTGCAAGAAATCTGATCAGAAGCAAGACCTTTTTAACATTAATTCCTGGAAGAGTTGTCTCATCCAACAGCTGCAGTATCCTGAGAGGCGATGCACACGTGGGCCCAATACTTGAAATCCATACAAATATAAAAGAAACTCGCCTGGACTCACTCCCAGGGGTCAAATACAGCTCTTGGGCAGCGGCCCTCTGCTTGATAGCAAAGCACAAGGCACACTTAAGAGTCTGTATGAGACGCACCAGGCTTTCGTTATTTTCGTATCTTTAATTACTTAACAAGCATACGTATTTTAAGCCAAACCATGATCTTTTTTCAGGCCCTAAACAAGTAGTTGTGTTGCCTGAATCTAACCGCGGCCGTTTAAACAGCCGCAAACCTTCTGTGTCAAGAGATCCTATACGCAAAAGGCTGCGCCAGGGGCTTTCTGCCCAAGCGGCAAAATATGAAGAGTATAGGGATGAGATCACGTTTAAGAAACAAATGGTCTGCGAATGTACCCCATGCATGCTGACCTACGAGCAGCCCAGAGAAGTGCTGAAGCCTCAACTCGCCTGGAAAACAACATTTGTGTTTTTGTAAGTCTGTCAGTCTATGACTCAAGAATGTTTGTCTGCAGCGTAAGCCAGTAAATATGAAGAATTAGTCATTTTCAATAGTAAACAGCAGTAAAAGACAGTTGGTAGCAGCTGTCCTAGATGACAAATCCCTCATGTTAAGCAATGCCCGCCAAGTAGTTTCACTGTGGCCTTGTCAAAATCATGAAGTTGTTGGCTAATTAATATCAACCAGTCATCTCGAAGTTGCTCAGCATGTAGCTTCAGGTCAGGTGCCTTTACCTCCTCTCTCTATAAACGGTATGTATATATATATGAGGTAAAGTCAAGCTGAGGGTTTACAGTCAAGATGTCCTCCGTGTGTAATATTTGTTTGGCATCCACCAACGTGCTGACAGAATGGCTTTAGGAGTAATTTCCACCCCTCAGTCCTCTCTCTGTTGTTGTTCTCCTTTGTCTCGCCCCCTCAGCTGCCTGCCCTTCTTCCAGCGCTGCGATCCTGTCTGGTTATTAATTCATAGTTAAATCTAAACGGTCTGGACACTCGCATAACCCTTCCACTGCTGTTCATTTTACGCTTGGGAGGGCCACCACTGTGCAACCCCACGCCTACTGATGTCCAACAAAACACACACGCACAGAAACACACATGTAGATGTGCTCCATCCCGTTTTTCTCTCTCATTTGTATGCATCGCAACTTCTCTGTGTAATAACACGAAGAAGTCAGGGTTGTTATATTTTGATTTTTTTTTTACCAGCAAACAGTGCGCAGCTATGATCATCATATTTTTTGGACCCTTCACAGAAAGAATGTAAATTATAGCTTTGCCGCTTGCGCTGAAAAAGTATGAGCATTAGCATAGTTTAGATGCCATTCCCAACAAGCCATTCTGCTATCACAGTCTCAAGTGGCCAACTAACTACAAATTTGTACACAGGTCCACACTCACTCCTTCAACATGCTGCTTCAAAGAATATTTTCACGCACTCGTGCAACACACACACACAGACACGGAGTTGCACATGCGTGCACGCCCCTTGCTGTCAGGATAGTGATGAATTGCAAGGAAAAAGGGGGAGCAGTAATCGGACACCTCCAGTAATTAAATCCCTTCATTGGGTCAAATATTTGATTATGAAAAACCCCTTGGGGGTGGCGGGGTGTAGCAATGACCTCTCTATTTTCGGGGGAGGGAGGAGAGGAGAGGGGCATCAGTGAGAGTAGTGAAGAAAGAAAACGACTGAAAGCAAGGTTGAGGAAACAAGGCAAAACATAGACAGAATGACAATAAAGCCATCTACATATTGTCTATAGTCAGTGACTATGTTCTTCACACCTCCTCCCTACTTTTCTCTCTGTCTCTGGATAGTGTCTGTGTGTTGTTGTAGTAAGTCGAAAACGCTGGCCGCAGCATATTGCTAATGTGTTGATGAAGGCAGCCCAGGCCAAAGGGAGTCTCTCTCTGGTGGAAGACAGACAGCGTGCGTGTTCGACAGACGAGTGAACATCACTGGCCTCCGCCTCAACCCTCTCTGGGAAGCTGCTAGCTTCAGCCTGCGAGTGCATCGCCTCCACTCTGCTGTGCCTTGTACATTAGCCTGAGACAACACGGGGAGGGATTACGCACATTAAAAGCCAGGAGTGTGTAGGATTAGCACAAAGTAGCAAAATGAAAAGAAAGCGTCGGTTCATTTCGTTCTCATTGGCCTTCATGTGTGTACTTTGTTTTACTTTCCCATGTTATCTTATCAGTATTGAACCCAGAAATGAAAGAAAGGCTTTAAGAACTAAAATGCAGTATATTGGCAAAAGAAATGCTGTTGTGTGAAATACTTGGAAAACTGTACTAAATTGAATTAAAAAACAGATTAAATTTGTTAAGCCCAACGGAGAACTGCAGTTCAGAGTTGCATCAGCAGTTGCATTATGTTCACACCATATGGTTCCAAATGTTAATTTCTCTATCGATTAGCAAATAAAGAGCTAGATGATGCTGAGGAGGTGCAGCTGTGTTGCTGTGGAGATACAGTATATACAATACTGTTGATGAGGCAAAATGAATCGGCCATAAATCACAGAGAGAGAAGTCCTGGTTCTCTGGCCTCACAGGGTCACAGCGAGAGACATGCACACTTTACACTTCATACAGTACTAAGTATGTAAAAAACAAAACACCACGTCTCTTATGAGCTGTGGGCTTCCACAATTAATTAATGTGTGTCTATGCAAAAGCGTACCTGAACTTAGCTGCTCCTGATTCATATTTCACAGCTTTCCCTCGATCTCTCCCCCTTCCCCTCTCCTGTGTGTGTATGTGTGTGTGTGTGTGTGTGTGTGTGTGTGTGTGTGTGTGTGTGTGTGTGGCTGCTCGAATGCCAATGCCGTCATCAAAGGACACGTCAAAATGAAGGCTCTGGCAGAGGCTGCTATGGGGATCTCAAACACACAAACACACAAACACACACACACACACACACACACACACACACACACTCATACATAAACACGCATACGCACACACACACACACAGCTCCAGCTATGCTTTCATATCACGCCCTGGCAACGCCCACTGACTGCAGCATATCTCCACCGGTATCACCAAGGTTACCAGCGGTAGCCAGGGATACCGTCGGAGGGTGGGTGTGGCCAAAGTCTAGTTGGTCGACGGCAACATCCTCATGTAAAACATTCCACACTTAAGGACACACTTTTATGCTCCAGGTTGCATTTTTAAAGATGAAATCACTGATATTTTACTTCCTGAATCCTTAATAATAAAGTAGGCTGAAAAAAACCTTCAAATTCACATTCCCTGTGTGTCAAATGTGCAAAGCTGGTATCTTCCACAGTTTATCACAGGTTTTTTTTTCATATGCTGTGAAGGGAGTATTATTCCTTTGCCAGTCTCAGTTAGCACTTTGCTTTTAGCAGTTTTCGCCCCCAATACTAATCCAGCCACATGTTAACAATCCAGGTGTTGTGTGATCCTTTACACCTCAGCTCGTCTCCTTCTGCGTCTTTACACACCTCTCGTTCCAATATAATGTGTGCGTGCCCGATCTCACACACGTTTCAGATGCATCAATTATACCAGTGTGCATGCGTTAGTCAGTGAGTTGGTTAGTCGATGGGAGAGGCTCGAATTCATTGGTTTAAGGACCCGAGATTAAAAATTGGTGTTTCCATGACAAAGGAGGGCCTCCGCCAGCAGCCGTGATGCCACAGCAATGACACACAAATTGAGTAAGAATATTCCCAGGCATGCTCCGAGCTTCACTCTCTCCGCCTGGAGAGGTGAGAGAGGGTGAGAGAAAGAGAGAGACAGAGGGAGAGCGAGAGAGGGGGGGAAGAATATTTGGATCAATCAAGCTGAGGGACAGAAAAAAAGCGAGAGAAACTTGAAAAGAAGAAAAATGTGCACTTTTTTTTTTGCATCTTTGTAAACAATCAATCATCCACACACACACAGTGTTTAACACAACAAAACGCACACATGCAGGCACAAATGCACCACATCTATACACACAAATATCCCACAATGACAATGACTCTTGATGATTTTCTTCTCGCATTGTAATTCTAACATGATATGCATCCCTGCAAGTGACAATGACATTCTCATGGAGCTGTCTAAGTGTCTCAGAGCTGCGTGCGTGTCTGCTTTGGGTGTGGTGAGCGATAACAAGACTAGCAGACACTGCTACAGTATGTACGCCTGTTTCCAAGTACTTCAAGGTTTCATGGCGGCCTTGTGAACACAACTTTGAGGTGATGTGTCAACCTCTCCCCCACTGTTCCACATCCTATTCCTACCCCATGAGGAATTAAAGGTGAAATCCACTCTGAAGCAATTTCAACCCGTTTATAAACTGCAGCTAATGATGCTATGTATACTTCTGGGTCCAATTTATTGTTTAGGTAGCATGTTTTTGGTTTACACATCGCTACAATATGATCATAGACATATACTGCATTACCCACTCCCCTTGAGAAAACAATTTTTTTAATGTTTTAAAAATGTGTCGTTTGTCCAAAGTGCATGTCGACACAATGGAGGAAACTTATGAGACAAAATAGAACAAAAAGGTGCAAAATACACTCTTACGTTCTGCTCAAACGCAGAGAATGTCAAGAAAGAAATGTGACTCTGACTTACTGAAGAAGGTCAAACATGTCTATCCACTACAGTCTTATTGTTACAGAAGTGTTCAGCGGTCCCTGGAGGTAGTTGTTGAAAGAACTGTGTTTGTGGAGAGAAGTGAAGAATGGAGAAAGTAGCTCATTTCTGAATCTATATTTGGGAGATTTACAGTTGATGGTAAAGTATAGAAGGATGTGAACGGAGCAGCTTTTTTAGTTTAACAAAGCAAAACATTTTGCTTCAATACGTGTAAGTGATTAACTGAATTTGCATTTAAATGTTATTTATTAGTATTTATATGTAACCTGGTGGGCGCCACTAGAGGGCACTGTACTCCAGAGAAAGCTAGCGGGACGTGAAGAGCGAAGCAAGAAGTGGAATCCTTCTCTTCGAGTGGCTAACCTGTGGAGCGTTAGTTGTTTTCCGTGTGGGTAAATATGTTCAAAATGTTATTTCTGTACAAAACGATGGAAAGATGTACATTAATATGAGTGTATGGAAGTCAGGAAATGTATTGTTTGACGCTAAATGATGCTGATGAGGGTGATTCAATTGGTCCGATGTATAGAAATGTGCTGAGGACTGCAAGGCTAATAACGTTAAGCATTTTAAGACCATCTTACAAGTATACATTATTTTATCCGTGTGTGCATTGTACCGAATATAATGTTTATATCCGTTGTGTAGTGCTGTATGGGATTGGTGGCCGTCGCCGCCTCAGGTGCACTTGAGCTAGCACAACGATAAAATGTAGTGGGTATTGAGATAAACGGCATCATTTCTCTTTATTAATGGACCAATTCTTCCAGTTCTTAATTTCAGAGTTAACTGTGTGGTATTAATTGTTTAACAGTTATTTATGCATTGAAAGCATGCACTCGAGTGATGCACCGATTGTTTGTACTGAGCTACACAGAGTCAAGGCAGTTAGCTTAGGATTCAAGTCATTTTATCAGATCGGTTGATTCACTTCATAGGTTAGTGACCAAGATTTGTGAAATGTTTTGAATTGAAATTTTGTGTTTACAGTGTGACTTTGAATGTACAGGAAAATCTTTGTTAAATATAACACAAATTGAACGTTCCAAATTCATTTAATACAACTATCTTTTTAAGAGTAGATGAGAAATAAAGATCCCTGAATATGGTTTTGTGTCTGCTGTCATACCAGTTTTCCCCCGCCTACATAGAGTATATCTTGAAATATAATCAGAAGTGTTTCTACTTTGAGTGTTACAGTGATGTTGGTATTTGTTACTGTAAGAAATACACGCAGGTGCATTCAAGGCAGACTGCCGACACTTTAAGTACACTTTGAGGCAGTTAGCTGCGGCTGTTAGTAGCATCTGGGGCAGAGTGGAGCCGCACAGTTTTCCGACCGCGTTGTGTGGATTATGTTGTGGAACGAGTTGTGGACTTTTAGAGTGTGTCGAGCTAAACGGCAGCGTTTATGGGAAGAAGAGATTTTGTTTTCCCCAACCTTGTACGAGGGAAAGTGGATCAATAAAACCCTCTTTTTTTTTTTGCTTTCACCTACAAGCGGTGTTGGTGTGCGCTATGAGCATAGAGCCAGAAACACGTGTCAACTTACGGTTTGCACTCTGCTACAAGTTACGGACTCTACAGTGCTCAATGCGGATTGGTTCTTGGACCACTTTGATGAGCTGCAGAAACATTTGCAGAGTCATTAAGAAGACTGTTCCGTCTTTGGACAAATCAGCAAGACTTTTATCAGACCTTTGGATAAGTTTAAACACCATTTACTGTATATGACGTACACGCACAGTTTTGCCATGTCAGCTGAAAGACAGAAGATTCCTTCCATGTGCATCTATTTTAAAATATTGTCCTGGTTGACTTTAATAGACAGGCAGTCTAAGCAACAGCTTTACAAAGTCCCTTCTCATGACAGTATCCATTCTATTGAAATACAGTATTAAGTATTACTAAATACTAAAAAAATGCAGACAGCAATAAGGGACATGCTCTTTAATGCCATCCTAATAAATAATAAATTATCATTGAATTAAACAGAGTTAAATTACATTGAAATATACTGTGCGTATGCAAACACAACGAACAAGATTGTAGGGCTAAGGATGTAGCCTGAGGCTGTAAGAGCGCATACATGAGTCTATGTTGTACTGCATGAATTTGTGGGTGCCAATTAAAACATTAACACATCTACTCAGCGTCCCTGCTCCAACATCTGATCCACAGGCTTCTGTTAATACAACATATCAGGTTGAAAACAGATATCTCTAATCCTCGGATCTGCAGACGAGTCCAAAGCCTGTCCTCTCTGCAGCATTATTCACTCGTGCACACATGCAGTCACACATACAGGGGAAAATAAAAGACAATTATACAGATTCTCCTCAGAGAGAAGTCACCACCAGCAAAAAAAATAAAGGAGGAGGCAAGCTATCAAACTGACAATCACCAGGGAATCCCACCACTTTCAAACAAATAAATATGTGCTGGTGCACCCCCAAACACCCTGAGAAATACCTCTCCTACACACACACACACACACACACACACACTCACACACACTCACACACACACGTGTGCATCGTCCTCTTGCTGAGCTGAAGAATACAGTAGACACTGTAATTCACACCCTGTCTGAGCTTAACCAGAGATTTCATCTAGAGGGGAAACACCAGGCTCCTCTATTGCCCCCAATTACTGCGGCCTGGAAGCGGAGTCAACAGCCATAGTTTTATACAATCACATCGTCTGGGAGGAAATCAGCCCTCTTTCGCTCCTGCTTTGAGCTGTGCACTGCCGGCCAGGGCTTCAGCATAAGCCACTTAAACTATCATATTCTGAAAGGGAGCACAAATGGCTGGAGCTCCTTGTGGAAAACGGTTCTATACAATTTCGCAGAGAGACGTCCTGCACATTATTCTTTTTCATGCAACACTTTCACTGAGATCAAACGGATACCGTAATCCTGAGAACGCACAAGGGCTTGTGCTTGGTAGTTCATATGGTAGAAGGATAGCCCATAGGTTCAATTTGTGTGCAATTTGCTGTGTGTGTGTGTGTGTGTGTGCATGCATGTGTGTAATTCGTGCAGGCCATTCTGCTCTCTGCGAGCTCAGTCGTATTGCCATTATACATCACAGCACAGCACCAGCGAGTGGCTGTGTCAAAAAGCCTGCCTCCCTCTCCACCATATCTCATAGTTACCTCCCCTAACCAAATTATCCCCCAACCCCCGCCTCACCCACCCCCTCCTCCTGTAGACACTGAGAGATGAGCTTCAGAAACAGCTGCCTCAAAAAAAAAAAAGACAGCAGCAGTGTCCAGCAGCATCTGAGAAGAAAACGAGAGTAAACAAACGACACTCGGCAAACAAAGATCCTGGCTGTCGTACTTCTGCTGAAAATCAAAAGGCATTCAGAAAATGAATGAGCACTACTTATTGGATATATATATATATACATACTCCATTTTACTCCTGTTGTATCACCAGTGCTATGACATGTATAGCCAGTTCATTTTGCATCAAGTGAAAAGAGCTTCCACTGCCAAGCAGAAAAAACAACAAGAAAACTCACTCTCCCAAAAACAAACATGCACGTGCACTCCCAGAAAGAAAAGGTAGAGCGTGTTGCTGGGGCAGCACATTAAAGTCCCTCTCTGGTAAGTCATTTTTCTACCCCAACCATTTGCATGTTTAAGTGACCAAAACGTACATGAGAAAGTCATTTAACAGTCTGGATCGGGCGGCAGCGTGGTTTGACCCCGGCACCATCCAGGTGTCTCAGTTATTGCCTTTAACTCTTCCTTTAACTCCGTCTGAACTGGTACAAATTCTTAGTGATTCAAAAGCTCAAATGGATCAAAATGTGAAATTCTGAGGCAACTTAAATGTGCCTGGGTGGTACATCTGTGAATAGAAATGTAATTTTTCCATACAAACACCCTCAGAAATACCTCTCCTACACACACACACACACACACACACACACACACACAGAGACTGACACACAGAAAAGTGTGTCACTGTAAAAACAGCTCCTCTATTTTGGAGCCCACTGCCATTTTATTTGTGGCGGAGGAATGCAAAAACACCACAATACTGATGGCTAAACATCCAATACTTCATCAACATAAAACAACTGAGGATGTCAGGTTTCCACCTCAACACTAAAATGATGAATGCCCGTCCAGGTGTGGCTGTTGGTGTCTGTGTGATCTTCCCCATGCGGAGCTTGAGAGTAATAAACTGGGCTCGCTGGTCATATTAGCAGGTAGAGTAGTCAGTGTAAGGCAACAACAGCTTGTGGCTCAGCTGGGGCTATGACCTCTACGCACTGTAGTGGGAGGGAGCGAGAGAGAGACGTGGAGTGGAGGGCAAAAGGGAGATAAAGATGGATGGGCAGTGGAGGAGGGAGAAACAGCAAGAAAGTAGTTCAGCCTAAAACATCAACCTAATCTGAGCCTCCTTTCTCTGCCTCTCTCAGGCTCTAGACCTCTCGTCCTACTGAGTCAGAGGTTGATTTAACACTTCTAATGGTGATGAAACCTGCGAGGCAATGACACGTGCACAGTTACCAAGCAGGATAACAAGATGAGAATAACAACGAGCCACTGGAATCTAACAAAAACATCAAATTAAATACTTTTTAGTCAATTTGCCATTCTGCTTTCTGCCTCCTGTCCCCATGTAAAAATAATAAGGGCCTTAGCAAAACAAATCTCTGCTCTAATTATTTTGTTACCTTCATCTACAGGAATTATTGGACTACTTTGCTTTCCAACTATTTGGCGGGAAACCCAAGGAAGTGACACTACTACAACGAAGACCGTGTGAGTAATACAGAATCCCACGAAACATTTGGAGGCAACGGCAATTTCCGAGCTGATTGTGTTGAGTCATTTTCCAAAATTGGCACTCGGAGTGACAAAGCAGCTTCTAACAATGCATGCTGGGCTGAGTGAGGCCTATCCCCGACAAAAAGGGCCATAAAAAACAGCAATCCCTATACGACTTGGACATTCAGTACACGTGTATGAATACTGTGAATGGTCCTATTAATGGCTCAAGAAAAACCCTTCAGTTCCACAACACAACCACAAAAAACAACATAAAAACGATCAGTGGTAGTGGGACGGAATAGAAAGGAATGTGGCCTTTAACAGGCTATACACAGTGGAAGAGCGGTCAGTGTGAATGACCCTAAACTGAGAAATTCCTTGACCAGATAGAGCCTCGGTCAGCACAGAGTGGCTGTGGAAACAGGCCAACGCGGCTACACAAGTGCTATCTGGGAGGTCACCCTGCTCTAAAAAGAAATGTGTGCTCTGCAAATACTGCCTCAAAATATTTCGAGGAAGCCTACTTCCTAAATGTCCGGATTAAATGTGATCTCAAATACCTTCGCCGCTCATATGCAACTCCAATCAATACTTGAGGAGTAAAGAATGCCACGCTAAATTCAAGTCCACTGAGGTCAGAACGAACAGGTTTGCTTTCATGTTTAATCATTCCTAATGTTTATTTGGACAGTTTTTTTAATTAATTCATATTTGGACAGCTGTTATTCCTTATTTATGGTGTTGCCCCCCCCCCCAACCGGTGAGAGAGATGAAGAGATGGGAAGGAGGGAAAAGAGACGGAGGTGGATGGCGGCTTCACACTGTCACACAGCAGCAAAAAGGACAGAGAGGAGCGCCCTGTCACATCGCATCAGAGTCAGCTGCAGCCACACCCGCCCTGCCAGCACCCTGCTGCCGGGAGAGGAGAGGAAAAAAGTCCACCTCCTTCTGCTCTATTCCTCCATTAGTCCCTCTTCTCCAGTGTGTCTCATTTGAATTGTATCTCATTCCTCATCTAGCCTGCCTCACATGCAGCCGTCTCCTTCCACTCTCACCATGTTGCCAGTCTCACTGATTTGGCCACAATGGGGACTTGTGTGGTGGATCCCAGCCTTGAGCTAGACTACAGTCCGGGTGGTGTGTGTGTGTGTGTGTGTGTGTGTGTGTGTGTGTGTGTGTGTAGGAGACAGTAAAGAAAGGGAGAAAGAGGATTAGAAATGAACTGTGGAGATAGAGCACAACCTGACAATAAGTCCCTTCTCCCCAGTGTGTCTGCGTCTGAGTGTCAGTGTGTGTGAAAGAGAGAGGCAAAGGATTAGAAAAAAATCATTTCTCTTTGTGTTCCAAATGATGCTGTCAATCATCGCACTGTTAGAGGAGCTGTGTCTGTGTGTGTGTGTGTGTGTGTGTGTGTGTGTGTGTGTGTGTGTGTGTGAGTGTGTGTGTGTGTGTGTGTGTGAGTGAGAGAGAGAGAGGATAGCAGGGATGCAAGGATGCAAGGATGCACAATTTTGGCTATGGCCATTAACATAGCCAATAATAGACTTAGTCTGACAGCAGAGCTATTTTATCATTTATCTCCTCCTTCATTCCTATTTTAATAGCTGAGCACCTTAATGCACTTAAGTGCCACACTAAGCCACACAAATGACACCTCACGCTCCTAACTTAAACGGATACATCCCAGTGTAGGAGGCCTGAACAGCCCTCACACAAATGCACAAACATATAAAGCAGTGGACAAAAAGCTTACTATTAACATGCTTCTGTATTGATCCCAGCTCGGCCTTTCTGTCCTCTTTCCAGGGAGACCAGCAGGTCAGGACTGGCTGCAAGCAGCCGTTAGTGAGCAGCTAGTAAGGACCTGCTCAAGTACACTTCAACAGAGCAAGTCGAGGCTTTGCGTCACATACTTGCAAAACGGGGTTCGCCCATATACAAACCATACAAAACACTGATCATGATCGGGAATTTCCGAAAGAAGAAATTCAGAAACTTTGATATACTGTTGATAAGTTACATTGCTTGACAATGTACTGATACCAATCCCAGCACAGAAGCTAAGCTGTTTCTGGCAATCACAGTCTGTCAGGCGACAGCCCCCTTCACGAAGTAGACACAGTGGGGTTGGAGTGAGCTTAACACACCACATGCTGTTGTTTTGGTTTCAGAAGATGGATAGTTACATGGGAGAGACGAGCACTCTCTTTGAGGAATTTTCTTTTCTTGCACCAGGTAACAACATCAGAAGTGTGGCTACTTTGGCCACTTAATGGCCATTTTGGCCATACAGTGAGCGAGACAGGGGTAAGCTAGTGTCACTTAAAGCCCAACACAAAGAAGATGGGTGCCACAAAGATGGCAAATACCACTGAATGTTTTAGCACCTGAGGAATTACCAGCATAGCCATGCAAGCGCTTGCATTTCCCCCAGTAATTAGACCTATCCCCAGGAACGAGCACTATGTCACACATGCTGTTGCTTCTCTAAATGCAAAAGACATGATTCTGATTGGTATCCTCATAAATTAGGGATTTTAAGTGATGAATGTGACTGACTCAAAGATATAAGCTGTAAACATTTCACACTGTGGGATTTACAAGGATTTAGACTGACAGGATTGAAGATGCGTGTCTCTTTGAATAGATCATCTGTCTGCACATCACACAATTCTTGGTTATTGTTGATCAGGTTCTCCAATCTCTTATGCGGGAATTTTAATCTAAAGTTAATCTTAAACTCAGCAGAAGACTGGTTTAATTAATAGTGTGATAAATATAGCCCAGCCCCACTTGCTAACTAAATCTTTTGCAAGTGTTGATAAGATGCTTGGCCCTGTCCCTGATCCAGAAGATGCATCCAGCACACCTCGGAAGCCCAACTATTCGGTAACTCAATCTCACACAGAGCTATACATGGACAAGGTCATCTCAAAGTCTCCATTACATCTTACATAATTGTAAGGCAGTATCCAAAGCTTTCCTTGTACACTCTGGCAGATGATCAGTCACAGTGATCAAAGCGCTAGATGTGTTTCTTTGTTTCACTCCAGCCCCCACAGAGTCAGTTATTAGAATACAATATATTATTATATAATATATTACATATGCTGGTACACTAACAATTCCCAAGCGCCTCATGCACTGACAAAACCCCCCAAACATAAAACACTGGGAGAGAAAAAGTGATTATTTCTCTGTGGCAGAAAACAAAAACAAGCAGCCTTAGTAAGATGAGGAGGGTGTGAGTTTCTGTTGTGAAGTGCGATTCTTGCCGCTTAGCTGCCAAGCAAAATGATTTTCAACCATAGAAACTGTACGCAGACAGACAAAGATGCAGACAGACAGACCGGCTCTGTTCCATTAAGGAACATGCAAACAGAACAATTCAACCCAGAGGAAGAACAAATACAACTAATTAGATCAGGCTGGGGAAAAAATGCACACATATTTTTTCAAGTATACGCACTCATGCAGTGAAAGCAACCTGCAAACAGAAAATATCCGTGATCAGTTAGAGAAGTGTACTAGCTTCTGGAAGCAGGAAAGTGACCTTAGCGGGGAAGAAGAGACAATAAAAAGTGAATTTCTTCATGCTAATCAGGAGGATTCTCTCCTCCCTCCCTTCTGACTGAGCAGGTGGCGACCGTTATGATGCTGCTGTTGTTCTTCAGGTTTGGGCACATTAAGATTCCACCGCGCTCTTCCTCCCTCCCCCTTTGTGTTACTGCCGCTTTCCTCTCCCTACCCTCCCTCGCTTCCTCCTTCCTCTCTCATCCTCTCTCTCTCTCTCTCTCTCATGTTATGTTTTTTCCGTGCGGCTTATGTAGGAAAACTTTAAGAGTACGAATCCACCTATGTGGCGGATGGGAGGTAAAAAGGCGGTGGCCCCGGGAGACATAGACTGGTTCAGCCAGGGGTAGGCCGGCAGAAGGGTTTGGTAGGATGATGGAACACAGTGGAGGATGTCTCGTCCTGTTTCCAAGACCGTCCACAGAGGCTGCTGGGGCCTGTTAGCTGGAGAACTGCTGATGTGGCTAGCATCGATCAGTTCCCTGCACAGCCCTGCGGCCTGTGGGACTAGCTGGCTGACTGATTAACTGACTGACGAGCTGGTGATGACTGTCCAGCAGGCAAGAAGAAAAATATTCCATTAAAGGCCTGGTCTATTACCATTTACTTTGCAGAATACTTTTGTCATCCATTGTTTGCTATTCTGGAGTTAACATACTTTATTTTGGTCACTGAAACATCACAGATGCTCTCCTCATCTTCACCCCTGATTCTTTCAAATCTGCACGACATGATGGACTAAATGTGTTTCTCTCACCATGAAATTATTTTTGTCAATACGATTTCACCGGAAGACAAAGGTCTCTTAGTCCTATAGACTGTTTGTGTCCTGTGCATAACAATAACAACAGTAAGAAATGAAGCCGATAGTCTCGAATATCACCGTGACATCACAGTATTTTATTATGACATCACATGCGCAGTGAATTATTCCGTCTCCACTACATCATTCAAGTGTGCTGGAGCAGATTTTAGTATCAAAACAACCTGCTGTTATCGTGACATCACAGAGGTGTTTCGCTATAATCACCGGGGTTCCGCTGCTCCATTTTCTCCGATGAACCCTGTTATTTCAACCACTCAAACAAACCGGCACTCTGTGAATGACAGAGAGCGAGACGAAAGAGAGTCAAGGGGGCTGGTTAAGTGCACTGTATGAGCGGCAGTAATCACAGCTCTGGTAAAAGCACTCTTTTTCTCTGTATAGTGTTCCTCAGAATGAGCTTGCTCTCTCTCTCTCTATCTCTCCCTCTCTTCCTCTATTTCTCTCTCTGTCTGATAATAGCTCTAGATTGAATAATTGTGTGTTTGAGTGGAGTTACACTGCAGGGTGGAACCTGCAATCAGATACCGATTACTCTCGATTCCCTCTCTCGCTCTCCGTCTCTCCATTGATACTATGCCTCAGCAGTCTGGCCTCGCTACACCTGGCCCTCCCTCCAGCCATGCGGTTCCTGCATGGCGCTCCTCAACCATCAGCTTTACACAGCCATACTCTACACAGCCGGTGAGGGCTTGGGTCAATAACAGCTGTGCACCGTGCTGTAATTGATGTCATCATTTCAATTTGAGCTGATTATAGTTGAGAGCTGCTTATCGTGTGACCCGGGGTGGAATAACACACTGTAGGGCCCAGTGAGCTGCCACGCCTGACCAAGCTAAACTGCTGGGCTGGCTGAATGGATGGATGGGTCGCCTTCTTCTATTGACTCCTAATGCAGAGGTAATGACTGAGTGTATTCCAGGGCCATGGCTAGCGCAAGTGTCCGTGTCGCTGGCATTTAGTGTAATTTTGGGGCTATAATTGTGATGGGCCTGCCCCCCCCCTCCCTCCTTTGTCAACACACTCTCACATGATTAAGCTCTATGCTGGCACAGAGCTGGGTGTATTTGTACCACACATCCAGACCGTTCGTGTGTTTCGTTAAGAAACTTTACAATCTTTTTAATTCTGGTAAAATATACGGATGCAGCAATCTGAATTTTTTCGGACCCGATATCATTACCTGGGTTTCAGGTATTGGCCGATACAGAGTGTTGATATGATACGAGTGTTAAATTAATAACCTGTATGCCTCACTGTGTGGAAGAGAGTGGGATTATTCTTTCACGTCTAAGGCAACATCAGGCTTGACATTGCTTTCTTAAATTTGTATTATTAAAATAATTATTATACACCAGGAAGTTGGTAAAAAAAAAAAAGGGATTACAATTCAATTGTAAACCTTTATAATGCAGTTGGTCAAAACTTGAACAGGAACAAAAATTCCAGTACATAGAGTATGTATAGAGTATATAGACTATGTACATTACTTGGCCCCATTGGATACCTGAAGTATTGGCCCGATGTCCGATATCTGTATTGTATCTGTGCATCCCTATACATTAAAATTTGTATTGTAACCCTGAATAATATTTGTATATTATTTGCCATCTCCATGCATCCGCCCACAGTGAAGAAATAAATAAAACACCTGTCAATGCTTTGGCATTTCTCCTTCCTGTTGATGTTGAGTCTTTTCAATGAAAGCACCAAAATAACACGGTCGCCTTCCAGCATTCCTGCTGTGCGCTAATAACACACATGAACAGACTGAAGCGCACAGCCAAACATAAATATGGCATATCAGAATATACAAAGGGCAACACCTGCACAGGATCAGTGCTAATTACCTGCCAACAAATGATGCTGACCATACTACGCAGATAGCAGACATAAAATATCCTCTCGTTAGCGAGACCTGTTCTATAACTTCGTGGCTCTAAACTTTTCTCTGCATAGACAGCGGGCAATACCCTTAACCCTCAACACCGCTTGTCTGATCACCGCTTGGGAGCAGAGCTGCTGCTAAAAACAGACAAAGACTGCTCACTAAAGGAACCGCGTCTCTTGCTGGCTCTTTCTTTTTTTTGCCGGAGCTCTGAATCTGTGGGTGTTGGGGAGCAAAAAGCTGTCTGCCACATTCTCTCTCTCTCTCTCTTACTCTGTCATTTTCCTGACTCTTTTAATACCATCATTAGGAGAGCTCTCCTGCGTGCCTGCTACCGCTGCTGGCCAAGAAACGCCAGGCAGAGAGAGTGAGAGGAGAGAGCGAGATGAGCGAGGGGCGGAGACAATTAGAGAAATGTTTGCACAGGTTTTTGTCATGCGCCGAGGTGAAGACGGTTCCCAGGAACTTTGCTTTTGGCAGCTGTCTGTCCCCGCTGTGTGCCTGAGCATCTGACCATGCTGTGTAGGGGTGGCGTGTGTTGTCGCACAATTCCCACTTCAGCAAAAGTGTGCAGTGCGCACGTGTGTGTGTTAAGGTGTGTTAATGTGCTTCACTGCTGTGGAAACACATTCCCCGTCATCCAGGTGTGGTGCACCCACCTGTTTTTTTTTAGGAGCAACCCCCAAAATGACAGGCAACGCACTTCCTCTCTTAAAACCTCTGAGACACGAGGATCATTTCTCACCCAGCTGGATCTCATTTCTGGCCAGCGTGCATGTCTACCGTCTCCACAGACCTGGGTGACCCCTCTGTTCCCACGGTAACCTGAAACTGCCCCACCATTTGTCAGAAGTCACTGATTATCTGAGGAGCTGTGGCCCATCTGGAAGACAGGAAGCCGCACACCGGGGACAGGTATCTGCAGTGCAACGAGAGTATGTTCTTGTGTGTGTGTGTGTTTGTCAAGTGAGCGCAACATGTAAAGTATTTGTCTCCTAAGTGTGGTAATTAATTCAATTATGCGTATTAATCACGGTCGGGATTATTTAAACATTATCTGTTGACATGAAATGTTTTGCTTCACAGCTCTAACATTATCGCTGTATGTGTTTACATGGTTTAAAAGATAAGTATATCCTGGTGGATGATGAGGATATCTAACACTTTTAGTGACTTTTAAGGATTTGACTCCCTCTGCCTATCTTTACTTTTACATAGCCTACATTTTACTTTTTGCATTTTCTAAAGATGGTCTGATTCTTCTCTTTCTTTCCCAGTTTCTCTTGTTTACCGTTAGCTGGGTCACATTGGTGCATGCTGAGCATTAAGAGTTTAGAATTGTTCACGTATAATACTAACAGAACCTCTGTAAAAGGATAAGACCTCTTCGCCTTGTTGCATCATGACTCCTGTGTGGAGAACATGCTCTGACTGTTCTCCAGTAACCAGGGCTCATAAACAGCAGGAGTACCAACTTTCATCAAAATTTAAATTATTTGATGAAAATGAATGAACTTCCAAAATGAAAATGAATGCGTCTCTAGCTGAGAGTTTGACAGCGTTGCTCTCTGACACTGTGTCCAGTGTAACAGGCCCCACTCAACTGCTTTAGCACATCACAATGACAGAATTATTTAGCGTGAAGAAATGAAATAGCCATGATTGTGTAACTCCCTATTACTATGCCACTGTCTCTTCTAGAAATAGGAAAAGCACTGCTGACACACAGCATTCCACGGAATATCATAAAGAGACACACACACACACACACACACACATGAATGCACTTGACCTCACACCCACATGTGCACAAAATCAGGCGAACACAGCCTCCACATCTCTGAACAAATACTGTAGGTGAGGCTGAAGGAAAGACCACAAGTGGGGCCAGCGGTTCAAACACACACACACACACACACACACATACTGTATGCATTCACATGGAATTGAAGTTCAGGAATTGAGATCTTGGCATGTGATTTCGTGATGAAATCGACACCTTTTTGACGAAAAACATTTCTGCAGGTTTCTGTCATTTTTACCATTTGTGTGTCTGAAAATACGGACTCAATTAAACTAAACCACCACCTCCAAATGTACCTGTTTAAAGTCAAACAGGTAAACCAATAACTAGGCATTTTCACAGCAGTTATTTTCGACTCCTCATAGAGAAAAGTGTTACTAATAATAATATAAAAAATGTCTGTTCTACAGGACCCTGAAACCAAAGCAGCTAAATGGAATTCAGCCATCTTTCCCTACTGTGACATGTCTTGACATTCTTAGTAAGTAGACAATTATTTCAAAGCCACGGGGAATTATTCAACCCTAATTCATACCTACAAATACAGTTGTTGCCAGACACTACACACACCAACATTCATGCATGAAGTAGAAACCTCAAAAGCTTAGGAGTTTTTATTCTGTTTGATTCATGCAGTTCCCCATTCTGCACTCTGCACACACAAACACACACACAGAAACACAGTCTCAGCTGCAGTTTAATTTAATTTTGCCCTGCACACTGCACAGTTCCCATACTGTACAGAGCGCAGCCTCCTCTCAAAGAACTAACCAGCTGATCACAGCTTCTGTTCACAGAAATCCAATTCCCTCCAAAGGTCATTTGTCCATTCAAAGATTTTCCTTTTTTCCCTGTGCTTTCTCATGCTCTCTTATTTATTCTGGTCATTTGTTTCTTCTTGAAATCTATACCCTTTGCCCTCTTCATGTCTCCCTCCTTTGCCTCTTTATCATTATTTTCTGGCATTTTGGTTTGAACCTTATCTGCCCCTGTCTTGGCTCTCTCCCTCCTTGCCGCCATCACACACCCTGGATCACAGCCAGCAAGCGATTCTTGGCTGTGAATGGGAACGCGGGGCAGAAGACGCTCTAACCAGGTGGCTGGGTCACTGAGGAAGTGGGCACAGCAGGGCAGAGCTGGGCTACGGGGCTCATGGGTCTAAAAAGGCAGATGTGGGCAGAGCCCGACAGAGCTTGGCTTTATTTCTTGGCATGCCTGAGGAGGTTGTAAGAATTGATTAGTAATGACATGAGTTGTTCAGGGGCGAAGAGAAACAAATTAAATATAAGTGAACAGCGCTAATGTGATTATTAAAAGGGCTTTTCCTTTTTTTGTTTCGCCTCTTTGGTGTGGATATTATAGCGCTCATGTCAATAATATTTGTCTTGTAAATTGTTACTGTAACAATATTGTTTTACTCCTCAGCTGTTTCAAGAGAACATTTTGAAAACAGCCTCAAAAAACACTTTAACGGATAGGTTCACATAGTTTCACACCTGTCTTAAAACAACACTTGCATGCTCATAACTCCTCCGGTCCATACTGGCCCTGAAGAGATCCCTTTCTAATGCAACTGTAGAGTAAGTGAAGGGGGACTAAATCCACAGTCCTTATTCTGAGCAAAAACGGAAATTTTACTCAAGCCAGTATGAGACTTCAGCAGTCTGATATAGACAAATAAAGTGAATATTTTCATATATTACATTTATTTCTTCAGTCAACATATTTTTGCTAAGCTGCGGTGGAGGGACATTAAAAACATTATCATTTTGTACAAAAAAAAAAAAAGACCATAACTTCATTCTTCTAACTTTGATTGTCAAAATCACTCATAAGCTTTCACTGCACATTAAAATGGTGCCCTGTAAAGTTACATTTACATTCAGTATGTTTCACCGAAACGCATAGTGTGAATCCTTGAGGCCTGACAACTGTGTTGAATGTATTTCCTCCATCATACAACTTGTTGGCACATTGCTAAATCACCATCACCAGCTGATCAACGGAATAGCATATTGCGTCACCCGCATGCTCAAGTGCATACATGTCCATCTCTGTGCACGCGCATGCTGCAAACGAAAAGGAGCAACGGCTCGTTAAAACATTGCTCCATAGCACTACTAGTGGACAAAAACTCTAGAGGGTACTTTTAAGAATGCAATTCTGCAGATCGGGAGGACTGTGGATTTTATGCCCCACCTTTTAAATTGGAGCCACAATAGGAAACAGCAATGTGGACAGAAAAAAATACTATAGTGATCAAAAACGTGTTCAACATACACACAGGCATGCGAGTGTTATTTTATGTAAGAAAGACTTAAAAACGTGTGAACCCATTCTTTAAAATCCTGGCATGCTTGGCAGTGCAGTCAGCCACACTGGTGATCTGTTATCTATAACCAACTACGCTTTGACAGCAACCTTTCCTAGAAATTACCAAAAGGCCCTGGAGTGACGGGCCGGAGCGAGCAGCAGCAGCAGCAGCAGCAGCAGCAGCGAGTTGCTGCTGCTGCTTGTGTCAGACTAAGTGGGCATGTCAGGCCTGTGCTGTCCTGGCTCCCTGCCTGCTCTCTCAGCTGCTTGCTCAGTCCCCTGTGTCCTCAACCCTAAACGGATCCAGTCGCTGCTACTCAGCTCCAGCGGCGGGCTGATCCGGCTGACTAATGAACACTTTTCATAACAAGGGGAACACCACCCCCAATCCCATTATGCCCTGTGCACATCCTTGGCCCATTTTTACTCGTATTTACGTGCCTTTTGTCCCACTGCCACAAGACTTGTCTTTCACACTTGTCCCTTCCACGTCTTCCTCGGTCACTGGGCTCCATCTTTCTGCATCCTCTCATCTTAGCAGTTCCTGTGAACATTCTTCACACGGTCTACATCTCACTTCTCTCCCTTGCCGAAATCCATTCACCAACTGTTTGCCATCTCTGTTCCTTTTCCTCAATTCATCATCAGCTCTATTAAAAGCATTTACAATTCAGGCTCTTTTAGCAACTGTTGTGCAACCAAAATATTTGATGGTGGCAGCTTGAATTCAAATGCTGTTGAAGTGTCTGCTATTTGTCCAGTCCTACAGCGTACAGGACAAGTCAGCTAAATGTTATTCTAAAAGCATTGTGCTGAGATATAGGCATAAATACCGAGGTTCTCAGTGAAACAACAGTGTATTCCTTTAATAATCCCTTCCCCCTTTTACATGAGCATACTAAAAGGGGCAGAGGACAGAGGGATGAAAACATGACTCAGGTATTTCTCATGGCAGGCCTGTTGTTACAACTAGTCTGGAAGATAACATCAGGGAGAAAAGACGTGTCAATCATAAGTTTGACCCCAAGACGACTTCGGAGGCCATCTAACATTCACCAGGGACAAAGACATAGTCAAGGGGCTTTTCCTATCTCCTTTCCCCCTCGTGTCATTCTGTCCTCAGGCACCTTTCCAGTGAGCTCAGTGAACACTGCAGCAGTCAGCCAGATAAGAGGTAACACAGGTTGTCCACTCACCAGGCCGTCACAGTTGCTGATAGCCACAGAGGCTCCTGGTGTGTCTTTGATGTCCCCCACGTACAAGCATTCATCGTGCAGTGGCTCAGAGTGCCGGGTGCTGTCGCTGTCATCATGCCACTCCATCTTGGCTCCGGGGGCCACCAGCCTGGCATTGTGGTGCAGACGCAGGTGGAATTCCCGGCCAAAGATGGTGACGTTGTAGTAAAGCTTTTGCCGAAAGGCCATAGGCTCTTCCCTTGGTCCTTCCCACTCATCATTGCCTACTCCTACCTCCCTCCTCCGGCGCCTACGGGACTGCCCTCCTGCCATGCGGCTAGCCGAGACGGCGTGTGACAGGAAGCGGCCCTCTGCGTCCACACTGATCGGCCTCACCAGTCCATACTCCCCCAGGACATGCTGCAGGGAGTCTGGGAACAGGACAGCAAGGGGAGGGAGAGAGAGAGAAACAGCATGAGGCAGTGGCAGGTGAGAGTGGGAACGATTGTTTATTTGGTGCATATGTGAAACCACAGCAGGGGTAGGAGGAGACATCATGGGAAAAGCATGTGTGATAATCCGTGGAGAAAATGGGGAGTCAAGGATGGAGGGTGAATAGGAGGATGGAAAAAGAGGTGGGAGGGGAAAAAAATGGGATTACAAAAATGGCATGCATGGGATTTTACATTCTTTATTCTGCGTCACAATAATAAATACAAGAAATAAAAGCTGTAACCTAACACACGCGCGCGCGCGCAGCCCCACCCAGAGGCGACCCCGGTGCTCGGCAGTGCGCGTTTGGAAAAGGCAGCCTCAGCAGAGCGCGCTGCGCTCCTGACACCTCCTGTGCCCTTCCACCATCAACAGGAAAGCCAGTACAAGATGAAGGTGCTAATTGTGACTTTCTCACGCTGTTTTCTCACTGTCAGGCTGCTCTATCCGAGGAAAGTGATTTCTCTATAACCTCGACAGCGCCCGAATAGCAAAGGAAAACAAAAGCGCGCTGTTAATTGATTTGATGCACGTTGGAATGTATTTTGGAGTCATTTATCCCGTCATCTTTAATTATCATTACTGTTTCTTAACTACATGCAAATTAATTCACTATGAGTATTGCCTCTTAAAGACAGGCCATCTGTCTTGGATTAAGGAACATTTATGTGACAGTTAAAAACAGGTGCATTTTAAAGGCGACCCACCACACACACACACACACACACACACACACCGCAGAACCAAGGCCATGTTAAGGTGTCAATGTCATCACACAGTCAGAGACAGTAAGGCCATCACCTTTATGTGGTCCTCAGGTGCACGTGGTATTTTATTATTATTATTATCATTACAACGTGATCCATCTATCATATCTAATTTATAAAGTCGACTGACTGATTAAATCTAACACACACTGTTAATATTTCTTTAGCTCACATGTTAGAGGGATGAGTTGATAATAGTGTGATCAATGGGCTGACATCCGACTCCAGCGTCCTGTGACAGATCGATAGATGCGACAGCGGCAGAATCAGATAATGTTAGACTACTTCCCTGCAAAACCCGACTGTAAACCGGCGCATCTGATGCCCCCTTTATACACCTCAGATAACATTATCCCCCTGGATTGGAGAAAGCAAATCCCAACACTGCACTTGCACAGCTGAGAGACCTCCGGAAAGACCCTGCAAACACCACAGCAAGACGCACAGAAGTTGCAAATGCGTCCCACAATGTTGTTTACAAAAACAGCAAACAAAGCATGTGAAAAATTAAACACAAGCATAAGAAACAATGTTTTTGCCGCTACGTTAAGCCCCAGACTTCCAGTGAGCGCACGAAAAGCCCCGTGCAGCCCTGCTGATAAGAGATCAGCAGATACATAGAACAACATAAACACTGACCACGTTTAACCCTACTGTACGTACCAACGCTACTGGCGATGTAAAGGCCGCTGATGGGCAGCAGAAAGGCCGGTAAAATAATTAGGACAGTAAATCCAGGCGAGAGACCCATGGCAGCTCCGAACTGCGCAGGTGAGAGAGTGGGACTCCGGGCTCCAGTGTGGTGAAGTTCCCCGCCTGGCGCGACCAGCCACGCCACGACAGCAACAGCACAGCAGCCCGCAACTAGACTGCCAAGTGCACCGGGAGAGACGGAGCTCTCCTCCCCTCTCTCTCTCTCGCTTTCTCCTCCTCTCCGCCGAGGTCTCTCTCTCTCTCGCTCTCTCTCTCTCTATTCCACTCACACAACTCTCTTTCCTCCTCTATTGTCTCTCTCTTTCTCTCAACTCCTCTCTCACATTGTGTGTGCTCCCCCACTTTCTGCCTTGGTGCTCTGACAACTCCCCGACACCACACACGCACACATGCACAATCCGGGCACCCACACACTCCCTGCGTGTCTCCGCTGTGTGAGATGAGAAGATATTTCAGGGAGCGCTGGCTCGCGCTGCAGACTGACTGACAGGCCCGCTTACAGCTCGCATCAACAAGAAATGCAGTGAAATTAACGAACAAGCTGCTTTATTACACCTCCAGCATTCGGCGAGCCAAAAGTTTTTTTTGTTTTTGTGTTTTTTGCAACTTGGACACTCTTTCTGGTATGAAAACTACTGTCCTACCCTCCCTTCCAGCGGTCCCCGGTGTGCTGCAAGCCTTGCATAAACTTTGAATATCCCGTCAAGCTTCCTAGGTTGGGTGAACAGCAGCGCCCCGCGTGGCTCACTGGCGGAAATGCCCTCAGTTTTTCAGGGCCCAAGGGTCCAATTTACAGACAGAAAAAGTGTTACTAGCCCTAACCTGCTTGCCCTCATTTAACACATCATTTACCCCTCTTCACCACTAATCTTATATTGTTGCAAACATCGATGAGCAGCATAAGGCAAACTACTGATATGAACAAAACCAATTTCATTTTCAGGAACGTCTTCTCTTCTCTTTTCGTTTTTTTCTTTTAAAAATATAAAATAGATAACACAGACGACACAAAAAAAACAAATAACCTTTGAATATTACCAAAGCCAGGTATCAAGTAGTCCCAATTAGCAGTGTGTCAATTTAAAAAAGCTCTGATTTGATTTGTATTCTTTGAATTTACTTTTGCGCCGAGCAATAAAGCTGACTTCTCTTTGTATGTAGAGGCAGTAAGAGAAAAGTATTGTTTAATGTTATTAACCAAGACTCTCTTCCAACACTTTCTGCACAGTTTAGGTATTTAAGCGTAGTGTAGCTTCGTTGCAACCCAAAGGCGGAGTGATTTAAATGTCACCTAAATATTAATGTGAAGCTATAGTCAAATTAAAAGTGTGAATTTGTAACAACATAACTGTTAATTGTCTTGGTGGCCTTGCCATCCGCTGCTGCAAATGTCATGTTTCCCTGTTGTATCTCTAATTGTATCATTATATCCTGGTTAAAAGACTCAGTTCTGAACTGCTGTGAATTTGTTGAAACAAATATGAAATACTGTTCCTCCTTCCTCCATCTTAGATGTATGAGTGACAAGTCAGTAATTGAGCTTGTTATTTTTGTATTTTTAACATGGTCTTCTTGTTTTAATTTGCATAGAATACGCCAACCATCTCGTAGTCTGAACTTCAGTGAGAAAAATTTGAATATTTTATAGTCATTTGTAACTATTCTGTGGCGTTTTATGAAGTATATATTTTGTATAAACTTTGCTGTTGGTAGAATTACTGAACAGATAACAGCACCTTGGTAGCCAGACAGTTGCAGTGCATGCCATATAACCACAAAGTCCTGGGTTCGATTCAGATCATACCCCCTCTCTCTTCCCCTATCTCCAGTCTGCCTCTATGCTGTCATCTGTCTTATAAAGCCCATACAATAATCTTAAAACAATACATATGAGTTTAGACAATGTTTAGATACCCTTAAGCTTTTGGTGTTAAATAACTTCTCGTGCAGTCTAATACACTCTTGACATTTAACAAAATGTTTAATACAAAGTTGAACTTAGAGGGGTCAAATGCTTTTTATGAATTAGAATCTTTTATCAAAAGTATGTTTCACGGGAAGTGAAACTTCCCGTTTTTTTTTAAAAGTTTTACAGAGTGCTATTTTTTCCCCTGAAAAGTTCAGACAAGCCAGCAGTGCCTGACCTTTTTCAAGGCAGACATTTTGACTTGTCATAATAGGATCAACACAGGTGAGACTAATTTCATTAAAAATGGCTCAGTTCCATCAAGTGTCAGAGTGACAGTGGGTGCTTTTCCTAATGCCAACATGTCTCCTAGATTCCGTTCTTTGCGTCCTCTCCTTGTGTCAAAGGAGGTGATGTATTATATACACACAAACACACTCCTGTCTACGACAGCATGAAATACAGCAAATTAGTGGAATGCAATTTCTTTATTGATAAAATAAGCAGCGGTTTGCACTTGTAAACATTTCAGGATTATAGCAGTTGAGTTGATTGTAGCCTATATTCAACGATAAAATTGAATATCAAGGTGAAATGTCATTAAGGAATGCAGTTAAAACAGTGTCTTACAAGGTGCTACACAAACGGTAAAGGGCAGAAAGTTTGAATGTGCAATAACTTATAATAAATAACTAATACCTACAACTTATGAAAACAAAAGGAACAGTGGAATTGTAGAGTCTTGCCATGGTTTGAGATTTTTCCAGCTGTATTTCATACCCCTTTTACTTCACGAGCGTCAAAAAGACGAGGATGAAGCGCAGTTTCCTCGCTCTCAGCTCCTCCACAAGCCTCCTCTCTTCTTGCTACTCATCTACTCAAGGTGCATTTAAGGGATTGGAAGATCCACCATGGTGGCAGGGAGGACCATTTCTGGGTCAAGCGAGAGGACACAAGGTTAGCGTATTAAAAAGTACCCTGTGAGCCAGCTTGCACAAAAGGCCCTTCTCACGGCAACCAGTTTGACATGCCATTGCAGGGAAAACACAGGTGTAATTCTATCAATCCATTTTCTTTCTTATCCAGGGCCGGCACGTTGGGGCAGCAGGCTTAGGAGGGTATTCCAGACGTACCTCTCCCCAGCAACGCTTTCCAGTTCTTCCCAGGCCAGACAAGATTTATAATCCCTCTCGGGGCCTCTTACTAGTTGAACCTCTTAATGGAGGCGTCCAGGAGGCATCCTGATCCGATGCCCAAACAACCTCAGCTGGCCCATTTTGATGCAAAAATGCTCTCTTACGAGTTACTTCTGGATGTCTGACTAGCCCTAACCAGAAGGCTGACCTCAGCCATCCTACGAAGGAAGCCAATTTCGGCCACTTATTCTTTTGGTCACTTAGAGCTTTTGCCTTCCTGCTCAGCTCCCTCTATTCGCCACAACAGTCCGGTGCAACACTGGTATTACTGCCGACGCCGCACGTGGAGGCACTGACTCTCATCCCGGCCGCTTCAAACTTGGCTGTTGACCGCCCGAGTAAATGCTGAAGGTCATGCTCTGAAGAAGCCAACAGAAGCACATCATCTGCAAAGAGACGCAACTCTGACATCCCCAAACCGGACACTCGCATCCCTTCGGCTGCGCCTTGAGATCCTCAGAACAGGATCAGTGACAAGGGGCAACCCTGGCGGAAGCCAACACTCACATTTAACGTGTTTGACTTTGTGCCAAGTATACGGACACAGCTCTCACTTTGGTTATACAAGGACACGATGGCTTGTAGCAACAAACCTGCTACCACATATGTCCCCACGTGACCCCCAGGGGACATGGTTGTAAATCCACAAGACACATGTAGACAAGATGAGAAAACTCCCGTACCCCTCCAACATTCCTGCAAGGGTAAAGAGCTGGTCCACTGTTCCAGGGCCAAGGTTAATTCTTCAATGCTCCTCGTGGATCTGAAGTTTGAAAATCGGTCAGAGCCTCCTTTCAGCACCCTGGAATAAACTTTGCAGAGGAGGCTGAATAGTGTGACACCCTTGTATTTGCAGCACACTCTCAAGTTCCCCTTTTTAGAAATGGGTGCCACCACCACCAGTTTCCCTTTACCGGGCGAGGTGTGGCAACTCTTTTCTGGACGATTGATATAAGGTCAGTGAATTACTTTTGGTCTGGCCCCAACCCTGGGACAGACGGTTTGTCCATGTGCACGCAACTGGTTCACCTTGTGGCATCAACAATGACTCTTATTTTCTTACATTCTGCTATGACCATGTCCCTTAATTAAGAGTGGTTTCATGAACTACAGGATAAGTTAAACTCCAGGAATTCCTCAATTGCCACATCATCACTGAACTTTTACAGGACGCTCTGAAGAGCACACTGAACACATTTCCACCTCCGTCTCTTGAGTCACACAGTATCTTACTATGCACTACTCAGGAACTGTATGCCAGCAACGTAGTAGGAGTGAAGCCTTTCTAAAGGCAATCGTCCTATTTCTTTTAATTCTTTCAACATGGATCAGTTAAATTTGTTGTAATAAGTTATGCAGTTTTGGAACATTAACTCATTCTATCGTATCTCCTGTAAATTGTTTTCACTAGCAACACCAAAAATACATTCAGTTTGTGATTTTATTTCTATTCAACATACCAGCACTTTAATCTTGTATATATCTGAAATATGCCAGGAGTGTTTACATAATTATTTTAGTAAAATCTGTGCATGGCAGCTAAAAAATGGGCGAGGTTAGACACATAAAACAACTTTATTAAGGATAGAAAAAGATAGAGGTCCTAGAAAATGTATGTGTTCAGGACTAGTATGAGACACAATATGAACCCAGTGTTGAAGGCAAACTCATACTTACCCTGACCTCCACACCTTTACATTTCACTGCCATACATGAACATCTCACATACTTCCTGCACTGAGACGAAACATAAATCACTGAGTGGGTTTACTGTGCACAACTTGTACCCATGAGGCTAATGCTTTGTTCACGCTACGAGTGAAAAAAAACAAACAACAACAAAACTACCAAGCATGGCCAGCTACATTGTCAGCGAGTCACCGTTTTGATCTGTAGTGCTTCACTACTGTAGCGAGTGTCAGCCGTCAGTTAATAGCTTCATGTCACCGGTTCCCATTGAAAGGGCTCGTAGCCTGCGGCTCGTAGTGTGAATGCAACTTTCGTCAAGTCCACTTTCAAACCTGCAGCACATATTTACAGACACAAAACTATATTGTAAATAGAGAAATGTCCTTTACAAATCATGTTAACGTTATCTTTCCCGTCTTTTTGTTGAACCTTGCTATGAGCACCATCGTACCCATAGGTACCCCAATCTGCATCACAGCCTGCAGAGGTGCCATACACATCTGCAGAGGCCCTAGACACAGGGTGCAGATAGGGGAAAGGCAGGAGAGGAGCAGGATGAAAAAAATCATAACTAGATGTCAGACAAAGATGGAGAGAAAAGCAGAAGCAACCAGAGAAGAGTAAAAGGTCAAGAGAGCGAGAAATAGGAGAAAATGGACAGAGGTTGACATATCTAGGCCAGCATGAACACATGCACATGTAAACACAGTCCAATAATACCTAGAGGTCTCTACTATACAAACACAGACACTGAGCCTCCACTGACAGAGAAAGAGTTTGTGTGTGTGTGTGTGTGTGTGTGTGTGTGTGTGTGTGTGTGTGTGTGTGTGTAACAGTGAGAGGTCATCTTTCACCAAGCATTGAGATCACACCTGGGCTCTCAGTGCATAGATCTCCACAGGGCTGTTTGAACACACACACACACACACACACACACACACACAGTGTGCCTTCAGTCCGCATCGTCACAACACCCGAAAATGTCACAGTGTTCCCAAGTCTATGTTCCCAGCATGCCTCTCTGTGGCCCCCCCACCCCCCTCCCCCCTCTCCACTGCCTCCATCCCCACCGCCCACTACCTTCTCCCTCGCCACCGATCCTGGTCGCTTTACTGTTGCCATGGAGATACCAAGCCCTGCACCTTGAAAAGTGCACTTGGAAGGAGCAGGGGAGTGACAGACAATAATATACTTCTCCCCAGACAAACAGACACACACACACACACAAACTCGTGTGTGTGTGGAGGTTATTATAGCAAGGCGTGTGTGTGTGTGTGCAGGCACGTGTTTTTGTGTTTCTCTGGGAGGTGGGTGTTCAGATGTCCGCTGCCTGTGCGTGTGCAAACAGATTGTGAGTGGAGAAATAGAGCTACATGATCAGACGAGACAAGTGGAGAAAATCTGTTGTGTCCTCAAAGAGCCTTTTCAGCGCTGTATGTGGTTAATATTCTTAATTACAAGTTTTCATGTTAGCCGACAACTGAAGTGTTTACCCTCCACTTCTGTGAATTGCAGTCAATGCGGCGTGGTGGCATTCAAGCAAATTCTTAGAAACTCTTTGACCAATAAAAAGCAACAACAACAACACGGAACGAGAATAAAACCCACACATACTGTAATATTCATTTATTATAATCGCCTCCAGTCGCCAACAGCAAAGGAGTGTCATCTTTTTCTACGGAATGTTCTTGATAAAAGGTGTTTTGAAATCAAAAGATGAGCGTTATGCAGCTTTTCACATTTGCAAATTGATTATGCAGCACGTGTTAAAGGCTGTACGGAGAGAGCATATGCCATATTGTGTCCTGCAGGGCCGCCATGGCCCGTCTCTTCAATGACTCCTGCTGTCCTAGCAAGGTCAGGCAGCAGGCCACCACGTGTACGGACGTATTAGCATGCCTTATGAGTGCAAGGACAGGTGTTCCTAGTGTCTCAAAAAGGTTACATGATGAGGCATCAAAGCTCCATGACAGCACATCAAGCCAAAGCCATGACCCCCGGCACAGGTGTCTAATGAAAGTCAATTCACATAACTTCACATGGAGATCAATGCACAGGGGATTGTAGACAGGTGTGTGCATCTTTGTGTATGTGTCTGTGCGCGTCTGTGTGTGCGCATGCATGCAGTAAAACACAGGTGAGCACACCACAATGCATATCTCAATACAGCAGGCATCATACAAGTGCACGGAAATAAGAGTTGGCTGAAAGTGTAACTGGACAAACCCCACAAGGAAACCAATACTACCATATCAATATCTTAAACAACTTGGCTTTCTTCATTATGTTGCAGTTTGTCTACAAAGAGAAGAAAGTAGGAGAGATTTATAGGAAATAGACTGTAAACGGAAGAGTTGGAGGTCTGTTAAACTTTGCTTGGAGGAGGTTGACTAAAAATCCAGGTGCACACTTTACTATTTTATTATTAAATAATGATTATTCTCCAACTCAAACCTGCTTTGTACGCTGTTCCACCTCCAGTTGTAAAAATCAGACAGGTTAAAAAAAAACATTGCAATGGGAGTAAAAAGCATTGAATCAAAAGACAAAAGATAAAACTCCTTAAAACACTACAAACTTATTTTCTGACACCAACTGGCCCAGATTGAAAAGGTAGCCAAAACACAGGTAATGTCAAAATCACAACCAATCAGACCAACAATCGTAATGTGTGTCTGCACCTTCAACAAGCATATGGGTCATCATGAACTACTGTTAAAAGCAAACAAAGACTGGTATAGATTTTTCCGACTCTGACATAACCAATAGATTTCATACAACCAAGTGGGAATGTATACTGGCACTTTGTCCATCTAATAGCAGAGTCCATATAGAAATACATGCAATGATTCTTGTGAACAATTTGTGTAATTCTATTGCAGTAAAGACAGAGACATGTACAAAGTACTGAAAACCGGATACAGCAATCTGCTACATACACTGATTTTACTGTTACTTTATGCTTTCATGGTAAGGTTAACTGACTGATTTTGTCAATACATTTCACTTTTCATTGGGTGGACTACTGTGAAGGCCCATGGAGCTCGACCCTCAGGTCAATATAGTGCTTTTACTTATTCACCAGCAATGCCAATACATTGCCGTCTACTGCAGGACCACCTTCAGGTGTGTGTTTATTTAGTCGGTCACACACACACACACACACACACACACACACACACACACACACACACACACACACACACACACACACACACACACACACACACACACACACACACACACACACACACACACACACAGCCTTTGCTATCGACTGTTTACGCACCACAGATTTCTCAGTTCTCCGTGGGTGCCTGTGGCCTATTTCCCTTTATGCTTAACTGCATTCTGATCTGATTGGCCCGGGTGCCCTTTTGGATAAGTGATCACCACAAATCTGGAGCATGGAGGCGGGCTTGTTTCTGCATTACCAATATCTAATGCAGCTCCACTGAAAACGAGTAATCAAGTGTGTTTTACCGAGTACAGTATGATTAGAAAGGACTATGCTCTGTACACAAGACAATAAAACCTCCAATTGTCTAACAGCTGTTGGGGAAATAATCTTGTTTTCTCTTCTAAATTCCTCTCTTGCCTCGCACTAAATTATTATTTATTAATTTTCTACTCTCCTAAAAAGATTAGGATATGTGCTTTTGTGGATGATTCTAATCTTTGTTTGTGGACCTGTCTTGTGGACCTGCAAGGGCAAAGGAGAAGTGGATTTTCTCAGACTGCCCTGCCAGCAAAGACAGATTCTGCTCCCTGACCTCTGTGGCAGACTGGTCACTGATTTAAACCTGACCACGGGAAGCTCAAGGTCCTGCCCAGGAATGAGTACCATTGTTGTACTATAATTATCGATGGGAAAGTATGTGTGTGAGAGTGAGAGTGTCTTTTTAAAGCTCCTGTCACATTGGCAGACAGAAGATGTCTTCCCTTCTACTACAACGCTCTGTGTGCTTTCACACTGACACTTGTGAATCTGGGCTCATTTTGCCTAAAGTTGAGTAAGGTGAACCCTTTCTCTGTACCTGGGTGCAGACCAGGTGGCAACCTCTGGTTCTGAAAAGTGAAGCCATTGTATGAAGTGCCTTAAAACTGCATTCTCTCTACTGGCCAATCAGGGGGAGACTGGTTTAAAAAAATAAAAAAGTCAGATTGTATGGAATTCTTTTAGAAAAGGACTCTATTCTCACTCGATTTATTACCTCATTAAACATTGTAGAAGAGTTTATGGTCTCAATCGCTAGTTTTAAGTCTTCTTAAATGAAACAGGATGTTCATTTAATAAATGATGGTCCCGTTTAGAGTAAAGTAGATAAAGCAGGATATGCTTCACGACATGGCTACCATGTGATTAACAGGTCACTACCACCACGTTGTCTGGGAGTTGTCCGTGTTTGCATCTTAAAACTTTAACCCTTTCACAGTGTGTTTTTAGTTCATGAAAGTTTGTTGTAACATTTAGTTTGCCGAAAAATGTCATATTCAGGGTTTAGTTGTACTTAGCTCCAGACTCTAATGTTACTTCTGGTTCCAAAGAAAACAAGACAGCGAAGGCTAAAAACCGAGAAGGCAATGGCCAAAATGCAGAATCTGAGGCTTGAAAACCTCGTAGTCAACAAACCAATGGATGTAACAATCTGTACTCCCACTGGAGGTAAATTCATGTGTTCAAGCGAGATTTAATGCATCTTGTGATGACATAATTAAGGCTCATTCAAACAGCATTCATAACTATGAAAGGGAGCACCGAATTAAATTTATTTAAATGTAACTGCTGTGATCAGTGACCTGTAAAGTCACAGAGTTGACTCTGCTAAAGTTGTCATTAAGCAGGGTCCACAATAAAGGAGGCTATCATTTTATCTTATGCCGTTTTATATTCTGTGGAAAACTACACAGTCCAGTTCACAGTCTGTTCTTAAATGCTTCTTAAGTGCTTTGTTTTAATTTGGCAAGCAAGCTGCTGGTTCTGCCTGTAATCTATATAATATGAGAGGCCATGTGAACTGTCCCTTGGTGGCCTTTTTGCATAGTTAGTCATTACTTTTGTAGCGTCATTCAAAGAAAGAATAATATGCTGTCTCATTAACAAACGGGCAGAAAACAAGAGTCAAGCTTAACTTAATGCCACATGCACACACACACACAGTAAAACTCACTCTTATCTTTCAGATCTGTATGAACATTGTTGGAGAGTGCCCGACAATTTATTTAATTGCCAACAACTGCGTCACTGTAATTGTTGTGCATACAACAATAAAGAACTTGACTTTTTTTTTTCCTGTACTTTTAAATATGTGCCAATCTGGTTTCCAACAATAACAACCAGTTTACGGTAACACTTCATGGTACAGCCGCATCTAATGGTGTCGTTTACCGACACCTACCATGCAATTCCTCTTAAATAACGGTGTAATACCGTCGCACTGGGCTTCCTCAGGTATATTAGGGGAAAAAGATAAATGTACTGTACAATAGGTGTATGTCATGCACCTGTATTTGTCCTCAGTGCTGCTTCAGACTTTAAGACACAGAACATGGGTGTGATGTGGGTGAGTTTCATCTGTTCATACAAGTGTTTCTTTATGACCAAGCTGAGCTGCAAATCAGACTGGACCGGTTTGTTGAACCATTTATACTTACTATAGAATATTTGAAGTGATGTGAAATTCCAAACAATCCAGCTGCAGTTGTATCTCTCCAGTGTGTGTACCCCATTGGTACACAGTGCTTACTAAACACTTTCAGTAGAAGTCTTCTCCCTTTTCCTCTAAACTACCCCGTCGGTACACAGTTTAACAATGATGATGCGGTATACAAATGCACTACGGGAGCCAGTTTCACCATATTTGTAACACGCAACCTGCCATTTGCAACGTGAGCCAATTTCTTCTCGGATAAAATTTGACACATTTCAGTGATCATAACAAAACAACAAACCTGCAACCCATGCATGAGCATGCGACTCACAAATGTACCTACAATTTGCACGCAACAGTAATTTGTGTAACACGGAGCAAAACTCGTAATTCACTGATGTGAAACAGGCCCCAGATCAGTAAAACAGTTAACATACTGAAACAAAGTGAGCTATTCTTGGTCAAAACTGCTCTTGTTTTGACTCAAACACAAACCTAGTGTGAAATAAATAAAAATCAATTAAGATATTTAATCAAAAACTGAGACTTAACTGTCAGTACATTTTATTTTCTGTTATGTGTGTACGAGTGGGAATGTGGCTAACATTTGCATCAAGTGAACAAAGGGACTTTTAGTCACAATGCTGCTCACGAGGTGGGATGATCCCTTAGAGGCATGTCCAGCTTTCAGAAGAATGAGAAGTATAATAGCACAGCCACGTGGCTTGCACACACACTCAGAAATGTGTATAGGTGCATTATCAGTTTCGCAGAGTGCAAGGGGGCAAGATGAGCTAGTAATTGAATGGAAACCTTCTTCCCCTCTCTTACATAGTGTGGGTTCAGGGTCGAGGCTGGCGCAGTCACACGGGAACCATTCAATTTGGAAGAGATTGGTGTAACGTCGGTGTTACACAAATATAGGAAGCGCTTTTACTGATGCAGCACTAATGTATTAACATGAGTCTGGTGCGAATGTTATCCTTGGTGTAGTGGACTCTATTATTAATCAAATGCAGAGTTGATATCAACATACACGATGTCAGCCAGTGTTAATCAATATATAGAAGCCAGGGAATGTGAAGATATCACCTAATGAGGTGCGATGGAAGTTATGTAATTGTCATGCCAAGTGCATTGTAGTGTTTCAGAAGAAAATGAGCCAAGGCACGGGACATTAAAGACCGTTTTTAATTCCTGGTCAGTGAAATATTTGAAATACACAAAACCAATCTGAGTTTGCATCAATCCAAGGAGATCTTCACGTCTCAAAAACTTTACATTTTACAAACAAAAATCACAATATCTGTAAAAAAAATCTCTTGTATTTCAACCCAACAATATAATATCTTAAACCTACAAATTTAAAATTTTTCTCAGAAGAGCAAATGTACTCATATGCATAAGTGCCTGTGTTGTGTATAAAACCAGAAGGAAGGTGGGCTTTTCCTGCTTTTTTTTTTTTGCCCTGGACAGCAGTTTCAGCAGGGTCAGAGGTCTCAGGCCAAAGGGTAAAGGAGTGAGTGAGTCAGGGTGAGCACACTGGAGGTGGCTGGTTGACAAATTAGGGCATCAGTGAGGACAGACGGTGACGAATGGAGGACCAGACGGAGGAGAAACAAAGACATGGCAAAGAGATCTAATGACAGAGAGCAAGAGAAGTGTAGGGAAGAGCAAGAGAGACAATAGGAGGATAGAAGAAGAGGAAAGGCAAGACGCAGTTGATGCTTCCTGTTTAAAGCCAGCAGTCATTAGTGAATTATTAGTGCAAACAAAGAGTGCATACACACATAGCCCCCTGGCCTTCTGTTCTAACTAAGCCGGCATTTTTCTTACCCCAAAACAGAAATTGTTCTGAAAACGGTCTCCGGAGTGGCTACATCTTAAAAAAAAAACAGCTATGTTACCCAAAGAGGTTGGGGACCGTGTAGGACAGATATAGACATTTTTGCATTGTCCAGGTATTTTAGTGTGGACAGTGATCTGTATGAAAATGTCCTGGAATCGACCGTCACTTTCACATTTAAACAGCGTCGTAAAAAGACCTTAGATCTAATTTATAGGCAGACTAGAAAATTGGCCTGCAGGAAAATTCATTACAACTTTAAAAAGGTGGCATGCCACTTAAACCACTTAAGAGTAAACCTGTATTTTGCTGCTTTTTAGGAGCCACTCGATGCAGTAGAGTCACAAAAGGGGAATGACCCCTCTCTTCCACCAGTAGATATTTATCATCCGTCAGTGGGCTAATAACTTCCACCATGATCTCCATAATTACACTCTGACACACACATGTGCTCATTCAAACAAAGACCACATGCTTTATGAAAACCACAACTGACACACTGTTCTTTTGTGCTATTCCAAGTATGCAAAAATATGGAAGGACTGAAAAAAAAAAAAAAAGCGTTATTACGAGTCCAGCCGGAAATAGAAAACAGCATCCGACTGGTTAAAGGCACACAATGTTCCAATCCACATTTCCCTCTGTATTATAAATACTTATCCTCGGATTAACATAGCTAAATGTAAAATGTGTCATACTATTATTGCTATAATAATAAAACATAATCACTGCCCTAATCCTAATTAAGCTCATGACGTGTTTTGATACCATTTCTAAATAGTGGGACACTCACAGTGCACACTGAGCCATATTCTGAATACCAGAACTTATGAAAGGAAACCTAAGAGAGACCAACACAGTATAATCGTTCCGGGCATGTGAGCCCTTTGGCCTTCCACACCTGTGGGTCACATTCTGTCCCCTACTAGTATTTACTGCTGACTTTTTAATTCATCTTTTTCCAAACAGAAAAAGTATTAGTTGCTTTATACCGTAAGATACGCAAATCAATATTTTCACATTAACACTGGCTCGATTAACTACTTTAGATTTAAAGTGAAAGCAGTCGCTCACAGTGAATAATCAAGTGACTCTGCAGTTCCCCTCACATCTAAAGAGAGTCTCTTTCAGCTCACCGTTTTGCTTTTCTACAGCCCCCAACTTTAGCTGGATTACTCTCGTCGCTCTCATCATCGTCGTCGTCGTCTCCAGCTGCAACAAGCTGTTTTCAGCAAAAGTGCTCTGATCATCCTACTGTCAGCAGAGAAGGTTAGACACTTGCTGGTGAGCACAGTGGAGCATTTAGCAGCTGAAAACACAACTTTTCTCAGGAGTCGGTTCAGACAAGAACAGATAAAAAACTAAGGGAATGGACTTACATTCGACAGGTGGTCAGAAACATGACACGTCTGTCTTTTAAAGGTGGAATGTTTTGAGATATCACTTTGTATGACAGACTGTTTAGAAACTGATCTAAACTTTAAACACACAGGTCATTTTCAGCGAAAGTGTGACAGCAGACACACAGACGGATATATACTGTAACGACGATCACAATCGCTAGCAGAACCGTTTTTTTTTTTCACCTTGTGTGAATCACGATCACTGATGCCATGGTTTCTACCCCTTTTGTACCACGGCATGCTTCCTTTGCGTGTGTGAGCTCTTGTGCGTGAGCACGTGTATATCCTCCGCAGCACAGAAACATTTTATGCACCCCAACACAATTTAATTTAGTTTAATCTCAGCCTCTCCACTGGGAATGCAACATATAATTAAACTTTATGGAACTGCCCTGCAGCTCATGCGAAGAAGCAGATTGTCTCTCACACACACACACAAAGACTGAGGATGCAAAATAATTTGTGTCAATGCATAATCAAATTATTATATAACTTATGATTTAAAATTCAACACCTAAAAATAAATATTGATAAATCCAGAGAACATGGCAGTGCATAATTGAAAGAACAGCATGAATAACCATGTAAACTTATAGAGCATATTTTCCATTACATGAATGTGGGGATGTGGATTTCATTGATTTGATTCTGCGCTTCATTACGTCTCCGTGTATACGGGCAAACACTGTGGAGGCAATAACACCAGTTATTAGGAATGATACACAGAAATTGGTTCTGAATAGATTTTATCCAATGCTGCTCCCGTCTGTTCATATCTGCTGAGCGCTACGTGGTGCTTTTATTAGGTTACTGGGGATATAACATGGTCATCCGTCTATCTGGATGGGGCTTAGCGCGGCAGTTTCTTATTGGAGTTTCCATGGAAAAGGAGGGGTCAGGGCAGTAATGCCTCAGCAATACCGACATCGCCTCGGAGACAGTGGGGGAGATCAACTGAGCCTAGACGAGGTGTTGTGTAACCCACGGACGCACAACAAAGAAATGATATGTCTACATGTGTTCATGCATCCTATGCAGACGTGTACTGGGTACCTGTTGCGTTTTCTGCACCTTCGGGAAAAGCCAGAAGCATTTTGTTGATGCATCTCTCTGATTCCACCTCCGATGTGGAACAAAGGCCGGCTCCTCTGAGACCTCCCGCATCTCCCTCTCCTCTCCTCCCCTGACCTAGTTTACCTGATTGATTTTCACCCAGCTGGCCACTTGTATAACAATCCTTAGGAGTGTGCGTGTGCATGTGTGTGCTCAAAGCATCCACGCAATGTGTACGAAAGGATCTACGTTAAGGTTTTACGTTCCACTTTAACATTCATTGAGGGAAGTGTTTTTATTCTCCTTGATTCCATGCAAGTGTAAAGCGAACGTACGCACAAATAGTTTTCATTGTATCTCTCTTTTTCTCCTCTTCCTTAGACTGACCCAAACTTCAGCACAGATGCAGTCTGACAGCTTACAAAGCAGTACAACAACATCTTGTGCGAAAGTGTTTTTGTAGAAGCATGTAGCGACTCAAACAGGTTTCTTTTAGGCAAGTCCATTTCCCAAGCAACACGACTCCTTTCTTCTCTCCAAGTAACCTCAGTACAGTCCATCTGAGTCCCACACACACACACACACGCACACACACACCCACACAAACGCGCACGCACACACACACACGAACGAACGTGCACACGCACACACACACACACACACAATAATGGAGTGTACTGCCAGTACTGCTCCACACACCCCCTTAATGTCCCTTTGGCCTTACAAAGTCCGTTTCTCACATGACCACACTATTAATACATTTACTTTTTCTTGCTTTCTCCCAGTCTCTGTCTCTCTCAATAGCTCATAACAGTATACTGCAATTATCAATAAAGTGCAAGAGAGGCAAGATGCACTTGTCAAAAAGCATAATCGGGCGTTTTGTCCTCAGAACTGTTGATTATATTTGTTGGTTGTCAAAGTCAGAAGGCTCACCTTAAAGCTGCTATTAGAGACAAGAATCAAGTTTGCTGAAGTGTCCTTCCTCAAACCAATGGGAGAGGTGTAGCTGACAGTGTGCCCTGACATCATGGAGGGGAGCTAGAGGTGATCAATTCAAGAGAAAATCCCACTAAATTGTAATTTAGGTCTTATTTTTTGTAGTTTTGGTCACCATTTCTATTGGATCTGGGAACTTGGCGTTATCTCAAAAGCGTCCGATGGGGAATGAAACACCAACAGTCAGATGACCAGACAAGTCGTAAGCAAGCCAACAGTTTGGTAATCTAAACCACTTTGTATGGAGGGGAAACCCAAGTGAAGTTAAAGGGTGCTTGCTCAACTATAAAAATAAGGTAAATGTTTAAAGTGGACAGAATGCGTTTGCCAGGGATTTTCTCTTCCCAATAAGTTTGCCTAACCTGACCAGCCGGATGGTTTGTGAAACAGAACCATCTGAGAAGCAGTCATAGGAAACAGTTTGGAGCTCTTTCAGTGTCGTTATTTGCTTTTCTTTCAAAAAAAATTACTCTCCAGTTCTGAAATAACTGATGCTATTGCAGAATCTATGTTAACCTCTTCCTGAGCCTCCATTGTTGTTTTGAACGAACTGGCGCCTCTCTGTGACGTCTCTCTCTCACACACACACACACACACCTACATTAAGTCAAGCCGGTAGCTGCCAGTAGCTGCCAGCAGCTCCTCACAGGACGCGGATCGGTCCGTGCTCTGGCTTACAGGACACAAACGCATTACTTGAAGCACGACAAGATGGATTTTCATGTGAAGCTGCGTTATCTTGCGACATCACGAGAATCCAGCTGCCATGCAAGGTAATGAGTATACGGTGTAAACCTCTACGATCGCCCGACTTATCTTGCTTCTTTGTAAGTAGTAGTGCAATGTTATTATTACAAAGACGACTGACGGCCAAACCTACTGCTAAGACTACAACCAGGCTCTAGGAAACTGGAATTTCCCTTTAATCCACAGGGATCAGCTCAGTAATGCATCAGGTACTGTCGTGAAATAGTTTCTGGATCATCTTCTGAGTAAAAGATCTGTCTGGGCAGTTAGTACAATCTCTGACAAATTAATCTTTACTGTGATTTTCATGACATCATGTAGTTTATTTATTGCAATAAATGATTACGCAGCGATTTTGCTTTTGCTCTAGAAATAAAATGCAGTCGAGTAGACAAATACCTTTCTATGATATAGCATTGCAACACAGCACAGCATCCTCAGTCCAGACAGAGACAGGAGGAGGTTGGATTCCTGGACTAAGTTTGTAAAAAGGTGCGGCGTTATGTCATATATGATTGCAAAAGTCAGCTGAAGTTGATCAGTTATGACGGAACTATTTTAAATGAACAAACAAGCCCAATGCTCAGTGATCTTCAGTTTAAAATGGATGAAAAAGACTCAAACCAGTTTCAACCTTTCCCAGATGAAGCGGTCACTTCCTGTAACTCCTGTATTTACCACTTTATTACTTGTATTCTCGGTTACCGAGCGTCCATTGAAAGCGTTGAAGTAATAGTGATGCCGTGGTCTTGGGTCTGTGTGCTCCAGATTAGTGTTTCCTGGGCACACAGACTCTGCCTAAGCCACAGGCTGTGAGTCACTGGATCAGGAGTAAGAATTCACAGCTAAACAAACGTAGGACAACAGCCAGGCCAACCCACTTTGCTGGCAGCCATGCATGAACATGAGATCACACACACACACACACACACGTGTACATGAGCATACACATATACTGTATGCGCTTTACACATGGAGCAGTGCGTGCACACACTTAACAGTAACACACTCACATTACTGCTACTCTTCGCTGTGGCTCCCGTTTACTCAAGCAATGGTTTTCTTTCACTCTCAATCTTTCCGATGCAGCCTTTGATAAATTTGCCCTTTCTGCTATTATCTCTTCAACTGGCTTATTCTCCAGTTGCTGCACTTATGAGGTGAGCAAGAAAATCCACAGTATCTCTCAAGCCTAAGGAGATAAAGTCATTTTTATGGCGCGAGCGTATTGCTTTAAGTCATAAGTGGCTCACAAGGAGAACAAACACACTTGTGGAGGGTCATAGAGTTCCCTGGCTATACTTTCACCACCTCCACCACGATGCACAGAGGAGGGCAAAGAGCACATTTATCTCACAGGCTATTGTATACGGATCTTCCTACTCTGTCCTGTTTATTCCAGCCTACTGACAACATAAATGCAGGCCATTTATTTAACAGGATTAGGAGATAAGGCTGCTTTCCACTTGACCAGGGCACCAGCACTACACAGAAATCCTCCCTCGTCCCACAGCCTGAGGCTGATACTTGTGCTAACCGCTAACACCTTCATCCACGGGGAAGGAGAGGGGAGGGCTGCACAGATAGAGATGATCCCAACCAGTGGGCCTCTAGGCTGGGTGATTTATCTCATCCTCTGCCTGCTGCTTTGGGAATGTGCGAAAGGAGCATGTGGCCACCGTGGCTGAGTGCGGCAATAGTGCCTCATAGCATCGCTCAAACTGGATCCAGTTAAAGAAAAGGAAAACAAGAGAATAAGTCTTTTTCCACATAGCGCACATTTTCACATTTTCCAACTTGAACAGCTTCGTTCTGTTTAGAAAATAACCTGAGTGGTGGCTATTTTACAAGGCCATAAATTCTGTAGCGTTTACAGCTGCACTTCATAGGAAACGTAAAATATTTATTTATCATTTGATCTTCCTGCTGTTGCATCTACACACAGCGGAAAACCACAAAAAATTCTGTTGACATATTCTAATGAAAGGCGTTAAGACGTGTTGAGATCAGCCACATGTCTGATGCCAACTGGTTATTTCCACCAATGACGAATACTAAATATAGCCATGAAAAAAAGCCACGGCCCTTGTTAGTCTGCAGTCCTCTATATACCCATGTGGGGGCGTGGCGGGGGGCATAAACTTAGGGCAGAGAAGAACAAGATGCTCCATCCCTGACATTATAAAAGATCAGGGAGCTCTAAAAGGTCGCCGTTGCCATATTCTCATTCTCGGCGGTATTGACACTTGGTATTTCTCTGATCTTTTGCTCTAATTAAAAAAAGAAAGAAAAACAGTTGCCAGGGCTGAGATTCAAGTGTGTTTGTGAGTGTGTCATCTATTTTGCAGTTTTAGGAGTGTGTGTGTGTGTGTGTGTGTGTGTGTACTGTACACCTAGGCAACAGTACATTGTGATGAACCCTTCAAATGCACATCACAAAGTCCTTCCAAGTAAACCCAACTTCTTCATTGTCTTGTTGATGCTGATCCAAAGTTCATTCCAGGAAGTCATTTATCATAACGAGGAAGATTGAAGATTAAGAAAACAGCAAAAGACAGCGACAGTTGATCCGAGTTTTCTAAACTGAAATGTAGCCTGATTTCAAATAATAGACAGGAAGAGGTGCTAAAGGAGACGTCCTCATCAGCTGCAGATCAACACATCCTCTCTGGCATTATCTTTGTCTGCATTAATCTGCCCCTCAGTGTTATATACAGCCAGTCTACACCAGTCAGGTTAATATAACACATCTGATATTTTTCAACAACAGCCACTATGGATTTCAGCTCTATGAGCCGTCAAACGACTCTGAAATCAGCACTTGTCACCTCAAAGTAACGGTCAGTGTGTGGAAAGTGGAGATGGCTATCATCAACTTGTCACCCTGAGGTGTGGGTGACGGTACGGTGTGGGGCAGAAATGAGTCAAAATTCCTGTCACAGAACCGTGTCAGCTGGAGGTAAATCCCAGTGAGAGGGAGCTGTAAGTACCAGCATGTCCTGGCACAAGTGCTGGATTAAAAGGCTAATGAGTCGAGTTGGACCAACATTTGCTGTAAGTTTGGGCAGAATGGGGCTGAAAAGGCAAGGAAAACACAGGTAGGTGACACACACACACACACACACACACACACACACACACACACACACACACACACACACACACACACACACACACACACACACACACACACACACACACACACACACACACACACACACACACACACACACACACACACAAACGTGGTCTATGAGTTCAGTGAGAGTTCATTCACTCCCGTCTTAAAAACAGATCAGCTTACATCATATATATCTTCCCCGTCTATCCTCCCTTTCTCTCTCTCTTTGTTAGAGTCCTAACCATATCATCAGTCTTTCATTCTGTAAAGCAACCAACAACAACACATTCCACTTAAGCCGGACACTTGCCAGGTGAGGCCAGCATCCTTGAGCAACCCCAGACTTCTTGGGATCATGTATAGTGGAAGTGAAATGGGGCGAATGAGAGGGAGACAGAGGGAGGAACTGCTGCGATATAAACGGATGAACTGCTACGTCCTCCAAAGTTTCTGCCATTTAGTTTCCATATCCATAAAAGCATTGGCAGATCCAGAGTTCATATTCGTTCACGGACGAACCCTTACACAATGTCTCACACGCACACGTGCACACTGTCTGTAGATCACTGCAGTCGTGTGGCGCTAAAGCACAGAAGTACTTGGCAGCAAGAAGCGACGAGGAAAATTCCACAAACATAACACACATGGCCTACTGTATACTTAAACATCTGTCTTGCCATACATGCTGCAGACAGCTGCAGCCTCTCGGTGTCTTCAGAACCTTTTGTCTAAATGTTTTTCTGAAGAGGAAAGAAAAGATTCCATAAGGTCATGCCTTCGGCTATACTTAACGCTCCTCCCATTCATAAACTATGTTTAGAAGAGTTCATGAGTTTACCCTTGAATCTGTAGGAATCACACACTGACCTTTCCCACCTTGAATGTGAAATAGGTCTTTATTAAGAAAACATATATTCAATTTATTCACACTTTTGTAAAATGCTTAAGTTAATAACCCTTACCGTTATACGCTGCTCTGATTTCACTTGTTGTAACCTTTATTATCTGCTCCAGCACGATCATTGAATGTCATGCCACGGCAATTTGATATACAAAGAGAAGCCGCGTTACAGCAACACTGGTTCAAGAGCAACTTCATTTCCAAATATTATATTGATGATTTGATTGGTGCCAAAGAAACAGGTGAAGCAGCATTGTGATGAAACCTGAACACAAGTTCTACGGTCCTGTGTTTTGTGATGTGCTCGTGTACATTTGTTAAAGAGAGATGAGAACTACACGGAATTTCTTGTGTCACATTCAATTCAATTTATTTTTGTATAGCCCAAAATCACAAATTTGTCCACAAGTATGGACACAATACTTTTGGCTATGAACAGACCTCTTGTTGAACAGAGCGTTGTTGGAATCCATTAGAACTTATACCCGATCATATCATTCAGACCATAATTATGAGCCGGTGAGTGGGAAGCCTCCTCGCTGTGATTCAGAAATCACAATCTGAGATGTCAGGATTTCCTGATACCTTCCTCTTGGTGGAAACAAAGTGTTAACAAGCCGGTGGCAAAATGTCTGCAAAGCCATGCAGCCGTCTACACCTACGGAAAAATCCAAGTCTTAATCGAATTCAGTCTAGTCAGCAAATTGAAAAAAATACATCATTTGTATCTGGTTTCATTTGTTAACCAACCAAGGAGCAGGATTCCCACAGAATGGTAAATGGACTGTATTTATAGTGCGCTTCTCTAGTCTTAGTGGCCACTCAAAGTGCTTTACAACACAAGTCAGCATTCACCCATTCACACACACACACGTCCATACGTTGGTGGTAGAGGACACCATCCAAGGTGCCACCTGCTCATCAGGAGCGATTAACATTAACAGCCGTCGGGAGCAATTTGGGGTTCAGTATCTTGCCAATGGACACTTCGACATGTAGACCGCAGCAGCCAGGGATCCAACTACCAACCTCGTCATCATCAATATCATCAACCTACTTGACCAACGCCTCTAGCTGATTCCGATGATGAAGCATCATGATTAGGATTTCTGTGCTAAAATGCTCACATTTAACCAAAATATTTAGTCTCACTTGAAACTGTGCAAATAAGAGAAATAATTGAAACACCGACAAGAACTTGAGGGGAAACTTGGTTTTAACACAACACTACTCAGAATTGAGCAAGTCCACTACTTCACTCAAAGGTCAGTCGTCACTGAGCCAGAGAGTGGGTTTTGCTGGTAGAGTTGGCATCACACAGGCCATCTGTTTGGTTTAAACAGCTGCATGCAAAGAAAACGGATGTAAACAAAGTTGGCGTTTAATGTAAACTCATTTTGCTCAGAAGTTTGCTGACCAAAGAGAACACGTTGTCACACACACACACACACACACACACTAAACCGATTTTTCTTCCAGGCCACGCAGCGCAGTGAAGCGGACAACAAACCACACACTTCTAATGCTGTGGGATTTAATAACACATCAGCCCCTCCCTTCACCAAATGACATGTATTATTGTGCTTTCGCTCCCCAATATCGGGAAAAATGGGTAATAAAAGCTTCTAGATCAGAACTGATAATGTTGTGTCAGTTGCTGTAGCATCCACGGTGTGAGGCGGTAAGTATTACATTATAGTTATTGGCTCATATCCATATGCCAATAACAGACTGGGCCTGCATTAGAGACAGGGTTTGTCCCAGTGAGGAGCAGGCTGTCTGCCAGACACACCTGACTCTACTGCCAAATGACCTCTGGTCCTTTCTGCAGAGCACACACACACACACACACACATGCATGCACACGGCAATTGCAAAGGAACAGGAGGAAAACACACAAGTATTTAAACAAAATTGGAAAGTGCTGCACCCAGGGGTGGTCTTAATAGCTTGGTTACCAGTTATTACCAGCGTGGATGTGTGTATACATATGTGCGTGTGTAAATTGACACCAACTTACTGTCTATGGAATCAGCAGTATCTATTTGTATAATAGAGACAAACTAGGGTTGGGTGTTTTTGTAAACACTCCTCATTCCTAAATGCAATACACCCCAGCTGTAAAAACACTGGATCAATCCTGATGCTCACGGTCCAACGGCTGCCAAGATACACAGAATACAGCCTCGAAACACATGCCGTACACCAACACGTCGGTCCAATAGGCAGCTGCATTCAAGTGGTTGCATGCACTTGTACACATTTCTTACATAGTGATAGAAGACCATGAAAATGATTGTGGCTGCAGTTCTTAAATCAACCAAGCATGACTGGCCTCAAGGTCAAGATGGTGATAGTTAAGATGTGCAGTTTGATTCAACATCAAGACAACAAACAAAAAGAGTCGGCCGATGTGTTTCTCAGATCTTCCAGATGAATTTGGCTCCTTTAAATTGCATCATTTCAAAAGGTAGCGGTTCTTTTTTTCCTGGCATGGGGAGTTGAATGTCTAAATCTAAAATGATAGACCTGTGCCTCATTCTTCACGCTTGGCTAGACTAATCCAGTCAATTATGATGTTAGCTGCCGGCTCAAATGATCTCTTACAGCTAACTCGGTTCTTTCAGTGAGACTGGAGGATTAATTTGATAATCTGGGATTAAGCCATGTTGAATAACTGTCAAATTAACAATCAAAGGAAGCACATATGAAAGCCAAAGCCCAGATCTAGTGCCGTGTGCATCATTGAAGTAAACAGGCCTTTTAACACTATCAGATACATTAATGCAGTGGATTTAGTATTCATCCAGAGGTAGTTTGTGTAATAAAACACCTACCATCAAACTGGGAGCCGTAGAGGTTTCTATTCTTCTGTTTTGAGATCCAGTGCCTTTTAATAGAATACAGGAAACATTAAAGGGGTTGTGACTCTCTCTGGAGAAATACACTTTGCATCTGCAGGCGGCATTCAATTAAAATCCTTAAAGCCTTTTCTGCAAGCAGGGGATGGGTGACAATTACACTTACGTACACACACACACACATATTGGGAGGGGATTTAGAGAGACGGCTCGGAAGTCTGACATCAATAAACCCAATGCAAACCTCCAGGTTACATTCTGCCAGGATACTCCGGGCTACACAATGAACATGTTCTGTATTGATCATTATACAAATGCATATACACACACCAAGGATGAATTATCCACACAAATGCTTAATGTACACAAACACTCATCCAGTGCACGTTGTGTGCATTCCCTCTCTTTCCTTGTCGACTTTTTCCCCCACACACACAGCAAATGAAATCCCCGCCCGCGTGTTCTGGCTGTCCAGTGATGTATTCGGCTGCACACCTCCAGTATTTACCGAGCTCACTGTGTCTGGCATCTCCTTAAAAGGTGAAAACGCCTCAAAATGTCCCTGGAGACGACAAGCTGGGCTCAGTGAAATTCTGTATCATGGCTGGACTACAGACTCCTAATGTACAAGGTAGCAAAGCATACCAACAATAACACTATCAAATGTATATACCCTGAAACACAACGCAATAAAAAGAGAAGGTGAAGCCGTTTGCTTAAGCTCTGTGGACAGACGCCTGAGAACGTTTTGTCTAAAGAGACATAATGTTACCTCTAATCGTCAATTGACAAGTTACTAAAGAATTAAAGGGCTCACACACGTAACAGGACACCTCAGATATTTTGCTAAATTAAACACTTCATTCAAAACTATACAATAATTTATAAAAAGCCAAATTTGTCACCGTATGGCACACATGGTTCAGCTTGAACCAGTTCCGCGCTGATTTTACTCAATCTAAAATACTTAACATTTCTAAATATATAGCCTGGGCTTGACTGTTTTTCAGAGATGCTAAGATTAAAATACATGCATATCTTGACCGAACACAAAACCAGCTGCACACTTAATATATGCATTTCTCTCCACATTGTAAAAATCAGTCAATACATCCGTGCATTTCTGAAGGTTGCATTTTGCACTTTTATCAGAAAAAAAAAATAAAAAAAATCACATTTTATATAGAATATAGTATACACATGCAGCAAATACATTTGTGGAGACAAGTAAGAAAGCACCCGTTGCCTTTTTATAGTGCTTACACCTGGTTGGTGAGTTTACAATTAGTTGTCTGTACACGTGACGGCCGTGTTTGATTAATTGGTTGATGGGAACATGTTTTAAGAAGGCAGGGCCTTGAAATGGCGGAGAAGTGACATCATATTAGATTTCTGTGTCTAATGTGAAAAGTGTGTTTAGTGTTTAGCCAAAAGGGTGAGGCTGAGAATGTGCTCATAGTCGTGCAGCTCTGGGCTGAGATTTTGCTCCTTGAGCGTCAGTTAATTGGGCTTCATGTGTACCGTACCGTTAGTGTGTTGGCAACTTCAAAAAGAAAACGATTGCAAAAGCGATATGCTTACTGGCATGTCCAAACAGAAGCAGACCGTAGCAGGAATGAGGCAGGGAAAGGATCAAGCACGTACTGTAGGCTTCTGAGATGCCCAGGTAACAGAGAATCAACAGCAATGACAAACTGGCAACTGACTGCGGATAAGTTGCAATACGTACTGCAGGGCTGATGAGAGCAGGAGGGAGTGGCCGGATGTGAGATCCAGGTGACAGAGAGGTGGAAAAGCCACAGGGCAGGTGGCGGAAAGGTTCCAGAATGGCAATGAACAGAGAGCAATGTGGCAATAATGTGCTGGTGGAAACATTTGTTGAAGAGAATTATACAGTTATTTTACTGTAATACAGCAAATATTCTTAATGTAAGTAAAACATTTCCTTTGCTTCTCAAAAACTAAATAAAACTAAATACAGAAAAGGTCATTTAAGACAAATTCTGTAGCCCCACCTCCACTGTGACGAAATTGCCAAAACTTTGAGGTATATTGCCATCAATTGTGAGGGACAGCGTTCCTTTTTGCCAATTTAAGGATTAAAAACAAAATGAGGATGATGACACAGAGACACTTGAACATGCCGTCACTTATGACCACGGGATTTCAGCTCATCCAGGAGGTGAATTTTGGTGACTTGAGTGATTTGTCTTTGACAGACGTCCAGTGGAAGTTGTATCGGTACGTTTTATAATGCTGCATTTTGCTGTACTGTTACATGTGGCTCGCCATTACATTTCATTCTCACTCATGTATTCTTTCACAGTTAGTAGTAGAGTGTTTTGTTTGAGCCTGTAGGATAAGTACTATGTGGATGGTATATAAAGAGTAAAACAGAACTAAAATATGGTTAGTGAAATGTATTAGAATAATCACATGGGCTGAGGCTATCATAGTTAATACGGCGTTCTCAAGCACATTGCACATCTGAACATGGTGATTTTCACATTGCAAATGAAGCTCAAGCATGACAGGACCGTGTATGGTGAATGAAATCCTACCACTCTTTGCAGATGGGATCCTGTAAAAATTCGCTGAATAAAGTAAAGGGTTATGAATCTTCTTACTAAAATATAAAAGAAAATACACAGTAACTGAGACCTAAACATTTTAACTTTAACTCTGCAGGACCAGTAGCAGCAGTTGATTAGATACCAGTGTGAACCACATGTCTGAGCTGCCAATTAAGGAGCAGCTCATGCGTGGATGAGGGAACAGTGTGGCGTGGTCAGAGCTCTCTGGGCCACGTGATTGGTCGGCTTTCCTCACAGATGAAGAGGCAGCACCTCAGAGGGAGGGAGGGGGAAAACGGGACAAGTGGTTAGGTAAGTGCCCGACCAAAAGTTATGCAACACGCATCGATCGAGGAGTGTAAACATACAGCAGAAGCCACTTACCCCGCCTGAAGTTTGTGTTCTGTCGGCTTGCTGTCCCCGTCTGGGGAACCCCGTCTCCCCCCCCCTCCTGTCTCCCATCCCTAATGATTTAGAGAGTAAAGGATCCGCGATGGAGTGGATTTACACAGATGGGCTCGGCTCCTGCCTGATGCATCTGCTGCACAACGGATACAGGAAAGTTCCCACCACTTTGATCAGCAACCTCACTAAATTCACTTGAAATGGTAAAACCCCCTTCTAGCATGTGTTCCAGGAGGTCCCACTGTGCAATGTGGACGTTCCACACTAACTCAACTTGAAGGGAACCCCGTCGTTAGTGAGACACTTCAGACAGCAGCAAGTCTGCTGTCAACACTTCAGATGAGTATATTCTTCCATTCAGCCACGAGTGTGGGGGCAATTTACTCTGAGATGTTACTGATTATTTCTATCAGATCTGAAAGGCATTTAGAAACATTGAGCGGACACTTAAAGGGGCCATAAAAGGATTTTCATTCAAGGAGCACACAAAACATTAAGGGGGAAGTGTTGCTGGCTTTACCGCACTGGAAAATTGGAGCGACCCACAGGCGCGACTGACAACCAGAAACCTGACCTAGTCGGGGAAGAATGACGCTTACATCCCGGCAGAGGAATGCCGTGATTACGCAATTTTAGGTCAGCGCTGAGGAAATTATGAAGCAGAAGATGTTTAACATAGTATGCTTATTCTGACTAATTGTTAGAGCTGTTTCTTTTTTTCCCCCCATTAATCATTTATTCTTTAGCAGGCATAGAGGTAGAGAAGAAGTGTGTAAACACAATGTTTGTGGGAGAGTAAACATAAAGAAAGCTTCTTTTCTTTTTCATTCTGTAACTCACTAATTGCTGCCTCTGAGATGATGGGGAGTCCACTCCAGGGCTAAAAAAAAAACACAGACACTTATATTAATCAAATCCACCTTCAAGCATGAAGTGGACACCTACTCAACCTATAACTTCCTAGAATCTCTTCCTTTGAGTCTTTAGCCAGCTGGACATGCTGAAGTCAACACACACACACACACACACACACACTCATAAGTGTAGGATGGAAAAACAGAGTGTGCCGAGTGTGTGTGGTGGATCATAGATGTGTGTGTGCATACATCTCTCTCGCTCCCTCTCTGTCGCACACAGGCACTTTTCTGCAGACAGCATTAACACAACAACACTCTGACAAACAACGTAATGACACGGATGTGTTTTTGGAAGCTTCTAAGGCAAAGTACATTCCCGAGAATGTCCAGCCAACACAGCATAAACACCACACACTGCATGTCCCGGTGATGTCAAAACATCCCCAGCAGCTGAGAAGAGTTATCAGTGCAACAGTGGTACAGGAAAGATTTGCTGAACTGCTCAATTTTGTCCACAAAACACCGTCTGACTCTTGATCTTTTCGCGGTTTTTACAACTTGCCGTTTTAACTTCCTCCATCAATATAATTGTGTGTTTTTATGTTGAAGCCACAGCCAAAGAAAATGCTGTTTTGTCTGGATGGTCTCCTTTTTACAAGTGGAACCCATAAAGTATTTGTGCATTTGAATGCGTTTTTTAAAAAAAAGGTCAGATTTGAGGCTGCATTCTCAGAATGTAATCAAGTACATTTACTCAAGTATCATTTTGAGGTAATTGTATTTTCCATGAGTATTTCCATTTTATGTAACTTTATACTTCTTCTCCACTGCAGTTTGGAGAGGAACAAATTGCACTTGTTAATCCACTACATCAGCAGCATTTAAAGTAATTTAAATGAGCCCCATCTTTACCAGCTGCAACATTTATGTGATGTGAACACATGAAACCATCAACATTTATAACCTACAAATATATATGATTCTAAAATGGGACATTCTGCATAATGACTGCTTTAACTATATTATTATGCAAATATTTTTGTTCTTTTACTCATGTATAATTTTGAATGCAGAACGTTTACTTGTGACAGAGTATTTGTACACTGTAGTATTACTACTTCCACTTTTAAGCTCGGGTACTTTGGAGAAACCAGCAAGAGATAGTACGCTGGATTTTCTTTATAGCTGGATTTGTCCCTTCAGACCTCCATCAGAAGCCCCTCCACCGAAACACAGTCCTAACACGGCTATTGTTCGGACTCACAGCTGTTAAGATAGCAACTTGTGGAAGACTTCGGTGACGAAGGAAGGTATTCGACCTGAATGAAATGATTGGACGGGCTTACCTGTGACAGCCACAGATATCAGATTTTTTTTTTTTTTGTCAGAGCATTTGAGTAATTGATTGTTTCTCAGATACATTACAAAGATTTAATCAAAATAGCTGAATACTTCTTCCAGCACTGAGCATTTGTTATGCTGGAATGGTGATCAGTGGCCATATACATGTAAAGCATACATATGCATGTACACACTCTTGGTATAAATGCAATGCACACACACACACACACACACACACACACACACACACACCCCCAGGCTATTATCTGAGGCAGGCCCAAGCAAGGATCTCAGGGTTATTGGAATGTCATTTTACTGTTTTTGGAGGGGGATGAGATTACCAATTCCCCTCGACCTCGCTCCTCTCTGCCTCCCCCAGGGCTCCGCAGCAAATGAACAGGGTCGTCATGGTAAAACAGGCGTCGCCGAGTGGCTGATCTGCCGCAGGCGTCCTAGCGGCAGAGTCGGTTCGATCTATGCGGAGCCAAAAATGCAATAAACAGCTCACCACACTGTGATTAGTTTTATGTCTCTCACCATAACATAACATTGAGGATTTAGAACATTTTGTCACACGCTGGCAAATTTTCGACAACAGCTGGAGAGCTGCGTTGCTTCATTTGAGGTTTGGGTGAGAGAAAGTGAGAGATGAGTTTGTGGTAAATGGAGAGTCTCTCGCCTTCATGTTTTGTGTGAAACAGTCTCCGTTTTTTAGCACCCTCTCATTGCACCTCCATTCACACATTGACCCCTTTTTGTAACCGCTGTTGACAACCACATAACCCTGTAACAGAAGGTGTCAGGAGCAATCAGAAGACAGTGCTCTCTGGGAGGCCTCGCTCAGATTCAGGTAGGATATATCCCACTCAGACACAGCATGTTCCTCCATGAGTGTACTTCCTAACGCTGTTCTTGCGCCAACATTCATTTTGTGTCATTCACCCTCTTTCAGTCTGATAATCATACCTTTACCTCATCGGAAATGTTGTTTAGTCAGTAAGTTTCAGTACACTGTCAATGTCCCTGAGTGGATTATTCCCTGAGCTTAGGCCGCAGAAGAGGAGGGAAATGAGAGCGACAGAGAGAGAGAGAGAGAGAGAGAGAGAGAGGGGGATGAGAGATTGATGCACACGCAGAAGGAGTGGATGACATAAAACAGATAATGCTGGGTCAGCAGGTTCAAAGCCCCACGATGACCCTGGACAAAACCTGAGGTGCAGATGCCGTCATCTATATTTAATTTCAAAATACGCCTTCCATTTCCTACACTCTTCTGCAACTGATGTTAGGAATACATTTAATCTTCAGAATGGAATGCAAAAAAATGATGTAAACGGACAGAGACCGTTCATTGATTGAAGAACAAGAAGGTCTCTTCAGTTGGTTTCAAGGCTCAAAGCACGGCAACAACGCTACTTAGTGTGATGAATGGCTTGCTTTTAGCAGCTGATGTTGGCCATTCATCAGTTGTAGTTGACCTTGACCTTTTCGCTCTATCCTTCCTGACCCTTATGAACACAGGCTGGACTTCAAACTAGTTTAAAAAGGTGCAACATACGGGATTGGGACCATGTAAATAGCAGCAAACTACTGTTAGCTATGGAAAGAACCGCAGTCGTTACATCTCTTTACTGATCTTATTGATCAGGTAAAGCCACACTGGACTGAGAATGATTGTCATATCAGTTACTAGTTATTAGTTTAACATCCCTTCTAACAAGCCATTTCTATGAGCTGGCTTTTGGGTAATTGTATACAATTTTCTTTTATTTTTCAACAACCTGTGTGTCTTCTTTTTGTATTTATTTTAACCCACAATGACTTTTAACATTTTATTTTGACAATGATATCTTATATTACCTGCATATGTTTATTTAAAAAAAATACTTGATAGACTTGGTCAACATTGTTTCATGAAGGTGCTGTATAAATGAAGCCTGTTATTATTGTGCAAAGCCATTTATCATGTGCTCACTATCATTCTGAAAATTAAAAAAAGTTTTAAAGTATGGTTTGAAAAGCCAAGCATGGTGTCGGGAATCTGTCACCCTCTATCGGCAGCAAGAATCTACATCTACTGATTGACGCAAACTGACACAAGCACACATAATCACGTTCTGTAGATCAACGCCCGCACCCCCTACGCAGCTCCCTTCCATAAAACATAAACCCCCCCCACACACACACACACACACACACACACACACACACACACACACACACACACACACACACACACACACACACACACACACACACACACACACACACACACACACACACACACACACACACACACACACACACACACACACACACACACACACACACACACACCTCGTGTCTCTTTGGAACATTTCATTGTGGTTAATCGACCTATGGCCCACTAAGAGGATGATGGGAGGCATTAGAGGGAAACACCTGGGTGGATCAGGTCGCTGGAAGAGCACCACTCATATTGGAAAAGGTAAAACCTCATCCACACGAACTAGGATGGACTCGTATAAGCCAAAGCTGGCTCTGTGTGAGGGGGCAGAGGGTCACACGCAGCAATGCACTTGTGCACAGATAAAATGAACGCACAGACTCTTGCACGCATACTAAGACACAGAGCCACACGCAGCACACCTCTGCATGTTTGGCTCGGTGTTTACAATGAGAATAGACCGTTCAGCTTACCGTCCACTCTTGCTACTTTCTCTATATGGGTCTAGAACATGGCAGCTGGACCGCAGGTGTGTGCCATCCATTTGATGTTCTCTCTCGCTCTCTCTTATTTGGACTCCATTCAATTCATCGAATTATTTATGGCATGAAATTCTGACTGAAAACACATGTTACCAACATAAAAATATGCTGTATGCATTTGGTCTGTTTTTCATGGTTTGGGCTGGGCTCCTCAGCGCACAGAACTATTTTAGACAACAGTTTGCTTCCAACTTTGTGGCAGCAGTCTTGGGGAAGACCCGATTTAACGTGACCAATGTCCTTGTGCACAAAGCGAGGTCTAAGAAGAATTGGCCTTCGTCTGAAAGAACTTGACTGGAATGTCAGCTGGAAGCCAGGCCGGGGTCCAACCTCACTGATGCTCTGGTGGCCGAATGGGAGGAAAATCCCTGCAGCCACGTTGCGAAACTGCGTGGAAAGCTTTTGCAGAAGCGCGGCGAGTATATCAGCATACGAATGTCCATGGCCTGGAAATGTTCAACAATCGTATGTAGATGTAAAGTTCATGTGTCCACGTAAGTAAATAAATACGATAAATACAGAAAGAAATCAGAGATACACCATACTTGGAATTAATGTCGAGAAATACACCGAAACAGAGGAAAAACAATGTGTATTACAGTAGACCTTGTTTCAAAAGCCAAGTTGTGATCACTACGAGTCTGAATGAAGCAGATTGGTCAGTGTGCAGGGTTTACTGTAATTTGAAATGATTATGAGGCCAGTTGAGACTGCATGTTTTTGTCTTGTGCTATATCAGAGCTGAGGGTGGACCTCTCTCTCTCTCTCTCTCTCGCTAAAGCTCCCGGAGCAAAGATCGATCCTCACCACACCTCTATTCTTACAGATGATTGAGTTATAGCCCCACATTCCTTTAATCATTATTCTCAAACTCTAAAGATCCCCGCCTCGCACCGCTTAATTGCACAGATTCCTCATACTGCTCCCTATACCTGGAGCATATCCTCTAGCTAGTAGCTAATGCGTTAGCTTGCCCATAAAGGGTTTACTTACTTTAGCGTATATGTTACCCAGCACGAATATTCAGAAACTTTTCATAAAAGTCAATTATTTTTCTGATAAAAAAGGGGAGCATGAAGGGCATTCCCAGTGACACAGAGGTACTAAGCTGTGACCAAGTGTTACACGACGTCTCTCTTTCTTTGCCCATGTGTCTGCAAAAGCTTTTAAGGTATCCCCAACAATGCTGACAGTTTGTGTCAGCATTGTAGTTGCGACTAGATATTTCCACCCAGTCACGGCCAAATGTTACTGAGCCAACTGAAGTTCATCTTAGTTTGCCAACATTTGACCCGTTTAGAGTGACGTGTAACACAAGTATGGAATATGGTTGACACATCTGACACCACACATGACTGGGACTTTAAATCATATTTTACAAAAACGTCTCACTCATTCTAAACTGTACTATTACCTTTAAAACGCTTATATATTTAATATTTTACAGATATTAATAAACCGCAGATAAATCTACATCACCAACCGTACCGGCTGATATACTGTATAGCTAGAAGGAAAACTTACAAAGGACTTTAAGCAGATCACACGCACGCACACACACACACCTAAATTTTCCCCCTCCACATCTCCACATCTCATGTGGCATGGTGGTGAATTAGGAGGGGAGCAGTGAAGCCATTTCCCCTTTAATTAATAACCGTCTCTGTTATTATCAAAGCCACACATTTATCTTTAGCGGGGAGGAGAGAGGAAGTCCCCCCTCTATACCTCATAAAAGACCAGAGAGGATGGCGAGAGAGAAGTTTGAAGTCCACAACAGAAGAGTAAAATACAGGACACATGAACTGTAACAGCCGTCAGCCGACAAGTCGAGCTTTTTCTGTCACTAATGCATATGATGAGGGGGTACGTGCATCTGTTGCTTCATGGTAACAGTAGCACAGATTACACATCTTTTAAACTATAGCTGCATATTTCCGGCATGTTTCCACATGTGTTGCGTTTGTCTACACGCGTGTATACTTGTGCTACACTTTGTGCGTGCGTGTGTGCGTTGCGGAGGTTATCGGGACTCGGGTCTAATAACAGCCTTGATACTGTTCTCACAGAGGCCTCTGAAGTTGCCTCCGCTCCATCAAGTCAGTGTGTGTAGTTGCCCGGCAACGGAGGGTCCAGTGTTCCCGAGCGGCGTTGTTTGTTCCCTACGAATGATCCGCCAGAGAGAGGAAAGATGGGCGGAGGTGAGGATGAGAGAAGGAAAGACACAAATTGGTAAATGGAAGACGCAGCCTCGAGGGGCCCTGAATCAATGCCTGAGCAAACAAGCTCTGTCTCTCTCAGCCGCCATCTTGGCCTCTGTTGGATAATACTTCTGCTTCACTGTGTTGTCTCGCTCTCTCTGACCCTCTTTCTTTCATATTGTCTCCATGTTCAATTTCTACTATTTTACATCCACTCTGTCAACTCATTAACTCCATTTTTGTACTTTACAATGTTCATAATCTCCTCTAAATTATTCAGCTTCCAGTCTCACCCCACAGGCTATTGTCTTCCCGATTAATTTTCTCTCTTCTTCCCCACTTTTATTCACACTTCTCTAGACCTGTACCATTAAAAAAAGATCTCACTTCTCTTCTCCATCTCTCTGCAGCAGCTGACTGATGAAAATAGGCTATAATCTTGTATCTAGTGACTGATATTGAGATTCTAGGGACTTCACGCATCTAAACTGCCGTTTTTCATGAAACAACTACTCTCTGATTCACAGATACAACCTTGACAGTGTAGGATTTTCTTCTTTAATTTAATTAAAAACTAATTCTCCTTTGACCATTTCTTTTTTTATATATTTAGTAGTAGTTGTCACATGACTATATATTGCAATACTAAACTCCTGACACTTGAGTAGAGTCAGTGTAGGATGGGATATTCGGAAGAATTTTTTTTTTTAAGAATTTCTTTATCACAACTGTTGACTTGTCAGTAAGTTGAGGTCAGCCACCTCTTGATGTCAGACAGTGCAGGTGTGTGCGGCCAGCAAAACATTCAAAACACTGGATCCATCAGAATATTACTAAGCAGACAGTAAAACCAACCCCAAAATTGCCAAGAAAAAGAGTTGATGAAGCTTTCACAGAAATCACTCACTCCGTTGTAGTAAGTGTAGGTTTTGTTCCTTCATATGCACTAAACAACCTTTTTTTCTCCCGACAGGTCACTTGTCTTGCCTCTGGGGGGTTAATATTCATGACCATCCTTCTTTAAAGAAATGTATGAGTGCTAAATGCCTGAAATTGGTTGGTTCATTTCTCACTCATAGATCAGAAGGTGATTCCTGTTCGCAACCTCTACGACTTCTTCTACTCCGTTTACTGCCGGATTACAGTCATGTGTAAAGCGTAGCATACATCGCCGACTTTAGCCAAAAGTACGCAGCCTAGTTTATTTACTCCAAATGATGGTGATGGAAATGCATCTAATATCAATTATTTTATTTATTTTTTGCTGCATTTCAAAAGGTGGCTTAAAATGTGCTTGAAAAATCGAATAGAAACACGGCTAGGGACTTTACATTTACATCATGGCTGCATAAGGGATACTTACCCTCCACTATGTATACAGCAAGACCAGCTGACATCTGTCCCAGTCAGACCTCCCTGTTTGGCTCTCAGTCAACACCAAAGCATAGACAATGCAATGAATTAGCTTTATATGAGCAATATTCCTCAGCAATGTGCAATGTGAGGAATAAAATTAGGCTCTGCTGACTTTCACAAGCTGAACCAAAATAACTGTGGCTTGACCAAATCATTCCACACAGGCCAGGCTATGACAGCAACAACCAAAGTGGATCCAGTAACTGTGAAGCGTTATGTGGAAAATGTGGAAATCGAGTCTTTGGTTTTCATTTTGAGGTCTGTGGAAGCTGCATGACATCAGCGCATGTCTTCACGACTTTGTGAAAAGGTGGATTGGCTGTTTCGCAGGCGGCCATCATTTCGGTAAATGTTATGAAAGTATCGTATTTAACTAGGCACTTGTTTTCTTTCGAATAGATCCGGACAGATCTTTCCACGTAGAAGAAGGTTTAGAGAGAATCTATTTGTTAAAGTTGGTCCCAATAGACTCAGGTTCAAAGCAAACATTGAATGTACACTGAAGCCTAAAAGTGTACCTGCCTTTCTGCCAAGTTCGGCTTACATCAGTGCTCTGAACTAGCTAGGGGCCAGAACACACAAACACACACACACACACATATACACACGCACGCACGCACGCACGCACTTGAGCTCCACAAAGGACAAAATGTACTCAGCACCGTCTCATTCTTTTCCTCCCTTTCCTCCTTCCTTAACCTAATTATATCTGTCCTTATCCTTCTTTCTCCTCCCTTGCACTGCAGTGCTGGCGTTCTCACTGCCACTAATGACATAGTGTGATCTCCACGGAGTCTCCAGCCAGCGAGCTGGGGTCACATATGTTCTATATCATCTCCTGAACACTTCCATATGGAAGCATGCCACCCATGCCAAGGCCTGACACATACACAGTGTCTCTGCAGGAAGAGGGAGGGAGAAGACGGACGGACGGACAGACAGACAGACAATAGTTGGGTGAAAGACATGAGGGTAAACATTTCGAAAAACAGTGAGAGAAAAATGGAAAGAGAGGAAAAAGGAAAGGGTGAAGATGTAAACAGAGGCGTGCAGGGCGAGAGAGAGACAGAGAGAGAGAAACAGCAAACTACAACCAATACAGGAAGAGTGTGTGAGTATGATGGAAAAAAATGCATACCAGGTCTACTTCTTCCCTGTCTGGCTGTTGACTTAGGCAGACTGAAGCAGTCATAAACAGGAAGCCCAAAATGATGAAGCACCGCGCTGCAAGTGCATGTCTCTGGCCGCCGTCCCATCTCATTTCCTTGATAAAGGATGGACCAGTGCATCCTATGCTAAAGGACATAAGAAAGGAAGCATTGAAGCACCTTTTCTTAGCATTTAGAGAATTCAACCCGCTCTCATCATGGCATTTATTTCACTCAGGAACCTCCCTAAGCAAAAATGCAACATAATACATTTGCACTGCACCCATAGAACTTTACTGACATTAATGTTAAACGCATTCAAACAGATCGAGCTGGCGGAAGGATACACGTATTGTGAGAACGTAAGGTTTTCAAAATAAGGTGTTCATAATAATTTACACATATGAAAACAAGATTAATTGGATTCACAAGAAGTATAAAACACGCCACATGTTCTCCTTGTAAATTAAAAAGAAAATAAGAGAATCGCAATACACAGCGAATCGGCACCCAAGTATCGTGATAGTATTGTCGGGTGACAGGCACATCGTCAAAGTCCTACTATGTTCACAAGCTAGTTGCTGACTTTCCTCAAATACCCGGTGATGAAAATGAACTCAATAGATGCTCCTGTGTTATATACACAGGACCATTATATAACATGGACACACATGCACACTCTCCCACTAACAAAGCCTTAATCGCTGGCTATGACCCTGAGTTAAAGACAAATGAAGCAAAGATGGAAGGAGACAAACAAGTTGGTTGCCATGCAGATGTGTGGAGGTAGTGAGAACGCCGCTCTGCCACTAATCAGCCCATCACCCAGACAACATCTAGCCTGTTAACATTACAACTTACACCGACCATGCAGGGTCGATGAGACCTCCTGCTGGAAGACAAACAAAACAAAGCAGTATGCATGCAGCAATAGACACACATATATTAACAAGTTCCACAAGTTTAAAGTGATGACAGTATTACTAATGCGGATCCATGTGTGGCGAGTGTGTACACGTGAGCACATGCAGAGGCACACGTAGCGACGGGTAAATACAAAGTGCGAGTGTGTTTTTTATGGCTCAGTGATGTTTTGCATACCCACCTTATGTGGCAACAGCCTGAGCTAGCTTGTTCTCCAGGGGTGACATATGGTATGGAGAGCTATAGGGGGGGGGGGCAGAGAAGTCTGTTCGTACACGTGTGTGTTCCTGGAGTCATGCCCTATACTGCAGCCTGTAACATACAGGACATACACACATGCAAGATATAGACTACCCAACACTAATAGTGGTTAGTAATGTGTTGGTTTTTAAAAAACATATACTATCATGTTTCTCGTGACACTTTTAAACATTTTTTTTTTGTATTTTAAAACTGCAATGATTGATTTTCTTTGATCACTTGAAGTTAGTGGAACACATTTTGGAGAAATTTGGCAAACAAAAGCTCATTTATGAACCCGGCAGACACGGAGCAACATTAGTGTTCATTTGGAGTCATGTTGTTGGCCACTTGACAGAGTCAACAGTCTAATATTTGCTCTTTTATGCTCCGGTTTGATCTTACGACCAACAGCTGAAAGCTGCTAAATGCTCCACTATGTTGAAAGTCATTAACTTTGACGGCTCACGAGATGATTACAAGATGGCTGCCACCTCCATGTTTGCCTCAATTAGAACAATCATACTGCTGGATTTTCTGCAAATAATCAAAGCAAATTACTCGGCTTTGATAGACCACTGATCAGATTCATCATCATAATATCTGAACCAAAACAGTAAAGTTGTGGGCCGTAAACCAAAACAACGCGCTGAAACAGGCTAGAAAGCTCTGTAGAGCTAATCAAATGCTCTGTGGCTTTTTAAGTGTTATCTCAAATAAATGTAAATATATAACTAAAAATAATTCCACCAGTAAGTGCAAGAAGTCCCTTTGCTTACAGTACCGATTTATATTTTGAGGCAGTAACTTACAACCTTTAATGAGATTTTAAACGCAACCTACCAAAGTGTGACACCCACACGTCTGAGAGGGACAGTAGACAAGCGATCACAGAGAGAGGTGATCCTCCCTGCGCTCCGTGAGATGAAGACAGCACAGTCACAGAGCGCTTAAAGTGAGATATTGTGTTCGCATTTCCCACTGATAAAAGGTGATGAAGACGCACTGTGAGGAAATTTGAAAATGTTGAAACATTGTCCTTGGTATGCCCCATTTCATTTCTTCTGCTGTTGATTTCCTCCAAAACATCATGTGTTGACAACACTGTTTGTGCAACACTCATTATTTATAGACAGTTGTTCATGCTTTGTGGTGAGAGTGAAGTCAGGACAGTCTGGTCAATCCGGGACCATATTGGAGAATGTCTGTGTTTGCATCTGTTCTTGTACGTGAGGCAGCCAAACACGTGGTGCGCACACACACACACACACTCGCACGAGAGAAAACACAGCAAACACAGCATGGTCTGCAGATGTACCAAACTCGCAGCAGGCAAACACGTGAATAGCATCATGTGTCATGTTTAGTCTCAAATAATTCTCCCCATAAGAAGAAGCGTCCCTGTTGGTGTTGAAGGGTGAGATGGGCTGATGATAGCGGCTCAGTGGTCTCATTTGCAAACATACCTGTCCTTGAATTCTCTGTTCCTTCGCCACAGGTTTCCATGGAAACCAGGCAGGTTGTGTGTGTGTGTGTGTGTGTGTGTGTGTGCAAGACAGAGAAAACGAAAAAGTTTGCAGGTAAGAAAGTCCTTGCATCTAACAGAGCTCACTTCATTTTTAACACCTGGTTGTTCACATTAGAAATGAAGGAAAAAAGCTGCTTGTAAATGATAAAAGGACGCTTGAAGTGAATGGCTGGAACCATGACGGTGTAAAATTCGAGTTAAAATGTGTACAAAGACATAAATAGCTATTGCAATGGTTGAATGTGTTTTGAACAGTTGCTGTTTTGCTATCAGTACACAGACATTACGTGAACCAAGTCTACAACTTTGCCCTTGACACCAAAGTGAAAGATGGAGCATATATAAGCACCGGGTTTATTCTGAGGCAGCCCTCCTCAGCCACAGCAATACCAATGATGTATTTACAAGCGACAGACAGAGAGGTCCCAGTGAATTTTTAATGAAAGCTCTGTTTGAAATTTTGAACAAGCTCAAATTGATTCATGATTTTTTAATGGGGCCTGTGGAAGCTTCCAGAATTGCTGATTGTTTCTCCCGCGATGAGCAAACATCCACAGCGGGGGGGGGGCTGACTCAGACGCATTTCTTCCATTTCTCTCCCTCCCACACTCTTCATAAACACGTAATATATCCAATATCCTGTCCAGTCTGACCTGATGTTATTGTATGCAACTTGATGACACAGAGTCAAACACTTTGTAGACACGTCATTCTGGAGAGCTTCTCCCCGCACAATTAGAAACGGTTTTCGCCGGCTCCAACACGCCTTAACTTGTCTTTGAAATTGGAGGCCTAGAAAAAAAAAAACTTGAGGGTGATAACATCCACATGAGGTCAAACTGAAATGTAATAAAAACAGATTTTGAGGTCTTAACACTGCTGTTGATCCCACGCGTCCGGTTTGCAGTGATGTCATGAGCTCATAGAGGACAGTTTTTATGCAAAGCTAAGCTAACTGCCTCCAGCCCTGTAGTTAACACACACACACACACGAGACTGGCATCGATCTCCTAACCTCACTTCTTCTGTACGTTGTAAAATGGAAAATGACATAAAACGTGTTACAGTGACAAAAGCTACGCATTCTTTAAGCGTGTGTGTGTTCTGGGAGGGTCAGCTTCCTTCCAGCAGGCCAGTACAACGAGCATGCTTCTGAGCAGAAGGTAACTTTCACAACAAGCCCTTCTGGTTTCTGTCCCATAATAGAAAATTCCTGCTGTGGTTCAAGTGCTCTGCGTATGTTGTTGAAGGATTTCACAGTCGATCGGTCTGGAATGAAAATCAACAACAGCCATGAAGCAAAGGGCCACTTTATTATTACCAGCAAAACTTTTCTCTCGGTTTTTGTCAACACAGAATGATAGAGACATATCCAATAGAAATGAATATTTAAATATAATCCATAAAGATCCTCCTCATCACCTTATTTCAATATTTGCGACCGCTCTGTAAATAGTCCATCTCAAACAGCAATGTAAGATAATCTCGAGCAGTCAAGACCCCGAGCATAATGAAGTTGAGATGTGCAGCAGGGGTAGTCGGCCTGGATTTCATGGTCCTACTTTGCCTTGTAAACTGACAATTTGCTTGTTTGAAAAATGTCCATAGGGTCACTGGAGGAGGACGTTAGGATTAAAAAGTTGACCTCCTGCATCCAGAGGTTATAAATCATGAGATGGGGAAAGTCAGGCTGCAGCTTCTGCTTCATGGAGAAGGTTCAGGTGTCCATCCCTTCCCCTCCCCTGCCTGCACTTAATTTATATTACAGGTGTAAAGCAGACTCCGCTCAGCTAAAGGTCTCCTCCAAAACCCTCAGGGCTCAGGGCTCGCTGCGGCGTGCAATAATTTATGAAATAAAGTTGCCAGGCTTTACGAGACAGGAGTGCCAAGCTTGTGTTACCTTTATCTATTCTGGACACGGACTCTGACCGTCTAAAATATAGATCAAAGATTGTGACCTGGGTATAGATTAGGAGAACGTGGCGTGGAGACGGCGATAATAAAACTGTAGTTCAGTTTAGTGTTTGCGCGGGAACCAAAATCCTTGCGCGAATTTTTCTGTGCTATCGTGACTGAACAGCGGTGTCATGATAATATGACATTTATGAGACGTTACCTGCTTTCGCGTGTCACCGTAAAGAAGACGTCAAGCCTGCGGGCTGATCATTAGACCAGGAAAGAGCCGTGGACCGTCTCTCTCTGCAGAGTGTGAAGACAAGCAGCCCGACAGAGCTGAGACCTCTCTTCTCTGCCTCCCAATGTCACACTAACCCGCCCAAAGTCTCGCCATCCTTCTCAGTCGTGCTATTTGTCCACACGGCTTTCTCTGTCTCTGCATCTACAGTACATCCGAAAAGGAAAGCCACATGAGAGAACCTGCCACACGGTATGATGAGAGCAGAGGCCACGCACATCATTCAGCCCTGGCAGATATTTGTTCTCTTTTCATAGAGGAGGGCAACACTATTAAGACTGCTTAGAGCCATCCATCAGTCTCCGCTCTGACTCCGCGCTCGGTGGCATCTCCCTTTCAACTCTTTGGAGGTCAGAGGAACAGAGCGAGACATCTCAGTGTTCATTTCTGCTCGAGGCAGGGGGAGCCGAGGAGCCGAGTGGCGACGGGAAGGAAAAGGCTGCCATTTCTGCGAGAACAGGCACGGGGGTCAAACTAATAGACTGGTTTCTGACAACAAACACTCAGGTGTCACCAGGCGCGAGTTAAAGAGACGGCGGGGCAGCGAGTACAGGTGCCCCCACTGGTTTTGTAACAAGAGGAGGTAGTTCAAAGGCTCGCGCTGCTTACACAACAGACATTTACCACCTCTCTGCTGTGTGCCTATGTGTTACATAGTGCAGCAGTGCTTCTCTGCAGCACTGGGAGGAAATTTGGATTTCCTGGAGACCGTTGCTTTCCATCATGCCTCTGCCGGGCTAATTTGCAGGTGGGGCTATCCTCTAACATCTGGAAAGACGACAAGATCAACTGAAAGGTATGTTTTTGCTCAAACCATATTCAAAAGAGAGCAAAACACGGCCACTCCAAGCTGCTTATTACCAGGTGAAGCAACATCTGACACAAGGAACTGTACTGGGAAATTAAGAGGCCTGGCATCAGTTCCCAAGGACGTTAATATAAAGTGTCCATCTGTAAGTCCGCTGGGTTTCAAAGAATTCCAAACGCTCACACAGACAGCTGCGTTAAACTCCACATGAGTGCAACCAACACATGGAAAGACAAACAGAAGAAGATGAAATGCACTCAGCGATGCAGACACGCGTCTGCAGTTGAAGGCCTTCACCTGGTCTCATGACAACAGAGCAGTCATGTGATCTGTGCCACAGGACAGAAAGGCGCTTTTCCCAGAATTCTCAGGGGCTCACACGCCAGCTGCATCATTATCTCTTCTCACCTCAGCTCCTCCACTCCTCCAGTCTCTCACAATGGCTCCCTCTCTCAGCAAATTATTTGTCAATCCCTTCTTGACAAAGTCGGTTTCACACATTGATAATGCCCTTCCCTTTACCCCGAGTGATGAAGAATACAGCAAACTGTGGCTAACCATTCCCTCTGCAACAGACCAGAGACCTGTACAATGAAGCAAGTTCCACAAACCCAAGGTAACCCAGGTTATCTGCCTTCGCTGACCCCAACAACAGCGATCCCGCTCAGCGAACCTACGGCAGTGGTTACCAACCTTTCGAAGTCAACCCAGTGTTTCTTAATCCGACTATGAGCGTGTTCACACACGCGGTGTTTGCAGCATATGACCAATCATAAGCATGTTCAGGTCTACTGGCAGCAGAGCGGCATATTTTACTCATGAAGATAAAACTGTAATTTTAGAGAAATACTAAGAAGTTAAGCACATAATCAGAGCTAAGAGTAACAGTTGCCGCTGGTATGAAACCACTGTGTGAATGCAAAGATGAACGGATTTATAATATCACTGCTCCATCTGGAGCACGAGTAGATCTGAAAGTAATTCATTTTGCGTATTCCGTTAAGTTAATGTGTCGCTTAGATTTATTCTTATAAAACAGAACAGATGATACTTTATTCATCCCAATGTGGAAATTGTGGCGCGTATGATAATATGTTATTCTCATTCTTTCAGCTGCAACCTCGGCGTTGTGAAACACAATTGCAAGCAAATAATAAATGAAGACAATAATTCAAAGATGTAAGCAGGCTTACATCCATATAGGTTATAAACACCCACACCATGATAGCACCCGCAGCAAAGTAACGCAAGGCCATGCTTACAGTCTGTGGGACTGTAAGGGGTACGACTCCAACGTGTGGCACGACAAAACACGACTCAAGAAGCCGATCGAGAACACTGAATATATGACATGATGAATCTATAACAGAATAGGGCTTTATACAGATTTGGGGTTATTGTGGTTGTACAAATGTGGGGCTGTTCAATTGCTGCTAGACCACTCTCTCAATTCAAGTGCATGACCCCTTTGCATGCAGGAGACCAAACTGTTTTTAGTTTTACCCGACTGAAAATGTGAAATATGGTGAACCAGTGAAATATGGACTGAGGCAGAATATGTCATTAGATAAAAACAGCAATCTTTTTCCAATAAATGTTTAATTTTGGACTTTTCTCTGGAGTTATTGGATGTGTTTGGATTACAAGAGTCGTGAAAACAATCCTACGCAGCCACAGCATCTAATCCTATAAATAGTAGGCCTATAATACTGATACTATTAGTGTAGCCTGTAATCAAATTTGAATGGTAATATCAAGATTGAAGCTTCAAACTATATGGTACAGCCATGGTAAGCCTACTCTCGGCTTTCAATCATTTTCTTATCTTTATTTTTTTTTTTTATTTGCTCTCAAAGTCTGTTTGACACCACTGGAGTCGCAGCTGAAAGAATAAGGCTAAAATATTGCCATACAGGTAATTAATACACACTAGTTATTATAGTCAGATCTATCGTGCACTGGATGGGGGAGTGACATCAGCCCATCCAGGTCATACATAGCCCGCACGCCGTCCCGTCTGACTGCAGAGATCAAACCACGTCTGGATCTTGTGTACTCGTCTCTTTAATGCTGGATCTCCAGAGTCGGGCTCGGTTGTGCTTAAATTTACCAACACAGTATCAGAGTGATTGGCAGCGCCCAGAGGGGAATGTGAGAACCTGACTTGGCAGCATCTTTTGCTAGCATACCATACATGTCTCATCAGTCATGAAACCAGCAGCGGCATCCAGGTTGGATGCTCGGGGCTCGTCAACGATCACTGAAGCAGAGGCTGATGCCTTGCCAAAAACGCAATGTTGTGTTATTTGAACGAGCGTGATGGACAGAATAATAAGTCGAGCAGTGAGCTAATTTGCCTTTTCTAAGTTTCAGTTGCACATTGAGTTGCTCAGTGGAGCCCAACTGATACATTGGCATTCATGAGCAAGTTATCACAGATACACAGCGTATATCTTAGCCAATAAGTAATAAAAGTTATATTTGCAGTTAGTGTTTTGACAAATTATTTGATTAACTGTCAAAAGTCTGTTCAATAGGTCACAACTTTATGACAACCGTTTTGGATTATGAGCTATTAAAACAATGTGTTCAATAGAAGAAGAACAATTCTAAAAATAAATACGAACATCATTTTGTGTAATTGTATGTAAATCATAACTGTCCTCTGAGCCGTCTGAGAATCGCTTGGCGAGTGGGGGAACCCCCGTTTAAGATGCTTTTTACCAAAAATGATTGTTGGTTTATGTTTAAAAAAAAAAAAAAAAGAACATCTGTCAACATATTGTTAAATATTATTGCTGTTGTGTTGGCTTCAGAAATCCAGTATCAGTCAAGCTCTTGACATTCACACAACCACAGGCAAACATTTACATTGTTGTGGTCAGACCACACAAACTATTTAGCTAAACCCTTTTGGAAAATGGAAATACTGCTTCAGTGGCAGCTTACATCGGATTTTCCATAACTTCTGCAGTCCTTTACTAAATTGTTTCAGACTTCATGTATAAACATGAAGCCTCTTGAGGTTGTGAGTTTGTGGACAGTCAGACAAGATCCTCAGCTCACACTAGACTGTTTTTCTCCTGTCAAACCTCACTGACCCATCCAGCACACTCTCAACCCGGCATGCAGTGTTTTGAAAACGTGTCAGCTGTTCTTCCAAACTATGTCTATAACATCCGCACTCCTCGTGTGCGTGTGTGTGCGTGTGTTTGACTGGATCTGGTATGAATTATCTCAGGCTTTACCCAATGAGCTCTCCATATTCCTCTTTGTGGGACTGGATCAGAATTCCTTGTTGTTTACATGCAAGTGTGAGACAGACCGGCACACGAACACCAGTCGCTCTTCGAGATCTGGAAATTCAGCACCTTTACCTGACATTGTCTGCATTCTCCTGATGTAGCTGCAAACCAATAACACCACAGACACATAAATCTAAATGCTGAGAATACTCATTGGTCGAATTCAGACACTCGGACACAGACAAAAACGCAGAGAGGGCATTTCAAAGTTCACCACTGTTCATAATTAACAGCAGCCTGTTAGCAAAGCATCGATACGTGGGTGCCCGGACGAGGACCTTATCGTGTAAGTTGCGTCGGTGTTTAAGTTGGTTAGTATTAGGTGTTCAGAGGCACTTGCCGTCTGAAAAAAAACAACACTCTGAACTTTTGAACCAGAAGCCTGGATTAACAACTGACCTGAGAGCAGCAGAATCTGGGAAACTATAATTACGTTTGATTAAGGAACATTCCCGGGGTCTGTGTCTGCATGTTAAGTGAGCTGCTGAGGTTGCAGGAGACCTGGGCCCCCATTAAATTGGCAATTTCATAGTCGAGAATGAAATATGTTATATTGGTCATGAAAAATGCCACAAGGAGCCACACCAAAGTGATCATCAACAGAGAAATATGCTTGTGCATGCACGCAGGCAGACGTATACACGAAAACACACACATTCAAACACAAATTCCCCAATTGCGTCCCATGAACAGAGAGGAAAACAGCTCTGCTTTGGAAAACCAACCAGTCATTGCCTATGGCATCCACAGTGTAATTAGCTGAAACAGGCAGCACTGTACCTATAAATACCAGACTAAACAACAGTAAACAAAGGGACAACCGCAGCCAGCAACCTCTCACATGAGACTTCAGTTCTCTCCCACAAGCTCTGACAGCAGCGGCAGTAACGATAACTGCTGCAGCAGCGACAGCAGTTATCAGACGCTCACAATTAAACCTCAGTCGAGTTATTTATTTCAGAAGCAGTAGCATCGCATAGCCAGACCTATCTCCACAGGGGGGGGGGGGGGGGGGCTGAAATAGGCGGCCAATAGAAAGCTTATACCCACAGTCCACATCCGCTGAGTCAGACTACAGACGAAGCTACGGAGAAGGGGTCGCTTTTGAGACCATTAGGAAGCAGGCCCAGTGGGCAAAATGATTCAAAATCTTTTTTTCCATGACTAAGAAGAGACGTCATTAAACACTAAACTGTGATTTTATCAGCATGTAATATTGTTTACGAAAAAAGGCACGACTAAAATGTAGTTTACAATATAAGAACTTTACCAACATCTATCTCACACAACACACATTGAGCACAGCCAGGAGGACTCAGAGTAGCAAGTTGAAGTCAACATCCACAACAACGGCATTTGACATCATAAGTAAGAGTAAACAAATGGTGACAAAATGAACCCAAATTTAATAAAATCTCAATCAAGTATAAGTTAAATTAAATCGAATTAAAAAGTATGTCCGTTACACTGAGTACTCTGAGTAAATGTTAATTTGATATATTTTTAAAAGGGCGGGAGGGTAAAGAAAAGATATATATGATTACCGTATGTTATATGATAGACCTTATTCAATTAAAGACACCCCCTTCCTCCTTGTATGCAGTGTTGCATTACAAATATTTCATAGAAATGGATTTGGTTCGTTATTCAGATCAACAAAATCAGTCATATGCTCAAACGATGATATTATACAAAAATAAAAACAAATATTTTGTTGACACAAAGACTGATTAACAACCTTGTTTGATAGGGATCATTCTTTGTAAAACATTTTTGAAGGTTTGTCACTTCTCTTTTAAAAACTCTGGTCTATGAACATTAAACAAATATGAGACATTTCTTGACATAAATAATAAAATATAAAACAAGACTTTTTAATTATTGTGTAAATTCATTATTTTTGATAAACATTGTTGTTTTACTGAATGACATTTTAGTGGGTTAAAATTCTCTTAAACTTGTGAAAAAAAACTAAATGATCTGCATTATTCTTGGACCACCCTTGAATGTGCAAAGGTAACACTCCAAAGTTTCTAAATAAGCTTTTCAGTTAAATGTTTTTTACATTATTCCACTTCCTTCCATTCGGTTAGGTACATCTTCCATTCTCAGTGCAATCTTACTAGAACGAACCAGGAAGGAGGACAAAACTCAGACATGACAGTAAATAAAAAGAGGTGCAACACGTATCATTCAGTAAGTAGACTTCTAATGGAATCAACAGCTACAACATCTCCAAAGCAAACAACACGGAGCTTTATAAAACAATAACTCCACAGCAGCAACAGGCCCGTTAAAGCAGAAAGACATCTGCGCAGCTTTTGCGCATGTAACCTTCCGGCGCTGTCCTCCGTAGCGCACAGCGACATTGATGTACTCACCTGTCTGAACGTCACTCTGCACCTTGCAGACGTCCCTCAATCTGCTCGTTCATTCTCCAAAGCGCTCGTCTCGCGCACGGACTGTGAAACCTCCGCACTTGGTTTTAAGCTGTTGTGCCAAAGCATCCAACCAGTGCGATGCTGAGCTGAACGCTTCTCTCCACAGTCACACCACAGATGATTGTCCCAATAGCAGGAGGGCCTCAGACGCCTCACTGAAGGTGAAAGATCAGCAGGGATCCACCATCAGCCTTCTAGCATTAGCATTGTAGCTCAGGCCCAGAATGCACTGTTGGTCACGTCGTGGGTGTGTTTGATTTCTGTCACTTGGCCTGCCGGCCAGGTGCTGCATCAACTGTTTAATTAGTGCCACCAGTTTTTTTTTTATTATGATAATGTACAATAACTCTGCTGCAGCTGATTGGGCTCCCTCCTTTGTATCCATTCTTACACACGTGATGGACTTTGTCATGTGATTGTAACTGTTTTAGTGTCAAACCCTTCCTTTCCTAAACTACAACACAATTGCCTCAAATGTCTGCCAGAAGTCACTTTTATGCCATTCAGGTGAAAGCACACCTTCTAGATCAAATGATGCTGTTTCTGCCAACCACCCATTACTTTTATTCTTAACTGATTTGCATTTTATTTTACTTCCTTCCCTTTTTTTGCGTCACACCATCCTGTTTGCCTGAACCGAGGCATCACCGTCTCCTCTCACACTCATTAGTCTTTAGAAACACGCACACAAAGAGGAGCTGTCATACTCTACTCCAGTCTTTGCTGGAGCCTGTGACCCACAGATGCGAGTGTACAGGCCTCGGTTGACAGACAAATGCTCCCTAGCCCGGAGAACAATTAGCACAGGCAGCACTGGAGACACAAAGAGAGGGAGAGAGAAAGAGAAAGACTGTCACATGGAGGCAGCTCACTGGAGAGAGACGAAGGGTTGCGACCCTGCTCCAACGCACTGTGTTCAGTTGCCAGATGCTCCACGCTACAAGACTTACTGACGAAGACGGAGAGAAGCAGAGACAGTCCAATTCTCGCCTCTAATTTCAGGGGATCCGTAGAGGAGATTTGGGCCTCCCCTCACTCCCAACAACAGGTAGTCAGTCTAATTCCACACTCAGCTGGATCAGCCTGTCCCTGATACCTTCGGATCATTAGACACACACTGATCCTGCCGCTATAGCCTCACATGGTCATTTTGCAAAAACGCGCTTAAAGCCAGTTTAGGGGCGACCGTGGCTCACTGGGTTAAGAGGGTTGTCCGGCAACCGCAAGGTCAACGGTTCGATCCTCGACTGGGATGTGTCACGTGTCGAAGTGTACCTGAGCAATACACTGAACCCCAGGCGCCTGTCATTGGCAGCCCACTGCTCCCTAAATACAGGGATGGGTCATGCAGAGACAAATTCCCCCCTTAAAGGGATCAGTATAATAAATTTAATTTAAAGTATTACAAAATCCCTACCGCTTTTAGCATTTGCCAAAACGGAAAAAAAAGATATAAAAGAATCACTCATTCTTTTACTGTTTATAAAAGAATCACTCATGAATAATTGCAACTTTACCACAAATCGCAATCCATCAAAATACCGACATGCAAGCAGATCGTTGCAAGTTTGACCTCCCACACTTTGACCACAAATAAACTCAGGAAGCACGGCGGCACATTGCATTGTTTTGATAAAAATCGGGGCATGTGTTTTTTTTCCTTCTTTTTTTTTTTCACAAAATACGTGCTGTGAATTCCTGGCATGACTTCACAGGCACATGGCCTTATTTTCTCTGCTCTTTGAGGAAAATATATTTCGGTGGTGGCAGGGGTGCTGCTGGTGGAGGGTTTGCTTATGTGTGCATTTGCAAGCAGGTGTGCTCACTGGTTTGGTGTATCCTCCATCTCAGCTATGGCTGTAAGTCTGTTGTCTGTCTTCTGTTATCCGTCCAACATGTTCAGAGAGAAAACAAGCCGACTGAAAAATTCTTAAAAGAAAATGCTGGTGATCATGATTTGTTTATTTGTATTTTAATTTACCATTTCTCCAACCAGGGGCACGTAAGTCAAGGTTGCATTACATTCCCCTGCTCATATGAGCCTTCTAATCCTAAAATGTCCTCAAATAAGTCTCAGAAATCCGAATTCCTTTGGAACTCTTCTGCGTTGTTTCGGTCATTGCTCTGATCACATTGGTTTTGTTTGTGTAGCATAAAGGAGCGACCTTCTTCCTGTCAGATAATCATTTCAACCAGGAGGAGTTGTAGCACTTAAATTAGTGCATTTAGTAGAACACTGTAATTTATGTTGGAGTTGACTGCTGAAAACATTAATTTCAGAAATATTGTGCACCATAGCAAGTCTGCAGGAAACATACTTACATTTAGAGTCAATTTTATGATGGTTATTTATGACCTATGACGCAGACAGCAGACATCTTAAAATGTGTCTCAGGGAGATCGTCCTCATAAAACTCTGCAGTGGGAAACTGGACGAGTCAAAATAAAGGAATTGGCAAAGGGACCTGGACATAAAAAGATTTCATATTATTTTCCATTTGGGTTAACGTCTTTTCACTTGTGAACTCAACCCTGTTCAACAAGAAGGCGGCAGTTAGATAACAGCTCAGCCTCCATTTTAGTTCTCTGGTATGGTCGATCTAACCTCACTGCCACCTGACAGGTGACCCCAGTTAATGCGTCACATCTGGCCAACTGGCCACCCTGCTCTTAAAGGAAAAAAGCCGTAAAACACACACACACACACACACACACACACACTGTAAAACATCAGACAGGAATCTAATGGGAATTTCAAAGGAATCAACTAAAATTGTATCATTGAGTTAAATAAATATATATATATATATTTATTTTCTGCTCTGCCACTAGCAGCTAGGTTTCAGTTCACAAAGCACCGTAGTTGCTGCTTACCTGACATTGTAACATCCTCCATTTTGTGACCAAAGAGCAAATATTGACAGGTATCTTTGATCAGCATTATCTTTAGGTGCTCGTTCATTACAGCTGTTTTGCTCATTTGCAATGAAATAAAACAATCTCTATGATCAGCTTACTGCTACGTTAACCAAGGTAGCCCCTGTGCTAGCTGTCTGCTCATGTGTTGGGCTAATATCTTCTGTATTTTACTCTTTTGACTTTTATTTGTGTGGACTTTATGTTACGTTTACCAGATCAATATTTGTGTTGTACTTCCTAAGAGAACTTACTGCTGATCTTTCACTGATGTTCACTTTTGTGAATTTGCCTCGTTACTGTACTAACTCATTTTTCGATACCTTTTGTCGAACTCTTGTTGAGGGAGTCTCATCGGTTTGATTTGCAGCCACTATCTTTACAGAGTGCTGTGTTTCTATAGCTCAAATACAAAATTGCATTGCAACATTAATGTAATGGAGGGAGGTTCAAGCGTTATGTTGCTGAGGTCCTGAGGCTATTGAGAGTTTTGTAGTACTGACCGGCCTAGAAAACTATAGCACTACATTAAAATGAAGACGTAAACGCAAAACAAATGTACATGTAACGTGTTAGTGTGACTAAGCAGTTGATTTAACTTAATGTCTTTCGTTTGATTAACTTGTTTTCACCAGAGCAGTAAACTTCCTTTTCTTTTTGACGTCGCAATAACACATGAGACGACTGATGTCTGAGTTGGTTTTTAGTCAACAGTCGTGTTTTTAAAGCAGCAGAGAAAGTCTTTAAGTCAAAACCAACTCACAATGTTTTACAGTTCACGTCCTCTTCCCAAAACTGCACGTAACTCTCAGGTTAGCACCATCCTCTCTAATAGGACAAAACCACACCCCTTGGTTTAACAAGAGTGATAAAACACACACAGACAGACACAAGCATGTGCTGTTTTACAGACCAGCACATGCTCAGGTGTTAGTCCCTCCACAGTAAAAGCTATTGCCAAGCAATCGTGATTTTGGTGGGATTGGTTCAAAAGGTTCGCTGGATTTCGACAGAACATTCTCAGGGTATTTCGGGTCGGGAGCTCGGGCTCGGCCTGCTGTGTTGGCTGTCTGTCTGGTCTGGCTGGTCCACCACTCTCAGACACACACACACACACGGCTATATTTCATGTACTCATTTCTGGAGCTTAACAACTTGAATCCACAACCATGGAATCCTGAGAAGTACTCTGAGAGCATGTTCGGAGAAGTTGGCGGAACATCACACAGGCAACTGGCCTAGTAGTCCTGCACACACACACACACACACACACACACACACACACACACACACATAGTCACACTTGTGGGAATTTCAGAGGAAGAGGATAAAAAAGGGGTAGTTGAGTGGGGGAGGAGAAATAAAAGAGGATATAGAGAAGGAACAAAACAAGCATGAGCAGGAGAGGAGAGAAAGAGGGAGTCTACATCTGCAGAAGACTTTACGGGCATTGCAATCATGCTGCCACGTCAACACAAGGCAGATAGTCCGCAAACATTGAGGTGAAGTAAAGAGGGATCTGTCTGATCTCTCCCTCCTGCTCTCTGTCCACGCGAACAACAAACTCCCTCTCTAATGTCACACAAACACATATTTTGACAGCTGTTCCTGCAAGAAAATTCCAGAGAGAAATAGTTCACATCCTTTAAGAGGGAAAATTAGCCTCTTTGACCGCCTTTGATATTCTCTTAACTTCCAAACCCTCATCTGAAACAGATGAACTCGGCTGAAATAAGGCAGCGTGTTTAGTAAAGTGCCTGGTTTCCATGTGAGCACAATCAGGTGAGTTATAGCCACTGTCACAGTCCATTTCAGGGTAATAACAGGAAGCCCTGTGGCTCTTTGCGCAACGTCTGCTGCGTCAACATACGTTATTGACTCTGTATCGAGGCGTGTGCGAGATAAAAACATGATTCAGAATCTATCAGTAATTATTTTGTTCTGCAGAACTTCACATTGTTATTGTGATGTTTTTTTATGCTTTTCTGTGGGTGTCTGTTAAAGCTTGGCATCCACTTGATTTCTTCTGCAACCACTTCATCTCCATGAAGGGGGAGATGGTGGCGCACATCATCGCAGGTCTGTTAATGAGGTCATGGACACAACTGCAGCACTTTAGTGTGGAAGTCCACTATGTTCTGCATAATGTACCAGCCCAACAGTAAGAAGCAAACAAACACAAACACAACCAACAGACCTCAGTGAACACCACATTGATCAAAGGCTGCCTGTGTGGCAGGTCTACCATGAGGAGCATTATTGATTAACCCTTCTGATGTCTTAAGGGTAAAAATGAACCATCCACGAGTTCAACGGACAAGAAAAACCCCACAAAAAAAGACCTTCCTTTTCGGTTGATACATTGTTTTATTAAATTATCCAATCGACTATCATAACCAGTGTCAATTCAAAGGGATTAATGGACAAATCATGACAGCACTAGTCCCATGAAGCTCTAGGAAAGTGTTGACAGAGGTTGTAAACAACATACTGTATACTGCACATACACACACTAACTCCCCTGTTATCACTGGCAGCTGGAATTGGCATATCAATAACAATATTTATCTACACCACTCAGATTTACAATGTTATGTCCTATTACTCTATTAGAAGTATTATTATTGTGCATCCACTGCGTTTGAACTCAACTTCTTTCTAAATTCACTCCAGCTGATGTTATGAGCCGCCAGAGACTCCTTCAGACCTGGCATCCTAACTCCTTCAGACCTGGCATCCTAACTCCTTCAGACCTGGCATCCTAACTCCTTCAGACCTGGCATCCTAACTCCAGACCTGGCATCCTAACTCCTTCAGTAGACGACACAGATGGTTCCGTTCTCGGTTCCGTTTCGTAGCCTGATCCTTTGGCTCCACCGTGTGTCCACAAACGATAAAACACATCTGTCATCCCCGGGCCATTTTAGGTATTAAATGTTCATGTTAAACTTTATTGATCCCCAATGGGAACTTCTCTTTTCATTTGCTGTCCTGGAGGAAAAACAAAAGGTCTGTCTCGGCTACAAAAACAGCCCCCGTGGTCCCGATAAATGTTCAGTGTCTTACCGAAAGACACTTCAGGGGGTGAGTGTACTAGCTGACACAGAGGCTTCAACCATGACGGTCTCTCTAACACACTCGTCTGGACAAACGTGTCACTGTGAGTTGTGAGTGTGCAGGTTTTAATTGCAACCAAACATCCACCGATACTCACGTTTAATTCAGTTGCTTCAGAATGTAGTCGGAATGAAAACCTGCAAGTTCTGGCACCAGACCGTTGCATCTTCAACATCAACCACCACACAAATGATGGTTTAGATTGTGCAACATGTGAGGAGAGGGGGAGCAGGCTGTGAGCTAGCAGTCTGCTTGCTGTCACTGCATGTTTTCCACATTTCTGATAAGGTCACTGGACTGAGGAATAGGAGAAGATTACTACTAAATATACTAGCTGCCGTCCAATTTGTGCAGTGTCGCGTGTTAATCAAGTCTGAAAAAGACTGGAAAGAATAAGAAAAAGGAGGCAGCACAAGGAGAAACAGATATAGATTTTATTTTCAATATCCATTGCAAAGAATAAGAGATGACACAGCCTGAAACAGATAATATAGAATTTATTTTCAACCAGAAGTAGGAAAATACATAGGTAGGTGTAAAGGAAACAAGCAGAACCTGTAGTCAAACGGAAAAAAGAAAGAAAACTAGTCCGAAGAGAATCAAGAGGACGGCTAAGGGGTACAACAGAAAGCATTGTTTACCATTCAGTTTCTTTTTAAAACAGTATGCGTTGATTTGAAAACAGCTGCCTTTGATTTCTCATCTGGATTAATGGACATTCTACAACATTGTGCAAGTGTTTCATTATTCTATTTTTTTTTTTTTTTTTGCTGGTATATCATGAATGGTAAACAATAGTTGGTCCAGTGCATAAACACGGTGACACAGATCAATATATGTACTCGGCTGACTACAGATAGACAATCCTGATCATTGAACAACTACTACTAGATCGGCAGGGAGGAGGATGAGCAAATATACAAGATGGATGATACATGGGGTCAAAGAAGGGTGTTCAGGGAACAAAACGGTCGAGCAGGTCGAAGATGAGAGATATCGGAAGCAAAAGAAACCACAACCACAGTTTGAAAGAGGAAACAGCTACATTTTCCAGATAAAATATTTAAAAACCCATTCTGTGCGGGTCTGAATGTTTCTGGGTATTATTGCCAAGTTGTTTTGAAAAGGATGCCTTTAGAACGAGTGCGTGTGTGTTTTGAGAAACCAAACCATAGAGTATGACTATGAATGCAACTTGTTCATGTGATTCAAGGAAAAAAAGGACAAAAGTACCTCAATTTCCTTACAGCCCTACATTTCATGAAGACTATGATGCGGATAAAAACTAAATTAAAAAATTGTGAGTGGTTGGAGAAAGAACTCGCTCAACGACAGAGAACTGGACTACAAGCAGCTTTGGTGTGCACCATTACAAAGAGATGCAGCCTGGGAAATTACTCTACACCTAAACAAGCCAACTACTAAACACAATGCAACAGTGGAAACTACAAAGCTAACGATGTGAGCGCTCAACGGGAGCTTACAGGGCGACATAACTCGGCTGTGTGATTCGCCAGATGTTCCGTCAGAAGTCAAAGTCTGGTTTAACAAAGGTGGTGAGGAGAAGGGGGGGGGGGGGGGGGGCAGTCAACAACCAAAAAGACTTAAGAGTCACATCAGTGACCATCAACAGTAACGAGCTAGTGTAACAGATTTAACCACTGTGATGCACAAGAACAGAGTGAAATGGACTAGTAGTACTCAAAATCATCACAGGACCAGTTAAGCGACCAGCGGCGCTCCGTTAGCTTAAAAACACATCTTACACCAGAACAGTGGTTCTAGTACTGAACTGCAGCCACTAGTGAGACAGCTCTGCTGTCCTAACCTAAAGGCGCTAGCACTCTCCAGCTAGTGCCATGCAACATCCAAAATAAAGCTGAAAAGCAAATAAAGAAATCAAGTTGAATATCCCTGTGCTGAACGTGTTTACTGATGGCAATGATGCAGGAACTTTCCCTCCGATGAGCTCTCAATCCTTCATTCTAGGCATTATTATCAACATTCAACTCCTCCAATCAACCCGTCAAGACAACGTCTCACCATCATGATTTCTACAGAGGATTTAGTTTGTGATGGAAATATTATTTGGGGGCAAAAAATATATATATTGAGTACAAGTAAAAAAAAAAACAATGTAGCAAACATAACACCGTCTTAGAATTCATGATTTACACATCAAAACACAATTCATTATCTTTTTAGAAAGGAAACATGAGATACATCTTTTATTCACACTTTACAAAAAAGCTAGCCTTTAAATCTACTACAATACTAATGCCATTCAGGAAAAGTAAGAATCAAACTGGACACATTGGTTTCCATTAGAGAACAAAATAAAAGTTAAAAGACAAACATGTAGGGGGAAACAAAGGGACGAGAAACCTTGATCTGAGGACTAAACGTACACTTCCTATTTACTCGCTTCCCTCTCGCTTTAAAAAATGTCATTTCAACATATACATTAAAGTAAATTCGATCTTTATTCGCTAAGATGACGGACCGGAGAGTGAGGGGAGCTACATCTCAATCAATCAAGCGCTCATCACCCGGTGGATTTTCATAAAAGCATGTCTGTCGAATTAATTCTTTTTTTTTTTTGTTGTTGCGACATCTACAAATTTCATTCATCGCAACATTCCTGTCTGGCTTTCAGAGAGAAATAGCTGAGCTCACTGTCCCTCATCCCTCGCTCGTCCAATAAGCAGAGCAAAGTGGGCCTTCCACCTTCTCCAACGCAGAGGTAGGGGGTCCACAGATGGCACTAGTGACGAGGGGAAGAGAACTATACAGAGTGGTTGAGCAAAGGGGTGTTAAAAAGACACGGCTTGAGTAATATAGTGGGGTAGGGGAGGGCTGAGGTTGGGCAGTTGAGGGGTATAGGGCGATGGACAGGCGTAGGAGATTTAGATTTCATGGCCTTGGAAAGGAGCAACGGGAGAGATATTTCGGGGGTTCTGGCCGTGGAGCTGTGCTAAGGTACAAATAGGGATCAAACAATCAGAGCGAGTGGATTCAACAAAGGTTACACATCCTACTGGTGTTCCGTAAGGAGGGGAGAAAGCATACCTGATTACTAGAGAGCTCAATGAATAGGAAGAATATACACATCATCATAACATTGTCACAGCTCATAAAAAAGGAAATCAACATCAGCAAAAACCAATAAAAGGACATAAAATCTTCACAAATGTCTCAACAGTATTTAAAAATAAAAGGAGAAAAGGTTGTTCAGGCGTTCGTCAAATGTAAATAGTGCAAGACAACGACAACTGCTACAGTGAGGCACGATGTTTTCTTGTACATGTGGGATTAATAGAAGTATGGGTCACACGTCACTAGTGGGAGTGTGTGTGTGAGATGTATCGATGAACAGATGTGGAGTCACTGGTGGGCTGCGACTCATCCTTGCGTGTCCTTTAATCTGAACTGATGGCAGCAGTGTGGATCAATGGCTTCGTTAATGGGTGAGAAGCAACAGGCAGACTACTCTGTGGTCTATTTACAATTGCAGCAATAGGCCGGCATATCAAATCAACAGCAGGGGGAGAGGAAAATAATAAAAATACCGATACATCAATTACAGCTAATATCTAGGGAGTGCAAAGTTGTGACAGTGAACGCCTTGAACAACCTCTTCTTACGTCTTTTGTACAAGCTGGTAATATCAATTCATCTCAACATTAACTGGATAAAAATTTAGCCATAGTTTACAATACAATCTTTTTTTTTTTTTTTTTTTTTCTTCAAATCTGATCATAATTTACTCTTAGTACAAAAAAACGCCAGAAAACAGGTCTTTTGTGGTTCATATACAATCATGTAAAGACCGAGTCTAGATTTCTATTCTGTACAAACACTTGTGGGAAAAACCACGGCTTTGTGTATGAATTCATGGCTGGGGAAAGTCACTACTGGCCTCCGAGACAGTGCTACAGATCTGCCTGCAAATTACCTGTGTTGTGTGTTGAGTTGTGTGTGTGTGTGTGTAAGCTTGCATGTGTGGAGTTGGATGGCAACTCCAGACAGTGAGAGGAATGCTGGTTGTTACTCCTGTGTATTAGTCATCACTCGCTCTCTGCCTAAAAGCAAATCGAGACAAAGAAAAAGATTTGTGAAAGCCCCGTATCGCTTTGCCCATCAGCCTAAATCCCGTGACCAGAAATGGGGGTACGTGGGCCACATGGGCCCCTTAGCACAGGCCTCGCCTCACAACTATACAAGCTGGGGTTAAAAACAAGATGGTAGCTGCCCTCAGTTTCTCGCCATATCCTTCCTTCACAAATTAACACTACATACAGCCCGAGGGAAACCGGGCGAATGCAGTTCTCGGGACATCTGTGGGATTGGTGGCTAACGCACCAGGGCCGGGGTCAGAGGTGGAGACTATCTTGTAGCACCGCGGGAGGCCGTGACCACACGAAAAGGCCTCAGCACCTCAGAATGACAGCGGGAAATCTCACCTCATGCAAGCTGCGCTACATCCATCTCCAGGGCCGCTTAACTACCAGCTAAAGGCTGATCCGACCCAGCAACATCCGACTCAACTGATAAGTGAATCCTAAAAAGAGACTGAGAAAGTACGCCGGCTGCCCGGGGGAAACAAGCCGGAGCCAACGATGGAGGTCCGAGACTGACGAGTCTGCTGTCGATGCTGGTTTCAGATTTATACAGGACAGACAGACGGACAGACAGACGGGCAGACCACCAGCTAGGGAACGTCGTCCCCTCAGCCACTTCTCAGCTTCCCCGCACTCTAAAACCAAACGGTGGCCCATGCGACCAATCTGAATGAGCTACCATCCCCTGTAGTAGGAAAGACCGAAGCAAAGTGGGTGGGTGGGTAGATGGGTGGATTTTGAGGAGGAGAGGGAGTCCAAAACACAAAATATGATACACGAACAGGACTGAATCAAGCAGTTAAAAAAAACAAAAAAACAAAAAAAACGGAGAAAGAAAAATATAGATTATCTATAACATTATACGAAATCCCTGTCGGCCAGACCTCACTGTACGAATATTTTACAGGTTGTGTATTTGTCTTCCTCCTCCGGTGTGGTGGAGGGAAGAGCTGGTAGTGGGAGGGAGGAGGGTCTGAACGGGAGAGGCAGCTTTCCCCGGTGACGTGGCGGGGGACTCACTACCTGCGTGCAGGCAGGTGGAGCCCGTTGACCTGGGGGGGCAGATTGGGCAGGAGGAGCTCCAGCTGGCTGAAGAGGGAGAAGTGGTCGGAGGGGATGTGGGGGTGTGGGCAGCCGCTGACATTGTTCTCTAACAGCCAGTGGGGGTCCAGGGGGCCCAAGATACCCAGCACGTTCAGGTGAGGCTTGGAGTAGAAAATATAGTCGATGACACCCTGAGGAGAGAAGACAAGGGGAGTCACCTCAAAGCAACACATCCTTGATATCACACTGATAAAGAAGCAGCCGTATTAACCACGACCACACGCAGATCTGTGCCGCCAGTGCACTCACCTTGAAGTCGAAGGTGTAGTTGGTGTAAGGCATCAGGCCGTCCTCGTAAGCGGTCTTCAGCTTGAAGCCGTGGGTGATCCTGCCGTTGGACGAGCTGCTCTTGCCGTTGCAGTTGAATTTGGTGAGGCTGTCGCTGTAACGAAGCTCCTTGAAGTCCTTGTGGGTGCAGTCCACCCCACCAGTACTTAGGTACTCCACCACGCCTGAAGAGAGGGAAGAGATGAGTGGTGGTCTCCATCAGAATGAAGGAAAAGTCAAGCGGCACTTCAAGGTCGCAACAGACCGAGACAAATCAGTTCCTACTATCACCGTGATCCCGCCCGACGGCCTGTCTAGCAGTACGAGCTGTAACATGAACGCAGTTATTCGAGCCGCCCTTCATGGCAAGCCATGCCGCTGTTTGTGCATAGAAACAAGGCAAAATATCAATCTGTGTGATTGTCCTGTCTTTAGTTATTGTGAGGGCTGCAATGGTCGCTGCAGAACACATGAAGCAGGAGAGGCTGAATACCTTTTCAGGACAACTTTAGCTTCAACAAATTTGTCAAAATAACGGATAGATAAACTAGACGCATGCAGATATGGTCGGTAGATATTTCCAAGGTTTTGAAATCAAACATTGTGTGGAAGGTCTTAGTGTAGCGTTTTTCAGGTGTGGGTTTACTTCATGCCAAGAAACTGCCAAAACATTACCACCGCATATAATGATTCATTTCACTGTTGATTAGTCTGCAGATTATTTTCTGCATTGACTGTTTTATAAAAATATAAAAACCATAGTTTGGAGCAGACGATTAATCGGCCGATATCCACCATCCCCAGAAATGAACAATCATAAACTATATTACCAAGTGACATCCAAGTTAAAGTAATAAATACCTAAATAGATGTATAAATCTGTAGCTGAACATCAAATAACTACAATTTATTTTTAGAAACAGAAGAGTGAGAGTGAAAGGTTTATCAGCAGTCTGTCTTTTGGTCGTGCTTCACTCCGATCGTCGTTCTTATTAAATCAGTCTTCTGTCAAATGGAATCATTAGTAAGAGAATTTCCTGGAGTGTGATTTGATGGATTACATTGCTGAAATATGTTCTATTTATTTACAACGAGCAATGCGTTGTTCTGTGAGTTACGACTGGCAAAGATTGGTAGATGCCTCTCTTAGGAACCATTCATGGAGGATCCTAAAGTGTGCGATTTCATCTTACATTACATTACATTACAGTCATTTAGCAGACGCTTTTATCCAAAGCGACTTACAATAAGTGTATTCAACATCGGTTTTCGAGAGAACAACTAGTCACCAGAAGTAATAAGTGCATGTCCCTACCTCAAACAAGCATCTAAGAGCATAAACCAGAGCCAACGTACAGTGCAGAAACAAAGGAATGCAATAAGTGCCACAAGCTAATATAAAAAAAATAAGTGCAATAAGCTAGTATGAATACAGTAGATGCTAGGTAAGTGCTAAGCGGAAGGGTAGGCCTTCTTGAAGAGGTGAGTTTTCAGCCTGCGCCGAAAGATGGGCAGCGACTCTGCCGTCCTGACGTCAGTGGGGAGTTCATTCCACCACTGAGGGGCCAGGACAGAAAACAGCCGCGACCGGGTCGATCGGCCGCAGGGACCTCTGAGCGACGGGACAACCAGTCGCCTCGAGGCAGCAGAGCGAAGAGGTCGGGCCGGGGTGTAGGGCTTGACCATGGCCTGGAGATAGGAAGGAGCTGTTCCTTTCACTGCCCTGTAGGCTAGCACCAGAGTCTTAAACTGGATGCGGGCTCTTACAGGTAGCCAGTGTAGAGAACGGAGAAGGCAAGTTGTGTGGGAGAACTTGGGGCGATTGAACAACAGGCGAGCTGCAGCTTTCTGGACAAGCTCCAAAGGTCTGATGGCCAGCGCCGGGGCTCCGGCGCTGGCCATTCTTGTGAATGGACAGTTACATGGCTGGATTATCTGGACGGGAGAACGCCAAATTGTCAAGTAAGTTTAAGATAACGTCTGTGGGGAGTAATAAACTGAAGATATGACACACATACCACTTGTCAGTTTGCCGGTGCAATAAGGCTATATATTAGGGGTGCAACGGATCACAAACCTCACGGTTCGGATCGCGGTTCTTGAGTCACGGTTCGGATCATTTTTCGGATCAACAAAGAAAAGGGGAGGAGACAAATATAACTTTGCTTTCCATTTATTAATTAAAGAACTTCAAGAACACTTAAAGAAAATAACTTTGGGCTATAGTCTAACATGAAAACTAAAAATATTGAAGATGTCCAATTTGAAACAAATGAAATAAATAAATAAAAATAAAACATTCAAGAATCCTCAACTCTGTTAAGTTTAAGTGCAACATGAGGTATGTTGATACCCTCGTCCTTTGATCAATACTGAAAGAAAGAAACAGCCAGTGAGCTAGCTTTCACTGTTAGACTGAACTGCTCGGCAACAACTTGGGTCTATGTTTACTTCCTGTCAGGTGTCATTCAAATATACAATAATGTTTACCATTACCATTATTTTCAAAAAGATGAGAATATCTACATTGCCTGGGGAGAGGGTAGAGTAGACCTTTCTGTGGTGACTGTAATATTACTATTGGGCCTGTCTAGCTTCCACTCTGCTGCTTCTGTCAGCACCTGCCCCAGGTGTGCGTCTGTGTGACTGTCACAGAGGGGGCGTGTCTGCAGCACCGGACTATGACTCTCCACTCCGCCGTGGTGAAAGCAGTCAGTCTTTTCCTTCTCATAGAGGCCTGAAACAGCTTCACACTGAAGTGGGTGCGTGAGTGGATTTCGTAGCGTGGCTCAAGCTTTTTAACCAGATTTTGAAATCCTTTGTTTTCTACAACGGAGTGTCCCCCGTCGCTGACAGACGGGATGGTGTCTCTTCATATGTGTGGACATGCCGATGTATTGCCGTTATCGTGTGTCTTTCTCTTTAAATAATGCCTATATACCGTAACGGTTTCGTCCACCACCCTTATCTGTCATAAGTTACAGGGAAGACAAAATGCTCCCAAACTTGCGATTTAAATGACGCCGGGGGCTTCTCAAGTTCCTCCGCTCGTCATGACTTTCGCCGTTAAATGGTTCTAACCTGCGCCGTTCACGTGAACACACTACTGCTTTATACCTGTTCACTGACATTCTGCATTGATATCCGGGGACTTGTTACTTGAAAAGGAACAGCAGCAGTGAAACTTTATTACACACTATGAAGAAAATAAATACTCAATTGATCCGCGGTTCACGAGTGATCCGAACCGTGAGGGGTGATCCGAACGGATCACGGATCGATCCGTTACACCACTACCATACATACAATACAATCTTTAAAAATATAGAGTCATTTTGGTTATTTTTGGGGGTAGTTTGGGTGCTCATTCCTTTTTTCTTGTTAAACTGACAAAGCAGCCATGAAGGACAGACCTGCTTATCCAGAGAAGTTTTTGAACACATCGTTAGGGAAACAACCTAAAGGATTACCCGTCACCGTTGTAGAATCTTCAATGTACAATCAAACGAACCCCTGCGGTCAGATAACGTGTCGCTCCATTAGCCTCGCGTACTTACCAGAGTCGGGCAAGGAGTTGAGGTCAGCGCACAGCACCAGTGGAATGGCGTTGATCTCCCCAGAGACAGAGGACAACTTGAGGCTGCGTGTGGCCTTGTCCACTATGTTCTTCACCTCCGACAGGAACATCATGGTCTGGACCAGCTTGACGTCGGAGTACTCCGGGTCCCAGTGCATGTGGGCGTTGGCCACCAGGAGCAGCTGCTTCTCCATGCCGTGGAGGGACTTTCCAGCTGAGAGGAGGGAGAAAAGCAAGCAGGGAGATGTGACGCGGGCAGGAATTCCAGCTAATGAAATACACAGCCCCAAGAATTCATTCATGGAGCACCTACAATCCTTAGGTAAGAGAGTTTCCGACCACAGTCGATTCAGAATTAGCAGGACTAGCCAATCGTATTTGGCCAAATAAGAAGTCCCACAGATGAGCACAGAGTGTCTACTCACAGGAGGCCTCCATCATCTCTTTGCGGACCTCGAGCAGCGTCGCTACCCCGATGTTGTCCTTGGTCATCACCCTGTTCAGCATCGCCTCCGAGCCCTCGGAGTTAGCCATGGCCAGCTGGTTGAACTCCACTGTGTGCTTCTGCACTGCGCTGAACCTGGAGGTCAACAGGAGGAGGGAAGAGAAGGCTTAAGGTTTGTAAGCAGTGTCGGAGATAAGTTCATGAAAACAAGCTTCCTTTATGATGCGCTGCAAACAGATCCTGGATCAAGTCTGAAATCACACGTTGTCTCAGTTTAGGACATCTGGAATTTCTTTTTCAAATAATCCTATTTGAAAAAATGAAATTCGCTTATTTTCAACTTTATCTCTTCTTTCCAATTTATGTATATAGTGTGAAAAACACCTGCAGTTATAAGTTTTATTTTTGTGTTAGTGTGACCGCTACATTACAGTTTACCATGTTTTGGCTGACCGTGATATTTAGCCGGAGAGAGGCCACTCAAGGCTGCTAGCATGTGGCATGTTTTACGACGAGTTATTAAGACAATTAAGCCTCTTAGTTCGGAGTCAAAGAGAAACGTAAATTCAGAAGGTGTACTGTTGAACGTTTAGGTGGAAGAATATTTTCTTCAATGACGTGATATGAGTTTATTCTCTATATTTATCAGCCAAAGTGAAATCGCTGCTCGTGCAACGCATCCTTGTACATGTGGGTTCCAAAGCACGAGAGCTCAGCTTTTTGTCCATAACTAAAAGCTAGCAAGCCAGTGACAAGTGAGAGCTGTTATTATGTCTTGTCCATGTCCAGTAGCCCACCAGTACATTGTAAACACAGATATAGGCATGAAGAATAAAATGTAATGATAGTTAGAATTTATTAAGTTACAGATTAGGACAGCAATGAATTGCTTCAGTGACAGGAAGACTGGATTTTTCTTATCTTCGGAACTTAAGAGAAGCAGTTATCGAAATATCTAAACTAAGCGGAGCAATCTTCAGGCTCAAAGGTACTGCAGCTGTGTCCTTCAATTGCTCATGCATGACAACACTTTTAATCATGTAGGCTATTGTATTATGTATTCAATTAGGTCTTTTTTCCAGCTAACCGACTTTAACAGAGACTAACATTGTTCTCCCAAAGCTCTGAGAAGCTCCTCGGACTCACATTTAGTTAATTGGTAAAACTTGATGCCGCTCAATATTGGAGCAAGAAAGCAAGCAGAAGTCTGACATAGTGCAGCATGATTTAGGTAAAGCTATAAGATTGATGACATGCAGTAAAATACATTTTTACGAGAGTGCAAATTAAAACCATTCAACTTATGGTGACTTATCTGCTTCAATAGAACGCAGAGATCAGCACTGCCAGCTGCTGTATGGACTAAACCTCAGCCTTCTATGTGTTTAAATTAATGTCAAATACATGATTTTTTTTTTTTATTGCAGGCTAATAAGTCACATGAATGCCATCAGGTTGCATTGTTTTTACCTCAACAACACTAGAAGCTGTTATCCAATATCAAAACTCTACAACAATTCATTCTGTTTAATCTCAGATAATTAAGTTTATGTTATGATTTACATATAAAAAGAAAAACGATTTGTCATTATTTAATGATATCACTTATTAAAAACTGGACTGATGTTTTTTTCATGTCGTCTTGGCAGAGTACCCAAACAATTTAGCATCGTATTCTCGTAGTCAGGACAGCTGAAAGCAACAAAATCAATGCAGCAAAAGCAGAGATAGTCTTTTTTATTCCATGTCTCTTTCTTGCACCTTTATTACCTACAACATGTCCAGCAACAGTTTAGAGATTCTGCGGTTATGCGTGCAGCTGCTAACAAAGCCTCAGGATGCAAGCAGACACGAGTAGCAGCTACAGAGGTCTGACATCTTTGTTACTCCACATCAGCCGATTTCCCATTTTCAACTTGAGGAATCACTTAATGAAATGCATTAGCCTTAACTCGGCTCTCTGTGGAGCCACAAAATGCTTCATACAACTTTTTCCCCTACATATGCAATAGTACTTGAGAAAACCTGGAAACAGACTTTAATGTGCGAAACCCATGTTGTGCCCCTTTAATGGAAATCAACATTAACAGCTCAGGTTCACTGACCACAACAACAATCTTCAAAAGTGCTTTCTCACATAACGCCCCACCAATGTCGAGGGGCAGAAGTGTGCTGGATATTGTAAGTAGCTATGGCTGACTCATAAAAGCACCACTTTCATATTCCACAAACAAACGCAAGTTTCTCAAAATATGGATACAAAATTCAGTACTCAAATCGATGTGCTACGGTATAAAAAGAGCCCGTTTTGAAGATTGCCATCAATGTCAACCCCCAATATTCTGTCTGAATGCAGACGGCTTGTGGTTTCACAGCTGTGACAGTGACATCTGATGGCTACAACAAAGAGACCTGCTAGTTTGCAGAATAGTCAAACTGGTTAGGTAGGGTCAGCAGTGGTGGTTCCACACCGCTCAACAAAATCAAGACACCGTCAACCGCAATTAAAAACAAAGAAAGCACAGGTTTCAGTTTCCCAGCATTACAGATTTGAGTGAAATGCGTATACGGTCATATCTAATTTCTTTGTTCAAATTATTGCTAAATAGAGGAAAAAAATCTTACAACTATAAATACACAACAAAAACACTTTATAAGTCACTTAAGCAGCAATATTAGGAGCTATCCCAACTATCCTCATGCAATATCAGATATGAAGTTATTAACTGGATTCGGACTTGGATAAATAAATAAAATCAAAAAATGATATTTAACGTTAAGAAGATTAATCAAATAATTGTATGTCCTAATTCTATTCAACGAGATATAAAGGACAATGACTGCAAAAATAGTGAGTACATACTTTTCTGTTTTGTAGAAAATCGCACAACCATCCACGTGTTTACGGTCCGACTCCGACATAGTCCTTGCTCGTGACTTTGCACTGAAGAAGCCTTCGTACCCCTGCTCCTTCAGCTCGGGCAAGAAGAAATTGTAGTACTGCTCCGTCTCAACTTCCTGTAATCAACGAGAAACGGGTCAGGATGGGCAACAGGAAAGATTGACAGCCACTCATGGATAACAAACACCGCCTTCCGAAAAGAACAAAAGAAATTTGTATACAAGACTGGTGAACAAAAAGAGCATTTATTGGCGTGCATAAGCTGTGGCTTTTATTGTGTCGACTTGAAGCGTAGTCAAAAAACATCTTGTTGGATTTGCATTGATAACAACATTTAGTTCACTTCAGTGGAAACCTGAAGACACGCTTTGACGTCCATCTCTCACCTGCAAACTGATGACGTCCGCATTGCAGCCCATTATCTCCTGCATGATGGATTTCTTCCTGTACTCCCAGTTTAGAGCCCAAGAGGGGCAGTAGCCGTATAGCTGACGCGTGGCATACTTATCACACAGCACGTTGTAGCACATCACGGAGAACAGTGCTGTGGGAAGAAATGGACAAACAGGACGGAACTTAGAATTGCTGGAGAAGCTGATGATTTATTGCCTCAGATATTTTTAGGAGGGGACGTTTCCAAAGTTGTTTAATTACTAGTCTTAAATTTAAATGACCATAATAAAGTCTAGCTCAGTGCTGTATTATTTCTTCCTGTCTATACATGGAAAAACATTTATCTTACGCAGCATTCGGTAAACAAGGTAAATTCTATTCCACTTCAAAAGAGAATTTTGGCAACACATCCAAATAGATTTTGTGTGTGTATGAATGAGTGGTTTTTGTTGTTGTTGTATTTATTGATTTATTTCTCCCAAAATTCTGTATAGAGGCACAATTTGACATAAACTTTGGTTGGTTGTGTCATCTGTTAAAGAGCATTAACCTCGGGTATGTCGTCCTTACCTGAGGCCCGTGTTCGGTCTGGTTCCTGGAGGGAAATCCATGACCGGGCCGGGGGCTGCTCTGTTGGTACTGAGCAGAAGGAGAAAAAATGTTTTAATATGGGGGACAACATGAACACAGATGTCAAACAATTTAGTTAAAGGTCCTGTAAGCTGTTGGGTTCACAATTTCACCACCTATATCTATTGACGACATTTTTGGGGGAAATAAAAACTGGCAATATGCAATTCCTGTTCCGGTCTCAGAACTGCCAGAGAGAGGGGAAGGGGGGGGGACTCACTGCGCTTGATAGCCCCTGCCAGATTGTCTAACAAGTAGTTGAGCAGTCTCCGCGTGCCATCAGGTTCCTGGTAGAGGCTCATAATTTCTTGTGCAAGTGGGTTTCCTGGTGAAGGAAAAGCAAAAGTGGGCTGAATCATTGCTAAGAGAACAATGGGATTTCAAGGCTAGAATGGCTACAAAAATATGATTGATAAGCCACTCACCTTTCAACCCCAGTGTTTGTAACTGAAACAGTTTCCCCAATTCAAATGGCAGAACTCGCAACTGGTTGTTATTTAAAAGCAGTTCCCTGTGGAGGACATAGGGGAATTTGATTATTAGAAACCAGCCCTCCTGAGAAACAACCATCTTTATTGCCGTTGACAAACAGTATTTGCCTACGCCATGCTTTCCTTCTTCAGACTGTGTTAATGTGAACTTAATGTGGAAGAAAATTGGCAGGTATCTTGTGAATCTATGATTGATTGAAAAAACACATGTTGTCATAATGGGTAGTACCGGTGTGTAGCACGTGTGAGAGTTTAAGATCAACCCTGTGACAGCTGTACCTGAATTATGGGTTAATTATAGCCTAAAATTACTAACCTGAGAGATACCATGTTGCCGAGCTCTGACGGCAGGCTCCTGATCTTATTGGATGAGAGATCCAGGTACACCAGGTTGTGTAGTTTGGCAATGTCTGGCGGGATGCGTGACAGTGAGTTGTCACTAATGTGGAGGGCAGTAAGATGGGTGAGAGACCAGAGGGCTGTGCTGAGACTCCTTACTCGGCCTGCAGTGACGGTGGGAAAAGAACACGTACAGGAGAATTAAATTCAACTCTCCAATTATTTACTCCCCTCGCAACAAAGCAAAAACATGGAACAACTTGTTTCCCATTGGTGTGAATGGGTCAACACTGGGTTGAATGATTTCACAATAGTTAAGATGATGCTTGTGCATAACTGTAGGACCGCATTAATTTCCCGGAAAACAAGAAAACATGGACAAACAGAATCACGTTAAGACTGTTGATTACACCCACCATGTTGCCTCTCCAGTGTAAAACTATTTTACAGTGACCTTTTTCAAACCTAGCAAAACACAGTTCAGAATTTGAGCTGTGATGATTCGTCAATTAATCAAATTTATTAACAGAAAATAAACTAACAACTTCAACAATGGACAAATCCTTAAATTGATTTGTGAGGGATAATGCCTATCATAAACTGGTCCCTGCATCTGTTCTGGTTAACATGTGGATATATGATGATTGAGTTTCCTATAAACTATATTTAATATCATTGAGTTTTGGGCTGTTGGTCAAGCAAAACAAGAAATCTGTTGATCTGGGCTCTGTGAAACTGATGAACATTCAACACTATTTTCTGACATCTTTATGGGCCAAGCAGGTAATCAAGCGTGTAATTGGCAGATTAATTTATAATGAAAAATAATCTCTACCAGCCTTACAAGGGACTGTAGCTACAATTAACAGTGACAATCGCCTTTGACTTAAATAATCAAATGAATGATTCCTGGTGCAGTGCATGCTGGGTCGCTCTTACAGTGGGCATTTTAATAGAACAGAACCATGTGCTATTCCTAAAATGACATGTCAAAATGTCTGCTGTGTAAAAGGCCTGTCACATGTGCCCAATAGGGTTTGGGTTCTGAAAGGTAGATACACAAAACACTACTTTACCTACTAAACTAGGAACTCGCTGAAAATACTCACCGCTGATTTCCAGCTCAGCCCAGTATGACTTCTTCCCGTTTGTTGCCTCCTCAGTAGACATTATTGTGTACATCCGCCTGGGATCCGGCGGGTCATATTTTTCCTTGGGCATTCCTATAACACTGCAGAGATCATTTTGATTTACAATATCATCCATGGACAGAGTCAAAGATCTCCTATATGCCATCAGTTGAACGACATTTAAGGAATTTAGTCCTTCAGCTAAAGCTGGAATACTGATTTAGGTTACAGGAAGTGTACACTTTAGCTCATCGGGTAACCACATGTGACACATTTTAAAAGGCTAACGTTACCATATGGACACATGTTACCATATGTACACACGTTGACACGTTTTTAATTCAGATATTAAGTGATACATTACTTACAACCGTTTATAATACTATACAATTTACTTTAAACTGCTTTCTTTAGAGACTGAGATTTCAGAGTTAAGTTACATAAAAGCAACATTAAGGTAGTAGCACATTCCATGCTGAACTTAGCAAACTAGAACAGAGTAAAGCTTTAATTAACCTTTGGCGAATATCTGAATATAAAACTGCATTAAGAAAACGAGTAAAAATAGCTACCTCTAGCTAAAATTAGACGATTGTTCCTCTCGTTGTCGCTAACTCATTAGCCTAGCTTAACCTAAATAGGTAACGTTAGCTATCAAACTATACATAACAAACGTTAAATAGCTAAACGCTAGCTTGTTTGCTAACTAGCAGGATAGTAAACGAACACGCGACGTTAGTGATATTGTGATATTAGTTAACTGGCTTTAACGTCATTTGCGAGTAGGTTAGCTAAAAAGAAGCACAAGTATATTAAAGGATACTGCACAATTTCTGTTTACATAATAGCAAAGCACTGACTTGCGCATTAACACAAGGCCACAAAAAAAGCGCATTAGTTAGCTACCGCTAGCTAGCCTCCAAAAGCAAGAATTGGCTACTATGTTGTAAACTGAGAGCGAAATGAGCTCACTACGCGACACAATGCTGGGTTTGCAAGAAATTGCGAGCTATTTAGTATAGCTCGAGGTAGCTTGTTAGCTCAAAGCTAACAGATCTCAATTACTCGAAGCTGAGCGACTTCCTATCAGATAAGTCCTACTTTTAAAAAAACGACCACGGCGCTTTAAACGTCCAAATACGATTGCGGTGAAATGTCTGAGAACTGTTCAGGTCGAATCGGAATGATTGCTGTTTTTCATACCTGCAAGAGCATACCAAATCGCGAGGACGACTGCGTGTTCTCTTTTGTTTTCTAGCTACTTCTCACCCGTTTCCGCTGCTGTATCATGGCGACTGAGGGGATTTTTTTTTTCTCCCTGTCGATAACAGCGCGTGATCCTATTGGTCAGCGCGCAGACGGCCCAACCAGCTGTTGAACCAGAGTAAATAAAATCCTAAAAATGATGAGTTGATGGACCAAGTTATGGATGGATGGAATGCCACAGTTCAATTTACTGTGGCTTATTTACAAATGATGCATAGTTAGCAGACTATAGTAATGCAGTCAAAGTAATGACGTAATGGTTGCATTTGTATGGCGATCCAAGGAAGATTGCGCTCATTGATAAACTGATGCCTTTGATAATAGGTAATTAAGAGATGCCTGATATCAATATATTTTTACTTCATAAAACACAAGGCACGGCCTTTATTTAGAATACAATAATTGAACAAGACAATTCATACAAAAATATAAATATTAATTTAGTACAGTCTTTAACATTTCATTCAAGAAACAGAGAACAAGTCTTTTATTTCAACACTGGCAGACATCTAGCAGGTGATCCTGCAGATAAGTGAGGGACTCTTCCACATGGAGAGGTAAGGCTTGGCCGAGGTCCGCCTGGGATCTGGACAGGAAGACCTCCATAGCTTCACGGATGGCGGGCTTGGATATCATATCATCTGGCTTGTAAACCAAGTTGGCAAAACTGCCTCTTTGGTCAGAGACTGAGTTGCACAGATAGCCTGGGTATAACAGATGAAACAAGTTAAACCAAAATGGGCTTATTGCTCTTGTTAAAATGTTTTAATATTCAGGGCTATGGTACATCTGGTATCAGTTAGTGAAAGTTAATATAACCCATGTCGTAAAGGCATTCTCAAGGATAAATAATATCTATGGATATCAGTGGTTAAAAGACTATCACAAATATACTTAATATTTAACGACAATACAAACATTTTAATAGAGGTGACTGTGAGTCAAAACAATCAACACATACATACAAAAGGACAGAGCACAGGAATGGCAAAAAAAGTGAATAAAGTTCCCTATTATAATTATATCTAAATTTGGCATATAGCGTAAAATAAATTCATTCATTTATTCAGTAGAATATTTGCACAATAGTGACCAGAGATGAACCAAATACAGAAATAGAGAATTGGTAAATTATAGTAAGTAGGAAGGAAAGGGAAAGACATTTGACTATGTGACCAGGAAAGTCCAAGTCTTGTTTAATCATTTTAACCACAGTAAGCAATTTTCTTTCTCTGCTGTACAAAAAAAAACGATTCCAATAAAACAGCTCAGTACAATCCCAGATGGTGTCCCACCACATATTGCACATTTACTGGGATCTGAGGTTTCTCACGAGCTCCAAACACCGTCTGCTTAAAGTCAGCAGGACACTGGAGAGCTGTTCTAGTCAGTACGGACGTTGGTTTTGATTCTGACCAGATCACCTCACTCACCTTATGTATTTATGTATTTCTTTAGAATTTATTGAAGAAGAAAGTTGATCATGTTTTGTATAATAAGCATGTTTCATCATTCTGAGAGAAATTCCCATCAAATTATGGAAAGGAGAGCAGTTACACACTCGTAGCCACAATGCACAAACTATTTATTTATTGATATTAACAAAGTTTCGACATGACAGTCTTTCTCAGGGTACCGTGAAGAAACGTTGGTAATCCCATTTAATCGTTTGTGCATCGTGGCTACAGCTAGCTGCAAATACTGTTGCACAGTTTACTGGCATTTACCAACATTTCACCTTTCATCGCTTTGTTGTAGCTGAGCAGCAACATCCAGAGAAGATGGACCAACTCTTCCCACCTCTGCCACCGTTCAGTACCATCCTGGAGGATAAGTGTTGGATTGTAAATCACATATGTTAACACAACTACATCTTGTGAAGAGCAACAGCTGACTGATTGATTGACTGAGTGATATTCACCGAAGGGTCTGGTGTCAGAGTGCAGTACTTTAGAAAGTGAAGCAGAAGACTGAGCGACATGGGCAGAGGGGTTTTCAGTGGGCATGCATAGTCCAACAGATGTTCCAACAGCTTACATCTCAGCAGCTTGCTCTGCAGGCTCTCCAGCAACAACATCCTGCGCGTCAGAAACAGATTAGTCCGCGATAGCTCCGAAAACATATTTCAAAAAGTTCAATTTAAAAACCTTCATGATCATTTTGTGACTCCATTTAAATGTATTAATCCTTTAAATAAATAATGACATTGATTGCCACGCATTTGATTTTTTTTGTTAATGATATTATACAACTCGTCTCAAATTGAATATTTAAAGGCAAACTATGTTAATTTATGAATAATTTACTGTACGTACCAATTATAATTGACAATTTCAAAAGTCTATGAATATTCCAGTGGCACAAAACCACAGGAAAAGGTGATCTTTGTATATTAAAGAAAATAGTTTCTTCCGCTCACTTCAACTTTCCATTCATGATGAAGCAAAACCGGCTCATCTTGCCTCCCTCACTCGACTCCTCTGTCCTCCTCCTCACCTGTGTGCTCGCAGAGGTATATTGCTGATGAGCATATGGAAGAGCTCCTGGGACAGCTTGACGGAGTTTAGAGCTGGAGAACGGTCCACCTCAAGAGCCAGGGACAGCATCCTCTGGAGGATGGACACCATTCTGCACGGGTCAACGGCACAAAAACTTAAAATGTGGGGAAAACGGGCATAAAAGCAGCCATAATGATATATTCATGCATAGAACAATTCATTATAAAAAAATTAAAATAAACTATTTAAGAATGTGTGATTGACCTGACTAGTTCATCTCTCGCTCTGGCTGCTTCTCTAGTCTCTCCACACTCTGTTGATTTCATAATGGCAGAGAAGAGCCACTTGATGACCTCCCTGGAAAACAAATAAACATCCACATTATTATCACAAATAAAAAGTATGAATTAAAAACTTTACTATTTTTAATCTATGAACATTAATGTGATCAGCCTAGCATAGAGTGATGTGCAATATTATGTTGTATATGTCATAAAGTAGCCTTTATGACAACGTGAGTTTAAATGTTACGTCTTCTCTTGAACCCTCAATTTCTTAAGACAGCTGTGAGTTTTGTTCACACCAAAGAGGTGTTTTTTTTGGGCAATCATCCAATAACATGCAACATTAACAGAGAATAGCAGTGCATTTAAAATCAAACGCCACTGTTGAGACACAAGTAAAAGTGCATAACAGTATGAAAGTCAGTGCGTAGGAATGATCATTTGTGTGGGAAGTTTACAGGTTTTGATCCCCTGAACTAAACATAAACATTTTCAACACAAAAAATAAACAACACGTGCACCTGACACGAGGGAACTGCAGATCACACGACAATGTTGCCTTGGCAATGGAGTGGTGGAGTGCAGAGATGGAGCGTTTGGCCTGCAAGTCGTCCTCCAAAGTCTGCACAATATAGTCCAGGAGCATACGCACAACCGCACATGGATGTCTCTTTGTATGGGAACAAGGAAGCAGGAGAGGGCACAGATAGGGACATGTCAGTGTACTTAGATCACAAAAACAGCTACTCAGCTGTAAGTATATGCATACTACGGCAGAGTGAAAGAAATATCTAAATACTTTTTTTTACCAATGACACATTTTGCTATCTGATATAGTACCTGATCGGCCATGACTGAGGTCAGCAACTCCCAGTCCCATGGCGCTGTGGTACTATCAGCCATGTGGTGTCTGCAATCAGAAAGCAGTTTTAATCTCTAACTCTAAACATGGAAGAGACAAGACGGAAGGAGGGACGTAAAGGACAGATCAATCATTTAAATAGGAAGGCTACGAATAATACATTACTCTTATTCCGAGATCCGCTCACCTCTGTGTCCTCATCAGCAGATTAAAGGCCTGCACGCACAGGTGATGAGGACACTGCAGGTCAAGCAGAATGCCACGCAGCAGGTGGGAAGTGATATCTCTGGGTGGATAGTAACCGGGCTGCAGCAGGTCAGACAAGAGCTGCAAAGTGCCCTCTGGGTAGTTCTCATCGATGGTACTGTAAACCAGGCTCAGGCTCTGATGGCACAGCACCTCTGCAGCTCCAAAACCTTTTTCTTCTTCTTCATTAAGCTAAACAAAAAAGAAAATAGAGTCTGTACATTCCGCCTAGCATATAATCATGTGCAAAGAGAGCAATGGAAACAGAAAGATTTGGAGAAATGTCTCTTACCGGGGCTTGAACTGCTCCAGACATTATTTTCCTGAGTGTAACTGGGCACACAAAGTGCCTGTCCTCTCGACTGGCCACCCTAAAGTCCATATCAAATGAGCTCTCTTTGTTCACTTCGTCTCCGTCACTACCCTCTTGCCAATGAAAAGACACTGGACTGTCAATGCCCAGATCCCCATTGTATGTCCCGGCCCCAGATCTGTCATCCATGTCCTCGTTGGACACTGACAAAAGAGGCTCATTAGGGATGCTCCAGTGCAGGGAGTCAGAGCTGTTTGAGGCCTCATCAGCATTGAGCTCCTCCGATTGCCGTTCAGTCGGACTCTCGGCTAGTGTCTGCTCAGAGGTGGGTGTTGGGTCGACTTGGCTCATAATGTTCGGAGATATGGGATTTGTGTGGGACAGAGAGTCTAGACCAAAATGCTCAGAAGGGTTTGGTCCTGTGGGAGGAGAGTTGGGGAATAAGGGATCAGAGAGATAGCTTTGTCTAGATTCCCCTTTGTCTAGTTCCAGTTGTATCAGTTTGGAGCAGACGACTTCTTCCTGTAAGGAATGCTGTGCTTCATCTTGGGATGACAAATTGGATGTTGGAGGGGGGGTGGGCACGGATGAGCAAAAGTCCTCTCTCTTGTCTTCACGAGTGCTGGGCTCCTTTGAGGTTGCAGCAGAGCCCCCTTTGTCTGAGCAGGGAGAGTCAGCTGGGGTCTGTAGAAGCGGAGATGTTTTACCATTTAACTGTGTGTTCGTAGATGTATTACTGTTCTCTTGCTCTTCGTGTCTGATGAGAGATTCAACCACCGTAGACTCCAGCGAGGGATCCAGGTGGGTACCGTGTGATTCCGTAGTTATCCTTAAATTACTAATGCATTCCGGCGCTTCACTATTATCGTCTAGGTTCAGTGACATTTGTGTGCAATCGTTGTTTAAATAGACGGAACACTTTGATGTTTTCAGTTCTGCAATGTGAGTTTCAAGGAAAGGGAATCGTCTTAATTTTACAATTGCTGTGCGATGATGCGTTTGGTGTTGTGTTTGAGAATCCAAAGGTCTCTTCTTTGGCTTTAGGCTGCAACAGTCCTTCTGTAGTGCAAAAAGAGTTGGGTCTCTTGATGAGCTTTCCTTCAAGTTACAATCCGGTTTGTTTGAAGTTTGATTTGTATTTGTACTTTCTTTTTTCAATCGAGTGTCATCTGGTGGCAAATTCTTTGTCTCCAATATCGTCCCGTGTGCTACGTTGGTCTCAGTCAGGTCTACCACCCTCAAGGCAGAGGCATTTTGTCTTTTGTGTTTCAGCTCTGGGAGAGTCCATCTGGGATCGGTGAGGTCGATATAAAGCTAGAAAAGAGAAAAATAAACAGTAAACAACATGTAATCACAGTTAAGAATGTCATGGCTTCTAAATAAACAGTAAACATCATGTAATCACAGTGAAGAATGTCATGGCTTCTAAATAAACATCATGTAATCACAGTGAAGAATGACATGGCTTCTAAATAAACAGTAAACATCATGTAATCACAGTGAAGAATGACATGGCTTCTAAATAAACAGTAAACATCATGTAATCACAGTGAAGAATGACATGGCTTCTAAATAAACAGTAAACATCATGTAATCACAGTGAAGAATGACATGGCTTCTAAATAAACAGTAAACATCATGTAATCACAGTGAAGAATGTCATGGCTTCTAAATAAACATCATGTAATCACAGTGAAGAATGACATGGCTTCTAAATAAACAGTAAACATCATGTAATCACAGTGAAGAATGACATGGCTTCTAAATAAACAGTAAACATCATGTAATCACAGTGAAGAATGTCATGGCTTCTAAATAAACAGTAAACATCATGTAATCACAGTGAAGAATGTCATGGCTTCTAAATAAACATCATGTAATCACAGTGAAGAATGACATGGCTTCTAAATAAACAGTAAACATCATGTAATCACAGTGAAGAATGACATGGCTTCTAAATAAACAGTAAACATCATGTAATCACAGTGAAGAATGTCATGGCTTCTAAATAAACATCATGTAATCACAGTGAAGAATGACATGGCTTCTAAATAAACAGTAAACATCATGTAATCACAGTGAAGAATGACATGGCTTCTAAATAAACAGTAAACATCATGTAATCACAGTGAAGAATGACATGGCTTCTAAATAAACAGTAAACATCATGTTATTAGAGTGAAGAATGACATGGCTTCTAAATAAACATCATGTAATCACAGTGAAGAATGACATGGCTTCTAAATAAACAGTAAACATCATGTTATTAGAGTGAAGAATGTCATGGCTTCTAAATAAACATCATGTAATCACAGTGAAGAATGACATGGCTTCTAAATAAACAGTAAACATCATGTAATCACAGTGAAGAATGACATGGCTTCTAAATAAACAGTAAACATCATGTAATCACAGTGAAGAATGACATGGCTTCTAAATAAACAGTAAACATCATGTAATCACAGTGAAGAATGACATGGCTTCTAAATAAACAGTAAACATCATGTAATCACAGTGAAGAATGTCATGGCTTCTAAATAAACATCATGTAATCACAGTGAAGAATGACATGGCTTCTAAATAAACAGTAAACATCATGTAATCACAGTGAAGAATGACATGGCTTCTAAATAAACAGTAAACATCATGTAATCACAGTGAAGAATGTCATGGCTTCTAAATAAACAGTAAACATCATGTAATCACAGTGAAGAATGTCATGGCTTCTAAATAAACATCATGTAATCACAGTGAAGAATGACATGGCTTCTAAATAAACAGTAAACATCATGTAATCACAGTGAAGAATGACATGGCTTCTAAATAAACAGTAAACATCATGTAATCACAGTGAAGAATGTCATGGCTTCTAAATAAACATCATGTAATCACAGTGAAGAATGACATGGCTTCTAAATAAACAGTAAACATCATGTAATCACAGTGAAGAATGACATGGCTTCTAAATAAACAGTAAACATCATGTAATCACAGTGAAGAATGACATGGCTTCTAAATAAACAGTAAACATCATGTTATTAGAGTGAAGAATGTCATGGCTTCTAAATAAACAACATGTAATCACAGTGAAGAATGTCATGGCTTCTAAATAAACATCATGTAATCACAGTGAAGAATGTCATGGCTTCTAAATAAACATCATGTAATCACAGTGAAGAATGTCATGGCTTCTAAATAAACATCATGTAATCACAGTGAAGAATGTCATGGCTTCTAAATAAACATCATGTAATCACAGTGAAGAATGTCATGGCTTCTAAATAAACATCATGTAATCACAGTGAAGAATGTCATGGCTTCTAAATAAACAGTAAACATCATGTAATCACAGTGAAGAATGTCATGGCTTCTAAATAAACATCATGTAATCACAGTGAAGAATGTCATGGCTTCTAAATAAACATCATGTAATCACAGTGAAGAATGTCATGGCTTCTAAATAAACATCATGTAATCACAGTGAAGAATGTCATGGCTTCTAAATAAACATCATGTAATCACAGTGAAGAATGTCATGGCTTCTAAATAAACATCATGTAATCACAGTGAAGAATGACATGGCTTCTAAATAAACAGTAAACATCATGTAATCACAGTGAAGAATGTCATGGCTTCTAAATAAACAGTAAACATCATGTAATCACAGTGAAGAATGTCATGGCTTCTAAATAAACAGTAAACATCATGTAATTACAGTGAAGAATGTCATGGCTTCTAAATAAACAGTAAACATCATGTAATTACAGTGAAGAATGTCATGGCTTCTGATTCTGTCAGTATAAACACATGCAGTTCTCACTGACTTTTCTCTTGGCCAATAATTAAAGTATATGAAATTGTGAAACTTGTATTTTTAGTTGATAATCCACACTTCTGAGAAGGCACACAGATATTTCACCACAACCTTAATATGGGGGTATCTCTCCCTTTCATATCTCTGGGTGTATTAGGCCATTGTGGAAATCATTGAGTAATGCTGCTTTATGGCAAAATTGCAATGTTTTCATTTGATATGGCCATGTTAGAAAATGTAAATAAAGAATAAAGTAAACATATTACATTTAGCAGGACAACCATAAACAGTAGAGCAAAAGCCACAAAGCATATGGATAGAAATAACTAACACATTATCTATTCATCACATTGCATTGATTGCTTGCCAGGGCAGGGTTTGCGTCACCTGAGGGCAGATGACATTAGCAGCTCAAATGGACATACCTAGAATTCACATCGTGTTGTAAAAGTATTTCACCACCACAGGATTGTGGGAACAGACACGACGCCAAAACAAAGTCAAATTGTGTTAAAGTCAATCCATGTTTATGTATTATAATAACAGGAACAGCCCAATTAGGTTAAGCTACACATTTAGCTTTGCTAAGGCAATATCTTCATGACTCTTGTTAGCTTTATCCGACAAACTCACCTCGACAAGGCAGCAGAAATAGAGGAGATAAAGTCTCTATATTTACCTGAGGAAAGCTGAAACACTGTACGTTTCTGTTCGGTTTAAGTTCCGATTAATTAGCTACAGCTGCAGCGACATCTCGAGGACATTAAAAGTTAGTTAGAACTCGCTACTACCTTCTTATACAAGTTACAGACAATGGTTTCTACAGTAACAGCCGAGGTACGTTCGCTCGCGCGGCATCTCACCTGTGGGACGTTGAACGTCGGGCCAATATCAACTCGCACTGCAGTGAGGGGCGGCGGCGGGTCAGGGTTGGTCGTAACACCGTTGCCGAAGGAGCCGACGATCTCCACATCAGAGTCTTCTTTTTCACTGTCGGAGCTGAGAGTGATCACTTCATCCATGTCTCCAGCACCCTTCGAGCCGCCTCACGAGACAGAAACTTCAGCCGCTTGCGTTGGGTATTATTACCTGAAGCGGACCCATGATAGTCGCCCCAGTCCCGACGAAGGAAGAGCTAACACACGTTAACTCTGCAGGTAACCTTTGGTCCTCTGGCATTTCCGAACAAAATCCAATGACATTGCGTCCACACTGTTGAATCAACTGTATAACCGACAATCCAAAAAAATTGACGCTTCCTGTTTTTTCTTGTATTTCTTCTTCTAGTGTCTGGATGGATCACACCCAGCTACACAGTTGCAAGTAGCACCACCTACTGGTGTGTGAAGACTCAACCTGCCACCACTTCCTCTAATAAAACAATAAAACCCAAAAGTTTGACACAGTTTACTCAACACACATGCCTGCCCACTGACTTTTAATCAAATTGCAGTGAAGCCAGTTGGAATCCACTCCTCCACCCTTTAGCTTGTTTATTAACCCTGTCACATGACCTTCTTTGCTTTTATTGTACACCTGTTGTATTGTGCTTGTAATGGATGAATGGTTCCATTTCATTCGAATTAGGCTTCAGGTGATACAAACAAATACCGTAACATTTAATTTCATGGACAAACAAAAAACATTTTATGGAATTAGATCACATTCAAAAAATGCACCATAAAATGTAGGCTATCTCCTGTGGAGCAGTACAATATGCAAGAGTCTACCTTAACCCTCCTGTTATGTTCGTTTCTTAGGTACAGCCATTACGTTCCCGGGTCAATGTTTAATCATCCAAAAGTTGTCAGAAACCAAAAATTCCTAATAAATATAGTTTGTACTGTTGGGGATTTACCCTCGGGCAAAAAGCCCACCGTATAACCTGACTCCAAAAGACTACACCTTCAGAAGGACCCCGCGCAGATCGTTTTGATTGAAATTACATTCGATGAACAGAAGACGGTAGACGATCTATAAGTATTAACAATTTAATAAGTCAAGCATCAAAGCATAAAAAACATAGATCTATGGTTTCACAAAACACAAGAATTGATTAAGTATCCCTAGCAACAGACAGAAAGTCAGGGCTCGGTCCACGCATCTCTCCTCTCGGTGTTTTGTGAGCCCTGCCTAATCATTTCCCTGTTTCTTTATTCATTCTCATGAGGAGTTGACCTTGTCCTGCACAGGGACGAGTTATCTTCACACACACACACACACACGCCAGGGTTGGGGCTACTGTGTGTGTGGGAGTCCTGTCGTTCTCAGGGATAGCGAAGAAGCTGTTCCTGCTTTCCACCTGTTGTTGCTACATAATATCTCATGGACTAACCCGCTTCACAGCACGAGTTTAAGCTAAACCACCTGTGTGTCAGAGCTTCTTCTTTCGTACGGGAAGCGCGTGAGTGCCTCACCCGGAGATTCAAACCTTTGCTCTATGACACACGCAACACTATTGCAAATGAGCACACGCATAATACTTATACGTTTAATGCCTGTAAATACCGTTAGCATATTTCTACAGTACCTCATCACCAACACCATTACTAACAATTCAATCAGTATTTATTGGAATGGAGTTATTCACCCCTCCATAGATCATAGTTCAATTCGGATAACTCACTCGTTTTCATGAAAAATACATGTTCAAACTATTTTTTAGGTACATTGGAAAAACCTAGATATAAATTGCATTAGACTACCATAAAATGTATTTCTTTCAAATTTGTTTTTACAGTTTGAAACTTTCTTTTTTTCATGGGGTGATGTAGATAAATAGAGATGAGACACTCTGCTGTTCAGGGTCATATTGACCCGCTCACTCAAAATCAAGCCAAATGAGTCATAAGGATTTGTATTGAAAGTAAACTCTATTTATGTTTATTTATAGTGTTAAGAAACAGACATTTACAAAAATTAACAAGATATGAACACAATGAACGCGGTGAGTGTGTGTGTGTGTGTGTGTGTGTGTGTGTGTGTGTGTGTGTGTGTGTGTGAGAAATGGGGTGAAACATGGTGGGAGGTAGAAATATGTTTCACATTTTCAAAGAAAGAAATAGTCTAAACATGACCCTTCTGACCCCATATAGCCTCCACTTTCACTGCCGGGTCAAATTAACCCGAACATCATCTCTGTAATATAAACCTGCAGGGGGGGGTTGCGAATACATGATCATTTTTTTATTTTTTTTTGTTCACGTTGATTACACTAATTAAGGCAAGCAGAAGAAGTTTCATACAAAAAAAGTACTTTCAAATATTTTTTCTAGATTTTCAAACTTTGAAACGGGTCATAACAGGAGGGTTAAAGACTATTGGATTTATTCTAAAGATCCAATTAAGCATAATAAGTTAGACCTGTGCTTAGGTAAAAAGGTCCGCTTTGAAAAAGCTCTATTTGAGACACTTTACTGACAAACGTGCAACGTTTAGAAATTCTGACATAGTGAACTATCTGGTCAAAGTGATAGAAATGTGCATTAGTTATAAATCAGTCAAACAAAGTAGTCATGATGACCTGAAACAAAAAAACTTGAAAAAAACTTGAAAAAAGGATTTTCTTAGAACACCTTTCTCTTGTTTCTTTTGTTATTTGACAACTTAGTTACACTAACAATAAATAATAATAATAATAACTTTATTTATATAGCACCTTTAAAAACAGAGTTCACAAAGTGCTTTGACAGTCAAAGCAGCAAAAGCGAGACAATAATAACAACAGAAATCTCAGTGAGACTGTTGGATACGTTACAAATAAACTAGGAAATGAATGAAATAAAATAATAAAAGATAAAAAATAATTTAAAAAAATACACATATACATAAATATATATATATATATATATATATACATACACACATACATACACATAAAAACTCGTTACTGACTTGAAGTGAACAAAGAAATAAATCACACATGAGTGTGGTTGCTATAGTCACTAAACATGACAGATGTGTTTCATATATACACACACAGGTAAATATAAATCAGATCTCCCTATCTTCAGTGAGTTTTGGGACATTGTGTAGTCTCACACATCACCACTGGAGTGCACTAGTGTTGTGCAGATGAGTTTGAAACGTCCCAAATATAACATTTAGCCTTTACAGGACGGATTGTAGCAATCAAGCATCTGTGTTTTCCTTTTAGAAATGTCCCTAAAAGTGATCTGTGAACAGAACTACTTAGAAATAATCTGATTTAAGATAATCTTTTTTTGGTCTTATTCACAGTCAGGCAAATATATTTCCTCTGTTCTGCTCTTTTATACCTCTCTGATCCCCGAGGATGCATTTCTGATACTCGGCGGACCCACTGGACAGTGTCGTACAAACCCTTGTGTTACAATGATATAAACACAGTATCAGAGTTGAGTAGGCTCTGGGGAACAAATGTAATAAAAGCATTTTTTTGTAAGCCATCCCCAGATGACACATTACATGATATTTTACAGCGTCCTTATGTGATAAGCATGGAGGAGAGCTTTGAGTGTTTCGTGGTGCATGGCATCACTAAAATCTGCTTCCTTTCAATGGGGAGCTGTGACACACATACACATAGGCACACATGTGTTGCGTTGATGATACTGTAACTGTGATAAGAACATTGCTGCTGTAGAAAATGCACTAACTGTTGTCAGCTTCTAAATGCATGTGGCAGCAGATATTCCAGGAAAAGATATATATTTTTTCAGTAACTCGTGCTTGTTTTTCAAAGAAATAAATTTTTTTTGTACTGCATTTAATGTAATTGGATGTTATTAACCAGATGCCTCCAACCACTAAACCTTGTGAGGAAAATCAGGCAGGATGAGTCATCGTAATAACCTCCTGACACCTACAGCATGTGAAGACTTTATTAGGATGGTTATGGAGATAAAGGAATAAGGTATGCATATAGAGTTGTAAAGATTTCTTTTGTGCCTTTGAAATTATCCTTCCCCTTTGTCCTGTTAAAATGCTATCAATTCTGGAGCCCACGCGTTGCTTCAGTTTGAAAGCAGACTGTGCTATAAATGTCTGATAAAAGTAGCACGTTATTATAGGAGTAATAATGTCCAACACAACAGTGGTTGATGTCGAATCATTTTTGTCAGTCAGTCCGTATTATTGTGTTCCGCTCATTAGTTGTGGGAACACAAATATTACCACAACATCAAAAATAATTCAGCTGGAAAAGGTGGTCCAAGTTCAATCAGACAGAGAGAGGGAGATGGATGATATTTGAAATCCCAGATGAATCTCCACACTCTGCTGCCCGTACATGGACACAGATTTAGGATGAAATACTTTATCAGCAACAGAGGCATGCTCTGTTGCGCTTTCCAGTTTTAAAAGGTGAATAAAAGCACGTCTGCACTCATTAGTTACTTGCTTTGGGAGCCAGTGATGTCTGATATGAGGCCAGCTGGCGGTAGACAGACCTGAGGAGATCTGTAAATGGCATTGGAATGAAAAACAGTGCAAGTTAAAAGTCCTAATCTGGAATCCAATCAACCAACTAAATATGTGATATTTACTAACCGTTTACAGCTACCTTGTGTTTTTTTTGGGGGGGGGGACTATCCAAGACTATTTCTTGGATAGTCCCACACACAACCCAGCAAATTGACATTTTTAAGAAATGTTGTGTAAATTAGTAAACTTCAGAGGTGCTCGTTGGTGGATTTCGGACAGAGCCTTGCTAGCTGTTTCCCTCTGTTGCAGTCTTTGTGTGAAGCTGAGATAAACCTCCCCTGGCTGTATATTTAACAGAAGGATATGAGAGTTATATCAATATTTTCATCTGCCTTTTGGGAAGAAACTGAATAAGCCTATTTTCTACAATTTTCAAGAGAAAATTTTTCAGTCTGTCGCTTGAGGTTTCTCAATATTTTTGATTTTCTTGCGGAGTCAACAGTAAAGAATACATATGTTTGTGTAGTGGGGCCTTAGGGGGGTGAAATGTATTAAAAGTAATCAATGAAAATCACCCAAACAAATAACAGCCAAAACATACAAAACAGAAGACAAATGGAGGCAAAACAAGCAGACAAAACAGGCAAAAGGGGGACATAGCCTGAGGGCTGCATTCACAATCCTGCATTTCCTTCTCTGGGGAGCGTTCCCCACTACATTGGGGATGTAATAATATCAGAACTATGAGTATTCTTTACAGCAAATTAATAACACGAAACAAAATAAATTATATTTTCCTATTTTGGGTCTAAATCAGAAGAGATTGTCATAGGAAGTGGAGGCCCACAAGGACAGGCATCAAAACATGCTTGGAGCAGTTATTATCAAGAGTGTGCAGTGAAGACATCACAACTCCACAAAGTTTATTATTATCAAGATTCCAGACATTTTTAAATAACAGAATTAGAGTATTTGCCTCAAGCCAACTTTAACTACTTTAGGGCAAAGACTCTCCTGGGACATATGGCACAAACATATCATTGTTCAACAACATTGCATTAAATGTTGATAAGAGCATTAGAATCATCAGCCAGTCTCAGATAGGAGAAAAAATAAGCCGAGAGGAGGACCTAGTAAGATAGCTGTGTGAACTGAGGAGCTGACAACTGTGTTTATCCCTTCCTGTCTCAGCCAGACAGTCCAGACTCTCATCGATAGTTAGTCAACACTCTCCGTTGAAGTAGGTCAAATGTCACATCTGCTGTCTTACCATATTTAGCAGAGATATAATATCTAAATAAAGAATTGGAGCTCAAATAATAATTTTAAAAATACACAGTATCTGAAAAACAGCCTTGACTGTTTCGATCACGCAATCAATGTCAATAATACCCCGAGACAAGCTGGTTTACAAATCTAGTATGTTCACAACTAATCAAAGAGCTATGACTAAATACTTGATATTGTACACTCTTAGCACTGAGTGATAGTAGTTTTAAAGGTATAATGTATCAGACTGTCTGTCTGGGTCCTAGTTAAGCCAAAGTGTTCTGATATTATATAAATAACAGACAAGGTGGAAGCAAAAAACACCACCATGCAAAACCATTTCCTTCTTAGAGTACATTATTTTCAGGACTCTGAGTTTACGCTACTTACAAAAAGAAAACAGGTAGGCTGTGTTTTACAGTGGTGGAAATAGTACCCAGAGCTTTTACCTAAGTTAAAGTACTTTCTTGGCTGGAATATTGGAATATTATCAGCTGAATATGCTGAAAGCGTCAAAGGCCTTAAAACGTCTAAATGAAACCATCTGAGAGGGGAAATCACTGGTGGAACTGCTTCTGTGTACGTTGTTACAAGCCAATGAAAGCTACAGGAACCACTTCATATAAAACAATGCATTATATTTGATATTACTATCAAATGTTTTTTAACGTAATACTTTATCTGAAAACTGACCAATGAATATAGTAGAGTAGAAAGTTATTTTTTTCCTCTGAATAGTAGTGGGGCATAAGTACAAGTGTCAAGTACATTAAATATGCTGATGTTGAGTACACCTAAGTACAGTAGCTTGATAAACGTACTTTCTGGTGTTTAAACCATAACCCCCTTTTCAGAGTCACTTTCAGTGAGAGATATGGTGTCAAGTAACAAAATCACTGCTATAGTACCTATATAAGAAATCTGTATTTATGATAATAGCCATAGTTTATCCTGTTAGTGGCCTTCTTTTGCCAGAGTCACGGAAGCTTTTGCACATGGATGCTGGTGGGTAGTGCTTTCCTGTGGAGAAAGGGACACAAGAACTAGAGCTAGAGGTTTGTTTCCACAGAGCTGCATGGAAAGAGAAAATGACTGAGCATCCCAAAAAAAACCCACCAGATGGTCAGGCCAGAGAGTCCACTCTCATGGAAATGAGACAGGAGAGAGAGGGAGAGATGGGCAGGTAGGGGAAGATAGAGGGGTGAAGTGAAACTACTTGCAGAACCAACAGGTGTCAGCTGTTACCGCAAAAAGATGAAAGAGACAAGAGAGAGAGAGGTCTGATGAAGTTAGACAGGGATGGGTAACACAAGGAGCGTTGTCTGACAAGCATCCAACAACCACCTCCTCACTTTTCTGTTTCGCTGTCCACATCCATGTCATGCTCTGTGCACTTGTTTTTTTTCTTCTTCTTGTTTTCTCTGGCTGCGGAGCTTCACAGTACCCCTAACAAGGTTCATTTGACTGGCAGAGCGTGCCGGGTCCAGGGACAGAGGAGGCTGATGGCGGACCAGAGCCGGATGACTCACTCTGCAATGTGTGACCTCAGAGGCTGATGGATGTCACAACAGCATCCTTCACTGAACGGCTGTTGCTAGGAACTACAGGACACTATGTCAGAGGACTGAAAAGATATTTTGGAATCTGCCATTTTGTAAACATCTAAAGAATAAATAATAACACGTGATTTTTAAGATCAGTTATTCTGCTACAGTGGCTGTCTCAGGGATGGTTTTGTTCTCTCGTGGGCCTTGCTGCTCTAATAAAGCACAAGGCAAAGCTAAGTAAAAATTAAACTCAAATCATCGATTATTTTTAATAGCACAGGGTTTATTTCATGGCTGTTTGTAGTAGAGTTAGGATTTCTGTTCAAGAAAATGATACTACTAATCTGAGAGTTACCAGATGCCTCTTAAGATCTATTAAAATAAAGTTTATATAGAACCCTGAATCTTATTAAAAAGCCAACCACGCAATTGAGAGAGCAGCATTGTGTGCCAACAAAAACGCTTGTGTCGATAAACAGACGTTTTCTATGATAAAAAGGCACAATTTCACAATGCATTTGACACAAAAATAACAGGGAACGAGGCCGAAGTCAAATTTTAAATGAGCGCTCTAATGAGCACTTGGCTGACGGGAGGATGCTGAGGGATACCTTGAATACTAACGGTTCACTTCCAAGAGCTGGGATGTGTACTCGGCAGAGTCGGAGAACAAATTGTGGAGATTAAGAGTTTACAGGAATTGCTTTGAGGTCGGCTAAATTACTTTGTTTTCACAGCTGACACGAGGACAGGGTTCATGAGGCGTAGCTGCATTGCTATTTGAAAACTTTCTTTGTGTCACACACGGTGACAATTGTAAAGCCTTTGGCATTTTATAACAAGAATAAGTCTACAGCCATGCAGCTCCGTCAGGCAGACACAGTGGTGCTTTGAGCTAAATGCTAACATCAGCATGCTAACATGCTCATAATGACAATGCCGACATGCTGATGTAAAGAGTGTATGATGTTGACCACCGTCACCATCTTAGTTAAGCGTGCTAATGTTTGCTAATTGCATGTATTCGGTGATAGATATTTCAGTCCGGACCAAATAAGTGGACCCAGCACTGCCATCGCTGTCAATAACCCTCTAACACTTAAATATCCACTGACATTATAGATTATAATTTTTAAGTTCTTAACAAAATGTGCATTAATATATGCATATCTGTCACTGTTGATACTGTACATCATCATCCAGTCATTTCTTTTCACTATTTGTATTGAATAGTTCTATCTTCATGTTATTTTATGTTGGAAAATATATAGCTGTTCAACAGTTTGGATCACCAGCCACAAAAGCTTGAGTTCTTTCAGTCAGATGTCTGAGAAGTAGAACGTCTTCTACAAATAGATGATACAAATCATGTTTTGTTCATGGAGAACAAAACGCTGTGCCATGGTTCAACCAGACTGACAGGCAGAAAGAGACAAAGATCCCTCCGTGCAACAGTTGAATAAGAATGGAAGAAATCACCAGTCATTGGTTAAAAAAAAAAATGTGTGCAGATTTAAATGGAAACAAATTCCTGTTTCTGGTTCAAGTGCACAATAATGCACCCTGATTTGTTGCTTAAGCAAAGCTATTTTAACACGTCACTATAACAGAATGTTAGTCAAGGGTTATCATTATAATATTAGCGGGACATGACTGACTAATCACAGCTTTAACCAGACTGCAGAGGGACAAAATAAAAACGGCTACCCAAAATATGTGGACCCCAATTGCAAGCACTATCGTTGGCCAATAAGAATATAGGATCACTGACGCTTTTCTGGTGAAAAAGTGGTTACAACAGTGTCCTTTCATGACCCATGTTCCCTCGAATCTACGTCAACTGATAACTCCTGTTTAATAGTTTGTCACAATGACCAAATCATAATGTCTTGTGAGTCATCAGTTTTGAGTCAGTGCTCCACTTGTTCTGTGTAAACGAGGCGGATTTTGTGGACAAAATATGTTAGATGCAAGGACTTTTTCATACCTTACAGTATAGTGAATTGAGCCCACTACTAAAGACAATTAAGGTTTGATTAGTCCGTATACTAACGAGTTGCCTTCTTCCTCATTCATTTTACTTCATTTTACACTACAGCTAAGTCAAACAGGAATTTAACCAAATAACACCACCACGACACTTTCACCGAGATACAGATGTGTTCTTTCCCTTAAAAGTAGATGGAGGATTTCATTCACTGGAGTGCGTTTGCAGGAAGCCTTTTCTCTGGGTCTTGGAAGTGAGATTTAAAAGCTCCTTCCTCTGCTGAATGTGTACACAACCATTACAGCTCTTTATCAAAAATGAAGCCCTTTATACCTCATTCCAATTCAGAGAGCAGCTGATGAAACAAGTTCATCAGTCCCAGTTTAAACATATTCAGGGCCATTTTAATGATCTACAGAGATGCCAGCATGCTTAAGCATTTTAAGATGATTAAAATGAGCCAATCTTTTAAAATAAATGTCCAATTCAAATAACTGCAGATATGTTTATTGCCCTTTGAGCCTCAGCGTCTCCCCTGACAACAAGCCATCCCAAACTTCATCTGAAATTAGAGATGAAGCCTCCATCGGGGAATGTGATGACATGTGTGGCCTTCACAGCATCATTAAGACGGTCATGCTTGCTTTCAAATTCCAGTGGAGCCATGTCCGAAGCTGTGGAAACATCTGAGGGAAATCTTGTTTGTTTGGGACACAGTAAAGGTCGGCAGTCATGTGTTTATCCAGACCTGCCAAGCCTACTTACAGCAATAGCAACACTTGAAGAAAGTGGGAGATGTGGAAAGATGTAAGATCTCTGAAAAAAGAAATTGTGAATCACAGTGTGACTGCAACGCACACACACACACACACACACACACACACACAGTGCTCTCCCTCTTCATCGTACACCATCTCCCACAAGTATACACATCAACAAGAGTAAAGGATCCTGTCACACACATACAAATGATTATGCATATACAGCAATCATATGGGGTCCTGGCTGGATTTCCTGAAGAAAATCGTTACTATAACAAATCACCTGCAGAGATGAGGTTTTCACACTCCGCCTCAGGCCATTTATTCCTGGAGCGTTACATAATCCAGCAGTGGGTTCTGCTCACAGCCAGCCAAAAAAAACTCCTAAGAAGAAAACAGGAAGGTGAGCGGACCGAAGCAGTGAGAGAAACACAGACGTCAGTCGCTTCTGAATCTTGTCTTTTTGTCGACACAACATATATCCTCATACAGCGGTTTGTATGAAATCTTACAGAAAAGTTGCTCTTCAGCATCATCAGGATGTCAGCATGACATATTTCTTTCCACCTATAAAGGCTCATCAGAAGTGCCAACTCGTCTTGTTCAACCCCATCAATCTTGGACATCTGCACCTCACTTTTAGTTTTTAGGTGAGCTAAGAAGCACAAGTAAGTGAGAAAAAGTGTGTGTGCAGTTTATAATAAGCAGTAAAATGGTGTTCAGCAAGAGTGTTAATAAACTAAAACTACATCACTCAAAGCATTACGGCGCATATCTAATAATCGATGAGTTGAGGAGATTAAAGCCATACAAACACTTCTGTGGCTGCAGAGAGCTTCTAATATTTTAAAATGTGACAGTAAATGAGTCTGGCATCTGCGTCATGTGTGTCACAGAGACGTCAAACGTGACAGCTGATTAGTTCGGCCCGTTCAATGATGACCTTTACTCTCAAATGGAGACTGTAATTGTTTGGATGATGTGTTGATGGGAGATTTGATGTGTGTAATTTCTTAATTTGTGGGAAAACCTTTGGCAACACAGAGGCGTGGACCTCAGGAGCCCTCATTAGGAGTGATTACTGCATCAACAGGAAGCTGGATCCAAAGTGGCAGGATGCTGGGTATTGTTGTGTTACTTGGAATACAGAGTACGGAAGGATACGTAATTATTTTTTCGTATTTAGTTTTCCTCAGATCACAAATCATTTTTCTGTGATGACTTTAAAATGGTTTTGACAGCTTGTTAGTCATGATATACAATATTTAATAACGAGTATGTCTAGAATACACTGTGGATGTGTTCATGCCTACATGTTCTTCTCTCCTTTTCTTTTCTTTCTTTCAATATTTAGTACATGTCCAGCACATGTGTACATACACATTTTTGTGATCTGTATGAAATGTAGGAATGTGTGTGGGTCTCTGAGTTCTGCATTGCCTTTCATACAAAGGATATTGCAGTGACTTTCAGCTTTAAGAGATATTTAGTACAATGCATTTTGTAACTGTAAAGAGCACAACAGTATTGTGGAGACAGTTTTGTTCTTTCTCTCCTGAACAATTGTCTTGAACAAAAGTACAGCCAGTGCACTAACGTGACAAAAACACTTTGCTGTTGTTTTGACTGGATTTTGTCAACACCTGCAAGCAGAGAAATTCAGAACTGTTTCTGTTTTTGCCTTGGTAAAAGTTACAGGTGAAGAAAGTAATTGATTTAAGTATATATACTTAAATTTATCTAAAGGATAAGTAAGTATAGAAGTCTGAAGTATACATAACCTTTTTGGTTTGTCCGATCTTTCCTTTGCTTTGGAACAAATCCATAATGTTTTTAACATTACCTTAATAATTAAGGTTCAAATGAAGAAAGTAATAAAACAGAGGAAACCTGTGTAATTGCATCTTCCATCAAAGGATTGCACAACGAGAGCTCATTTGCAATAATTATAATTATATGTAATTTAAAGTCAGACACAAAAGAGTTTTTTCTGCTTGCAAAGAGCATGTTTGTGTTGGAGGACGCTGGTTACTGAAGTCTGTTTTTTTCTGTTTTCACGCAGCAGGTAGACCCTTCAGGGAATGTCTACACACCACTGATATATGGTGACAGTCACCCTTTAGATGATCTTCACTGGGTTTCATGTTTATCCAGGGGAGTGACATCAGAGCAAGAGAGAAAGAGAGGAAACGGAGAGGGAAGCGAGGCTGTCCGAATCCTCCTCCACATCCTCCTCCAAATCTTCTTCTGTGTTTTGTCTCTGCAGCCACGAAAGGATGCTCAGCCTCCAGACGACTCACGCTCAAGGATGAACACAGACGCACACACCAACACCTACATTAATGTTAGCATCCAGCGAAAAGCTTTAGCTGGACAAATCCCCTACTGCCATCCGACAGATGCTCTTTACTTTACAAATAGATACATTTTTTGAAATCCAAAACAAAATTAGTGAAGTGCATCTGGTGGGAGTTACAGACGATGGATCAGCTCAGCATTCATTTTATTTCATAGTGTTATTTCACAATGACCCCTGACTGGCCGTGTGTGTGTTTGTGTCTTTTTTTGTGTCACTCCTGACTGGTAAATATCTCCTGGCTCTAGACTGGCCGCCTAACACCGCTGCATACATGTTATATAACTCGACCTTCAGAGTAAACAGATGCAAGCTTCTCAGCAACAGGTATTATGGTCACCTCCATGTGCCGACATAGAACAATTCTAGATTAGAGTGTATGTATAATGGAAAAGAGTGAGGGAGCACAACAAGTCTATAGCCTCCATCAGAGAAATGTGCCATGAACAATGCACCGCTACATTTCACAGACAACATGAAGATCAACCAATCACTGTTGCATGAAAGCCTTTTTACTTTGAACACCGTGACTTCCTAATTGGCAGCCATGCAGGGCTGATAAAGTTCAGAGAGACCCCCCGCTGTGCTGTTTGACCTCCATATCCATTAGTGGCTATTAAAGGCCATTTCGCCCTAAATGTCCCTATCATAGCCCTGCCAGTGCCATGAAATATAATAATGAAAATAATCATTTAAAATTATTACAATGGTACAATCTACAGTGGTAGATTGATTGTGTAGGCAGTTTGTGTTTTCCACTCCCAGCATACTGTAGGCTTATGTGTATTATGTGTAATACTGACAAAAGTTAATATGAAATAGAAAGAAATCAAAGAAATCTCAAATCTGTCTGAACAATGCTCTCTCTCTCTCTCTCTCTCTCTCTCTCTCTCTCTCTCTCTCGCGCGCGCGCAAATTTGGAGGAGGCTTGCAGTGATGTCACCTCACTCCTGTGTGGGCATTCATTCCATCAGCAGTTTGTCTCCAAAGATGCTGCTCACCAAAACGCATAAATAAACACCTTTGCGCACCGCGATGTGACAGAAGAGGGGCGACTTTACTCGTGGAGCGTTGGATTGTGATATTTTCGGAACCCCGTGTGCCCGTCGGGATAATTTGGAGGATCTGTAATGTAGAGTTTGCTGTTTGAGAAGATGCCTTTGAGCAGGAACTGCGTTTTCTGTGGGCTACACTGTTTGTATTGACCAGGAGCGTTACGCACAGCATATCTCCATGCGTTAGGAGCGCACCAGTCGTGGCTGTTTTTGGAAAGGAAAAAGGTGCAAAACAACAAACATGACACGAAAGGACAAATTTGAGCCAGAATGGATTTAACCCAGTTAAATTTGTTGGTGGAAAACGTTTCCAACAATGACAACAACACGGACGCAACGTTTGGCTTACCACACACGGTGGCAGCCACTGCGCTCATCATCGTGGTGGTTACTGTGATCATCTCGGTGACCATTGTCGGTAACGTGTTGGTGATTGTAGCGGTGCTGACCAGCCGGGCTCTCCGTGCGCCCCAGAACCTTTTCTTGGTCTCTCTGGCATCAGCGGACATCCTAGTCGCCACACTGGTCATCCCCTTCTCCCTCGCCAATGAGGTCATGGGCTACTGGTACTTTGGAAGTACTTGGTGCGCCTTCTACCTGGCTCTCGACGTGTTGTTCTGCACCTCATCCATCGTGCACCTGTGCGCCATCAGCCTTGACCGCTACTGGTCAGTGACTAAGGCGGTCAGCTACAACCTGAAGCGGACACCGAAACGCATCAAGTCCATGATCGCTATAGTGTGGGTAATATCTGCTGTCATCTCCTTCCCTCCTCTTCTCATGACCAAACATGATGAACGGGAGTGCCTGCTGAACGACGAGACCTGGTACATCCTCTCCTCCTGCATGGTGTCCTTCTTTGCTCCGGGTCTCATTATGATTCTGGTTTACTGTAAAATATATAAGGTGGCCAAGCAGCGCTCCTCCACCGTGTTCGTGGCCAAGAACGGCCTGGAGAGGCAGCCCTCTCAGTCCGAGACCTGCTTCGTCAGGAAGGACCGGTTCGAGATGGAGAGTCCCAGTAGCCAGAGCTCTGGCAGCCACCAGCAGAGGCAGGGGGAGCTGGATGACATCGACCTGGAGGAGAGCTGCGGTCCGTCGGATACTAAACCCCGCAATCATCGCTTCACCAAACGGAGAAAGGTTGAGGGGTCAGACTGCTGCCAGCCTCAGAACTGCCGTCTCTCCTGGGCTTCCTCCCGGGCGTCACAACTCTACCCGGAGCAGAACACAGCTGTGCGACAGCAACAACTTACAGCGGCCAATAAGACCAAAGTGAGCCAGATGCGGGAGAAACGTTTCACCTTCGTGCTGGCGGTAGTGATGGGGGTGTTTGTGCTTTGCTGGTTCCCCTTCTTCTTTACGTACAGCCTGCATGCTATCTGCAGAGACAGCTGCTACATCCCTGGCGCACTTTTCAACCTTTTTTTTTGGATCGGCTACTGCAACAGTTCTGTAAACCCCATAATTTACACCATTTTCAACAGGGATTTCAGGAAATCCTTCATGAAAATCATATGCAGAACTTCTAAACGCACATAAACACAGAACAGAGTCCTGGGACAGATCTGTGTTGCCTCTTTCACTCAATGCTGGGCGTTATAAGCACTCGTTCCTTCTCCCCAAATTCATTTAAATGTAACTACTATCATATTTAAAAAAAAAAAATACCCAGTGTTGTGAACATATAAAAAGTCTGTGAATAAAATTTTAAGTTGAGCAAAACAAAAGAGACATATGCACCAGTGTTGCAAATAAGTAGTTTAATCAGATACATTTACGCCACAGTTGTAATATGTTCATTGTATAATAAGTCCTGCAAACATGCACATTCAAACGTAAGATTTTTGTATTGGATAAATCACGAATGCTGCAGCAAGCAGGAGGAAAGAGCTACTTCAAGGATCAATTGAAGTCATGAATGTAGCTGGATTCCAGTGCTGGCGGCTGGATCGCAGTGGGTGATTTGTGTAAAGATAAAAAGATGAATCTCCAGCATCCATAAGATATGAGCATGGGGATAAGGAGGCAAGGAAGTATGGCCTGTGTGAGTGTGTCTCACGGGGAAATAAAAATGACATGAAATGCTATAGATCAAATGATTTAAGTTTATCATCCTGTGTAGAATGTAGCATTCTAGAAATGTTTGGCATAACTGCAGGTATTTCGAACACACATGTAGTTTTTCTTGCAGCAGTTAAAGCTACAGCAAGACTGCCATTTCTTATCAGTGAACCGCCCAAACTTATGTAAGAGTCTAATCTCACACCACCTCACACCAGAACAATGGCCAAGCTGAGGCCTGCGTGTGCAAAATCTATTGGACAAATCTGTGTTTCATTTCAACACCTCACATACCTCAGTATTTTGTCGGTAAATATTAAAACCATGCAAGATCACTATTCTGCGACACAACCTTATTGCTAGGTTATATAGTTCAGCAAATATTATTTTCATTGTGTTGTGAAATATGTTTTTCACTCTCTTACAAATAAAATGTGAATGGTAAGATGAGAAAAATAATGTCCTGTAGATTTGACTGACTGTGACATTGCCAGAGGATTGTAAGGATGCTCACTTGTGAAACAACCTAAATAGTGTCGTAAAAATAACATCTCCAGACAAAGTTATTGCGGGAAGAGCTGGATCTCCATCCAGTATCAAATCTCATTGGTTCAATAAGATGGCTTAATGTAATATCTAAGCATCAGGCTCCTCTGCTTTATAAAGCTGTTATCATAGAAAAAGTCCAACAAATTATGACTTCAACTATCCTTTAACCTATGTATATGTAGAAACAATTCAGAGCAGAAACAAGTCTTCAATTGTATGGGGGAAATATATATTGTTACTACGTGCAAAGGAAATGTTGTGGTTAGATTCCAGGGTCCATTTTTACTGCACAACACTGTTTCCCATAGCCTCAAACTGTGGTTGCTTCATGGTGCATCTGGGATATATAAAGTGGATGTGAAATGTTGTATATATGATGAAACTCGTATGAGAAGTTCCTGCGCTTCTTTGGAAAAACTCGGCTATAGTGAGAAAAAGGTTGACCGGCTCCATATCAGCCTATTGTCTATGGGGGTGCGGCGGAAAGATACACTATTTATATCCTCTTAGGAATGTCTTCAAAGCAGTCCTACGGCTCAGTGGCGCCTTGCCAAAGATAATCACACTGTTTGAGGGGTGTCAGGCTTGAAAGGAATGTTTAAAAAAAAAGTTGTATCCAGCGTTTCTTGTGATGAAGGTGTTGTTGAAATATCATCGAGGGAAACAAGAGCGAAGGGGGTTGCATATTTCCTTTTTTCCTCTTGACGCACAGCACCATTTTATTCATGAACAGAATTAAATAGTCTGAGAGAAGTGCAGCTGGTGAGAGAGAGGAAACTTTATCTCAAAGGGATTCACAAACTCTTGAGACAGATGAAATGTCTGGGCCGAGTCACACTCACAGGTAGCATTCAAATTAGCTTTGTATCTTCATCTTGAAGAATTACTGGGAGGAAAGCGATGTTAATGATGTCGTATGATGTAACGATGGATTTGTGTAACTTGATGTTGTTGTGTATACATATGCATCTTAATTTCTATTAAGTCCTGGGAGGAAATATTTCCATGAGTACTCATATGTAATTCTCTTCCTGATTGTATACCGATTACTGTCCAACAAGACACGTAACTCCCTTGTTAAATCTCACTTCCCGATTTAATTATCTTTCTAATCAACTGCTAATTGCAGCACAAATGGAGCACAATGCTTTTAATCAGCTGTTAGTATTTTGTCAATTTTAGTCATGTGTAATCTCTCCGAATTGAGAGACCTACATGCAGAGCAGCATGGTATGTTATACTATGTTCATTTTCACCTAAAGAAAAACTAAATTTTCAAACAAGACTAAACACAGATCCCTCACAATCCTTCATGAGATAAATGCTTTGCTAATTGCATTTGTATTCAAGACAAAATTTGTGTTGTTTATCCTGTGATTTGCATGCCTCTCCTAGTGAGCCTTTTGTTTGTCCCAGACTGTAAACAAAGTTGGAGACGAGTTCAGGATGAGAAGCCGAGCTGTGGTGACCCTCAACCTCCCAAATCCTCTTCATGAGAGCAACAGACCAACTGGACAGAGTCAAAACATTTCCTGGTGTGGGATGCTGAAGGAAAAGCTTTATTCTGGGCTGTTAAAGGGAAGGAAGAGTGGACGGTCAGAGCCAACTGCCAGGGTCAGCAGCCCGGGCAAGGCTATTTACAGTCACAGTAGTTTGAGGAGATGTGGTTATAAATGTTTTAAGATGGGTGCAGCGTCTTAGGACGTGAGAGAGAGAGAGAGAGAGAGAGAGAGAGAACAATGCTGAGAGCAGTTGTGTGTTGTCCTCTGCTACATTATCTTGTTTATCAGGTATAATGCGGCATCTGCAGGTAATTACTTTTTTCAATTGTCTCTAACAAGATAAGAGTTGGAGGTGAGCAGGGCCAAAACTGGCATCAATCCCAGGAAGCTGCGTATCTGGAGAGGAAGAGCTAGTTTTTCATTAGTGGAAATCAGCTGGTGTTCAAGCGAGGGAGGGACTGAGCTCGCTGCCTCCAGGCTGTTCTAGCATATCGCCCCATTCAACACAAGTATGTGACTTGAGGTGTCAAAGGAAATCATAAAACTACAGTGCTCACCGAAAGATGACAGTCAGATTACTGGCCTCTGTGTTTTGCATGTACACATATGCAGATGTGTAACCTCCATGCCTCTTGGTTAGACCAAGCATGTGGATATTCTACTCACTAGAAGAATTACCAATTTCCAGACATTAGATATTTTAAGATCTATTTTTAAAAAATATGAAAGAATTCAGCTTTGAAAGAAATGTACGGTGCTATTCTATATTTCTCTTGATCCCAGGAAACAAACAAAACCAACAATACAAATAAACTGCACTTTTAATTACATTTAGAGGAAAACATATTTTCTTCTGGACCAAACGGTTGCAGTTAGAAACACGTAGTAAATGTTGTAAATTGAAGAAAAAAAAGAAGAGAAAAACGGTACAAAACTATTCAGGTCAGGTTTAGTAAAAAACATGGTTCGGCTTAAAACGACTATGGAATTGAAACAAAACGAAAACGCAACAACTTCACAATGGACACAAGCAGCAGTCTCCTGGGTGAAGCTGTGTTTTCATCTATCCACACCTGAAAAACATAGGCCAGCTGTTTTAGAAGGAAAAACCCATTAACTGTTTTTAGGGTACTGAAACTTTATGTGTGGCCCGTTTTTAACAAAATAAATGGAGAAATGTGATTGAGAGCCATAGACAGACTTTTGCATTGTTTGTTTCAGGCTTTTCATTTGAAGTTGTTTACAAAAATTAAGATATAGAATACTGCCAGCCTCATGCTTTAAAAGTAAAAAAAGAAACATATTAAAGTAGACCAACAAGCTGATTGAACCAGAATTTCCTGTTTGGGCTGAAAACTTTGATTATGCTTCTTCGCCTAAACACTTTCAAACAAAAGTATGCTTTCCCCTGTTCTGTTCTTATAACTGAAGAAACAACTTTTGGTGTGATTAATTTGTGGTGTGTAGGAAAACGTTCAGTACCTTAAGGCACAACCACGATACTTAATCGATGTAGTTATCTCCTCTCGTGCTCTGTTGCCTTCCTTGTTCCTGCATTTGGTATAAAACTAGTTATGAAAGCAGTTATTCAAAGAGAGATGTGCATCTGTCTCTCTGTTTATCATTTATTCGCATTCCTCAGTGAGTATTGTATATTTGTTGAAAAAAAATATTGAAGATGTTGACAAAGATGTCAAGTCATGGCAGTTACAAATTATTCACCATCTGTCCCGTTTATAGAACTGAACATTCAAGGAATTCTTGCTCAAAGGCCTCAGAAAACAGATGGTATGGTACCGTGCAGATGTAAACATGTGAACATTGTCTTGTATTGTATTGTTTGTCTTTAGTGGGAAGAATTGTATTCATCCCCACCCACTCTATTTCATAAAGTCAACGTGCTTCTTCCGCTTTCTGTGTGAGATTAAATCCTCTTTTGTTTGTAGCGGGCATTCACAGGCAATATTTAAATCCAAACAAAACATCGGTGCAGCTGCTTAATCTTCTAGGGAAATCTTGTGTAATGTATTTCTCTCAAAATGTTTGATGGAAGGTGCTATTCTTGATACTCTTAAGTACTTCCCCCGTTCCGGTACTGAGGCAGATTACTGAGACGATGCCCTGCTGGACCATAATGCTTCTCTCCTCCCTTTTGTTTTCTATTCCTTCCATCACATGTAAAAACACAGGAACTTCCTGCACTCTGTCATGGATTTTGTCTATTTATACACATTTTGTCAAAGTAGCCATGCCATTAACCAAACACCTATGACCTGTGATACTATGGAAACTCTAAACACAGGAAATGGACTGGTTGTACTATTATGTGCAGGTAGGTCACAAGCACAGAAGGGGCACAGGAAATACAATATTTTGAAATAATTTATCTACAAACAAGTCTTTATCTTGACAATCAAAAACAATAAAATGCACAAAAGCAAAGTTGCCTACATAGATAAATAAAAGCTTCACCAACTGTTTGTAATATCATCATCTGAAAGAGCTCTAGTGCTGGCCCCTGCAGGAGCAATAATTGCAGCCATGAAACTAATGTTAGGAGCCAAGGGAGAATGAAGAAATAATAATAATAATAGGAGTTCCCTCATCACCCAAGTGTATTTCTCTCAGCTCTAGTGCTCTTCATAACAACAGCCCTTCAATGCATTCTCTGCTCTGACCCAGTTTCAATGAGTTGGAGGGGTGGATGTAAATGCTGCGGGTGTAATTACAGGGTCCTTGTGCTTGTATTTGCCTTGGGCCCTCCAAGCAACTGAGTGCAGCCATTGGTGGACCACATGCACTTCACAGCAGGAAGTGTTTTAATCATGCAGCCTTGGAGTTGTAGTTGTCATGAATCTTGGATTCAGCCCAAGAATTCACAATGAATACGACCTGCACTGAGCTGGATATGAGAGGTAACAAGGCTTTCAACCGGCACTTCATGCAGAGGCGACTTCGTCGCTGAAAGCGTCTCATTGTGGTTCTCCAACACTACAAACTAACCAACTCTCATGTTCATCATCAAGAATCTTCAGTGGGCAGTATCAATTAACATGTTGAACAAATAAAATAGAGAAATTAGGCTCAGTTCAAGCAATAATAGACTACCTAAAGCCTTATTTATTTAAAAAAAATGCACAACTGCAACAAGAACAGAGCAGAAAAGAGTGATAACATCTGTCACAAATGTACCATCTTAATTTAAGAGCTTTTTTTTTTGAGCATTTCAAATATATAAATCCTTTCCAAAAAGTGTGTGTATGTTACGGCTTTGTTGCCATCCGCTTGGCACCGTTGAGATGTTCGTACAGCTCACTGACTCTCCTAATCCTTAGAAGAGAGGGGATGTTCCTTTTTAAGCTACAGTAAGAAGAGGATAACATGCTTTTACTCCTCTCCCCGAAAGTGGTTTCAAATTTGTTTGTGGGTAGTTGGGACCAATTCTTTACTCTGCACACATTTAAGGGCTTCATTGTGAGAATCCAGAAGGAATGTGGGTTAAACTGTTAAACCATTGTTAGTAAAAAAGAAGAAAGCTCTGACAACCCCACCACCTGCCCAGCACCAAACATGCACAGTTTGTTAGCTGGTGAACACATTGAAGCATTTAGAAACTAAAGAGACAGATTTTTCCCTCTGGAGTTGATGGAGACCAAAAAAACTGATTAAGGGGGGATTTCATTTTCCATGTGGCCAAACACGCAACTCCAATTGAATGCTAATGTTGCTACAAGTCTGCTGGATATGTCAACAGGCAACTGTCATCAAGACAACTTGAGTGTGTTTACAGTTTGTTGTGCTTCCCCCCCAAGGAGCAAAACAAAAATAATCAAACAATGAATGAAGGGTTAAACACAACCATTTTCTATATAACTGACAATCATGAACAGAATTATAAATATAATTATGTGCATCTAGGACATTCACAAACAGATTAAAAGAACCAAAATCTCACCAATAAAAGTGTGTTAATTAATAGCAACAATAACTAGTATCTAGCTTTTTGAGAGAAATAATCAAGTGCAATGATTTTTGTTGTTTGGTTTGTGTCCAGCACCATCGGCTCGCAAGGAATATTTTCTTTATGCTAATTCTCCATCAAAATTGCATATAGAAATGATAAATTACCACGTTTCTAGAGGATGGGGTAAAGCCAGCTGTTGGGACAGGAAGTAGAGGAAGCTGTGGGAAGGCTGGAGGAAGGTTCCCCCGGCGCTGACCTCAGTCTCAGCGACCCTGAGCTGAACGCAGCCCTAATGAGGCCGACACTCAGTCCACAAGAAAATCACCCAGCAGTTGGCTGTTATTGTATCTGCTTCATTTTCATTTATCATAGTGTGTGTGGAGAGACAAGTCCGAGACGCAGCTTGTGCGCTATTTTAACAGCGCTAATCCAGATGCAAGATTGTGAAACAATTACTCAAGTATTGGCCCCACCCACCACTCCCTACGGGGCCAGAAGTCACCGGGATCACACACCCACCATCCTGAGATGATACGTTCTCACAGACATCCAACCTGCCGACAAGCAGCCAAGCTCAGGAAGGAGAATCATTTTGTTTCCCATCCCGACCCTTTTATCTCTGACTCCAAACTATTTTAGACCCCGCAGCCAGGGCTTGCGGTCAGCGCCCCCAAGCACCAAAGGAGCTGGAGTTTCAAATTGTCGCTACACAGAGAGTGTAGTGAAATTCAACAATCCCAAGCACAACAGGAAGTAATAAATCAAAGACAGGGGCTGATTGAAAGCGATCGCTGAGATACTGGCAGTAATGAAACATGAGCTGACAACACCCTGAGGGAATGGACTAATGTCCCGCAGAGAGAGCCACGCAAACTTGTCCAAACAAGGGGAATGTTTATTTTCATAACCTTTGACTCTTTTCTACCGCATCAATCTGCCTCCATCTCTCTTTGCTTATCTCTCTGTTCAACTGTCCTCTTTATAAATGTGTTTGTTTTGTTGCCAGATTTACATTCTGGGACCATTCTGCTGTATTGTGTTTTCCGGGTCATATGTGGAATTTATTGAGGGCAAAGAAAATGCATTTTCTGTACTTTATATTTTGCTTTCTTAAAAATAATAGTAATAATAATGCAATTATCCTCTCAAGCTTCAGCTCCTCATTAAGGAAATATTTCACATCAACAATAGCAATATCTAAAGAATGAGCTCTAAACCACCTTCAATCATCAAAAGAGAAACTCTATTATCAATTCAAATTTTCAAAAAGCCTTTCGTGCTGAATAGGGTTAGGGTTAACCCTAACCCTATTTTCTCAAACAACACCTGAAAAATGTTCAGGTGTTGCTCGAGAGAGACTCTGTGTGACCAAGTATCTCATAGCTTTCTGGTTATCTCTCTTTGGAGTTTGGTTTGACAGCACATCCGTCTTTCCGATTCAGAAGAGATGCAGGAAGTGTGACAGCCCTCTTGACTTCCTGTAGGGGCTGTCTTTCCCTTTTACTAAGGCTAATAAATGAAGGCTGAGACAAGGTCTCTGACCCCATGTGAGCTATGTGCGCAGTATATGGGCTGCCATGTTGGAGGGTTACAGCAAATGGCGCAAGAAATAAATTGATGTTGTCCGCTCAGGTGCTCTTTGGTTGATCTCGACCTGACAGAACCTGGCGCTCGAATGGATGGCGGCCGATATAACGTTTTCAAAGAGAAAGCATTTCTTTATGGTCTTTTATAAAAGATCTTTTCAATAACTGCAGAATTGTAATATCAGCGTGTGGGAGAATAAACAGGGTTTGACTGCAATGAAAATGTTTTTCAAGGGCTGAACGCCAACAAATGATTGATTAAAGCATCATATTTGGTAAGATAAAAATATGTTGCAAATTTGGGAAATTATTTCATCTATCTGCCTTCAATAAATTCTGACTCTTGGACTCAGAACTGAGATTATAACAGAGATGAGGCCAGAGAGAGAGAGAGAGAGAGAGAGAGAGAGAGAGAGAGAGAGAGAGAGAGAGAGAGAGAGAGAGAGAGAGAGAGGAGAGAGAGAGAGAGAGAGAGAGAGAGGGATAGGGAAGAGAAGGTGGAAGCTGGTGGACTATTGCAGGTAATGTTTCTGTAAGTAATTTGAACGTCAATCTTATGAATGAAGCTTCGGTAAAGCCCGAGTAATAATAGTAATCAGCCCCAATTCCAGCAGGAAAGATGTCCACTCTCATGAGCAAAAATAATGCAAATCATTTGGGGATTCTTTGGTTTTAAACCAGACAGAAAAGGAGAGCCAGAGAATGTGAACAAAGTGATTTGTAGGCTTTGCAATAAACAAGTCGGGACTAAAGTTGGAAACACCACAAAGGTCTTATAACTTACCATCCAACAGAATACCCAAGTCTGCCACCAACTCCATCCACAAAGAGCAGCCGTACCATAACTCCCATCACGGAAAGCGATCGAACCTCAATCATCGGGGCTTCCGCAAAGGCAACAAAGTATAAACGTAACAGTCGACGGTGGCGAGATTGTACGAGGGCAGTTACTGCCAGTTGATTCATTTTATTTATTGATCTCAGCATGCCCTTGTGTAAAATGACTGCCTATATATTGTGGCCACATGGGTATTGCTACATAATGCGTCTCCAGTGCATAAACATTTATAAGTGCGTCTTTCTCTTCAGCTGACCTTTGGACTACAATTACGTACATCGTTGTTTTTCTTAGAGCATATCGTCAGTACAGGAATTTCGTTATTAATTACACCTGTAATGACTGAAACAGCTGTTGTGAAAAGGGCGTTTAAGCCAGCATGAACAATACCAGGACTCTGAAACGGAAGCAGATAAATGACCTCAGCCATCATTCATTTTTTTGTAAAAGGCCTACTGGTCATCCGTTTAAGTCTTGTATGATACAAAATGGTGCATCGACATCTCGTTGACAAAATGAGGAAAACAATGAAGACTAGTATATTTTACACACTTTATATTATTATTATCTTTAGTTGTCAGCTACCCACTTTTTGTTGATGTTTTGCCTGCCTGTTTTATTCTCCTCTTTGCCTGCAGTGACAGACATGTTACAGACATGTTACAGACCTTTAGCCCACCTAACCTTTGAGTAAAGTGCTTTCTAACAACCCATGCCCTGCTGAGCATCCTAACCTGTTAAAAAGTCAACACTCCGCCAGGATCACAAAGATTTTATTTCATCTCACAGTTTCATCTGCTAGGAAGTAAAACCTGTAATGCTCGGTGTAACACCGTCAGACTGCACTCTACACAGAACATTTCAAATCTGAGGTCACGATATTTTTCAATCTGAAATCAATCCTGTACGAAAAGTGAATGTGTAGTGAAGGATGCCCACCACCCTACAATAAATCCACAGGGGCTTGAGCTCCTGAACATTGGGTTGCTAATGGGTCGAGGAGTGATATTCGAGATTACCCTTTTGGATATACCGGTACATTTCTAATAAGCATGGTCTCTGTCAGAAGGCACCAGTGATGAACACCTCATGGGCCAATTAAACTCATGAGGTGTTAAAGATTATTGTTAAAAGAGTGAGTAGGAGTCTCTTAATCCCTCATGTCTCCCAATCCTTATACTATCACACACACGCACACATCTATCATCATGTGTGTCCTTGACCACATGTGTTTATGTATGTTGTATATGTGTGTTCGTATGTGTCCCATATTCTTGCATGAGACATTATATGCATTGCATAAGTGAGGCAATTAAATTCCCCAATGTCTCTGACCACTGGGCAAGTTTTAGTCCTAACCTTGTTCATGCGTCTAAAGAGACAGGGATTAAAAGGTGCAGAGTGACTTATTTATGTGTGCAAACGTAAGATAAACTTAAAGCACACGACTCACACATGTGTGGGAGTCATGAACTGTGTGTGCGCTTGCATCTGTATGTGCACTGGCTTGTGTGTTCATGGGCGTTCATGCTTGTTTTTATGTAGTTTGGGGATCTTTGGTTATTACCATGTAGGTTGGCGTACATATTGCCTCCCAGGGAAACATAAGCAGTCCTTCTAAGCTAATTAAAACAACCCACCTGTAATCGTAGCGCCGTAGACTTTGACAAAACCATAGATTATTATTGTGAACCTATCACATGCACAGAAGGGATACGGTTAGGGCTGATGACAGTATGGAAGCAAGTTACCATGAGGGAATCTCTCTGATCTCCATTTGTGTAAACGTTTTAGTGTGTAAAACCCAAGGTGTGCTGTGATGAGTCAGACGCTAAAAGATGGTCGCCACAGCTTTGAATGTGCTCTTTGAAGCTGTAGACATTGAGTAAAAATTGTCTGCAGTGATAAGAAAAGAGCAAAAAACACCTTACTGGTGTCACGTCCTCTTTAAGAATGGTTTCTGCACCGGGAACAGTTGAGCGTGACAATAGCCTTGTTATACTGTTGCAAAGTGAATGTAGGTGCTTTGCTGACTGCTGGCTAAGTAGGCAGTATCTCTGCTGCTACTGGGAACCAAACTCCATGAAGGAGGAACAGGTGCGGGGAGGGGACAGCCTGCACGCTCCGATTACCAGGCAGATGGTGGAGTAGAGTTCATCCAGGAGCAGAGAGAGGATGGTGAAAAGGGAGGGGAGACAGAAATATAGAGAGAGGCAGATCTGCCAACACACTCAGACGCTCAGATAAGTAAACATGAAAGAGTAACAGAGGAAGAGAGAGGATGTGTGGGGAGGGTCAAGTAGTAAATGGACTGACACCTAACAGTCAGGTGATGGCTGGATGGATGGATGCGAGAGACACACACACATTATTCTTTGCATATCAATTTGTCTGGTGACCTGCATCATATGACAGACACTGATCATCAAATGTATTTAAACTTGTGGGGACCAGCTCACTGCTGCATGGAGGCTTTTTAGCCTCACTAGCTGCACAGCTCTGATCTGAGAATGAAAAGGTTGGTCGGTCGGTCCAACAAATATATCGAGACTTAAATATCTCAACACCTACTGGATGGATCCCCTGACTTGTCCTTTGTTGCCACCATCAGTTAAAAAAATTGTCCAATACCCAACACCCGTAAAACCAATGAAAATGGTTAACATTACTTTTAAACAGTCTGATACTAATGAATAATAAGTCCACAGTTGTTGTCCTAACATACAAAGAAAGTGTGAAAGAAAGAAAGAAATACATAAAATGGGGGAAATATTGTGGTACTTTTTCACAAGAATCTATTATCTCAGTGTTTGGCACAATTAATATGTTTCCACTATGAAACATATGACCTCTATTTTCACACTTCTAATTCTTAATTCTTAATTAAAGCGTCACGATAGCAACAAAGTACGACATACCCTGCTTTTTTTTTTTGGTCAAAATCTCCCCAGTAGAGACTCTGGCATCATGTTGAGCTTAAAAATGTGACCTTTAGTTAATGAATGTGGCCTCTTTAGGGGGATCCATTTTAATTTGTAAAGGAAGCTAAATGTGTGTATCAAGGTGTGTGTTGGTGGTGATGTGATGTTTGTCAAACATCAGATTCCGACCTTTAATTATAATGCCCCCACTGGGCCAGCAACTAATTTCTTCGTATTCCCTTTTTAAAAATTGTGTCCTCCGTGCTATTGGTGTCAACTCATCGAGTGGATTTCGAGACATTTCAGTAAAAAACTAAAATGTTAAACTTATGCTGGCACCCCAGGAAAAGTCTGGATCACCAAAGACAGTATAGGCTTCATCCTCTGGAGACCATGGATGTCTGTACACAGTAATTCATGGCAGTACATCCAATAGTTAAGGTGTTTCAGTCTGGACCAACATACTGACAGACCAGCAATGCCATTTCCAAAAATAATGGGTGTCCCTCCAAACATGTTTAACACAGTGTGTTCAAAACTGTAGAAAGTTTTCTGTGTGAAATGAGGTATCCTGAGATTATTAGGATATGATTCTGTTTTTATACTTACCATGACACCTTCTAGAGCACACTGTACTCTTCAGTGAGATGACTTTTTTTTTGACATGTCATCCCGTTCTCTGCTGACGGAGGTGACGATTCTTGTCACACTGGCTTATTACAGTGATGGGTCCCTGTGCTCTACCTATGAATTATGCAATACTCATGTGGCTTGGTCTACCATTCCTGACAACAACAGCAGTGCAGATATTCGTACCATTTTATCCCGCATTAAATTCTAAATCCACCTCCGATCGGGGGTTGGTGTTACAGCTTGAGGAGCTCACCCAGGTTGAATTTGGTTTTCCTGCAGATGTAGCTGATGAAAACTATTGAAAAAGGAGGTATGGCAAGCTGATACGTGGGCCTTCTCACTGTTTGCCATAAACCCATCAAAAAGCATTTGTGAACAACACATGGCTAGTCTTCACATACAGTGCTATAATGCATAGAGTGTAAGTCAGAAACAGACAGAGAGAGGAGCACAGATTCAGAGTAATTCAGGACCATAAGGCACAGAGGTTAAGCAAAAAAAGTAAATGCACTGTTTCGTCATGCTGCAATGACTCAAATGTTATACTTTGGTACATTATATCCACAATGTTTTGCCATCGCTGGTCATTTTACACTCAACATTGAATTATGTCTCCAGTTCTGGTCAGACAACACAGCCTGTTATAGATAGATGTGAAAAGATGACATTCCTGTATATAACAAACTGTTTTAATGCAGTACCTCGTGACATTATGGTATGCATTTAGACTTGTAGCAAAATATCCAAACCTGGATTATTGGTGGTTTTGTTATTTTACAGAGACATGATACACAGTTTATCTCTCTCTTCTCTCTCACACACCTCATCCACACACACACACACACACACACACACACACACACACACACACACACACACACACACACACACACACACACACACAACATGTTGCTCTCCTTCAGCGAGAACATCATTTCACTCTCTGAATATGGGAAGTGTTGCCTTCAGCCTCTCATGTACTCATTGATGGGGTGCTCAACTGGCCCTCAAAAAGGAACCCTCATCAGAATGAAAGCTTCTCCAGATGTTCCTGTATATCATTTATCCTGTCCGATGCCATGTGTCACAATTTTCAAGCATTTCTGCACTCGGCGGGTTATGGGTGATGTTGGCCAGGCTTCCTGTTTCTCCTCAGCTCTCCATAAGCATGCTCCTGCACCATGATTCAAACTTTAGCCTCTACAAGTTCTCATTTTGTCTTACTTTTGTGCCATCAGCCATGTAAGCTATACTGCAAATAAACAAATACATCTCAGTCCATCTCACAGCGAGAACATCAGCCCTCACTACGCTTGGTGGTGTAAAAAGTGGAAGCGAGCAGAGACACCAAGCAGCTGGTGGAGCAGATAGATTTCGATCAGGATGCAGCAGGCCTCCCCCTCGTCGTGGTAGCACTCCCATACGGACGTGATAATGCTGCAGCAGCCTTTGGGCTACCGTCTAGTGTCTGGCGTGTGCAGTTCACACAGCTCAGAGGGGTCATGGGTATGTCTGCCGTGTGTTTGTGTCATGGGAGAAATATTAATTAAATCCTCTTGGTGTCCTCTGAATTTAAAAGGGAAGGCTGGATCACGAACAGGGCAAAGAGGACAACTGTCCAGAAAGCTCCAGGCTTACTGCTGATTTCTGTTTGGCAATACGTACCATTAAAAATAACAACACCTGACATGATAAGAGTCCTGCTTTACTGATGAGGCCCTGTCATGAGGAGGTATCATTGGTCTGGCTCCTGACATTATCATTCTGGTATCAGGGGGGAAAACACCCTTGCTTCTATGTAATTCGTTCCATCAATCACATATGTTTTGGGCCCAGAATGTGGCGACACCGTCTTTGCTAATTAGACAGCATAGATTGATAACGTAAGGAAAGGAGAATGCCGCGTGAAATAAATTTCTTATGCATTCAGTATGTCATGAAGATTGAGTCAATCCTGCAGCTCTGCATATATAAGTCGTCAAAGCAGTTAGTTCTTATATAAATGTAAAAATTGTCGGACAATAACGTTGACAGTGCTTAGTCACTGTGAAAATGGATTTGTTTTCTGGGGATAACACCTTGCCATTGTGCTGCACAATAAACAGTGTGTGTTCTCATTAGCGGAATTACTGAAGCTGATGACATGACATTCAGTTCTCAGATTTTATTATAGTATATTATCTTATTTCTTTCTTGACAAATGTCACAAGATTATATGCAAATATTCAAAATATGTGATATAGAAGTAACAACTTAAGAAAGTAAACAGATACATCATTTTGCAAAAACAATACACCCAGCCCCTCAGAACATGGCATCAACACATCCTGTCTCCACTGACTTCATCCCAAAGACAAAGCCACTGCAACGACAGCTATAGTGCCTCACTGATGTTTTCACGATTCCAAATGGGTTTTGCTGCAGAAGATGTGAGTCTGACCTCTGTGCTCATTTGGACATGGCTAGATGGAGACGGTGTGCAACCGTTCAGTGACTGATGAGAGTTTTTGCTGTTGTGCTTCTTGGACTGTAAAGAGGAACCCAACACCGGCTGGAGATCTTTTTTCTTACTGACCTCCAGCTGTTGCCGTTGAGAGTATATATCTTTTGATGGTGTGGTCAGATGGGTATGATGAGTAATGTCACAGCTGGGACCACAACCGATGTGGTGCAACAGACTTGAAGTTTTCACCCAAAAGAGGTCTGTGAAAAAAATGCTTTTAAGACCGATGTTAAGTTACTATTAAATAAATTACAGACCCACATAAATATGTGAATAGGCTTCTTGTCAAGACGTGTTTTTTATTAGACAGAGAGTTGCATATTTCAACACCCAGCAGACACAGAGTGGCATTACCATTCCTTTGAAACTGTTTCAGGTCACCTGATGAATCTAAGTCCAATATTCAGAAAACAATATCTGGATCTTCAGCATCTACACGTTCAATTCACCAGCTAGTTGCTAAATTAAGCTTTAGTGTAAGTTGAGTCAAGAAGACTGTACTCTTGTATGCTCAGGCTTGTAGTTTATTCCTCGTACATCTGCCAATCACTCCTCACACATGCTCACTCGTAATTCCCTTGCTGTCATTGTTTGGGGTTGTCAATCGTGATATCAGCTGTTTAGATCAGCTGGTCTCCTCTATCTAACAGCACAACGAAACAATTACATTGTTAGTCTATCATCTTGCTACCGTCTCTTTTAATAAATATGATTGTCTCTCTACCTTCAGCACAATTATGTTGCTGTTACGCACCCCTACACCTCCCCACCTCCGCCCAATCTTCGCAGATCCATCCGCTTCATCGACTCATCATTCTGTCAGCCTCATCAGCCACCACCAGTGTCTGGACTCCACGGGGGGATTTATCTTGCTGCTGCTCAGGGCAGACGCCGCTCGATTACAAATCTCCCTGTGGAGTCCAAGCGCCAAAGACTGTCGAGACTTTATCATCACTTACCATCTGTTAATAATAAACAATTATCTTTTCTTTATCTGACTTGTCTCTCCTGATTGAACTGTGTTTGTCTGCTGTTTAGTTAAGTAGAACACACACACACAAACTTACAAATAACACATCAGCTGAGGTCAAAATGGTTCAGCAGTTCCCTGTGCTTCTCATTGTTTTAAAAGAAAGCCAACAAAGTCACCCACTTGAAAGAGAAGAGTGAAATCCATGTCATTACTACCGCAGAACTGCCACGAACATCAAGTAGGTTTACATCAGCACACAATGTCACAGCACAAGAAAAATTAATTTCTATATGCACGCCTATCCTTCAGTTGTCTCACTCTTTACTGCACATCTCACATTCATGTCACTGCAGCCTTCACTGCCTCCAACACATGAAAGGTTTTCACAAACATGACTGTGTAACATTCTGAGAGTCTCAGCCTCAGTCGAGGTATGTGCACACATTGTGAGCCATTCATATATTTATATGCTAGAATAAACCAAATTTCATGCAAAGAAACTGTGATTTGATCAGCCATATGTCATTTCATGTATGCGAGATCTGAGCACGGTATGATCACTCTGCTGTTTGACCTAAACTGACCATGTGTGGGTGAACATAACAGCTGTGGACTCCTCAAAAAACTTGGCACAAAACCTGCACAACTCACACTGTTCAGGTGATAAGAACTGGGCAAATAAAAAAAGAGGATTTCTGTTTGTTTTTGAATGAGTCTCAAGTGACAAATAAAAGAAACGAGCAATCGGTGCTCTCACCTCTGCAAGAAAGCTCATTTTGGGTGAAAAAGACGAGTGTATTGTGTGTAACATTACAATTCTCCAACCGTCGACCTCTCTAACTTTCTGCTTTAAAGCTTTGCTCTCTCCCTGAAGGGCACTTTTTGGCCACTTCTGTGTGTGATTTCACATATCTCATGTCTCTATCAGCAGCCCGCTGCCAGCTCAAAGCACACAACCCAGTAAACCTCAGCTTATATTTCAACTAAGATGCTGTTTATGATGTGTGAGAAACACAGTCTCTGGTGTTGGAATGTCAGCCTGCGGAGCGTCTTGTGGCTTAGAGACGACACGCTGGCTGGTGCAATCACTCTGAGGTGCTGAGTGCCATCAGTGGGTATACAGGTTGGTGAAGCAGCGCCCCATCATCACCCGTGAATCATAAAACCTGAAGACTGCTTATCTCCAAACAAATACAAAATCCATTATATCACATGAAATGAGTCTAGCTGCTTCCACAACTCGGGTCTGATTCCTTTTGGCCTGTCAGCCAGTCTTACTCGCATGAATCTTTTATGGTTTTGGTTTATGTGTAGCGCACTGAAATATGTCATTTGTCAGGGTGTCTATGTAAAATCATTTGCTTTAAATATGTGTTTAAGTTCATTCATATTTGTATTACTTCAGTAGGTAATGTTATTAACTACTGAACGGTATGCTTGCTAACTGTAAAGGGAAGAAAGTTGGTGTACTGACCCTTTAGAAGAAAGCGCTGTCGCTTTAAGAGAGTTTAGAGAGAACGTGATGTATGCAGGCTGAAGGAAAAGATGTGCTTGTGCTTAACCGTGGGGTTTGTAAATAAAAGTTGCAAAACGAAGATGGACGTGTTGTTGGACGGTTCATTTTAAGGGTGCAACATATGCAAATCCAGCTGTTTATCTCTGCCTTTAGTAGAGGCACAACCCAGGAGTGGGATGTGTTGTAAAGATTCTGAGGATGAAATAAATCTGGATCACAACAGTTTTCTATTGCACCGTTTTAAGAGAAAATGGCACAACCGTATCCCAATTTCTGTTACCTTCTTCTGGTCTTACTATCCTTTTTAAACCTCCCTGCTTTATTCCAAAATAAGGACTTTATTCTGTGGTTCCCCTGCTGATGGACATCAGATGAATGCCTCACTTCAACCTGAGCCTTTCAATTATCTGCGCTTTGTTTTCCAGTAATTAAGATCATGATTTGGAAACTGATCACTTTCAGACACAAAGCGACGTGTTTCCGTATGCGATGACTCCAGCCCACTGAAGTGCACAATCAAAGCCAAGTGAGTCCATAAACACACTCTGACATGCAAGCTGTCATCTGATGGGCATTTGGCTCTCCCACTGCTCATTGGAAGCCGGGTTAGGTGAGCATATGCATGTGTCCACTGTAACACACACACACACACACACGCACACACACACACACACCACTAGCGCCTGACAGTGACATTCCTCTTTGGAAATCAAACCAGGTAGATCCCTAATGCATTACCCATTGCACATAGCCAGGCCACAGTGCAACAGGAACCTGTCAATTAAAATGGATTCATTCTGCTCATTGTGCACAAACTCCAACCCAGGAGGGAGGGGACAGGAGCAGGGGTGGGGAGAAGAGTGTGAGGACGGCATAAGAGGAGAAGAGAAGAGGAGCGAGCGTTTTCATAGAATGTCATCATGAGTATGTGTGAAGACGATAATTCACCGTTTATTCGCCAGGACTCAGACCCACGGAGTGTACACATGTACCAGTGAGGCTGCTCTTAGTCAGTGTCTGTTGTGGAGTTTCACACGTATTTCACACGACTGTTCATGTTCAGTGCTGACTGCAAACTGGGAATGACTCCCGATGGGATCGTCATGGCAACCTCTGACCTCTGAGTGTGTGTGTGTGTGTGTAATGTGAGGTTTGAGGATTTGAATGATTGCGCTTTTATCTACTCCCAGTAATCTACTTCTTACTTGACATGAATGGAGAAACCCTGCTCTTACAGGACATGCTCTTACCAATAGGTTTATTTGTGATGCACAGTCCGTTCTGATGTAATTTACTTTTCTTTGACTGTTGTTTGCTGCCACATCTATTTTTAGTTAGTGTCTGGTTCCTAAACGTAAGCAGGCTTTTAGAAAAAGTTTCCCAAATGCATCCCTTCTTTTTCTAATCATCTAGATTTTTCATATTTCATTGTTTGACTAGTTGTATAATAGTTTCCCTGCCCTGTTTTAATCAAATTCAATCAAATTACTGCCAACCAACCGACTCACAGCAGTGTTGGGGCAGTATAGTATTCCAGCATAACGGCACTATTTGGTTTTAACCAGTACTGCCACCCTGGCAACGGGATCAATAAACAATATAAAGAGTGGGAGCAAAGGAGATCACAAAGGGCCCACAACATTTTGCCTTTGGACCACATGGTGGGTTAACAAGTTTTTTAAAACTAGAGATTATCTTGCGATGGATTCACACCAGCCACAACGCCATATCTGACCAAGTGTGTTAGTTCCTGTTACAGTTGGTGTCACCACATTGTGCCATGACGACTCACACACAGACTCACAAGTTTAAAAACAATTCCAGCGCTGCTGTCGTTGCTAAAGCGACTTTAAATGGTAAGAGCAGGACACTACACACAGGTGACATGAGGTTAAAACTAGAAGCCATCTTCAAACCACTCACGATGCCAAATTGGGCCAGGGGCGTTAAGTGTGTGTGTGTGTCCTCATTTGAACCACACACATCTTCGAATTCTGCCTTTATTTTGATTTCAACTACACACCTGTACATTTTTGTGACTGCATCTTGAATCTCAGACAGAAATATAAACACCTGGCAAATAACGCAAAACCAGAGGGTTTCTCGAGGACAACATTTTGCCATGATGACTCACACACAGACTCACACGGTGAAAACAATACCGGCGTCAGTATTGATAAAAATGACAACAACAAACAATGCAATGTCTTCTCTCTTTCCCAGCATGGGGCAAAGAGGAAAAAAGCAGTGAGCTGCACTGAAGGACGTGATGTTCTTGAGGTAGCACTGCTCTGCTCCTCCTAAATGAACAGCTTAAGTGGACTGATGGCACTAACTGTTTGTGCTGGTCCAGTAAATGAGGATATAATGAGGAGCCCTGTTCTTAAAATGAAATGAAAGAAAAAGCCTTTTTTTAGATCACGTCTGGTCATATTATGCCACATTGGGCTGGTCTCATCCAGCATTCTACACCTACGAAAAATAATGCGCTGTAGTTCGTAGATTTCACACAAAATTATATTGTATGTTTTCCAGGTAATCATGAATGAAGAAGTATGTTTGTTTCCCGTGCGAACTGAGAAGTCAATGTTGATTTATTCGTCACATAACTTGCGTACTTCTGTAAGGGCACTTCCGTATAGTTATTTAAACCAAACAACGATCTTTTCCTACACCTAACTCAGTGGTTTCCTGTGAAGACTGAAGTGTATTTGGAAGAGACCGTATGCATGTGATGAACATAAATGGGCATGTTTTGCTGGCTTTTGCAGGAAATTGCACGTAAAATAAGCCGTATCTTTTCGTATGATATATGAACCATTATATGAGGAAACGATGTTGAGAAGTCCTTTGTAGCTCCTTATCGTGCTACATTCTACACCCGCCACTTACAGCAGTCTAGTCAAATGTGACGGGCTTAATTTAAATCCCTCTTGTGTACATTGCTCAAATATTCTGTTTGGAATACTCCCCGTACAAAAGCTAAAGACGCTCTGACTTCTGTTTCACTGGGACCTTAAATTCAATTTTATTAAAAAAGAAGATTCCAAAGTTTCACAGTTTTGAAACATAAAATAAATAATTTAATATGTATTCTTGCACAGTTTTTACCAACATGCGCTTACAAAGTTGTTGTCCATCAGGGGCAATCAATAATTAACTCATAGTCATGCACCAGCAAAAAAACTATTTTTTTGGAAATAATAGTCAAATTCCGTCAAACCAGTGCCGCCAACCAACTGTCAATAACAGGGAGAGACCCAAAAAAAGCAACATGCTCAGACTGAAGAGAACTCTCTCCATCTGTCTGTTTGTATATCTGCATCGCAATCACAGCCGCACAGACAGAAGCGAAGTGAAAGCCAAATGTACTCATTTGAATGGAGGTGGCATCACAAACTGGACTTGATTGATAGGCATTGTCTCAGTGCTTCATTGTTTTAAGATATGCAAAATGAATTACACCTTCAAATTATTAAATGGTCTGTTTTTGTCATTATTTTTGCACTTGCATTCTTTATCTAATTATCTTGTCTCATGGCATGTGGAGGCTTCGCCAGAGTTTTCTTTCAATTTAGACAAAGTGAACGAGATGAGCCGACAGATTGGACTTAAACATAAAAAGATTAAAAAGATGTTGCCGAACCTCTGCTCCATTTGAATGAAGAGCTGCGGACATGCTGTGGATGTTATATCAGCACTTTATACACTGTTGGGAAAAAAACAACAACACTTTAACGAGTAGAAATTCTTAAGAGTTGAGGCCAAAGAGCACCTACATTCTCAATAATAATCTGTTCATTTCCAGCATGGTCATTCAAATGAAGTATCATTATGATTCTCCAAATGTATAGTATATAAAGGACATATTTACATGAAACAAAACAATGTTATATAATAAACACTACAGCAAGGCAGAGGGTAAATCATAAAATAGATAAGCAATAAACGCCAGCAGATCTTAAAAGACAAACATTTTCCAGAACAGAGGCAACACAGTTTTACAGTACAGTTTGCTTTTGTAACATAAACTGTAAGCAGCCACAGACCAAAACTAGTGGACCTGAGAGGCCAAAGAGGACAGCAGGGATAGTTCACTAATACAATGTGGCTCCAGCTCACATAGAGCTCTGTGAAAAACAATGTAATATGGGAAGGAATACTTGGTCTTGGTCAGTAGCTGCTTAATTGTAGAGTGCTGTCAAGGTGACAGCTGAGAGGAAGAAGCTGGTCCTGAATCTGCTTTTCCTGGAACTGAGAGTCCTACAGCGCCTCCCAGAGGCGTCGGGCAGTTTTCCGCGCCCTGTGTGGTGCTTTCTAGTCCGAGACAGAGCAGTTGCTATACCACACTGTGATGCATTTGGTGAAGATGCTCACGAAGATGTCGTGGTAGAAGTTCACCAGAATCTGAGGAGACACGTGGACTTTCCTCAGTCTCCTTAAAGAGAAGCTGGTGAGCTTTTTTGACCGCAGTGTTGAAGTGTTGAGGGTCCAAGAAATCCTCGGAGACTTGAACACCAAGTAACTTCAACCTCAATCATTTTGCAACTAGCTGGTGAACATGGTGGAACATTTTGCAGCTAAAGAGCCAGATATTTCCCTCAAGAGTTGGAGGAGACCAAAAGCAGAGCTAAAATGTAGGTGCACATTGGACTTACATTCGCCAGAAACACGACTCAAAACATGAACGATAATGTTCCTCTGTAACTTCTGGATGAGCAAATAAGCAACTGTTCGCCATATCAACTTTAAAGGGGACGTCAATTGTGCTCATAACTTGTTATTGAAGGTTTAAAATGATATCAGGGGTAAGGACAGCAAGAAGGAGCAGTATTTGCGTGGATGGATTTTGATGCCTGTAAATAGCTGAACATTCTGTTATTATCTGTGTTACCATCTGTGCAGTGGGGCCAGCTTTTGGAGTCACTTCTGGGCTTTATACATGCACATCATGGGCTCAATGAAATAAGATGTTATATTAATAAATATCTAAAGGAAGCACAAACTGTACAGTGAGAACAGCTTTAATATATCATCATCATCATTTCTATGAACCAGTCCAAGGCAGATTCAGAAGTATAGGGGCCACTGTCTTAATGTGTCAAGTGAAAGTGAAGTGCTTACACACAGCACTGTCCTGAAGTAGCACCCATCAACAAGGAATTAATATCCTTAACCTGAGGGATTCAAAATGATACACGTGTCATTCTTCGCCACCCAATAACTCCACCTTAGCGTGATGTTATTACTTTGCAGTTAAGGAGAGCACTGACGGATCACTCATGTCAGCCAGCTTTGCCCGTGGGCAAGAAGCCTTGCTTTGCTCTTAATACTCAGGTGGATTTTAACATGCAGCACTAATGATTGATCTCTTCTCCTGAAATGTGAACATTATTGTGGGCAAACTTATATTCGCATTTGCCTGTTGTTTGGCAAAATGAATGTGTAACATGTGTATTATGGAAAATTGGCCATTTATTTCTGTTTCAGATCCTGAAGGATAAACAAACACATTGTCCCGCTTCCCTTTCAGTAATTTGATGGATCATTTGTTCCGTGTTATGTGTGTGTGTGTGTGTGTGTGTGTGTGTGTGTGTTTCCAGGTTTTGCTTAATTATGTGCATGTGCATGTGATTAGAGGGCTATCCACAAAAACAAATGAGCTGAGGCAAACTCATCCATGACTCCCGGTCACGACAAAGTACAAGTGAAGAAGTCCAGTTCACACAGCTGAGACTTTATTCTGACTCACTGCTGACACATAACAGACCACATTACATTGACTTCAAGATAACAATGAGTTATTTTACAGTGGTCCCTTAAAAAAGCTTTAAAAGATCTGGCACTCCTTGATGCTTTTGTTACAACATGCTGGCAAGATCTAGTGTGAAAACTATAGTTTTGCCAAGATTCATGTTCCTGTTGCAGACTACGCCTTTATTATATCATTGCCATTTTTAAAAGAGCTGTCTTGTTTAGATAACTTAACAAATGTACATTCAGACAAACTTAAAAGGCATATTTACAGAGGCAGAAAGAAGGGAGGGGACAAGAGCTAAGCTGCAAATCTCGTTGAAAAGGTCAAAGGTCATGGCTATAACAAAACCTGTACTTATGATTAACATACAGGTCATTTTAAATCCTCTTTGTAAGTCTGCTGCCTCATGTTGTATTGCAAACAAATCCCAAATATGGTTATTGTGTGACAGTTTTGAGACATTGACATTGATACTCCTCTTTTGAGACTGTTGGCAGAGGTGGATTCCCTCTGTTTATCTTTACAGACACTTTCCTGACACAAATAAAAATAAAGTTTGGTTCAGTTCAATTAAAGTCCCAGAAAGCTCAGTCATCTTCAACACTGACCAAATCACAAGCGGGGACAGATTGAATATTATTTGGCAGGAGTTCTCCTCACTGTTAATTAGAGCTAATCATTTTCAGCTGGCGAGACACCGCTCAACCGTCTCACGGGATCTGGGGCGCTCATGGCACATCTTAAATTTGTAATGCTGAAACCAACACCTCATCTCACATCTTACATGAAATTATGTTTTTACTTTGAGTCGGAATGCTCTGCCTCATGTTTATGTGTCTTTTCTGGTGTTTATTATCTACACTGGTATACATATTTATCTATTTTTTTATATCAATCAATGGTGTTGAAATATTTATATACTATTGTGATGTTTGTAGTTTAGAGCATACTGAAAGTAAGATACTGAAGCTAAAATGTGAAAAGTATAAAGATAAATGTCATATAGAGCTAAAGATAAACATTTCATTGAAATATAGTTTTAATTGACCAAAAATGTGTCAACAGCAAGCCAGATGTGCAGGAAATGAAAAATGCTAACGTACAGTTACATGTCAGATTGTATTGCTGGGCACCAAAGAAGATCATTCGTGTGCTTTGTTCCCACCTTGTCCTGTTTGTCTGGAAATCAGGCTGCTGGTGCGATGCTGTTTTCTACTTTTCCCTCCTGTCCTGCTGTTTATGTTCTGATCTGTTTATACTTTCTGCAGATCATGATGACAAAGAGTTTTTAAAAACCAATCTGTCCGATTCCTGGTGCATCTGAGCTTCTTTTCTCATTAACTTGTGTTTTATTGCATATTTCTGGTGTTAACTTTAAAAGCCTTAGTCCTTTTTGTCTCATGTTATGCAAATAGAAAAGCATCTCCTGTGTGTCGCTGTGGTTCTTCTCAATGTTGTACACAATTTGTAACAACTGGTCGGAGCCTGAAAAAACAAATATTGGTATTAAAGGAATGTATCAACACATTATGCAAGATTTATTATCAACCCGATGCTTGAATTATTTCCCAACACAGCCAAAATTACACATGGCCCAGAGGTTGAAGATGTAATACCACATTTCATCATAGAGACAAACGTAATTATGAAAACATATGGAAATTGTTGCCAGGGAGAGAGCTTGTTTTGCCTCAAAAACTTGGTCTCTCGCTCTCTCTCTCTCGCTCTCTCTCTCTGCTCTAGTTGCATTCACTACAAATGTGTTGTGCTGCTAAGGATGTAATTATGTGTTTTCAGCACAGATAATGTGCAGTACTATAAACTCATGGGGAGAAAACCTCTTCGCTGGTTGATTGAGATACATTTGTTAATGCATGCACTCTGACAACATTTATTCAACATTTAACATGAATGTTGTCAAGGTGACGTGGACTACAAATGCTTGATTCTCAACTCTGTCACTGTTTAACAGGCTTCCTTACCAGCTGTGGCCTACACGCCTCTCCTACACTTAAAGCACATCAGAGTTTTAGTTATTACACTTCAACATACTTTCATAAATTCTGCCTCACTCTGCCATGGCCATCGAGGTCTGATCCTGCACTGGTGTGTGCAGGCATGCGGGTCTATCATCGAATCAAAACAAATGTTCACATTCAAATGCATCATCACGTCTCCATTAAGTTAAGCACAGCCATATCGTAGTTAAAAGAAGAACAAATGCAAACACATAAAACAAAACGGGCGCTGCTTAAATATGAAATGTCATTAATAGCCAACTGGATATGTGACAAAGAAGTAAAAGTGAAATGAGAACATTTGGCTGCATGGATGAGACTGAAGCATTTTCTGCAGGTTTGGGTAACATGTGTTCCCAAAAGGCCCACACATTGCTGACTTAACAGCCACTGGCCATGTTGAATAATAATGGATCATTTTCAGCTCTGTTTCTCTGGTTATTATTTTAGAGACCATGAATAGATGAAAAAAAAAAAAAAAGATATATATATATAAAATTAATACATTTTCCAAAATGTATCCATTAGTTCTTTTTTAATTTGATGTTTTGAACCTGCATGAATCTCAAGTGCCAATGTATGAGTAAAATGTATTATTTCACATCTGGCTGAGATTTGTGGACAGAATGAACAATGAAAAGTTGCAGCTTTTTGTTAGCACATACTATTTAGTTCATTCTGTTAATGTGTTTGTAAGACCACGACAATCATTTGTAATCCTCTTATTTTACTTTAGGGCAAGACAGGTCATGGCTACCAAGTGAAAACCTGTTTAAAAGTAAATGATTACTGCACTTGACCACCTATTCCTGAGGAAAAAAGAGATATATAGCAATCTTTTCTTTAGCAATTGCTGGTTCAGCAAGCAATCTGGCCTAATTTGCTTTGTATTAGTGAGCATGCATGGCCATTATTCTTAATCATTAAGCGCTATTAGACATACATTAATCCAATGACTAGCACTAGTCATTGCGAAATGCTTTGGCAGCAAAATCTGAGGGCTTGAGGGTTGAAAAGGTTCATGACTTCAGCCCTACATGAAGTATGTTGTGAACACGGCAGAGAAGGGATTTACTTCCTTGTACTGTAAAAACACAATTGCTCTTTCTCTCTCACACACACACACACACACACACACACACACACACACACACACACACACACACACACACACACACACACACACACACACACACACACACACACACACACACACACTATGTCACCTGGAGAGGGATGTGTAATAAATGATTGTCAGTGAGCATGTGTTGGGATCAGATTCCACTTCATATAAACACAATAATCACATTAGAAAAAATGTCACAGAAATAGAATTGTTTGCACATCCTAGAGAAGTGAAGAAAAAGGGTCATTCAGGAGCATGCACATTTGAATCAGTGTCAGTCTTTTATTTTTATCTGATAATAATGTAGTGGCTTAAAAACAGTGGAGATGCCAGAGAGCGCTGGCAGCTCCGGGTCCCCGCTGTGAAGCCCTAGACACGAGGACCTGGAAGGATCGTGACCCGACCCTGATGGACTCCATCCAGACTGCAGTTCCCAACAGATAATCAGCACTCACATCAGCTCTCACTCAGAGAGGAGAGCGCTGCTGCACAACAGGTGTGTTTCTGTGTGTGGGTGCAGGAGTGAGTGTCAAGGTAGATTTCTTGTTTCTGGCTCCCCTTCCTTTTCAGACTGCTCTCGATTGCCTCCGGGGTTCACGTTAGACTCAGCCGAGATGATGCAAACTCTGTCCAGACTGCTATGTCTGGTGGAGAGGATGGCTGCATCTCATTTAAAAACCCCAAAACTTTAAAGATCATGGCAGGATCAGAGGAGTGTGATGAGACGAAGCTGCTTTTGGAGAAACAAAGTGTCTGGAGTGTACGTTTGCAGATTAGTGGGGTCCACAAAAAAAAAAAAAAAAAAGGACACATTTTCCTTCATTCTTTCAAGTAAGACACACGACACACAAGAATGAATGAAGTTCATCTTTTGGGCAGTTCTGAAAGAGAGTAGTTATTTATTGTTCTTTCATCCTCTTTGTAAAGCGCTCTTCAAAGTCTGCCACCTTAAAAGTGAAAGAGTCAAACTTTATTCTCTTGTTAAATTAACAGACTTCAAGCAGGGACTCAACATTTCTTTAACGCACGATGAATTGTGACAGTGCCACAGAGAAAACGGCACATATTCACACATTCAACAACACCTCCCGAGTGTGCATTCTCTCCCACTTAAACAAGCACACACACACACACACACACACACACATTCATATACTCCTTTGTAGATAACATCAAGAAGCAAACGTGATGATTATTTGAATCCTTTGTTGTGCTTGTGTGTATTCAGGTGCCCACATACACTTATATAACAACATAATGATTAAACATGTATCCACTCCGTAATACGATTCTTTATCATTAAACTTTGGGCTAACAACCTTTTTTTATCCGCCTGCTCTTGACACAAAAACATGAAAAAAAACATAAACATAAAATGTATGAACTTTACACGCAGGACTTCTGAATCCTTAGGTTTGTACTCACTCGAACATAAAGCCTTTGTGTGGTTATTGACTGGTCATTGCAAAAGGCTGGAGAACATGGCTGTTCTGCAAATGTTGTCAAAAGTGCAAAATGATCCACTGAAACTGGTTTCTGAATACATTTGCTGCACAATTCTGTTTGCTAGTTCGAGCTGCTCTGTGGAGCGCTTCTTGTAAACAAACACAATTGTACATGTTTCCATTTTATGTCATACATTTTTTTGTTTTATATACCATCCCGCTCTGTTCACATCAATGTTAACTAGATGGCCATCCTCTTCTCCGCTGCCTTTGTTTGATGCATTGCTACACTTTTGGCTGAAACAAAATGGGGACACACTCACAAAACCATTGCTCCAAAGCACCACTAGTGGTCAAAAACAGTGCACCTTTAATACAGTTACCATGCTACATTTTATGCTCTGTTTATGTAGCTCTTCATCAATTAAGTTTCAAAGTTCATCATTGATCTTAACAAAAGGTGACAAAAAAAAACTCATCTTCATCAGCAGATGGAGCTTGCTCTGTTGGATGAAAATCTCATACTGAGCTCACGATATTTAGCCTGGCTTTGGGAGGCTACACTCTATTCATTAATCAATTAATAATCAGAAACGAGTTTATCTTTAAATCATTATAAAATCTCATTCTCTCAATCCATCTATTGCCTTGATACTGACAAAATGCAATGTTTCATCAGTTTGACTACAGCGGAGTGCTGTTACACCGCTCTAACCCTTTTAATCTCAGCACCCTCACACCTGGTCTGCTCTCATCCAGGTAGTCCAGGGCTGGGTTGTCATAAGCCAGCTGTGCCCTCCTCTGGGGGGACTCTTTCTGCGTGTTGACAGAGGTCGCCTGTGTTGATACAGGCTCCTCTTCTTCGTCTTCTTCGTCTTCTCCCTGTCCCTCCTGGAATGCAGAGCCGCAGCAGACAGTCGCCTTGGTGACAAGCCGGTCGAGCGGTTTGAGAGAATGCATCCACTTGGGCAGGAAGTCCCAGCTCTGGAGCTTCGTGGGCAGATGGCGAGGGCTACGGGCCTGCATCACATTTACCATGGTGATGAAGATGGTCACACCCAGGAAAGGAGCCCCAATGCCAGCCATCACTCGCCAGCCTGCCAGCGAGAGGCCCAGCACCAGCGACGGCAGGAGCAAGAAGCAGAGGAGGAGGTACAAGACTGCAAACCAGCGGTACTTGGCGGTGCGCTCACCGAGGACACGAGCCATCGTTATCGGCAGGCGTGTGAAGGGAAGAGGATACCACAGCAGAATACCAAAGACATTGAAGAAGAGGTGACAGAGAGCAATCTACGTGGAATGAGAAGATAAAAAGATGCAGTGTGTCAGTCAATGTTTGTTGTCACTGTCATTTAAATCCTCAGAGAGGATTGAATGGATTGAATGTCATCATGTGACATTCAATCCATTCAATGACACAAGATTGTCCGTGTTTTTTTTTGTGTACAGGAAAAACACATTTGTTTTACTTTCAATGTGGGAGGGTGTTGGTAATGGTGCATTCACTTTACTTTTGCTCTTGCATCTGATAAAGCACTGGCTTACTTGTATGGCGGCTGCTAGCTTGTTGCCCGGACTTGCCAGAGCTGCCAGCAGGGCTGTGGCAGTGGTGCCGATGTTGGACCCGAGCGTGAGGGGATAGGCCCGCTCCAGGCTGATCACACCAATACCTGAGGGAGACGAAAGAAACATACTGCGTCAGGGGACACGAGGACATTAAATAGAGATGGATAACCAGGAAATGCTGCATCTACAAGAGATAAAAGTGGGATTATTTCATTGGGGATTACATTTCTGAAAAGTTGATACAAAACTGAATGCACTGCTTTTACAAGAATAACAAGCAGAATAAAACCACATCAACAAAATAAATGTACTGAACACTGTTGAGAGCCATAGAGGCTGTTCGCCTAAAAATGCTTTAAAAACAACTATTTGAATTAGTCAAACCATATGACTCAAATTACATCTCAGATAAATAAACAACATCAAATATAATTTGTACTTGGTGATGAACAAAAGCCAATATTACAAAAAAACAACAGCGGAATAGAGACTGAAATAGTTTGCCAGATAAGATGACTAATGACTGTCAAATGAGTGGATGCTTGACAGCAACTGACAACCAAAGCAGCACCAATGCTGCAATAGTCTACATGTAGTTAAATATACTGAAATAGAGGGAACATGGTTGCTCTTTATCTGTTATTTTCTAGTTTGTTTTCAATACCTGATACTATGACCTATAGTCACAGCGGTTGAAGGGAAGGTAAAGCTAAAGTCTAACATAAAATAAGCAGAAATGTTTAATTAAGTGTATCTGAGGATTGGAAATCATCCATGTGTATTAGTCTCTTGCCTTGTAGCTTTTTTTCCCCCAAGCTGCTTAATTACTCCTGTTTTAAATGATACATGATTCCCATCTCACATTTATCACCGAGTAGCAGGCTGATGACTCAGTCATCGCTGATTTTACATGCTTCATTTAGCCAGTGGCATACAATACCGGTTATGCAACATGTTCTTACAAACTTCACAAGACTCGATCAGTGGAAATGAGCAGGGTTGTGTCCTTATTTGGCCTCGTCTAGCTGGTAAATGAGCTATTAGCCAACAAGGAAATGTATGGTTTTCTCCTGTTAGTATGAGAACAAAGTCATCTTGATTAGCCATTAAATACATGACAAGAGCAGTCAGGTAAACCTTTGCTCAATGTAAAGTTAACAATTACTGTAGTGAATGTCTGTTCAGAGGTTGTGGTGTTTGAATTTATAACTCGGTGCAAAAAACAGTGGCCTTGGAAACAACAGCCCAGTTTACGAGCTGCTGGATTACAGCGGCGATTCGTCCAGGTTTGACTGACAGTAAAACGCATGAGCTGCTGTTTTCAGCGTTTGACGTTCTCTCTCTCTTCCACAACAACTTTAAAACAAAGTAATCACACATGACATGAACATGAAATGAGATCACCTAAGCTCACAAACGCAGTGGCAAACCTCAAATGCCAGAAGCAGAGTCCAGACTGATAGCCACCGCTGCACATTGCTGGCCCACTCAAGGACAAGATCTGATACTCTGCACAGTTAGAGTCCGGTTTAATAAGACATTATAAGAGACTCCCCGAGGGGTTTGCACCAAATGAAACATGATGAGATGAGAAGAAGCTTCACATCAGTCCAACCTTGACTGGGCCGATGTTGGAATCGCCCCCGGACTATAAACAGAACTTTGTCAAAGATCACCCAACACAAAGAGGAGAAAACTAACCAAACGGAATGTTTAAGAGTTGTACTACTTCTCAAAGAAAAATTGCAATGACAAACTATAATATATGATAATACAATTGGATTTTGCATATGATGTAGAACCAACAAAAGTACCACAGATTAGCCATCAGGCTGCTACGAATAACTGTACAATTTACCAGCTAGTATTTCTATAGAGAGAATAAAGTGCTGGACAACTGCCGGGGATCAAATCGTTGTTTAACATTACTCACATATCTCTTATATCCTGTAATAACCAAGCGACGCTGCCACAGGTTTCACACTCACACTGAGGTCTTGACTACACAAGGTTAAGTTTGATATTATTCCGTACTTTAATGGCCGGGGGTGTTTTAAAATGGTTCGGCCTCCTGTGGTCACTGAGGTGGGCGGCGGTCAAGAACAAGAAAGATCGAACACATCCAAGAGAGTAAAACAAATCCATGCAGCAAGTTTTCTGCTCATGCTGTGTTGTGTTCATACTGCATGCTATTAGCAGCCACGCAAGTGAGACAAGGGTACAAAAACCCTGCAGGTCACCAAGAATTGATCAAGAACAGTACAAACAAGAACAGTTCAAACTAATCTGTCAAACTAAGAGCTTTTATCAAATATCTCTTGCTAGACACAAACCTTCAACCACTGTAAACTCATTGTGCATGTCTCCACTGAATCTTTAGCTGTTTTTCCACAGTTGTGGTGTCTTGCAGAATACAATCACATGGTTTCCAAGAGAAAAAAGGACATGTGTTGATAATATATTTAGGCCTTAAATTGATTAAAAACCATAATATTAAATGATATCTATTCAATTGCCTTTAAAGCAACATCTATTATTTTTCTTACGACAGATGTTGGTTTTACATAACAGTTTGGTGAAAGCATTGCTGGGGGATGTCATCATATTTCATGAGTCTACAGGAAGATAACAAATGTATGAGGTTTTAATAACAGGAACAAACTAAATGATGTAAGTGTGTAGCTCTTTGCAGCCCTCTTAGTGGGGTTATTATCATATTTCTGCTTGTTCAGTATCTTGTCTGTTTTTATCACATATTCCCCTCAGTTTTTATGTTTTGGCATTATCTTTTCAATGCACATAGATTTACATTGGATTTAGTTTCCCATGATGCTGATGAGTTTTTACTTCTGCTTACAAGTCTTTTCTAGGTCATACATACTGTACCTACACATTTCTCACGTTAACATTTTATCATATAAATGTTTTACCTTCATTTTTTACAGAATGTAACATATAATCTCCACGATTTGTGTTGCAAAAGCATATTTCACCCACCTACTAGGGGAGTCATGGCTGAAGTGAAGACAGAGCTACTCTGGACCACAAACGTTACCCCTGCACCCACAAGCATGGCCAAGTATCCTGACAGCCACCCACACGGATACGGCAGGTCTGTTGAGATAAAGAGAGGAGCGATGGGAGTTACCCACATGTATCAACACCTGTATCTTTTTCACAGCCTCTTTCGTCTAATTTGCATCCAAGAAGACTGCATCATGCATTTGCAGTTGCTACAGGATAACCTGTGTCAAACCTCCAGCAGCTCAAAAGGCAAGCCCACCTGTGTTGACGACTTTATGGATGACCTTTGCGACTTGGCCTTTAAGAAGAGAGTTGAGCAGTTTGACCAGAAGCAGCAGACAGGTACAGAGGACGGCCAGAGAGCCTGCCAGGAGAATCAGGCCCACCGCGAGGTCCGACAGTCGCGTGGACGCAAACAAATGCATACCTGCAGAGTGACAGCACCAACAATCATCAGGAAATGATCCCACAAACTATACTATACTGAAAGAAAATGCATACAAGAAAAGCACTGTACACTTCACAAGAGAAGGAGTGTTACAAATGTTATTGAGTTTCAACTCACACTTCAGTGAAGATTGGGACATGCCATGACTGGGGCCACAGTTTGCAGTGCTCACATTGCCAGTGGACTGTAGAAAGAAAGAAAGAAAGAAAGAAAGAAAGAAAGAAAGAAAGAAAGAAAGAAAGAAAGAAAGAAAGAAAGAAAGAAAGAAAGGAAGGAAGAAAGAAGCATCTGTGATGAAAACACAAATTTGCAGCACAGTTCACTGGCAGCAGTGCCATGCTCTATTTGGCGCCAGAGTGTGACACAATGTGTCTACATGTGCAGGAGACAGCAGTGGAGCTATTACCATAACAAGGTCAGTCTGGCACCATTCTTTCACCAGGCTCCTGTTCCTCATGTCCTCATTCCCCATGGCGATCCCTGTGATCACACACTTGTCGAGCTGAGGAGGGAAATAAAGGAGAAATATTCTTCTCATCTTTGAAATTCAGTGAGTCAAAGGAGAGCATGGTTATAGTTTTCGAACTGCAGTCATTCAGTCACATCCTCCACAACAGCTGTCCAAGACACTTAGGACAACTAACTGACTCTTCGTTAGGCTCCGCCCCCCTTAGTTAGAGTTGCAATACCTATCAAGCTTTCCAGCCTTCTGCGGCACATATGCAGTTAAAAAAAAATACCGGCGGCAGATTTACCACTCAATTTTCAAAACAATGGGTCCTTGATTTCAGACAGAGGTAGAAAAAAAAAAAACAGGCTTCTAATTTCTAGACAGCAACCGACAACTTTGCCAGCCAAAATGGCAACTGTTTCAAGCTAGCTAGTGGGGCTTTTCCACGAAAGACATTTAACCTTGCTGGTTTAATTTAGCTGCTTTGATTTGAGGTTCCTGGTATCGTGCATGCTGGTTCCCTGTCAACGTCATCTGGAACACTTAACAGAACGGCGCCATCGTTAGTGTTTTTAGTACCACCTGTTACTTCCGCCGGCTAGTGAGCCTTTTTTTCTTTTAAAATGAGAATCATGTAAAAGAGGTCTTAAATGTATCACTGATATGATGCTAAAAGACTTTAGCTAAAGCTGCATGTCGCAGTCACAAACGTGTCATCCTCACCAGTGATGATCAATGAAGAAGACATAGAAAATAAGATTGTTCTTGCATTGTAATGAAGAGCTAGTTAGCCCTAGCGTTACAGCTACGACTGTTATTTCAATCTAACGTTACCCTGACTGTCTGCTTAGCTTTTCACTTATAATGACATCTGAAAAGCCTTTTAGGAAGATTTCTAACCAAAGTAATAGAGAAATGCAACACTATCCCGGGTTCATTGCTGGGGTTGCTGCATGTAAACTTCTCCATATTCAATAAAGAGCAGGTTAACGTTGAGTGTGTAGCATCCAGGACCTATAGTGGGGGAAATACTACACAGTGTATGCTGTGCTAGTTGTAAAACAGGGCTTTTTATAACTTAAACTGTAACACACAAACTAATGTAATCTGCTCACTGGCCTGCAAAGCCCCTCGGTTACTTCTGTAGGCAGTAAGCTAGTTAGCAGGACTTGTTAATGATTGCGCCATTCGTTAAAGCTGACAAACACAGTATTTAGTCCATTCCGTACACTTGTGTTCTTGTGTTTTTCAGTTTTAAAAAAATAGGCAAAAAAGCCATTATCCTCCAAACTCTTCGAATGCCTAGCATCGCTCTTACTACAGAAATCCAAAGATTGACAGTCCCACCATTGTTATAGTTGCTAAGCTATAGTTGGACAATCTGTTTGGGCGAGGGATTTCGCAAATGGTCAGTTACGAGAATGCTGATTGGCTGATTTACCTGTATGATGAGTTTGGTGACAGGCTCGGTGATGACCTTGAGCATCTCGGGTGCTTCCTCCCCTGGTTGAAGCTTGAAGCTGGTGACCAACAGGTGCGACAGCTTGGCCATGAGGCCGCTCGCCAACTCCAGTGGCAGCAGAACCAGCACCGACAGCCAGTTGAAGCAGTCGTGGATCGTTGCCCCGGCAAAGGCACTGCAGTGGATCACAATCAATTTCCGCGTTATCTAAGGTCAGCCATCAGCATGATCAACTACTCAAAAAGATTGCTTGTTAATCTGCTTTTCATACCCTGCCTTTTTGGGATGTGTCTGATGTAATGGGTATTTTAGTTTTGACTCAGTGTGTGAGTATTATTAAAGTTTAATAAATTGTATTTATTTTACCAGACACAGATTAAGCAACGTGCCATCTGTTCAGTGACGTACATTTTCACGTCAAAGGGTTAGGGGTGTGAGAGCAATGTGGATTGGTGGCATTATTGTCACTGTTGTAGAAAATACGCTCAAACGGAGGCTGAAGCAAAGAGGCAGCGAGCAGCTGCTAATGATCCCCCTTCACCCTCCTCTGCTTTCTTCTCTGCACGTTCAGCACTTTCCCCCTTCATTCCTCCATCTCCCCACTTATCCTCTTCAGTTTTCCATTTCAATTTCTTCTCCCCTGCTCTTCAGCCTTCCCCTGCACTCACCCTCTGCCCCGCCACTGTTCTTCACCCACCGTTGAAACTCGGTCCGCTCTGCCGCTTGCATCATGGCCACTATGGTGTTTGTGACTGATGTCCCAATATTGGATCCCATGATGATTGGAACAGCCGACCTCACCTCTAGCACTGTGAGGTGAGACCACGTAAAACATCTTACGTGAAAGTAATCACTCTTAGAACTATATGCAGAGCTAAACAAAAACATTGTAAATGGATAAATGTCCGCATTCATTGAATGATAATGCATCGCGCACATGAGAATAAGACATGACCTTTTGCGTTTTAATTGGGATAAAAGGGGATTGTAATTTGCAGTTGAGTGGAAGCAGCTTAGCCCTCACAGAGGTTCATTGTTGAGGATGTCTTTAATGATGATGACCCACGAGACACGTTCACGTAAGCAATGCATCTCTTTTTCTCTTTGATAATAACTTATAATCTTTCTCCTGGCTCCCTTACAGAAAGGATTTAGAAGCACAGCGGCAGCTCCTGCATACTGATATCCTTCACTTTAACCACTGTAATGAAAGAGGGGAGACCTCGGAGGCTGCGCTCATTAGAAACAGACAGGTCATAACCTCACCATGTAATGGTCTTAGGAGGCATGATAAGCTAAAGGCTGAGCTGTTGGGAGATTACAGGGTGTGAAATGGTTTGATTTCATTATATCTGATCCCAGTCTGACCTGCTGGAGTACAATAATTCTCAGATGTTTTTTGCAAATGGCCACTGCATCAATCTCAAAATGTCAATTTCAGGTCAGTAAATCAGTCAGTGTATGGTAGAAATCTCACATAAGAAAGATTCAATTATGCCTCGTTAATTTAGTCACTGATTTTATTTTTCTTATTGTCAAAAGGTTCCCATGGAAAGACACAAAACATTAATAAATGTATTCCACTGAGTAGTTTCTGTGTAGCTAACACCTGATATAGCTTATTATGTGCCCAGACTTCCCTTGTTTGACCACCAAAAACTATTATAAACGACATGGGCATTGTAGATTCATTTGAGTCACTCCCACATACACCGTTTGGTTACCAAAAATACAAGGGCACCAAATGTGTATCCATCCGTAGCTGAAAATAGTCCCCAACAAATGCTCTAGTTACTTCCCTTTGAGTAATATTTGCCAAAAACTACAGTGTCCAGCGGTTTCAGGAAAATATTTTGCCTTTTTAAAAATGACAATATGAATTGGATATGGAAAACAGGATTATGTCGTTGGTAAGAATGAATGGGCTTGGAGCTGAGAACCACACAAGAAGTTGCAAAGTATTGAGAAAGTTACTAACACATCATTAGGTCTTTGTTTTGGCCTTTTCGTGGGATCAATACAGAATAACAGAATAAACCTAATCCTTGAAATGATGTTATCGGAGAATGTACTTCTGCTAGTTTACTCCTGGCTGTTGGAGAAAATGAATGCATGTGTATGTACATACAGAGCTGAATCTTCTGCTGTCCTAATATTCATTTACCTGCCAACACTTATGTATTTAACCTAAGCTATATTCACTGATTTGGTCCATAATGCTAAGCAGCAAATCACGTGACATAAATTACTGTATCCTCCATAAGGAACACATCATGAAAGAAAACTGAGATTGTAACACAGATTAATTCATAGGGATCAATCTATTTGTTATTGCCACACATGCAACATGGGAGTCTTTTCTGTATTCATTGCTATGTTACTGTTTCTTGTTTACTGTAATATGTTTGCATACCTAATAATAGCCTAGAGAGCCACACAACATATATCTCAGAATAAATGAGGCCAGTCTGGAGAATTTTTCTATTCCACAGTCTTATTTAAAACCTAAAATAACTTGTGCTACGCTACACGGTGCTGGCACATTTACACCGACTTTTATGCTCCTACTCACATCCGGAGGCCACCAGACTGACGACAATGGAGGTGGAAGTGGATGAGCTCTGGACCAGCACCGTAACCAAGATCCCCACCACCAGCCCTGCCACAGGGTTAGACAGCACTGCATTGTCCTGGAAAATTCCCCCTGCCACTTTACCTGGTTAGATATGCCGCCCATATACACACACAGACACACAAACAAAAAAATGCTGGTCTCAGATATGACACAATTGCCAAGAGCAATGTTAAACAAAATTCAAACCTCTTGTTTCCCCAAAATCCAGAAAGGTCACTAGATGAAGCTTTGTGGTAAATTATACAGCAGAGCCCCCGTAGGACAGTGTGAACTGCTCTGCAGTGACTCACCTATTTGTCAAGCATCAACTGGCTGAGTCACTATCAACCCGCTAAGGGGGGCAGTGAGGGTTATAGTATACTTACCTCCTGCTAACTGGAAGGCAGAGCTCAGCGTGTCCAGGGAGCAAACGAAGAGGAAGAAGAGGATGAGGAGGAGAGGGATCTTGGATAGATTGATAAGGAGCTGCCTGGTCTTGTTCTGACTCACTGCTGTGGTCTGCGGAGAGCTATCTGTTGAAAACAACAACTGTTGAGTACAAAGTTATCAAAAAATATATCACAGATTAACACACAAATGTGGTATGTTTAGCTTTTACTTCACTCTATGTTTCCCATTCTTTGTTCTGGATGAGAGAGATGGACTCAGTAAGCTATCTCACATAATGGGGAGAAAAAAGCTATCTGACAGACTACATTACCCATATGCAGCCAAATGCTGCTGAGTGACAGCAGGACTTAGCCTTTGTTGCCCAGACTGCATGATCTCACTGGCCCTGTGTGTCTTTGAGCATGTCTTTATCTAATGAGCATGTGGTTTGGCTTCTGCTGCTGTTATTTGCCTTTTTCGAACCCATAAGACCTGCTGCCAACGCAGGACATGAGTGCAAAATTCTCCTTCTAACGCCACTCTTGTACCTTTCTGTTTCGGGAGTCTGTCCGTCTCCCTGAATGCAGGTTTGCTGGAGTGATGATTGGTATGTTGGTTATGGCCCTCAAATCTGCTGCAGAGGTCGAGGGTGGAGCCAATGCCAGACTCCCTGTCCTCCTCCTGCGGGAGTTTGGGCTGTGAGGAGAGCCGAGTGCCGTGCATCCTCATCCCCCCTCATAAAGAATAACAAAAAGCATACATTTCAAGCATTTCAAAGACATGAAAAACCAGAATGATGGGAATTGAAGCCAATAAGTTACCATTGTAGTGGAGCCCTGTGCTCCGTCCAGAGGACACTATAGTTATAGATCGAGACGACATGTTGCTTTGAATGCTGTGTGGGGAAAGGGAGGAAATTGAAAATCACAGGTTAACGCCGTTGTAGAGGGCGACACATGTGAGTGTGAATTTGTTTATCAGCCACCTGCAGCAGTAAAAACAACCCCAAGGAGACGAACGTGTGTGTATACGAGCACATGTCTCACCACGCTACTCAGATCAACAGACAAGCAATTAGAAGGGAACAAAGGCGGCCCACACTGTAATTGCCAGCTGTCCTTGGTTTCGAGGTCAAACCGAACGCTTGAACATACACCGCGAGGCATCGCCTCGCCTCTCAACAAATATACGCCTTGTCAGAATCAATAAGGAAACATCAGTTTCCATGTAACTTGTCTTGCCCTCCATTTCCTGCAGCTGCAAGTCAGCTCTTAAAGGGACTCTCCACTGTCTATAGTGCAGCAACTCCCTCCAAAGATTTTCATGCTCTCGGTTTGATAAGAAACATTTTATTTTTTTTTTTACCCCCTTTTCATGTCAGCCACTTTGCCATATTTTGGGGACTCCAGTGTAGGAGGGAGTACTAATGTGTCTCTGTAAAGCAAAGAGGATGGAAGTGAGTTTAGTAATTACAGGAGTCGAAATTGCAGTAATTAGTCGCTGCATCATTCTCATTCTGTGTGGCATCCTCCAGCAGGTTCTGATGTGCAGAGAGGCCCTGTTCGCCCTGTATGTGAGAGTGAGACAAGTTCCATAGATTGCAGCTGAATGTACTTGAGCATATTCTTTAAGTCACTGTCTTACATATCGTCTCTGTGCGGTTTATGTTGCGCCGAAATCTTTCTACTTGAGATTTACTTTTAGTAACAGTTGTCAGTGAGTGATGGCTGACATGCCAACATTGTCCAAAGGATCTATGAGCTGTTGGTCCCTTCTAGATAAAACGACAATTAATAAATTATTCATTCCAAATAACACCAGAAAGCTTCAGTATTTGATGACGCAAAGTCACTCAACATACATTTTTGGTATTGACATACGCACTAAAGTATCTTACCTTGTCTGAAACAGTCTACGGTGTTGTGTATGACACCCTGGAAAGGAAAGCATCAAACTGAAGTGTAACTCAGCTTTAAATATACCACCAGGTAACACCCCATCTCTCGTCGATTAACTTGCGCCACCATCACAGACCTCACTGTTAATCAATAACACAGAGACACAACTTAACGATGCACGGGGTGGGAAAGCACGTTGTGTATTAGGTGATGAATGATGTTTGTTCAAACAGCTATTTTTCCCCCTGACTTGGGGCCAGATAAGGAGTTCAAGATGAAGAGGACTGTTTGATGTGATTGATGATCACCGTTGTTGTTGGAAGTTCTTCTAGTTCCACGTGCAAGAGAAGGAGAAATCTGACACCTAGTGGCAAAAGTTAGGAGAAAAATATCATTTCTGCACGGGCGCCTCAAGTCCACTCATATTTTCAAACAGCTGTTTTCATCACGTACTGTAGTTTGGCACAGAATAAAGCCAGGGTATTAAATGATCATTTCTTGCATGATATGTCATAATCTGCATGACTTGTGCGGGATGTTCAGGTGCTTATGTTACATTTCCAGGATTTAAGACGAAGCATGTTGTGATTGGAAATTAAATATCGGGAATATTTTTCTCAGATCCTCTTAACACATATGTGCACACATTGACTTACACACCCCGCTACTCACAGGCAAGGTCCTCCTCACCATGTCATAAACGCTGCGATTGCCTGAGTAACAGGGTAATTGTTAACAATTAGGCCAGCTATGCTTCTGTCACGTCAGCAGCGCTCTCAGCCAGATCTGCTGACCTCAGAGTTGCATCCATGAACTCAGAGGAGCAGAACTTAATAACCCACTAGCCTAGAGTTGTTATTTTCCAAACTGTTGTGAGAGCTGGGAGCCAAAGCGAGATAACAGCTCTGTTGTTGTGCAGGCAGCTGGACCCGAGCCGAGGCTGCTGCCGTCAATGGCGGCGAGGGGATAAATCCTTGAGATGTGGTGCTGCATTAAGCAGAGGAAGAGAGACACAGAGACGTACATGCACATATGGACACACACATGGCTAAATATCTGGCGCGGTTCCAGGGCTCTTTGCTACACCACCTCCCCGTGATGCTGTTAATCCCCTCTCCAGATGCGCAAGTCACAGGGAGGTTGCTGCTCAGCCTGGGGATAAAGCAAACAGAGGCCACCGGGTCGTCATGCACCATCCTGCCACTCACAACACCTGCCAATCAATGAGCAGTAGGTGCACGCTGTTAGTCCTCCTCTGCTCCCCAGTGGCTGCGTTATCCTGCGTTAGTCTTACACTGAGGGATACATCATGCTTTTAGTGAGCTTGCAGCCTGTAATCTGAGTGAAGGGAATCACAGAAACATATATTAACTCTAGACATATGTCAGTTAGCTGTGAACTGCCGGCTCTGGCGTCGCCATGTGGAGGCAATCCATCAATCATGAATACAGTATGCTGTGAATTTTTGACTTTAGCATCCATAAGTATGCTGACATGAAAGCTGAACCTTAAACTGAGGCCACATATGTATTGGCAACTGTTGCTATAATAATCAAGGAAGTACTTTTTAAAGAAAACATGTCCAAAATGTACTGACTGCTGACATGTGAATATTTGCTGTTCTTTTAGTTAGCTATGATGGTGAATTAAATATTTTGGTCCTGGACAATTGGTCAGACAAAACAATGTGAAGGCATCACTTTGTATTTTCCCCTATTTTCTGAACAATTGGCAAATAATTTTATACGTAAAACAGTTGTTAGTTGCAGCCCTTATTGGAGATTAATGTCGATAGACTAAAGAGATTACTTGTGCCAAGCAGGATTTCATAACATGGTCAAACCTGCTGAAAACAAGGGAGACAAAGTGATGAAGTTTTATTTTCTTGTACTCCAATCTTATTACTGGGTCGACCAATGTAATGATAGAATAGCCTCAGTTATTATCCAATGGTTTATCTGGGATTTGTTTGTGGAATTTATTTTCAACCAATGATCATCTGAGCTGAAGGATGTTTGAAAAACTGTTACATTGGAATATTGTCCGGTCTGTGGTTCAAGAAAGATCTCCCAATGGCTGCCGTTATGGTTTTACCCTTATATAGTGATCGAAAAGAGCCTCTTGGCAGATTAAAGTACAGTGATATGCACACACCCATGCTAACACACAAACGCCACAGCAGATGCGAGTCAGCGGTTTCAGTAAATATTTTTGGACCCCTCACAGCTGTCACTCCTCTCTGTCAATTCATCAAGATACTCAATAGACAAGGCTGTGTTTAGAACATACAGTACGTCAGTGCAGCATCAGATGTTTGATGTGAACAAGAGCCGAGTAAAGACAGTCAGCAACGTCACTTTATTGTCCGTACACATTCAGTGTGGTATGTATACGACACTCACAGTACCATGAAACAGCATCATCACAGGTTTACAAGCGATTGTTTCAGTGCGTGCGTTCAATTTACCACGTTTTGTACAGTTTCCTTCCACCAATCAAATTCATTGCTCGTGTGTTTTCTAATCTATATCACAAATGTCTTGATAGTATTTTGTATGTTTCCTTTTGTATGTTTGTATGCATGTTAAGTGAAGTGACTCAAATATCCTTTGGGTTAGGCCTTTGTTACTTTAGCTCCTCGGTGGAGGACGACGGCGTGTCAGAGCCGTCAGGACACTCCTGAAAAAACAGGGAGGCACATGAAAAAAATACAGATCCAGCTCAACTGCATTTCCGTGAAATATCTTACGTTTTAAACAGTGACATAGAAATAAATGCATAACAGCTCTCTTTTCATACGTATTGCAATACAGTGGTGCAATGTAACTAAGTACGTTTACTCTTGAGTACTGTACATAAGTACACATTTAAAAAAGGTATTCCACTAAGTATTTCACTTTCATTCAAACTTCTACTCCTCCCACTACTCTGACAGCTTTTGTAACTCTAGAGATTAGCTTTTCATTTTCTTCCTGCCCAGTCAAAACCATGCATCTCTGATTTTAAAAGTTTGTGATATACAGAAGGATGAAGTGTTTCTTTGAGAGTTGACAAAATGGATAATGCATCGTCACAAAGCATAAGAAAAGTGGACTTTGTAGAGTTATGTGGCTCTCGCAAAACAGCGACGCTGCAAACATAAGATGATTTTATAGAATATGACACATTGCTGTGGATTAAACTATCAAACAACATATAAAAGGAGTTAAAATGAGCTCAACCTTAATCATCTACAACAGTAAAAACAAGAACACAGACAAGGAACATTTTACTGCACAATGAAGTGAAGTATTTTCATAGTGTGGTATTAGTATTTTGACTTAAAAAGCATCTGAAAACTTCTTCAGATCCAAATAAATACAAATAGAAACGTGTGCACTGCTCACCTTCACTTTCTCCAGCTCTGGTCTGCCCGGGAGTGACTTTTGTGAGGAGAAGGACTGTAATGTGAGACAGGAGAGTCCCATTAGATCCGATGATTATAAAAGTATGCAACAAAAGAAAAAGGCATAAAACACCAAAAGGTATGAATGTCAGATTAATTCTAACCTTCTTCGTCTGTTGCATCTCCTCTGTGGATTTGGACCTGTTCTTCATGTGCTTCTGAGGAGACGTGGTGGTGGGACACTAGAGACAGAGACAAAATATTATCACTCTGGTCCTGTCCAATATGATCCTTCCTCTCCATCAGGCTTTCACACACCTCATTTGCCTTCTGTTCCATGGCTGACTTGGAGACGTTCAGTGCTGATTAGATGATATCCTTTGGAATATAGTGGTTGTACAACTAGAAGGAAAGAGGAAGAACTTTACATGTCATGTGGTTGCAAGATATTTTATAATTCTTTAGTTTACTGATCTAAACTGACCAAATCATTTTACTGTCATTTAAAATGTGACCAAAAAGCTGAACTGATCCCTGATCTTGCCAGCTGAAAAATCTGCAGTTCTGAACTCCTTTCACTAGATGGCGACGTTGACCCAGGGATCCAACGCTGTTGCTACTTCACTGATCTGAATGTTTTGTTGAATGATTTTCCTCAGGCGTTAAACCTTTGATTTTGGTACCAATTATCACTCTGAAACACCACCAGACACTGCTGCTTTTATTCTTGCTTCTCATTTTGATTTGTAAAGACAGGAACAAAAACGCACCTGAGGGGGTTTTTTTTGTCTTCATCCAACTGGCAGAAACTAACTAACTAAAGGTTTTAAAATAAACGGTGAGTCCTATAACAGTAGAAATGGTCCACAGTCTGCCAGTTTAAGATTCCATTTGAACATTTGAAAGGTGATAGAGCCAGAAATATATCAATACCAGTTGGAGTCATGCAGGACAAAATGATTTCAGCACAACTAAAAGGCCACAATGATTACCAGCCAGATGCACAGCTGGTGGCAGGAGGCCTGGTGGCCGGGGACAAAAGACCTCTGGGTCTGGGTCCATTTTCATACTCCAACGATCTCAGTGGTGCCTGTCGAAGTCTGCATCCGTCTGACATCTGACCAGTTAGATCATCAGATCAATCGAACATACTTCCTGGCATTTCGGAGTGAATCGATGGTTTACTGATTTTCTATTCTGCTGATGCCTTTTGATGGTGGAGAGACACCAGGGTAAGATATCGGAGATTCGAAGGCGCGGTTCACTGACGTTTCTCATTATAAAGCAAAACGAAATGTGCAAAAGAAAAACAGCTCAACACAAGGTCCACTTACTTGATGTTTCTGAAGCTACTGTACGTCTTGTGTCCTTCCTCAGCAGAAAAGCACGACTGCTGAGCTCTAAAGGGTGATGCTGAAAGCTTCAGAAACACCAAGTCTAGCTTGTCCTTGCGCAGACCTCAAGATTATTACATTTGTAAGTTTTTCTAAAACTTGTAATTTCAAATTTTTCTCTTTTGGCAATATCCGTTTGGTATTTGTTTAATGGCTAACATATCTTAGCATGAACACCTACTATAGTACAGTAACACCCCTTAAGTCAAGGCTTAATCCCTTTAAAAGCCAGAGTGAGTAGGATTTGTCCATCATGGTTCATAAACACAACATTCAAACACTAGCCGGCGAGTTTAGCAATCATCAAGCTGATGGAGACGTTTGGTTTTCAGGGCCGTTAAAGCAAGTTATCATTGGGTTTAAGTAAATCTCTGCATTACATTCCTGATGACGGCGCGACAACAATGTCCACAGAGCAAAGATGAATTGCGTAGAAAGTCCCCTCCTGATGCGTCTGAACTGACTCGTCTACCTCCGTGATCTTTAGTTGCTGCTCGACAGGAAGCATTCAGCCCAAGGCTCATGAAGAATGAATGGGAGCTGATCGACAGGAGCTCACTCGCCCACTGCGACGGCTGACGTCAGCGCCACAGTTGATGCTATTGGGGAACCCCATTAGAAAGTGCCACTTGGATTGTAATATTCAACCAGGCCTACCTGCTACTGAACAATCTGCACTAGAGGGACTGGGCCAGTGAAGGGTTCCCAGTTTATTTCATACATCAGGCCTATTATGCACACGCGTGTCGGTTCAGTCACCCGGGGGCATGCAAGACTGTTGTACTCCATGCACTTACACTAAGATGTGCATTAGGCTGCAGCCCTTTGAGGGATAGAGGAGGATAATCTCAGCCTTGATGGCAGGGCAGGCATTCAGCGAGTCCTGAGTGCGCTCTCCGACCAGCTCACAGGGATATGACCTTAATGAGTACGATGCTTGCCTAACCCCCGTCTCTCCCCATGCTTTCCTCGGTCACTGTCTGTCCCACTTTGGTTAGACGAGGAATCCCTTCCTTTGTAGACGAGGCCAAGGGACGAAGGACCGCAGAGGCTACACTGAAGTGCATTTCCTTTGTAGCCGAGGTAGAAAAGCCCTGCGGCGTTGAGAACTGCTTCTCCATCGATTAGTCCGCATGAGCAAGCTAACAACAGCCAAGGATTCGAAAACACTACGCCTCTTTGTGGTATGCGTACATCCACAAATGACCCAAACTGCTCATTTATTATTACGTGGACATGGGCATACACACAGACACAAAAGCAACGCCTTGATATTCGCCTTAAAAGCTACTCAAGAACTTTTTCTGCAAGGATGGGCGAATAGAGTATTTGGCCTCGCAGTCTTTTTTTTCACCCTTTCACTCCTTTTATCATCGCCATGACTGAGACACTGCAAGAGGAGCATGATAAATCTGAGGCAGCAAAGTTTAACAAAGCTAATTAGCCTTTACAGCACAGAATAAAATGCTGATGTGAGGATCTGCATTACAGAAGAAAATCTGTTCTTAAGATTTGAATCCATAACACCAGCAGAGACCAAGATTGTTGGGTCAACACTAATCAACTCCCCAACTGAGAGGCCTACATGAAGCTTCACATGTCAGTGTCTGTAAAAGAGTTTCACAAGCAAAGATTTAAATGAGAACATCTATATAATCACTGCAGTTGTCTTCTTAAAAGGTCGACCCAAATGACCTGCAGACACAATCTGCAGGTGGTGGTCATCGATGTCCGTTCATTCCTTAGCAACAATGAAAGAAAATAATCCTTTCAGCTGTGAAGCGAGTGTCACTTTGGAGATAGTTTCCACTCCTCTGGGTCAACTAATCCCCATAATTCCAAGTTCAGTGGGTGAAATTGAAGCCTGCTGTGACATTGCCGCCTCGCCACATCCGTGCTGCTGAACATGCTAATCACAGAAGATCACATGCTTAGGATATGTATAGTTATAGAGGCTGTTATAGCACATGGATGCACACTGAGGTGGTTAGGGCACCAAGGTGAGCGTGTGGACAGTAGCTGCACCGGCAGAAGAGAGCACATTAAGACGGCTCACAGTGCCAAGGACATAATGTCCTGTAATTGATGATGATGGGTTGCCTGTTCAGCCACGTTCATGTGTGTGTGTGTGTGTGTGTGTGTGTGTGTGTCACACCCCAACTCCCCCCAGCTGGATGAATTTAGTCAATAGTCGACCAACACAGCTGCTCCCAACCTGAATCACAGCTCGATCATATGTATCTCACCTGATAACTGAATCAGTGCTAATGAATCCACTATTGTTTTCATTTCTTAACACACTGAACACAGAGCCTGTCCTTCACCGGCTGAGCAGAATCTTTCAGTGCACAGTAATGTAAAGCATTTATCTGATGGATGGGTTTGGTTTCACACCACTTACGTATTCCTCTGCAAGACTCTCAAAAGGCACAGTGAGCGCCATTCAGAGCTCCCATTAGCAGAGGATTGAGTTCAGAAAATAAACACTTCCCAGATATACAAAGCCTGTTTGTTATCCATCCCAATGCAGATTACAGAAAGCAGCAAATAACAGATAGCAGAAAACATTGGCACGAAATGTGAGCTTTTCTATGATTGAGGAGATGAAGAGGTTTATCTCAAGACAGCATAAGACATTTAATCAAGCAATGAAATGCACTGAGTGACAGACAGGATGAGAGAATGAATGATGGGAGTGACAGAGAGAGAGAGAGAGAGAGAGGAAGGGCATCCAATGAAACTACAAGCACAGCGATCACCCCAAAAAATGAGATTAGTCAAATGCCTTGGGGATATTCAGACACTCACCTCTTTTTCTCCCTTCTCTCAGTACAGACGTTCAGTGGAGTAGATGGCACTCCTCATCTCACTGCTGCTCTGGTGTCTGTGTGTGAGAGCACACCCCTCTGCCCATTCATAGCTCCGCCGACACACCACTCATGCATGGACACACACACGGACACACACACACACACACATATATATACACCAATAACGCCAGGTGCGACAGTCATGTATGCTAATGTCTCCAGCCTGGCAGACGAAAGCTGTGTGTGAGACAGACAGGTAACATTTACTGCACATTATTGCTTCTTGCTCTGTTTACGGTCTCAGGTTTATTTCCTCAGGGATCACATCAAGGTGGGTGAATGAGATGCTTTGCAAACCCCATACCGTCACATGCTCTAAAATATGCATGCTGCTGACATCATCCATGTGGATATGAATCCATCTATGACTCATTTGTTTTGAAACTCAAATAGCCAAATAAACCCCAAAATAGTCCTTCCGGGCTCCTTAACTGGAAATCACCTTCCAGCAACAAGTCTGTAGACAGATGAAGCAAGTGATTGGCTACAAATCTTCATAAAGAGCCAATCACAGCACTGCAATGATCTGCCGTCACTGTGCAAAAAAAGAGACATAATTACACGACGCCATTTAGAGGGCGGTTTCTCTACCAGGATCCACCTAAAAGGAACAAAATAATGTAAACAAAGCTAGTTACACTCGATACCTACACAGACCTGTTTCACACTGCATGAGTCACACAGCCAGTCCACTGGGGCAGATGGGTCTGGCTGAACATATGAAACCAAATCACGTAGCATTTGTCAAGCCAGAAACTGACCTCAGTGATTCATCCAAAAGATTCCTCTGAAAGCTGAAACTTTGAGTCTTTGCCACAACAACAAAAACAGACAGAAATGATCACCCTTCATCATTAAATGCTTTAATTCTTTGGATACACCCTGTGGGATTATTTTTTGATGATCACATTTTATTCATTCCCTGCAGTTTCACATTACTAATTCATAATCTGCACCTTGCGAGGCGACAGAAAAACAGGACTTAACGAGGGCTTCTCAAAGTGACATCACAGCAAACAAAATGCAGTAACCACAAGCACACATTTGAAAACAGCAAGTAAGCACACAAAATTAAAATTAGTAATATAAAATAATAAAAACTCATCTCAGTAAAATATATTCAATAATCTTAATTCAAACAAAGAAAAAAAACAATTGTGCAATACACTTAAAGAAAACCCTTGGTGACAGTCCTGAGCAGAAACATTTGTTTAGAGTTCAAAGAAAAGCTCGACCGCAACATGAGATTGTGAGTAAAGCAACGTGAACTTCATACTGTACAGCGGGAAAACATCGGGCAACACATCGGCTTCAGGGCTTAAATGTTCAGCTAAAACTTACTTTCAAAACAGGTTTGGATACATTATACAATTCATAGCAAACATTCTTTCCATTGACATATGTAGTGTTTTAAAATGACACCATAAATGTTTGCAATGATCTTTCTTCTTTACATATTGCCTTAAGAGGCAAATTATCAAGAGCAGGGACGATGGCACACTGCGGTCTCAGAGCTTCTTTGTAAACAAATATAAAAAGTGCTTGACTAATTTTCACTGTCTTTGGACGCGATTGGCATTGTGAGACGTTTGTTGTAGTTTGTAATTGAGTCTTTGTCCATCCCACACACAGAAAAGTCTTTCAAACTGCCGTTTCCTTTACGTCTTTGGCTTCAGAGTCAGCGGTTTCCTGCGCTGCTCCAGCTGAACTGGACGCCTTCTTGGAGTCTGCAGTGGGGGAGCTGGTTGTACTGGGTTCCTCTGGCTTCGCGTGCCGTCCCTGGTCTGAGGCCAGCTTCAGGAACAGAGGGACCTCCAGCTGCTCTTTGGTCAAAAGGCCTCGCTGGTCATCAACCCTGCTGCACTGAGCCCTCGTCAGCAAGTCCAGTAACCCTGACACACACACACACACAGAACATCCTGGTCATTCTGACGTCGTTTCAAATAAAGAACACTGTGCCGTTTTAAATCCGCCTCAGTTATTTAGATTTTATAGTTTGTAGTCAGTCAACACAGTTTTAGAAAAACAACAACTAACGTTTAAATAGTATATATTCAACATCACGCCCCGGGCAAGGATACTAGGAGTGGGCTATAAGGATTAAAGGTGCTATCAATTTTATATTGCATATGAATGTAGAACATAAGTTTATATTCTGCAGAGAAACTTGAAACGGAGTTAGTTTCTTAAGTTAATTCTTGACCTTAAAAACAGCAGCTGATAAAACAACCTAACTCCTAGAGGTCCATTTAGTAGCTTTGATATCACACAAGTTTCCTCAGCAGATGGAGTTTGCCCAGTCGTCACGTAATTTCATTTTTTTTGCACTTCCATCTGCTGAGAAAAATGATGTGATGATTGAAAGGCCCAGAACAGCTTCTGAAGTCAGCTTGTGGTGAGAAATGTTTTTGTTTTGGCCTCTTCATTTTAATCTCACTATAGATTCCTTGTTATAAATGGAAAAATCTATCAGGCGTTGTCATGTCGAACCAATCCTCCAAGATACTGATGAGATGTCCTACCCTCCATTTCGGGGTTTTTACTGGTCTTGGCCCGGGCCTCCACCCCAACTGCACTCACTGCTCCTGCCTTGGACCAAAAACAGATTCAGGCGTTATCAAAAGCACAAAATACAGCTTCACAGGTTTTAAATCCTCGGAACATTGTAGGCTACACATTCTAGAAATCACACAAGGAATATAACTTTTAATGAGATAGATGTTGAGGCTTTTCTGTTGGTGTCCATGAGCTGTGGGCTGTGTCACAAACTACTTCCCTTTAACTCTATAGTGCACTACATCTACATTGTATTTGTTGTGTGAATTTTCCTAAATGGGTTGAAAGAAAGTGTCCATAGTATGTACATTACTTTCTGCTAGCAATCCCACAATGCACTTCATAGATGTGAAAATATTCCCTACACAACCATTAAAATAAGTTATCTATACAATATATATATAAAACAAAAAGTATCGTCTAAATAACAATATAATGAAGGATGCCACCAAGGTTGTGTCCAGAATGACTCCCTTGTTCACACACAGCCATGGTCTTCACTATATTCTTATGTAGATAATAACCTCGACAACCTCAGCAGCTCGCCTTGTATGCATGACTTGTCCGTATTGTATGGATGTTGTTTTGGTTTCATGTTTAGCATTCTATTAATATTTCCTAACCTGTGTGGCTGCAGCAGAACCACTGCCCCTGGAAACACTGGTCTGGTCTCTTCCTGTTCAAACCACACGAAAGACAAGTTTCACTTTATAACAGTGCTTTCACTTCCAGTAGAAAACTAGTCTGCTACAGAACATAACTACCCATTGTGTTAAACACCGACACAAGCCAAATAAAATACTCTTTAAAAGAAGACTTCAACTGGTACTTCTCAGACACAACCACTACTCTAATCCATTGCCCTCTTCCTAAAGCCAGTGAATGGGGCTGAGGTAAGGAGCACTGATCCAAAGTGAAGTCTGTTCTGGTCTCCTCGCAGTTGGGAAATGAGGTGAGCGAACTCAAACTGGCACAGCACTCAACAAACCAAATGGACTCGGACATTTTAACCCCACAGAGATGAATGAAGATGCAGGCAGAGAGAGAGAGAGAGAGACGCACAAAGAAGTCAGAGCAGGAAATGAAAAGGAACACGCAGACAGTGACACAGAAAAACCCGGGCATGAAAGTAGACGGTGAAAGGACCCCCAGATAAGAGCCAAGAAATACAGAAACACTTTCTAGGACCCATTTAATAAACTATTAAGTGAGTAAGAAGGCACAGCCAGAGTTCAGACGGCAGAAGAGAACAAACAAAGCATCACCAATGTGTCACCCACATCACCGACAACCAACGGTGGCTGGAGGGCTCGAGTGTGCCTTCTCCGATTTGATCAAACTCATTTCATTTACTCGTTGGTTGCTTTTCATCGTGTGGCTGCTCGTGCTCTTGGGGGAGCAGCGTCGTTATTATTAAATGATGTTAACATTCCCGTTAAAGTAAAACATTGGGTTTGAAAAAAGGGCAAGTGTATTAACCTTTGGTTTTGTCAAGCCGCAGAGTCTTATTGGCCAGTCTGAACACAGAGCCGGTCATGTTCAGAGGCTCGTTGCTTCCAGCCTGAAACGAACAAGGAAGTAAGATCCGTCGAAAAGATGCTGACACACACACACAATCAGTGGCACAAAGAAAAAAGGGACTAGATGCATAAAATACACATCAATGAATTACAAACAAGTAATCCTAGTTACTTATTCCAATAACAAAATGCTTATGCAACACATTACATTTTCAAATTAAAATGACAGATTTTATAGATATTAAGATGATCAGTGACGTGTAAGGGGTTGCCTAGCAGCGGCTGCTGTCAGCAGGAGGCAGACGGAAAGAATTAAAAGAACATTTTTAAAAAACATGTCGGACATGTCTACTGCTTTGAAAAGTACGGGTGAGTCAATGTGAATTTACGAGATTATTGCAAACCATAGTAATCAGTTAAGTGATTATTTTAAAATTAAGAGAAAGTTCTATCAATAATTTACTTATCTGAAGAAATACTCAAGCACCGCCTCCATGATACGTTTCATACACACACTCACCATGGTGACCAGGGCCTCCTGCGGCTTGACGTGGTGTTTGTGCAGCACGGCAGAGAGAGCGTCCTGCAGCGTCTTACTGGACTTCACCATGATCCCAACCGTCTTACCGGTGAAGGCAATCTCCAGCCTGAAGCACACGTGCATTTCAATTATCCCGCTCACACAGTGAATACAGTGGCACAGCATCATTAACATCTAATCGTACAAAGCCTGCCACTCAGTGATATCTTAGCAGGAAATCCAAAATTGGACATTTGATAATGTATTCAATGCCAATGATGACTAATCTGTCTGGTGTTAACAGGACTTCCCCCTGATGTGGTGAGAAGTTGCATGCAGTGGGGGAGACGAGGGTGTGAAAGCCCACTGAGGGTGACAAAGAAAAAGCAAAAAGAGGAAGTGACAGTCGACTCACGCAAACGTCACCCTGAGCTCCAGAGAGACCTGCTGATCCCTGAGCACCGAGCAGTCCTGGTCCAGAGATAAGGGTTGCTGCAGAGAGAGCAAAGGTGTGCCACACACAGAAGTGACTTTCAGAGACGTCGGCATCAACTGGGGATACTTTCAGAAATGGAGGGAGTGAGAGGCCGGGAGGATGTTACAAAGAGGAAGAGGGTAGTCATCTTTCTCATACCGCCTGTTGCAGAACAACTCTGCAGCGCAGTACATAAATACCTTTGAACAGCTTCTTGGTTTAAAGCTACAGAGCAGCTAAGTCCTCACCTTCTCCTTGCCATGAAGGTAGATGATGACATCTTTCAGCGGGAAGCCTCTCTTCTCACACAGGCTAGCCAGCATGTCTTTGATGAGGTGGCCGCTACGCGTGGGGGCCAGCGAGGCGCTGCCATCGGGCAGGTAGACACAGCAGTAGCCCCCCTCCACCCCGATCCGACTCCCACCTCCACCCCCCTGCTCTGGAGGCCGGGGACTCAATGTGCCATTCTATGCCACAGATGGAAAGGACCAGTTAGTTAAGAGTGAAAAATATACTTCAAAACAATAGAGCTAGGCACTCCATGTCAGATTTTCTTCTTTATTCTAGTCTGCGATTGGTCTACTTGAATACAGTATTTTTTTCATGTGTGCCCTGTTGCACTGACCTCCATCTGCCTGTAGAGGGAGCCGAGCTCTACACTGCTGCTTGATTTGACAGACACGTAGGACTCTTTTTGGGAGACTGAGCCAGGGTTGTTGGATGAATCTGTTGTCATCAATAAAAGGAAATGAACAAAAACAGAGCCAAAGAGAAATTGTGGGATAAAGTCACATGATGTACATCAAGGCATAACTACCTCCCCAGGATCCTCTTTTCTGTCCCTGTTTTTCAGAGGCAGTCTTGCCACCTGGCAAGCTGTTGGAGTCCAACTTCTTATTCTGTTTGAGATAGTGATAGAAGAAATGCAACAGCAAAATTTAAAGCAGCAATCATGTTTTTTGCTCCCTTTCCTGCCCCTCAGTCACTCTACCTTCTTGTTACTTACGGGGCTTCTGGTGGACACGTCCTCCCAGGATCCCGTGCAGACCGGCTCTGTAGAGAGCTGAGGCACAAGTTTACGTCCTACGCCTCCCAAGGTGCAGCTTTGGTAGAGAGGGGAGCGCACAAAGCGCCTGTAGCTGTCCATCTTCATCAGTTTGAATATCTGACACAGAGCGGGGACAGTTGAACACACGCCAGCAGAGGCACCAACAAAGAATCACTGCATCACTGAGCTGAAATGAGAGTGTGGACTCCAAACAGACCTGTGCTTGGGCCTTGTTGAACATGTCGGGTGTGGCCTGTTCCAGGTCCTTCTCCTCCATCTTGGCTGTGTCATCGATGTTGACCGAGTAGGGAGCGCTGTCAGACAGGTAGGTGTTGTAGATGGAGCGAGCTGCTGTTTTCAGCTGGGAAGACAACACCTCCATCAGACTGAAACCTCCTGAAGATCAGACATCAACTAAACTTGGTTTGCTCATCATCGAGTCTGATCTGACGAGACATCTTCGAACCAGAATAGATTCAAACGTCAATGTCGCACTGAACCAATTTCCTTTTGGATCTCATCTGAGAAAAACTGAGTTTAATTGATCAAACAATAAGTCTGCCTTAAACCTCTCAGTTTTATTTGAAGGAATAGTATAAAGGAAGGGAAACATCTCAAAAATATGAAACCGCTTCAGTCAGTCATCATTTTTTACTGAATATAACTATATGTCAATATATTCTAACACAATAAAGGCAATCTGTTGACTGCTACACAGACCGCAACATAGAACCACGTCTGGTCAACAACTACAAAAATAAATTTCAGCATTCTAATGAGTATTCATAAAAAACTAATATATAGAGTAAACAAACGACAGCAAAATGAATCACAACGATAGGTCAGAAGATTCACTGTGTAAAGAGGTAAAAAAGTGCCATCATACCTCGTCCAAGGCGCTGGCTTTGATCTTCCTGAATTTTTCGCAAGCTTGCCAGAATAAGATGTTCTCCGCACTCACCTCAGACATCAAGAAGGACTGTGGACAAAGACACGTACACTGTATGAACACATAAGGCACGCCTGGAAACACTAGATTTATTCCTGAACATAAAATCACAACATGTGTGTCGAGTGTGTCTCACCGTAAACTGGTGGACTCCATAGGGGTCCTCCAGCAGCTTCTCAAAGGAGACGGCCCAGCTCAGCACACCGCTGGCCGGGCCGGCCTCCCCGCCCGGAGTCCCTGGAAGGCTGGAGCTGCTGCCTCCACAGCCCCGTGCAGACATGTTCAACTCTACACATGCGAACACAAAAACACACCCATTTATCAGGACAGAAAAGCATGACCAAGAATGAGACAGATTTAGATATCTTCTCCTGTCGTGCACAGACATGTTTCTGTTCGGAGAAATGCAAGATGTACGGGATTGTCAGCCTGCACGTTGGTCTTTCAGGCTTACCTCCGTCTGACACCGCCTGGCTCTGTGAATAGAGAGACAGAGAGATAAGGTAGGGAACAACCTCAAACCAAACATATGATCATTCCTATGGCAGTAGTTGAGAAATCCAACATTCACTTCATTGAATCAGAAAAATAATTATATTTAAAAAAAGGCATATTCTCCTAGAAGCTGCAATCAAAAGTAGAGCACAGAACAAGAAAAGGAGATGTTGAGTACATTTAAATATTACAGTAACAGCTTTACAATACTTCAAATGGTGTTAAGACAGAAGCTAGACACACCCACACATACACACACTGAGGCCTACATTTCGGAAGTGAGATGTGAACACCAGCTGCATGTTTTTTGGCCTTCTCCCTTCTGTGTGACAATGCAGTGCAATCAGTCAAGCTGTTTTCACAGGAAGTGGTTGTGACACTGATGACAATGGCTCTCATTCAGCTTTCAGAACTCTCAAAATTCACATCTTGTAAAAGTTCTGTCATAAATCTGAGCAGTTTCACAGTTAAATACTGCCAATAAATGGGCTATCTGCATATTTTTTACATTTTAGAAATTCACAAATATCTTGCTTCACAAGTTGTTTAATGTTAATCAGATGACAGTAAGCTAAATCTAGTTACTTCTTTTTTGTTCTGGTAGTTTTTAACTTTCATGCATACTTTGTACCATCTTATTGTGAGTTGATATGCATGCAGCTATTTATCGTAAAACTGACTTATCAGGTCTCCACATCAAACATGCAAACTATTGAGAAGGTACATGTCGTACTGGGAGTGAGAGAACTTTCCCAGCATCCACTAATGCATGTTAGTATTAACCATGAGACAGAGGCCCATCTCCTGTGTACGTAGACGGTACAAAACTCTTCAAGAGGAATGAACCCACAGTATTGATGTTTTTTACCTTGAATAAATTACTAGTGAGAAGATATACTGCTTGCGTGTTCATTTTAGATCAAGCAAAGAGAAAGCGTTTGACTCTTGGCCATTGATAAACTCTGCCCATATAAGGTCGACATGGGCTGGCAGTTTGTGCAGGTGTGAGCTCCACTGTGGCTCCGCCTCTTCACTTCTTTGCTCAAACTCTGGCTCCAAAAGCACAACATGCCGGTGCCCACAAACACAGAGTGCAAGGAAAACAAACGTCTCCCCAGTCTTGCTTGTGCACCTTTCGTCAGAGGAGAAATATCTGAGGATTAGGATTCTCTGCAAAGCCTTTGAAGGGGACAAAAGATATGCAAACTCACAATGTGAGGGCGGAGTCTGATGCAGCACCAACTACAGGAACATTTGCAATCACTCAAAATGCACAGAGAGCTTTTTCTTGCCCCTGTGAAATACATCTTTATAAACACACACACACACACACACACACACACTAAAGAAACGTGGCGCTTTCACACCGAGTAGACTGAAGCCTTCTCGGCCTACACATGACAGCTTGGACAATGGGCACGACTTGGTTTCCGCTTCCGACTCAACGGGCCTGATCTATTGTGCAGCAGCTACACACTGTTCACTTCTGAGGGGTGAAGACAGACAATGCAAGCCAACACAAGAAACTGCGCCACCGTACTCAACTCACAGTACGCACACAGCTAAAGCGTCCTGATAAAAAAGCGGCCCAAAATTTGTTTACCAAATCATGCGAGGACTATAAATAACAGGTACGCAACACACTAAACTCCAATTTATTTATCACATGTACGTTTACAGTCTTGAAACTCCTCTGAAAAGCCTTCTTCTTCCGCATAAACAGACCACTGGCTCCAAAGAAAACTGCACAACCAAAACAAAATGTACCCAACAGAAGTGCTGCCATGTTTACTCACCATGTGGCCCACAGGAATCCCTAAAGCATTGCATTTCTTCGCCATGGCGGCTCACACACCCCGACTACAAGGAGTGTTTATGCGATGGCACACTGTCAGGGGACACGGTTGAAGTGCTCCACCCAAAACATCATGCACACGCTTCATGCATACACACAGAAATTCATCATTTTGGGTCATTCCGTTACTTCCTGCCTGTAAGGGAAGTCTTGCCATAGCAACAAAGCCACAAAAGAGGAAGTACGGTTACTATGATCACACTGCTCTCAGCCCACATCTTGAGAAACACTATGATGGAACACAGACAAGACGAACGCACTCAGAAGTTACTAGACACAGCTTGCAACCATTATACAATCTAGACAATCTCGCTGCAATGTCATACTTTTCTTTTTTAGTCATTAGTGAAGTGTCCTTGTGCTTGGAAGTTATTAAGATTTTGACATTAAAACTACAAAACCGAGGCCTCTTGATATTCACTCATTTTAAAGATGGTAATCCTGCCTTACAATAGTTGAAGTCAAAATCATGGTGTTCCCCAAACTTCACTCAACTTCTACACGATGCACGAGAAACTTCACATCTCGTAAACAGGCCTTCTCTTTTAAATTAAATCATTATAGGAGTAACATTCTGCTGCTAGTTAAATCGTAAAAAATTCCAACTAGTGCAAATTATACACTTTCCCTATTGCTGAACCACCGTTGTGTGCGGATGCACTCTCCTATGAACTTGTGTGTGAAATGGTCGTCTTGCCTTCCAGTCCGCCATGATGTCAGTGACCGTGGTGCACCGGTTGTCATATTTCCTGAATTGCCTTTGTGCTGCAACTTTTGCCAGGCGGGAGAATCTGTGACTAAGTCCTCTGAGAACGAACATCTTCAGAAAGACGATCACACAAAGTCAACAGGTCAGAGGTAATCAACAGCTTTGATCCCAACATTACCTATTTGCTGATTCCCAGGTGAAGCAGGGCCTTTTAATTAACTATGCACCTGTGACTTATTATCAATTAGCTTACACGCGTCAACAACGTCCCTGTCTACTTTTGCTTGGATATATCGAAAGCTTTTTTGCTAAATGTCTAACTTAATGTGCAGCTTTTGAGACGTAATGTGAAAGCACATATTCAACACAGATAAGCTAATTGTATGTACGAGACAAAGGCAAAGCATCCTTTACTTGCAACGCAGTTTAGCTTACACACAAATTGTATCAGAGAAAAAGTAAAACGAAATGAAAGCACAAGATTGTGGCATGAATAAACACTTGAGCAGACAAAAGAAACCACAAGGCCTGAGTCTTAAGATAACAGGAAAAACAAATTGATTGGCTAACAACACCAGCCAAGTTCAACGTGATCTTCACTCGATCTACATTATCTATGACGAAGGAGAGACAAAGATGACTACCACGTGATTTTAATCCACAAACCAGTTTTGTTATTTCCATGTGGAGTTTGAATATTCCCCTTGTGTCTGTGTGGTATTATTTTCTGTTTTCCTCCCACAGCCCAAGCACATGCAGGTTTGATTAAATATAACTCTAAATTGCCTTTTGGCGTGATAGCATTTGTCTTTTGCAATCTGTCCAATGTGCACCCTGCCTCTTTCCCAGTGCATGCTGGGATGGGCTCCAGCTTGTTATGACCCTGATGGGACGAGAGTAATGAAAAAAGATGGGTGATCAGCAGCACTCTCTACTGGTCAACTCCACAAATATATACTGTGTATGAAGGCTCCGGATGATTTCAATGAAAGATGATATTGTATTTCCAAGCTTCAGTTCTACAGAATTGGGACCATTTCCCCCAAATGTCCGGGCACAGTTATACCTATGTGTTACATTATACAGTGTCTGCAAAGGGTAGTTTGCTTAAGCAAACCACTGATTTGCTTATAACAGGTTGCACGTCAGCATGCTGTCTCTGTCTTTTATATTCATGTGTCTGTCTCTCTGTCAATTTCTTATTCTATCCATTTGCAAAAAGTGTAAAAATCACATAACGTCAACCTAAATGTTACTCGACAACATAAACAGCAGCAGCCTCACCGTCATCGTTACCATCACTCTCATCTATAAAACACACAAACGGAGATATTGTTTGTGCCATTAGGTTCCAGGACAGAATGCATTTGCATGGGTATCGGTGTGTATAATCAGCTAGTGCCGTGCCTTTTGGTGACGCAAAGACCAATAGGTTAGGCAAAACAGAGCATCATTCAACCGTGTGTGTGAGGAGACAACACCACCACAGGTAACAAGAAAAACACGTCAGCATTATTTTCTACCTTTATGATTATATTTAGTGTGTGTAAAGTGTAAATGTAGTTAGCTTAGGACTCTCATTCTTACTTTTTGACTCTTTTCCAACAGAGAATGTTTATGAGAGGGGTATTTCTAAATATTTTGCTTGGTCACCTCCTCAGAGGTAAGTAGCCACTTATGAATTTGACAGTTCATATCCAGTATATGACTGTGTAGCTGTCCACGTATACATTTAATTCAATTTGTTTTAACTTTATTTAAGCTGGTGCTGGCGCTACCTGTGTTCCTCACCAGGGTCTGAGATGTAACGCCACAGGAGGAACTCATGCAAGTAAGAAAAAGAACTGTAAACCTCTCACGCTATTTATAAGCTACATTTGGAAATGTTATGTATGTATTGTTATGCTAATGTAGCTGAACGTTTTCTGCCATTAAATAAGGAGGTGAAATGCATTGGAAAAATGTTGTTCATGCTATTCGTTCGCTATAGATTCTTGTCTACTCTGCTCAAACAATACAGAGTGCTGCGACGGTGAGTGCATCTTTCTTTTCATTTGTTTACGTGGAGATCAATCCTATGAATTTTACATGGCACATTAGGTATAGTAATTGGCAGTGGAATGGCGGTAGCACAACAAGGATATTCGAACATGGCAAACATAGGAGACTAGGAAAATAATGTAAATGCTACATTTGATTGATCTCTAGTGTATGACTGAGGGGTTTTACTGTATAGAATAAGTTAAGTTAATAAGTTCTCAGAAAAAACTTGTATGTTATTTTTTAAATCTTAAAATAACTGGGATGTGTCATGTGTGCTCTGTTGTAAACAAAATGCTTATTGTGACGATATTCATTTCCATGTTTACTCTTGTACCTACAGATATTCCACCAAACTACAAAAAAGGTAACCTGTAACAATATCCTCGTCTGTGGCAGTATACACATAAACACATAACGTGACAGCTATATGCTTACCTAAAACTATCACTGTTGCTCCCCTCCGTATAAATGTTTTCCCTGCCCATCAGACTTTCAGGTTTCTGTCAACAGCACTGGATCCAAGGTAAAAGAGGGCGATGACATCACTCTGACATGTCTCCATAACTTTCCCGATTTGAGTCTGACTTTTGGGTGGAAGAGGGACGGGGAGGACATCCACGATGGCAAAAATAAAAGCAAGCTGCATCTCGAAAAGGTGTCGGCACGTAAAAGAGGCAGGTACATCTGCTTTGTGAAAAGCCTGTGTGGCTGTTACAAGTCTTTGCCACACAAAGTCACTGTAGAGGGTAAGTAGACATCCCACAGTCTAAGGTAGACATCTTCCTGCTTATTTCACACAGCTGCAGATTACATGTGCCTCTGTCATGTAGATTTGAATTCATTAACCAGGCTGAAAATAGTGCATTGTACAACTTTGAAATTGAAAATGAAAGAGCTGGAACATTTAATGAAGATATGAATAATAAAAATGCACAACTCAATGACCCTTGATAGCATGCGTCTTAACTGTCTGTCCGTGTTTCTGCCTTTGTAAATGTGTTCATCCAGACCAAAGTGTGTTGCTCCTGGTAATCTGCAGTGTTTCTGCTCTGGTGCTGGTCGTGATTATGGGGCTGGCTATGAAGTTCAAGCTGAAAAGAGACAGCGGTAAAGACATTAGTTCAGGTTGTTTGTGGTATTACACAATACATAGACAGAGAGCATTGTCTCGAATGCAAATCATGATTAAATACAGATATAGTGTAGGGCTTTGTTGCCCCATGGTGCACACATTGTATATTTCAAATACTTAATGTTTAAATCGTTCAACATTTTGGAAAATCCGCTTATTTGGCAGAAGAAGATCGATAACACTCATATCTGTCCAAATATGTTGATCTTCTCATCGAACTCTTTACTAAAAAGCAAAAAGACATATTATCCTAGTCTTCAATATTTGCATCCTGCTAATGTTAGAATTACAGGTTTGACTTCTCTCTTTATGTACATCATAAAGTCTGACTCCTCCCCTTTCTGTCTCAGCTAAACACAGAGAGAGGAGGGAGCAGAAGGCGAGGGAGCAGAACAGCGCTCCAGCTCCATTGACACCAAGAGAGTCCTAAAGAAGAACCACCTTTACCTTCAAAAATGATGAATAGTGATTTAGAATCAGAACCGTTTATTTCACCAGAGTATGTTGGCACATACAAGGAAGGGGCGACTGTGGCTAAGTGGCTAGCAGGGCCGTCTTTCTATCAGAGGGGTCGGCGGTTCAATCCCCGGCTCCGGCTCTGCTAGTCGCATGTCGATGTGTCTTTGAGCAAGACACTTAACCCCGAAATTGCTCCCGTAGTTGTGCCTACGGTGTAGAAATGTGATAGACTCTGAATTGTAAGTTGCTTTGGATAAAAGCGTCTGCTAAATGACTGTAATGTAATGTAATTTGACATGGTGGATAGTGCATAACATTAAACAATCAACATAGTGCAAAAAAGTGATATTGTTTCATAATTTTCTGTTGATGTATTTGATGTAGACATGAAGCGTCCTTGAGGAAGTGTGTGTGATAATTTGAGGTCACAGGTTTATGTGTTGAGCCGTTTCCAGCCCAGTGGATCCTTTGTTTGGCACAACATTTGACCAGAAAGCCTGTTCAGTTGAGGAAAAGAGTCTAGAAATGTTTTAATCCAGACACAGCGTGCACAAACTAATCCCCATGAATGCGCTACTCACAGGAACCAACACAAACAGACGACCCAAACGGAGCAGCTTTATAGCGGCTGGCATGTAACGGATATATGGGATGATAATGCTATCTCCAAGAGAGGAGTGGATTTGGGATTTGAGAGTTGATTTATGAACACAGAAATAATAAATTCCCATGGTCCGCCAACATGATATAATCCTTTGAAGTGTATGCATTGGACTCTTCTGTCTGCTTTTCCCATGCTGCTCTGAGGGCCTTTGGTTTCTGTGTTAACAGCATGTTTTCCCCTCAGCCATATGGCAAAATATCTGAACTTCTTTTCTCTTTTCCTCCTCGTGATATAATAATGTGTGAGTGTGTCAGGAAGGACTGTTTATTCAGTTTCCTCCTATAGCAGGTGGCTAAGGGATAATCCAGGTAAAGCCACTGCAAAGTGGAGGTGGAGGGATAGACAGAGGAAGGGGGAGGGGGGATGGAGTGGCCTTTGCATGGATGACTAGGGCTAATTCTGGCCTCCTAATCCCAGTCCCGGCCACCCTCCCCCTCAGTGAGGAGCAATTGACGCCCAGGTAGACATTACTATCACATACACACATAGCACTTAACCCAGTCAAGTTTACAGAGTGTAAAAGAGGGAAAAGACAGAGGCTACTGGAACCTTTTCTGGATAGTTAACCTGCGTGACCTGGATCGCTGACACACCTGCGTTAGCTTCACTGGAGAATGTAGCGGCAGCCCTCCAGCCAAGCCACAGGAAACGTCACCATGGGAGAAGCTCAAAAGGTAAGTGACCTGATCTGGAGGAACAGGATTCATAACCCCAAATTCAGTATTTGTTTGACACTAGGAACTATTTACAGGCGTTCGTGGCTCCAAAAGTGCGTTAATATAACTATTTTACATGATTAGTAGCTGTTTCGATGCAGCTATTCTGTGTTGACTGGATTATCTAAATTGCTTGGCTTGTTATATGGCGCTGCTATGATGATCATACATCTAAATGGAATCTCTAATGCTCTTTGATGTACACTGAAACACACGTACATCGTAGTATCTGTACCCCTGATCAAAATATTCAAAGTTTCAGCGTACGTCTCTTTTGTCAGTGACAGCCTGCGATTGCACAACCTTGCTTCAGACTAATCACATTAAATAGTGTACCATTGTACGAATGGAGCTCTAATCAACACCAGTGCTTTTCTAAGTGTAATTATTACAGACTGCTGGTGGGAGCTACAGAGTGGGAAGATATTGATGGATGGAGAATGGAGGGTGGGTGGGGCTAGAAGGCATGCGTGTGGTTGTATGTAGTGCTGTATGTAAGAGGAGCTTTGACCTCAAATCTGAAAGAGGTCGACGGGATCAGTTTGCAGGTGTAAACCTGTAACCTCAGGATATCGTGTAGGATGTTTCAGAGTATTTTAAGAAACCTCTTGTCACATATATTATTCTGGTTTTCATGCTTTTGTATTCCAAACTTAAACAATATGATATTTAAACATCCAATGACACGTGATACAAGTCGTCTTCTGTTGATGTTCTGCCCTTCCACACCTCCACCCTCCTCCCTTCACGCAGGGCTTACTCTCTGTCATTGAGAGACTGAAGGGATCCACAGAGCACGAGGTCAGGATAGTGCTGCTGGGGTTGGACAACGCCGGCAAGACCACCCTGCTGAAGAGCCTCGCCTCTGAGGATGTGAACACCATCACACCAACACAGGTGAGAGGAAGATATGTGATAAAACTCACACACACACACGCACGCACACACACATCATGACCTTAAGTTAAGTCACTTACTGTACAGCATAATAAATCAAGAGGCACCACTGACTGATACGCTTGCAGATGATGTTTTTGTGCCCTTCATTTTAATTAAATCATCTCACCATGAACAGCTGAGACACTTTTTAACATCATTACCTGATGCCCATCATTAAGTGTGTTTTAGATAAACAAGGTGCATCCACCAGAAACATAGCCTCAATGTTACCACTCTTTAAAGATCAATTAGTCTGCTCTCAGTGATACGATGGCGGTCTTCTCTTTTATCAATGAAGCTTTTCAAAAGATATTTTTCGTATTTTCATGGCACTTTAACCCAGCATTATAAAAGGCAGGGGGATTGTATCTAATCTTGTGAGACCAGCTGGACCAGTGCATGCTGGCGCTCAAAGTAATGGGATTTAGTTGGCCTTTGGTTTTCTGACATGCTGTGAAATGAAATGAGCGGTCTTACAGTACACACACTATTACCACCAACCAGTAAAGTCATGATTTCAGGATGTCCATCCTGTTAAATAGTTTGTTAATTAACCGTTCATCGGGAAATTACCTTCCTGATTTGCATCCTCTCAACACCTTTTCTTAGAGCATCCTAACATTATAGTGAGCTTTTCTTTTATCATCCTCTTGTGATGTGATTACCTCTAACATGATTATCTAATACCCTTGCATTACTCTCACAAGACATAGAGCAGATGTACTGGCAGGTCCCGGGCGAGTGTGACGGCTCATCACTCGGCAGCGAGGATGCTGCCCAGCATGACAAGTCACCACAAAGCTAAACCAGACCTGACACATAAACACACACACACACACACACACACACACACACACACACACACACACACACACACACTGCACTTGATCCTTCCAGTCTTATCCTCAGATTTGCTCCTCAGCTAGCCCTCGGGATAAAGTTGTTATAAACCTCGCTGACTGAAACAGAGGAGCTGCGTTATGAAAAACAGCGCTGGATTAACACAGTGACTTCCTTATAAAAGCCTAGAGCACATGATACGTAATGCTGAGTAACCAAACGGTGATTCATTTAATACACATGTGCTTTAGTACCCTGCCACTTGGTCAATTGCTTCATAACTATTTGCAAGACTTTCCAGGTGCTGCGTACTGGAATTGTGTTCAGTGAAAGGCAGTGGTGTGCAGTACAGTGACTCCAGCTTTGTGCTTCACTTCAGGGCTTCAACATAAAGAGTGTTGCCTCTCATGGCATGAAACTCAATGTTTGGGACATTGGAGGACAGAGGAAGATCAGGCCCTTCTGGAAAAAGTATCTGGAAAACACAGACCTGTTGGTGAGTGACTAAACTTGATTCAAATCAATTCCACGCTAGCAGACATTTACTTCTGTATTTAGATGCTCATTAGTGTTCACAAAGAGGTTGCTAGTCACCCTGAGGTCCACACAGCTCCTCACTGAAAATACACCACAAAACGTATATGAAGCAATACAAATCCACGACATTAAAGTGTAACATGTATGCCCAAATTAAGCACGATAATTGTATCTTGATGGAAGGACTTGTTAGTAAAAACCCAATGTTGTAAAACTCCTTCAGGAGTTTGACATGTTGAGGCCAAAGAGAAAATCATCGATGCATTTTGCTATGTTTCATTTTATTGTAACATACGTCTTCTTTCAGATTTATGTTATTGACAGTGCAGACAAGAAGCGGTTTGAGGAGACGGGACTGGTGAGCTTGATCTCATTTCTGCTTCAACGTATACATTTTGACATGAACCCCAGCAAAACTACCGAAAGCTGATTAAATTGACATATATGAAAATAATTGTTTTGTTTTTAAAAACAAGTCAATTCCATGTGTTTGTGTGTGTGCAGGAGCTGTCCGAGCTGATTGAAGAGGAGAATCTAAAAGGTGTACCAGTGCTCGTCTTTGCCAATAAGCAGGATCTGGCCACAGCGTCACCGGCCAGTGAGATCGCTGAGGGACTCAACCTGCACACGTACCGGGACCGTGAGTGGCAGATTCAGGCCTGCTCAGCTGTGTCTGGGGAGGGAGTTCAGGTCAGACCTAGTCCCAGCCTTGATTCATTGATGTCTCCTCTCCATATAAACGTGGTCTGAGCTGCTTTAATGGACTTTATTTCTTTCAACAACCTATTTTGACCTGCCTAATTTCATGGTCGATTTCCTATCTTCAAACTTATTTTTATTTCTCCGACAGGATGGCATGAACTGGATTTGCAACAACATTGTGAATAGGAAGAAGTGAACCGGCGTCTGACCAGAGAGTCAAACAGAGAACCAGCATCACATAAGGGATGAAAGAAAATATGTCAATTAATTTATTATCGACACACCTCAACTTATCAATCAAAATGAATGTTTTTGTCCCCTTATCCTGAGGATCCTTGTCTGGTGAATCCGTGTGCTTTCTTAAACACAAAGAACACCAAGTGTGTAGCCGTGTAGAACTGTTGGGGTTTGTCAGCTACATTGAAACCAGTTCAGTGCGAGTGTAAAGTGTGTGTTTTGAGATTTTTGACAATAAAACAATTAGTCATTTCTTCTATTTTGCTTTCTTGTTTTCGAATCTTATGTTGCCATCGGTAATCACATTTTGCATGAATACATCACAAATTGTCAAGTTTTCTTAAAATGTCGACAGGAAACATGTGAATTTGACTGTAAATGTCGACTCTTCCAGGAGTGACAGGAGAACAATTACACGCTGATCCACTCCTGCTCAGCTGTCAACGTGCTTTATTTTCACACCACGATGACAAGCACTTACATTGTGCAGAGAGAGAGAGAGAGGAGGGTTCCCAACCATACACTCGCATGGCACAACAAGATATCAAATCGTCAAGGCACAGCAGAGCAAACAGTGCAAGAAATTACACGCAGAGAGGCTGACTAATTTACTTCAGAGAGACTTTCTCAAAACGTTTGTTTTATATGTTAATTCTGGGATGATTATGAAGCATGCAGTCTCTCTGGCAGCAATGTTGGAGCTTTATGGATCCCTTTTCACAGAGGTAGTCGACGATTCGACACATCTAATGTCCAGCTGTGAGCGCTGTTGTTCTCCCAGCAGAAAAACAAATGGTCTACTTTTTGTGAGCAACTTTCAAGTGAAAACCTTCTTCACCTTCTGTTCTGGGATCTGCAATAAAGATCATTGATGGTCAAAACCCCCCCAGACTTGAAGGCCTACACAGCCCTGTGGTCTGTCTCTGCATATGTGTCCTTTAGAGTGACCTTGGTGTATGCTAACGCCTCTATTCAGCCATTTTGGCTCTACTCAGCCGCAGTTGTGTGAAATGGATCTTTTTGTTTCTATTGTCTGGAGCTGTAATTAACCATCTGAAAGCACTCTACGATCACATCAGCTGGCGGGCTTTGTTCTGTGTTCTCCTCTACATGAAATTACACTAATTAATACTTTTTCTGTTGTTTTTTGGTCTGGTATTTATGATTAAGAAAACCACAAACAGCTTCGCTGGTTTACTGGCTAAAATGAATGGATATTGAGTTATCTCCATGGCAACTAAAATTTGGTGCAAGTCCCAAAACATTTTTTTAGGCATCAACTTCTGTTTAGCGAGCACAGCGGGGGACGTCGGACCAATTACAACGTGTACTAAAGAATCATTATGGCTGTGTGAAAGAGACCAGACGGCACAGGAGCGGGGCCGGTGGGGAGCCTGCCGTGTGTTGTTCAGTGCTGCTTCTTACCAACAGGTGGCAGTATTAGAGAGCCTGACTCATCTCAGGGCTGCTCTGTACAAATAACTACTTTGACCCAATCTAATTTCACTCATTTTGTTCCAACGCTCATCTGCCATCAAGCAGATGCTGTTATTGCACCGCTTCAGAAGAATATCACTCCAGATGTTTTTCTTTATAAACTACAAGAGATTGTGATTTTGTACACGTTTCAAACTAATTTCACCGTAATCTGTTAACACCTATACTAATATCTCCATTTGTATACTTTAAGACACGTTCTTAATCCTAAAGTGATGTGATGTCACTTCCATGCAAGTGGCCCCACCAGCCGGTGTTGCCGTGGCAACCCTCCGTGTTATTCCTGGTCCAGCAGCCACCTCTCTTCTTCAGTCCAGCGCTCCCTCTCTTGTCCTCCATTTCTTTTCATTTTCCCAAGCTCTGCTCATCAAAAGAAAGCCTGCTCAGAGAGACCGGACAACAACACAATCCAGGTACGAACAAAAGACACAGTCTGTGTTTGGATGTCAGTGAAAAAGATAATTAATCTGCTTAGAAGCAGCCGGTTAATTAGATATATTTATGTTGCTAAAATTGTGAAAATCATACAAAGTCATTATTTCTTATGCTATTGTTTGAGTATGTTGCTTACGGCAGGTTGATTTATCATAATACAAGATTAACTCCACTTGAACTAAAATTGCTACTGTATCTTATTGATATGAATGTTAATCTGTGCATGTGGTACACTAAACTAGAATACTTTTTTTCCCTTAAAGCTTCAACAAAGTGTATCCTAGCCACTGAGGCCTCCCATCATGCCGGAAGTCGACCACATGCCCTCCGTGAAGCCTCCTCCACCCAGTTTCAATGCTACCCTGACCACCTTGGCCCCCCTGATCACCACCACACTGCTCCCATGGGAGGAGGTGCACATGCAGGTGCACACCATCCTGATTGTCGTCATTTTTTGTGTCGCCTGCTTCCTGCTCCTGCTCGCCTTCTTCTACGCCTTCTGCTTTCATTGCTCCATCGGTTCATTGCCTAAAGACTCACACACAGCCAACGGAGGCAGCGTAGACCGCGAGGACACCACCTATAGGCGCAGTTCTTCTGATAACCAGCCAGCGGGGAACATTGTCTGACTGGGACACTGGACCAGGATAGCTGATGTTTGACTGTCTATCTGTGATAGGATTACACTCTTCTTGCTCTGGTGGTATGTAAGGATGTGTCGCAGCACCATCGGGCAGGAAGTAATTTATCTTACTTAAAACAAAGCATGAAATCTGAGATGATGATTTGTTCCTGTATTTGATCGATGATAAAACAGCAGCAGGGTTTTAACACAAGATAATTACAAAAAATACAGTTGTGGTGCATTTTGAAGCTAAAATACAAGGGCAGGTACACAACCATGCATTTCACGTGACAACACATCGACACAATAATAACATATCCATGGAGAAATGTGTTCAATAAATGCAACCGTAAATGTGAGTCTGACTGCCAGTGCCTTTGAGTGACAAGACAAACAAAAACAGACGGATCCACGCACGGCTCAGCAGTCTGCCGGCTTTATTTTCACTGAGCTGACAAGCGTTTACACTGTGCCGTGGCTGTGTATTTGACCAGACTGACAAAAGAACAATGAATCCAGACGTGCCGGATGAAGGAGAGGGACGGAGGAGGGATTCAGAGGGATTTCTTCCGAGGATGAAATTAGATGTCAAATCTACAAGGTGCAGCAGAACCAACAGGAATTTACAGAGCTTGTGACCACTTGGTAATAAAACATGTTGTGTATAAGTGTGAAGTTAATGATGATAGCTATGATTTATTTCTGGAGAGTCAGAGCAAAATAAGCACTGATGAACACCACGCAAGGCCACTAGAACATTTCAAGCATTACAGACTAGGCCATGTACAAACAATACGTCATTAGAGATTGTCATGGCATCCCCACAAGGATGCCAAAATATCAGCAAAAATGGCATTCCTAACTAGCATTTAAGTGTTGTGTTCAAAAAGCTTTTTAGAAGCAGTATTACAAATGAATTACTGGCTCCAGCATCAGCTAGCATCTCTTCGGCTCATGACACAGAGCACGTGACACTCTTGCTGGGGGAGTCACAGGAGCCGTCGGGGGAGTTCATGATGGAGTGTCTGCCGTCAGACTCGGGGGAGTCCAGTTCCAGGTGAGCGTCCTGGAGGTCGTCCTGCAAGGCATCCTTATAGTGGGACTTGGGAAGGAGCCGTTCATTTAGTTACAAATTACAAAAGAACAGGGGAAGAATCGTAGTGACGGGTATGGATGGAAAAAATAATTAGAAGTTGAAGTTAAATCAGAGTCATTCAAAGTCTTGGCACCAATAATTCCCATTCACCTTCTGAACAGACGTCTCCTTCAGAGAATGGCCTGAAATCTCCATCTTGATACGATGAGAGCGAATAGACTTCACATCATCCTCGTCTCGCCCTGCCACCAGCGGGGGACCCTGGGGACAAAAACTCAGGGAATCAGAGATGATGGTGATGATGATGGTGGTGGTGGCAATGAAGCACATGAGAGTGTAAACCATTCAAGGGTGTCTTTGCTGAATTCTTACCACTCCCTCCTTCTCTCCTGTGGCCTCGGGGCTTGATAGGTTCACCTTACTGATGGTCTGGGTCTCAAACTGAGGACACGCAGCCTGAGCGTTCCCGTCTTTGTCCCTCTTTCCCTTCAGCCAGTAGGTCTCAATTTCAACATTCCCCTAAAAATGGACAAAGAGAAAAATAAAAGTGAGAATAAGGTTCGGAACATATATCCACAAATATTTAAAGGCATGTGCTCAAAGGCACAGTTACTGTTTCTGAGTGGAGTACAATGGCAGGTTCCAATATTCAGAATACCCTGATGAAAAATGAGTTGCTCTTGCTTTTCTGAGATTGGCGCCTGTAATCGGCTGCCTTAGAAACCTCTGGGAGTTTTGGGCATTATCACTGAATGTACAGCCTCAAAGTCAGACCCAGTGATAAAACAGACTGGTTATTCAACAAGCAAGCTGCAACTACCAGCTCTAAACATTACATACTGACTCCCCAGAGTCAAAACATTGTGAGTTATTATATTTTCATATAGTTCAAAGATTCAGAAATGTGTATTATGTCTGATTGCTGATACACAAAATACTCGCAAATTACAGTCTCAAAGTTTAGTTTCAAATTTGTGTATAATAATGTGCAGGTATCATGTATTTACTTTTAATTGGAGGCGTTCAGACCGCTCTGAGCCACATCATCACTGTGTGTTGCTCACATGTTCAACACCAAATCATATTAATTATATGTTGCCATATTGGCTGAGTGAAGGTAATTAATGTGTTGAGCGTAGTTGTGTTGGCAACCGTTTGGACCCCTAACCTTGATGGTAATGGTGCCCCTCCTTTCAAAAATAAAGTGACTTCCTTTCAGGTGCTCGTAGGTGGCGCTGGTGAGCTGAATCTGCATCTCCTAAATGAGATAAAGGAAGACCAGGCAGTTATAACAAAAGCACAGAGAGCTCTTACTTAAGTCGTCATATATACAGACTTAGCTTCCCCACCTTTCCATTGCTCTCCATGGCTGACGCAGTGTGGACTGTGTCACCGTGCAGACCGTAACGTGGCATCTTATGTCCCACCACACCTGCCACAACCATCCCAGAGTGGATCCCTGCAACCAGAACAACACGTTACTTCACTCAGTCAAACACCGCCGTAGCCACACAAATATGTCCTCACGCGTTCTACCCACCGACACGAATCTGTATGTGGTTGCCATTAGAGGGGTCTTTCAGGTGATCTATGGAGCGCACCATGTCCAGGGCCATGTCACAAATGTTGTGAGCGTGAAACGTTGTCTTCTCCGGCGTCCCGGCCACCACCATGTAGGCATCTCCAATGGTCTCGACCTGGAAACGAGAGGAACAGCAGCTCTCATGCAGCAGCACTTTGTAGATAAAGTAGGCCCATATCAGACTACGGGAGATTCACACGCAAACCTTGAAGACGCGGTGCTTCTCGCTGAGCGTGTCAAACAGCGTGTACATGGTGTTTAGCATGGAGACCACCTGCATCGGAGTGATGTGGCTGCAAATGCGCGTAAATCCCACGACATCGCTGAAAAGAATGGTCACATCTGGGAACACCTGGGAGAAAAGAGACAAGGGTGTTGATGAGTATGCATGTTGATATACTGCACACACACACACTAGTCAGGCCTTCATAGGCCATATTTTGTGACCACACTGTTATCAGGAAGTCACTCTCAATTTACCTGAATTTTACTCCAGCAGAGACTCTCAAATAGAAACATTTGTATGAATGTGTGTGTTTGTGTGTGTGTGTCTAGGTATCTGTCACTATCTACATTGAGCAAAGAAAAAACTTATATAACTAGCAGATGATTGATAGATGTGTTTCAGTGCACATTCATGATTTACTTGAGAAGACTGATATGTCTGTATTTGTCTCTTGTATGATAAATATGAAGCTATACAGCTTCAGCTTAGTTTCGCTTCTGTTGTTTTTTGGTGCTTTAGGTGTTAAACTATAGTGGCATATATATATATATATATATATATATATATATATATATACAGTATGATACAATCCTGACCTCGCAAGTGTTCACAGCCGGCTCTCCTTTGCGCAGCCTCTTGGCCACTGGCTTAGGAATCATCCTGTACAGGAGGTCATCCGTCTTCTTCATCTCATAGTCCAACATCTTCATGCTCTCCTCCAGCTTGCTGGACTTCTTTTGCTCCTGCGCTCACAATGGGAAATAAAACAGAATAACACCGTAAGTTTGTGTCTGTTTCTTTCATCTCACGTCCGCGGGCGGTGGGTGAGCTGGGGCTGCCAGACTGAAAGAAGGGCTTCAGAGCAACTTTGCAGAGTGACAAGTGAGCTGATCACACATGTAAAATGCAGCTGCATGTTGGCAGAGTGTACCTGTACGAGAGCTCTCTTCAGCTCCTCGGACTGCTGCGTGCCCGCCAGCACCAGGTCTCTGCTGGAGTCGTGCATGCTCAGGTCATTGATGTACAGGCCAGTCTTGAACATAGCACTCAGACTCTCCATTCTAGACACACACACACTCACACACACACACACACACACACAGACAGTTACAGAAAAAAATGTCAAAAAGACAAATTCTAACAATGATAATAACAATATACTAAAACACTGCATTTAGAAATAACAATAGCAGTGTCTATAGAAGTCTAACAATTAAAAGACAGTGATTGTGAGAGATATTATTTTTAGTTTCCTACAGTATGAATAATGTAAGCAGTGCGATGTGGCATTTAACATTTGAGTAGTTTTGTCAATACAGGCATGAGGAGATTTACTTGCAAAACAAAATGTTTGAGAAGAGGCGGGGGATGTTTTGGTAATGTACTCTGAGGAAAACACTCTCAATTGCAAATGTGTTTCCATTAGGCTCACAAGAGCTGCACTGTCTGATTACAAGCTAATTAGCAGCTCATTTCATGCATGGTAAGTGCTGTTAGAATGGGCCCCTGATTCACTGCCCAGGCTTTCATTTCCAGCCTCCTAATTCAGCTTTTTAGAATGTTTTACTTTTCAACGGTAGCGTTTTATTAAATATCAGTGTCTATGATGTGTGTGTGCGTGTGTGTGCGTATGTGTGTGCATGTGTGTGTTTGTGGGCCTTACACAGGGGTTCCCAGGAAGATGATGGACTCCCACTCTGGCATGTATCTCATTTGTCCTTTTAGTTTAAGGCAGCGGCTCCCATCGCCCAAGTTCTCCAACGCATTAGCGCTGTTACCGTCTAAAAGAGGAGCACGATGAAAAGCCAACAAGACAAACGTTTAGAGAGGTGTTCAGGTTACATTTCAGCTGTAGATAATGACTGCACTGTGTTAACAATGTCATCCTAATGGATTTGGCCGTTTATTATCGTTCAACTATTTGGGAAATACGCTTGTTTGCTTTTTTGCTAACAGTGATGAGAAGATCAGTAACACTCTCATATCTGTATGTTCAGTATGAAGCTGAAGCCAGCAGCCGTTTAGCGTAAGCTTAGCATTGTGACTGGAAACAGGGGAAACAGCAAACCTGACTCTGTCTTAAGGTAACGACACTGAATGGCTTTCACTGGGTTCTGTGCTGGACTACTTCTTGGGGGGGGGGGGGGGGGGGGGGGGGAGTGACTTCCTGGTGTGTCTGCTGGTTGCCTGGCAGCCACACAGTGAACACAAGACTTTAGAAGGTAATTGGTCCCAGCCTAGAGGGAGCCCCTCCCCCATGCCCCCCCCCCCCCCCCCCCCCCCCATACAATCATAAATTCTCTCTTTTTCACTTTTGCTTTTCTAAAAAAAAAAAAAACAAGGTATAAAATGTTTTGTTTTTTTAAATGCAGCTTTGTTGCCTTTGAACAGAGCCATGCTAGCTGTTTCCCAACGTAATGCTAAGCTTAGCTAACCTGCTGCTGGCTACAGCTTCACATTGCAGTGGTATCAAACTTCCCATCAACTCCCAAACTCCCAACAAGAATTCTTTTGTATTCCAAATGTGTCTGTGTCTTTAATAGGTTTTATTTTGTCATTATCAGCAAGAGTGCTGCAGGTCTTGTCTTTTTAGAGAACAGAAAAGTCACGACCTTTGTAGTCACTTTCAATGATGGACTGGAAAGCCATGAGCTCCACATCTACGTCAGCCGTGCGATTGGCATTCTCATAGTCAGAATCTGTGGAAACAAACAGGCTGAACTGTCGGAGCCATAAACATTCATATTCACACCCCCCAACCATGACAACCAGGGCTGGGATCAGATCCCCTAAATTCAATCAATTTAAGTTGAATCAAGGCATCAAACAATTCCATTTCTGCAACTGCAAGACCTTCTAAACTCTCAACATCCACTCATCCATGTGTGTTTTACTGCACACCTGCTCTTTTTTATTTTATTCAATGAAACTGAAATTGAGCGTGTTTTTCGCAACTAAAGGCAGGGAAATTGATCTGTCCACAAGCCAGCTAGTTCTGGCCCATCAGACACACACCCCTGCAAGTGTTTGCTTACTCTGGACTCGGTTGTGAAGGTTCCTCTCTCTTTTCACAGGCTCCTTGGACATGATCTCAAACAGGTTGTTGGGGTGGGAGATGATCTGTGTATAGATTTCCAAGTTAGTATTATCAGCGTTCATCAGTGTGCTGTTCAAAACAGATGCATTGTGACTTATATGTGGAATGCTGTCGTTAAACGGGGACATGTGAAGTGATGGCTGACATTGTTCCAGATGAACTCCACTAGGGGGCGAGCCAGCAGGAAGGCATCAGTGATCTTCTTCCCGTCCAGATCAGGGAAGACAGTGGACAAGCCCGAGCCAACGTTATGCACCACCATGTCCTCAAGAGTCAAACAATTGCAGTGATTTTATTTATTTTACGCTTCATTTCATTCATTAGGTGAGGTTAGGGATGTAACTCAAAAGGCTTACCTGTCTGAAGACAATGTTAAAGGGGAAGACCTCAAAGAAGAAGTCTGAGGTCATGGGCAGAATTTCTTGCTCCTCCTCATCCTCCTTCATGATGTAGCGATAGGCTGAGTTGTCAAAGTTCAGCCTACACAAACACACACAGATCAATATGTTTAGTGAAGTATAAACTGTGGTGGAAGAAGTATTCTGTTCTTTTACTTCAGTTAAAGTTCCAACACAACACGGTAAAGAATACTCTGCTGCAAGTAAACTTGCATTAAAAGTACACAAGCATTATCAGGAAATCGTGTATTCATTCTTCAGTGACTGATATTATCTCTCATAATGTGTGTGTGTGTGTGTGTGTGTGTGTGTGTGTGTGTGTTGTGTGTGTGTGTGTACCTCATTGTGACGTGGGAGTAGTCTCCGACCAACTGTTCAGACAGCACCTCCACATGGATGTCGGTGTCGTAGAACTGTTTCCCCATCTGCCTCAGCTGACCCATGGCGTAGTGCAGATAGCCTTTGCGCTTACTCCTGCACAGAGAGAGACAGTTGAATTCAATACCAGTCTGAAAGAAATGAATCACACAGCCTTCTCTCTCTCTGTTTGCCCTGTTCTTTGTGTCTGATGTCTGATAGTCTATCAATCTCCCTCCTCCTCCTGGTCTCAGACCTGTAGTGGAGGGTGACTCCAGTGGCGGACTCCTCCTGGCAGAAGAAGGTTGGAGGCTGCACTTTGGGGTAGCTGAAGCGCAGGTACTCGTGGAGATTATCAAGGCCATTGACAAAGTCACGAACATGACGGCCCAGCACCTGAAGGCAGAGACAGAGAGCGACAGCCGGGTCATGTCTTAGAAAGTTACTCTACATTTATATTACACTACTTTTAAGGAGACGCTCCACTAATTTAATACCATCAGGGTTATTTTGGCTTGCGCTTGAGGACAAAAAAGCTATGAAGGAGGAGCATTTTCGAAGCTTGAGCCATGCAATTGACGGCAGATCAGGATATCTTGCCCTTTGCTGCTGCCATTGTGACCACTCTTGACTGATTTGTACATGAGTTATATATTCCTTCACACAATACGATATATGAGACACTAAAAAAAAGAATTTCACCGGCACAATAGCAGTTTTAAGGATACATAGCTCACTGGGTAGTTAATAATATTCTCACACATCGACCAAAAGACAACACAGCTCTGACAGTTTTGAGTCTGAGATCTCTTTTTTTCACCTTGAGGATCCTGTCATAGCCGTACTTCCCAACAAAGCCCAGGAAGTAGACACCCCAGGAGTTCATCAGCTCGTTGTAGGGCGTGCCTGTCACTCCACTGGCAGCCTTTGCAATACGGGGAATCACACTCTCACTATACACCTGCAGACACACACACACACACACACACATATATATAGACCTTAAATATAAAAGTATTTCTCTTGACATCAGGACTACGAAGCTCAGACAGAGTGACAAAAACTGTAGACAGATTCACTTGGATTCACACAGACAACGCGGCCTTCACACATATATTACCAGTCAGTGCACACACGCAGGATGATATTATTCATCTCAGAAACCGTACCTGGTGGGTGACAAAAGAGTGTAACCTGACATCTGCTCTCTCTCTGACCAGCTTCCACACATCATCTCCGTACGACTCTTTGATGAAGTCGTGAAGACTCTCACACAGCAGCCCGTACATTCTGTCTCTCTGGATTGGAGCTCAAACCGAGCGAGACGGCTCCCCAACTGATTGACTTCCAACAGCCCTCCCAAAGGCCCCTGCAAGCGAGTAAGAAAAGTTCAGAACGATGACTCTGTCAGTGCTGCAAGCTGAATTTCAATGCATTTAGCTTTCAGCGTGAAGCTATAAAAAGCCATAAACTGAATATTCTTGCCTATCAACACTATCTGTGGAGTTTTGAACTCCCTCAGACAAGCTAGCCAGTTAAGGTTTCATCTGAAGGCCAACAGGGCAAACGGTTTTGAAGGTGCCATAGTCACACAAGCCCTTGAGTCTGAATGGGCCTCTTTTGTTCTTGTGTCAGCTTGTCAGCGCCTGGTGGCTGTGCACCTCTCTCTATGTGACATGAACACACTGCACCTCTCAAACACAGATGACACCAGTCCCAAGAACTTGTCCCGTTTTCATAATCTTGTTACTGTCCTTTTCAAGAAAAATCACTGAATTATCAATGCACCGCTGTCATAAAACCCCTTATTTGTAAAGGATTGCAATAAGAAATAGGTTGGAATAAAATGGAAGTGGCAGATTGATTCTAAACACTAAGGCTCAGTGTGCTACATTGCCACACAAAAGCTTTTTACATGTTTAAAGGAGGCTGCTATCCTCCTGTGGCTTCTTTTTATAAAGCAAATTTTACTGAACCAACACTCTTCAATAAACCTTTAATGGCCAGCAACTATTCAACTTCTATTGTGTGTCTGAAGATTTATTTCTGTGACTCATGATGACTCCACATTTTCTTTCAGATGCCGGGAGGCTTCCCACTGGGGGGATAGTGGTGGTGCTGTGGAGCAGTGCAGGTGCAAAATCAATATCCAATCTCAACAGGGATAAGGAAAATGTTTTTTTTTTTCCTTCCAGGCTCCTGCTGAGCTCAATGAATCAATTTGTGGGGGGGGAAGCTGCTCGATAAAGACTAACCTGACTTCAAAAAGGCCAACTAAATAGAAAGTTAAAGGGCATTTTTCTAGTGTCATGCAAAATGTGAGTTCATGCAGAATTCACAACTCTTAGTAGTTGGTAACCCAAGGAACATACGATAAGAAAATAGCAAACACACTGAGTTATTTATTGCCATATTTTACACTGCGGAATAACTGAGGTATGTAGAATGCCCAAAACTCTCACCAGTGTGAAGGAAAAGGGAGTCGAAGGTTTAACCTTTGACCCTAAACCTCTAAACCGAATCACATCGTCTGATCGCAGTGACCTCATCAATTTCACAGCAGCGCTTGTAAAACTGTGTGGAAAACACATGGCGGGTGTGTTTGAAAGCAACTAAGCATATATGTGGCAGGGTAGTTACAAAGTGCTTCACAGAAGGGGGGAATAGACATTGTGTTTGTGTGTGTCTATGTTTACACTTGAGAGCTTGGCCTCTTGGCCTCTCTGAGAGCTCAGTGTCCCTGTCTGGACAGCAGCTGTTACCACACACACACACACACACATACATACACACACACACAGAGGGGATCAGATTTTTATTATTAAAGTGGCTCGAGGTCAGGATGTAAATCTTTATACTTGCCTCTTCCCCTTAATCGCCCTTTATGGCCCCCCTAAAAACTCCCTCCATCCATCCTCACTTTCATATCCCTCTGCTAAAATAACCCATGAGGTAAGCACCCGAGGCATCCCGAGGTGGGTTTTATACCGGCTGCCCCTCCTCTGGAGAGTCCTAGTGGAGCGTGGAGGCATCCCAGCTCCAGTACGGGATAAACCACACGACCATCCAGACCAGCTCCAACACTCGGCATACAGGCCGGCCGGAGACACAGGTAAGGGCCGAGGTGACGGGAGTGCACGCTTTTAAAAATAGTCAAAATAAGCAGTGACAGAAGGCGCTGCTTCCAATCTGACTGAAAAGAGTATAAAGTGTGGAAGCTTCCAGGTCCTTAAATGAAATGTATATACATTTCTATGATGCTGGAGAGACAGCTGAGACAGCTTTCATATTTAAACATGTACTTGGGTTTTACTGCAATGTGACACATGTTTCTAGTAAATCATGAAACTAATGGGAAAAAAGACAATTCACATAAGTAGCAAATATGAATTTTAACTTTAGAAACTTAATCAAGATAACAGCTAAGGAATTGTCTGGACCCTTGAAGTCGAAGCACATGACCGGAGTAATTTAGTCATGCCCTAAATATAACTTATAATTTAGGACTTGTATTTTTAGTCCTAAAAGAGATTTGCAGTGGTAAATGATATATTAATTAAAGGTGGTATATTAAACTAGGAGAATAAAAACAAACAAAAATCCTGAACAATAATTATTCACATGTCCATTAGAGGAAGATGATGATGATGATGATGCAGTCAGGCCTGGATGACGTGACTAAGCAGAGGATGTTGCAGGCTCAGGCTCTGTGTAAGGAGGCCAGGGGAGGTAAGTGCTGATGGGTTGAGATGCATTGATTTGATATCAGATTCCAGTCTGTGTCAGTACCGAACTCACATACACATAATATTTAGAACTAAACTAACGAACGTGGTAGTTTACATACTGGTTAACATATCTTTAACAGATCGGTATGCTCCCGTGTGTATACGTTCAAACTGCCATAGTGTGTGATCGCAAGCCGAGGCTGTCAGATGAGCCAAACATCAAATGTCTGGGCACACATACGATGCTGTACTGTACATGCAAACCCCAGGAGTGCCAGTGTGCTGTTGAAATTCTCCAACCATTCGTGCAGGGACCATCCCAGTTTGTTTTCTAACGCTGTCCTCCAGCTAGGCTTTGAAAACCAAGTCCCCTAAACTCAGCAGAATGTGACTCCCACCGCTGAATTTTTTACGCAGGCCGATCAAAGGCAGCTCCTCAAGGGTGGCACATGCTCAGACTTTCCCTTACACTTTTTATGTGTGAAAAAGAGTGCCATCCGCTCTTCCATGAGTCTTTCATCCAAAGATTTTATTTTTATGCCATGTTACCCATGCAACCCTGGTCCACAACAAACATTACACACCCCTCGACATCCTCTCGAGGCTATTTCAGGCACTCCGCCGTGCCATGATACAACACGAGAAGAGACCCTGAGCTGTGTGGATACCAACTTAGTGATGCTGCACACGTTTTTTCATTTTTTTAATCAGTGCCCCTCAGCTGTTTAACGTCGACAGAAACAGGAAGATCAGAGACATTAGGATTTGCCAAGGGTCCTTATTAGTCTGTGTTTTTCCTTCTCTTTCCAAATGTCTGGAAGTTGCTGTTATCATAGATATTGCCTTTGCACTAACAACTAAATGTCATGATGTATTTATGCAGGGCTGGAACCACCTAACCTGATGCCATGCCACACAGCTTAAGAACCTGCGGCAAACAGATTTCTGTACTCTGATCCTGCCATTTTGAAAATGCATAAGGATGTTCAATTTAATGACTTATTAAAGCACCTCCATTTGTCTGTGGTGTTGTGCCAGAGGGTCTGAACCTCGGGAAGAAGATCAGCATCCCAAAGGACGTGATGATGGAGGAGCTCAACCTGCCATCTAATCGAGGCTCTCGCATGTTTCAGGAGAGACAGAAGAGGGTGGAGAGGTTCACACTGGAGAACATTGCTAACGACGCCTACAACACCAACACTGTAAGGAACTGAGAGAAGGCATACATAGCACACAATGACTCCTATCCACTGACCTTACTGTAACCTACACCCCCACAGTAACGCACCTGTTTCTGACCTCACAATTTATTTTAGCAACTGAAAAATCGACCCTCTTTGTCGAAATTCTACACGCAAAAACATAAACACACAATGCAAATTATCTTATATCTCTTGCAAAAGCCAACACGTCAAGTCAAAACTATATGAACTCTTCTTAAAATGGAATTTTTGCTTTATAGCTATTTCCACATGAAAACACTCATGTTTAGTATAACTCACTATTTTCTGGAGTTTTTTTTGAATTTTCATTTGTAGCATGCTGTAAATATAGATCATGAACACACATGCAATTTGTTCATTCTCATTACTCATATATTCACAACAGTATCAGTCACAATTACTTTTAATGAAGATGACGTCAACATAGTCGTCATATTGTAAATTGCCATCCCTTGTTGAGCAGACCACAGAGCACACCTGAATCCTATTTATAGTGTTCAAGCGCTGATTGCTAAGTGATCTAATAAGTTACAGGTGTTTTCACCGGAGCATCCTCGGTGCAGCTGATTGATAATTGAGTGTGGCATTTCACTGGCAAACAACACACACACATACCTTTCATTTTGAAATGATGTGTGTAATGTAGAGAACCATATACCTGGTCAATAGACACCAGCAAATCAGACAGGATGTTAATCAGACAGGAAAAGAAAGAAACATTTCACATTTCTCCTATACCCAACACATGCACTTTAACATTTTCATACTTATATTACATGTATACATGTTTCTTTTTTGAGTATGTGACAAATAAATTGTTCGATCTATACATCTAGTTGTATCCGTCTCCCAGGTCCATCCAGAGGCCTTTCCTCCCCCACAGATCTTCGCTCAGCCACAGGGAGAAAAAGAGAACCAGGGTTTCTCCATCCCTGGTAAGCATAGCCTGGTCATGAACCTCCAGAAGACTGTAGCAAAGAAGGGCAGTCCAGACGTGCTCGCTCCAGGTAAATCTTAAGAGATGGTGGCGGGAAGCCACAGACTGCCACAATGCATGGACACTGTGTCTCGCTTTCATCCGATAGTGTTTACGTTTCATGAGAAAGCTGTATTGAGCAAATCAATTAGTTTTCTTACCGTCAGTGCCAGGAGAGTTGGCAGCTTGCAGAAAGTGGTTATGTGATCATCTTTTGTAAGTGCTGTTGTGTATTGGTCCTGACAGAAGGCACTGCTTATACGATGTGACCGACAGTGAGCTAAGCTCTGTTTATTATCGGGGATTCACACCGAGATCTAATTACTGTAGGTTCTGTTGTTGACAGGAGTGTTTGTTCTCTGCTTGGGCTTGCTTTTTTGTATTATTTAATGGGTTTAGTCATTAATTTCCAGAATTAAAAGACTATCCATTTTTCTGAACAAAGGGGGGTCTTATTAAGCTTACACTGAATTTAAAAGAAACCTCAAAATGTAACAAAGCTTTCACTTTACCCATAGCTGTATGTCACTATTAATCAATGACATTCGACTTGATTCTGTCAGGATATTCTGGCCCCCTGAAGGATATTCCTCATGAGAAATTCAACACAACAGTCATCCCCAAATCCTACAGCTCCCCATGGAGCCAATCCTTGGGAGACAACATAGAGTTCCTGGAAGCCCTCCGCACCCAGCTGCCCCAGCTCCCACAAAGACAACAGCCTTCCAACTACAGGAGCTTCAACAGGTACATCTGCCTGTCCACATCTGCTGCTGCTGCAAACTTCACTCACATAAATCCTGATTTGTTAAACCCTGGTCAGCTGGAAGCACAGGTGTAAAATAGACCCAGAAATGACCTCACCACGTGATCCATCACAATCAGCACTTCCCTCGGCTGCACTCCATGTTTCCAGTTTGAAAAAGAATATCTGCCTTGCACCTCCTTGCAGTGTGGCTGTGTGACGGCTATTTTGAACACCGGCTCTTGAAAGATGATCCACTTGGGGGATGCTAGCTTTTAATACCACCCCACAAGACATATTACGCACGGAAGGGAATCAATTTTCTTGTGGCACACAAGGAATTGCGTCACACAAGCGAGGCAGTACAAAGGTTACGCTTTGGCAGATGGAGAATATATGAAAGACAAACTCAGACTTTACTCAATTACGGCTGTCAATCACTGTTTTCTGCCAGCCAGTCTGAACCTGTCGAGGGATCCGTTTACGCCCTTCAGATAATTATGAAATTGTGAAGCCTTAATTAAACCTCAACTGTCAGAGCAGCCTCGGGTCATATTCTGCAAACACCATGAGATAACGCATTCAGCTCTAAGTGACAACTCCTCTCTGTCCCTCAGGTCTGCCATGCCATTCTGCGGAGCTGCGGTCAGCGAGAGGGTGATCCCAGCGATTGGCTTCGAGGCAGTGGAATCCCAGAAGCTGCCCGGCATCGCTCTGGGCCGCATGTGTCCACAGACCAACTTCAACAGAGCACCCAGGGGATGGGGTATTGATTACAACCCTGAATCTAATGAACTATGAAAAGGGGGCTGATCCACTAAAGAACCGACCCTATGCTTGCTGCTCTCTTCCAACAAAGATGATCCCTCTGCTAATCGGTGGGCACTGCAGGAAGGAGAGAAAACCACTCCTGCATGATAGTTAAAGTGGTTTGCTACTGCTGAGAGGTTTGACCAGATGAGCTAAACTCCAAAGACTGCTGAATCATTTCATTAGCACAGTAGAGGCCAACAGTGCTGTCACAGGTTGAACAGCTTGGTTTCCTTGTTATCCGTAGCAGTACCTGATCCCGTCAATGTCAATACCCAACACCCTTCTTTTCCAACTCCCAGTCTTCATCTGATAAGTGTCACACTGACTTTACATCTTTTCCCCATTTGTCTCCTGTTATGTGTGAGAGCAATAGGAGATAACCCTGCCCTTAAACAACACAATTAGTAATGACAAATATGTACGCTGCAATGATCAATGACAAAATTGCATCATTTTAATGACTAGTAAAAAGAACATTCAAAGAAAGCCTTACAATAAACAAAGTCATTATGCTGTAGGATATTAAGATTGTGTCAAATAAAAAAGAAACTGAAAATGAACAAGTTTAAAAATGCTGCTCAGGATTCTTATCCGTGTTGCACAATGAGACAAATACAGGTTTAACTGACAGTATACCTTTCTATATGTACAACGCTCCAGCCACAGGAGCCTTCAAAAACTATATGGCTCTGATCACATTGGTCAGTACTCTCAAGTCTGCCGAAGCCACTCTGGTACATTTTAACTCCGACTAGTGACAAAGTCGTCTTGTGATATCTTGGTTCTCGTCTCTCCGGACACTGATGGTGCTGGTTCATTTCATTCACTGCAGGTGGCCTAATTAAATCAATGTTATCCAGTAGGACATAACTGTTTTCTCCCAGAAGTAGTCTGCCGGTTTCAGGCCCACTGAAAGCACCCGACCGGGTCCGGCGTAAGGAAAACAATGACACCTAGTCGCAGTAGAACTTCACTCCAGCAGCTATTCGCCATGACGAGAGCCATGTGCAGCATGGGCACCCATGCGCTGAGGATCCTGAGAGGGGTAGTGGATCTGACCAGGTGGTCTCATGCTCATTGGAGGGGGCATAGGTGGAGCCATGTGACCCATGGGGTGAAACATTGGAGGGCCAAAACCTGTTTGAGCAGATGAAAAATAAAGGAATACAGCATTAGGCATATATATTCTCAGTGTTTAAATAATTTATGTCATATAAATAAATTATTCTTTGCTCATATAAACGGTGTAAACGTATAAAACAGATCAGCATTATTCTTAGTGAGCATTGTATATTTGACATGTTACGGGTTGTATGAGAGTTTACCTGGAGGAGGCGGGTTGATGCCTGGAGGTGGAGGCAGAGCAATGTTCAGGACTGCAGGAGAGGTGCCGGGGTCCAGGTTGAAGTAGTTTGCTGGAGCTTCTTCATCCAAAGCTGGTGGTGGAGGGAGAGCTACAGCACAAAGAAAAATAGAATTTAAGAAACTAAATGACAAACTAATACATTTCAGCACAATTTATTTCCACTATCAATCATTTCCTAGTATATATATATATATATATATATATATATATATATATATATATATATATATATATATATATATATATATATATATATATATATATATATATATATATATATATATATATATATATATATATATATATATATATATATATATATATATATGACCAGAGAGAGCAGGAAAACTCATGACACTATGTTGACATTACAGACTGCGTCACTATGAGTACACACAGCAATCCTAAACCTCCCCGTGTGTGCAGACTCACCTCCAGGCAGTCCAGGTACAGGGTCCAGTCTGGTGCCCATCTCACTGATGCCATCTTTGATACCCTCCTTCCCTCTTGCTGCCTGAGACCTAAAACAACAACAATACAAGTTATACTGTATATAATAATCACCTCACTTACTTTGTTTAACGTCACTGAACAGTGTGAATGAAAAGAAAGGTGTCCTGCACACATTCTTTACCATTAAGCTCTTTTACAGCGTCTGATAATATATTAAAAAGCACCGCAGTCAGTAGTTTTGACTGTAATGGTAGCATGTGTGTTTTAAAGTAACAGCCTGGAACTGTTACTGTCAAACGCATGTTCTCTGGACATCATCAAGCGTTTCATCAGCAAATTATCATTATAAATCTTCACATCTCCTCCCATGCTGCTCCAGTAACTGTATGAAAGCCAAGAGATCAGATGGCAGGATGAGGTTTTTCTGGTTGCATCTACAGAATACATGACTGCATGAGTGTGGAGCGAGTGTCTGGAGGTCAGGTTGGGGATAAGCGCCCGTATGATTGACTTTTACCTTCTTGATTAGATTCTTACCTTCCCCACTTGACAGTGAGCCTGCGTCCATTAATGATGAGTTTGTTGAAGGACTTCTCAGCAGCCATTTCAGCTGCCTGCCGAGTGGCAAACTGGATGAAGGCACACTGCTGCCTCTGGACTATGGTAATGGTGCGAATTTCACCGAACTGGTAGAAGTGACTCCTGCAATAAAACAGATGAATGTCCAATAGATCAAAAACACTGGAAGTTGGAAGGTTTAAAACTGTACCATCAGTCCTTTTATGACGATGAACATTCTACTATATTCCCAAAATGAGTAAACCCCGCCCTCAGTGGCCTCAGGGGGTTGTACAATTGTATTTAGAGGGGGAAAAGTATTCTTACTTGAGCTCTCCATCAGTGACGGTATCTCCCAAACCCCCGATGTAGAGGGTGGAGATAGACTTGTCGTCGGGTGGGTCCAGTCGGGGCATAGTTGAGGCCCGTTTCAGCAGCTTGTCTGCTACTGGGTCATTGATGCCGTAGTAACGGTCTTTGATGTTCTGGTCGGCTAGAGGATCATCGGGATCTGTGGGCTTCTCGTGCCTGTGTGTGTAAAGGACAACAGTAACTGAACCACAAGAAAAAACAATTTCTATATTCCCTTTGGTAATAGGTAATTAATAAATAATGTCAAATTCATACATAAAACACAAGGAACTGCAGCTGCAGGCCTTTTCATGAAGTGTCGCTCACCTATAGGGACACTCCTCCCCTCTCTTACACTCCCCCTTCACCCAGAAGGAGCAGATGTGCGGCCGGTTCCTCTTGTAGTATGGAGTGGTCCGGGCCAGTTTCAGCAACATATCACTCGAGCTGGGCGCTTTACCCAACTGGCCCACTGGCCGTGTGCCATCAGTATTGGCTATCTAGTAACACAGAAGACCAAATAAGCACAAAGGATTGACCAAAAAAAGAAACCATTTAAAAAAATAACAACTTAATAAGCATGTCCTGTCCTGAAAACCGTTCCTATTCTGTAAGAAACAGAAATTCTTGAAATACACATATTGGACCGGATACTCACTATTTAAGGACTTGAAATTGAGGACGAAGAATTCAGTGTTAATTTTAGCTTTTGTAGCTGTATCACAACAAACAGAACACACATTTTTGCCTGCATCAGAAAGCAATGTTACCTCTCTCTCCATGTTCTGTGTGTAGTACTCCTTGTTCACATCTGACTTGGGAACCTCATCTTTTACTGAGAGCCCAGTGTCTCTGACCTGAATAGGCAAACCTGTAAAACACAAGGTGTGACAAGAGGGTAAAACAAACTTATACTTCAATAAGAAAATGTACACAGGCCAAATGACGATGACAAATTACAAGGAGTTAGTTGCAGAGACTCACCATACTCCAGGTCCAGCAGACATGTCTGACAAACATTCTTCATTTTACTGCAGGTCTGACAGACCTCCGTCTTCTTGAAGCGCATTCGTGTCCCCGGACACCATCGGAACACAGTAAACGGCCGCGCACAAATCTGTCGGGCAAAGAAAGAAAATAAATGAATACATACGTGAACTTGTAATATAGTGTCACAGGTTTAATCTAAACTTTGCTGTGAACTGCATAACAAAGACTTAATATATTATTGCAAAACATACCTTGCATTCTTTACCATACTTCTCCTTGGTCTATAAAACAAAGCATGAACACATTTGAGCCAGCACACTGATTGGTTATCAACACAAGAAAATATCGTCCAAATCATTATGATGCACAGTAAGTAAACTCACCATACGGATGTAAGGGTTTTCTCCTAAACATGTCTGACACAGAATTGGAAAATCCTGAAAGAAAAAAGGAAAACATTAATTTAAGACCAAGAATCATATCTGTTATTCATCCAACAGTCCTCTGATGCATTAAATTCTGCTTCACTTTTTGCAGTGGGCACCTTGGCAATGTTGCACGTGTGAATACAGGGCGAATGGGACTTGCTCACTTCTACTTTGCCATCTGTCGAAGGATGCAGTTTCAATCTTAGGTGCTAGCTGCTGAAAATGACCTCTTCTTAATCCATCCCACTGACAGCATCAGCCAAACACCGAAATATAAGCAGCTAAGTATAGTGTTGCAAAGTTTATAGTCCAGTGTGTTAATAAAACCAACATTGGCCAGAGGTTCTGTTGTGTCATGACTCCAGAGAGGAAACGGATTTGTTGCCTTATATAGTAGGGTTACAGATATTTTAAGAGGATCCAAAATACTGTTGCTTGATGCACAAATAGTGCAATAAATGGTTAAGATTTTGGTAGATATTACAACAACTATTTTGCTCATATGTATGGTTACATCAGCTCGTTTTACACTACAATGACTAGAATCAAGCACGGTTACAATATTGCTGTGCATGAAGAACTGTGTATAGCACATTTCTTCTGATGTTTCCATGAGTCGTAATATAGAGTTGAGACCTGTCAGGCGAGCGGATTTGGTCCTTTCCTGTAAGCGCTTGCTAAGCTAACGTTAACAAAACGGTTCCAACTTAATGACAATAGTTTACAACTGCCGAGGAGCTAGCAAATCCACAGACAACAACATTATGGTGTGTCGGATTGTCTCGATTCCGCATAATCCGGAATGAATGGAAATGGAACTTGTTAGCGTTAACCGATATAACACTATATATTATTGTTAGCCTGCTAGTGCTAGCCTCAACTAGCTCAGATAGCTAACTTTAGCACAAAACATGTTACGGTCAAATTAACTGAGTGCTTCTTTAAATGTCACTCTTAGATGTTATTGTTCATAACATTTGGGTCCAGATGAAACTGTGATGCTGTGTGAATTAACGTTTATACTGTAGCTAATATACGTTTTAGGAAGGCAGCAGCCACGCTTTTACTAGCTAGCGTTAGCTAACAGTAGCCTAGCTAGCTAGTTAGCTAGCTACTGGGCAAACCGGGGGAAATTGTGGCAAACTGGTAGATTTCATGGTTATGTTACTTCCCATAATTTAACTGGAAAGTGCTGTGTTTTAGTTATACGCTCTGTAGAGTAAACTATGTTGCCAATTGAACGTACCGCGTCTTCCCAGTTCTGTCTATTGTAGGTGTTGGATCCTAGGGACGTCGCCATTTTGCAGAATGTGAGCCAAACGGAGCCAACCGACGACACAAGAAGTATCAGACCACAATGCACCGCAGCAGAGAGCCACGTTTCACCTTAGGGTGTCGCCCTATTTCAATAAACTATCAGACATAATAATGAAGAAAATGTAAAATATAAGAAGCAAATATGAATATTGGGAAAGTAGAAATACTTGATGTGTACCACAAGTAACTGACATCAACGGTGTATTTTTACTGTGGTAACTTTACATCTCACAATACACAGAGATATGATAGGCCTTTACTGTGTAAAGTAACATTTTACCTGATGCCACTTTACATTTCTACTCCACTACATTTCATAATGTAATGATTGTAAATTCCACACCAACAGAATTATCTGATAGTTGTAGTTAGTTACTTTGTAGATTAGGATTTTACACAAAATATATCATCAGTTTACAAAATGTGATGTTCCATTTTGCTGATGATGCTTATGTACTTTTTTACTTGATTATAAAATTCGATTTTGAGGAATTTTACTTGTAATGGGAGTATTTTTACATTCTGGTTTCGCCTACTGCTTTTAATTAAGGATGTGAGTGCTTTTTTCAATACTGCGTGTGTGTGTGTGTGTGTGTGTGTGTGTGTGTGTGTGTGTGTGTGTGTGTGTGTGAGTGAGTGAGTGAGTGAGTGAGAAAGAGAGACAGAAGGCTGAGTGCTGGTGTGTTTGAGCTTGTATAAGCCAATTGTGTGCACCACTTACAGTTTATCTATCCACCTGTTCCAGTTCAGGTCAGGGTGTCTTTGCTCTGTGAAACTCCAATTAGCGAGGCATTGGATGTTTGAGATTACAGATGGGTATTAAGCCCCTAATGTTTATTTAAGGTCAGGGTGAGGTTGTGGGGGAGTCAAAGGACAGGGATTAGATCCAGGCCTGAAGAGCTGGCAAATATTTTATAGTTCAGCTTCCATTCAGGAGGTCAGAAAAGGAAGTCTGCTGTACTTTTAGGCTACTTCCAAATAAAAAACATATTCTCTTCTGTTATTGATGCCGTAGTTAGATTCAGTGACTTCAAGGTATAAACAGCTTCATTGTGCTCATCGGCTAGGTAACACTGAGTCTTGATCAACACATGCTCATGTGATCATATTTCAAGAGAAAGGGTTAAACTGAAATCCTCCTCCGCCTGTTTCCCTTGTATCCAGTTGCAGAGCCTGTGTCTTGCCTTGTGTTTAGTGGGACACCGAGGTAAAGTCATCGCCCTCTTTGTCTTAATGAGTCGTGTGATCCTCTCCTCTATCATGTGATGTGGATGAGACAGTCAAAGCTGTTTTGAAGGACAGCTTTGTCTTAGATTTAGCCATTCAGTAATCAAAATCACCATCCTCACGAGTCACAAGGTCAGGGGGCCGTATAGGTGTACTATTACCTCACAGCTGCTCCGTGTTTCTTATCAACAACATATGCTTCTGTTGATGTTACGTTCCTATCAGGTACGCTGTGACATTAGTTCTGATTTGTGCACAATGTATGTGTTCCCCTAGAATAATGTTTATATTTCATACTCATTCATTTGTTGTCCCTAAACTATGTTTCCTAAAAACAAGTTATTAGTTTTCAATGTAATCTAATCTGTAATGTAATGAGATAATCCCTTCAAAATACAATGAAAATACCAAATAACGGTATATAATTTATCTTGAGTATAAAAAGGTTACTATGAGTACCAACATTCTACTTGTACTAATATAGGGGTACTGAAGTGATTTATTTATTTATTATTATAGGCTAAATCCATTTCCTATAGATGCAATACACAATTGTACAGATTTACACTGTACAATGTACACATGTTTGCATAGGCGCTTGTTGTGTAATCTGCATGGCGTGGTGACTAATCAAAACCATCACGACTATCCCTGGACTCCTGTTGCCAAGAAATAGGAATCACAAAAAAACTTTCAGGATCATCCCAGAATCATACACTGCACAATTCAATTCCGACTAAAGCATTATTGCCACCCAGACGCATTTCATCAGGGCTATAATCTCACTACTCGATTGCAGGGATGCAGATAAACCAGCACACGAATATGATCGCACGGTGATTTCTTTGAGGAGTTGTGTAGCGCATGCATGCGCATATCAGAGACAAAAAAATGTGCTGTGCTGGCGCCTCCTGTCGACAGTTATGGGCCACTGCCGGTGCACTGAGCTGCAAAAAGAGAGGGGCATTCTCAGTTTTCCCGATTTCTCCCAGCCGAGTCCGCTGTGCCGCTTCCACATCACGGCCGACAGCAAACCGAGACGACGACGACGCCGCGCGCCCCACGCTTCAACCCTGTAATCATTCCGCCAACTGGACCGCGTAGTCCCAAATCCACCTAACCGCAAACGAGGTGAGTACATCGGCACGACGCGAGTCACAACGCGGTGTTATTTCGCACATTCGGTAGGCTAACGTACACGACCGAGAGCCCCGCCGCTCGGTCTCCCAGGCCAGGCTAGTGAAACATTGTCTGGCGCAGACGGAGAATGAGGCCAGTTTTTCGGCCTGACTACCTCCTGACTGGAAACATAAAGCCCCGGCGACATGGCGGAGGGTCGGTTCAGCTCTCAGCCCGCCCGCACACGGCTGCAGAGAAAAGGACGGTGTTTGTGATGCGGCTCGGGTCGAAGTTTGTGCTCGGGATAGAGCTGTGTCCGGCTGCTTCGGTCTGTGATTTAACGTGGGAATTCCTTTATCCAGCCGGGTACCGTAACGCAGCCCCGGCACCAGCTAAGCGAGGAACTTGTTTTTGTAACTTTGTAGCGGCTGCGATGTGCAGAGTATGTATCAAATGCTCGCCTCAAGTTAGCTTTTACTGTCTGGCACACAAGGTAGGCGACTTAACCACAAATGTTACAGTCCCTCGCAATGGAAAAGGCCAAACGATTTTGTGTGCAAATTAAAACTAAAGGTCGATACGACTGTCTGCCACCTAATCTAATAGCACTGCACATGACGGAGGAGGATAAAAGATCAGCATGGGAATGCGGCGACCGCTTTAACATTATTCAATTTGTCCAAATGATTTCGGGGAACTTGGGTTAATTATCAGCAGTGATTACAGGCTCTGTGTTATGACAGATGATGCATCAGGCTATTATGAAGCTACCTGTAGGAATCACGCAGGCTGGTTGCAACTAATATTGCTCCTCGGTAAGATTTCAAAACTATTTTTTACAAACCATAAAGTCTGCTTGTGTGGGGGGGGGGGGGGGGGGGGAACAAAAATGTGATAATGCTGACTTTGCCATATCATTCTCTAGTTTAAGTTTCCAAAACCTGTCAACAAATATGCACCCAGTTTTAAGTGTTTCGATATGTTGTTGTTATGTATAAGTGGATAGTGGCTGTAGCACAATGCACCAATGATAGTGTGTCATTTCTTAAATAAGACCAGTCTTCTACTGCGTGAGGCTGCTTTGTTACCCTTTGTTGTGCATCTGCATCTGTTAAATACAAAAAAAACAAAACACACGCACTTGACTCTACTCTGTAGCAAAAAGGGGGCAGTCCAGACCTGCCTGAAATCTGTTGCCTTGGGGTTTGTGCGCGTGGAAGCGTGCACCTATGTGAGTAGGAGAATGACTCACGTTCAGAATGTATTTGGCAAAGTCATAAGGACTTTCCCTGCGTTTCGCCTCTGCTGCAGCACACATTCTTGCAACTGAACAGTGCTGTCCTGGTTTTATGTATCATGAGATTTATTTGACTAATGCTTCACATTTTTGTTATTCCCAAGCCATGTGTTGTTTATCACATGTTCCACCCATCATTGGAAAAAAATGTAGGGCTTATTCCATTTGCAGATTAGATTAAAAAAAAAAAAAATAAAATAAAAAAAAAAGTGTGGTTGCCGTTATTTGTTTGTCAAATTTGTGGAGAGCTGAATTTTAAGTTGCGCTCTATTTATCAGTGCCAACTGTTTGTCTGGTTGTTCTAACCCTCCATCTGACTGCTCCCACTGGCTGCCAAACATGCTGTGATGTAGCGCTTCCAGTTGATGGAGGCTGCCACTGCTGCCGCAGCCATTTGATCATATATCGGCATCTCTTCACTTAGATATGCCTGTGAAACGCTGCAACTCAGTTACAATGCCTACACACCGAGGTTGATAAAATACTGTGGGCCTGACAGTATATGACAGATCGCGTCACCAAACGGTGTTTGGCCGTTTATCGGAATGAGACATGATCACAGACAATTTGTCATTTTAGATTCTAGGCTTGAACGGGGAAGAGTAAGAAGAATGTTTTTGTCAGAGCTCCGACTGCTTTGCTGCGGTTTATCTCCACACTAAGAAGGATGTATGTTTTAATTGTAGAGAAGTAACTATGCCATCACATTTAATGCTTTACACAAGGTAACTGTTGGGAACTTCAGTGCTTAACAGCTTGCCATCTCTTGTATTTTTCCATGTCAGTGCCCCTTGTATCCACACTCAGTGTTTGAGGGGGGGGCAGACCTCTCTTTAGACTGGAGCTGAAGCCAGGCATCTTTCCAAAACTCAAGTCCCCCCCCCCCCCAACCCTCTCTGCTGGGTATAAGCACTGCTTTGTGCCACAGTACTGCTCCCTATGGTTCTTATTCATTTACTACTACAACACCCCTGGCTCCGCTACATACTGGAATCTACAATTGGAAGTGTACCCAAACCAGCCTGCTGTTTGACAGACAAACTCAGATGTTTCCTCATTAAGTCAAGCGTCTGGATTAACACACCAGAATGCAGGAGGAAGATTTGCACTATTGCAGCCTGTAAGTTTGTATTGAAGTGCCCGTTTCTGCCTGGAATGTGGCTGCGGCATTTGTTGGCTTAGGCTATCGTGAGGGGTATTGGAGAGCAGGAGCAGAGTAAACACATTTCAAACGGCACAGCACAACCGAGTATTAGCAAATGATCCGATAGCATCTGTAATCCTCGGGGAAAACCTGGAGAGTTGTTTTTGAATAGTGTTGGCCTCCATCAGATAGTTGGCAGGCACTGGGGGTGTCCACATGTGTGACTGGCTAGCGGCGCGGCTGAACGCTACAGTATGCAGGCAGATCAGATTACTGAACGATTAGCCATGGCCTCCTATCCCTGGCCCAGGGAAATGATTTTCCACTGTCATAATTCCCTAGACTGAATTACGCAGGCCAGTGACTCAGAGATACTCAATACTACAGGCCCGAGTCCTGCCCTGCATAACTGTTGCTCTCTGGAGAGGGGAGATGTGGTTGTACTGTTGTCGCACCGGAGGACACAACGGTTACCTAATTGGGATTTCTAGTTGTGCTCAAGCATGGCAAGCAGTGTGACCCAGCATCAAATGGAGCAGAGGGTTAGCGCCACTGGGATGTATGTACAGTCCCAAAACTGTAAACTGTCCCTCACGTCCTTCTATTGTGAGACGTGCGTCAAAAGTGTGAGCGCATGTCAGATGGCCGCTGAGGCGGTGTAAGCCAAGCAGGCCTCTAGTGGAATTTTGGTGAATGGAAAGACAGATGAGAGAGAGAGAGAGAGAGAGAGAGGAAAAGTGGGAGAGGCTAGCAGGGAGAGGTAAGACCATGTTTCCAAGGTGCCTACCCCCTGAGGCAGGAATCCGATACATTCCAGAGGTTCCTGTATCCAGACGAATAATGGTGACCAGGGTGTAGCGTTTCATCCGATGACACATGATGGGAGCGTAAGTGCTGGGAAAGTAAGAGCTATGTCACAGGCTGAGAGGTAGGCAGCTCTGGTTGCCCGAGGGGTCGGGAAATGCACCAGAAGAACAGGACGGGTTGTATGAGATATGGATTTATCCCCAGCACAGGACGGCATGTTTTTCTTTTAATAGGTCCTCTAGTTATCACATCCCACTCGCCACCGGTTAGACGTAGACTTGTTCATCATTTTAGGCATTTATGCGACACTCTCAAGTTACAATGAACGGCACCGTAGGAGAACTCTTAATCGTCTTTTGCACATTAAACGCTGTTATATTCTGATGAGGCCCGTGGAGGCTGCTAAACTGGTACTTAAATGACTTCTGACCAAAAAAGTCATTAGATCCTGCTCGGTACTCTCCAGACAAGTTAGGGCATGAAGCCGCTTTCTTAAGAATCGTGTGTCATTGCTCTTCATGTGAGACTAAGATCAACACCTGTGATGACGCAGTATCAAGAACCAAATCTAATTTTCTCTGAGTTTTCCGCCCCCACAAATGTGTTTCTTGCCAGCTCCTGAGCTAAAGGCTATTTATGTCGCAGACACAGGAAAAATACCCTGTTTTATTTAGTGGTCAAAAAAAAAACAAGCTGTCTGGTGTTAATGGACTTCACCTCAGCCTTTCCGGCGGACCCTCGGGGTACAGCGCGTTCATGCACTCGGCGAGGGAGCTCTTGGCACTGGCCTGTTAATGAAGCCGTTTCTAGAGATGGAGAGACGCAGTAACGGGAACGCACCTCTTCACTGCAGGATAGTCTAACCCTGTCCTCATCACAAGTGCTATCAGTCATCGGATACGATTATGTTTGCTTTTCTTTCTCTGTCCATAGAGCCAGTTGGAAGGCCTTAGCGTTGCATTGAGGCATGCTTATCATTTATATTGAGGATCTTTGCTGTATCGGGGTCAAGGTTTTGTTTTCGTACTAGGAGAACAGGAAATCTGCGATAAAGACTGCGCTGTGTAACTGTTCAACATGCTACATGTGCTGATGTGAGCACGGAGGGCAGACAGGTGGAGTGTGGGGGGGGGGGGGGGGTCTGTATGTTTACCCAGTTGTCTAGTGGCCTCGCTGGTTCTGGCTGCACCACAGATCTCACACACATACTCTCACCTACTTCAGAGCTGACGCGTGTACGCCCACAGCCAGGCATGCCTCAGGTCGATTACCATGCACATGGTATATAAGTGGAAAGTGTAAACTGTTTTGTTTTCCATTGAGAAAAACGCTGTTTAAATTAGGATTCTCTGTAATATTTTAACTAATATCTGGAGTCATTTTTACTGCACATTATAAATGGTGCCTTGCTGAAAAACACTTAACTAACGTGCACATGTATGATGTAAAAGGCCAAGTAATGTGTTGTTATCATCAGTATCATATCAACGCTGATCAAAATATACACTGGCTTTATTTGGGACACCTAGACCAAGTTAGGTGCACCTATTAACTTAGTATTTAGTCAGTGTCCCTATCTCCTTAACAAGTGTAGTTGACTTTGCTTCTACTGTTTGACTGTTTTTCCTGAAAGCTTATACAAGACCACAGGCCGCGGCCCCGATGCCATCAGGAAGACCGTGCTCGGTGTTTGCATACCAGAGTTTGTGTTTACAGTGATGTCATGGTAAGCAGGGATATTGCTGGAAAGTGAGGAGTGAACACCTACACGAGGTCACGGTAGAGGTTTCAGTTTTCTTTTGTGAGCCTGCCGTGATGATAGAGAGTGTTGTTGGCCTGTGGTCTGTGACACGGCCTTGAGATCAGACCAGGTCGGGGCTCCGTGGCGTCCCGCCAGGACGGCAGGACGAAGTAAACTTTAGCGGGACATCTGGTGCCAGGTGCCCCTGTGCTCCTCACGCTTCCCTCTCTGCCCCGTCTCTTAGACCTCAAAGCAGACCAATCCACCACACCACAGCAAGTCATCTGGTGTTCAGTGTATTTGGCTTCACTGCAAACAAAGCATTGCGGCATGCAAGCGGCCTCTGCTGCATCTAAACAACTCTGCTCCTGCTATCCGGCGCAATCTTTGGGTGGAAACTATGAGTGCATCGCCAGGGTTATGGGTCATCTCCATTTCAGTTCATTAAATTGCATCGAGGCATTGAGAATCCACCGTAACTAACTGACCACAGCTGATGGCATACCTCTTCTCCATTTTGAATTGCTGAGGTGGAAAGATTTGTAATGGTGCCGACCCGAGGTTTAGCTGCTGGCAGCTCCAAGCGTACCCCTCCACTGATCCGAGGCGGTGCCGTGTCTGCCCATCCTGCTGTCTCTCATCCATCCTGGGTGGTAGGAAGGTGTGTGTGTGTGTGTGTGTGTGTGTGTGTGTGTTTGTTTGTGTGCGTGCGCCTGTCACTGTCTGTGCAGGACAGGTGTTGGCAACCTTGAGGTCGGTCCAGATGCAGCTGGGGCATCTAGACAGGAGAACGGCTGGAGACTGCAAATGACAGCAGGATGAATGAGCTTTGTTTTGGCCAGTTATATTCAGAGCGTGCAGCCTCGAACGGGGTCAGTTGTGATGGTCAGGTGGTGTAACGGCCGGGAGCTCTCAACGGGACGCGCTGCAGCCGCGAAGCATTCGAGGCTCGGAGGCTGTTTGGGTGAGGAAGCTAAAGTAAAGGAGCCAAAGTGGGACACGCAAGCCTGCAAATACAAACACCACCCTACCCCCGCTGTGGAGTGTTAAGTGGCCGGATATGTTGGGTGAATGGGACACAGGTGTCTGGGCCACGCTGTGTGTGCCTGGCCAGAGGTCCGTGTTTGTTTTCTCTCCGTAATGGCCCCCAAACTCTCTGCTGCAGCACCACCAGAGCTCATTGGCTCTCAATGGGCCGGGATGGAGGCCCCCCCCCCCCCCTCATTCTTTTTTTCCTTCTATAGTTTGACTGAGCAGTGGATGAACTTGAGTCACCAATTTGATAATGAAATTATCCCCACAACACCCCACAACACAATGCTGAGGCTACACACTGAGCAAGCCTGGTGATTTTCTTCCTTTTATTCGTCCCTTTATCCCCCCGTTGCCTCTGATCTACTCCAGCAAAGTAGGTGTTTGAAGTTGTCAAGACTCTGGCTTTACTGTTGAGTCCTCAAAGTGCTTGTGTGACGGGTAGAGGAGAGCTGCAGGGGAGTAATGTGACTCCCACATAGTCCACTGTCTCCATCCTCCACGCCCTTGTCTCCCACTTGCCTCCTGCACACAGGCGTCGTCTCTGTGCTGATGTCACTGCGCTGAGTTCCCCTTTGTTGAGTAACAGCCTAAAGGTGCGCCATGGGTTATGAGGGAGACACACACACACACACACACACCGCCACCATAACCCCATACTGTGCCTCCCCGGGGAGCGCAGCAGGGTGAGGTAATGGGCTGTTAACCCCTCAGCAACCTCCATGTTTGATCGTCGGGCCGTCAGCAGTGGCCGCTATCACAACCCTGATCTGATTGTTTGAGTAAACCTGTGGCCTCTCCAGATGGCCAGGCCTCTGAGCTGGTTCATGATAACCATACAGTTAATATCTGGCCCACATAACGCTCTAACCCCGCCTCCACTCCCCACAGACTCTGCTGCTCTCATTTCTCGCTGCCACCCTCTGTGCTATTGTCTCTTATGCCTTCTCCCGAGTACCCCCGTTTTTATTTCTTCATTTCACTCATCTTTTTAAATTCCAGAATCCATTTCTTTTGTCCCCAGGCACAACGGGTGAAGGCTAGAGACCGTGTAGCAAATTAAATTTGGTCTCCCTCTTGCGCTCCCCTTGGACGTGGGCATGATGGAACAGTCGAAGGAGAACAGGAGCAAAGAAATCTGGAGGAAAAAGCCCATTTCCCATGCATTACTGTCTCTTTCCTCGGGGTCTATAGTCGAGTAACACCACAACACCTCTATTGCCTTTTTTTCCCCGTCTTTAATTTTCTTTTTCTTGCTCCCCTCCCCGTCTCGCTCTCGCTGCTGCTGCTGTTCCTTCTCACGCAGCCTAACCTGAAGGTCTCTCTGCTCTTGCTACTACCGCTAACACAACCTGACCCAGTTTATTAGTTTGGGTCTAGTGAATCATTAATCGAGGTTATCTAACTGTTCCTGTAATGATTCCGCTGTGACTTGTGTGTGTCAGAGCCTCTCTGCGTACAGAACCGATCAAGCCTCGTGCTTCTTGTTCTACACATGTGCGCTCTATCATAACCATCTTGCAAAAAAAAAAAAAGCATCGACCCTCAAGCTAGACTATATGTTTAATAGGTGTGCCATGCACTGTAATATGTCATTGTGTCAGAGCACAATACGAGGACTAAGTGCACCGAATGCAAATTAATCTTGTGGGATGGCAGCAGCTGAATAGAGTGTGGTTTTGGGGAAAGGAGGGGAGCAAAGGGAGGGACAGAAGGAGGGCTAATAGTGGCGACAGAGAGGAGAGGGAGAGAAAAGAGCATGTGAGGAGGAGGAGGAGGGCTGTGGGATGTAGTCATCGCCAGGCCCATTCATCATGCAATGCCTGCTGGGATGCGCCGGGGTCAGTCCCGCACAACACAATTACAGCCTGTTCTGGTGTGTTGTGCTCGCCACCACTGTGGTCCGACTATGTTCCGTTGTCTTTTGTTAGATTCCCTCTGTTCTACCGCTCTTGTTTTCCTCTCTGCTCTGTGGTGTGCCCTCGTGTTCAGTGGCAGATCTCTTCTTTTTGAACTCGCTGCTCGAGCAGTCACTAAATGATCTGCGGCAGGTTCTTTGAGCAAAACATCTCAATTAGCTGAGCATTTGTTGTGTTTTTCTTCGCATCTTTGAGTCTTTTAAACTCTCTCTTTTGTCTTTCGCAATTACTCGCCACAATTCTTATCTTTTTTTTTTTTTGCTCATGTGGCGTGTAGCCTCTTGCCGGGCTGCCGTATGACATCCATTGCGCAGCCGACGCCTTTCATCCACATCTGAATCGCAGCCGCGAGCTTGGATCTTGTGATTGACGGGCCTGGTTAGCATGGGGGCGTGAGATTTTAGTGAGCATGTTGTTTACCCTGCCCGCCTGACAGTCCTCTATGGTTCTACAGATGTTTCCAGAAAGCTGTAAATATCCGCGGTGCGCTGTAATGTCAGTTGACAGCGTATCCGATGATAAGGATGTCTGTGTCTTTCTGTGCCTGGCTATTCTTCACGCCAGGAAACCTTTGAGGTGGTCTGAAGGTCTAAATGAAAACATCATGCAAGGATCCAGCTACATCAGCTATTGAAGATGATCCAGATATGCGTGTTCACATCATAGCACATGGCAGGACTTTATGTCGTCGTGGTGGCATCTGTTCCTGTCACTCTGCTGAGAAACAATACATGAGAGACGGCATAGATCGGCCCTTTATCTCGATGGATGATCTGATTTCATCTTGGAGCACCTTGCTGCATATATTTAGATTCAACTATTCGGTGCTTTAAGGAACAAACTTTATACTAAGTCAGCTGTTGGCTTAAAGACCCAGTGGGTATTTTATTTTGGATAATATGCATGATAGATATAATCAGTGTTTACACAATTAAAAAGAAATTACTATGTGGATGAAAACAAGTATTTGTATGTTTCTCTAAAGAGTGATTAAAAAGATAGAATACCGTGGCTGCAACTAATTATTTTGATTATGAATGAATCTGATCATCATTTTATAAATTAATCAATTGTTTGGTTGGTAAAAAAATATTGCCTAACCCAATGTTCATATCTTCAACTATTTCCAATCACCAGTTCAAAACCTCCAAATGTATAATTGACTTTCATATGCGACACATATCTCACATTTAGGAAGCTGGAACTATGAACTGTTTGGCAATTCTGCTTGAAAAATGACTTAAATTAACTATCAAAATTGCTGTCGTTATTAGTTGTTAGCAACTAATTGATTTCAATTAATACACAACATGTAATATAGTATACTTTATGATGTTAACAATATGAATGGGATCAGATTGAGTGGCTGTCGAGTGTGTTTTGTGTGCGCCTTGTTACTTCATGAGTTATAGGCCCCAGCTCTGTGTTCAGATGTTTAATGATGGGCGGCTAGTCTTTGGTTTACTTTTGGATGACAAATTCTGCCTTTTAATAAATGATATCATTAGTACAACTGGTTATATTTTGTAATATATCAAGCTGATTATGGGGAAATATTATGCAACTGAAGTTGCTTTTTGTTTATTTATTTTTTATATTATTCTTTCTAAGCCACATATGTAATTTTGATGATGAACCTGCCAAAAACAAATCCTTGAAATGACAAATACTCGGTGTTCTTCTACGGTTTTATTCTTGGCATAAACAAGCTGTTTAATAAACAGCATTTGGGCCGTGGGGAGCTGTGGGCTTTTCTCGTCCCCGAGCGAAACGATTTCCAGTAGTTGCTGAAGTATTTCTCGTAACGGAACAGAACGCACCCAAAGGGCCCAGAAGTTCACGCGCTCTCGAAGGATGCATTGGGTGGTGGCTTGGCTGACCAGAACGAATAGGAAGCCCAAAGACTGACTGAAAGAATGACAAATCTTGGCCAGAATATGCAACAGTTTTTAAAAGTATGTAGCATCTGGAACCAATCTGAAACAATGGATTGTCTTAAGCAGGCTCCATGTCGAATCGTATGGATGCTTCTCCTTCCTGACTTCCTTGAGTTTCGGCCTCCTGAGACGAACTTGGGAAGGAGTTGGCTGACACGGAGAGATCGACTTGGCATTCTTTGATTTGATATTCATCTTAAAACTCTGCACTGAACCTCGCACGTACTCAAAAACTTTCGGTGGAATGGCAGAATGAGGGTAAAATCATATCCTCCTTCCAGTCACGTCAGCTGTGGATAGCCTGGGCTTCATGATATTGGATTCTTACTGAATGACGCCACTTAAATACAGTACAAAGGATAAAGTCAATAACAAATGTGTTAATATAATTAAATACAACATGCACAAGTTATTGGCACCATTAAGGCCGACGGTAACTGCTCAGCTCTAATCAACAGATAAGCCAAGTGTCTTTAATTTGAAGTGGCCTTTTTCTATAACCTCTAAACATGGCTGCTTTTGTATAGTCTAGGACGAGTTCTAACAGCATCTCTTGGCGACAGTCCGGGTTGCCAAGAACACCTGCTCAGCGCCTCCCCGACCTGCAGACGCAGCGGCTCGTCTGTCGTCGAGTTGTCTTTTGTGTGCCCTAATGAAGCCGGGGAGATGTGACGACATGCCTCGCGTTTCACTCTTCACCTAATTGTGTTGATGTGGAGGCTGATATTAGTGTGCCGGTGGTTAATCTTCCCAGCGAGAGGAAATGGCGGAGCCATCAAGGGATACGACGCAGCTAATTAGACTTGTGTACGCTTCCATGTGTGTGAGGGGAGAGGTGGGGTTGAAGTGAGACGGAGCGAGAAAAGAAAATGGCTTGTTTCTCCTTTTTGTTTTGAAAGTTTTTATTTATTGATTGAATGGGCACTGAAAGTTACTTCAAAATCCTGTCTTGCATGCGTGTTAAATCTTTTGAATGTCATGCCGCTTAATGACAGCATCCGCTTTCTGATAAGGGACAACTGGGGGAAACCGTAACATTCATTACAGCCTGACATTTTACCCACTCCACAGAACACCATCATGGAGAGTCTGGAATTAAAGTCATCTGAAGTTGCACACAGAGCAAATGGCCTACCGGTACAATAATGCTGTTTCTGGCTTCAGCCTCCCCCGAGAAACGCTGTTAGTAGTTCTGACTGATTAGGGCCTGAAGCCACCGGCTCTCAATAAAACAGAAGACAAAGCTTCAACTCTTGCTGCTGGAAAATCAGGAGCAATGAATTGGTGATAACAGTATTAAAGGCGACACCATTAGACGGTCTGTCGGGGAAGAGGCGGACCCCTTTTCCTTGCAATTTGCAGAGTAGGTAATTTGCAGTCGGAAGGAATACAAGTGAAATGCTGAAGATTTCTTTTTCATTTTCTCTCTGTTGCTCCTCTGCGTCATTTGCTCTCTCCTTCTGGCTACCAGTGACGGTAGTACTCACCTTATCTCCGCCGCACTGTCCCAATGTGACCTAGAAGTCCTCTTGTGAGGAGCGGTCAACGGTTCTGCCGCTCAGCTCGATATGACCCCATCGCTCTGGGTGGGAGGATCCAATATATTAAGATTATGTTGCGTGCTGTCACGCTCCACTTGGGTTGAGAAGTACTAGGCCAGCAATCGTTTTTTTGCAAAGTCATACTGTGATTTATTTATTTATTTATTTTTTCCGTTCCAAAGAGCGCCTGAGGCCTTGTTTGATTTTGTTTTGTATTCCGACCTATTGCCAATGACATCCAAAGCTCATGCCCCATATTGACCATTAGCACACACAGTGCCCTTATCTGTCAGGCTGACAGTGACACTGTTTGCCACATTGCCCGTCGCCCGGTCCATCTCTGTTAGTGGAGGGAGCTGAGCCCTGTCACCTGAGGGATAAAGTGTATGGTGGAAACTTGTATCCTCCGAGGTATGCGGGGCAGATGCAGACCCTCCGTTGGTTCAGCTGTTGTGCCCCGTGCCGACAGCGAGGCCACGGCTCGTCTCTGTTGTTGGAGGCGTTGCAGAGCTGGGCGAGATATTTATGGTTTGCTTTGCTGTGAGGTTTTCATGCCTCTTTAAATGATAATTTAGAGTCATGGTGGTCCTTTTCGCAGGGGAGACTTTAGTTCCTGTGTGTTGCTTAGAACATCTCATTTCAAGCTCGAGGACTTGTATCTGTTCCACAACAACACCTTCTTCCCAAACAGCACGCCTTTCACCTCTTTTATGACATATTTTCTCAGACTCTGGTTGGTGGTTGTGGTTTTGAACATGGTGGCTTCAGGTCAGCCCACTTGAACTGCTGGCAGCAGTGTGCCAGTTTATTTCCAGTGCTCAAAGCTCTCAAAACAACTGACTCGTTTTTTCTGACCAGAAACTAATAAGCAAAATAGTTTGTTTTTTTGCCCACACGCATTGTAATAAAAATCATACTGTACTTAAACAAACTGTGCAACAACTCAACTTTATAAAAAAAAAACTGGATCAAATTGAGAAACTACAAATTATTAGCAATTTTACATTTATTTATTAAACTGGTATTTCAGGAACTTTTAAGGGCAGTTTTTCTCTGATCCCAAAGAGAGGAAAGGTTAAACTTGTAGTCCCTTTACCTTTTCATTACGGCAAAGCTAATGCGTCGTGTTTCTAGCTGCTGCGCTTTGTCTCAGAGGTCACTTGCTCTCATCGGGTGGTGTGGTACTAGATGACGAGTGCTTCAGACAGAGCGACCGTCTCGGTGACCTCAGCGGGATGTTCACAACCGCCTCTGAACTCTCCCTCACCTGCTTCCATTATACTAGCCCGTGACAGTGAGCAAAGTAATGGGAGGTTACACGTTTTTGTCTGTGTGAGATCCGTCTGTGACAGCTGGATAATGCTCCTCTCTCTCTCTCAGCCAACACGTCACCTTTCCGCAGCCTCGCCCAATCGCTTGATACGACGGTGACTTCACCCTTTCATAATGGGATCCAACCTTCCTTCCCGTCCCTCTTTGCTCTCATCAGCTGCTTTCTCTAATTAGATGAGGGTGATTTCAATAAAGTTACTGTCGTCCTCACTCCATTAGTTATATTAACACTCAGATTCCTGCCCCGGAGTCGTCGATCTATCCTCCGTCTTTCACCGGGAGGGGGGGCAATGCTCTTCTTTTCATGGATCTGTGTAACCTAGTTACTGAGGCCCAGCAGGGGAGGCCAATCAATTAATGAACAAAGGAGCCCGCTCGCTGAGAAGCGGCGCGAGTCTGGGACTATAAACGGGACGCTCCCAAAACATGGTCGCTGTCAGTTCAGTGCTCATCTGATGGATGTTGTTTTGCTTTGTTGTTTTGCGCGCGTCTTATGAGTCCTCTTTCAGAGGAGCGTAAAAGCCGGTGGATGCTGCTGCGGTACCTGTTCAAACACACTACCAGCCAATGTCCAGGTGTCTCTTTAAGGGGAATTAGTAGTGAAAGAACTAAAGGAAGAAGTGAACATGGAACGGGCAGCCTGCCTGTTGTAAAATACTTTGAAAAGGGCCCGGAGGACCATTTGGACACTGTCACAAGTCCCTTGTCTGATCTTTATATTATTTCATTTTTATTTAGCTTTCTTTTGCTTTGAGTGGTCTGTAGTAATACCCTTGCTTCTTCTCCAACCACCTCTTATATCTTTGAGAGGGATTGTGTATAAAGATTGTATAGCCAAGGCTTTGGGCGTTAACTCGCCCTTTATTGTGGAATGTCTGCACAATGAAACTCTTAAACAGTGAAATAAAAAGATTGATTTCAACATTTTGAATCATTACGTTTCATCATAATTGAGATGTGAGTAAATGGACTGTGGCATTTTCTGCCACTGTGTTGTGAAAAGGCTGGAAATGAAACCTGGAGCAGAGCTAACAAATTAGGTATGTGCCGTGGTCAAAGGTTAAACGTCCATATTCAGGGATTCTGATCAGTCTCCCATGGCAACAGGCAGATTTGGACGGACAGGCCTCCTCTTTTGTCCACCTGTGCTCTCCCACTATCTTTCACCACTTTCTCATCCTTCCCTTTTCTCACTACCTCTTTTCATCCCATTGAATCCTCATTTTTCCCCCACGTCCCTCAGTTCCGCCCCTCATTCTCTCTTATCTTTTTTTTTTCTTTCTCTCTCTCCAGCCTCCCGGTCTCTCTGTCATCCCCTTTTTTTCCTTAATCCGGCTATTCGTCCCTAGTGTTCCCCTCCCTGTAGTTTCCAGCTCCGTCTCCCTGTGTGTGAGATCAGGGTGCAGGCTGTTGTAACAAGCTGTTGAATAATGTAAGCAGCGCAGGGCTATAGGCCAGAGTTTCAGTTAACCCTTTGATCTCTGATCACACAGTGCACATCATAAATGACAGCTCGACAGCAGGGCGAAGCAGCCCGAAGGCCTTTTTTGCTTCCGTCTTCCTCCAACCTCTACCTAAAGGCTAAAGTCCCCCCATCCGGTCCCATTGTCACGACCTTTGTAAGCAGCAACACAGTGAGCGTCCCTATCCTTTTGTTATTCAAACACTGATGTATAATTAAAGGGTTAGAAAAGGCGATTCTGAATAATTGATATTGGAGCAAAGATGTCGTGGCATCCTGAACTTTATCCTACTCTGTATTTTTTACCTGCAGTGCCGATAAAAGATTCACCAGTGTGCTTCCCTTCTGGTCGTCTAGTTCAGCGGGCACTGATTCACCGTGGCACCGAGCCGTCTCCTCTGACAGAGGAGCTATTATCATTATTTCATTCATTCTTATTTCACCTGCGCGTACACTGCGAAGTGTTAAAACACAAGGCAGAGGACGGTAGAATAGTCCTATTAAATCCTCAACAACAGTCAATTTTGCGCGTGTGTTACCAGTTTGTATCAATTAACTGACAGAGTCGTGCAAAAAAAAAAAAAAAAAAAGCGTAGCCAGCACACAAGGTCTCAATAACCCTTTGTAATCGATACAGATTCCCCTCTCCTTAAGTGCTTCTAGTTAACTTTAGAGCCTCGTATCCTGAGGCTAGGGTGTATTGATCTGCTGGACCGATTGGAAGTTTCCCTTCAGGAGGTGAAGGATAGCGGTGGGACTGGGGATGTTTTGGCAAGAGAGGAGAAGGAGTGGGTCTTCATGGCTGGATCAGCTTACTACTTCCTACCCCCACACACACCTGTTACTGCCAACGGGGGGGGAAACACCCTGTGTGTGTGTGTGTGTGTGTGTGTGTGTGTGTGTGTGTGTGTGTGTGTGTGTGTGTGTGTGTGTGTGTGTGTGTGTGTGTGTGTGTGTGTGTGTGTGTGTGTGTGTGTGTGTGTGTGTGTGTGTGTGTGTGTGTGTGTGTGTGTGTGTGTGTGTGTGTGTGTGTGTGTGTGTGTGTGTGTGTGTGTGACTGGCTTTGTGTGCTCAGGAGAGCAAATGGCTGAGAGGCGTAGCAAATGAGAAATGTGTTACATAGGGTTTATGGTGACGGCGTGTGGCTGAACCGCATTGACTTTGGCAGCTGCCGGCTGGTTATAGATGGGTGGCGGGAGACAGATTTTAGATTTTATAAGGCTAACGGTCTACATGACAGTCTGCTTTTCAGTTTGGGTGTTTGGACCCATAGCCCCACCGCCGAGCCGCATGCACCCAGCAACACGTGAATGTGCACACGTATACACACCATTGCACTCAGGTGTGTGTGTGTACAATGCTGCACAGTGATATTTAATCCATAACTCTGACAGGCTTTCCTTGAACTGACGGGGAAAAGCATCGCTCTCTTCCCACATATACACACCCCTCTCGCTCGCTCGCTCGCCTGGCCTGTTTCCCTGGCTAAAAAAATAATGTAATATTGGTTTCATCTCAGTGTTGTGTTCCATTCCATGGAAATACAGTATTTATGCAGCACTGTCGAGGCTTGACCCTGTGCACAGGCCACGGCTATCCCCTCTCTGTAAACTGATATTTGTGTGTGTGTGTGTGTGTGTGTGTGTGTGTGTGTGGTGACACGGTAGGATACACGGTAGGATACACAGCAGCTGTAGAGGCGGCAGCGAAGAGAGGAAATGGGAAGAGCCAGCACAGTAGACAGAGCCCAGATAGACCTGTCAGCTCCGTGACACCCACACATGCCTCACCCTCTGGTCCAGGAAGAGAACAGAGGAAGGGAAAGCAGCCCGGATGGCGACAGGTAGAGCGCTTCAGCGAGGGGCTGAAATCGACACGGAGTCTCGACCAGCTGCAGAGTTGGGACTAGAGCAGGGAAAGGGATAACGGTGAGCCGCGGCGGAGCACGGGGAACACGGGGAGAGGAGACCTGGAAGGTACAATGCCTAATTATTCCGAAGTATTCCCCCTCATTTGACTTTTCATTATGAATATATTGGAAAAAGCTTCTCTTAGAACACTGATCAACTGATAAAAACAGACAAATTTAAAACGCAAGATAGTGATTGCATACGTTTTTTTTTTTTTTTATCTCAGGTTAATAATTGGTAGTTAAAGTCTGGCAGTAATTACAGGCTTATGGCTGCGGGGATAGGTCTGTATCAGCACATATATTAAAAGGCTCTGTCACGTTTCATGAACTGAAAGTTTAAAGTCCTGCAGCTAATAGGAGGTCTGGAGTGGACCCTGTCACTTCAGGGCATCAACATTGTGTTTAAGCCAGTCCTGTGTGGCTTTTGGCCGTTGTTTGGGATTGACGTCTTGCTAAAACATAAATCTTCTCATGAGTCAGTCCTCCGTCAAACTTTAGCAAGTTTATCCCATTGGTTTGTGCCGTGTTTTATTTGACCCTCTTCAACTCTTCCAGGTCGTGCTGCAAAGAAGCATCTCCAACGCACGCATCGCATTTTCATCTTTGTCTCATCGCACTATTCAACCTACTTAATTTTTCTTTCAAATGCTCCCACGTGCCTTCTGGCAAACAGTGCCTGAGGTGTCACGTGAGTTATTTTTAACAGTGGCTTTCTCTTTGCCAATGTGCTATAAAACTGTGGCCGCTGAATCCCCCAGGCAGCAGTTTTTGAATGCACAACGGCCTCTCGGTGGCCTTCACACTAGTGTCCTTTAATGCAGAGAGATGCTCAGTTGTTTTTTTTTCTCTTGGCAAAAAGAACAGCTGTGACGGATTCAGTCCTTCTTTAATGACTGACCTTACTGTACTACAAGGGATATTTCAACATCTGTTTTCTTGTATTCATTTAGAATATTCCTTTCACCTCGTAATGTAGTTTTTGACAGGATGTCAGCTGCTACATCATCCAGATACATTTTCACTTATTATTATTATTTTAGGATTTTCTGTTATTAACATCACACCACATATAGAGCTAATACTGTACATAACAAATGCCTTCCCATCGTTAAGTGTTGAGCCCTTGTATATTTGTTGATCAATTTGTAGTTTTTTCTAAAAAACTCTGTTGAATTGGTGGCCTACAAACAGCAAAGACAGTCTAAGGGGTTGAATACTGCCACGTTGGATTACAGGGGAGTGTGGCAGAGCTTCACTGTGGTTGTTTAAAAAAAAAAAAAAAAAAAACCCGACTGAAGCAGAAACTAAGAGTGAGAGAGCGAAGAGAAAAGTCGGAGCTTAGCTTCAGTTTCAAAAAACACACACGGTTTGTAATAGGATTCATGACCGGGGCTACAATTGGGAGTGTAATTATTGTTATTGAGATAAACCAATCACGAGGCTGGGTATTTCTCTGCAGTTGGAGATTTCACACATTTATTGCCTGCAATTACCGCGGCGGGGCCACGTGTCAAGTGTGCACTGTTTGTTTATGTAAAACATACAGTGTACAGCCCTCTAGACGAGCTTCTTCTGCAATCCATTTATCTGTTGTTTCTTGATTGGTCTTTGAAAGCAAGCTGCTGATTATGAGCACGTTTCCATGCAGGAGGAACAATCTTATCTGTTTTGATCTCGCAGGCAAAACTATGGGCAGCGCAACACAATCTCATCTCTTGTGTCAGCTATTCTTTCCGCACCGTGATATTCCCATGGGAACGCATTTCTGCTGCGCGAATCACAGTCGGATCAGTGCGGGCTGTTTCTTATCTGGACATGAAAGAAGGGAAGATGGAAGAGGGAGGTGTAAAAAAAAAATAATAATAAAATAAAAAGCGGGAGAGGAAGGGAAAGAGGAGGCGAGAGGCAGGGCTCCCTTGGGTATGATAATACCTGATATTTACTGGGCGGCCTCTGAATCTAGCTCATCATCATTTCATGAGCAGGTATTGTACTTATCCCTATTACACTCCGAGATACATGCTCCGCTCTGCAGTTTCCCCCTCAGATTGATTGGGCAGATTAGACAGTTATATTGTTTATGTGTGTGTGTGTGTGCCACAGCCCGTGTTACAGCATGCCCGGGGATTTTATGATTCGTTTGATAGTTTTCTCTTATTCATCTGCGGTCGTCACAAGCGCTGTTGTTGTTGTTATTTTGATAGCATCTCTGGTTCAAGACAGGTCAGCAAATTTGTTATTGCTGTTCCGCTGCAGGTGTAAGAGTCTTAATAAAACTGTTGTGCTTTAGTCAGAGATCCGGTGCAGCTCAGGATAGCTTCTTCTCAGCTGAATAGGCAGTTGATTTGATCAGCAGACCCTGCAGTATGAAACCACACTGACGAGCACTGTTATCTCGACTTGCCCCTTCCCCTCCGAGCCCCCCGAACTCACGCATCCACTCGCACACAGACGCGCCTTATCCACAAGCACTATGGCTTTCACCTCTGAGTGATGTCCATTGTCCGTATAAGGAGAGACCCATTACGAATCCCGGGTCCCAATGGAGACATTGTGCTGCCCGCCATGCTCCCTTGTCCTTCAGCGGCGTCCTGAGATGACAGTAGATAAACAATGTGAACAAACAGTCACTCCCACCAGCATTGATCCGGCTCCCGTGCCCCCCCTCCTCTCACCAACAACGCCACATTGATTCCACCTACACTCAATTTATATGAAAGCCCCCGTGCCCCACCTCCCTTTTCTTCCAGGACTGACAAAAATGATGAATGACCAAGTCCTCCCTCCCTCTGCCACCACCTCCCTGTGCCTCGCGTTGGCTGTCCGAGGCACTACAAGCCTATTTCTCCTCTCAGAGATCCAATAGACTGAGGGCCCCCCTTTCCTCCCATGTAGTAGCTTTTTTTTTTTTTTTTGAGCGAACAGGGTAGGGGTTATTCATTGCCTCAGGTCCTTCCTATAATTCCACACGTAAACATGGCCACTGCCGTAATTTCAAGCCTGCACGACATCCATATGCATGATGTCAAACCATCAGAGAAGACCAGTGAAGGAAATGATTATGCATTTCGATTGCACACACCGTGGGATCTCCTCTCCCGTGGCTTCTGGCTAATAGTCTGCGATGCCACTCAAAGATGAAATCGTATGCAGAGCCTCCAAAGTGGGGTCAATTATTTCTCTTTCTCTGATTAATCCGTCCACTTTGTAGTCGCATGAATGAGATTGCAGTTAATTTAGACATGACACCGTTCATGTTTGGATCCGTCGTCATTTGTGAAAGATAACGGCTCGGCTGTCCGCCCTAATGGGAGTTTCAGCTTCCTGCAGTATTTTCTATGTACAGGTCTGCAGTATACAAATGATGTCTTCCATGGTCTCTCATGTTTTTTTTATTTGGTTTTTATTGTACAGATCCAGTGTCCCCATGCTTGTAAATGGGGCACACAGTGTCTATAAATAGATATACTGTGGTAGCGAGCTGCCGGTGGTTATCAGCAGGGGGGGGGGGGTATATGTGCATACGGTGCTTTCTTTTTATGTGCTGCTTCGAGGTGATCGAGGCTATTGATGAAGGTGTTGGTTCCGCTCTCGCCACTCTACCCCACCACCCAGAGGAGTAATGCCGTTCAGGAAAGTCTCCATTTCACATCTCTGCACCGTTCCCTAATGACCCTTCCACGCTTTGTCTCCGCCCCGCCACAGTTTTCCCATAGCTCCCTCCCACAGCTCATCCACACTGCTTTTCACACGGCGAGGTAATCCATTTTACAGTTTCCTGCCGCTCTCAGAACGCTCCTGCTTGAGATCCCCGATCTAAAGAGGACGGGAGGTTTGGGGAGCCTGTTCCAAGATGAAAAAGACTCTGAGAGCGTCATGTATATTTTATTCTCTGCCCTGTGTTTTTTATTTATGTTGGTCCTAATCGTCCCCACAATAATATGAATGTGTGAAGATGCCATTATGCCTGTGCCTGCTCAGGCTTTCTTCATGGAGGGTGATATCAGCGTTGATGGGATCTGACATGATCTCCTCTAATGGATGTCTAAGGGTGGGATCTTGCTCTGCCAGAGTAGAGCAGTGGCACAGAAATGCCAATTGTCAATGAACACACTTTAGCTGTCGTTCCATTCTGGTCATAATTGCTCTTAGGAAAAGATTGCAGTCCCTTGTCTGGTTTTGAAGATGTGTCTCTGCCTCTTCGTCCCATTATTGTGTCAACGAATAACATTGCAATCATTTCAATTACGACAGCGCTGGGGCCGAGGTCTCCAAGTAGGGCCTTGAGATGTAATTGGAGGGGCACGGGCGAATCGAGGAAAGGCATTTTTCTTCTGTGAAATTGCCTGAGTCTTGGGGACAGTAAATTGAGGTGGAGAAAAATGATGTGATAATTCAGCCGCATGGTTTGGTAGGAGGGGGGGGGGGGGGGGAAATGTTCTGAAAGTCACTTTCTAGAGAATTGGAAGGCAAAACTACATTTCCCTCCCGAGTCCTCTGTCCTTCACGCAGTGGCGTGAAATGAATTGATGAGACAGAGGGAGAGGGAAGTGTCGGTGTAAATGTTTGCAGCTAGAATGAAGCTGCCTGCTTGTGCATTCAGATTGGCTGAGGGGTGGGAGGCTCGAGCCGGAGTAAAAATACGGCGCCGCGCTCCACGCTATTTCATGGCCTAAGCCTTTAATCGCAGCAGCCACAATGGATGCATAAAATGGAATTCAAATTTCAGATTGATTGATTCTATATTGATGAATGCCAAGGCTGGTTTAAGGAAAGGAAGAAAAAAAAAAAACAGCCAGCAACTGTGACTTTTTAAATGTAACCTTTTTAAGAAGGTGAGTCCTTGCTCCCTCTCATGTGCCTCTTTGTTGCTTTAGATGTGCTTCAAAAGAAATGTGAAAATTTGTGCTTTTTATTTTTTTAAAGTTTAATCTCTGGCATGAAAGGGTAGGAGGCTCAATGCAAATCCAGAAATTAGCTTTAGCTTTGCTTCTTGCTGCGTGCGATGGAGACTTCCAGCACAGTGGTCTCGTAGCACCATTTTGTAACGAGGCGAGGAGTAGAGATGCATCGCATTTCGACCTCCTCTCCTCCATACAATGTTCACTCCTTCGCCTTCATCTCTCTATTGTGTCTAGTTTCTTAATCCCTTCAAGGCATCTCTCACAGTAACAGAGCTGGCATAAGCACATTTGTTACTGTTTGCAGTGTCGTGATTAACAGGATTACAGATTGGGGATTACACTGGCGTCATTCTTACCCATTCTTAACCTTGACCCATGCCGCCGTGTACCATTCAATCGGTGCGACCAAAGTTGTTTTTGTCTTTTGTGAGGCCTGAGTGTTTGCACAAAAGCTCAGCCATATTTGTTCAGGAATAAAACGAAACACACGCGCTTTGTCGTTGGATGATTTGGACTCGGCTAATGAGTCTCCCGGGTCCGTCTCCGCTGTGATGGAGCCACTGTGGTAGATGCAAATCAATACAAAGACACGGACAAAAAAAATCTGACAACGGTAGCCTTTTGATGAGCGTCCTATGGATTACCGCCCTCCCTCTATTTCCTGTTGCACCGTTTCTCCTGCGTCTCCATGGAGAACGTGTGGTTGCCAAGGTCTGTGGTGATTGAACACAGAGGGTCGTCGTTTATTTCTGTCAGTCTGGGGCGAGAGGATGGATCGGGGAGAGAGGAAGGCAGCGGGGGGAGAAGGGGGGGACTGTTGGGTCCTGAGGGGCTCGAAGGGTCCAGCTCTCCTTTTTAAAAGTTTATTTGTCGAAGGGATCACCCACGGCTAGTCTGACTCTGCTCCACGGTGTTAATGTACTGACTCTCCTCACAAGCCCTGGGACACTTGGTCGTATTCACACTTTACACTTTAGAAGAAGTGCAACAGCAGTGTCGGGGGGGTGGTGAACAGGACGTGTGAGGCTACATATGGCCAATGTTAGCGTTGTTTATCCAGAGAGTTGTTACAGCTGAGGACCAGGCTCCGTCCCCCTGTTGCTCATCGTCTCTCATTAATCTAGCAGCATGGTGCTGGCCTGCTTCCCATGAAGTAGAGGGAGCAGGTTTTAGTGACCACCCACCCCGAGGAAAAGCATTAGTCTGTCCTCTCGACCGTCACCTGCCGTTGTTTATGCCTCCACTTCACTCTGTCACCATCTTTCAGCTGCTATAAAATAACGAGGGGACTATTTTAATTGATGTTTTCAAAGCCTTGAGATTGATGGTCGCCTCGGGGGGGCAATTTCTCGCTCATTTCTCCCGCCAATCGGTTTTTTTTCCCGAGGTTTGGTAGTTGATCATCTTGTCTTTCCCCTTTGCTCGTTTCTCCCTTTCCACTCATGTTACTGTTCTTTTTTTAAAATTTGTATTTCCTCTTATTGGTCCGTCTGCCACCTCCATTTAGTCCACATGTGCGGATACTGAGCTCATATTCAGTCCGAGCTCTTTCCATCTTTGGGAATGAAAAGATTGGCTATCAGATACGCATTAGTCTCCATCTGCCGCTCCCTTTTATGCATGAGTTAAAACGCTGACTCTCTTTGGCAGACTCTGGTCTCTACGCACCTTTTGGCTGCTCTGTACCTTGCGTATGTGTCTGCTGGCTACACCTCTCATCCGCCGAACATGAAATATTCATGTTCTCGTTTCTTCCTCTACATTTTTGCATCAATTACCGCGGAGGGAGATGTTTGCGGTCGTATCTCGGCTTCTTCGGAGGTGCGCATGGCACAGAGGGTAGAAGACTCATTAAGTAAGATGGTGCAGACGTTTGAGATCCATTAGCCATTATTCTCTTATGTCAGTGCTATATGCTCATCTCCATTATAGTCTAATGTATTGTGCTCTATTTAGCTGGCCCGATCTCAAAGCTGTAGTTTCACACTCGAGGCCTTGAGCTTTCCATCTATTTGTGTCGGCGGCTCTCTTACTCCCCCTCTCAGGCTGTCACATTCTCTCTTCCTTCCTTCCACATTCTTCCTTCCTTCGGTTGTAGCTCTCTCGGTCTGAAGGTCAACACTGGGAGGCGGTCATCACATCATTGGGCAATAAGTGAGGTTTTCTGCGCCTCTAATATGTTTGTGGTGTGTCACCATTTAATCTGCTCTCAAGCTCTTTTCAGCAGTGTCAATAAAGTCGCGGCAGAGCTCATTGTCTCCCTGCAGACGCAGATAACGCGTCTTCACTCGGGTTAATCATTAACGGAAAATAACTTAAGATTGCCTTTTTCCTGGTGATATGTGTTTGAAATCATTATTGCATTATTGATAATGTTATTTTACTATATCAATATACAACACGTCTCATACATGTGCACAAGGGAGACTTTACTTATTCATGCTGGGATGGATTCACACCCGTTCACTGATGTGCAGGGTGCGGTAGTGGTGGGCAAAGAAATGCAGCAATGCACCAGCAAAGACCGAGAAGAAAAAACGCCGGCGGTGCAATGTTAATAAATATATATATATATATATATATATATATATATGTATATGTATATGTATATATGTATATGTATATGTATATATGTATATGTATATGTATATATATATATATGTATATGTATATGTATATATATATATGTATATATATATATGTATATGTATATATATATATGTATATGTATATATATATATGTATATGTATATGTATATATATATATATATATATATATATATATATATGTATGTGTCAAAGATGCAAACTGCGCTTTGGTAAGAAACCAAGCAATCCACAGGGCACATTTAATTGACACATTTGATATCTTTTGGTTTTTGACTATTGGTTGAACAAAACAAGTAGTTTGGAAACGTGACTTTTTATTGCCCCTGGGAAATTTCATCATTTGAAGTTTAAATTTATTTCTCTATTTTCTATTTTACCAAACTTTCCCCAAAAGACCCCAAAACTGTGAGGCCTCGGTGTTGTGTTTAAAGTCGTCTCCCCCTGTCTCCTCTTCTGCTTCACTGTTTCCAGCAGCAGTCACTTCCTGTGACTAATCATTCTTTGATATGCCACGACACAAACCCCCTCAGAAACCAACAAACAAGGCATCGTGAGGATCTTCAAGCGACCGGGGCTGTTGCTTTTTGTCTGCTCGGCTGCGATGCATTCTCTGAACGCCCACTGTTTTTTCACGGCCTCTCTTTACATTTACTCCCTGTAAAGAGGGAACTTGGACACGACTCAGAGAAAAGTGTGATTTCTTCCACTGCACTCGCGGGGAGATTTAAGGCATCCTGTTAAGCTTAGCTGGGAGGCTGGAGGGGGCAGAGCTACTCGCCAGAATGCTGACCTTGATAACATTAAAGGGATACTAATATGGGCTGTATTTTTCACAAAGAAGTACTGTGTTTACATGAACGATAACTTCAGTAATCAAAGGATCATCTAATTCATAGGATCCATTGGGCTGAGCACAGTATGGCTACTCTTGTATTTGTAATGTTACTCTCCTTTAATTAAACCTTGTTTTTATAGTGTTACTAATAAACCCTTTGATGGCATTATCAAATCCATGTTATGTCTGATTTGTGTCTGATGAGTCTTGATGGGTTTTGGTGGTCACTGTTTAATGCCTTTGGGTTGAGAGGGTTGCGACTCTACTCTAATGTGGTATCTAGGGTTTTACAAAGGGTTGCGTGTGCACCTCGATAGCGCTCCAGCTTAATGGACGGAGCATTTCCATGCAAAGGTAATGACGCTCCGTGTCATTTCTCCAACAAGCCTCTAAATGGAGAAGTTATGTATTTGCAAGCGGCGAGTTCGCACCGTTCTCATCCCGCGTTGTGTACTTTTCTCACTCGGCTTGATGGGGATTGGCTAAAGGGCCGGTGTATTATGATAGGCCTGCAGAGGGTATGGGGATGTATATTGAGTGTGGTAAGGGCTTTTCTCCCGGAGTAATGGATCCTGCTGTTGCCAGGTCTGTCTGTCACTGTCATCCACTCCTCTGCTCTTGGATCGCTTCCCTTCCGTCAGCTTGCTTTTCTCCCTTCTCCTGCACTCCATTTTGGTCTGGATACTGTTGAGGATTTGAGGGAAATAGAAGGCGAGTGTCCCCCGCGGGTGATGGCTTCACTTGTATGCGGACGCACAGTCCTACTGGACTGAACCGGGGATTCGTTCGCCTCGAGGCTTTGTTGTCACTCACTTTCTGCCTATTGATTGTGTGGAGGCTGCGTGAGCAAGTGTATTTTTTTATTTATTTCTGTGTGTTTATGTTTGCGCTCACAGGGGTTAGGAGCGTGTGTGTGTGTGTGTGTGTGTGTGTAGGGGGGGAAATTGGCAGCTCTTACTCTGTGTAGGTGATTGCATGGACTACTTTGGAGTGAACTTTGTGAGTGTTGGCACCGGCAGTATACACGCATCTCCCACACACAGCTGAACCCACACAACAAAAGAAAGCAATATGTCATCTGTTCTATAGGTGCTGCTGCTCTCTCAGATTTTGACATTTTCTTCTGTCCTGCTGTTTTTCTAGGTGAGGAGGTTCGATCCTAAGGGAATGGTGCTGCTGAGATGACCTGCGTGACACTGCTTTTCTCAAGAGATCATTCTCCAATCAAGAGAGCGGGGCGAAATCTAACCGGGACATGGTTGGCAGGTTCGCATGATGGACAGGTGATGGAGTCTTCCATCATCTTTCTCCACCAGTGACTCGGCCTGCCAGCCCTCCCTCTGAGGCATAAGTGTGCACCAGCGGTCCAAGGCCCCCTATTTCTCTGCCATGGTGACATAAGCAGTGCTGCAATATGAGGGAGAGCCAACGTGAGACCGTCTCATTTCTTTCTCCAGTAGCTGCTGCAGCTGCTGCTTTAACGCCGTTTGTGTTTAGCTCGATAGCAAGGCTGACTCTGCTGTGAATAATCCCTGCTCGCCGTTTTCTACCCACGCCGAGAGAGACTGTCCCCCGTGTTGCTGGGCTGGTGGGGCGGAGCGGTGTGGCGCAAGACGATGCTGGGATGCGTGACACGCCTCCGTCGGCTGGTCCGTCTCCTCCCCCTGCAGACCTCCCTCCTCCTCCTCTTCCTCTTCTGCACTGTCAGCGTCTTCATCTCTGCCTACTTCCTCTATGGCGTCAAGCGGGAGCTGGAGCCATCGGGAGGGGGCGTGTCCGGGGCCGAGGGAGCGTCCGCGGACTCCGATGACCCGAGGGTCACGCCGTCCCGGCTGCTGCCGCTGCGGGGCGTCTCAGGGGGCCCAGGGGTGGATCCCGGAGGGGCCAGGACAGATCCTGTGGTTCTGGTGTTTGTGGAAAGCCAGTATTCTCAACTGGGTCAGGAGATTGTGGCCATCTTGGAGTCTGGCCGGTTCAAGTACCGGACTGAGATCTCTCCCGGTAAAGGGGACATGCCCACGTTGACGGACAAAGACAGAGGGCGTTTCACACTGGTGATTTACGAGAACATTCTCAAGTATGTTAACTTGGACGCCTGGAACCGAGAGCTGCTGGACAAATACTGTGTGGAATATGGAGTGGGCATCATTGGCTTCTTCAAGGTTAGGACAACACCACACTCCCTCTCCTCCCTCCCTCCCTCTTTCCTCTCACTCACACCTTCTGCCCTGTCCATCTGGCTCCTCCGTCTCTAAGGAGATGGGATTCACAGGGTTGGAAAGACCTGGCTGGTTCAGTATCACTCAGTCCTGTTGCACTTTGTAATCCTATGCTCTATGTATTTTTTGTTCATCTTTATTCTGCAACCTGGTCTCCTTCACTCTTCTTGCCCAGTCTCTTGTTTCTCTTTTCTTCTCTTCTCTCCTTAGTTTTAGTTACTCTAAAATGCTCTAAACCTCTTTCTTCCTCTATACCTCTTTTACCTTCTCTCTCTCCTCTCTCTCTCCCAGTAATCCCTAGCTGAACCTGTTTGCCTAAAGGCCTGTTTTTTGGTCTTATGGTTTTGATCATCATCTCTGAGCCATGGAAAGAATAAGAGATGTGGAGGCATGGATGGTGGTGCCGTGATATTAGGGGTGGAGGTGAAGGTTAGAAATGAAAGCCTGGTGGGATTTACCAACTATTGGGAGAGGAGGAAGCAGAGCAAGGGTGTGCATCCCAATGAATGGACACACAGCGCTGCTGCTCGGCTATCTGAACCGATTTGTCTGCAGTAGAGCCCAACTGATGTCTGGATACCCGATTTTAGCATTTTACAAATCTGCATCGGAACGTGTGTTAAGAAACGAGAGATAGATAACAAGAAAATCCATTACAAATACACAAGATAATTAGGATTAACAAATATTTATGGTCATTTACACATTTTGTCACCTTTACTTTTCTATATTGGGTTTTAATAAGGTCGGAAGAAATTAAAAAAATAAACAAAATAAATGGTTGATTTTGCAGTTATAATATTTACACATCAGCAATCGGGTCCGTGGGGCCGGAGGAAAGAATATCTGATATCCAATATTGTTATTGGATTTTTCCAATATCGGTGTCTGTCAGGTTGTAGTTAATAGATGTGAACACCACACAGCGTATGTCAGCGTGTGGTGGTCCTTTATCTTACACCCACCACCACACAGGCATCGTGGTGAAGTTTCTAAGACTTCAGTAAAAGTGCAGGAGAAAGTAGGACTTGTGGAGATGTGAGAGATTTGGAGAATGACACATTAGAGAGGATAAATTTCAATGAATAATCACTGAACCCCTAAGACTTTGAATCTTAGAGGACACAGCAGGAGGTCATTAATTTTGACTGCAATCTCGGAGCACAGCAGATTGAGCATAGCAGGTAGACGCTGCCTCATGCCTTCACGTTTGAGTAGGCCTGACATTCTTCATTTCACACATGATTGGAGGAATTGGGGAATTATATCCAATAAGTTTCTATCTTTATCACTCTGATGTCTGATGAATCTGTGTGACTTCTCTCTCTTGTCTCCGTCTCTCTGTCGATCAGGCCAATGAAAACAGTCTGCTCAGTGCCCAGCTGAAAGGCTTCCCTCTCTTTCTGCACTCCAACTTGGGTCTGAAGGACTGCACCGTCAACCCCAAGTCCCCCCTGCTCTTTATCACTCGATCCGGGCAGCCCCTGCCAGGTCCCCTCCCCGGGGACGACTGGACCGTGTTCCAGTCCAACCACTCCACGTACGAGCCCGTGTTGCTGGCCAAGACCCAGTCGGCTGAGAGCGTCGCGTCGATGGGGCAGAACGCCGCTCTGCTCCCGTCGGTGGTGCAGGACCTGGGGCTCCACGACGGCATCCAGAGGGTCCTGTTCGGCAACAACTTGGTCTTCTGGTTGCACAAGCTGGTGTTTGTGGACGCCGTGGCCTTTCTGACGGGGAAGAGGCTCTCGCTGTCCCTGGAGCGCTACCTCCTGGTGGATATAGACGACATCTTTGTGGGCAAAGAGGGCACCCGCATGAAGGTGCCTGATGTAAAGGTGAGTTTGTGCATGAGTTTGAGAGTGAAATAAAAACTTTTATCAGACTAGAAACTGAACACATTTATGTGTTTTTCTTTCAACAGCTCTTTGCTAAAATATCAAAAATTGCCTCACACGTAGCATGTGGTACCCTGTGCCAGTCATACAGAAAAACCCGTCTCCCGCTCCTCTTCTCCCTTTGAAATGCGTTCGTCCCAGTAGGCCGCTCAAAGCTGACAGGCCCCACTGCTCACACTGTCACAGAAGCTCCACAGCAATGAATATTTCAGGGGCCCAGAGACGTACAAAGAATGTTGAAAAGCTCCTTGTTTGCTTCCCCTCAGAGCAGAACAGACCCCCTCACATCTGGAGGCCGAGGGTGTAAGAAAAAAAAAAAAAATATATATATATATATATATATCTATATGGAGGAAGCATCAAGCTGCCTCACTGGCAGAGCAACAGCAAGCTTTTAGGAACAAATCACACCCTGACAAGACGAGCGAAATCAGTGAGCGAGAGAGAGGGTGTGTGCTGGGTCTCCTCCAGCGTGGAGATCAAATGAAACAAACACCCGAATCAGAGGAGAGAGAAATATCAAACGGAATGAAGGAGAGGAGTGAGGCAACCGGGACTGGATGTTGGATGTGTACCGAGAGAAACTTGCGGAGTGAAATATGCATGTGGGCACGCGGGTGTTCACGCTTCCTCATTAATGCGCTCGTGCACCGGTATGAGCACAACGTGTATTGACTCACTCTTGCTTTCCTCCCACCGTTTCAGGCCCTGCTGGAGACACAAAGGGAGCTGCGCACCCATGTGCCCAACTTCACCTTCAATCTGGGTTTCTCAGGGAAATTCTTTCATGCTGGTAAGACGCGGCCCGTGAAGAGAGCCTTTGCTACTGTTCATTCGAGCAGAGATGAGAACACGTACTAAACCAGAAGAGATAACACCTCTGTTTTGATTCACAATGTTTTAATTTCTCTGCTCCACTTCTTCTCCTTCATGTCCTGACTTTATTTCTTCTGCTATTAATCTCCCACATGCTGCTCGCTAATATTTGAACTTCTCCCTCTGCCCCTCTGACTTTCATTTCCTCCCTGATCCCATTTCACCTCTGCCTCCTCTTTCATTGTCCATTTTTTTACCTCCATTTCCTCTTCACCCATCTTCACCTTGTTGTTCTGTTAACCTCCTCCCTCCTTTACACTCTCTGTCACGTCCAGGATCCGATGAGGAGGACCTAGGAGACGACCTGCTGCTTTCCTACGTGAAGGAGTTTTGGTGGTTCCCTCACATGTGGAGCCACATGCAGCCCCATCTATTCCACAACCAGTCCGTGCTGGCCGAGCAGATGTTGCTCAACAAGAAATTTGCCATGGTGAGTCACAGGGGGGGGGGCAAAGGTCAGATCACAGCTTTGGGTGAGCGCCTGTTCAGAGCTGTACTTGCATATCTCATCTTCCTTGTTCAAATAGCGGTCTAAGGCAAGCTGGTAATGCTTTTTACAAGCTATATTCTGTAGGATTTGAGTCCTGGTTGACGATACCTGTGGTTACAGAGGTAACAGCACGTGTAATACTACAGTAAACACTACTACGTTGTCAGGAATACAGGAAGAGCAACGGGTGTATCTGTTCGCTGTGTAGCCAAACAAAGTCACGTTGTTAATATTAAAATATTTCCAACTGCTATCGGATTTCGTGCCGCACACGACAGTAGGTTAGCTTGCTCAGGTTGGAGAGGTGCAGTCTAACTGTGGCGGATCCTTCTTGTTCCATTTCGTCCTTGTAAAAATACAAACGGACAGAGAGGGGACGAAAATGAGATCGGCATTTTGTTCACCCTTCGTTTTGCCAGAATTAGCATCAGCAACGACCGAAAGGGAGCGAACAGTAAACGGTGTGAAAAATGATGGTTTTCTTGTGAATCCCTCCTGTGAATGAAGGCTGAATCCAGCGTGGGAGTGGTGGACTCCACCACCACCAATACAAACTACTATATAGAGAGAGAATCACTGAATGTTAAAGCATTAAATGGCTATTGCGGGAAATATGCTGACTGATTTTGGTTTGATTTCATGAAAATCTTCAGGATTATATTCTAGCTTTCATATGTGGGAACATGATGGGTTGCCCTTTTTCATTCTCTCTTTTTCTTGCCTCCCAACTCTCACTCTTCAACCTCTAGGAGCATGGGATCCCCACCAACATGGGCTATGCGGTGGCGCCCCACCACTCTGGCGTCTACCCTGTCCACATGCAGCTGTACGACGCCTGGAAGAAGGTGTGGGGCATTAAGGTGACCAGCACAGAGGAATACCCACACCTGAAGCCTGCCCGCTTCCGCCGAGGTTTCATCCACAGCGGCATTAGCGTAAGACCACTTCTCATCCACATCGAGCATCCATGAGGCCTCATTATCTTGTTACCTCTGGCCCGTTGTTTTCCCTCCACTTCTCTTCTCAACGTCCATTATCTTTTCAGCTAATAATCCCTTTCAGGGTTCTCTTTCTCCATCAACATATGCTATCCTTCATTCATTAATTATCTCGCCGTCTCTACCTCCTCCAGTTCTTTTGTACTTATTCTTCGCTCATGACCAGCGGCTACTCTCCATCCTGCATTTTTGCATCATCCTCCTTTCTATTCTGCCTCTGCTTTCCTTAAGTGCTGTCCCACAAAGATACTGAGCAGAATCTTATTGTCATGTACGGTATATCTCTGAGGCAATCTCATTAGTCTTAGCTGGGCTGCTGTATTCTTCTACTAAGTAAGAGATAATAGTGTAGGAAAGTCGAGTGAACCTGTCCGAGTAGTGCTGCCCAGCAGGCCTCAGCACCACCACATAGCATAGCAAATGTCTGCACACAACCAATCACTAAAATGTCAACACCCCCCCCCCCCCCCCCCCCCCCCCCAAAGAAAACTGCACCCCATGCAACTTCACAGTGCCAGCCAGTGCTGAATAATATACTCACGAGGGCAGAATTAAAGTTGAATAGATAACATTCAAGAGGTTCAAAAAAAAAAGGAAGACATCTTATCTATGTCTTTCTGCAGTTGACCTTCAGCGCTGATAGGAAACGGTGCAGCCTCGATCCAGTTCCTTTGTAGCGTTGGCATTCAGTCAGCCTGTGTGGTCTCAGAGCTCTACAACCGTCCTTCAGATAGCGCCGCAGTCTGAATGGACAGTCTCCACTGCTTACTGATGATTGATATTCAGTTCCCCTGACACTCCAAACTGTAAACGCATTTCCATGAATTTCCATATAGACTCGGAGTGAATAAGGGGTTTGCTTTGGCTAGATGAGCTGCATAATATGAATGTTATTGAGAGCAAACAATGTGTGGGGTAACCGCCTGGAGTCCTGACAGCGCCGCTCTCAGCGGAGGGCTGATGGTGTTTGTGTGGATGCATTTCTTTGTGATTTCCTTCATCAATGTGTGTGTGAGTTAATTCTTTTTTTTGTCCTTTTGGTGACTTTGTGTTTATTTCACAGGTGCTGCCCAGGCAGACGTGTGGTCTTTTCACACACACCATCTTCTATAAAGACTACCCAGGCAGTCCGAATGAACTGGACAAGCTCATCAATGGAGGAGAACTCTTCCTCACTGTTTTGCTGAACCCTGTGAGTCCAAGTATATACATCCACAAGGCACCGCTTTTGTCTTGCACACTTGGAAACCCATTTAACTGGCGGTGCAAATTGAAATCTAAATGAGGCACGGGACAATGACTCGGCAGTGAGTCATGCAGTGATGTCTGCGTCGTGCTTTCTATTTTTTACACTACTGTGAAAGCTTCTTTTATTGGAGCGGCATTTTTGAGATGATAAAAAAAGGCTACTTTTATGACGCCACAAAAGTCACCCTGAATAGTCTGCAGATAATTGTATTCCTCTCAATTACTCTTTAAAACTAAACCATGTTCAAACTTTGAATAAGCACCCTTTGTTTAAATAATTTCACTATTGTTTGGTCTTTCCCTTACATCAATTTCGCCCCGACTTTATCTTGAAGTGCATTTGTATAAGCGTGAAAGGGAAGCAATTACTCTTGTATTTTTAGTGGCCTGTCAGTGACACTGCCTCAGTTAAAAGAGGGGTTCTTGATTTTCTTAAAACAATAGTCTGATATGAGAATTGCAACAGGAAGGCAATTTCATCATCAGTGATAAACAACATCCACAGAAAAGATCTCTGAATACAATGTCCATATGAGCACCAAACATTGTTATCTTAACGTTTAGCAGGTGTGCTGTCCTTATTCTGATGACAATTAGACAAATCAGTCACATTTAGGTGGGCAAGTAACAATTTATCTGTGTCATTATCGATTCATCTGCTTAGTATTTTCTTGATAAATCCGTTCAGTTTACGCTGTCATAACGTAGCAAAAAATATGAAATACGATTGCCTTGATCTCAATGCGACACCTTCAATTACTTGTTTATTCGAACCAACTGTAGAAATTCAAATATAATATATAGATATGATAAATATATGATATTTGTCAGATATGGGATACAATATATGGGATACAATTCTCCCATTTTAGAAGCCAGAACAATTAAAAGTTTGACATTTTGACAAATCAATTAATCGACTAACTGTTTCAGCTTTAGCTAAGTTAACATATCACACATTACTGATAATGTGCCGTTGAAACAATTCATACCACCCATCCCCAATTTATAGCATATTGAGTTTGCCTTCATCCACGTTTAATAAGTCCTCCTCTGCTTGTTCCTTCCCGTCACAGATCAGTATCTTCATGACCCATCTGTCCAACTATGGGAATGATCGCCTCGGCCTGTACACCTTCAAAAGCCTGGTGATGTTCCTCCAGACGTGGACCAACCTGAAGATGCAGACCCTGCCACCTGTTCAGCTGGCTCAGAAGTACTTCAGCCTCTTCCCCTCCGAGAGAGATCCACTCTGGCAGGTGATGGCGATATCATGTATTTATATATTTATTGCATATTAAATTTGCACCCAGTAGTCGTCTTTTTTTTGACAGCTTTCAGTTAAATGCTGCAATAATGACACAAAATAGCAGACGACGGTACTGTATAAAACACATTGTATCCCCTAAAATATGTCATTAAACAGTAATGGCTTCAATCCTTTGAAATAATGACTTTGCTAATGAGTAATACATTGTTTTATGGATGGATGGAGAGCAATGTCGTTACTCATCGTAGCATATTTTATTAAAATGCATCTCATTTGTTAACTGTAGTGCCCGGCGAACAAAGATTAACCTACTTTCCCTTGTATTGTTGAATCTTGGTATTTGTTAGAACTTTTGTAGAAACCACACTTAAAACAAAACGATTGTTTATCTCTATTGTGGCTACAGGATCCTTGCGAGGACAAAAGGCACAAGGACATCTGGTCCAAAGAGAAAACATGTGACCGCTTCCCCAAACTGCTCGTCATCGGGCCTCAGAAGACAGGTGAGAAACGGTGCTTCAACACCACCTACAGGAGGAATCTGGAAATGATTAAAATAGAAGTTCATCATTCAGTTGGAAGCAGAAGTCGGGTCATGTTCAGAGTGGTTTGAATGCTGCTGTTGTTTACACTGTGTGTTCATCTTATCGTGGGATGTACACTCCCTTAAACCCTTTTCCTCTTTACTTCTCCTCTTTGTCACTTGCTCTTTCTTTCTCCTCTCAGGGACGACAGCGCTCTACCTGTTTCTTGGCATGCACCCTGACCTGACCAGTAACTACCCGAGCAAGGAGACCTTTGAGGAGATCCAGTTCTTCAATGGGCACAACTACCACAGAGGCATCGACTGGTAAGAAACCGCACAGACTTTTGTGACGCAGCAGTGCAGCTACCAAACACATTTAACTAGCTTCAGGATTTGATGTGCATTATTTCCTTTGATTTTGGGTGTTTACTTGTTTTTGACATTACATTTGTTGAGTTCAATTTAGATGTTAAGTTTGTGAGCACAGACTTGTTGTGGCTTGAGGGAGTAAAACTTGGTGGCAAAGTACAGATGCGATAGTAAAACTTCAAATATACAGGAAACTTCTGAATATTTAATCTGTAGGAATGCAGGCGACATCAAGTTACAAAAACATGAAAGAACAGTTGAAAAAAACATTCGATTGAATTCTGACTTTCTCATTAAATTTCCAACCCCAAGGTGGTAGAGGTGTTTCTGTTTAATGCAAATGAAATCAAGAAGCGAAATGCAAATGTTGCCAACACCCCACTCAACAACAAATACACTCATTAGTGGAATTCCTGAGAGCAAGACCAGCCGCACAAACAACACCTATTTAGTTAAACCTTCCCTGTTTTGAGTTTCCTGTAGGTTTAATTGATGTGAAACCTGCATCAACGAGAAGCTTCATGCAGCACAGCAAAAAGAGTCCAACACAAAATTCACTTGGCAGGCTTGATATTTATGTGAGCGGGCAGCCCAAATGTTAACGTCGTAAGTGCGGCTCGATGGGGTTTTTTCTTTATACGAGGTGACAAGCTGTTGTACGTGGCCGATCACCCACGTAGCGTATCGAGAAATTATTCTAAATTGGACCGGATCAACTACGGCTGCTTGTAACACTTAGTGTGTTTGTGTTTGCTGTGCGTTAGGTATATGGAGTACTTCCCCCTGCCCTCCAACACAAGTTCAGACTACTACTTTGAGAAGAGTGCCAACTACTTTGACTCTGAGGTGGCTGCTCAGAGGGCTGCAGCCCTCCTACCCAAAGCCAAGATCGTCACCATCCTCATCAACCCAGCGGACAGAGCTTACTCTTGGTACCAGGTCTGTCACAGGCAACCCTGAACTATAACAACACGAGCACCTTTTAAACAAAAACCACCGTAGTATAATTCGATTTATTTTGCTCACTTCTCTGTCTGCCCACAGCACCAAAGAGCCCACGATGACCCGGTGGCGTTGAAGTACTCCTTCCACGACGTCATCACTGCAAGCCACGACGCTCCGGTCAAACTACGGGTCCTCCAGAATCGCTGTCTGGTGCCAGGCTGGTACGCCATCCACCTGGAGCGCTGGCTCAACTTCTACCACTCCAGCCAGGTACCGTGGGTGTGTTCATGCACGTAGTGGTGGGCAGCGTGCAGTTACAAGCCACGTTGGCTTAAGTCGGGATGTGAAAATGTTCCCCTCTGTGTAAATCAAACTTCATGGGTGGCTAGCAGGTATTTTGTTTCCTGAAAGGTTTGAGGTAAAAGAGGCTTGTTGACTCTTTTTGCACAGTTCTTACGGGCAGTGTGTTAAATCTTCTGGACCATGAGGGAAGAAAAACAAGCTTTTGTTGCCCCAGAATTATAAAATCTATCTGTGGTCATTCCTGTTCCAACATAAGCTGTAGTAGCCTCATCTATTAGCAGATAATGTAATGCAGACTTTAGGTTTTCAGGTAGCTATTGTGGTAAAAGAAAGAACATTTGTATTTTTCAACCAGGAACATTTTGGAATTGATAAAACGATTGCAGTAATGATGATGTTCCACAGCCGTTAACATACACGACAGTCCTGCTCCTGTTCTGACGTTTAGTTGCGGTTTGTGTGTCTCACTCAGTTGTTAGTCTTGGATGGACAGATGCTGAAGACTGAGCCGGCTTCAATCATGGATAAAATCCAGAAGTATCTGGCCCTGGTCAACGTCATCAACTACCACAAGATCCTAGCGTGAGTATCGTCTTTCACTTTAAATCACTTGCAGAGTAATTTCATCAACTGCAATGCTTACAAATTAATTCACAGATTGATTTATAGCTTTAGACTCAAACACAGATTACATTTAGTTGTCATTTGTCACTTTTCAACACATGTGTAAGGTTCCAAACAAGTTAAGTTAAGTGCAAATGAAACAAAGCAGATAAGTAAGACTTCATTTTATTCATCTGGCAGAAATCAGGTCTTACTATAGAGCATTTTTTAGACTTTGGGTAAAGATGCCGACCATGGACCGCATCATCCCCATTTCCTGTCATCCTTCTACTGGTGCTGTCTAGTAACATTCCCAAAAATGACTTAATATTGTGTTGTTGTTTTTTGACGTAACTATAGGGAGGTTTTGATTGGTAACAGTAGATTTGAACTCTAAATGAAGTACTCTGTAGTTCACTATTCTTTTATGCATGTATGTACAGGTTCGACCCAAAGAAAGGGTTCTGGTGTCAGCTGCTGGAGGGAGGGAAGACCAAGTGTTTGGGGAAGAGTAAAGGGCGCAGGTACCCCGACATGAACCCTGAGGTATGAGACTTTTGCTCTAAGAAATACACTTTACCAGCTGTTACTATTTAACCTTTCATTTTGTTTTAGAGGTGATTTCATCTTATCTCCTTGTCTCCTTCAGTCGCAGGGCTTGCTCAGGGAGTACTATAGGGATCACAACATTGAGCTGTCCAAGCTGCTCTACAGGATGGGTCAGCCGCTGCCCAGCTGGCTCAGAGAAGAGCTGGTCCACACCAGGTAGCAGCACCACGGGGGGGAGACCACAGCTCCACACACTGAACTTCACCCTGCTGGGGTGGCCTGAAATGTTGAAGATCCCAACTAGTTTTGAAAGGGACTGATATATATATATATATCGACAATTGAAGATGGGATGCCCAACCAGAACTCAAAACTTAATTGTGATCTTCCCAAATGAGCAGGACAGCAGTGGATGATGAGCAAGACGAGAGCGTAGTAGTTGCTTTGAGCAGCTGTTAGCGCTCCGCTCTCTCCCTGAGCTTCCAGATGCTGTTACTCCCCTGCAGGACAAACCAGGACCACGGATGTCCTAGTGATGGCCTCCGCTGTGTCCTGCAGAAGAAGCAAAGGCTCAGTGGTGCATAGGAGGAACCTTCAGTCCAGTGTTTGATAATCACATCCCTGCTCTCCTTAATCAAACATCTCTTCTTCGCATGGACTTCATCTTGAAAATCAAAGGAAGAAAAAACAAAAACAAAAAAAAAAACAGTCTGAAGCTTGAGCAGTCTTCACGGTTTCAGCTCTGGAAAACCGGTGGAAAAGATGAACACAACGTCACCTGTGTCTACAGGGAAGAGTTGTTGTGTTTGGAGCACATGAAAACAGGCAACTTAACATTGACTTAAATGGATGACAGCCTGATTGTCAGAGAGACAATGGTGGCAAATGCCTTTTGACATAAGTGTTTTTAAGTGTTTGTATGAGAGGAGAATGAGACATCTGGAGTCTTGACTCAGGCTGCATGTTGTAGCCTTACTCGATAGGCCTTGGTAGTATCTAGTTATTGCATTTACAAGTGCCAGGACAGAATCTTCATTGAAATATTACCACGTGGACTTTTGAGGGTTCCTTTTTTTTTTAAAGTTATGTTTTCTTTACTTTCCTCAGATTTTTGTTTTTAACGTGTTGTTTTGCTGACGGCAATGCATTATTGTAGAATGTACCAAAACTAAACCATTTTAGCTCAGTTATCTCCAATAGGCCGGATGTACAGAAGACGGGTTTGTTAAACTGTTCGGCCTCCTGTGTAGTCGCTTCAGACCATTGAATTGGCTCGAGCAGGAGCAGTAGGATATATGTTGAAAGCACAATATTTAAGGCACTCAAGAAAACATCGCTTCTGAACATACAGGTTACTGGAAAGCACACTAACAAAGATGGATCCTACCACAGTCTGTGAAGAAGATCATAAGCTAGCTACTATATGTTTAACTACACATTGTGGTCAGAGAGATTCAGATAGTGTACAGAACAAGATTAGGCATTTCAAATCTGTTTTCTGCTTTGGATTCTTTCTTTTGTCAGAACTGTATATTTTATTTCATTTCATTTATTCGATCATTTTAAGTTTGGGGGCGGGGGGGGGGGGGGGGGGGGGGGAGAGAAGCTGTCTCTGGGAAACACGTTAAAAGTTGCCAGGCAGAACAACAGTATGCCCATTGAGACCATACGGACGTTTGGTTGTCGGTTAAGGTGTTACCACTGCAACTAGATGTCAAGCATAGATAACAAAAAGCTGCTCTTATTGCAATAGTTTTGTACAATGTTCTGATGTGATATCAATGCACATGTTGGTCCTTTCATTTCCCGACTTTGTAATGTACATAATACGCAGCCCTCGGTAGACCTAAATTATTGAATGTGTTTGGGTTTACACTCTCCATCAGCCCATTCCCATAGTGTGAAATGTCAGTGCTGTGCTGAGGGGGAGTTTGGATCTCTTCATCGTGCAGAGGTGTGTCGCTGAGATTGTTCCCTCTTGTTCCTCTCACTGCCAACTATTGTACACAGGTACTGAGTCTCTGCATATAAAGTATTAAGTGATAACGCATAACAGCAATGATGGTACTAATCTCCTGGACTGTATGATAAAGATTTGTAATTGTTGTCAATAATTTTTACATTGTAACTAATATTGTCGGTGCTTTTTAATTTGCAAATAAAACACCACTGTATTTTTCAATAGTTTGAGCTGTTTTCCCTTCATTTCTCAGTTGAGTTCATACACGTTTAATATCAACATACTTTAAGTTAATTACGCATTAAATTCAGTGCAAGCAGGATGAAGGTGTCTGCTGTAATGTACATCACTGTCTGGTGATAACAAGGTCTGTTTGTCTTTTGGTTTCACTTCATGTTGAGGTGCTTTCGGGACTGAAATAACAGAGTCTCTAAAAATTAAAGGCGTAGGCCTGTTCAACAGCAAAGTACACTTTTGTATTGCCCTTCTGATGTTTAACTTAACCCTGGGTAGATTAACATGTGGCTCATGTTATTTATTTATTTTTTATTCCTAGTTTGGGAAAACACAAGATTAAACCAAAGTTGCTTCAGGAAGTAAACATTGGCCAACATATGGTAACTGCTGCATTTAAGAAGAATAATGGATTAAAGTTAAAATACATAACATAATTCCTGCTTGCATGGTCACTGCTCAAATGTTTTGTTGCTCTGCTATTGTTGGTACTGAAGGTAGTAGTTGTACTTTTATTAGATTTTTGCCTTCATTGTTTGCTTATTTCCTTTTCCTGTAGAGCACTTTGTAACCTTGATAAAAGGAAAAGATATCCAGATAACGTTTATTATAAGCAACCTATTCACAAGTAAACGACATAGTATTTGGTTTTTTTAACAACATATTAGTAGTATTAAAGCTACATTAATTGAGTAGCCCATGTAAGCTTAGAATTGGTGCAAACAATAGATAATATCCAGGAGGACAAGTTGAGTGAAATATTCTCCTTCACTATTTTCTGCCTCTATCAACAGGTGATGACGATATTTATTGACCAATCACAGCTCCACTGAGCCCTACGTCCAACAGCGCGTTTATGACGGGAGGGACTTTCCACATCTTTCACCTTTCTAAAGAACAAGCCTGTGCGCCTTCCTCATTTCTGACAGCATTTATCCACAGGACTTGTCGGACTTTCTCCAGTTTGTTGCTTTAAACTGAAGACGTTCCAGAACAGATGGCCGACTCTGCAGAAAATGCTCCCCTGTCCAGAGGGAGCCTGGCGGGCAGTGAAGAGGTCCTTGTTGCCCCTGACAGACCCACGGGGTGAGTGGTCATCAACATCAACTTATACTCACATCAACAGCTGTTCGCTCAGTAGTCGCAGACAATTCACATCTTTGCAACTGAAGTACTTGTTCCTCTTTGTGTAGCTGAATTAACATATAAACCACGATTACAACTGTTTTTAAAGTATAACAGTTTAAGTTAGAAGCCAAGATAATTTAGCTTATATGAATGACTTATTAATTAGCTTACTTGTATAAATTGTGCTTATATATTCTGTTTTTTTCCCTGAATGGGATGATATCGAATCATATATTTTCTTTGCATCCGATTAGTTCCTGAAACAAGTTAATTTAGTTATTGCTTTCAAACACTTCATATATTTTTGCTTTTTTTCATACACTAAACATATTTTAAAGCATCTTTAGTTGCCTAACTTTGAATCGGACAGCAGCCACTTCACAGAAGCCGTCTGCCTAGTAACTGGTGATGCCGTCATACGATTGGTTCATAATTAACAACAGCGAAAAAAAACATTGGCCAACGTTTTACATTTCAACTTAGAAATAAATATGATTCATGAGTAACATACCAACATTCTAATAACAATGCCCAATTACATATGATGTCATTGTTTACATACTGCTGTAGAATGAGCTGCTGCGTTGTAGTGTCACTTTTTTCACCTTAGCAACTATCAACGAATTAACAAAACATAAAGTTGTGACCTTTTCATGAGAAAGAAATATTTTACACCACTTTATAATTTTTTAATAGCTGTTAAATAGTTGTATGCGTACTTCCTTATAACACCAGGAAGTGTCTTCCTGGTAACAAGTGATGCTCGCATTTTATTGGTTGATTAAGAGCAGCATATATATTCACATATATATATATATATATATATATAGATGTAACTTTAATAGTTTGGAATCTTTTGTAAAAATATGAATTTGGGTGTGTTTCATTTTCATGTTCTCCCCTCATAGTTTTCTATTTCTCTCCCTCAGAGGCTCCAACCGTCGTGCCTTTAAGGTGGCAGCACTGACAACCATTGCATGTCTGCTGCTGGCCAGCCAGGTCTTCACTGCCTACATGGTGTTTGGCCAGAAGCAGGAGATCCACTCGCTGCAGAGAAACTCAGAAAGATTGGGCAAACAGCTTGCCCGCTCATCCAAAGGTAAAAAGGAGGCATGAAAGTCCCAATGATCAGACGGGGTGGTCCGAGCAGGAATGTGTCACTAATGAGTAAATAGTCTTGGAGGAGGAGGAGGAGGAGGAGGAATAAGGAGGTGGATAAGGAAGTGAGGATTTGCTTTAAGGAACTTGATATGAAACCTGCACAGAGAAATGAACATTTGCTTTCAGCTGTGTGCTATACGCATGTTGATCTTATCGTTTCGAGCAGCGTCATATAGAGTTACCATACTTATCTAGCATTCAACACATCCGGTGTTGCTGTGATTAACAAGCATCCTTTAGAGGATTGATTTATCTTTTGCCTGCATTTTATTCAGTTTTAATTTTCTATTTATATGTTTTTAGTTGTTTTTAGTTATTTATGAATTTATTTATTCTGTGGCGCTGTAATGTTTAATGTTATTTTAGATCACTTCATTAGCTTTCACTAATAACAAAGAAATATTATCTCTCCAACGTTTCTTTTTTTGCAATAACATATTTTTGGGTTTTTTATTTTTCTTTGTTAATTTATTAATTTGTTTGTTTGTTTGTTTACAGCTCCAATGAGGATGCAGATGCCCATGATGAGTCTTCCTCTGCTGATGGACTCGACTTTAGATGAGGACGCCAAGACACCCATGACTGTAGGTTTACACCTGCTTCCTATAAAGTACAATTCATTGAACTCGATCTAGGTGGCAACCGACTTGTTGCAGATATTGACCTGGATTATGTATAATGAATGAATATGTTTCGACATAAATTCAAACACACATTATCTGACTCCTTTCTTCCCTCCCATCAGAAACTGAAGGACAGTGTTGTCGGCTTGGAGACACAGCTGAAGGATCTCATGCAGGTATGTTGCTACTCGTGTGCTGTGCTGTCCTCACGTTGCTGATGTTGTGTTGTCACTAAGCTCTCGTCATGTTTTGAAGCAGGACACTAAGCTGCCGCAGTTCAACGACACCTTCCTGGCCAACCTGCAGAGCATGAAGCAGCACGTGGATAAGAGCGAGTGGAAGGTAAAGCCTCTCACACATTTACATGGAGACTACTAAAACAAAAGATAGGCATGAATACATTAATTTGCATGAATTTATACATTTTGCACTCTGCAGAGCTTTGAGTCCTGGATGCGTTACTGGCTGATCTTCCAGATGGCCCAGCAGAATCCTCCAACCCCAACACCGGAATCAGGTTACTGCAACTTTCTCTCCTTTACATTTTAGTGTTTAGTTGATCTTCTTATCCAGACACGTGCTGCGACAGTAGATGATGGGTTTTCCAGTCGGGAGTTTAAGGCCTGTTGCTGTAATATATCAATGTGGCAATTTTCATTTATTTGTTTATGTGTAAGGGACAAGTACAGAGAAACACTGACAGTTGCCCAAGTACTCTACATGTGTGTATAGCTGAAGCTACTTTCCAACACCAGTCCTTTGATGGGCATTGATAGCAGAACATCTCCAGCATTGACACAAGTATAAATAATGACTAGTTTCTGTCATAGTTACAGTTAAAGTTATTATTTTGTGCTCAGTAGTTGACAATATATCAGTGGCTTGATTAAGATAACATTTACTATGATATTAGTAAATGTTTTGCTACCGTCACTGAGTTTCGAGGTGGAGAGGTTGTTATATCGTGCAAAGGGTAATACGTGTTATTTCCTGCACTGCTCACGGTGAAACTTGAAGCAAAGATTTAGCCTTGCCTTCAAGGAATAGTTTGACAAAAGGCTTATTTGCTCTCTGAAAGAGAGTTACATGAGAAGATCAATACCACTCTTATATGTGTCTGTTGAATATGAAGTTGCAGCCTGTTAGCGTAGCATAAAAGCTGGAAACAGCTAGCCTGGCTGAGTCCAAAGATAACAAAATGCTCCTACTGTACCAGCACATCTAATGCTCACTTTGTCAACACATCGTTTAACAAAAACAGGGTTTTTGTTCAGATTAAATTGATGAGCTCTCGAGGTGCAGGTCGGTGTATTTTGTTACCTTCGGACACAGCCAGGCTAGCCGTCTCCCCCCTTTACCAGTGTTTGTGCTCTGCTAAGCTAACCAGCTGCTGGCTGTAGCTTCATATTAAATGGATAGATAGGATGACGGTATCCATCTTCTAACTTTCGGCAGGAAAGCAAATACGTGCAATTCCTCCAAATCCCTGCTTTCCTGCAGTCACCGGTAATTATTAAAACTATTTAATGTCCTCTACTATTTCCATCCCTCAGCCTCTGTGATCATGACCAAATGCCAGACGGAGGCAGCAACTGGAGTCAGGAAGGTCGGTGCCTACAAGCCCCAGTGTGACGAGCAGGGCCACTACAAGCCCATGCAGTGCTGGGCCCCCACCGGCTTCTGCTGGTGCGTGGACGCGACTGGCAAGCCCATCGAGGGCACCAGCATGCGCGCCCGCCCCGACTGTCAGAGAGGTAGAAGACACAGATTAAAGGACTTTTGATGCTACTGTCTGTAGCTTTTCATGCGAGGCTGTCATGTATGATGAACTTAATTACCCCATTTTCTTTTTTTCAGTTCGACCTAGGATGTTTGCCCCCATGCTGATGCAGAAGACCCTCAGCGTTGATGGTGAGTTTCTCATATTAGGTTTTTTTAGTGGATGCAAAAACTGGTACAATTATTGAAACCACTAACTCATCAACTCTATTGACCAGCTGTGCTAAACCACAAGCACATTGTCTGCTTTACACTAAGTCTGGAATTCTAAAACACACTTTTTGATATAACTACAGACGGTTATCTACATCAGACAAAACACAACCATTGAAATACCACACTCAGTCATCAATTACCTGCGCCCAGAATACACCTGTAACCAATTAGATCACGTAGGAATCAGAGCTTGAACACTATAAATAGGATGTATCTGGTGTGCACAACAAGAAAGGCCAAATTTGGGAGAGAGACTTTGAGGACTGTAACTGCAATATACTGTTTTGTGTTTACGGTGCCAGACAGATCTTCAGTCAAAGTCAATAAAGTAAACACATTGTATTTGTTTTGCAGGTAATGTAAGATATTCTGTGCTTATGTTTTTGGGGTGTTAAATCTTGACAAAGACGGCCTTAGTTTCAGAAATTGTTTTAGCAATTGCAAAAAACAGTTAAGATGTTTATTCACAAGCTTGTGTTACTACTCGTCATCTCATGTTATGTTCTCTTCTTTTTCCAGATGAGTGAAAACAAGTGAAGCAGAGGGTTTGCAGTTTCTTTTCATCAAGCTCCGCAGACATGAGAAAGAAGTTATTTTAAGCTGGATGCAGACCCGCCTACAGTTAATGTTTTAATTCCTGATCAGTTCGTGCGCTTCCATGTAATTTCTAATTTTCACTATTTTGCTGGCTGCTTGAAATAAAATCAATATAGGGCTGTTACAGTGTATTGCTTTTAACGTTTAATCTTTGTCTTTTATATATTTTGGAGGTGTTCTGGATATTTTAATCTTGATATTCATATAATCACACTTTTCTCCCTGACCTCTAGCATGTAGACATGGAGGTAGTTCAGTTTTGAAGACATCGTCTGAGAAGTCTGCCTGCACGGTACAACAATGGAGGCAAATTAAAGTTTGTTTATGGTGCATACAGCATTGAAACATTACATTTAAAATATAACAGCCAGACTCTTTCCTGAAAAGGTGAAGTCTGGATTATTCAGAGTAACGGGGACACAGACTCTCAAGAGAGATTTTTATTAATGCTGTGAGCACCACAAATTAACCTCAGATAAATAAAACCAAAACTATCTGCATGGCTATATATGGGTTTAGTGAGAATATGTGCTTTGTAATTTGGGTGAACCTACTCTTTAAAAAGACTGAACATATGAGATGGAGACTGAGGATGTTTGTGATAAGAAGGTTCAATAAACTTTTCCTGACCACACTATTTGCATTGTTATCTTATACCTGATAAGATTCACTGATACTGCTCACTTACCTCTTCCATCAGTTTCTAGTTTAGAGTTTGACTTCTTATTGACGCTGACACTGGACTCACTCAGTTTTAGACATTTGCTGTTCAAGAACTTAAAACATGTAGCAATTATCGATTTAATCATCCTTTGATTTTCACTCTTTTGTACATGGTTTTACAACCATCACTTCTTTCCCCAACACAGCAGTCAAAACAACCAGTTCAAGCACTGTGACAAGCAATTTTATTTGTCATTAAATCATAAAATTACAAGACCACTGGTCCTACTAAAGGAGAGCCTGACGGGAGAGACGAAGAGGTGGGCAACACAAGGTGCACCAAAGAAAGATGGTAAAAGAATAATCACTACTACCAAAATACACCTCTCACCCACTGACTGGAATTAAAGACAGCTCGAGCTTATCAGTCACTACGCAAACAACCAGTAACTAATATATACAGTCTGACCTTTTCATGGCATACATCAGCAGGAAATACATTTGTACGTAGTCATCAAATATAGTGACACGTTGGCAGACTGACATACATTTATAGCATAAAGCCATGACTTAACACGGGTACTATGAATTACCACAGTTGTATATTTGAGTGGGGTGGGCTGTGTTAAATCAGCTTTCCTAAGAAAAGTACAGATACTTCCTATCTGACTCCACATATGGCCCTTGAAAATCACAGCGTGCCTCTAACCCTAGAACTCGGTGTGTGCCTCAAACATGAGGTGAAAAAGAAGAGGCCTACCACACTTTGAGCTTGGCCTTTTCTTTCCCAAGCACCTCCCACTGACACACCTGTTCCTCCTTCCTCATCTGTCTTCCCTATAATTAACTGGATCGCCTAAATTCCCCGTACTGTACAAAGCTAACAAGCTGGCCAGCTTAAATGAGGCAGTGCTTATCATCAAATCAATGCAATTAGATTAACAGGATCTGCTGGGCAAAGAACAGAACCATTGTGCTGTTGACATGCAAAAATTGCAATGGTATGATTCATTTGGGGGTATTTACTCCTGCTCTGAGGAAGTGCTGCGTGTCCTAGAACACAGGTCTTCCCTTTTTTAAGAGATGTGAGGAAGAGAAGCTGAAGAAAATCAGAAGTCAAGTGAGAATAAAAGCACTGAACGCAGTCACCGGTTAGTGGTAAACACCTACAGATAAACTGACCAGAGGGTAAGTGCTTTACTTGACTTGCTGAGTTTATGTTCTTTCAATGCATTTTTGATGTCCAGTTGTAGATTATAGAACTTTTATATTTTGAACCTAAGAGTTGTCCGGTTGGGTGGAGACCTTTTTTAGCAGCTTTTAATACTGCTTGAGATGTACGGCATCACTGACAAAACAGGGAGTTTGAAACAATTTTGCAATTGGAATCGAGAAAACGATATAGACCACATTTAGAAAAGAAAGTTATTCAAATAAAATGTTCTGTTACCTATAAAAACCTGTATATAGGCAGAGTTTATTTTGGTTACAGATGGTCGAATTTAACGCCTTTTATGATCTGTTAAATGTTACAAAGGTGCCTTACTATAAATAAAAAAGCATGTTAGGTAATATTTAAAAAATGTCTTTTTCAGGACTTGAGACTCTACTCTGGATCTTGACATTTTCAGGTGTCGCTGACAGTCCTCCTGCCTACGATGACACTGAATCAGAGACTGATTCTGTTCCTGCTGTTAGCACTCGCTGTCACTTCAGAAGCGGCCCCTTCTCTTTGTGTACTGGATATGACTCGGTGTGTGTGCGACGTTATGGTTATCCGCAACCCGCAAAGTCTGAATTGTTTCCATGCTTTGGAGCTGGAGCTGAGAGATGGCAAACTGGATGTAAGCGATATGGACACATTCCTGGGGCCAAAAGTTTTTCTAAAAGTTTTATTACGGGCAGAAAAACTCATTTTCAATAACGTCACAACCCCCTCTTCATTCATCAGTGCAGTGATCCCTCTTCTGTCATTCTCAAATGTGAACACAATTAACATAATTTCATCAACTCTGAAAGGTGTCCGGCATTTAGAGTATCCAGAGTTACCGAAAGCATCTCAAATAAAAACACTTCTCCTAGAAGACGTAAGAGTGGACCCCGTTCTCCTACAGCCCTCATTCCGGGGGCTCCATCGCTGGTTGTTTGGCTCCCTGAAATCTCTGGCCCTTGTTCGTTGCGGCCTGGTTGAGATCGACTGCAGCTGGGCTCAAACAGTAGAAAACCTGGCGCAGCTCGATCTGTCAGAGAACCCCATCTCTTTCACGAGCCTGCAGAATATCCCACATTGCTCCTCTCTTTCATTCAACCATCTGAAATCTCTTCATCTGAGACGCAGCAACCTCGCCTCCCTCCAGTCTCTCTGCACGCTCCTGAGTCTCACCCCTGCCCTCACCGTACTTGATGTCAGCAGGAACAGTTTCTCAATCGTCCACTATCCGCAATGCCCCCAGTTGAAGCCGCTCAGGATGCTCAATCTGTCCCACTCGGGGATCACAGAGATTCATTTGCTGAACTCTTCTTCTCTGGAAGAACTGGATCTAAGTTATAATTCTCTGGAGGTATTCAACAACCCTCCACTGACCCTGAAAAAGCTAAATTTGTCTCATAACCGCCTCATACGTCTCCCCTGTCTGGGTAACCTGTCTCAGCTCCAGGAGCTGAAGGTGGACAGTAACCAATTTACCATCTTGATGAATGAGACATGTGTGGTCCAGAACAACACAGACAGTGTGTCTGTGGTGGACTTGCCTGAAGAGCTTCCAGTGGACCAGCAGGGGACTCAGACTTTGAATTCCTCTCTTGAAACATGTGTGAAGCCGACCTGTGGGACACAACGCAACCACTCTCCTCTCTGCCTGTCACTCTTTATGGGTTTATTGTCATACCTCGTTTATTTTTGTTGATTGTTTGCAGAAAACATCTTTGTTTGGGTACCACTTTTAAAAAAAGGCATGAACGATTTAACTGATAGCTTTACTATTGGCTAATAGACTATTTACTAAAACATAGTTATCAGTTATATTGCCAGGTTGTGAAAATCCCTAATAGACCAAAATCAATTAATTTATTACAGGTGCATAGGTTGCATTTCTATTGCCTCTCAACTGCCCTCAACACGTTAGCTCATAGCTAACAGGACAAACTAGGGCAAATGTGCCGACAGACTCTAACAGTGTTTACCTGAGCGGGAACCGCCCCGGAGGTTGGGCGCTACACTTCTGTGGTGATGCTGTAGGTCAGGACCATTGACCAAAGGGTTGGGCGGCATTACCAGCTGTAACAGCCGTGTCAGAGCAACTATAACTGATCTATAAAGCATTAAAAATGATTAAACAATAAAAAACCTTTCATACCATTATTGGTCAATTTCAACCTATAACCACATTGTAAGGGTGCCATAGAAAGTGGCAACCTTGTGAATGATACAATGGAAAATGAATACAGGATAAATCGGTTTTACACATTTAAAAAAAAAAATCTCCCCATTGTTTGCAATATCTTTGTAAATCTAAGTGATTCAAAACAGATTCAATAAATCTGATAAATCCATGTTACTATTATATGAGTCTGATCTTTTTCTGTTATTTCAAAAATACATTGTAAAAGTGTTTTACGGTAATTATACCCTCAGTTGTGCCGTATGTGTCCATCTTACACCCTGATCACCCAGACCAGTGAAAGTAGATTCTGGTTCATTAATATTTCAGTGCAGTGTAATGAAATCCAGGTGACCAGGTGGCTGTGGTACACATACGCATGAGATGGCCACTGTGAACATGAACGCACCTGTAAGTACCTTCTTTTATCAACCACGTAAGTGTGTAAAGATGGGAAAGACATTAGGGGAACTAAGACTGCTGTGTTTGATTTGATCAGTTTTGACCAATTTCCATGTTTCTCCAGTTGTGTGAGGGAGGAGAAACAGTGAGAGTGGGAGTAGTTCTGACTGCACTCCAGGGTAAAGCAAAGACAAAAAATGTAAAGTCTGTAAATTTGCTCTGCTGTCGTTGGAAATTTTTGTTTAAATGTTAGTTTTTTTGTGTTTGGGTAAAGACGATGTAGTTATCGGTGAGGAAGGACGTGGTTTGGACTACAAATCGGGAAAGGACAAGGTAAAACATTTGGATTTTCTTCAATCAACATTCAGCAATTTGCTTTCTGAAACCTCCGTGATGTTGTCTCACTGTTGTAATGTGTTTTTCAATCAGGAAGCAAAATCCTTCTCCTTTGACCAAGTTGTGACTGTTGACAACATACAGGTACGAGCTTCTGACCTCTGATTTAAATCAAAGTGACTGTGTTAGAGCTGTACTCCGCTAAGCCTCTTTATAACCAAACTTTTTGGAATGTCTGGAAACTAAAAGTCTGAATATAATTCTGCAGAGTTTCCACCCTGAGTTCCTGCAGCCTCTCACTGAGGCCGTATCAGGTGGTTTCAATGGAGCGCTGCTGATATGTGGAGCCTCCACAGAGAAGATTAGCGCTCTGATTGACCAAACTATCATCAAACAGGTGAAGCTTCAAACAAAACTACTCTCAATAATGGCAGATTTTATCCATCACTATTCATGTTACCCGTGACTCTGTCACAGGTCTTGGCAGATCTGTTTAGTCGTATGTTGTCACAAGGGAAAGAGGAGTTGTTCATCTCTGTGTCGTTCGTTCAGGTTTGTCCTTCTATTTAGTAGCATCGCCATAAATCATATTAGACACAATATGGTGCAGGATAACTTCTGATGTTTATCAATGTCAGTTTTACCCAGATGGCAATGCTGTGGATCTCCTGAGCCCCAATATACAGGCTCTAAAACTTGTGGTACACCCCGTCCTTGGAAGGTGAGTGCAGCTGAAGACCGTCGATTTATCAAAACACAACAAACACATACGTACACACCACTTGTACATTTACCATAGTATGAAGTGTAAACCTATTGTCTATTTTCTCAGTCTTGTAGGAGGTTTATGTGAGGTGTGTGTGTGCTCAGCAGAAGAAGCCTATACTCTGTATGAAACATGCAGGGAGACCCTGAAGGCCGATGCAGGCTCCATTTCTAGCAGGTAAAGCGCGGTCCAAACCGACTCTGGCCATGTAATCCATTAACTGAATTACTTTGAATGGATTAATTACTGTGGGCGGTCTCAATAGAACTAAGTGTCTTACTGTCGCATTAGTGATTGGATTGTCACGGAGCAAATTTGTCTCTTGTGTTTTCTCATTAGGACGTTGTCATTCAAGTTCGAGTCCTGAGCTTTATGAATGAATTGACTTGTTATTGTCACTACATGCTCACCGTGGTGCGTGTGCTTCCCTCAGATGTAGTTCCCTGTTCTCAGTGGCTGTTGAGTGGAAACTTCATCCAGAGGAGGGGGAGTCGGAGGTATGCCGCAGCAGACTGCAGCTGTTCAGACTGGCAGGAGGAGCCAGCAGGACTGACCTTAGAGGGTTCGTCATGCACTCAATTACAGTCCAGCTATCTGTTACATGGGCCAGAGGAACTGAAAATGATATGCTGATGTTCAGCTAAATGTTTAACACTATTCTGACCGATTGGAGGTTTTCCCTGTGAATTAAAGAGGTACAAGAAAGGGGCAAAGGATCTTATGCTGGAGGAGGAAATGCTTTTAGAAGCATTGGTTACAACCTATTAACCCTTTTTTTTCCAGTATGCCCGTCCTGGTGATGTGCATGATGGCTCACTGTCACACCAGCTTACTGTGACACATGATTAGAACAAAGCCAACGTTAATTTACGACAAGTCAAAATCTCTACAGTGAAGGATAAATATGAATCAAGTCAAATCAACAATGAAGACATTTGCTTCCCATGTAAACATTGTTATTATCAAAATCATGCAAGATCTTCTGCCATGGAAAGACGTTATTTCAGCCAGATTTCATATTCACTGAATTACATTCATGTCTACTTTACTAGTCAATTAAATAAGTCTTGCAGCTTGATGGGTGATGATGATGATGATGATGATGGTGGTGGTGGTGAAAAAAGCTCAAGTAACACCTCAGAAAACTAAAAGGTGTGAGGTTGCACTGTGCACATTTAGCAAATGTTCCTGTTTGTATAAAACAGTATATTGATTTATTGTACACTACCAGCATGAAACAGCATACTAACAAGTTTAGTATACACTGTATATAATTAGTATGTGATGTCAGGAAAAGGTAATAGTTTAATACTGATGTGGAAAACTTCTGGTCAATCTTGATGAATGATAGAACACACTTCATGAGCCTCAGCTGTCCTTACTTGAACATAAGTTTATTACAACGCAAACCTGATTAAGATCTTGGCACAGCATGTATAGCTGGACACAGTCAAACAAAACTTAAAGTAGCATTACGTTTGCTTAGATTTATAAAGCATGCCCTGCATCTCACATAATCACATACAATCACACCACCAGGGAGGAGGCTAAACAATGTGTATGAAGACTATTCATCATGGGAATCTGGAACATCTCCAAGGTCTTCATCTTCATCTCAACACCCAGAGCCTCCTCACATAAAGCATACCAGGTGTAAAGAACTCTGAGGCCTCGTAAAATACAGAACCATGACAACACGTCGAATCATTTTCTCCCACAAACACTTTCCAGAGTCAGCCCACTGGTGAGGGTTGTGGACCAAGCCCAATGTGAAGCCACAACAAGTGACAAGATCCTCCCTTTCCTCCTAAACGATGCCGTAACAGGAAACAGCAGGACGGCCCTCATCTACTGTATCAACCCTCAAGGTAAGTGGTCCTCTGAGCCCGGCCTCACCAATTTACCCAGAATCCTTTGAGCGCAGAAATAACTTTTCTTTATCCATCAGGTCTTCTAGATGACGAGACCCCCTCCGCTTTAGCTTTGGCCCAGAAAGCGAGAAGTTTGGTGACCAAGGCCACTGTTTATCGCTGGTGTCCAAGAGCAGCCGAGCAAAAGATCAGAGGTAACATCGTGGACCAAAGAAACGTGATGATGTCGCAGGGGGAAAGTGAAGTTCACAACACCCTCAGGCTAGCAGAGCTGACCCAAAACCTGCAGGTTATTCATTTAATGAACCTATAAAGAAATACTGCTTTCTCAGCGTAATCTGTAGAGACTAAATGAGATCAAAGCTGAAATACATTCTGTCATCTTTCAAACAGATTGTGAAAAATCAGTCTTGGAAGAAGAGGAGAGAAGAGTCAAAGAAGATAAAAGGCAAAACACAGGTTCCTAAAGTCTTGAACATTTCCACAAAATTTAACAAAATGACAACAGATTGTGTGTGATCCCAACATTATGAAACGAGTACCATGTTGTGCATTGTTTCGACAGAGTTGTCGGACTCCAGATAACAATTTGCAGAGCAGTGATCACAGAGAGGGTACAGACACAATGAAATACTTGCAAGCCCAACTGAAACAGGAAATGGAAGAACATATCAGAGGTAATTTGCTGTGGTATGAAATATGTTTATATATATATATATATATATATATATATATATATATATATATATATATATATATAGGGACAATATGATATTGAGTGTGTTTCTCATATCCACAGAGGGTAAAGGGGATGTAGAGAAAGTGCAGGAGAGAGTAGGAAGAATCCAGCAGCTGAGGGATGCTCTCAGAGAGGAGACACTCAAGAGTGGAGCTGCTGCAGAGAAATCTGACCTCTGCCAACAAGTAATGCTCTCTATCAATTAAATATGATATTGTTTGCCTGAATATGTGATTCAGGATAATGTGTTTACAAGGCTTTGTGGATACCCCATTAAACATATTAACAAGATTTATGTGTGTGACAGTGGGTTGTGCCCACACTCAAGACATTTATTTTGCCAATTTAAGTCTCAGTTGGAATACAGCAAAGCACAGGAACAGAGGAGGCAACTTAAGGAGGACCACTGGAGATTAATTCAGGAGGAGGTGCAGAAGATGGAGAGAGACTTGGCACAGGAAGAGCTACCGGTGAGATAATGAGATACGCTGTTTAACATTATTCAGTTTGTGATCTATCTCAGCTGAGGATGCTGAGTCAGTTTGAATTAATTCAAGGCTGGATTTATGGTGGGCAGTGGAAACTACTGCATGTGCAACTTGATTCTGTTATTCCCTTGCATTTGTTTTATTTTTATGGGTTCATCCATTCCTCTGCTAGACAGAAGGCCCCCAGAGAGACCTGCTGGTGCTGACCACAGAGAGGCGGGTCCTGGTGCTGCAGATAGAGGCCCTGCGTGCTGAGACCCAGCAGGCTGAGAGAGACCTGCAGGATCAATATCGTCACCACCAAACAGAGCTGCATTGTCTGAGAGACGAGAGCCTGCAGGTTAGAGTTTGTCAGTGAGAGAACACTGATTCACTTTTTCCATTCAATTCATTTTTTACTAGTTTTATAGTCTCCTTCACCAATAGGTGTATAGATAATTCATTGTCTGTGTTACTGCAGGTGTTCAGAGTGTTTCGTCAGGTAAGTGAGGAGCAGAGGAGGATGTCAGAGGGCAGATACAGAAGTGTGTTGCTGGAAGCTGTGCAGGATGCCGTCTACCTCTCTGCCCAGAACCAGGAGCTGCAGGCGGACAACAAACAACTCCGTAAAGGTCAGCGTATGTTCCTTAACCTCTGGCTGTTATGTTGGAGATAGAACTTCCCCTAACCTCTAAAAAGGTAAAATGTTGCAGATACGATTTTCTCTTTTACATTCGTTTTTCTTTTACAGCATTGGGAGAGTTAAGGGATACTCTAGCTGTGCGAGGTGATCCTACGGCTGAACTGTTATCCCAACAACATTGAATGTATGACTGAAAGACGTTTCTCGATCAGTGTGCTTAATGCAAATCATTAGAAATAAAACTGGTTTTGACAGTTTATTAGTTATCATGAACACACTTTGACATTGTTCTTGAAATACACAAAAAACAAAAGTACACTAGCAGCACTCTTCAGAAATTCTTAACTGAAGATATAATAAAATTGTGAATTAAATTTAAAAAAAAGTTAATTGTCAAAGTAGTTTTCAGCTGACAAATGTTCACACATGATATGGTCTGTTGTTACACATGGAAATATGCGTTGGATTCTGGATTTCAGAAGGCAGATAGATATAAGGCAGAAAACAAATGTACAGACTGTAATGAGTTCACTGGGCCTTGTGGTTCAGTTATTAACTATCTGTAGTACATGAAAGCTGCCAGTCCAATCATTGAAACGGGTAGGAGGAAAAAATGTGTGAGCTGTAGCCCCAAGATGGCCCAAGACAACAGAGCGTTCACCAGCATGGAGCAGGAAATGACAAACAGTCTGGTGATCCCGCTGCCGTGCTTGAGCACCACAGACATCAGAAGTCCGTTAGCTGCCTGCCCTGCTATGATGACCCAAACCACCCCAGAGTATCCCTCCAGAAAGCTCTTTTCACCTGCTGCAAAGGAGAAGGAGGAGAGCCCATTGATAGCCACACCAAACACATAGAGGTAGAGATTCTGCAAGCTGAGGGGCAGCTTCTGGCTCTTCAGCACCCTCTCTGTGTAAACTGCTGCAAGCCCTGAAACGCAGCAGTACACCAGCACAAGGAAAAGCCCCCAAGCTGTGATATGAAGCCTGAGACCTTCCTCAGCGTCGGCCCTCTCGGGGTCCCCTAGATCCAGGCTGCTGTAGCTGTGACACACCCCTGCACCCACGAGGAGCCCCACAGCCAGCCACTGAGAAGGCCGGAGCCTCTTGCCCAGGCAGAGGGAGTACAACAGGGCGGTGGAGGCAATTTTCAGGTTAGAGAGGACTTGGTATGAGCTTGGGTCCATGTAGGCCTGCATGAGAACCACCAGGTTGTTGTTTAGGGCGTAGAGCATCGCAGGGACTGCATAGGGGGCCACACGGACTAGAGGTGGAACAGCATGTAAGGCGGATGTACCCCCGGTTGAAACGAGAGTCGCCAGAGAAATCAGAAGTTTGGATAACTCAATCATTACCACACATGACGAGGGGTTGAAAGGGACTTGACCGTCTACCTTGGTGAGAGAAATGAGCGGTGCATGAGAGCCATAGATGAGGACCATCAGCCCAAAGAGGACACCCCACAGAGTCCTTTTCACCCACCGTCTCCTAATCCTTGCTGGGGAACCGGGTCCCACATTCTGGATCACAATCATCCTCAATGAAAATAAACAATTTCTCCCATTATTTTTTGTATTAAATATCTACTTTAAAATACTTGTGCATTATTCTCTTAACATTAAAACCTCAAAAGTCTTCCATTCTGTGTAAACATCACACAGACACAAGCGGAAATGAAGCAGCAGTATTTAACTGAAGCCAGAACAAAAATAATAATCAGCAAATAAAAAACATCAGGCTTTTACTTTGAAATTCCAGCTGCATCATTATATCCATAGTCCAGTCAAGGCGGAAATCTTGAAGGCTGATCGTCACAAGCCACCGACAAAGACAGCTGCTGCAACACTATTTCTCTCTCTTGTGCCCTTTATGTCAATGACAAGAATATCAGTCAGCCCGGATTATTTTGGTCCTTTTCTAATGCTGTTCATATATTCTTTCACGGTCCATTCAATGTTGGGCACTTGATAGTTCTGTGCGGAGTAAATGCCAGTGATCGTTCCCAGCAGCACTCCCAGGAAGGCAGAGGAGCGTAGCTTGGCCACCACATAGCCGGCCAGAAAGCCCTTCAGAAACGGAGATCCCAACACCGAGCTTCCCTTCAACATTAAGAGAATGACAGAGGCATTTTAAGCACAGTCCCAGCGCAGAAACAGGACAAACAGATGGGTGAATAAACATTGGACATATTTACCAGTTAGATATCACAATCAAAACATCCTGTTGTCAACAATGGAACAACGCAAAAATAATCATAGGGACAAATAAACTCCATCACCTTCAGTGTGGGGAAATGCATTTTCATTTCAAAAATACAAAAAGGTAAATAAAGGGCAAATATTGCTTGTGCTTATTTACATTTGGTAAAGGTTGGTAGACGAGGGCAAACCCCTTTTCACAACAGCTGAAAACTATTTAAACTTCATTCACCACTGGCGTGGTAATAATCAGGGGCACCTTGAACAACTTACCTGAGGAATTCCTACAGACACATCGCTCTCTACTCGTCTCTGGATCTCCTCCAACTGATTCTTGAGTCGTGTCAGGTCTTTTAACTGTTTCAGAGGATCCTATAATAAAAGCAATAACTCACATTTGAATTAGGAAACAGCGCATCAAATTCCAACGTTAATGTAACTGAGGATAGCTAGCGTCACTGTGCATCATAGCCTAAAGTTACTGACACAATCTACCGCGAGGAGCTTCTGTAAGACAACGGCACATTCTCTCGAAGTTTGCTGGTTAGCTAATTGCAACACAACTTAACCGGCTCAATGATCGATTAAGTTTAATTAGAAGCGATCATCGCCGGGGTAACTTTATTTTTTTTAAGCCAATTGCTGCTGAGAGGACCCGTTTTTCGTCCTCTTCTATCAGTTACTGTCATCTGACGAAACATGAAGTTAAAACATTTAAAAAACAGAACACAGCAACTCACTACTCACCTTGTCACCCGCCATTTTTGCTCAGCAGGATGATCGGTGTTCGACTCTTAAGCCTGGGACACTTATTTTTGCTGAAGCTCGATTAAGTTGGCCTGGGGGTATTGTGTCAGTGTGCCCGCAGTTTTGTTTTATTGGATAAAATAAGATAAATGTATTTATCCCTCCTCTGTGACTTGTTGCCTTTATTTTGCAGTTTAAAATATCCGTTTAATTTTCCACACTGACACTAATCATTTTAGTGGCATACCATAATATACCCTGGATTAGTGGGTTGTACCCGGTACCAACATGTTGAAGTAACTTCATGTAAGCTGTTTTTGGATAAAAGTGTCAGCTAATGTAATATAAAACAGGTGAGGGGGGGGAATAAATAGCATCAATAACGCCTCTGGATGCACGCGATGCGTTATTTTCACGTGTCAAATACGTCTTCCGTGATTGGCCCGTACTTATTTATTCCGGCATTTGATTGGTTGAAGATCATGGCAACAAACCGCCATGTTTTTACAAGTCGACGAGAATGGAGGCTACTTTACAGACATTTATGCATCGCAACTCGTGATTTAATATGAAGTATAGGCGAATTCCAGCATTACTTACCGTCGGCACAATGCCTGACTTTGTCGGCGACTTCTAACGGTTGTTCAGAGCAGTTTGTATAGCTTCGGGTCATCGTAGGTAAGGCTTCAATAAGAAGGCATTTCATTGGATAACTCACGGACTGTGCAGGCAGTATAAGCACACGCTATTAAACCTACTTTTGAAGCAGGGAAGGACCAGTGAATTTAACATGTTTGTCTCCCAAGAGCCCTATGCATGACAAGTTTCCATGATATTTAAGTTTAACTCAGACACTTTTGTGTTATATTCTCTCTGCATGAAGTTACAGCCCGTAGTCAAATTGCCCTTCTTTCTGTGGCTTTTATTAGACCATGTGTCTCTGTTAGCCTCTTATCGGCTGAAATATAGCTACCCACTGAGCTATGATCAACTTCAGAAATCCAGTTCTGTCATTAATGTTTATAATTAATGCTGCTCAATTATGTGCCTGCTGTATGGTCTACAAATTAAGGGGTTAAACGCATATTATGCAAAAGCAATATATATTTAATAAACCCATCTTTTGCTAAAATTGATGCAGTCTGATACAACATCCCTGCAATAAACTACTTTCGCGAAGGCTCAAACATAAACAACCAACTAATCTCATACTATTTTTCAAGTTTGCCCGAGATCTTTGGAGATCATGGAGAAAGTGGAGGTGTTTGAGGTTGTGAAAGTGACTGAGGAGGTGGAGAGCTACTACAGTCAAATGGAGGTCCCTATTCCAAAAAAGAGGAAGAGCAAAGCTCAAGAAGACAGTGTTGAGAAACCTAAGAAGCCTAGGTAATGTACATAGTCCAAAGGACTGTCACACACAGCTGCTACAATGTCATGACGCAAATTATGGCCTTTTCTTAGAAAGGGATCGGGTCTCTAAAGATAAAATGTCTCAGCCACTGTCACGTACTGATTGAAGATGTGGAATGTCTCTGTCTGTATTTCTGTCTTAGGTCTGCCTACCTGCTATACTACTTTGATGTTCATCAGATTATGCAAAAGGAAATCCCGAATCTACCACAGTCAGAGATCAACAAGAGAATCAGCGAGAGCTGGAAAAGGCTCAGCGTAGCTGAGAAAGGCTACTATCTGGAGAAGGCCAAGTCCGAGAAAGAGGGCACAGACACTGTAAGCTGCAAACTTGTTTTACATAAACAACCCAGTGCATGTGAGCAACCATGGAGCCTTTTAATAACACCTCCTCATGTTAATAACATCAGAATAAACCTGCCTGTTGCCTGTTAAAAGGTTTGTTTTGATATCTTTCAATGGTCAGAAACTCTTTACTGTTTTTTTTGCAGTAAAATGATGTTTCCTAGTTTCCAAGAGATACTCAATCAAGGTGATGCCAAGTAAAACGCAACACATTTTAAACAATTTAATGATCGTTAATCACCTAAATGATCAAAAAGTGCAAAACAATTTGCTCGAGGATAAACTGAACATACGATGATAGACAAGTCATTCTGATACCTGCAGGGATAATAATGAATATTCTGTTGCATCAGTACAACCTGCAGCTGTAAATTCATGATAGTGACAAGCCAAGCCAATCTTTATGAAAATGTTTTCCAACAATGGAGTGCTTGATTTTGTATTGGCTCTTGAGGATATCAGAGTCCTTCTTTATGATTACGCGCTGCACAGCACTCATGTAGTCAATTGGCTTGATTTCATTCGTAATGAATACATTTGGCTCATGAAACTGAAGATGAAGTCAGGAAGAAGTGACCCATTAACATCAAGAACCACAGCGCAGATAAACTGTTGTCTCAACAGTGGCCTAACTCACTGGTGTCTAGTATAATGTCAATGTGATGGATCTATGTAAAGCTAAGAACAATATTCTCGATTGTGCTTCTTCCTCAGTCGTCTCTCAGCCCCTCCAAAGACCTGCCAGGCTTCCGCAAAATCCTCCCCAGAGCCAGTTACTTTCTCTTGTCCAAAGGCTCCTCAAATCAGCAGCTGGGAGGCTCACAGTCAGAGGTGAGCTTGGAGACTCTGGACTCTCCAGTGGAGGGAGGCCTGCCTTCCGTCTCTCTCCCCCAAGAGCCCCAGTTCACACCTCTTGAGTTGGACAGCGAGGCGGAGCTTTCTGAGCAGCCCATTGATGTCGACGACATAGCAGAGGAAACAGAAGTGGCGTCTAATCCCACAGACCCTCAAGGCATCCCTCGCTGCTCATCCTCCTCTGTCTCATGCAAAGCCCCGTCCTCTCCAGACGCCCACGTCTCACAGGGCTCTGGTGGCCTTACAGCAAATGGGGTCCCTCTGAAAGGAAAGGAGACCAGAGTTACTGGTAGTGGTTATGGTGGGGCGATGGTGCAGCAGATACAGGGGGAAACGACACATGTGGTTTCCATCGTACCCACACAGGTGAGACCCAAATGTCTTTCTACCACTTAGCAGAATGAGCTCAATTTATTCAAGAATTATTGACCATTTTAATCTCATAAAGCTGTTTTAACTAATGCAGTGGAGTGATTTGTCCATCCCTTCAGAACCTGCTGGGGCCCAAGTCTTTGCCAGGTGTCAGCTCTGTGGGCCCAGTGATGATGGTCTCTGTAGGAGCCAGCACAGAACAAAGTGCCAAACCTTCCTATAAAATGGTAAGTACCTACATTATTCATCCACTTTATGAATGTCAGAACTGAAATTGGCAAGCATAGAGTCTACACACAGAAACGAACCTCCATGATTTGCTCTTTTTTTGCAGTCTGTTAAGACATACACCCGAAGAGGTCGAGGGAGGTGTCTAAACCCTGGATGTTTGTTTGTGTATGTCACCCGCCACAAGCCACCAAAGTGTCCTGAATGTGGGAGCCACTTGGGTGGAAAATGGATACCTGCTGTAAGTATCAAACAACATCTGCACCGACAGTTTGGGATGCTCAAACTTATACGAACATCTAAGAGTTGCACAAAGATTCAGCCTGCAGCTTTTACCTGCGGCTCAAGTCCGTTAACTTTGTCTGCATGTTTATGTTAGGCGAAGAAGACTCAAGAGAAAGAACCTGCGCCCAAGCAATTGCCCCAGAAAGCTGAAACCAAGACTAATGAAAGCTGCCAAGCCACACCTCCCCTGGCAGATGTCCGTGAAACAAACGCTGCTGGGAGCAAAAAAATAGGGCAAGTTCAACAGCGCTCCAGAAAGCAGCGTGCAGTTCCAGCTGCTAAGCCACCAGAGGGCAGCAGCACCAAGGAGCAGGAAAAAACAAAGTAAGCGCCCATGACATTTTAATGCCAGTTTTTTTTAATCGTGTTCTGTTTGCCACATGGGTCCCGACAGCATGTTGACCATGTGGACTGTGACAGTTGTGTGAAAACTGCTGTATTTGCAGATTCGTGTAAATATTTACATTACTTGCTATACGTGTCATGAATAGTTTTTAATTGTTTTTTTAAAATGCTGAGCTGTATAAAAGTGTGGGAAGCCTTCAGTTAACCCGAAAATATGGATGGAATACATTTATAACGAGACCTGTTTGTGTTGTTATTGCAGCTGTTTTTTTTACTCCGTTTTTATTGAGAGTATTTGAAAAAAGCATTTTGTTTTTGCACCATAGGTCTTTCTCAAAATTAGTCTTTCATATATTGTTGCAAATATACAAGCACAGCTGATATGACTGAAATCTGCTTTGTTGCAGCATTAAAGAACATAGAAATCCTTCATAATTACAATAAAGTCTTCTAATCGGCGGTTTAGACTGAAGCCATTATTCTGTGATAGTTTTCTTACTTGTAGCCAAAAGTATTTTAAACAAATATTTCTGTCTTACTAAAGTCTATTGCAGCTGTTTTGATGATTGTGTGCATCTCACTCAGCGTCGGTAATACACGAGGGCAAAGGGCAAAACTGCCCCTAAGAAATATAATTTTGCCCCTAGTATCACTAGGAGAGGGGCAAAAAATGCCCCCATAATTTCCTCGAATAATAATGATAATTTAATGAACTTGTCAAAAACATCGTAGCCTATATGACCCGGTCCAGTTGCCATAGAATGTTTTAGATGTTCGCCTTGACTGATGTTGCGTGAAGAACCGAACGTTCTAAACAAATAAATAAATGTGCGCTTCTTAATCAGACCTGTGACTGCGAGACTGCGGTCAACTCAGCAGACACTTAAATGTTAGTGCACCTATATGCTGAAATTCACGGTAAACTCATTCAAACGGCACAGATCGGGAGCGAGCGAAGGACTTTGCAAAGTTAGCGGAAAGATTAACGTGAGGCAACATCCGGTTTCTTCAGACGAATATCCGGTTTTCAGAATAAGATGCAAACAAAGTATACATATTGCATAATGGAAATTAGATTAAATGAATTATATTCACATTAAGTATAAAACATGCTACCTGCATCTCGTGAGTTAAAGGGAAAATACACCTAAATTGTGCGTAAAGTGTCTTCATTCTTTGATTTGAGGGTTGCTGGAAATTAATTATACCTGACTGACAGTCAGGTATAAAAAATATTGCTATATGCTATAAAAATATTTTTCTCAATAATTCCATACAATGACTGATGTATATGTAATCAAGGCATCGTTGACTTAATAATTGTTAATAGTTGTTTAACCAGTAACATATACACAATAGGGGGTCCGCGAAATTTTTGGTTGATTAGACAATTATTATTATTTTTGTTTTTTTCCAAACATGAATCTGTCCATTATTTTAATAGTTCAGTACTGTATGCAAGATAACAGGTATGTTTATGCATGGCAGTGGCACTAATAGGCCATCACTCATTTTCGTTTCCACATTTATGTTTAAAATGAAAACATCACTTTAAATAGCTTGTATGCATGATTATCATGCAATTGACAAACAATGTTGATATTGGCATTGGTATCAGCTGACAAGGTATGTTTCTAAATGGCAGTGGCACGGCCACCCTACTCACTGTACATTGCACATGTTTAAAATAAAAACATGAATATATGAACCTGTGTATTATTTGAATAGCTTAGTATTGAATGCACAATAAAGAGGTATGTTTATATATGGCACTAGGCCCAGTTTAATATAAAACACAATTTTATACAATATATATAGTCGGGGGTCCCCGCTCCATCTCTATCAGTTTGGGGGTCCTTGGCCTGAAAAATGTTGAAGACCCCTGCTGTAGACTAATAGTCCTAATAGTCTTATTATTGCCATTTGATGACAATTGCTGACATACTGTAAGCCTAAATAAGTATATTTATTATTTTGAACAAAGGTTAAATGTTATTTTACAAGTTTCAAAAAGTGCCCCCAATTCTTTTTAAATGCTCCTGGATTTAAGTCAGTGGGGGCAAAAATTGCCCCCTAAAAAATATGTAAATTTCCTACCCTGATCTCACTTGATGTACTTTCCTGCTGTCATTGAGTAGACGGATGAAAGTCTGTCTTCAGAGCACGACGGTCCACGGTCAAGACCGAAGCAATGCTACACTTCAAAAGAGGCCCGTGAGACCCATCCTTCCTGCCTACTACAACACAGGTACGTTAAAACATACAGCACACAGGCAACATCGTTCTCAGTGTTGAATTCAGCTGTTATCATGTGGATTTACATATTGGCTGTTTGTGTTTCCAGGCCGTGCTATGTTCCAGATCATAACTGTCCCACCTGATAAAGTAAAGTTTCAGAGCGCAAGCGACAATAATTCATCCACTGGTACTGTGCATCATTTGATTTTATTTGTATTATACTTGATTCAATGTAATCTTTCAGTTTGTAGTTTGGATACGGTTTTATTGTATGTTCAGTCAGTGCTTGTTATTGGCATAATGTACTGTATTATACAGAGAGGAAGTGATATAGGTGCCTGCACTTTCTGAGGTCACAGCTCTTAACTGATGTGGTCGTTGTCTAACCACAGTGCCGAGAGAGAGTTTGTCAGGTCTCAAACCCAGCACTTTAAAGCAGCTCGGCCAGACGGTCCCGACAAAGCAGGTTAGCGCGCACACACACACACACACACACACACACACACACACACACACACACACACACACACAAATACAGACAGCAAAGATTCAGATTTGGTCCAATATTGTCTTTTTCTGTCTGTCTTTCGTAGGACTCTTCGGTCCCCGCAGGTGGAAGCCAGCCCATGTCTTCATTGGTTGATAAGGGAGTGAATATCCTGTCATTCGTGCCTTTCAAACAACACACCGTTTCCAGCTTTGTCAGTATACTACTATTCTCGTTACACTAAATGTTCCTTTCTAATACATTTTTGTTTCTGGATATCCCCTCTTATCTTGATTTTCGGGTAATTCTTCCTCTTCTTTGTTCTTTTAGGATTTGGGACTGTCGACAGCTCGAGGAAGGGGTCGATGTAAGAACCCGTCCTGTGACTATATGTACAAGAACAGACACAAACCTGCAGTGTGCCCTAAATGTGGCTGTGAGCTGACTCAGAGGAACGCCAAGGGAACAAAGGTGAAAGCTGACTTCCTTCAGATCGTCCAGAAGTGTAGGATTAGTTTTCAGCCGTATCTCTTGCCCTTGATGCTCTTTATGGGTCTCAGAACAACCTTGGATCCCTGAGCACCTCCTAGCATCAATACATCTCCACTTAAGGGTGATGACAACATGCCTTTCATGTTAAGTCATTGATCTTTGCTGTAGTAGCAGGACACATAGACGTGCTGTACATCATCTAAAAGCTGGGAACCTGAAGATTCATTTGAGATGCATCCCAGCAGTGTGTCAAGTTGTTCTAGTCATAAATTATCAATAAAATTGAATTAAAATAAATTGTGAAGTGTAAAAGGGCATAGAACATTATGATAGAGCCATATGATGGCCATTGCTCACTATGTCTCATAAGATGTTGCAGCAATTTATGGGTGGATACCATTTGTTACACAGATTTGGTGCTACATTTAACAATTCTTTACCACTTGAGAATTCATTTAAGATGATGAAAAAATCCCCCCAAAACACCAGATGAATTCACCAAGACCTTGAGGAACACCATAGAAACATCCATGCTGTAACTTGGTCTCCAAAAGGTTTGACAGTTGGAGATTCCTGCAGGAATTGCAGTTTTCACCAACTAGACAGGAGCAGTTCTGTTCTGGTAACTGCTCAGAAACGCCCTTATTGTCAATATACTGAGGAAAGCCGTACATCTGATGAATGCCCATGGTCTGTTGTGGTTGTAAAGTTTCATGAAGCTGTGATCCGAGAGCTCACAACAGGTAATTTCACATAGTGGACCTCAAGTTTTAAAAAATGGTCTCACTATGTGAAATGGCTACGATGGGCACTAACATCTTCACACATGAATGCAATAATGTCCCCAGTATGCAGAAATATTCAAATATACCGTTTTTAGAACAGGCAAAATTACACATTTATACTGCATGTGAATAACTGCAGTCCGGGATTATCATGAAGTGGGTATGTGGTGCCATAGAATCCATTTTCATTCACATGTTTAGAGGTTAAGGGCCCCCCGTGTTAATTGCAATACCAGTTTTTACTCGTCAACATTTAGCTTAACTTTGGAGCGTTATTCAGCCCCCTTACCAGTATCTTCTCTCTAGCTTTAAGACTGAGCCCACTAAAGCCTCTTAAAGACAGTAACGTCGGCCATCCCGCGGGTGTCGGAGGGTTAATGGTGATTTCCTTTTTCCTCTTCTCAGTCTGAGACTCTGCTCGATCCGTACCAGACCCTGAGTCCTGCTCAGAAGGACATCCAGCGCCAAAATACCCTGCAGTTACTGCACCGTTCCCTGCAGATTCCTGAGAGCGAGGCTGAGCTTCAGGAAACCTTGAACCTCATCCAGGAGCTCAACAGTCTCCAGATCGTCTTGGTTCAACCATGTGGACAGGAGCACGAGGACAGCTTGGAGACGGAGACAGAGACGCTGGTAGAGTCTGGGTGGCCTCAGTTCTATGAGTCAGCAGCAACTCACTGTGGCTTGTGTAACTATCCTCTCTTCAAAGGAGGTCAGAGGTGAGAAGATGGGTCTCTGTATTCTAACCATCCTGCCTCTGACTTTTGTCGGCCCATACCAACATGTTGTGTTGACGTTCTCCCTAATGTATCCTCGTGTGTGCTTGTACATCCTAGTACCGTCGCAGGACAAGAGGACGGCTGGCTGCTGACTGAGACGCTGATCCAGACAGCCACTATTCAGCTCAAGGTGTGTCTCAACGTCCAGTGTCTGGCTCTGCACAGCTTCACCGACCTACATCCAGGTGAACAACACCACTTACAACAGCTGTTTTTCATCAAGTGTCAAGTACTGAATCCTCACCGGTTTTGCTTACTCTTGGTTCATTGTTCTCCATCATGTTCGAAGTGATTTGTTCAGAATATCTCAAATCAAATTATGGTTGTACTTCTGGGAATTATGGGCATCGCTTCTTTTTCATAATTTTCAGAAATACACCGATTGTTTCATGGTGGAAGCTTCTGCATAAACAAAAGTGTTGCTGATAAGACTTTTCATCATTTACATTCAGTATTTTGCTGATTGGCCAAAAGGGGGCACCGCAACTATGAACTAAGTGTGTGTCCAGTAAGATCTCACTAAATGGTACTTGTCCTCTTTTCCTTGCAATCGTCTTTTGTCACACATTTCCACGCTTTTGCACTCTAAGACTAATTTATTTGGAACATGTTTTCAAAATGTTGTACATATTTTTATGAGAGTGCTGATGAAAACCAGCCACATAATTGTAACTTTAAGATTAAGATGCCAAGTTATTATGATATTTAGCTGCTTAATGGCTAGTAAATATTTCAGACCCAGCTAAATGCAAACATATATGCAAAACTGTTATAATCATTATCATCATTTATCACTAGTGTTGCTCAGTATAAGACTCAGTAAGTATATATTGGCTGCAGCTTTCCATACTGTTTTCTTTCATTTGTGAGATCACAGTATAAGTTTTGCTCTTGTGTTCATGGTAGCAATGCTCAGTCGCAGTGTAGCAACACGTAACTGTGGGATGGCCGGATGTCGGCTTTCTCTGTGAATTCATTGTTGATTATTTTTGTGACAGGTTTGTTCAACATTGGGAACAGACTGCTAGTAAGCATCGACCTGTTTCTTAAGATCAGGACCTGTATCAAACAGGGCCAAGCCCCCCCCCAGGCAGCCAGGACCATACTGGACCACAACCCCAATCACCCTGGTAAACACTGGATTCAACTCTACATACATGAATTCTGCAACTGTGTTAGATTAATATCTGTCTTTGAACATATTGCCATCTTGTATCTTCTGTCCGTCAGTCCACTCTCTGAGTCCAGAGGAGACGTCTCAAATTCAAGAGCTTCTCCTGAGTGGCTACTGGGCCTTTGAGTGTCTGACAGTGCGCGATTACAACGACATGATCTGCGGCATTTGTGGTGTTGCCCCCAAACTGGAGATTGCACAGCGATACACAAGCAACGTACTGGAGCTAAAGAATGTGGAGGTGAGAGACTGACATAAGAAAATGAGTGGGAAACTAAAGCCCAAAGTAGAGTCGCGACAACGTACTTGGAGAGACGGTATCATACAGTATGTGTTCCACGTGTAAAACCTACAGAAAGTAAGCTTGTAAAGATATTGTTTTTATTCTGTCCACAGTTTACTTGGCCTGAGTTTTCAGTCTCGGATGAGGTACACGTGGACGACTTCTGGCTGACCATGGAAAGTGAGGCTATCGAGCAAGCGACTTTCCCCACGGAGATCCCCATCACACGAGTGGATGCTTCTATCATCGCTCCCTTCATTCCCCCGCTGATGAGGAGTCCCACTGTCATCAACACAGAGAAGGACAAGGTCCCGTCGCACACGGAGCCGCCCTCAGGTACAGGATTCCTCTAAACCACCGTTAATCCTGCGACTGTGAAATCTTCAGAAGCAAAAGTGATGTGTATTGATTTAGAGTCTGAAATAATGGAGATGTGGCTTCATAGAGAATGAGATGGCAAAAGAGGATTGCATTCAGATGGATGGTATGCTTTGTTTGATACCAGCATGATGATGCAAACGTCAAATCTGTTTTAGGAGATCCATCAGCTTTGGTGCGTCTCATTCATGATGGTCAGCTGAGACTCGACAAGGTCGAAGATCACAGTGAGGACGAGCTGAGAACAATGCTGGACCGCTGTGCGGCGAGCATCACCCCGGACTCCACTAAGGTGTGTGTGTGTGTGTGTGTGTGTGTGAGAGAGAGAGAAACAGAAAGAGACAATCAAATGTGTTGTCTCGCTCAAGGATAATTCAGCATGTTGGTTTGCTTGCTATAATGGTTGAAAGATGATTTCCTTATTTCTTACTCTGTGAATGTGTTCGTCTTATCTCCGCTCACCTCGGTGTACTCGTATCTGTGTGGGAGCTTACTTAAATACAAGCCTCCTTTCTGTCTCCCTCTGAGTTAGAATGAGCTGCTGGCGTCCCTGATGTCCTTGTACACAGTCGTTCACGGTGGCCTCTCCACGGCCCCACAACCCCCTGCACACCTCACCGCTGGCAAGCTGTGCAAGGTCTGCCCCCACAAGGTAAAAACAGCAGCTCAGTCATATGTGAAAAACAAATATGTGGCCCTGTTCAGGTCTGGCATTGACATGCGTCTGGGTAAGCAGAGAGGAAATTGAAACTCAAATGTCCCCTGTGTAATCTCAAGGGTCTAGTGTTACTCATCCTTTTCTCTCCCATACCTGTCTCCAGGTGGTGTGCGGCTCTAAGTACTTGGTGAGAGGGGAGACGGCTCGAGACCACGTAGACCTGCTACTGTCCTCCCGCTACTGGCCCCCAGTCTACGTCAGTGACTGTGCCCGTCAGGTGGCGCTCTGTGCTGACATGCAGTACCCAGAACAGGCAACCCAGATGTGGGGCAGGAACCAGGGCTGCTTCTCCGACCCTTTCGAAAAGCCAGAGGTGAGTGATTGAAATGAAATCCAATTATCTGTTAAGGAACTTAACTTGTGCTGGTTAAAAAATCAAGGCCCGATCAGTTTTATTTTGACGTAAAAACAGGTATATTTACATAATGAGTGAAGAGTGACTTCAAAATGGATTTTCTCAATTTATTATAATATAAAGTTTCTCTGTATTGACAAACATTAGTCTTTTTTTAAAACAAATTTAGGTTTAGAGTTAGATCTGTCAATTCAGCACAAGTAGAAGCAGGATTAAATTTTGGTTTCTGAATTTTGAGCTTGGCTGTTTTACATACAGTATAAGAAATCACAGATTAGGCCTCTAATACAGGACATGTATTTAAGCCTCTAATACAGGACATGTATTTAAGCCTCTAATACAGGACATGTATTTAAGCCTCTAATACAGGACATGTATTTATATCAGGAAGACCGTCTCATACTGTATGTAATGGCTCATACTCTGTTGCTGTCTTTAGTTTGTGTCGTGCGCTGAGCTACAAGAGCAGCTGTACAGCGCTGACCTTTCGTCGGTGGCAGAGAACCAGCAGGTCCACCCCATCACCAAATCATCTAGTTGCTGGCTGGTTCATCCTCCCGAAGCAGCTCAGGAGCCTCCTGCTCTTCCGTCAGAGCACCACTCAATGGACCTCTGCAGAGATCTGGAGCCCTACGTCCACCTGATGGCCGAGCTGGAGAAAGAGGAGGATGACGAGGGTGAAGAACGGAAAGCTGAGGATGACTCCGCAGAGAACTCGGAGGACTGTTACTCGGTCAGCCACGCGCGGCGCCAACCTGCGGTTTTCAACAACACGGCTTATTACTACATTTACAACCGTCTGGTAGATTTCCTCACCAGCAGAGACATCGTGAGCCAGCAGATCAACCAAGTGGTAAAGGCCTGCCAACCGGGGGAGGTCGTGATCAGGGATGCTCTGTACCGACTGGGAGTGGCACAGATCAACACGGAGAAAGAGGAAGATGAAGGAAGTGGAGTGGAGGGTCAGACACAAGAGGTAGGGACAGAGACGTATGAGGTGGAGCTTCCTGAATAGAAATGTTCAGGATGGACAATCAACATGCAGGCAGAGGGCTGGCCGGAATGTAAAGATGGCTGCATGCAAAGACGCAGAAGCAAGTGCTACCAGAAGGAGCCAAGAATTTGGAGGCGACACGGTGCTATCCTGAATTCAGTGTTGGAGATTACTTTCTCTTGAACTAGCCTGTACAACAGAGCAGTTAATGAGCTTCACAGTGTGTTTCTGATGTGTGGAAATATGCTGAGAAGAATAATCAGTCCTGTTTACTCTGAATATACGAACAGAAAAAGTACAGGTCACACGGTCATATTCTTAACCATCTTAAACTACGGAAACAGTGAGTGTGAGAGTTAATAAAAGTCAAGATGATGGAGACTGAATGTCAAAAATTATTCTTTCAAATGGCTAAAGGAATGTAACAATATCTTGTGTTTTTTACCACTAAGGTGTGAAGAGTTAAAAGAAGTGAAAGTGATTTTAACAGGATTTTAATGACTCTTCTAATTCAAGCCTGAATGTATTTTATTGTTTACTTAACCATGAATACAGTACGTTGTATTTATTTCCCTTTTATGTCCAGAAACATTTCTGCTCTCACCTCTCCCCTCCCACTTGACCTTTGCTTTTGAGAAGTGAGGATGAATGTGTCATAACGTGCCGATGGACCTCGTGGCCGTTTCCATCTCAATGGAGATCCATTTAAGGACGCATTCAACTGATAGTTTTGATTCCTGTCAACCGATCGACAGTCAGCCTTTGAGAATGAATTGAAGATATTTTAGTAGATCTGCCTGCATGAGTTGCTTTAGAGAGATTATTTTTTGTCACCAATGCTTTGCTTAACAATTCAAATTAATTATGGGCTAATCAGACTTCCATGAAGCATTGAAGTTGGCCCAAGTGGTTGAAAATGAGTGTTCAACAGGGGACACCTGAACACATCACAGCAGCCTCGTATATTATGTCGATAAAGAAGTTTTTTTTTTAAACGATTATTATCTTGTAAGTGAAACTGCAGATGTAACAAATGGATATGAAGAAATTAATAAATCATTAAGTTAATAGATACTATTGTGTGATATAGCATTGCTAAAGCACATAACATTAATATATATGGAGGAGTAATATTTCTGTGATTTAACAGAGATGAAGCTTCTCTGAACTGGGCTTTGACCACAAATACTATTTCATAAGTTGACCGAAGTGGTGGACTGTGGAGAGAGTCTCAACCTCATGTACTACGAACACAGTAACAGTGAGGGTTTGCATCCATGTATGTTCATCAGAACTACCTGCCAGAGTAACTATCCTCATACCAGTCATGTGGTATGAAGAGAGGCTTCAAACGTCTTCAAAGTCAAAGCCCCAAATTGTGTTAAAAGTATGAAAGAGTTCATGTATTTTCTTTTTTTATTTTAAGCGTCAATTTCCTGAATAACCCTTTTTGCAACTTCACACCGCTTCGAATTTTTATTTGTTTTGTTCCCTCACGCAGCCGTGTCAGGATTGTAGCTGCACTGGACTTCTGTATAAAGTGCTCAGGGGACTTCGACTCCACAAAGGTTCAAAAATAAATATTGTGTCTTTTTTTATTCAATAACGGCTGTTCTTTGCTGAATAATGTGTTGCAAACAAAATCAGCTTTAAGTGTGATTCAATGCTTTGGTGGTGCTTACCACCACCGTAACCAGCTTAACCGTCTATTTTCATAATGAGTACTCTGACTTTAAGTTTTTTTAAATACTCAAAGTATGGGAAGAACATACTTGATGTAAAAAAATATCAACAGGTCTGCTTAATTGAATTTATATCATTCTAATTAAAGTTAACAACCAACAAAACACAGACATTTGCTGTTTAAATCTTCACTTATTATATAGCAGTACAGCTGAGCTCATGATTTATGCTTTACATTCCTGAAAAACAAAATGTTTCAAACTATAACAAAAAGCTTTTTGAGGAGAAACGTCAACATGAAGCCCAAGAATATGTGTCTGTGCTGTTGCTAATAAGATCTTTGAAATGATGTGGACAAAATGCCACAGTTATTAGAAATAATTAATTCTGAGGCAACTAAAGGAAATGATAGAGGAGGACACTGGCAGAGCAGCAAAGGCACTGTGGAGATTATTATGCTTTACTCAAACTTTGTAATATCTCAGTTTCTTGGTGGACAACTGAACAAAGACTGTTGCTAAAAATGTAACGTAGAATGTCTGGCACCCCATAAAGTGTCTAAAAGTGGTGGGTTACTTCAAAACAAATATGATTTTAGCTGAAACTACACAACGGAGAAAAAGCATTTGTACTTTCTGTAGTCTGAGCGGTGGGATGACTACTTCCCTACAAAGATGTCAGAGTTGCAATGTTGACAGATACTGTGAGAATTGTTCCAGAGGAAATGCAAATTGGACGTTCTCCAATAAAAAAAAAGGGAAGTAAGAAGAGATAAACATAAAGGCAGCACAGTTTATATCAGCTCAGTGAGGTACAACAAAGAAAAACTCGAAATATCTGGCACCACATCATAATCTCGTCGTGTATATAAAAACTTTACATTCTGAAGTTTTAAAGGTAAAGCTTCATTCAAAGCCTCTGCAGTTTTTCAGCAATTTCATTTGCAGGTTTTGCATTGATTGTCTCATTTGCACTGTTACAAAAACCCACACAACACAGATATGACATATTGATGAACTACCATCTACTCTACAACATTCCAGCAAATATAAAGATAATTTTTGATTTACATCATGAGATATATACATTATCTGACATCTCACTGTGTATCTCTCACATAGCTTATGTTACTCTAAAGTCTTCAAACAGTTGGCAGTGTAGGCTGACTGGCTGCTACATATAGACATCGGTGAAGCTTACTAACAATCGTCTAAATCTACAGGAAGTTAAGATTAAGTTGTGCTCCGCAAAAAAAAGAAAAACAAAAGGATTTCACATTCTCATGTAACATTGTTCGTCTGATCCATAACAAATCCACAGATTTCCCCGTTCAGTTCAGTTGTATTCCCTGCTCCAAAAATCCCACTGAGCACTGCTTAATTAACTAGGTTGAAGTGGAACAATCACATGTTCCCACCAACGGACAGCTGCTGTGAGTGAGTCACAAGAAATACAGCTATGACCGCAGCACAGAGAGGGAAACAACATGGTCATTCTTTGCCTTCTCAATGGTTGATTCAGCATGTTAAAACGGGAAAAACACTCGCTCTGTTTAGATGTTTCATTAGTCTAAGGTGATCAGAGACTAAAACCTAACTCGCCTAGAGCACATAAAGCTGAGTAGTCACATAGTGTTTATGACTGTTGGGTTGCTTCCTCTGAGAAACCATTCAGGCAAAAAAAAAAAGTGAACCTGCTGACAAACGTGACAGAAATCTCGACAAAGACATCCAGTGTCGTGGGGAAGTAATATAAAATAGAAATAAACGCAGTGCACAATATATAATTAAGAACACATTCTCCTTTGGATAACAGATTATACCTGAAATACATATCAGAAGGAGCGATGTTTAGGATAAGGTACAGCTTTGGATGCTTGTGCAGTTTGTTGGCATGTTTCCTCTTCCTCCTAGACGTGGTAATTACTAGTCATGGTCTGCAAAGAAGCAAGTCACATGCTTGCTGCAGCTGCTCGTCTATCTGGCGAGCAGGCACAGCAGGCAAAAAATTGCCGTGAAGGCGACTCTCTGCGACTGTCCGGCGGCTAGAACAGACCGTAGGACTACAGCTGATCCCAATGTCCTGATGCTTGTTGATGATTCATTTACTGATTGATTGGCAGCTAGGGCTTTCAGCAAAACTGGTAGTTATTGGTCTTCATCAGAGGCTGCTCCTCCTCCTGGTGGTCACAAGACTGGTCACAGGGGCCGTCGCAGCACTTGGGCTCGTCACTCACCTCACCCTCTGTGACCTGCTGCTGCAAATTCTGGTAGATTAGCTGTGGGGAGGCAGCATTAGGAGGATGAGACTAGATCCAATAAAGCAAAATATCAGCTTTATCTGAATATTATGGTGTGATAAGGGAACAAATTATTGCATTCAACAATATATATGTTTTAAATTTGTGCGTATCTCCCGTGGGAACATCACTAAATAAGATGATACCACAAAAAAAAAAAAAATGTAATTGGTTTTACAGCTCGGCTAAATCTGTTGTTTCTGAGGGAAGATTTATTTTTCCTGGCGACATTTCTGCCGTATAGCGTCACATATTTTGTCACATGCATAGTTTTGGTAAAAGCTGAACTCTGCGTCACACTAACTCACCTGTTCCTGCTCGGGTTGCTCCCCGAGTAGTCTTTGTATCATCTGACTGATCTTGCTAAACGTCGGACGCTCTGTGGGCTCCAGATTCCAGCACATCTTCATGATCGTGTAGCTGAAACAAAAGTGAACCATACTTACAAATCAGATTTCAGAGGAGTTCCCTGGACAAAAGAAACATTGATGGAAACACATTTCAAACGGTGCACTGTTCAAATCAAGAAACTATAAAACACCAAATTAGACAAAAACAATGAGAGGTTTATGGAGGTGGTGACGCAGTTTGATAAGAGACTCGTTCATAAGAACCCCTCCAGTCTCATTTTGCTGCCATGAAATAGCAGTTACATGGCGTCCTAGCCTTGAGATCATGTGGCTAACAGGCAGAACTGAAGCCTGACACACAGCAGAACAACGGATGATTAAGCCCTGACTCAGATTCAGTCTCCTCTGTTTCCACAATTATTCCGGGTGGTGTGACAGCCACGCTAAATCAGCACATATAGATGTTAGGGCCCTCTGAGATACTGGGAAAAACACTCATTTTTGCTTGTTAAGTTTGGACTTTAGGCATGTTAAGTTTTGGGGTTATGAGATAACCCGAAGTAAATCAATTACAATCAGGAATAATGAAAGTACTTCATGAGGTTACCTCATGTGTCACTTATTTCAGATGTTAGAGCAGAAGACTAAGGGATGTTTGTTCTGTCGAGATCAACATTTGAGAAGAACGCTACTTGAACTGCTCAATATCGAAGTCAACTTCGGATCAACTGCTTAATATAAATCAGTCATAGTTAAAGCTGATTTCAACTTAAATGTTAATAGTTGCCCTACGTGTTGTCAGAATCTGATAAGCAATGTGCAAACATTTTACCAGTGGATAAAAAGACTGCTATTGCTGAAACTCAACTGATAATCAGGTGACATTTGCCGGACAAAGTAAAGTGTTAGAAAGGGCATCTGTGGGAAAAAGCAGCAGTGATTCATCTTTTGAAGAACCAGACTTTATGTTGCTGAGGGATCGAGCTTACATCTCAGCTGGAGCAAAGTTTGGTTGGCACATCTGGTAGCCGTGCTTCACCATCTTGTAGAACCTGGAGTCCACAGCCACGCTGGGGTAAGGGCTCTTGCCTGACAGAGAATCATATACTGTAAGCTTAGCAAGCAAATCGTGAAATACATTTGTGTAAATGTAGGGTACATATGCACATGTTCTGACCTAAAGAGAAGATCTCCCACAGGAGGATACCGTAGGACCAGACGTCACTCTGGATGGTGTAGACACAGTCAAAGATGCTCTCTGGAGCCATCCACTTCACTGGCAGACGGGCCTTCATGAACAACGTAGAAAGCACAAAAAGTGTTTTTTTTATGGAGACTATAACTTGGTTAATGTGAAGTAAACTTTAGCTCTATTGTACTCAGGGACTTACATTGCCCTTCACCACGTAGTTGGAGTCATTCATGATGTCGCGTGCCAGGCCAAAGTCACAAATCTTGGCCTCTCTGCGGTCAGTCAAGAGGACATTCCTAGCAGCCACGTCTCTATGAATACACTGCACACACACACACACACACACACACACACACACACACACACACACACACACACACACACACACACAGTTTGTCTCGGTTGTAGTCTCCCACATCAAAAGACAAAAAGATCACTGAGCAGTGTATCTCAATGCAGCATGAATAATTCCAATCTATACATTGCCACTATGACAATAAATACAAAGAATGTAATGGGAAATACCCCTTATAGGCCGCTCACTCAAAACTCAAAACTCATTCATCATATTCTATAAAAGGCAATACTTTTTCATGCATATTTGGTTCCTTTTTGTCCTGAAGATTTTGCTTGTTGTGTGGGCGATATCCACTCCCGGGGGACAACACAGCAGCTACTGCTGTAAATGTTTACGGTAATGTTTTCTGGTGTGTTCATTTAGATCCTTCTTAGTGGTAAAATCACTTACGTTTTTGGCTGCCAGAAAGTCAAGGCCCTGAGCCACTTGAAAGGAAAACCTCAGCAAGTCGTCAATGTCCAGCGGCCAGTCACCTGTCTCCTCACACACAGAGTCTTAGCAAGAATAAGACAGGGAATAATGTTAGTAACACACAGGGTCAGGAAGGCGGATGCTTTTCATTCGCATGATGCTGCATTTGTGTTGATTCAAACCGGGATTGGGGGAGCTTTTTACCTGGTGATGATTCGATATGTGGCACCTGGCTGGGTCTCATCTCTAAGTAACTGCTTGAAGATGTACTGGAGATCCCGCTGTCACTGTTGGATGGAGAAAACAAGAGAAGAAAGATGTCAGGAATGTCAATGTTTTTCACAAGTCCTCCGTCATCAGACTGCACATGTCTGGTGACGTATACCTTCTAATATACTGTCTCTCACTGCAGACGTTCTTGTAGTCATTAGAGCCCTCCATGATGTCGGGAACGTTCATAACAAAGTTCTCAAACGTCTCTGCCTTCTGACGAAGGAAGTTCAGGAGGTCGCCGAGGCTGCAGTACTCTGTGATCACAAGCACTGGTCCTGATGAGGAAAGAAATCATGTTATGACCCTCTCAACAAGGGAGAACGTGGTTGCATGCAAATTACTTGAATATACTAGATTTTTTCATAAACATGTTTTTGCTGTATTCTGATTCCATCCAACATGATACAGAACGAATGCAGGTTGCTGTCTGACCTCCATAAGTGCAGGCTCCCAGTAGATTGACGATGTTCTTGTGGTGTCCCAGGTGGCTCAGGATCTTCAGCTCAGACATCAGAGCTTCCCTTTCATCGGAATGGGCACTGGCTGCAGAAATACAATACAGATGTGTCATTGTGATCCTATCTGATCATGCCCCACAAAGATTTCACTCAGTGACATTTTCTCTGGAACATTTTCAGATTTCCCGGTCACTCTGACTCGCTCATGTAAATAACAATCTCTCTGTTTAATCTTGAAGGTCTTAAGATCGGCTCACCTTTTAACATTTTCACAGCTACACGCAACGCATTGTCTTCCATTCCCAGGCCGTAGGCTGTGGCCTCAACGACCTTTCCAAAAGCTCCTGCACCGAGGATCTTCCCTGGTCAGACGGAAGATACAAGGAGAAAGGATTTTGACTATAACCCGCTCAGATCAGATCTGTTTGTGTTTCACAATCAACTTTCAGATATGTTTCTTTCTAATCGTATTATGTTTACATTCACTATTCTACTCTATGTTTCTAGAGCACCGAATAATTGTTTCAAAAGTGTTTCAAAATGAGTGCATTTGAGTCAATTTATGATTACATGGTGCAGACCTAGCTTCAGCTTGTCTCTTGGGAACTCCCACTTCTCATTATAAGGCAGCTGAGTGGGGTCAATGAAGGTGTAGTTGTTTCCATCTCTTGCCTCGATGATCTGCCAGCGGATCTCATACCTGGGCTTCTGAAGATGAAAACAGGAGCAAATGGAAGTAAACCACACCAACAAAAACACAGCAACTGAGTAGCCATGTCCTATGGAAATATTTGAATGTCTAAACAATATTTTACAACTTCAACTGCTGTATGTTTTAATGGATGTAGGTTCACCTTACCTGCTTATATTTGTATAACAGAAAAACCAGTAGCACAAGGAGGATGGCGAGAATGCCTGCTGCTCCAATCAAGGTGGAAGTGAAGAGTTTGTCTGCACAATCAGAGATAGATCATGAACTCACTGTTTAACTTACATGGACTGACTGTGGGTGATACAAGTTCATGTTCTCTAATGTCCGTGGTGTTGTGTACTGTTTGCATATGTATCTTGTTTCTTCACAAATTGAAACAAAAGAACTATGCAGTTTCATAACAGCTAAAAAGGAACAAATGATGATCAAATGATCCGATACTCACCAGAAACCTCCATGGCAAAAGTGTCGCTGCTGACGCCGACAAGGTTGAAGGCCACACACTCGACCGTCATCCTCCGGCTGGATGGCCCCACGGTGAGGACGCTCTCCACCTCCACGGCCCCGTACTCCTCCCTCTGGACCTCCACTGTGGGAGCCTGGAGAGGGATCGCCAGCTGCAGCCCAGAGGTGTTTTCATTGCACCTGCCTCATTGCAAAACATATACAGTCAGGCAAATGACCAATTGTTGAGGGTGAAAGTGTGAGTTGAAGCACAATACGCCACACCTAATGACATTTTGTGCAGGGATACTTACGTAGGGCGTATCCCAATACACTGGTACCAGATGATTCTGGGGGCAGGATAGCCAAATGAGGTGCAAGTGAGCGTGGTTATGTTTTCCCATCGCACCACAGCAACAGGTCTCTCTGCCAGTGAGAAGAAAATACATGTAAAGAGAGACTAACCTCAAAGAAGCATGTACTGTATTTTGTTCTGACCATTGAACTTAACACCATGAATGTGTTTACTTATTTGATTTGTGTTTACAATTCACTTACGATACATTTGGACTTGGAATGTGATGGAGGCATTGGCCAAGACACTGGAGGCATAGAAGATGTATTTCCCCTGCTCCTGTGCATTCATTCTCTTCAGCTGCAGCGTAGCATGGTATCTTAAAAAAAAAGGGGGGAAAAAAAGGATATTTTAACTCAGAAAAAGAGGAATCTGAAGTGACTAATTCTGCAGTGTGAATTCAGACAGTTCCAATGTATCATCGCTGAGTAGGTCAACAGATTAAAAAGAGAACACCACTCTTCCCTCTAGCATGACCTGAGGAAATATAATGACCTTGGACCCTGTTTACTTGATTCAAATGCACCGACAGCATATTTCTAAACCAGAGTAGCTTCCCCTTGCTGCGGTACTCTTTATTGTTTTTGTTTTTTACATTTAAACTGTGCTGACATATTTTTGGAGACCACTTTTTGACGTAGGGGGGTATGCTCTCCATTGTCACTGGGCTTGGTGTTGTACCTGTTGTTGTATCTGATGAGCTTGTGCTCCTGTGTGGACGTGTTTGGAGATGTTGGGGTGTGCCATCTGTGCTCTGTAATCTGGGGGTACGCTTCGATGAGCACGGTCAGCTCCAGGTCTTCTCCCTCGTTCACCTGCACTGAAAGACCCTGGTGGGCTAGTTTAGGGGACAGCTGGGGCAACAGCCGAATGTAGGCCTTGTCTGTTTAGAAGAACCAAAATAGTTTGATAAATGTTCCAGGCTTTTCATTACGAGGCATAGCAGGAGCGATTGTTTCTGTAGCTTACCTACAACCAGCAGGTATGTCGTTGAACTGTTCACCCCTGCTTCATTAGTGCCAATGCAGGAAATGTTTCCTGTGTTTGCATGGTCCACAGCCGGGATGGTCAGTATGCTCTGTATGTCCAGGCGATTTTCTCCACTGGAGTGAACCCTCTCCTCTATAGTTGGTTTCTGAAGACAAAAAGAGCAAATACAAGTCTGAGTTAAAATCACGATTACCACAACAATCAAGAAGGCCCTCCAAATTCATCATACGGACCAACTTGGTGGTGTATTTCCAGGTGACATTGTAGTTGAAGTTGGGGTTGTGTGTTGTGCAGCAAATCTTGAGCTCCTCCCCAACAATGCGCACATATTCATCGGTCTCCAAGAGTACGTATGGAGGAAAACGAAGCACTAAAGCAAGAGGAAATCATTAATGAGTATCAAACTTGATGCATGTATCACTTAAAATTACTCTGTGACAGCTTTGGGTGGTTATTCCCAACAACCAAGTGGCCTCACTCTGAATGACGTAGATGGAAAAGACCTTGGAGATCATTTCCACTCCTCTGACCCTGGCTGTGCAGACATAGTCGGCATTGAAGCCTGGGAGGAGCTTGTGGATAAGAATACCACGGTGCCGGTAAACTGTAAAGTTCATGCCCGGTGGCACAGAGGTGCCGTTGTCCATGCGGAGGCCCAGGTCTGTGGCTGCCGGGTTGGTCAGCAGGCAGGGCAGCAGGTAGTCCTCACCCTCCTTCTTCACCACCCGCAGGGACGTGCTGCTGGTCCAGAACGCACGGTTTGGATCTGGTAAAGAAAGGCATGGTGACGATTCATTAGAGCAATGGAATAATGTGAGATTTACTCTGAGGGAATCTAATAAACAATCACAGAGAAGAAATAACCAGTGTGGACAATGTTCCATCCAAGCACTTACAAGTCAACATAAGAACGCTTGACCTACTGTTCTCTTCTCATTTATCTGTCCTCACCTTTTACGTACACATGCACTGAGGAGGCGAGTTGCTTCGACCCAGTCGTGTAAACACACTTGTATGTTCCTGTAAATTCTGCAGAGGGGCGTTCCACCTTTAAGGTGCGGACTTTCCCGCTGCCCTTGGACACGAAGCGTCTGTGTTTGGCTAACCTCGTTTGCCAGTTTACAGGCCCGTCACCCTCACACCTCAGATCCAGAGGGGTCCCAGGTCTGACCACCAACTCAAAACTTTCCACCACCTTAGAGTTGAACTTGATCACCGGATGCCTCCATTCTGCTGAGAAGGAACATTCATCAATTAATTCATTCACTTTTTAGGCAAAGGAAACACAGTGAGAACTAGTTAATCAAAACACACTCCGTTTTAGGAATTATCAGACAGTACTTTTGATATATTATGTGTTTCCCTATTCCCTAAGTAAAGATTTTTTCTGTTTCATTTTTTTAAAACTGAGAACGCAGAGCTGTCTCGCTTGTGCCATGATTCAGATCTGTTTTTGGAAGTAATGTCATTAGTTCAGGAAACAAATATCAGACTTGGACACTGAGAAACTCCCTCTGTCCATCTTACTTCCTTTTTTACATCTATTTTTACTTAGGCTCTGTTTTCTGTTGGTCGTTATACTACCTCATCACTCTCCCGGAGCATTTTCTCTAAGGATCTAATAATGATGCGGATGGGTTTACTTTGTAGTTACTTAAAATCCCGGTACGGGGTCTGATGCAGACACTAGAGTGCCTTGTGCATCGGTGTCAGATGATGAGTGGTGTCACAAAGTGTGATATTTGACGCCCTGGGAATGCGAACGGGCTAAAAAAACTCTATTAGTGTTACTATTACTGCCAAAAAAGGTTTGGTCCGCGCCCTCCAGTGCTCACAAAAAAAGGTCTCGCCATCTCAAGGTCCACTTGAGGTCCAAAAGTGGTCCAAGTTGGACACTGGAGAGACGGACATGTCTTTCCTGTTAACCTGAAGCTGCCTCTTATTTAGAGTTCAGTCTACGCCCTCGGAAAAGGTTATAAAAGTGTCTATTTAGAGGTTTGGACAGAGTGTTTTGAAGCTTGAAGCAGAACTGAGATTCAATGTTCAGCATTGTTGGACACACACGATAATGTGGGGAACTAGGAATGAAACCAGCGTTTTAGTTCTGAACCTCCTGGCTGTCAGTGCAAACTGTTGCCTTTCCTTCAAAGTCCCTGTTCAATACTCCAAATTAACTATTCATCCAACCACAACATGACCCAAATACATACAATAATGCGCCAGAAGGCAAAATGAATTCCTTTAACCATAATTAAACCAAACAACATTTTTTTATGTGCTCAAATGCAAATACATGAAATTGCAATTTGATGCTTGGCGGGTGATATTCACATATGTCGTGTTCAGAGCTAAACCAAAGTGGAAAAAAAGAGAAAGAAAGCTTGTGTTGGATCTCAGATGGAGAAGCATGCAGTGTTTCTTAGCTCCTCTGCATTGAACACGAGTTTATGCCATGAAATGTACCATAAAATCATTAGAGCGTAAAGCACGAGAAGTCATGTTACTGTATGTATTTTTATAAGTTGGTCAGTTGTGGTGCAGAGAAATATGTCATTTAATAAAGAATACATCTAAAACGTATCCAAACCTTTTGGACCTTTTTTTTAACATATCAAAGACATCTTTCACCATGGAAATAAAAAATAAAATCACTTCTGTATGCTATGAGTATGCCTGTTTCAATCACATTGTTTTATTTGAGATTATTTAAATCAATAGTAGCTGTCACAAAACAACCGGAATGACAAGAAAAGACACTAAAGCCACTGCAGCTGTAGATGTGGCAGTCAGCGTTTGTGTGGCCTTACCTGAGGCAGCAGAGGCCACGATCCCCAGCACCAGAGCGAGGTAGGACTGCATCCTGGACCAACTCCAAACCTGCAGTTTGAATGTTTAAATTTGTGTGCTACCAAATACTCTTCTTTAAATCTGTGGCATTAGGGAGAGAAATAAGAAAAACTCCTCTGAAATTGTGCCATCAATCATCTCCCTCATCAACTTTTCTGATTGGTCAAAGCAGCTCTGCAAATCTCTGCTGAACAGCAATCTATTCCTCTGCAATGTTTATCTTCTTCAGTGTGCGTTGAAATCAGGAAACAGACTAACGTTCAGAATACGTTGAGAAAGCGTTCCACGATTACAATTAGGGAATTGATGAGTCACTTCATCTCAAAATACAGAGGACAAATTATGCACCAGTCCTTTATTTCAAAAGCACTCACCTGCAGATGTCAGATGTAGGGCTACGATCGCTCCCCAGCAGGGTGTGATGTTTCCAGCATCCAGAGCTGACTCAAGAGTCCCTTCTTCCCTTTCTGTTTGCCTCTGCCCTTCCTCTCCCTTCTACTTGTTTACAGTCTCTTCACCACTGAAGTCTCACAGCAAACATGATTTTTTTTTTTCAGACAGCAAGTGGTGGAGGGTGGAGGGAACAGTGTGTGTGTGTGTGTGTGTGTGTGTGGGGAGGCGGATCAGCATATCACGCTCAACAAATTAATGAGCCAGTTCCAATTTACCACAGAAAGGCACAATTCTCCCGAGACATCCGTTGAGGTGAGACTAATCACCTCCAGCACTGCTTGATCATAGCTGCCAGGCTTCTCAGGCGTGGAATTGTGGGAGAGGAAAGGAAAGTCAAAGGGCTCTTAGAAATCTGACCTAGTCAGAAAAAAGCACCGAGAGATTAAAAAAAGCCTATATTTAAGTTTACTATAATAACACAAGTCATCTTTTAGCTGTTTTGACAGTGAAAAACAATTAGATGAAGACAGAGTATAGCAGCTAAAAGGGAGCCGTTAGGTTCTCATGATTCACAGAAGACTCACACTTCCAGTGCTACTATAATACACATTTATTGTCACATTTACAACATACAAAATGGCACATATAAAAAAATACATTTGTAAACGTTAAGAAGAGCTTTGGTACCATAGCTTGTGATACAGTGATCTTGTGCATTTTAAATTGCAAGCAGAAAATGACGTGTTCCTTTGTCAATACTACAGTACTGACAGTTAAAAGATGGTGTGAGTGACTGCTAAACAATGCAGTAGAAGACTAAAAGCATCAGTTGTACATGTATACATAAGGCTATGTAGGTTTCTTGAGTACAGCAGCCCTTCATATCTACTAAATCCTCCATAAAAACCCCTCCATAATCGGCGAGCATCAATAGCTGGAAGGTCTGTACAAAGGCACTCACGTGTGCCATCTTGTGCTAAGGCAGTGATACGCTGTATTTAGTGTTTTTCCCTTGAGAGTCACCTGTCACCACAGAAACTGATTTACTGTAACAGCCACATGTTTAATTAAGTCAAAAGTTGGATTTCCGTTTAACTTTTAAATCTATATTTTAGAGTATATTTATATCTTCGTTATGAATATCCACATTTTTTTCTGAATAAAGTGCAAATCTGGCACAGAGCAATGAATTCAACTTATGCAAAACAAGTATTCAAAATTCACAAATGACAGATAGATTTCATATAATTCTCACAAAAAAAGAAAGAGGACTGAATATGTCTGGCACTATGGCATATATGTAAATACAAATAAAGTATTTTTCATAGTAAAACAGTGCATATCTGTATTTCACGTCCTAGAAATAACATTTTGTGAAATGTTACAATACATTGAATACAGCTGTAGGTCGTACTTAAGAAAACAATGCAACACAAAGTTTAAATCCAATTTCGTACTTGCCATGGCTGAATGTGGTCTATTATATAATGTTAATGATGCTCACTAATATGGGAATTACATATTGTTCTTGATTGGACAGTATTTTGTATATACTGTGTATAACCAATTAGACAAGCACATATCTTATAAGGCCCGCGACCCTCAACAGGATAAGCGGTTTGGATAATGGATGGATGGATGGATATCTTATAAGGCCTCATAAATCTCTGGCTACAATAGAAAATACAGTACACACATTAGAGGAAACTGATTCTCTACAGAGAGTACCGTATTTATATTAAGTGTCTAATAAATGACTGAATGATAACATCAGGCTCATTAACTATTTTAGCTTCAGAGGTACTAAGTTTGATACAAAAGAAGGGCAAAACTTTTCGAGTGCTTAGTGGAAACACAAAGATTTCCTTCTCAGTCTCAATGTTGCTACATTCTAGTTTAGTCACGTTCCCTTTTTCAGGAAGGTTAAAAAATAAAGGGGACGCTTTTCTCAGAGTTCTGTGGCTACAAGAAGCTGTCTTCCACCTCGGGTGTCCCAGGAAAACTCAGCAGAGTGTCTCTCTCACTGGTCTCCTCCAGCCTGTCCTCCTCTGGGAGAGTGTCAGCGGTGTCCTGCGACATGGTGTCGGTCTCCTCCTCCAGAGCCAGAGAGCTGAGGGTGGGAAGACAAAACACAACTTCACATTGTGCACTCAGTCACATAGGAGTTAGAGAAGGACACAACACCATGTGTATTTATTAATATTTATAATAAATCCTGATGTCTTCCTTCATTTTTTCATCTTCCTTCCAGCAACCACAAGTCACAACTAAACAACTCACCCATTTTGAGAGCATTTAAATGCTTTGTTCTTCCGTATTTTAAAGAGTTAGAAATGTTTTTCCAATGCAGGTCTTTGTATGGAAATGATGAGCACTTCCTGTGTACTATTTTGAACATGAACTGAATACTGGTTAGAACCGTCCAAGCCAAGGATCAAACCGTGACCTTGCAGTTATCAGACAAACCTCTGAACCCAGCGAGCCACGGTTCATCTCAAAATGTTCTCAGTAATCAGCAACACAAGTGGCAGCACTTCTTAATTCTTTAGGATGTTAGGCAGTAACGGTTCAACATTATAAATAACGTTGTTGTTTTTTTATTTGATCAATTTTGCCTTTTAGAAGTGATGTAACTTAAACTCCATTGTCTTAAAAGTGTGAGATACAACATTGGGAGCATTTCTAATGCCTCTCAAAAGCCCTGAACATGTCGATGGCGAGCCGGCGGCTCGTAGCTGACGATGCAGCACTAAAGCTTTGTTTATTCCCGTCAAAAAGCCATAAATCAACCTCCACAATTCCCAGGAGGGATTGTAATTAACTGTAAAGTCATATCTCATATTCATGAAAATAGTGATTTTATCAGTGAACTATTTGAGACTGTCAGGTCTGAAAAGCTCTGAAAGAATTCACGACAAAGACTTGCTACCACTTGCGGATGACGAGCAGGCTTTGGCTGCGGTCGAAAAGTCCAAAAATGACCTCATACCATCTATTCCTAACCACTTTTCCTTGACCTCTATGGAAAACATCATGGGGTCAAGGAAATATGTGAAGGAGAATTCATGAGGAGTTAGGAAAAGACAACCGTGGTGTTTAGAGAATCCGACTACACTAAGCTAAGCTACGTGATTATGAAGCGATGTCACTGATGTAGGTCTGCCACCGCGAAACTACAATGAAGAAAGACGACAAAAAGTGCAACTAAAACATAACCCCACATAACCTATTAGTAAATTACATGCAGGCTTTATAAATAGCTTCTTTTGTGAGAGGCTGTTTCACTCATGGTGGGTAAAAGAAGAGAAACCGGAGCTCCTTCCTTCAACACTGCTTCAGTTCACAATTCACTTGTGTGCAATATTAATGAAACTGTTCAACATCAATATTTCCTTTGTGCAATAATGTGGATTCAACGGTTCGGTTATATTTAGCTTTTTACCAGTTTAATAATCTATCATAGGCCTAGCTTGTTTTGTTTTTACGGATGGTTCTAGTTATTGAGAATGAGAATTTGTTCAGTTTGCTATATTTACTCTTCATTGTATTTCGTATTCTTTTTTCAAAACATATTTGTTACATGTTCGAAGTAAATAAATACAAATGAAATGATACATAAGAATTGTCACTGTCTATTCATATTCATCAATATGAATCATTAGTTTATGACTGTACGAGTATTTGTTAAACCCTGTGTAAGATAAGCATATTGTTTGTTTTCATGGACGGCGGAATGGTGCGTCACTTTAAATGTTGCCACCGCAAGGAATTGTGTGGCGGAATTATCTACTTTCCTTTCGTAGAGGAAGGTCTGCTGCTATATTTATGCTCTGGATGTTAAATACAGCTCCTTGAACTGTGAAAGGCCATTAATGGGGCTGCAGCTAATTGATTTTGAAAGTTGCTAAAAATGAATTAGAAAATGATAACAGCAATTACTTGTTTTTAGGAAATTAGACAGCTGACTGTTGAATAATCAGTGAGTATTAAGTATTAATAATGTAGTGAGTATTAAGATGCTGCCTGATGTGTCCACGACATCCTCACCATCCGTCTGCGTGTGGCTCATCACCAACACTGATTCGAAAAACACCTCAAACCCAAACCACAATGTTTAAGGTACAATCACTGCCAAAATCCAAAAGACAGGGTTGGAATCTGCTAATACTCCCAAACTCTTTCAACACATATTAAACAACACCTAAATCCAAGTTAATTATGAGTTATGGTTGGAAAAAACTGTGATTCTGTACGTAAATATATCTGGATTTCATGAGGTCGGACGTTTATTTGGCCTTTATTTGACTGTATGTTTATATCTGGCGCCATAATTCAGCTATTGTCTCAGCTCAACATCTGGATGGGTGGGTGTGTGGTGGAAAAAAACACTGCTCTTGTTAAGCCTACTCATCTTTCTTGCTACCCCAGCATTTGGCATACATCTCTGCAGCATGTTTTTCAGCGGCCCGTACCTTGCAGGGCTTTCTGGCGGCACGCCAGTGAAAATGTCCTCCGGCTTGGGGTCGGGGATGGGAATGATGTATTCGTTGTATGAAGTTATGACTTCCTGTGTGTCTGCCTCTTGTCTGAATTCTCCAGGGCTCGGGCTCTGGTTGTAGGGGTCCGGGGGGATGTAATGGGGGGATGGGGTGCCGAATGCTGGGTTGGCGATCGGAAAGGGAGAGGAGAGTCTGGGTTTGGTGCGGGCGACTGCCGGGTGGTCACTCTTCAGGAAGTTGTCGTTGACTTGGCTGTATTTCTGTTGCCAGGGGACAACAGTTTAACGACAAATCAATTAGTCAACAGTTTGGGAGCTTGAGGTTGCAAAGTGCAGATATGAGTCGTTGAGCACAAAGGATGTTACATCACAGCTTATAACACTATTCACTTTTTATCTACTTTAAGAATCAGTGAGGAATCAAACTGGTAGACAGTGTGTCTACTTCGTGAACTGAAGTTTTCTTTTTTTCCTCCAACCAGCCACTGGGAGGCAGATAGGCTGACTGAGTAGATGAATGAATTGGTAGATAACCTCACCCAAATAACACTTGAAGATTAGGAGTATGTGGTGTAGAGTTAAAAGTCCAAGCTTACAGTTCAGAAGCTGTAGATGTACCTTTTTATAGCTGTCTGCCAGCATGTTCCCAACACTGTGGACCAGAAAGGAGAACTCGGGCCTTGTCTCATACTTCTCGTCCCAGCACTTCTTCATGATGTCATAACTGCAACAGAGACAACATGCAGTTCATTTCTTATTCTACATTTTCATGTCTGAGTTATTTCAGAGGTGACATACTGTATATGGCAGGGTTACAATGAGACTCACACTTCATCAGAGGCGTGTGCAGGTTTGGCCATTCGGTAGCCTCTCTTCAAAGCGCTGTAGAACAACTCGTTCATGGGCAAATCAGGGTAGGGGGTTCCTCCTGCAGAAAGCAAGAACGTAAGTAGGTAAAGCTTTATTCATATTGCACTTTGGAATGGAAAAAAAAAATATGTCAGGGATGAGATCTATAAAAAGGCTTGTTTCCTAAGCCGCTTAAAACCGCCCAACATTCAGCAACGCTGAGATGATTCCTGAGGGAATCAGCATAATTCGTTTTGCAGTTAGAGCGGGGGAAAAGATAAACAGATGAGATATGAGGATCGGACTGGTTGAGAATCCGGAACAAGGAGAAAAGAAATGTAGCTGTGGGCAAGGTCATGCAGTGTCTTATATGTAATTAACAAGATACTATATAATTTATTTATAGATTTTACAGGAAGCCCATGGAGGGATGAACATGGGTAATGTGGGACCGACGGCTAGTTCTAGTTAATAACCTGGCAGCTGCATTTTGAACCAGCTGTAAGTGTTTAGAGCAGCTTGACTGATGCAGGTGTTGAGGGAATTACATTAATAGACGGGAGAAAATAAAAGTTTGGATTACTAGTTCGAGATCCGTCGAGACAAGACGCATCTGATTTTTTGCGATATTTCTTAGCTGGAGAAAACAGGACGAGTTTAGTAACGCGATGGTCAAAACAAGTCATGCACAGGCTAGAAATGTAAAATCATGAATCTAAAGTCATGCACATTTATTTTCTGAGAACAACTGGGCAGATTTATTCTAGTTCTGAAAAGTCCAATGAAAGTCAGATTCAGATGAGGAAGTGCAGAGGATCTTTGGTTATAATTGTTACAGAGGCGGGATTGTGAGTTTGTTTTCCACCACTTGGGTTTCAATTGCTTATGCAATAAAATGTCTCCTTTGTTTTCATGGTATTTTCCAAAATCGTGGGAAGAGGCTTTTCTTTTTTCTCTTTCTTCTTTTTTTTTTAAGAGGAAATGCTGATTTCAAAGCTTGACTGTGTTTAATAAGGTTTAGACCTCTTAAGAGTCTTCAAACAAAATGGTGTGTTCTTTCAATCAGACATGGGATTTGAAATAGTCTCTGCATACATTCAACGTCATTCAATTTTAGACACATGATTTCATAATTTACAGTTTAGCAGAAGCCCGGGAATGTTTGTTTGGCTTCAATAATTAACGAGGAGTCAAGCGGGTGAAAACTCTGTAATGTGACCTACATAAGCAATTAACGAAGACGAATCCCTCTTGTGTGTATAACAGTTCTGATTTTGATTTGGGTTAATGGCTTTTGTGTGTGTTAGTGTGTGTAAATGTGTGTGTGTTTGGACTGACCCAGAGTGAAAATCTCCCAAAGAAGAATGCCGAATGACCACACGTCGCTCAGGGTGGTGTACAAATTATTGAAAATACTTTCTGGTGCCATCCACTTCAGGGGCAAGAAGGTCTGAATGAAAGAAGTTAGACATTAGACAGACCCAATGATTATTTGCAGCATTTTATTTAGCTAATTTTGGTTAAATTATATCAATTACATTACATGCAGTTGCTTTGGTTTGACTTTCTATAAGTGCATTGAAATGTGATAGGAACAAGAGCCAGGTGGCTTAATGTGCATTTTGTTTATTAAACTTTACGATTTTGTCACTTACGCTGCCTTTGGAGATGTAGTTGGAATCATGCATGATGTCTCTGGCCAGGCCAAAGTCACAGATCTTCACCAGTTTGCCCTCGCAGATCAGCACATTCCTGGCAGCGAGGTCACGATGGACGCACTGTGGTGGAATACAATAAAATTGTATAATTAAAGAGTTAATTAGTGAGTTGTAGAGGTGCTGGTTGGTGGCTTTTTGTTATCTCCAGACAGAGCCACGCTAGCTCTTTCCCCCTGTTTCCAGTCTTTATGCTAAGCTAAGCTAACCGGCTGCTCGCTGTAGCTTCATATTTGGAGTACAGGCATGAGAGCGGTATCCATTTCCTTCTGTAAATCTCAGGCGGTAAATGCAAACAAAGTCACATAATCTGAAGGCATCTTGAGTCAAATATCACCATTATTTCTCATATCCTACATTCTTGGAGGCAAGAAACTCCATCCCCTTTGCCACTTGATAGCTGAAGCCCAACAGATCGTCATAGGTGAGAATAGAAGAGTCACTGATGGCCAGTTCCAATCTGCTGTCACCTGAACACGATGACAAGGTGAGATGACAAACAATGAGAAGAAGAGAAGGTGAGGAGCATCCAATGAATGAAGACATTGTGTTGTTGTTGTTGTTGTTGCTGGGGGAACTCCGGCTGTCCTGTGACTGCATGGCCTGAAATTAAGCTCATGCCCTTCACATGCTGTAACATTTGAAAGTGCTTTGTGATCAAAGACCGGAGAAAATGTTGCATTCATTGGCGAAAACAATGCATGTGTTCATGAAATGCACTATTTCAAGCTCACTGATTGAAAATTCACATCACACTGCATATCATTCTTCCTTGATTCCTGGGTTCCATGGGCTGGATTCTTCATACTAAATTTCATTTACAACTGGATTTCAAATAATTTACAATGAATTATCATCAATACTCATCACTTAATCAACATAGACACACAAATCTAACCTTGTTCCTGATCGATGTCCTGCTGGTAGGGCGACTCGTATGGAGAGGGTTGGATGTCTGCGTACTTGATGGTGTCCATCTGCTCCTGCATGGGCATGTAGATGGTGGGCTCATCTTTACTCATGTCCATATATCCTCCATCACTCTCACTTCCGAAGGACACGTATCTGGATGCACAAAGTGTGAAACAATACAATGTGATGAACTGACATAAATCCATTTCATCTCATGGCTCTTTATTATTTATTTCATTTGTATGTGAGGAAGACGTAAATGATAATTAGACTGTACTTGTATAGCGCTTTTCTAGTCTTCCGACCACTCAAAGCGCTTTAACACTACATGTCATCATTCACATCCATGCATACACTGATGTATGGGCCTACAATGCAAGGTGCCACCTGCCCATCAGGACCATCTAACATTCATACTACATCCACACACCGTAGGCACAGCTATGGGAGCAATTTGGGGTTAAGTGTGTTGCCCAATGACACATCAAAATGGACTAGTGGAGCCACTACCACTGAGCCACAGTCGCCCCGACTATGTGACAGCAGACACACACACACACACACACACACATTATACAAGATGTTATCTGTTCTTCTTCTCACCCTTTCCTCTGGCTGAGCGGAGTGCTTCCTCTAGAGATGAGGCAGCCGTCGTCTTGGTTCTTCTCTGCTTGGTACTGCAGGAGGGTGTGCTTGTTCCTGTGCAGGTAGTCCACCAGGTCACCATATCGACAGTACTCAGTCACCAGATACAGAGGGCCTGATTGGTGGAAGAAGAGAAATCTAAATTTTGGATTTAACAAACTTTAATTTCGCTATAGACAGGGCATATTTACTTTTCCTAAAATTAAAAATATATACATTAAAAGCAAATATTGAGCTAGATGGAAGCTTTAATATTAACACGCAACAAAATAATTAAATTAGTATATGAATATATTATTGAAAATATGTCAATTATTTTTACACATTAGTCACTTAAATAGCATTCAATTATATTTCTGACATGTTCATATATAAATTATAATATGTGATTTTTTTTGTGTCTGTTAAAAATCATTTAATTTCATAAAAGATAAAGTTACTATTTGTGGATTGTTGAACAATATATATTTAATAAGTAAACATTCTGTGTTGTTATTAATTCTATAACTGACATTTTACATAAATGCGGTAAATAAATAAACAGGAGAAAAATGGTTTAAATCAAGCAGAGGTGTGCGTTATAGGGGCAGCCATTGACTACTAACTGTTTCCAGTCAAAGCAGAACGTAGACAGCAGCATTTCCACAACATGTTTACATCTGTTTAAATGTTTCCCTCTCTCTTCAACATAACCTCTGAAGCCACAGGAATGTTTTAACCCGTCGCATGAAATTGTAACTGCTTTATCCTCTGATGCGCTCACAGTGCAAATAGGATGTCTGTAACTCAATCGTATGGAGAAAATCTGGCAAAAAAGCACTACATGTTATTTTATTATTTGATCTTATATGAAAATACATTTTTAGTTGTTAATATCCTGTTACTTAGATAATCTCAATAGTCTTCCTTTACTCATATCATACCATACGTAACTTTAGATCTGTAATTATTAGATTAGACAGAGCTCAAACTCAGTGAGATATTCCCTTTTAGAGAACATTTTAATGAAAGAAATGTATTTAATAAGTTCACAGACGAAGAAAAGAGACACAACGAAACCACCAGGAAGGTTTTGCATGAAGAAAATGCTACCAGCTGATCGAAGGTACTGTTATTGTGTAAACAGACTATAAAATGACCTAATTATCATGTGTGTTAGCACAGTATAGCACCGGTGCTCACCATGTTTGGTGCAAGCTCCCAGCAAGTTGACGATGTTGAGGTGAGGACCCAGGTGACTCATGATCTTCAACTCTGACATCAGAGCCTGAGTCTCACTCCTCCTGGCTGTAGCTGGATGGAGAGAGAGAGATGTGTTAAAGTAGGGCCGTATGAGGCAGGTATGACAACAGGAGAGCTTAACATACTGAAGCCAGGACACTGACGCCAAACTGCTCAATGACCCTTTGGCTGAAACTTCAACCAGGCTGGCAACCAAACTAAAGCTCAGCAGGCTCCTGCTCTCTCTCTGTGCCCGCAGGAATATGGCACTGGTTTCACAATAATTGACAGCTACTGTATGCAGGGGGCTCTACTGAGGTCTCCACATTGTTCACGCAAGTACGCACATGGCTTTAGACTGTGTTTTTACATTGTGTGTCTTACATTTCAGCATTTTCACGGCCACTTTTGTGCTGGACTGGGAATGAGTGAGACCATACGCAGTTGCCTCGACCACCCTGCCAAAGGCTCCTGATCCAAGAGTGCGACCTGAAACACAAAGAAAGGCTCAGTAGGACAGAATGTGAATGGGGCCCATGGTAGACCTGAAGCGACATCCTCTCTGTTCATTAACATTTCAATGTAAATACATTTATCTGGTACTGGCTTGAGCAGATCATAACAGATGGTCCAGAGTCTAACCATCGAAGTTTCCTGTTTGTACGGAGCAGCTGACTACCAATAACACATCGTCAAAAACAAAGTGCTTTAAAAATGAGGCAGGATTAGAGCCAAGAAGACAAGTTCAACAAACCTCACTTAGTATTCTAGCCTCAAGGACGCCCAGACGACCCAAACCAGCCACAGCACTATAGTCACCCGGTGATAGCTACATTGCTACTCGTTTCTTTGCTCTCTAAATCTGTTTAATCTGAGATTAACAAGTGAAATGGACACATTTTTTGTGAAAACTAACAACCACTACAAGACCTTAGTAAATGGTTATAAAACAATAAAAAAGAGGGAGCAATGAAAGACAAAAATATGATTAAATAAATCATAGATAATTCAAATAACATACTATTTAGCCAAAGCAATACCAAACAAACTATACCAATAATGATGATTTCACGAATTAACAGTAATCTAATACATAAATAAATAGATTAATTCATCTATTTCATGGATGCAAACGCAGGCTTAAAATGCAATTCCAAGTGCTTTTTGCTAAATATATTATTGCATTTATTTATGAAATTAGCATGAAATTTATATTAAATTAATTTTAAGTGTCAATGAATTCATCTGTGTTTATGTTGATATTAATGATTGTTTTAATCACATACGGACACATTTTGATTACTTTTTTTACTTACTCAATTTTCCTATTTATTGTCGAATTCAGTGTCAAATAAGGAATTCTATTGTCATGTCAGTATTTGAAATGCCATGTTTGCACGAATACATTTTGTATTTAAATCTATCTATTAATAAACTGTCTTTATTTTTGACTTAGCTTCTATAAATGTTAAATGCATAAAGTGGCAGCACATCCAGCTAATGTGACATAAAGTGTCTCAATGGGCTTCACATCTCTCTGTACTGTCCGTCGTGAGGACTCACCAAGCACCAGGTTGTCTCGTCGCATTTCCCAGGCGAGGTCGTAGGGCAGGTGGATGGGGTCCACATAGATGTACTCATGACCGTCCTGGCTCACCGACTCTATCACCTTCCATCTGATCTCATAGCGAGGTTTCTGAGAACACGCGTAAAGACAAACACGCACGCACACACACACACGCACACAAGAGCAAAACTTAAACACCAAAACAAAAGGCTTCGACTTTTTAATCACAAAAGATTTGTGAAGAACTAAAAAAATATGGATGGTTGAGTTTGTAACTTTGTGTCTCACCTTTCTCCATACAGCAATGAGGATGATGATAGATATGATAATGATGACCACTAAGGCTAAAACAGCAGCCAATACTGCCACCTGGGAGTACAGTGCTGCAACAGGCAAAAGAACATTTAGATTAGATGAAGAGAAGGTCGTATATAAAAACATTTAACCAAGTTGTCTCAAATATATAAACGTACAACTTCCAATTATGAACATGTTGGCAGTGATTTTGTAATTAGAGCTATAGTTAGACTGATACTAAAAGCTTAAGTTATTTACTGTTTAGTGAAGCCTTGTCCTGTGTCTCTAAAATGTAACTTTTCAGACTTGTTCTTGTTTGTTCAGTTGAACCAACTGTGATATAATTATTATCATGTTTTAATGATCTTATAGTTAACTTGGACACTGCACATTTACACAGTGAAACTGATAAACATACACACGATACAATTTTCACTTCACAAATGGCACTGAATTATAAAACACACTAAAATGGGACATTCTTGTCGGGACACCTACTGCTGGACACCAGTTTGACGTCTCTTCTGTCGATGAGTCCTGCTTGGTTGCTGGTCTCACAGCGCACTGTGACCTGCTGAGGCTTGTGGAAGGTCACCTGGCTCCGCACCTGGCTGGTTTTACGAGTCTCGCTGTAGCTGACGTTGGTCTGGATGCTCAGCACCTCCGGCTCTGGTATCAGCGGCCACCACACCGCTGTTTGGTTGCTACACCTGCAACACGACAACGAGATCAGCGGACGGAGTCGAAAGAAGTCAAAGCAGACAGAATTTTAAAGTCAAATACATTTCTGTGAATGATCAGCCCTCTGGTGTTTGTTGTGTGACAGTTCAGTGACGAATGGGTGACTTACTGGTGCATGCTGTCACAGCTGTACCACTGGATGGTCGGGGTTGGGAACCCCTCAGCTACACAGGTCACCAAGTGTCTTTTCCCAGGGAGGTGGTGGTCAGTCAGGTCTTTAATCTGAGAGGGAACTACACACAGGGGGTGCAACAGACATTAATCATTACTGACGTGGATAAAAACAATTTCTTTCAACTCGCCGGTCTAAGAACTCAAAATGTACAAGGACACCCTGTACACTGTGATGATTCTTAAAACAGCCTCTCACCTTGGACCTCCAGGTCAAAGGTCACTTCCTTTGTGTCATCTCCGTTTGTGACAAGGACAGTGTAGCGGCCTTTCTGCTCCTTCCTCACCCTCACCAAGGTGAGCAGAGTGACATACCTGAGGTAGAAGGTGAGGAAATAAAAGACATGTGAGTATTCCCAGCTCGTTTCCCACGGCATGCATAAGCTGCCAAATATTGGTCACAAAGAGATGAGAAATTTGATGATTGAATATATCAAAGATGATTGCCAAGAGGCCAGAGATTTGATTACATGCAACAGACAGCTGCAGATCACCCTGTTGATCTTGCCCAAACGTGTGGTGTTTGTTAACAGAAGGCTTATCCATCTGTGAGTCGAACATGTGGATGATGTTTCACTTTTGATGTGTGTTGCACAGAAATGTGAAAACATGGTCCTGCAATTACAACATTGTTTGGCACTTTACTGAAAGACATTTGTGAGGTTGTGACAGGTATCTTGTGTTTATGGTTCCCGTGTGATGAATGATTGGAGTCCTGCCCTCTAGAGAGTATTGTGTTTCTCTCTGCGGAGGCCTTATCTGGTGATGACTGACAAGAGAAGGACGCCTCCGGAGGCTGCCACCCGAACAGACGCCCGGAGCTAATTATCTAAATGTATCAACTTGTATGAGATCCTCAATTGCTCCAAGGTGTGCAGGGGATTTTAGTGTGTCTGGCTGAATGTTTCACCTGATCTCGTGCTCTCTTCTGGTTGTGATGGTTTTATCTCCCTTGATTGAGGCGCCGTCTTTACACCAGCGGACCTGAGGTGGAGGGTAGGCTTCAATCTCCACCCTCAACTCCACGTTCTCTTGCAGCTTGGCTGAAATGTTTTTTTGCTGAGCAGGCTTCACATCCACGTAGCCTCGCTCTGAAGAGAGAAAATGATATCATCAGTAACGTAACGTAAATGGGACGTCATGCACTTGATCTTCTGCTCAAGATGTTTGTCATATAATTCTGTGTAGGTTTAGCACTATGAGCGATCTCTTTCCTACACAAGTAGTCATGTGCTCCTTTGTTGATATATAACCATCGATTATAGCCTAGTTATATAGGCTAGAGACAGTACTGTACTGCTACTGTTCACTGCTGACCTTCTGTGGCCAGACATGATCTGTCTTTTCCACTGAGATGTCCAGCGAGCACCACTAAACTGTCTTTGTCTCCATGGAGCATGGCGGTTCAAGTTATTCAAGGATTTCATAAACATAGCACACCTCGCTGCAGATAGAATAAGCATTCACAGACAAGTTACTGTCAAGAGAGAAGAAGGAGGAGACGTTCAGCATGATGAATCCTTGATAACTTGGTGTTTATTCCCAAAAGTCTAAATATAAAGTTGCTGAACCCCCCCCCCCCCCCCCGGTTTGAAGCTCTGTTTTTCAAGGCGTCCCTCAGGGCATCCGCACCATGTGAGCAGTTTATTTCACACTTTGAACAGAAATAAATAGCAGTCATCTTCATTTCCTTTAAAAGAAGCGCCTCTTTCACCTTGACTTGTAAAGGTTTACATAACGAGCTTCTCTTCTCTCTGTCAGCGAAACACAATAATAATCTGTCCAGCATCAGTTTGTTTTAGTTTTGTGTGCATGTTTGGGTATAGTCTAACCGAGCACAGTGATGTTGATGCTGGCAGAGGCCTTCTGGTCTTGGATACTCTCGTGGACATAGCAGACGTAGCTTCCGCTGTGGGCCAGCGTGGCCTGAGGGAAGATCAGGCAGGAGCGCATGTTCATGACGGGCAGGAAGTCTGTCAGTGGCTCAACCTCAACAACCTTGAAGAGAGAGGAATGACATCTGCTTAACAAGGCTTCCTGAAATGATTTAGCTGCCTCCTTAAGTAACATTATTTTCAGGAAAAATCTGAAACAAAGCTGGAAAGCTGAAACTTCCATGCAGGTTATCTTCATTATTTTTAACAGATTATTACAATACCAACACCACATGTTATCAGTACAATTTCACTGGGGGATGGAAATTAAGGTGTGTCTCTACATCTTGATGCAATTTGGGCCTGAGAGTGATCGCGAAGGGAAAGCTGAACAAAAGTGCTTGTTCAGCTCCACTCCTACTCACCTCTCTGTTGGGGATATCCCAGGAAAAAAACACCAGCTCCACTCCGTACACTGTGCAGTTTACTGTCAGCGGTTCGCCCTGTTTCAGAATGGTCTTTGACGCATTGATGTAGGCGTCGAGGGCCTCTGGGACTGGGACGGGAAGAGAGAGTGTGGGGGAGAGGAGGAGGAAGAGGTGGTGGTGATGGTTTATTATGCAGAAAAATCTCCTTCACTACTAATCAATCACAGAATTGTTGAAAAATCAACCCAGACATTAATATTCTTTATCTCATCAGTATTAGTCAAAACTGAACTGAACTCTTGTTGAGAACAAAAACTTTAAAGCTCCACAAAAGTAAAAAAAAACAAAAAACAAACAGCTTGTGCTGCGCTTTTAAATGCGTTTTCTATGCAAATGATGAAAAAACCACACCCTCCAGTAGCAAGTCTTCCTCTAGAAAGTTGTAATGTGACCGAAGTGTGTGTGTGTTTGTGAGTTTCGGCTTATACAGGGGGGTGATATTGATAATGACCACATTTGTATTTTGGGAAAAGTTGTTTCTCAAACTGAACTCTTCAAGCTGAACACCTACCGACAATGCTGAAGACGTAGAAGGCCTGAGACTCTTTCACCTCCTCGTTCAGCTCTCCCCGACACACGTAGGTCCTGTCCTCCAGCGGTGCCTTGTACCCCTCACTTGGAACATAAAGCCCCCTGATGGGCAGATCAGTGTCCCTCTCATACAAAGTGACATTGATGTTCGGATTGGTGACCACACAGGGGATGGTGCTCTCCTCACTGGTCTTTGTTACCATGCCGTGTGAGCTCTCTATGAACCACACATCAGGGTCTACGGACAGAAACACCACTCGTTTGATTATCTATATTGTGGATCAAACAATTAATGTGTGTACAGTTCGTCTCTATAGAATCCTGTTTTTACAGTTAGATTACGTGACGTAATGATATAGATGGGCTCAATTGAACTGTGAGTAAAATGCTTTTTCAAATGATTGAATACTTTTTTTCTGTTTTCCAAGCTCTTTCCTGTGCATTGCATTGTGGGGTAATGATGTGCATGTACAGCACACTTAAAAATCAGTGTGTCCAGCTGCTTTTTAGCATGCCTCGTGACTTCTCTCAGTGTTCATTATTCTGTCACTTTACCAATGTGAGTCAGCCTAAATTTGTCTTTGATGTCAGGCAGCTTTTACACTAAACTGGTGAAATGAGGCCTCACCTGGGACAAAAACAGCCACCTCCTTAGTTTCTCCAGTGTGTCGATCGGTGCACTGATACACCCCCGTGTGCTTCCAGCTCACGTTCCACAAAGTCAAAACACTGGATGTGACGCTGCTTTGCACAATTTGGTAGCTTTGGCCGTTGTTTTGAACTTGTTCTGCTTGGAAGTACGGCACGTCGTCCCTCTTGAAGTCCCACGTTGTGTCTTCTGAGCCGGAGCAGGTGAGGGTGAGAGAGGAGCCCTCAGCCAGGACGAGCTCTTTGTCACCGGGTGTGATCTCCAGACAACGCAGCTCGGTGCAGAAATAGAGGAGAGCTGCGGTTGGCACAACAAGAAAGAAGGTCAGGTTGGAGGTCAAACAGGCAGCAGCATGAGGTCAAAGGTTAAATCAACAATACATGCCAGATCCTGTTCTATCTCTGAACGATGAAGGATATGAGTTGTGTGGAGTGGATATGTGGGAGGATAATGATGCCGTGTTAGTGACAGATGTATTCTAAATGACAGAGGTCAGTGTGAATGCATCAGTTGTCTTTTACATCAAAGTATTCTGTTTTTGTGTTATCTCACCAGCTGGACAGCTAATAAATAATCTAAAAATATACATTATTTTTTATAGATATTTCCAACATTGACTGTATTACTGTATATACACTAAATAACAGCTTTTGAAATAGTCTACCCCCTCAGTAAGCACAACTTTGTCATAACTGGAAATCTATCTTTTTTAAAGTTATGACCTTTTCCATCGTATAAAGTTTCATTTGGATATGTTATACAAAGAAAAAGTGTAAAATACTCCCCCTAAGCTTGGCATCATGCTCTTCGCTTCCCTGCAAAAGAACCCGTGTTACAGATTTTCATTTTTAGTTTCTTTATTGAAATTGAGCTCTCACCTGTAACTGTGACAGTCAGATGGAGCGTGGTTGCCGTCACCCTCCTCATGGTGGAAGCCTTCAATGCACTTTATTCTGCTGAACAAACAAAAGTTATAACAACACTGGTTAAACTTCATGTACCCTTTTTGGAAATGTCATGCCTTGCACGTTGCCTCAGCCAATTTTTCAAGAAACACAGATCATTCTGTCCACAACAAAAACAGCAGGAAAAGCTGGTTTGTGTTCACTCCAAGAGACACATAACACCACCACAGTTAACGTTTCAAATCATGATGGATTGAGTCCTGCCCTCATGAGCTCCAGCGGGTCAGCTGGAAGCTGACATTGCACATCAGGACAATCTGCTTCCAATCAGAGAAAATGCTCTGTTCGTACTAAAAGAAACAAATATGATTTAGTGTGCTGGCAATCTGCTTTCTTTAATGGTTTCTGACCGGCACACGGAGGTGCAGATGCAGCTCACTCTGGAGGTATTTGATGCCTCGCTGCACCAGGACAGAGCGACAATGTCTGGCCCTTTTTGTTCCTGGTCCACCAGCATTCAGCCCATTAACAAACGGGTCACTGTGTGCAGCTTTGCAACACGCTCACTGGCAACAATGCTGCATCCAAGCTATTCAACAGCAGTGCTGAGCCATTAATTGGTTTTGGTGTAAACAAAAGTGAAAATGAGGGCATTCACATGCTGACACAGGAGCGTACTCAGGATTTTGAGAGGATGCTTTGGTTTTGTAATACTAATATCAAGTTGTACACCAGCGTGATATTATCATTATTTAAGCTCTATTGGGGTCAAAGGTGACTAATACCTAATGCTCCACCCTCCCATACTGAACATCAACCACAGTTGGCTAATGCAAGTAAGAAGGCAGAAGGAAAGATTGAGGAGGGGAGGAATGGTTTGTTGTTGTGTTTGGGATGGGGGTTAAGTCTTGCAGCACACAGACGTCTGGAAACAGTTAAGGATGGATCACAGGCCTGTACGCAAGAGGGTGGGAAAGAGAGAGGGCGGAAGAGCGAGGCTTGGGAAGAGCGAGGGTGGAGGACGAAGTGAAGAAGGGAGGCAGTGGAAAAATTGTGAAATGTATCTTGACAAATCTTACTCCGTTTAACGTTTTTCCTCGATAACGCAATCCAATTTTACAATCTCTATTTTAAGAAATTGGACTATCTTTATGCATTATGTAATAAGTGATTATGTTTCTACATCTTATCTCCAACTCTTAGGAGTTCTATCAGTTTTCATTCATCAATTGAACGTGTCTGGCAACACCACTTTAAGAGCGTATCTATAAAAGTGTATCAAGGTTACAGATTTTTAAATGGCTATAAGAAAGATCCCGTTGGCAGTGGTGGCGAGGTACAAGAAGTTCCATGACTAACCCAAAGCCAGTTACTCAAACCAGAGATACACGTTGTCTCTCTAAATTAACTGCATTTGGCACTTCCGCTCCCAAAACGAAAAGCTCTTGAGTTGCTCCAAAAACATGACTGGTCCATTTCCTCCCTGGCCTCCTGGTTCTAATAAAAAGGGATGAAGGAGAGGAAGAGAGAGAGAGAGAGAAGCTTTTTTTCTTTCTGCCGTAGTTCACAGACATGCGCACATAGACACATCCTTACTGGCACATAATGCATGCACTAAAGCACACTCACTGTACACACAGGCGTACGCTGTATTACACTTCAACCCCACCATCTTCTTCACCCACTACATCCACACACACATATCTCCCCCCTCTTCCCCTTTTTGTCACTGGTGTCTGTGTACAGTTCACGTTCCCACAGTACTTCTCTGGAACTTTCCCAGGACCGCTGATACACTTGGGACCCTGCTGGTGATGACGGCAGGGCCATGGGGGAGGGGGTCACCTTATCCCTGTGGGCCCTAGCAACCAGCACGGAGGGAACGTTCACTGTGGAAGACACACATCAGTGCTTATGAGAACCAGTAACCTCCGTGTCAGGGATGATGACTTTGAGCGACAACAGCCAAATGCGTTGACGCCAAAGGAACGTGTCACTTGGCAGTCTGAGGACTAACAAATCTAATCGTAACTGGCTGCTGGTGCTATTTCTACTCAAACCAGCCAAGGAGCTCCATTAGAGAGCTACAGCAGGATATATATATTTACATCAGCAGAAAACTGAACAAGAAATCTCAGTGTGCTCAAATCTTATTTGGGAGTCTTTGAAAAAAGGACGGAAAAATAATGTTTGGCTACCGCAATACGATGAGGTTGTATGTTGACCGATGGGCAGGGGGGGGACTTTGAACGGAGAAGGAATCTGACCCTTAAAATAGGATGTGCTGACTATGATCAGAGGGCCAAAGGGAACCAGAGTTGGGAGAGTGAACACTATAGCAAGATTTTCTCCAAGATTTAGGAACATGCAAATCACAGCACATCAAAGTCATCGTCTTTGTGCGAGGAGACACTTACGGGCAGCTCTACACACATTTGAAAACACGGCTGTTTTGTGCTCCGTCATTGTCAGGCCTTTGTGCAAGAAAGTGAATAAACACACATTGAAGTGTTAAAAAGGGTCAGGACACTAGTGAACCTGCCAAGAAGGTTTGGCAGCATTTCAGTTTTTTTTTTTACCACTTATCAAAAGAACTTAGTAGCAGTATGACCACTAAAATAAAAAGTAGGTCTTTGTCTGAATCAAAGAGACAACAGAGTGGTGTTTGAGGCAATTTACAGTAAGAAACATTAACGACATCCATAAATCAAGTGAAGTGGCTCTCAATCCGATGATTTTGTGGAGGGTCTTAAAGATGATTTAAAGGATCTAAAAATGTTTTTCGAACACAGATGTTTGTTGTTGTCTTTGTTATCTTTGAAATGGGATACTCCAATCCTGCAATGATCGTGGAGGTCAAAAACAAAGAGTGTTTATGTAAGTGATAGCGCAGTAATCACTATGATGGATAAACTGTTATCCCACTGTATAAGTTTTCCCACAGATGCTGGGAATTTGGTGGCTGATTGACCCTCGCTGGTTTTCATAAACAACGCTGCTACACTCAAAGTGTCACCGGCTAATGAGGAAGAATGCCAAAATCGACCTCAGCAGGACGCACGCAGCCCACGCACAACCCCACAGCAGCCTGTAATCCCACTTCTGGGATTATCTATATATATTGTAGCTGCATGTTTTATTTAAACATCTGGTAGTGATGAAGTTCTCCTCGATTAGGTGGGAACTGCTTTGTGGACCACATTTGCAGCCAACTGTTTGCTCGAGTGTGTCCCAGGGGGGTTGCATTTAGAAAAGGGGGGTGGGGGGTGGGGGGGGGTGGGGGGGGTGCACGTAATCTATAACAAAAGAGAGAAAGATGCCCAAAAAGCCTGAGTGCAGCTGGAGAGCTCTGGCTTCCTGTATGGGAAAATTCCCTGGCCTTGTGTGGGTGTAAGGCTGTGATCCATCAGTGACACAATAGACCACCACAAACACTAAACAAATACTCATGTAGACAACAAGAGATGCCACAATGAGAAGAGGACAATCTGGACATAATGACACTTCTGCAAAGAGAAAAAAACTGCTAAAAAATAACAAGTTGTGCAGAAAAGATGTATACTCACAATCAGGAATGAGGAAAAACAAGAAGAAAGGATAAGGGGAAAACAATTAACATGCAAAAACAGACCAATTAGACCAATGACAAAGCATGACAAACCATCACCATCACCACAAGAAGACTGCACACAGCACCAGACAGTGGAAAAGACAACAAAGGCAGCATGCAGACATACAGAATACAATTCCTAGGAAAAGCCACATCAAAGCACAGAGTGAGACTGCAGAGGGAGTCTTGCATCACAGACAGTGATGTTTACTCTGCTGAAGTGCAGAGGAAGCTGTGATCTACAAAACAAACATCTCAAATTTAGCGGTCTCTTCTTTCCAATGCAAACAATTATAGCTCAGATAAGACAGACTATCACTGACGCTGAACAATTTATTAGTAGATGCACTAAATCACGTTACTGGAATAGCTGCAGTGCAGAATAAATGTACGTGCCATACTCTTCTTTTTTAGTTTTTAGAGGGATGTTAGGTTGTCTTGACATATCTCTGAACAGACTGATTTTGGCGAGCTCTCTGGGAAAAAAATGACCCGGAGTGTCGTTGTTAAAACAAACACCAAACCCCCTTCCCCAAGCCCCCTGAGGAAAACCTTCTGGTCCCTCGGAAGAAGACCCACGATGCACTGCACCGACCCCAGACGGCCTCGCTGTCCCCCAACACGGTTAAAACATGTACTGTACATTACCAGAGCTGTAATAATGAGGGATAAGCTGCAGGCGCATGAGTAAAAGGCACTTTCAGCTGGGAGAGCACACATGTCATCAACATGTTGTCAGAATATGTGAGTTACTGTAAACAGGAAATGTGTGCAGTCTGATTATGGAGCCTGTGTTTGTGTCATAATTATCCATTTTTCATAATGTAAAAGGAGAGAGGACGACCGGTCCACTTCTAGATTGTGAGCTCTCAAACATTTTTGTCTAAATATCCGTACCACATGAATCTGTTTGCTTTGATTTGTTAAAACACTACGCATCATGTGTAAAGCTGCAATAATATATTTATTTGCCACTTGGGGGATGGGGAAGCAAGCTGTGAACTTAACACTTTTACATTTTTTCCAAATTGCAAGAAGAAAAAGCAATTGATTGTGTCACTAATGAACGGTTATTCTACAATCTGGTGCCATTGAACCATTGCAGGAGAAGATGCTGGATGATGTACTTAAAGTTGAAAAATATGTAGAAAACATGATGGAAATATGGCATTTTTGTTTATTTTATGTATTCATTTGGGGGACGTCATCGTCTCCTCATCAGTCCACACAGCTTGGATGTTTTAGTGTCTTCTGTGACGTTTAAGTCACATGCTTCATGTACATTTCCCTAATCAGAGCTGCAGAGTCGGCAAATTAAAAATATCCATCACCAAAATAGAAACCCGCCGCATAGTTCTACACTCCAGAAATGTGTCTGTGTCATAATAGTTTTGGTAATGTTAAGCCACTGTTTGCAGAACAGATTGAGGCTGAAAATAGGTCTTGCATCGTATCGCAATAGATATTGCAGTGACTGACAGAAAAAGTTATAGTTCGTTAGAAACAGGACTTCTGCATCAGCAAAAAAACAAACTGCTGTAACTCTAGAGTTTGAAGCTGCACTTTGCAAAAGAAGAATTCTGGTGCATTTTCTGGTTTCTGAGACACAGTGACTGTGAATGGTCTTATCACAGTAAACCAATGTGATTCTACTGCTCATGCTGAGGCCACACATGTTTGGGAAACTGTGGATTTTGGTTTGCTCCCTTTCAAACAGAGTTGTAAATGCTGTTTGTAGTGGTGGTGGGGGGATGTAAGGGGCTTCTGGGTAAAACTGACTGTGAATGACAGCTTTAGATGTGGCTAGTGTTTGACTTCAGTTTAATGGTCTAATGTTCTACTCATTTGGGAATCTAAATGAGGGAAAAATAATTAAGATGTCAAAAATCTAAAGCAGTTGTTGTCATTGAAGTCATGTCCATTTCTCCCATATTCCTGAGCAGTAAACCTTTGGCTTACTACCAGTTAGGCTGTAATTATCTGTGTGCTTTGCCCCAATTCAAACTGCTATTCATAGGGAATTTAGGGATATCATATAACAAATATATATATGTATATATTTGCTAGCATAAGCAGCGCCACATCCTCCCACGTTTTTCTTCTGAGACCTCTGCTCCCTCCTTCTTCCTGCACATCGGCCGTCACACTAACACTTTAGGGTATAAGCCCCCCAACCTTCCCCGTGAGAAGTAGCGGACGACACACACTTCCAGCCTCCACTGTGACACACCCACACCCCCCGGAAAGAAAGAAGCAGAAACAGCTGAATACAATTAGGCTTTAAATTCCACTCGTTTCCCTAAACTTGATAATGTTGGAAGTAAGGGGAAAAGGGGGGGAAAGAGTGACAGAGAAGCCTTGATCTGGTGATCATTTATGCAACGTGTGCAGTTAAGTTATGTTATCCTTGACACTTGCATCAAAACAATCTTGGAATCGCTTTCTTTTTTCGTTTTCTATGCATGATAAACACCACTGATAAATATCACTGTAGCTCAATGATGTGCAGACTTTCTCTGAAAGCAGCACAACACCATAAGACAAACTGAGAGAAATCCGAATGAAGTCCCCATTTTCCATTGTGTAAAATTTTGGTATCTTGTAAAAGCAAAGGCTGTTTTTCTTCCGTTCTCCTGTCTCACTGCACTGTATCGTCAATTCCAGCGTGTTTTTGTTGGACTGAAGACAACACAAACGCCAGAGAGAAAAAGTGGTGCTGTTAAAAGAATCTGATGAAGACCAAAACTTCCTGCTTAAAATCTGGATTTTTCCTTGTGCAGTAAATTCCGAGAGGAGATTGTCGTATCCTTTGATGTTATACGTATACAGGGGTGGAAGAAGTAGTCCAATCCTTGATTTGAGCAAAGGTTCTAATGCAACAATGTAAAAATAGTGTATTACAAGCAAAGCTATACCTAAACTTGTTTTTAAATCTTAGGAATAGTTTAACATTTTGTGAAATACACTTATTTGCTTTCTTGCGTGAGAAGATCAATACTCTCATGTTTGATTGGTAAATATAAAGCTGGAACCAGCAGCCAGTTCAACACAAGGACTAGAAACAGGGGGAAACAGCTAGCCCCGGACTATTCGCGAATTGTCATTTTTACACTTAGTTCTTTATACAGATTACATAAACTAGAAATAGATTGTTGATTAGTAAGTTTAAAAGGTGCTGGTAGGCGTTTTAAATCTCTCTGACATTAAATATGTATGACTAAATAAGCAGCACCCAAGTTAAAGGTTGAAAAAACAACATCATTAGTTATCAGTTATAAAGAGTTGAACACTCAAGGGTTCAGCTGGTTTGATCAGATGTGTTTGACAGTGAACATAAAAGGGCTTTGTTTTTGAACATTAATAGCAACTACAGGACATTATTTCCCTCTGTTTTATTTGAGTAAACGAACTTTCCACCATTTTGGTATTATAACTCAAAAAGAAAGATTTCCTCCAGGAGTCCTGTAGGAGTGGCTGTGCTCTCTGGCTGAAGATGAGATGCAGCTGCCTGTCCGCTCTGTGTGAGTGGGAGGGAGGGAGGGAGGGAGGGAGAGAAGGAGGGAACGAGGGGGAGGCCAGATGGACGGGCAGCCGTACAGGATGCTGTATGGCAGCACCACTTAGTTCTGATCATTAAAGCTATATGATGAGTGTATAAGTACAGTGGTCTGTATAGGCAAGGGCATGAGACTGATGGACTTCCAAAGAAACAACATCTCAGCTTCAGAGTATGAAGGATGAATTATGAATCACCCAATAAGTGTCTGAGTCAGAGACTGCTATACGGAACTATAAAACAAGGTGCACTCGCCAAACTCTATACTTCATCCAGATATAAACAACTAGTCTTCAGAGCTGAACAGCCTGAACAGCTGTGTGTTCAGGTCACGGGGGATAAATCACAAGAAGACAGAATGGGATCAATGTGTTTCAAAACTTGCTGCCGAGCTCAGGCTGTTACATATCGGCACATGTGAGCCAAATCAGACTGCTGGCATGTTTTCTGCATGGTCATAATGTGAAGCACATTTTCTCAGCGCGAATGGCATGCGGAGAGCCCGGAGAGCCAGGAAACAGCTGATGACGAAGGATTAGGTCTGGGCCAGGGGAGTGGAGCCGACTGGGCCGCGCTGCATCAGGGCCGGGGAGAGGCTGCTCTGCTGCAGTACATACCAGCAGCCTGACGCACAGGGGGAAAAACCCCCATGGGTCAGGAGACAAATGAAACTTCACTACGTTTTACAAATCCTCGCTATAAACATTTGTCAGGAGTGCCTCCTCTGTTTTTAAGGTGGTGCTGTGAAATGTTCAGCAGGAGACATCCAGCCGATGTTGAAACTGTGGAGTACAGTCTAATACCGTTGATGGTAAAAGTACGACATGCATGCAATTTCCCAACAGCTCATCTGCAACAACATCACTAGAAAATGCCTGGACCGAAATAACCACAGAGCCGGTGAAGATCAAAAACTTCAAAAGGAACTAATTGTAGAGGAGGAGAGCATGCAGACACAAAACACATGACAACGTTGTTTTGATTACAGCTTATGCTAATTCAGATGCCCCCGTATCAGAAAGGTCATCTGTATAAAGAAGATGGACGTGCAGGTAACCGACCCAACAACTTAACATTACAGCAGCCGTTCATAGCAGGGAAATGGGGAGGCTTCCAGGGGAAAGACATGCATGACACATGTGTATACCATGAAACACCTTGCATTGCTATAATGTAACTCATTCCAGATACTAAAACCTTCCCCTGTGATGAATGAGAGGATATGATTCAAAGGCTCTGCGTTCCTCAGAAGAGACCGGATCACAGCTTAATGAGAGATTTACATTTAGAAAAGGGTGACAAAGGCCTTAAGTTTTATATTGAATCTGGTAGTGTTATCGCTAAAAAAGAGATCCAAAGGATGCTGGTGAGAGTGACTGATGCCAGGTCCAGGATCACCGCACAACCGCAGCTTTTCAATGAGCTTCTTCATGTAGCGTTGCAGACACGATTGATTCTGTGAGGGCCATTCACAGGGGAGGAGAGAGACTGATGGTCTAGCGGTGAGGACCGCCGGTTCACTCAGGGTGACTGAAGAGAGCTGTATAAACAAGCTCTTTAGCAGTGAAGCACAAAGTGGAGCGCATACAAACAGCTTGTGCTATGAAGCCATGTGTGTGTGTGTGTGTGTGTGTGTGTGTGTGTGTGTGTGTGTGTGTGTGTGTTTGTGTGTGTGTGTGTGTGTCTGTGTGTGTGTGTGTTTGTGTGTGTGTTTGTGTGTGTGTGAGACCCCTGGATACCTTGTCAAACGTATTCTCTTAGCGAGAAGATAAACATTGTTAAAGTTGCGCTATGTAAAGAATGAAAAGGTGTCTATGTACAGAGATGCAAGCCATCACCATGTTGATGTTTGAACAGGATGCTCACACTCTTTCACATTGTAATTCCTGGTGTGTACACATTCAAGTATGTGGGTAACAAACCACCAACAGAGACACATTACCTCTAACTAGCAACGTCACACAACAAAACAGACTCAAGTGTTAAAACCAAACATTGTCTTGAGGTATTAAGTCAGATTATTGTATCTGTTTAAGTTCAATAAACCATCAGTGCTGTGTTGTAAGGATGAGGTGCATCTTGTCTCTGACAGACAGCTATGAAATTGGATCTGTCACAGTGGACTCACCATGCAGGCTAAGTGAATATTCACCACTTTGTATAGTTCATCTTGTCTTCTGTCAACAGCTGCCAAGCAGCCATGACTAAAAGTAAAAGCATCGACAGTGACAGAGAAGTAAGACCTCTTACCTTCAGGGTGATCCCAGAAGCATAGACAAATCTTCCCTCTCTGTCCGAGGAGGTTGCTGGACAGCAGTCTCGTCCTCCTTCTGAAATCAGAGGAGAGATGTCCAGCTGGTTGTCTACAGGGACTGCTGCCTCAGATGTATAGATCCCTCAGATGTTCAGTCTGAGGTTAATCTCTGCTGTCCCGGGAGTCTGCCGGAGGAGGTACCGCTCTGAGCCCGGCTGTTTGTTTAGTCAAATCACAGCACCACGGGGGTCTCCTCTCCTCTCCCACACTCTGAAAAAGCTGGCCCACCGTTCCCAAAGAGTGCTGTAAGTTTAAAAAGAAGTGTTCACAATGGAGACATGCGCACGCACATACACACTGCTTCCCTGACAGATTCACACAGAGGAGGGAACCAGAGGTCCGGCCCTGCTGAAGCTAGAGTAAGAGTGAGTTGGAGAGAGAGAGGAGGGAGGGAATTGTGAGTGGGAGTTGAGCAAAAAGCAATAGAGGGAAGTTTGAAAAAAAAAAGAAGTGAAGGGAGAAAGAGAATAGACAGAGGGAGAAAACATCGAAACGCAGGTTGGGTTCTGCTTGTTGTTCTTCGATAGCAGCTCAGGGGTCCCCAGCTGGAGTGATTTGTTTATGAATGGAGTGGCGAGCAACTGGAGGTGAACTGAGACAGTCTCTATTGGCAACAGAAATCTGGACCGCATCTAACCCCTTCATAAAACAACAAACACAATAAAAAGGAAGAGAAAGAGTGAGAGAGTGAGTGAGAGGTCCAAACAGGGAGAGAAAAAAAAGGTTTTGGCAGAGAGTGGCCTGCTTTGGAAACAAACATGGAAGTCTCCGTTTCTCAGCAAAGCAACTTCACTTACATAATCACACTGCTAGGTGTAAAAGACGTAAACACACACATCTAGCTTGGATGGGACCCATTTTTCTTACATGTCACATGTCATTTTCTGTCTTTTTCCATTTATCCCACATAACATAATTCAACACCTCCTTTTTTCCTCACCCTTTTCTGTCCCTTTCAGCCTCTCTCTTATTCAAACCCATGCAGACACACACCATGCAAGTACATCCATATTGGCTCTCAGCCTAATTTCTTCCTTTCCCAGGATGTGAGCGTATGGCTTGAAATTCATAACACAGCCCTGCAGCTGACGAAGGCCTTTTCTCTCTTACAAGGGGTGGATGGCCAACAGGGGGAGGGGGGAACAGGGGCCAAATTGGACAGTAACCATGTTCTCCTCTAATTGTGAGGGTAAATCTAAAAGCCCTGCTAGCAGTAATTAGAGAGCCAGTCAAGCCCCAGTTATTAGATAGGAGGGGAGCAACACCACACACGACTGTGCCACCTTAACATCAATCTATTTCTAACTATGTAATTAACACCTTCTTGCAATAAATCTGCCCCAAATCCACCGCCCCATGAATCCACTTTTGTACCTTTTAGTGCTTGCAAAGTCAATTAAAATGTTTTCAAGAGATAATAGGTAATAATGCAGCAATACAACATCAACATAAGGCAGTGATCACAATCCTTTATCAGCTTGAGGTAAGACACACTCTCTGTCTAAACATCCTGCAGCTGTTACAGGAGACACTAAATCTCTACATTTTTAAGAGCACCAAGAAAGATATATGTCGAATGTGGCATTTTTTCTATTTTCTATAATTGCACAATATGTTGTCCAATGCAGTGGTTGGTGGAGAAAGAGAACACACTGGCAAAGTCTTTACATTTGGCAGCTGTGCTTGTTTATTCATGCCGCTTGGCAAAGTCACAAACCACACGATAAACCAGACTCTAAATAATTCTGCTACAACAATACCCAGCCGATTCAGCCGATCAGAGCAGCTAAAGAACGGTTTCTCTCACTGTTAATCTGGGTTGTTTCCATCACTGGAGTTCAACTAGTGCTACCTGTCAAGCAGCTGTGAGCGGAGCACCATGGGGAAGGACCCAAAAGGAGGCAATGCAGGCAGACAGCAACAGGGATTTGGTGACCAAACATATAAGCTTATTGTCATGTACAAAAACAGCAGGAATAGCAGGAATGGGGCAAGGAAAAGTGCAGGCAGTCAGGCAGATACTATTAGGTGTATGTAGTATGTAAACAGTTTCTGGGTAAAAGAGGTAGGGGGGGGGGGGGGGGGGGGTAGAAGCAGGAAACACTGGGGCTGAGGAGACCTTGTGCTGAACCCCATACAGCACTGATAGATGAAGATGGATGAAGTCATTCAATGACTGATCTGTAGTCAGATCTATAGTAAATTGCACGGATATATTGTAGTAATCAGAGGCCCTTAAAGACTTGATTCAGATGTTGTTCGGGCCCAGAACTGAAAATCAGAAAACACTGGGATGTTTCTAATACACAACAACAACAAGAGCAGCAACAACAATCATCACCATCATCACATTTCAAGATATCGCCTCTCAAAGAAAATGTCTAGCAGCAAGACAGGAGAAACTCAATTTAGAGCTTAAACAATTAGTTTAATAAGCTAATGACCAGCCAATAGAATAGAAAATGAATTGGCAACTATTTTGATAATAGTCATTTTAAAAGCAAAAATATCATTCCCTTGTTTTTCTTCAATGTGATGCTCTGTTACGTGTCTTTGTCTAATGTAAGAACAAACTGACTAACGTTGGGGTTTTGACTGTTGTCAGACAAGAAAGGACATCATTTTAGACTTAAATTATAGATAAATTGTGATGTGTATTTGTACTATTTCCTTAGATTTTGTTTAACTCAATTACATACAGAACATCATGAGAGCGATTAAAAGTCCAGCAGGAGAAATTAGAGAAACTAAAGACGTCCTGGTGACCTTTGTGTGTGAGACACTGAGCATGTGATCACAACGTCTGGCTCAGGACCTTTGTTGCATGTCATTCCTCTCTTTGACTCTCATTTCCTGTCAGCTCTCTACTGCATACTGTCTAATGAAATGCAGGAAAGAAATACTTACTTTCAAAAAAAGAGAAAAAAGGGGGCCGAAGCACTAGTTAAGTACATGTGCTACTTTAATTCTCAGTCTATCATCTGAGTGGTCGGGTTGCATTCAGACTAAACAGAATATGATTCAACTTGAATCCTTTTCTCTATCTTTTTTAAAAGATTCACTAGAAATGTATGATGTTTTTGTTCATCAACAACAGTAACCTGATGCAGTCTTGCACCAGTCGTTACTAAAACCAAAGTTTGTATGCTGTTTTATGGTTAATGAGGCAGTATTTGACACTCTATAGTCAAATATACTGAAACTGTGGTGGTGAGATGTGATACTTAGTAAACTAATCAACTTGTATTGGCCGCTTGTTGACTGGTCACTTCATTCGGTTGTTTAGTTGATCACGATCAATGATGATGGTGATTCTTGTACAGCATTCAAAATCATTCTCCAGTTTTCAATGTTTCTCTGTCACTGTGAAGCACAGTCTTAAATACATGCTGTAGGTGTTTTCAGCACTTGATAAGTACTGTTTGCAGGCTTTATTTGGGCTGTAATAGGTCTCAGAGGAAGCTTACTGTGGAAGATGAAAGCTCTGGGTGTGTCTGCGTACCTACAGTACCTCTCATTTTAACACTTTTAGAATTGGTGAAAAGAGGCTACAAGCCTCCTATTAGTTCTCAATGCACTTCAGCGTCAGGACGACTACAAAGAGACCAGTGGGAGCATTGTTTATGCTCCACTGTTTAAACTGGATCTATATACATGTTTCATTCCCTACAGTAACCCGTCACTTAGATAAATATTAAAGATCCATACGGCCTGAAAAGAGCTTAAGTGCTTCACATTTAAACTAAACCTCCTCTGAGTGAAGTTTTGGGGTCACTTAAAACCTAACAGTCCAGTTTGTACATCAACACACGCTCTAATGTTTATTCTGTAAGTGATAAAACCACGTTTCTTTGGTTTATAGCCAAGTTGGCTATGATCTATTTTATTTCAAGCTTTTTGCGATATGTGTCTGGTGTTGCACTTTTCTCCCCATTAACATGCGCCTGCTTCATGGAACAGCTGATATCTGTTACAGCTTATATTGACTCCTCTGACCAAGATATAGAAGGACCCACAGACAGCTCAACATGTGGAATACACAATATACTTTATGCCATGATATCTTCAACTAAATGTGGAAAATAAGGATCATATGGAAACTGCATGTTTGTGTATCTGCAGGACTTCAGACCTGGTAGGTTACTTGGCAATTTTCAGTATTTTGCTGCCCTCATGGGGCTGTTTAAAGTTGTTTCAAGTTCATGGTAGACATAGAGCTACTACCGAGGACAAGGAGGTTACATGTGATCAAAATGAGTTTATACTCTACTATTACACAAATGCACCTGTTGGATTTCTTAAAGCTGGTTTCGGTTTTGTAAATACGTATTATATGTATGAATTACTGTTTGTACCTGACAGTGTAGAAGGAAGCATTCAAACCTTAATGTTCTATTTATATAGAATTTAAAAGTTATGTGAAATAATACATGTTTTTTTGCATAAGTGTGGTAATTTGGACTCATGAACTAAGTATTTAAATCCTGGCTACTGCCCCACTGACCTGCCTAATGAATACTTTTACATTTCTTATTGCTACTTATACTCATGTAGTTATACTTTGGTGAGATTGTGACTATGTTTCACATGGTGGTTCAACGTCTGATAAGCTTCTACCACCACTGAGCCAACTTTTATCTTGATTTACAATCTCTGTGCTGGATATCACATGACACCTTCACGTCTACGTGCGTTCGTAGGCGCGCGCACGTGTGCACACGCTTTACCCACACCTTGCATGATGGCCTTATCAAAAATGATCCACCAGGTTAGACTCGGGATATCGGGGTCAATGCCCTCACGTCGCCAAGACGAGCAGGCAGGTGGGTCTCAGGCTGAACGTGACGTCATGTTGATACTTTTGAACTCCTCGGCAGTAAATCTATAAAGGTGTGTGTAGTCTTACTGCACAGGTAGCCGAACGTTAGACTGAAGTGAAAACAGAGCGCCAGCGCATGCTGGGAATAAACAAGGAGGCCTAACATGCTCCAGGTAGTTTGATTCCCCGAGGTCTACCCGAGATTTACCCCACCTGACGGACGAGGACACCGGTATGTACCCCAACTCACAGTCGGCCCGACACCCGGCTCAGACACTGTCACTGAACAGTCAGTACTTCCCGCCTCCGTATGACTTCACCAGTTATCATCATGTCCCGGGAGTCGGTGACCCGTCGACAAGTGCCTGGAACTCCGTCTACGCTCCCCGGGAGGAGTACCCGTACAGCTTCCAGGGGTCAAGCCCCAACGCCGGGCAGCTCAGCTTCTCCTCCCCGGAGCTGAGCGTCATGCCTAACGCCGCTGGAGGGCCGTACAACTTCATCTCTGGACAGGACCCCTTCAGCTGCAGGAGGAGACCGCATGAACCCATCAGACCGTCCTTTTCAGGTGGGACTTAAGACTTCATACTGCAGACAGCCATAGAGGTCACTGTAGGCTTATTGTAGGCTGCATGGTGCAGTGGCCTCTGATAAATTGTAAATGTTAAGACATAACTATACATTTAAAGAATTATAATTTAGTTTTTAAAAAAGTTCTCTGAAGTTGTTTTAACACGCATGTTCTGATCTATCTTGGGGCAGATCACAAATTGGATGTTTTAATTTGCTGATGAATTAATCTTAAGAGGAAAAGTGTCTTCTAGATAACACAGTCAAATGATGATAACAAGCTGAACCCTGGGGGATGAGTGGGTGTGTACAGATTACAGATATGATACGATTTCAACATATACACAGAGTAAAGTCATACTGACTGCACACACACATTCATCAAGCTTTTCGCCTCTCCCTTCCGCCAGCATGGTTTGAGATGTCAATGCAAAGCTAACAGTGGCGGCCGAGAAGTCTGCAAAAATGTCATTCCCCACCCTCTCTGTCCACTGGGTGGGTGCAAAAGGGTGACAACCTGGCTAGATAACACAGGCACTACAGGAAGTCTGCCGAATATGTCAAACCGAATATCCTCTTAAGGCGAACCCTCGTCCCTTACTCATGTCTGTGTGTGTGTGTGTGTGTGTCTGTGTGTGTGTGTTGGTCTGCCTCAATCGATGCTGTCACATGGTCAAGATTTCAGATCAATAACTCTGACGAGCCAGTGTGTGTGTGTGTGTGTGTGTGTGTCAATGAATAGCTGCCTGTGTAAACACCTATGTAAACACCACTCACAGTGATAAGGAGAACCACTGATGCAATGCAGAGGGGAGTCTTTACATTAGTTATAGTTAGCGTGATTAATAGAGTTAATGAGGCTTTAAGTGGCGCCTGAACTTGAACATGGCACCAGACGTCTTCAAATTAGTCATCTGTTTGGACACGGCTCACACTGCACGTGACTCACTGGCATTATAATCATGTTTAACACACCTATTTACTTACAATCACTAAGTCAGCCAATCATCCAAACTGGTATTAGTTGTTTTACTAAATCAGGTTTATTTTGTGTGATTCAGGAACAAAGACGCGCACTAAGGACAAGTACAGGGTGGTGTACACTGACCAGCAACGCCTGGAGCTGGAGAAGGAGTTTCAATGCAACCGATACATCACCATGAGGAAGAAGACCGAGCTGTCAATGGCACTTAGCCTCTCTGAGAGACAGGTGAGACTGGAGCAAATTAAGGTTAGACCTAGAAAGGTAAGGGGTGGAGAGAACAGGTTAGAAACAAAGGGGCATTAATGAAAAAAGCAGAAGCGAATGTAAAATAAAAATCAACCCCAAACTCTTTAACATTGTTAAAGAGGGTCATTAACTATAAAGGTCTGTAATGTAGCATGAGGACAACAGGTGAGATCCACAAACTAATAATTAGGCTCATGGGCAGCAAATGCCTCCTGTGACACATTGTGATGGTCATCCTGCAACCTCCAACAGCTGAGCAATACTGTGAGAAGCAGCTTAAAGCTCCAGTAAAAGCTAACTCGAGTTAAGATTTCCTTTATTCAACTATGTAACTCTTGCTGAACAGCAGCCACTGTGGCCACAAATTGCAATTACAGGCTATTTGTAATTGCATCAAAAGCTAGAGGTCGTACCAGACAGTAAGGCTGTAGCACCAAAACTTCAGAGGGTACAGAAATGTGTGTGTTTTATCGATTATAGAAACAACTCTTAATTTGTAAGAGAAATAAAATGTCCTAGTTCTTCTTTCAAAAGTTATGTAAAGTTAAGTAATCTCGCCCATCGCAAGAATCCTGCTGCTGTGCAAGGTAAAGACAGCCACTCGCTCATTTTGGTTGACCCCTCTTGTTTCTTCTTTGTATGTTTTTGTGACTTGAGCAGGTGAAAGTGGTGAGGAGTGAGAGTTATGAAAGGAGTAGGCTGAATTGTCTTCATGGGATTTACATTGTTGATATGTTAGTGATATAAGAAAATAGAAAAATTGCAATTGCTAAAAACACAGTGATGCAGTACCTTTGGCCCATGCAGTTGTTTGGTGCTGTATTTTTCTTATTGTCCGCTTTAGAACAAACAGCAGAAACCTCTGTAAACTATAATGTTATGTGGCCACCAAAACATCTCGTACAAGTAGTGTTAATGGAGAATCCCTCATTCTCGCTCTCATGATGCTATTGTTGTTATTATTGTTATTTCACACCTACTCACTCTGCTTGTCGAGTCCACAGTTAGAGTGCAACAAAGTCATTCTGGGAACGAAGGAAATTACTAAACTTAAGCAGAAGTAGATGGGGCAGGGCGATAGAAAGTTGTCAACTGAAGATAACACACGTAATTACAGGCAAAGGGTCAAAGGAAAGCAAACACAGAACAGATAATGCATCACTGCTATTTCTGATCATACCTTATAACCATCATATTGGAGCACACACTTAATAAATATGTTTCTGACGTTGATATCTCAGGTGAAGATTTGGTTTCAGAACCGACGTGCCAAAGAGAGGAAGATAAACCGCAAGAAGCTGCAGCATTCTCAGCAGGCCTCCACAACAACACCCACCCCAGCAGCGCTGGGTGGACCCGCTGACACCCACATCACCACCAGCCCCAGCGACAACATTTTGTCTGACACGATACCAGAGGAATACTAGAGACTGATACAGAGGGAAATATGTACATAGCTTTATTTTTGTTTTTATAACTTTTCCACACTATGAATGAAGATGATTCCCATCAACATGATGTTATAATGCTGCACCTCCTGCTTTCACAATTACAAGCACTACACATGTCTGTTGCATTGATCATCTCTGGTGGGCATTTGCCAATCACAGGACTTCAGTGTGTTTATATGGATCATTTTCAGCACCAAGTTACTGATTTTAAGGACAAAGAATCACTGGATAGCGTGTCACTTGTGAAACTTGAGTGTCTTCTTTTGGTTAAAGCCGCACTGAAAAAAGCATTTCACAAGTTCTTCTTTCTTTAACTTAGACAGGATGTTGAAATTAGTCTGACACCTTGATGGATAAAAGTGACGATGCATTTGTCCATCTATAGTCAAGAAATGGTGTTTGCATTCTGTCCAGAAATAAAAAGAGGAAGTACAATGATCGTAATACATCTCTTTTTTAGAATTTGAATTTACAGGAAATCGAGAGAGAGGAGAGAGTATTACATTTCTTACTTTGAAGGACAGAAGGGAAAACAACTTAATTTACCATGAGAATAGTTCATTCACAAGTACAAACTATTGGGTTTTAGTGAGGGAGGATGGCAGCTGTGTTTGGTGAAATGGAAATGGTGAATGAACAGAAATGTTTTGTTTTTTAAAGAAATAAAAGCAGCTTGATCTTGATATGAAAACACAAATGTCATCATTTGGCAGTGAACAGGTGTATGATATGACATAAAAAAACATTTAGTTAAAACACTTACCATTTTGAATTTTTTATTTTTTTTGCTATAACATTGTGGTAACAGCAAGGAACTGAGAGCATGTTTAAAAATTATTGTGGAATATCACACACAGACAGCAGTGTTTAGCCACATCCTGAAAAACAGCTGCTACATGACTCATGGTCCACCGACATTGTACCGCTAAATGCAAACATTCAGCCTCGTCGAAGAACTTTAAATCAAAAATCTCACTGCGTGTCCAGTCTTTTGGGACATACAGTTTGTATGAAATGTTAAAGTATGTACTACATTGTACATGTTAACACACGTTCACATTGTTCCTGTTTCTGTCACTTTAAAGAAGAGGAAGGAAAAGTGGCAAAATGTAGAAATGTAAATTTGTTGTCTGAGGATTGCAAAAACGTGCTTTTCAAAATAAACCACTGTTCCACCAACTTTGTGCAACTCATGTATTTCTAAATCAATGTGTGCAGGGAAAGAATTCCCCTGTTTTCAAGTTGATGTTGGTTGTGCTGCAGATAAAATATAAAGCATGCACATATAGGTTTATCGATCAGGTTTGTATTTTCTTTTCATTAGCACTGAGCTTCTGCTTTCAATCGTCTGAAACATTTCAACAGAAAAAAGCTTCTTGATAAGATCATGCCGCCAATGAGGAAGTGAACCAATGGTGCATAGCCTTGCCTGTCCACAAAATTACTTAATACAGACATATAATTCACGAAATCATGACCTGAGAAGACTTACGTTTTGGGCCATGAATTTATATTGAATCATACATTAATATAGGCCATATTACAGAATGGTTTTCACAGAAACCTTTAAATTACATTCACACTGTGCCACAGTAAATAGCTGTACTGTACAAATACTGTACAAATTATGAATAAATACTGAAACAAAACTCAACAATTTTGAATCAAAAAAATTCTCTAAGTATAAAATCATAAGTCACCTGATATCTTTAATCAAAAACAAAAACTGACATGCTCAGGATTGAAGAGCTGGCGCTAGCCACCGGTCTTGGTTTTATAATTAGATACATTTGGCATGGATGGGTAACATCACATGAATGTGTCATGACAATGACTAAATCACCTGGTTTTTATGAGGAAAAAAAATAAATGTTTAATTGTGGTCCAACCAAACCTATAAAGAGTTATGGTGCAACAGTTGCATCTCTTTGGATTTCCTATGGTATACACATATTAAAAGGCTAACAGCTGCAACAATACTGGACATTTTGGTACCCACACAATTATTGTTTTGAACAAAGCAGCAAAATGATTCTGGATCGTTGGAGCACCTTTATAACACTCCTGTGTTGTCAATCATTTGCTCACCAGAGTATGTCGGTCAGAAGTTCAACTGTGTTCCAGTGAGAGGGTTGAACTAAAAAAAAATGATCTCAGGTGGTTGTTTAAGGACACTATAACTATCATGAACCATAAACACCTATTTTATTGCTCTGTGAATCATCTGAATTGGAAGTCCATGGCTGTCAACTTTTAACCTCAAGCTATCAAACCAAATCAATCATGAAACCTAACCTCTGTCTTTGATTAAATGCACAGCAACAGCTAAAATACAAATACATATCAAATACATATATATATATATATATATATATATATATATGTATATTTTGCCCATGGCACATAAATGGCTGTAAATACACAAACATATATATTATATGTGTGTATTTTATATGTGTGTGTGTGTGTGTGTGTGTGTGTGTGTGTGTGTGTGTTTTATATATTTCACCTAAAACCTACAAAGCTAACTAAGTAAGGCTAATTTAGCATAACATTTAAAATCACACTGTAAAAGGTTATTCTATGCAAAGAGGTCCTTTCAGTGTTTCAGAAGGTGGTAAACTGTGAAAAGAAGAGTGCACTTCTAATCTATATTTGTTTCTGGCCTCACTGTTTAATGTCACGCTTGTGCGGTCGAGCACACCCTCCTATGTTTTGTAGCGTGTAAACTACACTATGGTCAGAATACACTGAGCACTCAAAGTGAACAGGGTCGTTTATATTGTAAACACACCTGTCTTGTGTCAGTGACGAATCTGTGGGCCTTACCAATTTTCAAAGCAATGACGAAGGTTCTTCAGACGGCATTTCGGGGGTGCAATTCCCTAGCTGGCATAACTTTTATTTATTCTTTTCTTATTGTCCTTGCCACATCTGTTTAAGCCCGTAATATTGTGTTTTCTGATTAGAGCACTTTCAGGCAGAATGCCTCTTTTAATCTGAAGTTTGTATTTGTTCTTTCTCTAACAATAAATACTTTTGAATCTGAAAAGTTCAGAGTTACCCTGTTGAATGTGCTCTGCGTTTTACCGTCCATCCCTTTTTCACCAAATTTCACAAAAATGGCTGTAAATTACATATCGATCTAGTCCTCAATTACATGAGGTTATATTTAATTCCAGGCAAATGGCTGCATTTGTTTTCAAATCAAACCTTCTTGAAAGTTAACTGACTGGTTTGTATTAGATCATGAAAAATAAGCAGCAATGTGCTCAACTGACTAAACTGGAAGCCACAAAGACAGAAGAAACATGTAGAACTAAATATAGAAACGTGATGGTGTTAAAAGATAAACGCGTTGAACGCTCAGTATGACAAGTTGAACAAGTTGCTCACGCTAGATTTGTCCCTCTCAGTAAAGGAGAAAAAGGGGATGTTCTTATTGTAAACACTAAGGAACTGCATGTACTTTGGTTAAATATTAACTGAACCAAATGTAAAAAGATTGTCTTCATAATCACACCTGCAACTGACAAACCAAGTCTGTAAACCTGAAAGAAGCAGAAGTGTTAACACCATGGAAACAAATGTGTGGTTACTGCCAACTTCCTGAGAGACATCACTCTATAAACCTAACTTATGGCAAGAAAGCCAAAGGAAGATCACACGGTCTAATTTGACGTTACACAGCACCAAACGTTTAATGAATCCACACTACATATGCATGATTACACTCCGACCCCCAACTAGTCCATCCACATCTGTTTCATGAATACATTTCAATCCCAGTAAATGCAAACGTTGACATCAGGTGAGTAATACAATGACATACATTGTTGTTTTTCAACTTCAGACATTATTGCAAGTTCACAGTGTTTTAACGATAAAATGAAGGTAAATATGCTCACAAATTAGAAACAAGTAAAAAGTAGGTACAATATAATCTAAAGAGAATTATATTACAGGGAAATGTAATGTAATACTGTAATATGGAATATTTTAAAACATATTTTCTGAAGAAAAAATTGTAGAAGACAACAGTGAAAGTGCTAGAAAAATAGAAAAATCTATGAGCGATGTCAGATATTTTCCAACTGGAAGTCACATGAAGGTGAAAAGCCTTTTGGCCTCTTGACAGCCATCTCCTCCATCTGCCTTCAGTAGTGCAGTCTTTAAACTCTGTGAATCACCTTCCTTTACGGACCTTGGAGTACACACACTCATCTCCTGCTGGTTGAACAGACTGTCGAGGTCGATCTGAAAACATGACTTCGCCGTACTCCACCTCCGGCCCTGCTCTTTGCTGCACCTGCCTCCCCGGTCGCTGCATGATCTTGACATCAGCATAGGTCAACTCCTGGTCATCTTCTTCTGCAGAGTGAAAGGAAAGAGTGGCACAAATACATATATATATTTAATGCTGAGATATACTCAGTACTCAAGTACTGTACTTAAGTACAAATTTCAGGTACTTGTACTTTACTGGAATCTTTCTACTTCTACTTTCTACTACTTCATTCAATCAACTACAACAATAAAATCCTGCTTTTACATTCATGCATAATAATCTATTGGTATAACAGTATAACATACACTTTTCTGTATTGAGTACTTTTACCGTTAATACTTTAAGCACATTTTCCTGATTATTCTTACATACTTTTAAGTAACATTTTCAATAATTGTAAAAGAGTTTTATTTTTTCCTGTGTAGTATTAACACTAAAGGATCTGAATACTTACTCCACCACGGTCTGTTTGTACAGCGGATTGTTAACAACAAGTTGACAATTTGGGAGGTACTCTCTTACTGAGAAATGGACTAAAACATTTATATCACTGGCAAGTTTGTAGAGTGGTCTCAATCTTCTCATCACATTTTCGGCAAGAAAGTGAATAAGTATGTTGCCCGATGGGTCATTGCAGTGATGAGTTGAGAAAAGGGAAGTTTTATTTTGTACCTTTAGGTTTGTTCTTTTTCTTTTTCTTCTGAGAACAGACGACAGCTACCCCGACCACTAACAGAAGTACAAGTGCACCCAGTACACCAGCCGTTATTTGCAAGTAGCCTTTTTCTGTAATAAAAGACACAAGAGACACACAGATCTTTAAGTTAGCAAACATTACAGGTGTTTTTGTGGAGAATGTAAAGCAAAGATAATGGAAATGATCTAAATGAATTCACTGCAGCAGAGTTAGTTTTCACTTACTAATAAAGTCCCATGAGTCCTCACTGGGGGGGTGAGTCACAGTTTTATTGGAGGATGTGATATTATTGTTGGGGTTAATTGACACTGTGATGCCAGACTCCTTACCAGCATGGGAGGTTGCTGTGATTGTAGTGGGAGCTGATGTTGGCTCAATACACAGGGTATTATTGGCTGCAAACACCCACTGTGATATGTGCGTCCCATTGGGTGTGGTGCAGTTAATGAATATGTAGCCTGGGAAAGACAGAGATCAATGACTGATGTTCAGCTAATCATTAGTATCTTAACATCAGACTTTTGTCTACTCATGCTCTCACTCACCACAGGTAGATATCTTCACCTCTTTTAAGTCACTACTGACTTTATTCTTGACCGAGCAGACCAGTTTTCCTGAGACGTGTTGTTTCAGAGTGATGCTGTTTGTCTCAGTGTCTCCAGAGAGGAGCTCAGAGTCTGTCAGAGTGTGATCATCCAGAGTCCAGCTGTACTGAGGACTGTCCGCTCCCTCAGAGGAGCAGGACACCTTCATCTCTCCCTGGGACAGACACTCAGAGACCAGCAGGACAGAGGACACAGGAGCTGAAGGAAACACACTCAGATGACTTTTCATATTGACATAATCTTCATCATTCTGTAGAGTTTCTCATACAGAGCAGTCCAGACATGGATACAGATATACAGCACGTAGAATATGACATGCATGTAATAAATAGTTATTTACCTTCAATGGTCAACTGTAGAACCCTGTTCTCTAAGTGAATTCCGTTTGAATCAAAGGTTCTAAGTGTATATTCACCTCCATCAGTCCTGCTCAGTTTATTGATCCTAAATCTTCCATCACTGGGAGTAAAGGATGATCTGTTTTCTATCAGATTAGACGAAATGTTATTCCTTCTCCCTTTCAGTGTTACTGTTGTTTTGTTCAACCATTGGTATTTATGTATTTCTGAGGCGTTGGTCATCAGCTGGAGGACCACAGTTCCTCCCAAAGGTCCATAACACTGAGCTCCGTTCTGTCTGCCATCACAGTAGGTTTCCACACCTGAACATTTTGGAACAAAAACATGAAAGTGTTTTAGGCACATTTAAGCAACAATAGTGGGTTTGGAGCAGCTGTGTCTCTAATAGACAACATTATGCAAACAGGCGTTTATTGTTTTATATGTTTGCTGAGTGTTACACATGACCGGTGACTGCAAAACAGTTTAGGTTCAGCTAACAGAGGTATTTTGCTGTAATACATTTTCTCATATTGTAGTTAATCACATCCAGTTATTAACAACGCATGCTGTGTTGCTGTGTTGCAGGAGAAAAATCAGGATCACATTTAGAGTTGAAGTCATTTAATAGATTAATATTTAGAAAGATTGCACAATGACGTGGGATTGATCTCCGGATTTGCTATCGTTCTTAGAAATAACTAGATTTTTCAAAAGCTACTGAACCTCAGAAGAGCTCAAATACTACATATAAACAGTAGATTGTTAAATAGTTGATCAATAACGTTGGTATTTCCTCAGAACCAACAGGTGTCTCGTCCCGCAGTATTTGACCTGCATCACTGAGGAGAATGTCTAAACCCACGACTCAGTGTTAAAAGTTAAACAGCTCACCGTGAGAGACTCCGAGTAGCATCACAAACAGTCCAACCACAGCCTTCATGTCTCCTCAGTGTTCAGCCTCCGTTGACCCAGTCAGCAGCTTTCAGACAAACCTTTCTACTTTTCCCCCAAAAGAAAACATGCACATCTGAACAAACCTTTAACCGACCAGAGCGTTGTTGTATTCATCTTTTAATAGGCAGAGAAGAGAAAAGGAAGTGATATGGGTTTCACTTCCCCTTTTAGCCTCCAACCACATGGCCTCTGTAGGCGATGGACGGAGTGGAAGAGAGGGAAACATTCCTCCTTCCTGCTGAAAGAGGATTTGAGACTGTAGCTGGAATTTGTCATCCCTCCATCTGTTAATTTCCAATTAAATGAGTGTTTGATACATCTATCAATTATCTCTTAATGAATGATTACAAGTTAAATTTAACCAAACAATGTCTGAACCCCTCAAACTACGTCACATAAACTAATTACATACACCAAACTATATTTTAAATTAAGATTAAAGTCTTCAGATTAAAATGTAAAACTAATTCTAAATCACAAAGAAATGTGTTTAAAGTTACATGAAAATCATATTTCTGTATATTGGAATGTATAGGCCTGATGTTCAGTTCAACTTTAAAGCCATATTGATACATTTCAGATAAACACACTGAAGGTTGAACGGTTAAATTGTTGAAAATTCAGTGAAAATAAAAGGTTAGGATCCACTAAAACACAGTTTACCAAATATGATCAGTGTAGTGGACATGAATTGGAGTTTTTATCATGTGATCTTGAATACTTGAACAGGGCAGTAAAAATGAAATTATAGTTATCACAATATTATATTTCTACATTATATCAGCCTGAGTGGTAGAGCAGCATTATACAGCTTTAGACTTTATTATTGGCCAATTAATGCTGCTGTTTCTTCAGTATACTTAAGATCTTTGCAATAAGACCAACCAAAATGTTCTGCTTTTTATTCCTGTGACAAAAGTGTTCTGTGTTTTGTCAGATGTATAAAACAAGGGAAGAAAGAGGCAACAATAAACCACCCCAAGGTGCTCAGATATGTTTTCAATCACACTGCTGTTTGGTCACAGTGGTCTAAAAACCATGCTGCTTTCTCTGCAACATCTCTGGTTACTTTGAGCTCACCTCAACAATTCATCACAACTCCCTCCTGTCTCTCCATTCAACTTGATTCAATTCAAATCAATTCAATTCAAATGGTTTTTATTGGCATGAAAGTTTCAAGAATAATGTCTCTGAAGCATCAAAATACAAAATGTCTCTTAATTAAGACTCTGTCGCCCTCCACTGGCGACTGTTGATTAAAAACAAACGTCCTAAAACATGAAAAGACTTCTGACATTTCACTTGCAGCAATAAACATTCATATTATAGACTTAATGTTTAGTGAGGCAGAATGTTTGTGTGGAGCCTCTTAAGACAGTAACAGATATGTGATTATGTTTTATTGATGTTTAAATGTTATGAACAGAGAGTTTTACTGAGTACAGAATTATCAATAAGCAACAGTAGCTCCTCTGTGAACCAGTGGAGGAAAACCTCACACCTACTGACACTGATGATGAGTCGGAGGTTTTATTCAACACTCAGCAGTAATTAAAGTCTGTGATCAAAATGTCAACAAAAGGATCTGATGACCGATTGATTGACAGGTTGTGAATACATAACAACAATAAAACTCAACAAAGATAAAAGTCTTAATATTTAATACTTCTAAAGGTTTAACAATATTACTCTTTGTAAACATGGGAGAACAACAGACCTCTATTTGTAATTATTAATAGATGAGAAAAACACACAACTATTATTTACATAACTCAATATTTAGGAGATAAAAACTTTAGTCATATAAGTGAATATAACTGTAAAATGTATGATGTATAATTAGTTTGGTCTTTAATACACACTTTGAATGCAAAATCACCATATTTAGAATATGCATAGCTTCTAAGGCAAGTACCTGTAAAAACAAACAATTTATCTCTGACACATAAACTTGTCATTCTAAGAAATATATCTGTTTCCATGCATTTTTCAGATAATCCAGTGTGTTAAATATCTGATTTACACAAAGAGGTAGGAGAAAGAAACGCTTAATCCTTCAATTCATCTGAAAAATTAAAGGTCACCACATTTGGAGATACATTGTTTTCACCAGAAAGCGTCGATGTGGAAATCTACTGTACGATTATTTCCAATTGGCATCAAAATGAGTTTCAGAGCTAATATGACAATTAAACTGTGCTGTGGGCCTCTGGATGCTTCATCACTCTCCAAAGGCAGCGACGCACTGAACATTTGACAACAAGACGATGTCTACACGCAAATTAAATCTAAGAAAAGCATCCCTCTTTCACCAGTCAACAACTGAAGTGACCGAGTGAAAAGAGTCACACGACACCGGATTCACACAGTTAAAGATCAGATGAAGACCTTCTCATTCCAACCATCACAACAGAGTTCTCCTGATCTTCAATCTGTCGACGGACAACAGAGTCTTGAGCCATCTTGTTTTTCTTTTTCTTCCAAGCAAAAAAGACGGTGATCCCAATTAATGCAAGAATCACCACAGCTGCTCGCACTCCACATATGAGCCAGGAGAGATCTGCTCAGATTAAGAGACACAGAAATCACATGTGAACATAGGGCTGTGGCAGGAGAGTTGGTTTTCACTTACTTAAGTAAACAGGGCTCATCTCTACTGGAGGAAGCACAGGTTTGATGTGTGTGTGTGTGTGTGTGTGTGTGTGTGTGTGTGTGTGTGTGTGTGCGTGTGCATGTGCGCGCGCGCGTGCGTGCGCGCGCGCATGCGTGCGTGCGTGTTTGCCGTGCAGTTAATAAATATGAAGCCTGTGAGAAAGACAGAGATCAATGACTGATGTTCAGCTCATCATTAGTATCTTAACATCAGACTTTTGTCTACTCATGCTCTCACTCACCACAGGTAGATATCTTCACCTCTTTTAAGTCACTACTGACTTTATTCTTGACCGAGCAGACCAGTTTTCCTGAGACATGTTGTTTCAGAGTGATGTTGTTTGTCTCAGTGTCTCCAGAGAGGAGCTCAGAGCCTGTCAGAGTGTGATCATCCAGAGTCCAGCTGTACTGAGGACTGTCCGCTCCCTCAGAGGAGCAGGTCACCTTCATCTCTCCCTGGGACAGACACTCAGAGACCAGCAGGACAGAGGACACAGGAGCTGAAGGAAACACACTCAGATGACTTTTCATATTGACATAATCTTCATCATTCTGTAGAGTTTCTCATACAGAGCAGTCCAGACATGGATACAGATATACAGCACGTAGAATATGAGATGCATGTAATAAATAGTTATTTACCTTGAATGGTCAACTGTAGAACCCTGTTCTCTGATTGAAATCCATCTGAATCAAAGGTTCTAAGTCTATATTCACCTCCATCAGTCCTGCTCACATTATTGATGCTAAATGTTCCATCTCTGGGAGTAAAGGATGATCTGTTTTCTATCCGATTAGACGAAATGTTATTCATGCTCCCTTTCAGTATTACTGTAGTTTTGTTCGACCATTCGTATCTATGTATTTCTGAGGCTTTGGTCATCAGCTTGAGGACCACAGTTCCTCCCAAAGGTCCATAACACTGAGCTCCGTTCTGTCTGCCATCACAGTAAGTTACCACACCTGGAAATAATAATAAGGAAAAGTTTAAAAAACAATATATCACATGACAAGTTGTGATGCACAATAGATGTCATCTAGAATATTTCGATTTTAAGTAATGGTGCAGCCATAAAACCATGATGTCTTAGTGTTTCCTGTGAAGTTAAACATTGTGTAGCTGCAATGAAATGTCAGTACAATGTAATAAAATCTTTCAAGCAGCTTTCATGAACATTTATTGTGGAAATAAGGGTTCACTGGATTTATAAAGAACATGAGTAAAATATTAATTAGATTGAATTAGTTTAAATAAAATGTTTTAAAAGCAAGATCGCGAAAAATATAAATACAAATATCCGAATCCGTTCATTTTTGAAAAAATAAATGTGTGGTTGAGTTGTTACTGTATACTTCCCTTAATGCAGACAGGAACATGTTCTATATTGCAAAAGATAGATGTGACCACAAAACATTTCACCAAGAACTCATGCACAAACTTCCCTCTGCTTTACAGTACACTAAGTTATTGAATACATTGTATTTCATGTGAAACACAATGTTGTAATTGTGACTGAGCATTATCAGCATTAGCTTTATAACTGAATTTGCAATCCTGCTTTTTATGTACAGTAATTTAGTGATAATTAAATAAATCTTGCGTCTTGAAGCTTAAATTTATCGTCATAAATCACACCAAGCTTTCAGTTTGTTTCAACATAATAGATCTATGGCAGTCAATTGAAGATCAAAGATGAAAAAAACATGTTTAATTATATTCAGTTATTCTATGTGTCATGATTCTTGTATGAATTTGGTCCCAGCGTGGGTCAGTGGTTGTGCTGCAAAGCACATCAATGAAGATGATGTTGAACTGTATATGTTTGATCCTGCTGCATGAAATGTGTCAGTTTAAATAGTCTGGAAGCTGTTGTTGGCTCAATACACAGGGTATTATTGGCTGCAAACCCCCCACTGTGATATGTGCGTCCCATTGGGTGAGTTGCAGTTAATTAATATGAAGCCTGTGAGAAATACAGAGATCAATGACTGATGTTCAGCTAATCATTAGTATCTTAACATCAGACTTTTGTCTACTCATGCTCTCACTCACCACAGGTAGATATCTGCACTTCTGTTAAGTCACTACTGACTTTATTCTTGACCGAGCAGACCAGTTTTCCTGAGACGTGTTGTTTCAGAGTGATGTTGTTTGTCTCAGTGTTTCCAGAGAGGAGCTCAGAGTCTGTCAGAGTGTGATCATCCAGAGTCCAGCTGTACTGAGGTCTCTCCGCTCCCTCAGAGGAGCAGGACACCTTCATCTCTCCCTGGGACAGACACTCAGGGACCAGCAGGACAGAGGACACAGGAGCTGAAGGAAACACACTCAGATGACTTTTCATATTGACATAATCTTCATCATTCTGTAGAGTTTCTCATACAGAGCAGTCCAGACATGGATACAGATATACAGCACGTAGAATATGAGATGCATGTAATACATAGTTATTTACCTTGAATGGTCAACTGTAGAACCCTGTCCTCTAAGTGAATTCCGTTTGAATCAAAGGTTCTAAGTCTATATTCACCACCATCAGTCCTGCTCAGTTTATTGATCCTAAATGTTCCATCACTGGGAGTAAAGGATGATCTGTTTTCTATCAGATTAGACGTAATGTTATTCCTTCTCACTTTCAGTATTACTGTAGTTTTGTTCGACAATTCGTATTTATATATTTCTGAGGCTTTGGTCATCAGCTGGAGGAGGACCACAGTTCCTCCCAAAGGTCCATAACACTGAGCTCCGTTCTGTCTGCCATCACAGTAGGTTTCCACACCTGAACATTTTGGAGCAAAAACATGAAAGTGTTTTAGGCACATGAATCTAAAGCAACACTAGTGGGTTTGGAGCAGCTGTGTCTCAATCAGACAACATTATGCAAACAGGCGTTTATTGTATTGTTTGCTGAGTGTCTCAACATGACCAGTGACTGCAAAACAAATGTTTAGGTTCAGCTAACAGAGGTATTTTGCTGTAATACATTTTGTCATATTGTAGTTAATCACATCCAGTTATTAACAACGCATGCTGTGTTTTTACAGCACTTTATTTTAAACTAAAGTGGAGATCCAAACTTTTGAAGATATACCAAATCATATTTCATCCTGTATTTGGTGAAAATGTATAAATTGATTCACACGACATTGAGAATAGTATCTATTGTTATAAAAACATAGTTTCTGTTTAGCATGATATAATATGACGTGGTATTTGTCATACAGTGTTTTATCTTAAACTTTCAAGAGACTTTAAGAGAAAAATCAGGGATCACTGTCAGTTCTGTGACTGTTCTTAGAAATAACTAAATTCTTTAATAGCTACTGAACCTCAGAAGAGCTCAAACACTACATTTAAACATTAGATTGTTAAATCTTAGTTGATCAATAACGTTGGTATTTCCTCACAACCAACAGGTGTCTCATCCTTCAGTATTTGACCTGCATCACTGAGGAGAATGTCTAAACCCACGACTCAGTGTTAAAAGTTGAACAGCTCACCGTGAGAGACTCCGAGTATCAACACAAACAGTCCGATCACAGCTTCCATGTCGCCTCAGTGTTCAGCCTCCGTTGACCCAGTCAGCAGCTTCCTGACTAACCTTATTCAACAGCAAACATGCACATGAGACGCCTCTCTTCTCTAGTGATCAGTGTCAAATAAGAAAGGAAGCAGAAATATTAACCAACTGTCATCTCAGTTCCTCATTTATGAACACATACCAGATTAAAGCCTTAAAAGGATGCTGAAGACAAAACTATTTCTGGAAATGGCTTCTGAAGCTCCGCGTGTTAAGATTTCAAGTAAAGTCCAACCACACTATACCAGGAAAGGCTGTCATCGCTCTCAGCTATGAAGAAATGAAAACAAAGTGTCATGATACAGTTTAAACAGCACAGCTTCTCACACAGAGATTTTATCTTTTATTGTATTATTATTTTACGTTCTGCAGTTCATCCTCGAAATTATAACATACGGGTGTTAATATTAAAGCATTTGCACAACGTGTGCACGGTGTGACATCTTTCTGTTTTTGATAAAAGTGTAAAAAGTGCAAACATTACAATCCCAGTCACAAGATATTTTGATATTTCTTTTTTTGTTACTGTTTACTATAACTTTCAAATCTGCCACACTAATTCTACAAATGCAGAAAATGTATTTATAAATATGTCATAAAGTGTGTGTGTGCGTGTGTGTAGGTGCGTGTGTGTGTAGCCTGTGAAAATGTTCATATAGCCTACTGCTAGCTGCACGTGTTTAGTGAGCAACACCTGTCCACTGGGGGAAGCAGGGGGGTGATTGGCGCACTGTCCTGGAGGTGTGGGGACTTCCCCCAGGTTAAGTTCCTTCTTAGCTGTGGAGAAGAGGGGAGAAGGAGCGGAAGACAGCACGGAGAAAGACGGCAAGCGGCCCGTCAGGTGCACGAAGAGCGTCAAAAGGAGGAGAGAAAGGTGTGACCGAGCCAGTAAACCCTCTGTGAGCAGAGTATGGCGGCGGAGCGGTGCAGAGACTAATCCGGACGAGAGAGGCCGCTGTGACTGAGCAACCACAGATTCACGGCAGTTGAGAGGAACGAGAGAGGAGGCGCTGTGGGATCTGTGGCGGGGTGAAGTGCGCTTCACTTCTCCTCTCAGCTAAATTCTTGTGGACCTAAAGAGACTCTCGGTCTGGACTATGTTAATTGTTTTTATCGATTGTATATTCATCAATTGTATTTTTTAAATAATCTAAATCTGAGTGCTGTCATGGACAGAGTGCTCCCCAGCAGAAATGTAAAAGGAGAGCAAATGAGGGGTTTCACCCCCGCTACAAATACTTCTGGTACGACCATGAAGTCTCTGTAACTAACATTAAACACAAATGTCTTGTAAATAAATATGCAGGCTGGAAACTAAACAGAAAGTTACATTCAAAGATGAACATAAACAGTTGTTGCCTAACCATAATGTGAGTGAAACCAAATACAGCCAGTAGATGTCATCACAACCCAACGTCATTTATACACTGCAGCATCAACTAATACACACAACCCAACTACTTTAGTCATCTAGTTCCTGCTAGTATTTAAAGTATGTGTTTGATATGATTCTCAGTAAAAGCTCTAACAGCTAAATAATAGTCATTTCTGGTTTGTTTATATCAATGAAAGTTTTGTTACCGTTGATGATGATGCAACTTCATCCCATGTATCAGCATTTAATGCAGCGTTTTATTTACAGCAACATCCTCCCATTAGGTAAAAAGTACAGTCACAAGCTTCACAGCTCTATTAATAAATATTGTGTCTAATTGTCCATCACATATTTATTTTTGGTCTCAGGGCTACAGTGCAAACATTAAATTACCAAGACTTCAAATGGACAAAGGATGACAACGCAAAGAGGCAACTGTTATTAAATAAAATGACAAAAGTACAATAGTTTATTTGAAACAGATTAAGTCTTTAAGTGATGTTCTTAAACATTTAGCTAAAGTTACTGTCATTCTTATACAACAGACTTCTAAACAACTTTTAGAGTGTCTGTGGCCATTTGTCGACTAAATCAAAATTAAACAAACAATAATCAAACGCCACTGATGCACCGTGGTCGGTATTTTTACGCAGCCAGATGAGAGTGGATTGTCGAAGCAGAATTCCGATTTTCGTATTTATTAAATAAAGCAAACAAAACAAACAAACTAACAAAAAGAACAAAGAAAACTCCTGTCGTGCTGTCTCTCCTCTCCTCTCCTGTCCTGTGCTGTGCTGGTATAAACTATAAGCCCACCCACATGCTGGTCCTATCTCTCCTCTCATACATATAGCCACAGGTGCCCACAGTAATTAACCAAACAACAAAAAATAATATAACTAAACAAATTACTATGAAAGAGAAAAAACAATCTTAATTTATCAAACATCTTCAATAATTAAACAATACTACTTATAAATTAAATAACAAAATACAATATCAAATAAATAGCTCCAACAGTGTCAAATGTGACCATCAGTCTTTTATTATAGTTTAACAAAGAGTAGATCAAAAATACAATTATGTACATTTTTTATACTGATCATACTTGATGGTGCTGCTGAGATTAACATGACATGCCCAACATTTCACTGATGCCACAAGTCGGCGTTTCCTGTAACAAATATTTTTCAACACTAATGCAAGATGCAAAAAAAATACTTTTAAGCTCCCAAGTAATGCAAGTAGTCCTGTTCTTTGAGTCCTCGGTTCATTGTTGATCCTGTTCCTCAAGCGAGTTCAAGTCCAAATTCAAGTCATTCATTATCAGTTATTTACCTGAGGATAGACAACAAAGAATAAAGCAAAATTATTTTGCAGTTAAAGCAAAACAAAAGAAAAAAAAGACTCTTTCAACAACGGTGTTGACTGAAATGCTGACATTATCAAATTGACCCTTTTTTGGTTACAGGTGTGTAAAGTCTTACCTGTCTTCTTACGACGCCTCAGTTTCCAGCAGACACAGCAACACACCACCACTATCAGAAGAGCCCCCACTGCAGAACAGACTGGGATCAAGATGTGCGAAACGTTTTCTGGAGAGGAGAGACCACAATGGTTATGATACGTATAATAGCACAGCACTTAAATGTACATATACAAATGAGTTTTTCACTTGGATATTACTCATATACATTTACATAACACGTGTTCTTTCTAGCCAGTGTAAAGAAAACATCCCAAATATACATTTAAGTGTTTATTTGATAGATAGATAGATAGATGTATACTTTATTCATCCCCAGGGGGAAATTTGAATGTTACAGCAGCAAGACAAAGTAACAGTAACTGCAACGTCTCTGGTTACTTTGAGCTCACCTCAACAATTCATCACAACTCCCTCCTGTCTCTCCATTCAACTTGATTCAATTCAATTCAATTCAAATGGTTTTTATTGGCATGAAAGTTTCAAGAACAATGTCTCTGAAGCATCAAAATACAAAATGTCTCTTAAGACTCTGTCGCCCTCCACTGGCGACTGTTGATTAAAAACAAACGTCCTATAACATGAAAAGACTTCTGACATTTCACTTGCAGCAATAAACAGTCATATTATAGACTTAATGTTTAGTGAGGCAGAATGTTTGTGTGGAGCCTCTTAAGACAGTAACAGATATGTGATTATGTTTTATTGATGTTTAAATGTTATCAGCAGAGAGTTTTACTGAGTACAGAATTATCAATAAGCAACAGTAGCTCCTCTGTGAACCAGTGGAGGAAAACCTCACACCTACTGACACTGATGATGAGTCGGAGGTTTTATTCAACACTCAGCAGTAATTAAAGTCTGTGATCAAAATGTCAACAAAAGGATCTGATGACCGATTGATTGACAGGTTGTGAATACATAACAACAATAAAACTCAACAAAGATAAAAGTCTTAATATTTAATACATTTAAAGGTTTAACAATATTACTCTTTGTAAACATGGGAGAACAACAGACCTCTATTTGTAATTATTAATAGATGAGAAAAACACACAACTATTATTTACATAACTCAACATTTAGGAGTTAAAAACTGTAGTCATATAAGTGAATATAACTGTAAAATGTATGATGTATAATTACAGTTTGGTCTTTAATACACACTTTAAATGCAAAATCACCATTTTTAAAATATGCATAGCTTCTAAGGCAAGTACCTGTAAAAACAAACAATTTATCTCTGAAACATAAACTTGTCATTCTAAGAAATATATCTGCTTTAGAACAAACAGCAGAAACCTCTGTAAACTATAATGTTATGTGGCCACCAAAACGTTTTGTACAAGTAGTGTTAATGGAGAATCCCTCATTCTCGCTCTCATGATGCTATTGTTGTTATTATTGTTATTTCCCGCCTACTCACTCTGCTTGTCGAGTCCACAGTTAGAGTGCAACAAAGTCATTCTGGGAACGAAGGAAATTACCAAACTTAAGCAGAAGTAGGTGGGGCAGGGTGATAGAAAATTGTCAACTGAAGATAACACACGTAATTACAGGCAAAGGGTCAAAGGAAAGCAAACACAGAACAGATAATGCATCACTGCTATTTCTGATCATACCTTATAACCATCATATTGGAGCACACACTTAATAAATATGTTTCTGACGTTGATATCTCAGGTGAAGATTTGGTTTCAGAACTGACGTGCCAAAGAGAGGAAGATAAACCACAAGAAGCTGAAGCATTCTTTGTTTTTATAACTTTTCCACACTATGAATGAAGATGATTCCCATCAACATGATGTTATAATGCTGCACCTCCTTCTTTCACAATTACAAGCACTACACATGTCTGTTGCATTGATCATCTCTGGTGGGCATTTGCCAATCACAGGACTTCAGCGTGTTTATATGGATCATTTTCAGCACCAAGTTACTGACTTTAAGGACAAAGAATCACTGGATAACTTGTCACTTGTGAAACTTGAGTGTCTTCTTTTGGTTAAAGCTGCACTGAAAAAAGCATTTCACAAGTTCTTCTTTCTTTAACTTAGACAGGATGTTGAAATTAGTCTGACACCTTGATGGATAAAAGTGACGATGCATTTGTCCATCTATAGTCAAGAATCTGTATTTGCATTCTGTCAAGAAATAAAAAGAGGAAGTACAATGATGGTAATACATCTCTTTTTTAGAATTTGAATTCATAGGAAATCGAGAGAGAGGAGAGAGTATTACATTTCTTACTTTGAAGGACAGAAGGGAAAACAACTTAATTTACCATGAGAATAGTTCATTCAAAAGTACAAACTATTGGGTTTTAGTGAGGGAGGATGGCAGCTGTGTTTGGTGTAATGGAAATGGTGAATGAACAGAAATGTTTTGTTTTTTAAAGAAATAAAAGCAGCTTGATCTTGATATGAAAACACAAATGTCATCATTTGGCAGTGAACAGGTGTATGATATGACATAAAAAAACATTTAGTTAAAACACTTACCATTTTGAATTTTTTATTTTTTTTGCTATAACATTGTGGTAACAGCAAGGAACTGAGAGCATGTTTAAAAATTATTGTGGAATATCACACACAGACAGCAGTGTTTAGCCACATCCTGAAAAACAGCTGCTACATGACTCATGGTCCACCGACATTGTACCGCTAAATGCAAACATTCAGCCTCGTCGAAGAACTTTAAATCAAAAATGTCACTGCGTGTCCAGTCTTTTGGGACATACAGTTTGTATGAAATGTTAAAGTATGTACTACATTGTACATGTTAACACACGTTCACATTGTTCCTGTTTCTGTCACTTTAAAGAAGAGGAAGGAAAAGTGGCAAAGTGTAGAAATGTAAATTTGTTGTCCGAGGATTGCAAAAACGTTCTTTTCAAAATAAACCACTGTTCCACCAACTTTGTGCAACTCATCATGTATTTCTAAATCAATGTGTGCAGGGAAAGAATTCCCCTGTTTTCAAGTTGATGTTGGTTGTGCTGCAGATAAAATATAAAGCATGCACATATAGGTTTATCGATCAGGTTTGTATTTTCTTTTCATTAGCACTGAGCATCTGCTTTCAATCGTCTGAAACATTTCAACAGAAAAAAGCTTCTTGATAAGATCATGCCGCCAATGAGGAAGTGAACCAATGGTGCATAGCCTTGCCTGTCCACAAAATGACTTAATACAGACATATAATTCACGAAATCATGACCTGAGAAGACTTACGTTTTGGGCCATGAATTTATATTGAATCATACATTAATATAGGCCACATTACAGAATGGTTTTCACAGAAACCTTTAAATTGCATTCACACTGTGCCACAGTAAATAGCTGTACTGTACAAATACTGTACAAATAATGAATAAATAGTGAAACAAAACTCAACAATTTTGAATCAAAAAAATTCTCTAAGTATAAAATCATAAGTCACCTGATATCTTTAATCAAAAACAAAAACTGACATGCTCAGGATTGAAGAGCTGGCACTAGCCACCGGTCTTGGTTTTATAATTAGATAAATTTGGCATGGATGGGTAACATCACATGAATGTGTCATGACAATGACTAAATCACCTGGTTTTTATGAGGAAAAAAAAAATTGTTTAATTGTGGTCCAACCAAACCTATAAAGAGTTATGGTGCAACAGTTGCATCTCTTTGGATTTCCTATGGTATACACATATTAAAAGGCTAACAGCTGCAACAATACTGGACATTTTGGTACCCACACAATTATTGTTTTGAACAAAGCAGCAAAATGATTCTGGATCGTTGGAGCACCTTTATAACACTCCTGTGTTGTCAATCATTCGCTCACCAGAGTATGTCGGTCAGAAGTTCAACTGTGTTCCAGTGAGAGGGTTGAACTAAAAAAAATGATCTCAGGTGGTTGTTTAAGGACACTATAACTATCATGAACCATAAACACCTATTTTATTGCTCTGTGAATCATCTGAATTGGAAGTCCATGGCTGTCAACTTTTAACCTCAAGCTATCAAACCAAATCAATCATGAAACCTAACCTCTGTCTTTGATTAAATGCACAGCAACAGCTAAAATACAAATACATATCAAATACATATATATATATATATATATATATATATATATATCTGTATATTTTGCCCATGGCACATAAATGGCTGTAAATACACAAACATATATATTATATGTGTGTATTTTATGTGTATTTTATAAATGTGTGTATTTTTATGTGTATTTTATATGTGTGTGTGTGTGTGTGTGTGTGTGTGTTTTATATATTTCACCTAAAACCTACAAAGCTAACTAAGTAAGACTAATTTAGCATAACTTTTAAAATCACACTGTAAAAGGTTATTCTATGCAAAGAGGTCCTTTCAGTGTTTCAGAAGGTGGTAAACTGTGAAAAGAAGAGTGCACTTCTAATCTATATTTGTTTCTGGCCTCACTGTTTAATGTCACGCTTGTGCGGTCGAGCACACCCTCCTATGTTTTGTAGCGTGTAAACCACACTATGGTTAACTTATGATGATCTGTGAACCCACACTCTTATTAGCTTATGCTGAGAAATGTGTGCAGAATACACTGAGCACTCAAAGTGAATAGGGTCGTTTATATTGTAAACACACCTGTCTTGTGTCAGTGACGAATCTGTGGGCCTTACCAATTTTCAAAGCAATGACGAAGGTTCTTCAGACGGCATTTCGTGGGGTGCAATTCCCTAGCTGGCATAACTTTTATTTATTCTTTTCTTATTGTCCTTGCCACATCTGTTTAAGCCCGTAATATTGTGTTTTCTGATTAGAGCACTTTCAGGCAGAATGCCTCTTTTAATCTGAAGTTTGTATTTGTTCTTTCTCTAACAATAAATACTTTTGAATCTGAAAAGTTCAGAGTTACCCTGTTGAATGTGCTCTGCGTTTTACCGTCCATCCCTTTTTCACCAAATTTCACAAAAATGGCTGTAAATTACATATCGATCTAGTCCTCAATTACATGAGGTTATATTTAATTCCAGGCAAATGGCTGCATTTGTTTTCAAATCAAACCTTCTTGAAAGTTAACTGACTGGTTTGTATTAGATCATGAAAAATAAGCAGCAATGTGCTCAACTGACTAAACTGGAAGCCACAAAGACAGAGGAAACATGTAGAACTAAATATAGAAACGTGATGGTGTTAAAAGATAAACGTGTTGAACGCTCAGTATGACAAGTTGAACAAGTTGCTCACGCTAGATTTGTCCCTCTCAGTAAAGGAGAAAAAGGGGATGTTCTTATTGTAAACACTAAGGAACTGCATGTACTTTGGTTAAATATTAACTGAACCAAATGTAAAAAGATTGTCTTCATAATTACCCCTGCAACTGACAAACCAAGTCTGTAAACCTGAAAGAAGCAGAAGTGTTAACACCATGGAAACAAATGTGTGGTTACTGCCAACTTCCTGAGAGACATTACTCTATAAACCTAACTTATGGCAAGAAAGCCAAAGGAAGATCACACGGTCTAATTTGACGTTACACAGCACCAAACGTTTAATGAATCCACACTACATATGCATGATTACACTCCGACCCCCAACTAGTCCATCCACATCTGTTTCATGAATACATTTCAATCCCAGTAAATGCAAACGTTGACATCAGGTGAGTAATACAATGACATACATTGTTGTTTTTCAAATTCATACATTATTGGAAGTTTATAGTGTTTTAACGATAAAATGAAGGTAAATATGCTCACAAATTAGAAACAAGTAAAAAGTAGGTACAATATAATCTAAAGAGAATTATATTACAGGGAAATGTAATGTAATACTGTAATATGGAATATTTTAAAACATATTTTCTGAAGAAAAAATTGTAGAAGACAACAGTGAAAGTGCTAGAAAAATAGAAAAATCTATGAGCGATATGAGATATTTTCCAACTGGAAGTCACATGAAGGTGAAAAGCCTTTTGGCCTCTTGACAGCCATCTCCTCCTTCTGCCTTCAGTGGTGCAGTCTTTAAACTCTGTGAATCACCTTCCTTTACGGACCTTGGAGTACACACACTCATCTTCTGCTGGTTGAACAGACTGTCGAGGTCGATCTGAAAACATGACTTCGCCGTACTCCACCTCCGGCCCTGCTCTTTGCTGCACCTGCCTCCCCGGTCGCTGCATGATCTTGACATCAGCATAGGTCAACTCCTGGTCATCTTCTTCTGCAGAGTGAAAGTAAAGAGTGGCACAAATATATATATATATATATATATATATATATATATATATATATATTTAATGCTGAGATATACTCAGTACTCAAGTACTGTACTTAAGTACAAATTTCAGGTACTTGTACTTTACTGGAATCTTTCTACTTCTACTTTCTACTACTTCATTCAATCAACTACAACAATAAAATCCTGCTTTTACATTCATGCATAATAATCTATTGGTATAACAGTATAACATACACTTTTCTGTATTGAATACTTTTACCGTTAATACTTTAAGCACATTTTCCTGATTATTCTTACATACTTTTAAGTAACATTTTCAATAATTGTAAAAGAGTTTTATTTTTTCCTGTGTAGTATTAACACTAAAGGATCTGAATACTTACTCCACCACGGTCTGTTTGTACAGCGGATTGTTAACAACAAGTTGACATTTTGGGAGGTACTCTCTTACTGAGAAATGGACTAAAACATTTATATCACTGGCAAGTTTGTAGAGTGGTCTCAATCTTCTCATCACATTTTCGGCAAGAAAGTGAATAAGTATGTTGCCCGATGGGTCATTGCAGTGATGAGTTGAGGAAAGGGAAGTTTTATTTTGTACCTTTAGGTTTGTTCTTTTTATTTTTCTTCTGAGAACAGACGACAGCTACCCCGACCACTAACAGAAGTACAAGTGCACCCAGTACACCAGCCGTTATTTGCAAGTAGCCTTTTTCTGTAATAAAAGACACAAGAGACACACAGATCTTTAAGTTAGCAAACATTACAGGTGTTTTTGTGGAGAATGGCAAGCAAAGATAATGGAAATGACTTAAATGAATTCACTGCAGCAGAGTTAGTTTTCACTTACTAACAAAGTCCCATGAGTCCTCACTGGGGGTGTGAGTCACAGTTTTATTGGAGGATGTGATAATATTGTAGGGGTTAATTGACACTGTGATGCCAGACTCCTTACCAGCAGGGGAGGTTGCTGTGATTGTAGTGGGAGCTGTTGTTGGCTCAATACACAGGGTATTATTGGCTGCAAACACCCACTGTGATATGTACGTCCCATTGGGTGTGGTGCAGTTAATGAATATGAAGCCTGTGAGGAAGACAGAGATCAATGACTGATGTTCAGCTCATCATTAGTATCTTAACATCAGACTTTTGTCTACTCATGCTCTCACTCACCACAGGTAGATATCTTCACCTCTTTTAAGTCACTACTGACTTTATTCTTGACCGAGCAGACCAGTTTTCCTGAGACGTGTTGTTTCAGAATGATGTTGTTTGTCTCAGTGTTTCCAGAGAGGAGCTCAGAGCCTGTCAGAGTGTGATCATCCAGAGTCCAGCTGTACTGAGGTCTCTCCGCTCCCTCAGAGGAGCAGGACACCTTCATCTCTCCCTGGGACAGACAATCAGGGACCAGCAGGACAGAGGACACAGGAGCTGAAGGAAACACACTCAGATGACTTTTCATATTGACATAATCTTCATCATTCTGTAGAGTTTCTCATACAGAGCAGTCCAGACATGGATACAGATATACAGCACGTAGAATATGAGATGCATGTAATAAATAGTTATTTACCTTGAATGGTCAACTGTAGAACCCTGTTCTCTGATTGAGTTCCATCTGAATCAAAGGTTATAAGTCTATATTCACCACCATCAGTCCTGCTCAGTTTATTGATCCTAAATGTTCCATCACTGGGAGTAAAGGATGATCTGTTTTCTATCAGATTAGACAAAATGTTATTCCTTCTCCCTTCCAGTATTACTGTATTTTTGTTCAACCATTGGTATTTATGTATTTCTGAGGCGTTGTTCATCAGCTTGAGGACCACAGTTCCTCCCAAAGGTCCATAACACTGAGCTCCGTTCTGTCTGCCATCACAGTAGGTTTCCACACCTGAACATTTTGGAACAAAAACATGAAAGTGTTTTAGGCACATTTAAGCAACAATAGTGGGTTTGGAGCAGCTGTGTCTCTAATAGACAACATTATGCAAACAGGCGTTTATTGTTTTATATGTTTGCTGAGTGTCTCAACATGACCAGTGACTGCAAAACAGTTTAGGTTCAGCTAACAGAGGTATTTTGCTGTAATACATTTTCTCATATTGTAGTTAATCACATCCAGTTATTAACAACGCATGCTGTGTTGCTGTGTTGCAGGAGAAAAATCAGGATCACATTTAGAGTTGAAGTCATTTAATAGATTAATATTTAGAAAGATTGCACAATGACGTGGGATTGATCTCCGGATTTGCTATCGTTCTTAGAAATAACTCGATTTTTCAAAAGCTACTGAACCTCAGAAGAGCTCAAATACTACATATAAACAGTAGATTGTTAAATAGTTGATCAATAACGTTGGTATTTCCTCAGAACCAACAGGTGTCTCGTCCCGCAATATTTGACCTGCACCACTGAGGAGAATGTCTAAACCCACGACTCAGTGTTAAAAGTTAAACAGCTCACCGTGAGAGACTCCGAGTATCATCACAAACAGTCCAACCACAGCCTTCATGTCTCCTCAGTGTTCAGCCTCCGTTGACCCAGTCAGCAGCTTACAGACAAACTTTTCTACTTTTCCCCCAAAAGAAAACATGCACATCTGAACAAACCTTTAACCGACCAGAGCGTTGTTGTATTCATCTTTTAATAGGCAGAGAAGAGAAAAGGAAGTGATATGGGTTTCACTTCCCCTTTTAGCCTCCAACCACATGGCCTCTGTAGGCGATGGACGGAGTGGAAGAGAGGGAAACATTCCTCCTTCCTGCTGAAAGAGGATTTGAGACTGTAGCTGGGATTTGTCATCCCTCCATCTGTTAATTTCCAATTAAATGAGTGTTTGATACATCTATCAATTATCTCTTAATGAATGATTACAAGTTAAATTTAACCAAACAATGTCTGAACCCCTCAAACTACGTCACATAAACTAATTACATACACCAAACTATATTTTAAATTAAGACTAAAGTCTTCAGATTAAAATGTAAAAATAATTCTAAATCACAAAGAAATGTGTTTAAAGTTACATGAAAATCATATTTCTGTGTATTGGAATGTATAGGCCTGATGTTCAGTTCAACTTTAAAGCCATATTGATACATTTCAGATAAACACACTGAAGGTTGAACGGTTAAATTGTTGAAAATTCAGTGAAAATAAAAGGTTAGGATCCACTAAAACACAGTTTACCAAATATGATCAGTGTAGTGGACATGAATTGGAGTTTTTATCATGTGATCTTGAATACTTGAACAGGGCAGTAAAAATGAAATTATAGTTATTACAATATTATATTTTTACATTATATCAGCCTGAGTGGTAGAGCAGCATTATACAGCTTTAGACTTTATTATTGGCCAATTAATGCTGCTGTTTCTTCAGTATACTTAAGATCTTTGCAATAAGACCAACCAAAATGTTCTGCTTTTTATTCCTGTGACAAAATTGTTCTGTGTTTTGTCAGATGTATAAAACAAGGGAAGAAAGAGGCGACAATAAACCACCCCAAGGTGCTCAGATATGTTTTCAATCACACTGCTGTTTGGTCACAGTAGTCTAAAAACCATGCTGCTTTCTCTGCAACGTCTCTGGTTACTTTGAGCTCACCTCAACAATTCATCACAACTCCCTCCTGTCTCTCCATTCAACTTGATTCAATTCAATTCAAATGGTTTTTATTGGCATGAAAGTTTCAAGAATAATGTCTCTGAAGCATCAAAATACAAAATGTCTCTTAAGACTCTGTCGCCCTCCACTGGCAACTGTTGATTAAAAACAAACGTCCTAAAACATGAAAAGACTTCTGACATTTCACTTGCAGCAATAAACAGTCATATTATAGACTTAATGTTTAGTGAGGCAGAATGTTTGTGTGGAGCCTCTTAAGACAGTAACAGATATGTGATTATGTTTTATTGATGTTTAAACGTTATCAACAGAGAGTTTTACTGAGTACAGAATTATCAATAAGCAACAGTAGCTCCTCTGTGAACCAGTGGAGGAAAACCTCACACCTACTGACACTGATGATGAGTCGGAGGTTTTATTCAACACTCAGCAGTAATTAAAGTCTGTGATCAAAATGTCAACAAAAGGATCTGATGACCGATTGATTGACAGGTTGTGAATACATAACAACAATAAAACTCAACAAAGATAAAAGTCTTAATATTTAATACTTCTAAAGGTTTAACAATATTACTCTTTGTAAACATGGGAGAACAACAGACCTCTATTTGTAATTATTAATAGATGAGAAAAAAACACAACTATTATTTACATAACAACATTTAGGAGATAAAAACTTTAGTCATATATGTGAATATAACTGTAAAATGTATGATGTATAATTACAGTTTGGTCTTTAATACACACTTTGAATGCAAAATTACCATTTTTAGAATATGCGTAGCTTCAAAGGCAAGTACCTGTAAAAACAAACAATTTATCTCTGAAACATAAACTTGTCATTCTAAGAAATATATCTGTTTCCATGCATTTTTCAGATAATCCAGTGTGTTAAATATCTGATTTACACAAAGAAGTAGGAGAAAGAAACGCTTAATCCTTCAATTCATCTGAAAAATTAAAGGTCACCACATTTGGAGATACATTGTTTTCACCAGAAAGCGTCGATGTGGAAATCTACTGTACGATAATTTCCAATTGGCATCAAAATGAGTTGCAGAGCTAATATGACAATTAAACTGTGCTGTGGGCCTCTGGATGCTTCATCACTCTCCAAAGGCAGCGACGCACTGAACATTTGACAACAAGACGATGTCTACACGCAAATTAAATCGAAGTAAAGCATCCCTCTTTCACCAGTCAACAACTGAAGTGACCGAGTGAAAAGAGTCACACGACACCGGATTCACACAGTTAAAGATCAGATGAAGACCTTCTCATTCCAACCATCACAACAGAGTTCTCCTGATCTTCAATCTGTCGACGGACAACAGAGTCTTGAGCCATCTTGTTTTTCTTTTTCTTCCAAACAAAAAAGACGGTGATCCCAATTAATGCAAGAATCACCACAGCTGCTCGCACTCCACATATGAGCCGGGAGAGATCTGCTCAGATTAGGAGACACAGAAATCACATGTGAACATAGGGCTGTGGCAGGAGAGTTGGTTTTCACTTGCTTAAGTAAACAGGGCTCATCTCTACTGGAGGAAGCACAGCTTTGATGTATGTGTGTGTGTGTGTGTGTGTGTGTGTGTGCGTGTGCGTGTGTGTGTGTGTGTGTGCGTGCGTGCGTGTTTGCCGTGCAGTTAATTAATATGAAGCCTGTGAGAAAGACAGAGATCAATGACTGATGTTCAGTTAATCATTAGTATCTTAACATCAGACTTTTGTCTACTCATGCTCTCACTCACCACAGGTAGATATCTTCACCTCTTTTAAGTCACTACTGACTTTATTCTTGACCAAGCAGACCAGTTTTCCTGAGACGTGTTGTTTCAGAGTGATGTTGTTTGTCTCAGTGTTTCCAGAGAGGAGCTCAGAGTCTGTCAGAGTGTGATCATCCAGAGTCCAGCTGTACTGAGGACTCTCCGCTCCCTCAGAGGAGCAGGTCACCTTCATCTCTCCCTGGGACAGACACTCAGAGACCAGCAGGACAGAGGACACAGGAGCTGAAGGAAACACACTCAGATGACTTTTCATAATGACATAATCTTCATCATTCTGTAGAGTTTCTCATACAGAGCAGTCCAGACATGGATACAGATATACAGCACGTAGAATATGAGATGCATGTAATAAATAGTTATTTACCTTGAATGGTCAACTTTAGAACCCTGTTCTCTGATTGAGTTCCGTTTGAATCAAAGGTTCTAAGTCTATATTCACCACCATCAGTCCTGCTCAGTTTATTGATCCTAAATCTTCCATCACTGGGAGTAAAGAATGATCTGTTTTCTATCCGATTAGACAGAATGATATTCCTTCTCCCTTCCAGTATTACTGTATTTTTGTTCAACCATTCGTATTTATGTATTTCTGAGGCTTTGGTCATCAGCTGGAGGACCACAGTTCCTCCCAAAGCTCCATAACACTGAGCTCCGTTCTGTCTGCCATCACAGTAGGTTACCACACCTGGAAATAATAATAAGGAAAAGTTTAAAAATGTATATATATCACATGGCAAGTACTGATGCACCATATAAGTCTAAGTAATGGTGCAGCCATAAAACCATGATGTCTTAGTGTTTCCTGTGAAGGTAAACATTGAGTAGCTGAGAATGAAATGTCAGTACAATGTAATAAAATATATAATTTTGTCTTTCAAGCAGTTTTCATGAACATTTTATGTGGAAATAAGGGTTCACTGGATTTATAAAGAACATGAATGAAATTTTAATGAGGTTTAATTAGTTTAAATAAAATGTTTTCAAAACAAGGTAGAGAAAAATATAAATACAAATATCTGAATCCGTTCATTTTTTAAAACAAAAAATAAAAATGTGTGGTTGAGTTGTTACTGTATACTTCCCTTAATGCAGACAGGAAAATGTTCTATATTGCAAAAGATAGATGTGACCACAAAACATTTCACCAAGAACTCATGCACAAACTTCCCTCTGCTTTACAGTACACTAAGTTATTGAATACATTGTATTTCATGTGAAACACAATGTTGTAATTGTGACTGAGCATTATCAGCATTAGCTTTATAACTGAATTTGCAATCCTCCTTTTTATGTCCAGTTTTTAAGTGAGAATGAAATAAATCTTGCATCTTGAAGCTTAAATTTACTGTCATAAATCACACCAAGCTTTCAGTTTGTTTCAACATAATAGATCTATGGCAGTCAATTGAAGATCAAAGATGAAAAGGGTCGGTGGTTCGATCCCCGGCTCCGGCTCTGCTAGTCGCATGTCGATATGTCCTTGAGCAAGACACTTAACCCCAAAATTGCTCCTGTAGCTGTGCCTACGGTGTAGAAATGTGATAGAATCTGAATTGTAAGTCGCTTTGGATAAAAGCGTCTGCTAAATGACTGTAATGTAATGTAATGAAAAAAACATGTTTAATTATATTCAGTTATTCTATGTGTCATGATTCTTGTATGAATTTGGTCCCAGCGTGGGTCAGTGGTTGTGCTGCAAAGCACATCAATGAAGATGATGTTGAACTGTATATGTTTGATCCGGCTGAATGAAATGTGTCAGTTTAAATAGTGCTGGAAGCTGTTGTTGGCTCAATACACAGGGTATTATTGGCTGCAAACACCCACTGTGATATGTGCGTCCCATTGGGTGAGTTGCAGTTAATGAATTTGTAGCCTGTGAGAAAGACAGAGATCAATGACTGATGTTCAGTTAATCATTAGTATCTTAACATCAGACTTTTGTCTACTCATGCTCTCACTCACCACAGGTAGATATCTGCACTTCTGTTAAGTCACTACTGACTTTATTCTTGACCAAGCAGACCAGTTTTCCTGAGACGTGTTGTTTCAGAGTGATGCTGTTTGTCTCAGTGTTTCCAGAGAGGAGCTCAGAGCCTGTCAGACTGTGATCATCCAGAGTCCAGCTGTACTGAGGACTGTCCGCTCCCTCAGAGGAGCAGGACACCTTCATCTCTCCCTGGGACAGACACTCAGAGACCAGCAGGACAGAGGACACATGAGCTGAAGGAAACACACAGATGACTTTTCATAATGACATAATCTTCATCATTCTGTGGAGTTTCTCATACAGAGCAGTCCAGACATGGATACAGATATACAGCACGTAGAATATGAGATGCATGTAATAAATAGTTATTTACCTTCAATGGTCAACTGTAGAACCCTGTTCTCTAATTGAGTTCCATCTGAATCATAGGTTATAAGTCTATATTCACCACCATCAGTCCTGCTCAGTTTATTGATCCTAAATGTTCCATCACTGGGAGTAAAGGATGATCTGTTTTCTATCAGATTAGACGAAATGATATTCCTTCTCCCTTTCAGTATTACTGTAGATTTGTTCAACCATTGGTATCTATGTATTTCTGAGGCTTTGGTCATCAGCTGGAGGACCACAGTTCCTCCCAAAGCTCCATAACACTGAGCTCCGTTCTGTCTGCCATCACAGTAGGTTACCACACCTGAACGTTTTGGAACAAAAACATGAAAGTGTTTTAGGCACATGAATCTAAAGCAACACTAGTGGGTTTGGAGCAGCTGTGTCTCAATCAGACAACATTATGCAAGCAGGCGTTTATTGTATTGTTTGCTGAGTGTCTCAACATGACCAGTGACTGCAAAACAAATGTTTAGGTTCAGCTAACAGAGGTATTTTGCTGTAATACATTTTGTCATATTGTAGTTAATCACATCCAGTTATTAACAACGCATGCTGTGTTGCTGTGTTGCAGGAGAAAAATCAGGATCACATTTAGAGTTGAAGTCATTTAATAGATTAATATTTAGAAAGATTGCACAATGACGTGGGATTGATCTCCGGATTTGCTATCGTTCTTAGAAATAACTCGATTTTTCAAAAGCAACTGAACCTCAGAAGAGCTCAAATACTACATATAAACAGTAGATTGTTAAATAGTTGATCAATAACGTTGGTATTTCCTCAGAACCAACAGGTGTCTCGTCCCGCAGTATTTGACCTGCACCACTGAGGAGAATGTCTAAACCCACGACTCAGTGTTAAAAGTTAAACAGCTCACCGTGAGAGACTGCGAGTATCATCACAAACAGTCCAACCACAGCCTTCATGTCTCCTCAGTGTTCAGCCTCCGTTGACCCAGTCAGCAGCTTGCAGACAAACTTTTCTACTTTTCCCCCAAAAGAAAACATGCACATCTGAACAAACCTTTAACCGACCAGAGCGTTGTTGTATTCATCTTTTAATAGGCAGAGAAGAGAAAAGGAAGTGATATGGGTTTCACTTCCCCTTTTAGCCTCCAACCACATGACCTCTGTAGGCGATGGACGGAGTGGAAGAGAGGGAAACATTCCTCCTTCCTGCTGAAAGAGGATTTGAGACTGTAGCTGGAATTTTTTCATCCCTCCATCTGTTAATTTCCAATTAAATGAGTGTTTGATACATCTATCAATTATCTCTTAATGAATGATTACAAGTTAAATTTAACCAAACAATGTCTGAACCCCTCAAACTACGTCACATAAACTAATTACATACACCAAACTATATTTTAAATTAAGATTATTAAAGTCTTCAGATTAAAATGTAAAACTAATTCTAAATCACAAAGAAATGTGTTTAAAGTTACATGAAAATCATATTTCTGTGTATTGGAATGTATAGGCCTGATGTTCAGTTCAACTTTAAAGCCATATTGATACATTTCAGATAAACACACTGGAGGTTGAACGGTTAAATTGTTGAAAATTCAGTGAAAATAAAAGGTTAGGATCCACTAAAACACAGTTTACCAAATATGATCAGTGTAGTGGACATGAATTGTAGTTTTTATCATGTGATCTTGAATACTTGAACAGGGCAGTAAAAATGAAATTAGAGTTATTACAATATTATATTTCTACATTATATCAGCCTGAGTGGTAGAGCAGCATTATACAGCTTTAGACTTTATTATTGGCCAATTAATGCTGCTGTTTCTTCAGTATATTTAAGCTCTTTGCAATAAGACCAACCAAAATGTTCTGCTTTTTATTCCTGTGACAAAAGTGTTCTATGTTTTGCCAGATGTATAAAACAAGGGAAGAAAGAGGCGACAATAAACCACCCCAAGGTGCTCAGATATGTTTTCAATCATACTGCTGTTTGGTCACAGTAGTCTAAAAACCATGCTGCTTTCTCTGCAATGTCTCTGGTTACTTTGAGCTCACCTCAACAATTCATCACAACTCCCTCCTGTCTCTCCATTCAACTTGATTCAATTCAAATCAAATCAATTCAAATGTTTTTTATTGGCATGAAAGTTTCAAGAATAATGTCTCTGAAGCATCAAAATACAAAATGTCTCTTAAGACTCTGTCGCCCTCCACTGGCGACTGTTGATTAAAAACAAACGTCCTAAAACATGAAAAGACTTCTGACATTTCACTTGCAGCAATAAACAGTCATATTATAGACTTAATGTTTAGTGAGGCAGAATGTTTGTGTGGAGCCTCTTAAGACAGTAACAGATATGTGATTATGTTTTATTGATGTTTAAATGTTATCAACAGAGAGTTTTACTGAGTACAGAATTATCAATAAGCAACAGTAGCTCCTCTGTGAACCAGTGGAGGAAAACCTCACACCTACTGACACTGATGATGAGTCGGAGGTTTTATTCAACACTCAGCAGTAATTAAAGTCTGTGATCAAAATGTCAACAAAAGGATCTGATGACCGATTGATTGACAGGTTGTGAATACATAACAACAATAAAACTCAACAAAGATAAAAGTCTTAATATTTAATACTTCTAAAGGTTTAACAATATTACTCTTTGTAAACATGGGAGAACAACAGACCTCTATTTGTAATTATTAATAGATGAGAAAAGCACAAAACTATTATTTACATAACTCAATATTTAGGAGATGAAAACTTTAGTCATATATGTGAATATAACTGTAAAATGTATGATGTATAATTAGTTTGGTCTTTAATACACACTTTGAATGCAAAATCACCAATCAAGCTTCTAAGGCAAGTACCTATAAAAAAAGTAAAAACAATTTATCTCTGACACATAAACTTGTCATTCTAAGAAATATATCTGTTTCCATGCATTTTTCAGATAATCCAGTGTTTTAAATATCTGATTAACACAAAGAAGTAGGAGAAAGAAACGCTTAATCCTTCAATTCATCTGAAAAATTAAAGGTCACCACATTTGGAGATACATTGTTTTCACCAGAAAGCGTCGATGTGGAAATCTACTGTACGATCATTTCCAATTGGCATCAAAATGAGTTGCAGAGCTAATATGACAATTAAACTGTGCTGTGGGCCTCTGGATGCTTCATCACTCTCCAAAGGCAGCGACGCACTGAACATTTGACAACAAGACGACGTCTACACGCGAATTAAATCTAAGTAAAGCATCCCTCTTTCACCAGTCAACAACTGAAGTGACCGAGTGAAAAGAGTCACACGACACCGGATTCACACAGTTAAAGATCAGATGAAGACCTTCTCATTCCAACCATCACAACAGAGTTCTCCTGATCTTCAATCTGTCGACGGACAACAGAGTCTTGAGCCATCTTGTTTTTCTTTTTCTTCCAAGCAACACAGCACCAAACGTTTAATGAATCCACACTACATATGCATGATTACACTCCGACCCCCAACTAGTCCATCCACATCTGTTTCATGAATACATTTCAATCCCAGTAAATGCAAACGTTGACATCAGGTGAATAATACAATGACATACATTGTTGTTTTTCAAATTCAGACATTATTGGAAGTTTACAGTGTTTTAACGATAAAATGAAGGTAAATATGCTCACAAATTAGAAACAAGTAAAAAGTAGGTACAATATAATCTAAAGAGAATTATATTACAGGGAAATGTAATGTAATACTGTAATATGGAATATTTTAAAACATATTTTCTGAAGAAAAAATTGTAGAAGACAACAGTGAAAGTGCTAGAAAAATAGAAAAATCTATGAGCGATATGAGATATTTTCCAACTGGAAGTCACATGAAGGTGAAAAGCCTTTTGGCCTCTTGACAGCCATCTCCTCCATCTGCCTTCAGTGGTGCAGTCTTTAAACTCTGTGAATCACCTTCCTTTACGGACATTGGAGTACACACACTCATCTTCTGCTGGTTGAACAGACTGTCGAGGTCGCTCTGAAACCATGGCTCCGCCGTACTCCACCTCCGGCCCTGCTCTTTGCTGCACCTGCCTCCCCGGTCGCTGCATGACCTTGACATTAGCATAGGTCAACTCCTGGTCATCTTCTTCTGCAGAGTAAAATGAAAGAGTGGCACAAATATATATATATATATATATATATATATATATTTAATGCTGAGATATACTCAGTACTCAAGTACTGTACTTAAGTACAAATTTCAGGTAGTTGTACTTTACTGGAATCTTTCTACTTCTACTTTCTACTACTTCATTCAATCAACTACAACAATAAAATCCTGCTTTTACATTCATGCATAATAATCTATTGGTATAACAGTATAACATACACTTTTCTGTATTGAGTACTTTTACCGTTAATACTTTAAGCACATTTTCCTGATTATTCTTACTTTTAAGTAACATTTTCAATAATTGCAAAAGAGTTTTATTTTTTCCTGTGTAGTATTAACACTAAAGGATCTGAATACTTACTCCACCACGGTCTGTTTGTACAGCGGATTGTTAACAACAAGTTGACATTTTGGGAGGTACTCTCTTACTGAGAAATGGACTAAAACATTTATATCACTGGCAAGTTTGTAGAGTGGTCTCAATCTTCTCATCACATTTTCGGCAAGAAAGTGAATAAGTATGTTGCCCGTTGGGTCATTGCAGTGATGAGTTGAGGAAAGGGAAGTTTTGTACCTTTAGGTTTGTTCTTTTTCTTTTTCTTCTGAGAACAGACGACAGCTACCCCGACCACTAACAGAAGTACAAGTGCACCCAGTACACCAGCCGTTATTTGCAAGTAGCCTTTTTCTGTAATAAAAGACACAAGAGACACACAGATCTTTAAGTTAGCAAACATTACAGGTGTTTTTGTGGAGAATGTAAAACAAAGATAATGGAAATGACTTAAATGAATTCACTGCAGCAGAGTTAGTTTTCACTTACTAATAAAGTCCCATGAGTCCTCACTGGGGGGGTGAGTCACAGTTTTATTGGAGGATGTGATATTATTGTAGGGGTTAATTGACACTGTGATGCCAGACTCCTTACCAGCATGGGAGGTTGCTGTGATTGTAGTGGGAGCTGATGTTGGCTCAATACACAGGGTATTATTGGCTGCAAACCCCCCACTGTGATATGTGGGGGTACTGATGAACTTCCCTCTGCTTTACAGTACACTAAGTTATTGAATACATTGTATTTCATGTGAAACACAATGTTGTAATTGTGACTGAGCATTATCAGCATTAGCTTTATAACTGAATTTGCAATCCTCCTTTTTATGTACATTTTTTAAGTGAGAATGAAATAAATCTTGCATCTTGAAGCTTAAATTTACTGTCATAAATCACACCAAGCTTTCAGTTTGTTTCAACATAATAGATCTATGGCAGTCAATTGAAGATCAAAGATGAAAAGGGTCGGTGGTTCGATCCCCGGCTCCGGCTCTGCTAGTCGCATGTCGATATGTCCTTGAGCAAGACACTTAACCCCAAAATTGCTCCTGTAGCTGTGCCTACGGTGTAGAAATGTGATAGAATCTGAATTGTAAGTCGCTTTGGATAAAAGCGTCTGCTAAATGACTGTAATGTAATGTAATGAAAAAAACATATTTAATTATATTCAGTTATTCTATGTGTCATGATTCTTGTATGAATTTGGTCCCAGCGTGGGTCAGTGGTTGTGCTGCAAAGCACATCAATGAAGATGATGTTGAACTGTATATGTTTGATCCGGCTGAATGAAATGTGTCAGTTTAAATAGTCTGGAAGCTGTTGTTGGCTCAATACACAGGGTATTATTGGCTGCAAACACCCCACTGTGATATGTGCGTCCCATTGGGTGAGTTGCAGTTAATGAATTTGTAGCCTGTGAGAAAGACAGAGATCAATGACTGATGTTCAGCTCATCATTAGTATCTTAACATCAGACTTTTGTCTACTCATGCTCTCACTCACCACAGGTAGATATCTTCACTTCTGTTAAGACACTACTGACTTTATTCTTGACCGAGCAGACCAGTTTTCCTGAGACGTGTTGTTTCAGAGTGATGTTGTTTGTCTCAGTGTTTCCAGAGAGGAGCTCAGAGCCTGTCAGAGTGTGATCATCCAGAGTCCAGCTGTACTGAGGACTCTCCGCTCCCTCAGAGGAGCAGGACACCTTCATCTCTCCCTGGGACAGACACTCAGAGACCAGCAGGACAGAGGACACAGGAGCTGAAGGAAACACACTCAGATGACTTTTCATAATGACATAATCTTCATCATTCTGTAGAGTTTCTCATACAGAGCAGTCCAGACATGGATACAGATATACAGCACGTAGAATATGAGATGCATGTAATAAATAGTTATTTACCTTCAATGGTCAACTGTAGAGTCCTGTTCTCTGATTGAGTTCCATCTGAATCAAAGGTTCTAAGTCTATATTCACCACCATCAGTCCTGCTCAGTTTATTGATCCTAAATGTTCCATCACTGGGAGTAAAGGATGATCTGTTTTCTATCAGATTAGACATAATGTTATTCCTTCTCCCTTTCAGTATTACTGTAGTTTTGTTCAACCATTGGTATTTATGTATTTCTGAGGCGTTGTTCATCAGCTTGAGGACCACAGTTCCTCCCAAAGGTCCATAACACTGAGCTCCGTTCTGTCTGCCATCACAGTAGGTTTCCACACCTGAACATTTTGGAACAAAAACATGAAAGTGTTTTAGGCACATGAATCTAAAGCAACACTAGTGGGTTGGAGCAGCTGTGTCTCAATCAGACAACATTATGCAAGCAGGCGTTTATTGTATTGTTTGCTGAGTGTCTCAACATGACCAGTGACTGCAAAACAAATGTTTCGGTTCAGCTAACAGAGGTATTTTGCTGTAATACATTTTGTCATATTGTAGTTAATCACATCCAGTTATTAACAACGCATGCTGTGTTGCTGTGTTGCAGGAGAAAAATCAGGATCACATTCAGAGTTGAAGTCATTTAATAGATTAATATTTAGAAAGATTGCACAATGACGTGGGATTGATCTCCGGATTTGCTATCATTCTTAGAAATAACTAGATTTTTCAAAAGCTACTGAACCTCAGAAGAGCTCAAATACTACATATAAACAGTAGATTGTTAAATAGTTGATCAATAACGTTGGTATTTCCTCAGATCCAACAGGTGTCTCGTCCCGCAGTATTTGACCTGCACCACTGAGGAGAATGTCTAAACCCACGACTCAGTGTTAAAAGTTAAACAGCTCACCGTGAGAGACTGCGAGTATCATCACAAACAGTCCAACCACAGCCTTCATGTCTCCTCAGTGTTCAGCCTCCGTTGACCCAGTCAGCAGCTTACAGACAAACTTTTCTACTTTTCCCCCAAAAGAAAACATGCACATCTGAACAAACCTTTAACCGACCAGAGCGTTGTTGTATTCATCTTTTAATAGGCAGAGAAGGGAAAAGGAAGTGATATGGGTTTCACTTCCCCTTTTAGCCTCCAACCACATGGCCTCTGTAGGCGATGGACGGAGTGGAAGAGAGGGAAACATTCCTCCTTCCTGCTGAAAGAGGATTTGAGACTGTAGCTGGAATTTGTCATCCCTCCATCTGTTAATTTCCAATTAAATGAGTGTTTGATACATCTATCAATTATCTCTTAATGAATGATTACAAGTTAAATTTAACCAAACAATGTCTGAACCCCTCAAACTACGTCACATAAACTAATTACATACACCAAACTATATTTTAAATTAAGACTAAAGTCTTCAGATTAAAATGTAAAACTAATTCTAAATCACAAAGAAATGTGTTTAAAGTTACATGAAAATCATATTTCTGTGTATTGGAATGTATAGGCCTGATGTTCAGTTCAACTTTAAAGCCATATTGATACATTTCAGATAAACACACTGAAGGTTGAACGGTTAAATTGTTGAAAATTCAGTGAAAATAAAAGGTTAGGATCCACTAAAACACAGTTTACCAAATATGATCAGTGTAGTGGACATGAATTGGAGTTTTTATCATGTGATCTTGAATACTTGAACAGGGCAGTAAAAATGAAATTATAGTTATCACAATATTATATTTCTACATTATATCAGCCTGAGTGGTAGAGCAGCATTATACAGCTTTAGACTTCATTATTGGCCAATTAATGCTGCTGTTTCTTCAGTATATTTAAGCTCTTTGCAATAAGACCAACCAAAATGTTCTGCTTTTTATTCCTGTGACAAAAGTGTTCTGTGTTTTGTCAGATGTATAAAACAAGGGAAGAAAGAGGCGACAATAAACCACCCCAAGGTGCTCAGATATGTTTTCAATCACACTGCTGTTTGGTCACAGTGGTCTAAAAACCATGCTGCTTTCTCTGCAATGTCTCTGGTTACTTTGAGCTCACCTCAACAATTCATCACAACTCCCTCCTGTCTCTCCATTCAACTTGATTCAATTCAATTCAATTCAAATGGTTTTTATTGGCATGAAAGTTTCAAGAATAATGTCTCTGAAGCATCAAAATACAAAATGTCTCTTAAGACTCTGTCGCCCTCCACTGGCGACTGTTGATTAAAAACAAACGTCCTAAAACATGAAAAGACTTCTGACATTTCACTTCAGACCAGTTTTCCTGAGACATGTTGTTTCAGAGTGATGTTGTTTGTCTCAGTGTTTCCAGAGAGGAGCTCAGAGCCTGTCAGAGTGTGATCATCCTTAACAACGCATGCTGTGTTTTTACAGCACTTTATTTTAAACTAAAGTGGAGATCCAAACGTTTGAAGATATACCAAATCATATTTCATCCTGTATTTGGTGAAAATGTATAAATTGATTCACACGACATTGAGAATAGTATCTATTGTTATAAAAACATAGTTTCTGTTTAGCATGATATAATATGACGTGGTATTTGTCATACAGTGTTTTATCTTAAACTTCCAAGAGACTTTAAGAGAAAAATCAGGGATCACTGTCAGTTCTGTGACTGTTCTTAGAAATAACTAAATTCTTTAATAGCTACTGAACCTCAGAAGAGCTCAAACACTACATTTAAACAGTAGATTGTTAAATCTTAGTTGATCAATAACGTTGGTATTTCCTCACAACCAACAGGTGTCTCATCCTGCAGTATTTGACCTGCACCACTGAGGAGAATGTCTAAACCCACGACTCAGTGTTAAAAGTTAAACAGCTCACCGTGAGAGACTCCGAGTATCAACACAAACAGTCCGATCACAGCTTCCATGTCGCCTCAGTGTTCAGCCTCCGTTGACCCAGTCAGCAGCTTCCTGACGAACCTTATTCAACAGCAAACATGCACATGAGACGCCTCTCTTCTCTAGTGATCAGTGTCAGATAAGAAAGTAAGCAGAAATATTAACCAACTGTCATCTCAGTTCCTCATTTATGAACACATACCAGATTAAAGCCTTAAAAGGATGCTGAAGACAAAACTATTTCTGGAAATGGTTTCTGAAGCTCCGCATGTTAAGATTTCAAGTAAAGTCCAACCACACTATACCAGGAAAGACTGTCATCGCTCTCAGCTATGAAGAAATGAAAACAAAGTGTCATGATACAGTTTAAACAGCACAGCTTCTCACACAGAGATTTTATCTTTTATTGTATTATTATTTTACGTTCTGCAGTTCATCCTCGAAATTATAACATAAGGGTGTTAATATTAAAGCATTTGCACAACGTGTGCACGGTGTGACATCTTTCTGTTTTTGATAAAAGTGTAAAAAGTGCAAACATTACAATCCCAGTCACAAGATATTTTGATATTTCTTTTTTTGTTACTGTTTACTATAACTTTCAAATCTGCCACACTAATTCTACAAATGCAGAAAATGTATTTATAAATATGTCATAAAGTGTGTGTGTGCGTGTGTGTAGGTGCGTGTGTGTGTAGCCTGTGAAAATGTTCATATAGCCTACTGCTAGCTGCACGTGTTTAGTGAGCAACACCTGTCCACTGGGGGAAGCAGGGGGGTGATTGGCGCACTGTCCTGGAGGTGTGGGGACTTCCCCCAGGTTAAGTTCCTTCTTAGCTGTGGAGAAGAGGGGAGAAGGAGCGGAAGACAGCACGGAGAAAGACGGCAAGCGGCCCGTCAGGTGCACGAAGAGCGTCAAAAGGAGGAGAGAAAGCTGTGACCGAGCCAGTAAACCCTCTGTGAGCAGAGTATGGCGGCGGAGCGGTGCAGAGACTAATCCGGACGAGAGAGGCCGCTGTGACTGAGCAACCACAGATTCACGGCAGTTGAGAGGAACGAGAGAGGAGGCGCTGTGGGATCTGTGGCGGGGTGAAGTGCGCTTCACTTCTCCTCTCAGCTAAATTCTTGTGGACCTAAAGAGACTCTCGGTCTGGACTATGTTTATTGTTTTTATCGATTGTATATTCATCAATTGTATTTTTAAAATAATCTAAATCTGAGTGCTGTCATGGACAGAGTGCTCCCCAGCAGAAATGTAAAAGGAGAGCAAATGAGGGGTTTCACCCCCGCTACAAATACTTCTGGTACGACCATGAAGTCTCTGTAACTAACATTAAACACAAATGTCTTGTAAATAAATATGCAGGCTGGAAACTAAACAGAAAGTTACATTCAAAGATGAACATAAACAGTTGTTACCTAACCATAATGTGAGTGAAACCAAATACAGCCAGTAGATGTCGTCACAACCCAACGTGATTTATACACTGCAGCATCAACTAATACACACAACCCAACTACTTTAGTCATCTAGTTCCTGCTAGTATTTAAAGTATGTGTTTGATATGATTCTCAGTAAAAGCTCTAACAGCTAAATAATAGTCATTTCTGGTTTGTTTATATCAATGAAAGTTTTGTTACCGTTGATGATGATGCAACTTCATCCCATGTATCAGCATTTAATGCAGTGTTTTATTTACAGCAACATCCTCCCATTAGGTAAAAAGTACAGTCACAAGCTTCACAGCTCTATTAATAAATATTGTGTCTAATTGTCCATCACATATTTATTTTTGGTCTCAGGGCTACAGTGCAAACATTAAATTACCAAGACTTCAAATGGACAAAGGATGACAACGCAAAGAAGCAACTGTTATTAAATAAAATGACAAAAGTACAATAGTTAATTTGAAATAGAAAGTACTAAGTGATGTTCTCAAAAAAATTGCTAAAGTTACTGTCGTTCTTATACAACAGAGCTCTAAACAACTTTTAGAGTGTCTGTAGTGGCCATTTGTCAACTAAATCAAAATTAAACAAACAATAATCAAACGCCACTGATGCACCGTGGTCGGTATTTATACGCAGCCAGAAGAGAGTGGATTGTCGAAGCAGAATTCCGATTTTCGTATTTGTTAAATAAAGCAAACAAAACAAACAAACTAACAAAAAGAACAAAGAAAACTCCTGTCGTGCTGTCTCTCCTCTCCTGTCCTGTCCTGCGCTGCGCTGTGCTGGTATAAACTATAAGCCCACCCGCATGCTGGTCCTATCTCTCCTCTCATACATATAGCCACAGGTGCCCACAGTAAATAACTAAACTGTGGTGGCGGGCGTGGGTGGCTCAGCTGTGGAGGGGACGGAGTGTGGGAGTGGTTCAGGGAACGGTGCCGGGAAGAGACTTAATTAGGCGCAGCTGAAACTGATCCTGATTGTCTCACTCTCATCTGTATTTAATCAACAGTAGCGACGGAGGCGAGAAGGACAGCTCGGGACGAGCACAGTGAGACACTGGAACGGACAGGACGGGAGAGGACTGCAAACCTCCCGCGGCGTGTGCTCGGAGGCAAGGCAGGAGAGCACACGGCCAAGCAAGTCAGATTCCATGACAATAAAGAACATTTGAAACCGTCATTTAACCGTGTGCTGGCATCCTTGTGCTCACCAGACCCACCGGGTAGCAGGGACTCTGTTACATAAACAAATTACTATGAAAGAGAAAAAACAATCTTAATTTATCAAACATCTACAGTAATTAAACAATACTACTTATAAATTAAATAACAAAATACAACATCAAATAAATAGCTCCAACAGTGTCAAATGTGACCATCAGTCTTTTATTATAGTTTAACAAAGAGTAGATCAAAAATACAATTATGTACATTTTTTATACTGATCATACTTGGTGGTGGTGCTGCTGAGATTAACATGACATGCCCAACATTTCACTGATGCCACAAGTCGGCGTTTCCTGTAACAAATATTTTTCAACACTAATGCAAGATACAAAAAAAATACTTTTCAAGCTCCCAAGTAATGCAAGTAGTCCTGTTCTTTGAGTCCTCAGTTCATTGTTGACCCTGTTCCTCAAGCGAGTTCAAGTCCAAATTCAAGGCATTCATTATCAGTTATTTACCTGAGGATAGACAACAAAGAATAAAGCAAAATTATTTTGCAGTTAAAGCAAAACAAAAGAAAAAAAAGACTCTTTCACCAACGGTGTTGACTGAAATGCTGACATTATCAAATTGACCCTTTTTTGGTTACAGGTGTGTAAAGTCTTACCTGTCTTCTTACGACGCCTCAGTTTCCAGCAGACACAGCAACACACCACCACTATCAGAAGAGCCCCCACTGCAGAACAGACTGGGATCAAGATGTGCGAAACGTTTTCTGGAGAGGAGAGACCACAATGGTTATGATACGTATAATAGCACAGCACTTAAATGTACATATACAAATGAGTTTTTCACTTGGATATTACTCACATACATTTACATAACACATGTTCTTTCTAGCCAGTGTAAAGAAAACATCCCAAATACACATTTAAGTGTTTATTTGATAGATAGATACTTTATTCATCCCCAGGGGGAAATTTGAATGTTACAGCAGCAAGACAAAGTAACAGTAACTGCAATGTCTCTGGTTACTTTGAGCTCACCTAAACAATTCATCACAACTCCCTCCTGTCTCTCCATTCAAATTTGATTCAATTCAATTCAATTCAAATGGTTTTTATTGGCATGAAAGTTTCAAGAACAATGTCTCTGAAGCATCAAAATACAAAATGTCTCTTAAGACTCTGTCGCCCTCCACTGGCGACTGTTGATTAAAAACAAACGTCCTAAAACATGAAAAGACTTCTGACATTTCACTTGCAGCAATAAACAGTCATATTATACACTTAATGTTTAGTGAGGCAGAATGTTTGTGTGGAGCCTCTTAAGACAGTAACAGATATGTGATTATGTTTTATTGATGTTTAAATGTTATCAACAGAGAGTTTTACTGAGTACAGAATTATCAATAAGCAACAGTAGCTCCTCTGTGAACCAGTGGAGGAAAACCTCACACCTACTGACACTGATGATGAGTCGGAGGTTTTATTCAACACTCAGCAGTAATTAAAGTCTGTGATCAAAATGTCAACAAAAGGATCTGATGACCGATTGATTGACAGGTTGTGAATACATAACAACAATAAAACTCAACAAAGAAGTCTTAATATTTAACACTTCTAAAGGTTTAACAATATTACTCTTTGTAAACATGGGAGAACAACAGACCTCTATTTGTAATTATTAATAGATGAGAAAAACACACAACTATTATTTACATAACTCAACATTTAGGAGATGAAAACTTTAGTCATATATGTGAATATAACTGTAAAATGTATGATGTATAATTACAGTTTGGTCTTCAATACACACTTTAAATGCAAAATCACCAATCAAGCTTCTAAGGCAAGTACCTATAAAAAAAGTAAAAACAATTTATCTCCGACACATAAACTTGTCATTCTAAGAAATATATCTGTTTCCATGCATTTTTCAGATAATCCAGTGTGTTTTAAATATCTGATTTACACAAAGAAGTAGGAGAAAGAAACGCTTAATCCTTCAATTCATCTGAAAAATTAAAGGTCACCACATTTGGAGATACATTGTTTTCACCAGAAAGCGTCGATGTGGAAATCTACTGTACGATCATTTCCAATTGGCATCAAAATGAGTTGCAGAGCTAATATGACAATTAAACTGTGCTGTGGGCCTCTGGATGCTTCATCACTCTCCAAAGGCAGCGACGCACTGAACATTTGACAACAAGACGACGTCTACACGCGAATTAAATCGAAGTAAAGCATCCCTCTTTCACCAGTCAACAACTGAAGTGACCGAGTGAAAAGAGTCACACGACACCGGATTCACACAGTTAAAGATCAGATGAAGACCTTCTCATTCCAACCATCACAACAGAGTTCTCCTGATCTTCAATCTGTCGACGGACAACAGAGTCTTGAGCCATCTTGTTTTTCTTTTTCTTCCAAGCAAAAAAGACGGTGATCCCAATTAATGCAAGAATCACCACAGCTGCTCGCACTCCACATATGAGCCAGGAGAGATCTGCTCGGATTAAGAGACACAGAAATCACATGTGAACATAGGGCTGTGGCAGGAGAGTTGGTTTTCACTTGCTTAAGTAAACAGGGCTCATCTCTACTGGAGGAAGCACAGGTTTGATGTGTGTGTGTGTGTGTGTGTGTGTGTGTGTGTGTGTGTGTGTGTGTGTGTGTGTGTCTGTGTGTGTGTGTGTGTGTGTGTCACAGATCTTTAAGTTAGCAAACAATAGACGTGGGTTTTTTTTGGAGAATGACAAACAAAGATAATGGAAATGACTTAAATGAATTCACTGCAGCAGAGTTAGTTTTCACTTGCTAAAGTCCCATGAGTCCTCACTGGGGGTGTGAGTCACAGTTTTATTGGAGGATGTGATATTATTGAAGGGGTTAATTGACACTGTGATGCCAGACTCCTTACCAGCAGGGGAGGTTGCTGTGATTGTAGTGGGAGCTGTTGTTGGCTCAATACACAGGGTATTATTGGCTGCAAACACCCACTGTGATATGTGCGTCCCATTGGGTGGGGTGCAGTTAATGAATTTGTAGCCTGTGAGAAAGACAGAGATCAATGACTGATGTACAACTAATCATTAGTATCTTACATCAGAATTTTGTCTACTCATGCTCTCACTCACCACAGGTAGATATCTTCACCTCTTTTAAGTCACTACTGACTTTATTCTTGACCGAGCAGACCAGTTTTCCTGAGACGTGTTGTTTCAGAATGATGTTGTTTGTCTCAGTGTTTCCAGAGAGGAGCTCAGAGCCTGTCAGAGTGTGATCATCCAGAGTCCAGCTGTACTGAGGACTGTCCGCTCCCTCAGAGGAGCAGGACACCTTCATCTCTCCCTGGGACAGACACTCAGAGACCAGCAGGACAGAGGACACAGGAGCTGAAGGAAACACACACAGATGACTTTTCATATTGACATAATCTTCATCATTCTGTAGAGTTTCTCATGCAGAGCAGTCCAGACATGGATACAGATATACAGCACGTAGAATATGAGATGCATGTAATAAATAGTTATTTACCTTGAATGGTCAACTGTAGAACCCTGTTCTCTAATTGAATTCCGTTTGAATCAAAGGTTCTAAGTGTATATTCACCACCATCAGTCCTGCTCAGTTTATTGATCCTAAATGTTCCATCACTGGGAGTAAAGGATGATCTGTTTTCTATCAGATTAGACAAAATGTTATTCCTTCTCCCTTCCAGTATTACTGTATTTTTGTTCAACCATTGGTATTTTTGTGTTTCTGAGGATTTGTTCATCAGCTGGAGGACCACAGTTCCTCCCAAAGCTCCATAACACTGAGCTCCGTTCTGTCTGCCATCACAGTAGGTTTCCACACCTGAACATTTTGGAACAAAAACATGAAAGTGTTTTAGGCAGATGAATCTAAAGCAACACTAGTGGGTTTGGAGCAGCTGTGTCTCAATCAGACAACATTATGCAAGCAGGCGTTTATTGTATTGTTTGCTGAGTGTCTCAACATGACCAGTGACTGCAAAACAAATGTTTAGGTTCAGCTAACAGAGATATTTTGCTGTAATACATTTTGTCATATTGTAGTTAATCACATCCAGTTATTAACAACGCATGCTGTGTTTTTACAGCACTTTATTTTAAACTAAAGTGGAGATCCAAACTTTTGAAGATATACCAAATCATATTTCATCCTGTATTTGGTGAAAATGTATAAATTGATTCACACGACATTGAGAATAGTATCTATTGTTATAAAAACATAGTTTCTGTTTAGCATGATATAATATGACGTGGTATTTGTCATACAGTGTTTTATCTTAAACAAGAGAAAAATCAGGGATCACTGTCAGTTCTGTGACTGTTCTTAGAAATAACTAAATTCTTTAATAGCTACTGAACCTCAGAAGAGCTCAAACACTACATTTAAACAGTAGATTGTTAAATCTTAGTTGATCAATAACGTTGGTATTTCCTCACAACCAACAGGTGTCTCATCCTGCAGTATTTGACCTGCATCACTGAGGAGAATGTCTAAACCCACGACTCAGTGTTAAAAGTTGAACAGCTCACCGTGAGAGACTCCGAGTATCAACACAAACAGTCCGATCACAGCTTCCATGTCGCCTCAGTGTTCAGCCTCCGTTGACCCAGTCAGCAGCTTCCTGACTAACCTTATTCAACAGCAAACATGCACATGAGAAGCCTCTCTTCTCTAGTGATCAGTGTCAGATAAGAAAGTAAGCAGAAATATTAACCAACTGTCATCTCAGTTCCTCATTTATGAACACATACCAGATTAAAGCCTTAAAAGGATGCTGAAGACAAAACTATTTCTGGAAATGGTTTCTGAAGCTCCGCGTGTTAAGATTTCAAGTAAAGTCCAACCACACTATACCAGGAAAGACTGTCATCGCTCTCAGCTGTGAAGAAATGAAAACAAAGTGTCATGATACAGTTTAAACAGCACAGCTTCTCACACAGAGGTTTTATCTTTTATTGTGTTATTATTTTACGTTCTGCAGTTCATCCTCGAAATTATAACATACGGGTGTTAATATTAAAGCATTTGCACAACGTGTGCACGGTGTGACATCTTTCTGTTTTTGATAAAAGTGTAAAAAGTGCAAACATTACAATCCCAGTCACAAGATATTTTGATATTTCTTTTTTTGTTACTGTTTACTATAACTTTCAAATCTGCCACACTAATTCTACAAATGCAGAAAATGTATTTATAAATATGTCATAAAGTGTGTGTGTGCGTGTGTGTAGGTGCGTGTGTGTGTGTAGCCTGTGAAAATGTTCATATAGCCTACTGCTAGCTGCACGTGTTTAGTGAGCAACACCTGTCCACTGGGGGAAGCAGGGGGGTGATTGGCGCACTGTCCTGGAGGTGTGGGGACTTCCCCCAGGTTAAGTTCCTTCTTAGCTGTGGAGAAGAGGGGAGAAGGAGCGGAAGACAGCACGGAGAAAGACGGCAAGCGGCCGTTGTCATCACAACTCCCTCCTGTCTCTCCATTCAACTTGATTCAATTCAATTCAATTCAAATGGTTTTTATTGGCATGAAAGTTTCAAGAACAATGTTTTCTGAAGCATCAAAATACAAAATGTCTCTTAAGACTCTGTCGCCCTCCAATGGCGACTGTTGATTAAAAACAAACGTCCTAAAACATGAAAAGACTTCTGACATTTCACTTGCAGCAATAAACAGTCATATTATACACTTAATGTTTAGTGAGGCAGAATGTTTGTGTGGAGCCTCTTAAGACAGTAACAGATATGTGATTATGTTTTATTGATGTTTAAATGTTATCAACAGAGAGTTTTACTGAGTACAGAATTATCAATAAGCAACAGTAGCTCCTCTGTGAACCAGTGGAGGAAAACCTCACACCTACTGACACTGATGATGAGTCGGAGGTTTTATTCAACACTCAGCAGTAATTAAAGTCTGTGATCAAAATGTCAACAAAAGGATCTGATGACCGATTGATTGACAGGTTGTGAATACATAACAACAATAAAACTCAACAAAGATAAAAGTCTTAATATTTAATACTTCTAAAGGTTTAACAATATTACTCTTTGTAAACATGGGAGAACAACAGACCTCTATTTGTAATTATTAATAGATGAGAAAAACACACAACTATTATTTACATAACTCAACATTTAGGAGATAAAAACTTTAGTCATATATGTGAATATAACTGTAAAATGTATTATGTATAATTAGTTTGGTCTTTAATACACACTTTGAATGCAAAATCACCATTTTTAGAATATGCATAGCTTCTAAGGCAAGTACCTGTAAAAACAAACAATTTATCTCTGACACATAAACTTGTCATTCTAAGAAATATATCTGTTTCCATGCATTTTTCAGATAATCCAATGTTTTAAATATCTGATTTACACAAAGAAGTAGGAGAAAGAAACGCTTAATCCTTCAATTCATCTGAAAAATTAAAGGTCACCACATTTGGAGATACATTGTTTTCACCAGAAAGCGTCGATGTGGAAATCTACTGTACGATCATTTCCAATTGGCATCAAAATGAGTTGCAGAGCTAATATGACAATTAAACTGTGCTGTGGGCCTCTGGATGCTTCATCACTCTCCAAAGGCAGCGACGCACTGAACATTTGACAACAAGACGACGTCTACACGCAAATTAAATCGAAGTAAAGCATCCCTCTTTCACCAGTCAACAACTGAAGTGACCGAGTGAAAAGAGTCACACGACACCGGATTCACACAGTTAAAGATCAGATGAAGACCTTCTCATTCCAACCATCACAACAGAGTTCTCCTGATCTTCAATCTGTCGACGGACAACAGAGTCTTGAGCCATCTTGTTTTTCTTTTTCTTCCAAGCAAAAAAGACGGTGATCCCAATTAATGCAAGAATCACCACAGCTGCTCGCACTCCACATATGAGCCAGGAGAGATCTGCTCAGATTAAGAGACACAGAAATCACATGTGAACATAGGGCTGTGGCAGGAGAGTTGGTTTTCACTTGCTTAAGTAAACATGGCTCATCTCTACTGGAGGAAGCACAGGTTTGATGTGTGTGTGTGTGTGTGTGTGTGTGTGTGTGTGTGTGTGTGTGTGTGTTTTATATATTTCACCTAAAACCTACAAAGCTAACTAAGTAAGGCTAATTTAGCATAACTTTTAAAATCACACTATAAAAGGTTATTCTATGCAAAGAGGTCCTTTCAGTGTTTCAGAAGGTGGTGAGCTGTGAAAAGAAGAGTGCACTTCTAATCTATATTTGTTTCTGGCCTCACTGTTTAATGTCACGCTTGTGCGGTCGAGCACACCCTCCTATGTTTTGTAGCGTGTAAACCACACTATGGTTAACTTATGATGATCTGTGAACCCACACTCTTATTAGCTTATGCTGAGAAATGTGTGCAGAATACACTGAGCACTCAAAGTGAACAGGGTCGTTTATATTGTAAACACACCTGTCTTGTGTCAGTGACGAATCTGTGGGCCTTACCAATTTTCAAAGCAATGACGAAGGTTCTTCAGACGGCATTTCGTGGGGTGCAATTCCCTAGCTGGCATAACTTTTATTTATTCTTTTCTTATTGTCCTTGCCACATCTGTTTAAGCCCGTAATATTGTGTTTTCTGATTAGAGCACTTTCAGGCAGAATGCCTCTTTTAATCTGAAGTTTGTATTTGTTCTTTCTCTAACAATAAATACTTTTGAATCTGAAAAGTTCAGAGTTACCCTGTTGAATGTGCTCTGCGTTTTACCGTCCATCCCTTTTTCACCAAATTTCACAAAAATGGCTGTAAATTACATATCGATCTAGTCCTCAATTACATGAGGTTATATTTAATTCCAGGCAAATGGCTGCATTTGTTTTCAAATCAAACCTTCTTGAAAGTTAACTGACTGGTTTGTATTAGATCATGAAAAATAAGCGGCAATGTGCTCAACTGACTAAACTGGAAGCCACAAAGACAGAGGAAACATGTAGAACTAAATATAGAAACGTGATGGTGTTAAAAGATAAACGCGTTGAACGCTCAGTATGACAAGTTGAACAAGTTGCTCACGCTAGATTTGTCCCTCTCAGTGAAGGAGAAAAAGGGGATGTTCTTATTGTAAACACAAAGGAACTGCATGTACTTTGGTTAAATATTAACTGAACTAAATGTAAAAAGATTGTCTTCATAATCACCCCTGCAACTGACAAACCAAGTCTCTAAACCTGAAAGAAGCAGAAGTGTTAACACCATGGAAACAAATGTGTGGTTACTGCCAACTTCCTGAGAGACATCACTCTATAAACCTAACTTATGGCAAGAAAGCCAAAGGAAGATCACACGGTCTAATTTGACATTACACAGCACCAAACGTTTAATGAATCCACACTACATATGCATGATTACACTCCGACCCCCAACTAGTCCATCCACATCTGTTTCATGAATACATTTCAATCCCAGTAAATGCAAACGTTGACATCAGGTGAGTAATACAATGACATACATTGTTGTTTTTCAAATTCAGACATTATTGGAAGTTTACAGTGTTTTAACGATAAAATGAAGGTAAATATGCTCACAAATTAGAAACAAGTAAAAAGTAGGTACAATATAATCTAAAGAGAATTATATTACAGGGAAATGTAATGTAATACTGTAATATGGAATATTTTAAAACATATTTTCTGAAGAAAAAATTGTAGAAGACAACAGTGAAAGTGCTAGAAAAATAGAAAAATCTATGAGCGATATGAGATATTTTCCAACTGGAAGTCACATGAAGGTGAAAAGCCTTTTGGCCTCTTGACAGCCATCTCCTCCATCTGCCTTCAGTGGTGCAGTCTTTAAACTCTGTGAATCACCTTCCTTTACGGACATTGGAGTACACACACTCATCTTCTGCTGGTTGAACAGACTGTCGAGGTCGCTCTGAAACCATGGCTCCGCCGTACTCCACCTCCGGCCCTGCTCTTTGCTGCACCTGCCTCCCCGGTCGCTGCATGACCTTGACATTAGCATAGGTCAACTCCTGGTCATCTTCTTCTGCAGAGTAAAAGGAAAGAGTGGCACAAATATATATATATATTTAATGCTGAGATATACTCAGTACTCAAGTACTGTACTTAAGTACAAATTTCAGGTACTTGTACTTTACTGGAATCTTTCTACTTCTACTTTCTACTACTTCATTCAATCAACTACAACAATAAAATCCTGCTTTTACATTCATGCATAATAATCTATTGGTATAACAGTATAACATACACTTTTCTGTATTGAGTACTTTTACCGTTAATACTTTAAGCACATTTTCCTGATTATTCTTACATACTTTTAAGTAACATTTTCAATAATTGTAAAAGAGTTTTATTTTTTCCTGTGTAGTATTAACACTAAAGGATCTGAATACTTACTCCACCACGGTCTGTTTGTACAGCGGATTGTTAACAACAAGTTGACATTTTGGGAGGTACTCTCTTACTGAGAAATGGACTAAAACATTTATATCACTGGCAAGTTTGTAGAGTGGTCTCAATCTTCTCATCACATTTTCGGCAAGAAGGTGAATAAGTATGTTGCCCGATGGGTCATTGCAGTGATGAGTTGAGGAAAGGGAAGTTTTATTTTGTACCTTTAGGTTTGTTCTTTTTCTTTTTCTTCTGAGAACAGACGACAGCTACCCCGACCACTAACAGAAGTACAAGTGCAGCCAGTACACCAGCCGTTATTTGCAAGTAGCCTTTTTCTGTAATAAAAGACACAAGAGACACACAGATCTTTAAGTTAGCAAACATTACAGGTGTTTTTGTGGAGAATGTAAAACAAAGATAATGGAAATGACTTAAATGAATTCACTGCAGCAGAGTTAGTTTTCACTAACTAATAAAGTCCCATGAGTCCTCACTGGGGGGGTGAGTCACAGTTTTATTGGAGGATGTGATATTATTGTTGGGGTTAATTGACACTGTGATGCCAGACTCCTTACCAGCATGGGAGGTTGCTGTGATTGTAGTGGGAGCTGTTGTTGGCTCAATACACAGGGTATTATTGGCTGCAAACACCCACTGTGATATGTGCGTCCCATTGGGTGTGGTGCAGTTAATGAATATGTAGCCTGTGAGAAAGACAGAGATCAATGACTGATGTTCAGCTAATCATTAGTATCTTAACATCAGACTTGTGTCTACTCATGCTCTCACTCACCACAGGTAGATATCTTCACTTCTGTTAAGTCACTACTGACTTTATTCTTGACCGAGCAGACCAGTTTTCCTGAGACGTGTTGTTTCAGAGTGATGTTGTTTGTCTCAGTGTTTCCAGAGAGGAGCTCAGAGTCTGTCAGAGTGTGATCATCCAGAATCCAGCTGTACTGAGGACTGTCCGCTCCCTCAGAGGAGCAGGACACCTTCATCTCTCCCTGGGACAGACACTCAGGGACCAGCAGGACAGAGGACACAGGAGCTGAAGGAAACACACTCAGATGACTTTTCATGTTGACATAATCTTCATCATTCTGTAGAGTTTCTCCTACAGAGCAGTCCAGACATGGATACAGATATACAGCACGTAGAATATGAGATGCATGTAATAAATAGTTATTTACCTTGAATGGTCAACTGTAGAACCCTGTTCTCTGATTGAGTTCCATCTGAATCAAAGGTTATAAGTCTATATTCACCACCATCAGTCCTGCTCAGTTTATTGATCCTAAATGTTCCATCACTGGGAGTAAAGGATGATCTGTTTTCTATCAGATTAGACAGAATGATATTCCTTCTCCCTTCCAGTATTACTGTATTTTTGTTCAACCATTGGTATTTATGTGTTTCTGAGGCGTTGTTCATCAGCTGGAGGACCACAGTTCCTCCCAAAGGTCCATAACACTGAGCTCCGTTCTGTCTGCCATCACAGTAGGTTTCCACACCTGAACATTTTGGAACAAAAACATGAAAGTGTTTTAGGCACATTTAAGCAACAATAGTGGGTTTGGAGCAGCTGTGTCTCTAATAGACAACATTATGCAAACAGGCGTTTATTGTTTTATATGTTTGCTGAGTGTTACACATGACCGGTGACTGCAAAACAGTTTAGGTTCAGCTAACAGAGGTATTTTGCTGTAATACATTTTGTCATATTGTAGTTAATCACATCCAGTTATTAACAACGCATGCTGTGTTGCTGTGTTGCAGGAGAAAAATCAGGATCACATTTAGAGTTGAAGTCATTTAATAGATTAATATTTAGAAAGATTGCACAATGACGTGGGATTGCTCTCCGGATTTGCTATCGTTCTTAGAAATAACTCGATTTTTCAAAAGCTACTGAACCTCAGAAGAGCTCAAATACTACATATAAACAGTAGATTGTTAAATAGTTGATCAATAAAGTTGGTATTTCCTCAGAACCAACAGGTGTCTCATCCCGCAGTATTTGACCTGCATCACTGAGGAGAATGTCTAAACCCACGACTCAGTGTTAAAAGTTAAACAGCTCACCGTGAGAGACTCCGAGTATCATCACTAACAGTCCGATCACAGCTTCCATGTCGCCTCAGTGTTCAGCCTCCGTTGACCCAGTCAGCAGCTTACAGACAAACTTTTCTACTTTTCCCCCAAAAGAAAACATGCACATCTGAACAAACCTTTAACCGACCAGAGCGTTGTTGTATTCATCTTTTAATAGGCAGAGAAGAGAAAAGGAAGTGATATGGGTTTCACTTCCCCTTTTAGCCTCCAACCACATGGCCTCTGTAGGCGATGGATGGAGTGGAAGAGAGGGAAACATTCCTCCTTCCTGCTGAAAGAGGATTTGAGACTGTAGCTGGAATTTGTCATCCCTCCATCTGTTAATTTCCAATTAAATGAGTGTTTGATACATCTATCAATTATCTCTTAATGAATGATTACAAGTTAAATTTAACCAAACAATGTCTGAACCCCTCAAACTACGTCACATAAACTAATTACATACACCAAACTATATTTTAAATTAAGATTATTAAAGTCTTCAGATTTAAATGTAAAACTAATTCTAAATCACAAAGAAATGTGTTTAAAGTTACATGAAAATCCTATTTCTGTGTATTGGAATGTATAGGCCTGATGTTCAGTTCAACTTTAAAGCCATATTGATACATTTCAGATAAACACACTGAAGGTTGAACGGTTAAATTGTTGAAAATTCAGTGAAAATAAAAGGTTAGGATCCACTAAAACACAGTTTACCAAATATGATCAGTGTAGTGGACATGAATTGGAGTTTTAATCATGTGATCTTGAATACTTGAACAGGGCAGTAAAAATGAAATTATAGTTATCACAATATTATATTTCTACATTATATCAGCCTGAGTGGTAGAGCAGCATTATACAGCTTTAGACTTTATTATTGGCCAATTAATGCTGCTGTTTCTTCAGTATATTTAAGCTCTTTGCAATAAGACCAACCAAAATGTTCTGCTTTTTATTCCTGTGACAAAAGTGTTTGTGTTTTGTCAGATGTATAAAACAAGGGAAGAAAGAGGCGACAATAAACCACCCCAAGGTGCTCAGATATGTTTTCAATCACACTGCTGTTTGGTCACAGTGGTCTAAAAACCATGCTGCTTTCTCTGCAACGTCTCTGTTTACTTTGAGCTCACCTCAACAATTCATCACAACTCCCTCCTGTCTCTCCATTCAACTTGATTCAATTCAAATCAAATCAAATCAAATGTTTTTTATTGGCATGAAAGTTTCAAGAATAATGTCTCTGAAGCATCAAAATACAAAATGTCTCTTAAGACTCTGTCGCCCTCCACTGGCGACTGTTGATTAAAAACAAACGTCCTAAAACATGAAAAGACTTCTGACATTGCACTTCAGACCAGTTTTCCTGAGACGTGTTGTTTCAGAGTGATGCTGTTTGTCTCAGTGTTTCCAGAGAGGAGCTCAGAGTCTGTCAGAGTGTGATCATCCTTAACAACGCATGCTGTGTTTTTACAGCACTTTATTTTAAACTAAAGTGGAGATCCAAACTTTTGAAGATATACCAAATCATATTTCATCCTGTATTTGGTGAAAATGTATAAATTGATTCACACGACATTGAGAATAGTATCTATTGTTATAAAAACATAGTTTCTGTTTAGCATGATATAATATGACGTGGTATTTGTCATACAGTGTTTTATCTTAAACTTTCAAGAGACTTTAAGAGAAAAATCAGGGATCACTGTCAGTTCTGTGACTGTTCTTAGAAATAACTAAATTCTTTAATAGCTACTGAACCTCAGAAGAGCTCAAACACTACATTGAAACAGTAGATTGTTAAATCTTAGTTGATCAATAACGTTGGTATTTCCTCAGAACCAACAGGTGTCTCATCCTGCAGTATTTGACCTGCATCACTGAGGAGAATGTCTAAACCCACGACTCAGTGTTAAAAGTTGAACAGCTCACCGTGAGAGACTCCGAGTATCAACACAAACAGTCCGATCACAGCTTCCATGTCGCCTCAGTGTTCAGCCTCCGTTGACCCAGTCAGCAGCTTCCTGACTAACCTTATTCAACAGCAAACATGCACATGAGACGCCTCTCTTCTCTAGTGATCAGTGTCAGATAAGAAAGGAAGCAGAAATATTAACCAACTGTCATATCAGTTCCTCATTTATGAACACATACCAGATTAAAGCCTTAAAAGGATGCTGAAGACAAAACTATTTCTGGAAATGGTTTCTGAAGCTCCGCGTGTTAAGATTTCAAGTAAAGTCCAACCACACTATACCAGGAAAGACTGTCATCGCTCTCAGCTGTGAAGAAATGAAAACAAAGTGTCATGATACAGTTTAAACAGCACAGCTTCTCACACAGAGGTTTTATCTTTTATTGTGTTATTATTTTACGTTCTGCAGTTCATCCTCGAAATTATAACATACGGGTGTTAATATTAAAGCATTTGCACAACGTGTGCACGGTGTGACATCTTTCTGTTTTTGATAAAAGTGTAAAAAGTGCAAACATTACAATCCCAGTCACAAGATATTTTGATATTTCTTTTTTTGTTACTGTTTACTATAATTTTCAAATCTGCCACACTAATTCTACAAATGCAGAAAATGTATTTATAAATATGTCATAAAGTGTGTGTGTGCGTGTGTGTAGGTGCGTGTGTGTGTAGCCTGTGAAAATGTTCATATAGCCTACTGCTAGCTGCAGGTGTTTAGTGAGCAACACCTGTCCACTGGGGGAAGCAGGGGGGTGATTGGCGCACTGTCCTGGAGGTGTGGGGACTTCCCCCAGTTTAAGTTCCTTCTTAGCTGTGGAGAAGAGGGGAGAAGGAGCGGAAGACAGCACGGAGAAAGACGGCAAGCGGCCCGTCAGGTGCACGAAGAGCGTCAAAAGGAGGAGAGAAAGCTGTGACCGAGCCAGTAAACCCTCTGTGAGCAGAGTATGGCGGCGGAGCGGTGCAGAGACTAATCCGGACGAGAGAGGCCGCTGTGACTGAGCAACCACAGATTCACGGCAGTTGAGAGGAACGAGAGAGGAGGCGCTGTGGGATCTGTGGCGGGGTGAAGTGCGCTTCACTTCTCCTCTCAGCTAAATTATTGTGGACCTAAAGAGACTCTCGGTCTGGATTATGTTAATTGTTTTTATCGATTGTATATTCATCAATTGTATTTTTAAAATAATCTAAATCTGAGTGCTGTCATGGACAGAGTGCTCCCCAGCAGAAATGTAAAAGGAGAGCAAATGAGGGGTTTCACCCCCGCTACAAATACTTCTGGTACGACCATGAAGTCTCTGTAACTAACATTAAACACAAATGTCTTGTAAATAAATATGCAGGCTGGAAACTAAACAGAAAGTTACATTCAAAGATGAACATAAACAGTTGTTACCTAACCATAATGTGAGTGAAACCAAATACAGCCAGTAGATGTCGTCACAACCCAACGTGATTTATACACTGCAGCATCAACTAATACACACAACCCAACTACTTTAGTCATCTAGTTCCTGCTAGTATTTAAAGTATGTGTTTGATATGATTCTCAGTAAAAGCTCTAACAGCTAAATAATAGTCATTTCTGGTTTGTTTATATCAATGAAAGTTTTGTTACCGTTGATGATGATGCAACTTCATCCCATGTATCAGCATTTAATGCAGCGTTTTATTTACAGCAACATCCTCCCATTAGGTAAAAAGTACAGTCACAAGCTTCACAGCTCTATTAATAAATAGTGTGTCTAATTGTCCATCACATATTTATTTTTGGTCTCAGGGCTACAGTGCAAACATTAAATTACCAAGACTTCAAATGGACAAAGGATGACAACGCAAAGAGGCAACTGTTATTAAATAAAATGACAAAAGTACAATAGTTAATTTGAAATAGAAAGTACTAAGTGATGTTCTCAAAAAAATTGCTAAAGTTACTGTCGTTCTTATACAACAGAGCTCTAAACAACTTTTAGAGTGTCTGTAGTGGCCATTTGTCAACTAAATCAAAATTAAACAAACAATAATCAAACGCCACTGATGCACCGTGGTCGGTATTTATACGCAGCCAGAAGAGAGTGGATTGTCGAAGCAGAATTCCGATTTTCGTATTTATTAAATAAAGCAAACAAAACAAACAAACTAACAAAAAGAACAAAGAAAACTCCTGTCATGCTGTCTCCCCTCTCCTGTCCTGTGCTGCGCTGCGCTGTGCTGGTAAAAACTATAAGCCCACCCACATGCTGGTCCTATCTCTCCTCTCATACCACAGGTGCCCACAGTAAATAACTAAACTGTGGTGGCGGGCGTGGGTGGCTCAGCTGTGGAGGGGACGGAGTGTGGGAGTGGTTCAGGGAACGGTGCCGGGAAGAGACTTAATTAGGCGCAGCTGAAACTGATCCTGATTGTCTCACTCTCATCTGTATTTAATCAACAGTAGCGACGGAGGCGAGAGGGACAGCTCGGGACGAGCACAGTGAGACACTGGAACGGACAGGACGGGAGAGGACTGCAAACCTCCCGCGGCGTGTGCTCGGAGGCAAGGCAGGAGAGCACACGGCCAAGCAAGTCAGATTCCATGACAATAAAGAACATTTGAAACCGTCATTTAACCGTGTGCTGGCATCCTTGTGCTCACCAGACCCACCGGGTAGCAGGGACTATGTTACATAAACAAATTACTATGAAAGAGAAAAAACAATCTTAATTTATCAAACATCTACAGTAATTAAACAACACTACTTATAAATTAAATAACAAAATACAACATCAAATAAATAGCTCCAACAGTGTCAAATGTGACCATCAGTCTTTTATTATAGTTTAACAAAGAGTAGATCAAAAATACAATTATGTACATTTTTTATACTGATCATACTTGATGGTGCTGCTGAGATTAACATGACATGCCCAACATTTCACTGATGCCACAAGTCGGCGTTTCCTGTAACAAATATTTTTCAACACTAATGCAAGATACAAAAAAATACTTTTCAAGCTCCCAAGTAATGCAAGTAGTCCTGTTCTTTGAGTCCTCAGTTCATTGTTGATCCTGTTCCTCAAGCGAGTTCAAGTCCAAATTCAAGGCATTCATTATCAGTTATTTACCTGAGGATAGACAACAAAGAATAAAGCAAAATTCTTTTGCAGTTAAAGCAAAACAAAAGGAAAAAAAGACTCTTTCACCAACGGTGTTGACTGAAATGCTGACATTATCAAATTGACCCTTTTTTGGTTACAGGTGTGTAAAGTCTTACCTGTCTTCTTACGACGCCTCAGTTTCCAGCAGACACAGCAACACACCACCACTATCAGAAGAGCCCCCACTGCAGAACAGACTGGGATCAAGATGTGCGAAACGTTTTCTGGAGAGGAGAGACCACAATGGTTATGATACGTATAATAGCACAGCACTTAAATGTACATATACAAATGAGTTTTTCACTTGGATATTACTCATATACATTTACATAACACATGTTCTTTCTAGCCAGTGTAAAGAAAACATCCCAAATACACATTTAAGTGTTTATTTGATAGATAGATAGATACTTTATTCATCCCCAGGGGGAAATTTGAATGTTACAGCAGCAAGACAAAGTAACAGTAACTGCAACGTCTCTGGTTACTTTGAGCTCACCTCAACAATTCATCACAACTCCCTCCTGTCTCTCCATTCAACTTGATTCAATTCAATTCAATTCAAATGGTTTTTATTGGCATGAAAGTTTCAAGAACAATGTTTTCTGAAGCATCAAAATACAAAATGTCTCTTAAGACTCTGTCGCCCTCCACTGGCGACTGTTGATTAAAAACAAACGTCCTAAAACATGAAAAGACTTCTGACATTTCACTTGCAGCAATAAACAGTCATATTATACACTTAATGTTTAGTGAGGCAGAATGTTTGTGTGGAGCCTCTTAAGACAGTAACAGATATGTGATTATGTTTTATTGATGTTTAAATGTTATCAGCAGAGAGTTTTACTGAGTACAGAATTATCAATAAGCAACAGTAGCTCCTCTGTGAACCAGTGGAGGAAAACCTCACACCTACTGACACTGATGATGAGTCGGAGGTTTTATTCAACACTCAGCAGTAATTAAAGTCTGTGATCAAAATGTCAACAAAAGGATCTGATGACCGATTGATTGACAGGTTGTGAATACATAACAACAATAAAACTCAACAAAGATAAAAGTCTTAATATTTAATACTTCTAAAGGTTTAACAATATTACTCTTTGTAAACATGGGAGAACAACAGACCTCTATTTGTAATTATTAATAGATGAGAAAAACACACAACTATTATTTACATAACTCAATATTTAGGAGATGAAAACTTTAGTCATATATGTGAATATAACTGTAAAATGTATGATGTATAATTAGTTTGGTCTTTAATACACACTTTGAATGCAAAATCACCATTTTTAGAATATGCATAGCTTCTAAGGCAAGTACCTGTAAAAACAAACAATTTATCTCTGAAACATAAACTTGTCATTCTAAGAAATATATCTTTTTCCATGCATTTTTCAGATAATCCAGTGTGTTAAATATCTGATTTACACAAAGAAGTAGGACAAAGAAACGCTTAATCCTTCAATTCATCTGAAAAATTAAAGGTCACCACATTTGGAGATACATTGTTTTCACCAGAGAGCGTCAATGTGGAAATCTACTGTACGATCATTTCCAATTGGCATCAAAATGAGTTGCAGAGCTACTATGACAATTAAACTGTGCTGTGGGCCTCTGGATGCTTCATCACTCTCCAAAGGCAGCGACGCACTGAACATTTGACAACAAGACGACGTCTACACGCAAATGAAATCGAAGTAAAGCATCCCTCTTTCACCAGTCAACAACTGAAGTGACCGAGTGAAAAGAGTCACACGACACCGGATTCACACAGTTAAAGATCAGATGAAGACCTTCTCATTCCAACCATCACAACAGAGTTCTCCTGATCTTCAATCTGTCGACGGACAACAGAGTCTTGAGCCATCTTGTTTTTCTTTTTCTTCCAAGCAAAAAAGACGGTGATCCCAATTAATGCAAGAATCACCACAGCTGCTCGCACTCCACATATGAGCTGGGAGAGATCTGCTCAGATTAAGAGACACAGAAATCACATGTGAACATAGGGCTGTGGCAGGAGAGTTGGTTTTCACTTGCTTAAGTAAACAGGGCTCATCTCTACTGGAGGAAGCACAGGTTTGATGTGTGTGTGTGTGTGTGTGTGTGTGTGTGTGTGTGTGTGTGTGTTTTATATATTTCACCTAAAACCTACAAAGCTAACTAAGTAAGGCTAATTTAGCATAACTTTTAAAATCACACTGTAAAAGGTTATTCTATGCAAAGAGGTCCTTTCAGTGTTTCAGAAGGTGGTAAGCTGTGAAAAGAAGAGTGCACTTCTAATCTATATTTGTTTCTGGCCTCACTGTTTCATGTCACGCTTGTGCGGTCGAGCACACCCTCCTATGTTTTGTAGCGTGTAAACCACACTATGGTTAACTCATGATGATCTGTGAACCCACACTCTTATTAGCTTATGCTGAGAAATGTGTGCAGAATACACTGAGCACTCAAAGTGAATAGGGTCGTTTATATTGTAAACACAGCTGTCTTGTGTCAGTGACGAATCTGTGGGCCTTACCAATTTTCAAAGCAATGACGAAGGTTCTTCAGACGCCATTTCGTGGGGTGCAATTCCCTAGCTGGCATAACTTTTATTTATTCTTTTCTTATTGTCCTTGCCACATCTGTTTAAGCCCGTAATATTGTGTTTTCTGATTAGAGCACTTTCAGGCAGAATGCCTCTTTTAATCTGAAGTTTGTATTTGTTCTTTCTCTAACAATAAATACTTTTGAATCTGAAAAGTTCAGAGTTACCCTGTTGAATGTGCTCTGCGTTTTACCGTCCATCCCTTTTTCACCAAATTTCACAAAAATGGCTGTAAATTACATATCGATCTAGTCCTCAATTACATGAGGTTATATTTAATTCCAGGCAAATGGCTGCATTTGTTTTCAAATCAAACCTTCTTGAAAGTTAACTGACTGGTTTGTATTAGATCATGAAAAATAAGCGGCAATGTGCTCAACTGACTAAACTGGAAGCCACAAAGACAGAGGAAACATGTAGAACTAAATATAGAAACGTGATGGTGTTAAAAGATAAATGCGTTGAATCTCAGTATGACAAGTTGAACAAGTTGCTCACGCTAGATTTGTCCCTCTCAGTAAAGGAGAAAAAGGGGATGTTCTTATTGTAAACACTAAGGAACTGCATGTACTTTGGTTAAATATTAACTGAACCAAATGTAAAAAGATTGTCTTCATAATCACCCCTGCAACTGACAAACCAAGTCTGTCAACCTGAAAGAAGCAGAAGTGTTAACACCATGGAAACAAATGTGTGGTTACTGCCAACTTCCTGAGAGACATTACTCTATAAACCTAACTTATGGCAAGAAAGCCAAAGGAAGATCACACGGTCTAATTTGACGTTACACAGCACCAAACGTTTAATGAATCCACACTACATATGCATGATTACACTCCGACCCCCAACTAGTCCATCCACATCTGTTTCATGAATACATTTCAATCCCAGTAAATGCAAACGTTGACATCAGGTGAGTAATACAATGACATACATTGTTGTTTTTCAAATTCATACATTATTGGAAGTTTAGTGTTTTAACGATAAAATGAAGGTAAATATGCTCACAAATTAGAAACAAGTAAAAAGTAGGTACAATATAATCTAAAGAGAATTATATTACAGGGAAATGTAATGTAATACTGTAATATGGAATATTTTAAAACATATTTTCTGAAGAAAAAATTGTAGAAGACAACAGTGAAAGTGCTAGAAAAATAGAAAAATCTATGAGCGATATGAGATATTTTCCAACTGGAAGTCACATGAAGGTGAAAAGCCTTTTGGCCTCTTGACAGCCATCTCCTCCATCTGCCTTCAGTGGTGCAGTCTTTAAACTCTGTGAATCACCTTCCTTTACGGACATTGGAGTACACACACTCATCTTCTGCTGGTTGAACAGACTGTCGAGGTCGCTCTGGAAACATGACTTCGCCGTACTCCACCTCCGGCCCTGCTCTTTGCTGCACCTGCCTCCCCGGTCGCTGCATGATCTTGATATCAGCATAGGTCAACTCCTGGTCATCTTCTTCTGCAGAGTGAAAGGAAAGAGTGGCACAAATATATATATATATATTTAATGCTGAGATATACTCAGTACTCAAGTACTGTACTTAAGTACAAATTTCAGGTACTTGTACTTTACTGGAATCTTTCTACTTCTACTTTCTACTACTTCATTCAATCAACTACAACAATAAAATCCTGCTTTTACATTCATGCATAATAATCTATTGGTATAACAGTACAACATACACTTTTCTGTATTGAGTACTTTTACCGTTAATACTTTAAGCACATTTTCCTGATTATTCTTACATACTTTTAAGTAACATTTTCAATAATTGTAAAAGAGTTTTATTTTTTCCTGTGTAGTATTAACACTAAAGGATCTGAATACTTACTCCACCACGGTCTGTTTGTACAGCGGATTGTTAACAACAAGTTGACATTTTGGGAGGTACTCTCTTACTGAGAAATGGACTAAAACATTTATATCACTGGCAAGTTTGTAGAGTGGTCTCAATCTTCTCATCACATTTTCGGCAAGAAGGTGAATAAGTATGTTGCCCGATGGGTCATTGCAGTGATGAGTTGAGGAAAGGGAAGTTTTGTACCTTTAGGTTTGTTCTTTTTCTTTTTCTTCTGAGAACAGACGACAGCTACCCCGACCACTAACAGAAGTACAAGTGCACCCAGTACACCAGCCGTTATTTGCAAGTAGCCTTTTTCTGTAATAAAAGACACAAGAGACACACAGATCTTTAAGTTAGCAAACATTACAGGTGTTTTTGTGGAGAATGTAAAACAAAGATAATGGAAATGACTTAAATGAATTCACTGCAGCAGAGTTAGTTTTCACTTACTAATAAAGTCCCATGAGTCCTCACTGGGGGTGTGAGTCACAGTTTTATTGGAGGATGTGATATTATTGTTGGGGTTAATTGACACTGTGATGCCAGACTCCTTACCAGCATGGGAGGTTGCTGTGATTGTAGTGGGAGATGATGTTGGCTCAATACACAGGGTATTATTGGCTGCAAACACCCACTGTGATATGTGCGTCCCATTGGGTGTGGTGCAGTTAATGAATTTGTAGCCTGTGAGAAAGACAGAGATCAATGACTGATGTTCAGCTAATCATTAGTATCTTAACATCAGACTTTTGTCTACTCATGCTCTCACTCACCACAGGTAGATATCTGCACCTCTTTTAAGACACTACTGACTTTATTCTTGACCGAGCAGACCAGTTTTCCTGAGACGTGTTGTTTCAGAGTGATGTTGTTTGTCTTGGTGTTTCCAGAGAGGAGCTCAGAGCCTGTCAGAGTGTGATCATCCAGAGTCCAGCTGTACTGAGGACTCTCCGCTCCCTCAGAGGAGCAGGACACCTTCATCTCTCCCTGGGACAGACACTCAGAGACCAGCAGGACAGAGGACACAGGAGCTGAAGGAAACACACTCAGATGACTTTTCATGTTGACATAATCTTCATCATTCTGTAGAGTTTCTCATACAGAGCAGTCCAGACATGGATACAGATATACAGCACGTAGAATATGAGATGCATGTAATAAATAGTTATTTACCTTGAATGGTCAACTGTAGAACCCTGTCCTCTAAGTGAATTCCGTTTGAATCAAAGGTTATAAGTCTATATTCACCACCATCAGTCCTGCTCAGTTTATTGATCCTAAATCTTCCATCACTGGGAGTAAAGGATGATCTGTTTTCTATCAGATTAGACGTAATGTTATTCATTTTCCCTTTCAGTGTTACTGTTGTTTTGTTCAACCATTCGTATTTATGTATTTCTGAGGCTTTGGTCATCAGCTGGAGGACCACAGTTCCTCCCAAAGCTCCATAACACTGAGCTCCGTTCTGTCTGCCATCACAGTAGGTTTCCACACCTGAACATTTTGGAACAAAAACATGAAAGTGTTTTAGGCACATTTAAGCAACAATAGTGGGTTTGGAGCAGCTGTGTCTCTAATAGACAACATTATGCAAACAGGCGTTTATTGTTTTATATGTTTGCTGAGTGTTACACATGACCGGTGACTGCAAAACAGTTTAGGTTCAGCTAACAGAGGTATTTTGCTGTAATACATTTTGTCATATTGTAGTTAATCACATCCAGTTATTAACAACGCATGCTGTGTTGCTGTGTTGCAGGAGAATAATCAGGATCACATTTAGAGTTGAAGTCATTTAATAGATTAATATTTAGAAAGATTGCACAATGACGTGGGATTGATCTCCGGATTTGCTATTGTTCTTAGAAAAATAACTAGATTTTTCAAAAGCTACTGAACCTCAGAAGAGCTCAAATACTACATATAAACAGTAGATTGTTAAATAGTTGATCAATAACGTTGGTATTTCCTCAGAACCAACAGGTGTCTCATCCTGCAGTATTTGACCTGCACCACTGAGGAGAATGTCTAAACCCACGACTCAGTGTTAAAAGTTAAACAGCTCACCGTGAGAGACTCCGAGTATCATCACAAACAGTCCAACCACAGCCTTCATGTCTCCTCAGTGTTCAGCCTCCGTTGACCCAGTCAGCAGCTTACAGACAAACTTTTCTACTTTTCCCCCAAAAGAAAACATGCACATCTGAACAAACCTTTAACCGACCAGAGCGTTGTTGTATTCATCTTTTAATAGGCAGAGAAGAGAAAAGGAAGTGATATGGGTTTCACTTCCCCTTTTAGCCTCCAACCACATGGCCTCTGTAGGCGATGGACGGAGTGGAAGAGAGGGAAACATTCCTCCTTCCTGCTGAAAGAGGATTTGAGACTGTAGCTGGAATTTGTCATCCCTCCATCTGTTAATTTCCAATTAAATGAGTGTTTGATACATCTATCAATTATCTCTTAATGAATGATCACAAGTTAAATTTAACCAAACAATGTCTGAACCCCTCAAACTACGTCACATAAACTAATTACATACACCAAACTATATTTTAAATTAAGATTATTAAAGTCTTCAGATTAAAATGTAAAACTAATTCTGAATCACAAAGAAATGTGTTTAAAGTTACATGGAAATCATATTTCTGTGTATTGGAATGTATAGGCCTGATGTTCAGTTCAACTTTAAAGCCATATTGATACATTTCAGATAAACACACTGAAGGTTGAACGGTTAAATTGTTGAAAATTCAGTGAAAATAAAAGGTTAGGATCCACTAAAACACAGTTTACCAAATATGATCAGTGTAGTGGACATGAATTGGAGTTTTTATCATGTGATCTTGAATACTTGAACAGGGCAGTAAAAATGAAATTATAGTTATCACAATCTTATATTTCTACATTATATCAGCCTGAGTGGTAGAGCAGCATTATACAGCTTTAGACTTTATTATTGGCCAATTAATGCTGCTGTTTCTTCAGTATATTTAAGCTCTTTGCAATAAGACCAACCAAAATGTTCTGCTTTCTATTCCTGTGACAAACGTGTTCTATGTTTTGTCAGATGTATAAAACAAGGGAAGAAAGAGGCGACAATAAACCACCCCAAGGTGCTCAGATATGTTTTCAATCACACTGCTGTTTGGTCACAGTGGTCTAAAAACCATGCTGCTTTCTCTGCAACGTCTCTGGTTACTTTGAGCTCACCTCAACAATTCATCACAACTCCCTCCTGTCTCTCCATTCAACTTGATTCAATTCAAATCAAATCAATTCAAATGGTTTTTATTGGCATGAAAGTTTCAAGAACAATGTCTCTGAAGCATCAAAATACAAAATGTCTCTTAAGACTCTGTTGCCCTCCACTGGCGACTGTTGATTAAAAACAAACGTCCTAAAACATGAAAAGACTTCTGACATTTCACTTGCAGCAATAAACAGTCATATTATAGACTTAATGTTTAGTGAGGCAGAATGTTTGTGTGGAGCCTCTTAAGACAGTAACAGATATGTGATTATGTTTTATTGATGTTTAAATGTTATCAACAGAGAGTTTTACTGAGTACAGAATTATCAATAAGCAACAGTAGCTCCTCTGTGAACCAGTGGAGGAAAACCTCACACCTACTGACACTGATGATGAGTCGGAGGGTTTATTCAACACTCAGCAGTAATTAAAGTCTGTGATCAAAATGTCAACAAAAGGATCTGATGACCGATTGATTGACAGGTTGTGAATACATAACAACAATAAAACTCAAAGTAAAAAGTCTTAATATTTATTACTTCTAAAGGTTTAACAATATTACTCTTTGTAAACATGGGAGAACAACAGACCTCTATTTGTAATTATTAATAGATGAGAAAAACACACAACTATTATTTACATAACTCAACATTTAGGAGATAAAAACTTTAGTCATATATGTGAATATAACTGTAAAATGTATGATGTATAATTAGTTTGGTCTTTAATACACACTTTAAATGCAAAATCACCATTTTTAGAATATGCGTAGCTTCTAAGGCAAGTACCTGTAAAAACAAACAATTTATCTCTGAAACATAAACTTGTCATTCTAAGAAATATATCTGCTTTAGAACAAACAGCAGAAACCTCTGTAAACTATAATGTTATGTGGCCACCAAAACGTCTTGTACAAGTAGTGTTAATGGAGAATCCCTCATTCTCGCTATTGTTGTTATTATTGTTATTTCCCGCCTACTCACTCTGCTTGTCGAGTCCACAGTTAGAGTGCAACAAAGTCATTCTGGGAACGAAGGAAATTACCAAACTTAAGCAGAAGTAGATGGGGCAGGGCGATAGAAAGTTGTCAACTGAAGATAACACACGTAATTACAGGCAAAGGGTCAAAGGAAAGCAAACACAGAACAGATAATGCATCACTGCTATTTCTGATCATACCTTATAACCATCATATTGGAGCACACACTTAATAAATATGTTTCTGACGTTGATATCTCAGGTGAAGATTTGGTTTCAGAACCGACGTGCCAAAGAGAGGAAGATAAACCGCAAGAAGCTGCAGCATTCTCAGCAGGCCTCCACAACAACACCCACCCCAGCAGCGCTGGGTGGACCCGCTGACACCCACATCACCACCAGCCCCAGCGACAACATTTTGTCTGACACGATACCAGAGGAATACTAGAGACTGATACAGAGGGAAATATGTACATAGCTTTATTTTTGTTTTTATAACTTTTCCACACTATGAATGAAGATGATTCCCATCAACATGATGTTATAATGCTGCACCTCCTGCTTTCACAATTACAAGCACTACACATGTCTGTTGCATTGATCATCTCTGGTGGGCATTTGCCAATCACAGGACTTCAGTGTGTTTATATGGATCATTTTCAGCACCAAGTTACTGATTTTAAGGACAAAGAATCACTGGATAAATTGTCACTTGTGAAACTTGAGTGTCTTCTTTTGGTTAAAGCTGCACTGAAAAAAGCATTTCACAAGTTCTTCTTTCTTTAACTTAGACAGGATGTTGAAATTAGTCTGACACCTTGATGGATAAAAGTGACGATGCATTTGTCCATCTATAGTCAAGAAATGGTGTTTGCATTCTGTCAAGAAATAAAAAGAGGAAGTACAATGATGGTAATACATCTGTTTTTTAGAATTTGAATTTACAGGAAATCGAGAGAGAGGAGAGAGTATTACATTTCTTACTTCGAAGGACAGAAGGGAAAACAACTTAATTTACCATGAGAATAGTTCATTCAAAAGTACAAACTATTGGGTTTTAGTGAGGGAGGATGGCAGCTGTGTTTGGTGTAATGGAAATGGTGAATGAACAGAAATGTTTTGTTTTTTAAAGAAATAAAAGCAGCTTGATTTTGATATGAAAACACAAATGTCATCATTTGGCAGTGAACAGGTGTATGATATGACATAAAAAAACATTTAGTTAAAACAGGAACTGAGAGCATGATTAAAAATGGCTGTGGAATATCACACACAGACAGCAGTGTTTAGCCACATCCTGAAAAACAGCTGCTACATGACTCATGGTCCACCGACATTGTACCGCTAAATGCAAACATTCAGCCTCGTCGGAGAACTTTAAATCAAAAATGTCACTGCGTATCCAGTCATTTGGGACATACAGTTTGTATGAAATGTTAAAGTATGTACTACATTGTACATGTTAACACACGTTCACATTGTTCCTGTTTCTGTCACTTTAAAGAAGAGGAAGGAAAAGTGGCAAAATGTAAATTTGTTGTCTGAGGATTGCAAAAACGTTCTTTTCAAAATAAACCACTGTTCCACCAACTTTGTGCAACTCATCATGTATTTCTAAATCAATGTGTGCAGGGAAAGAATTCCCCTGTTTTCAAGTTGATGTTGGTTGTGCTGCAGATAAAATATAAAGCATGCACATATAGGTTTATCGATCAGGTTTGTATTTTCTTTTCATTAGCACTGAGCTTCTGCTTTCAATCGTCTGAAACATTTCAACAGAAAAAAGCTTCTTGATAAGATCATGCCGCCAATGAGGAAGTGAACCAATGGTGCATAGCCTTGCCTGTCCACAAAATGACTTAATACAGACATATAATTCACGAAATCATGACCTGAGAAGACTTACGTTTTGGACCATGAATTTATATTGAATCATACATTAATATAGGCCACATTACAGAATGGTTTTCACAGAAACCTTTAAATTACATTCACACTGTGCCACAGTAAATAGCTGTACTGTACAAATACTGTACAAATTATGAATAAATACTGAAACAAAACTCAACAATTTTGAATCAAAAAAATTCTCTAAGTATAAAATCATAAGTCAACTGTAGGATATCTTTAACCAAAAACTGACATGCTCAGGATTGAAGAGCTGGCGCTAGCCACCGGTCTTGGTTTTATAATTAGATACATTTGGCATGGATGGGTAACATCACATGAATGTGTCATGACAATGACTAAATCACCTGGTTTTTATGAGGAAAAAAAATAAATGTTTAATTGTGGTCCAACCAAACCTATAAAGAGTTATGGTGCAACAGTTGCATCTCTTTGGATTTCCTATGGTATACACATATTAAAAGGCTAACAGCTGCAACAATACTGGACATTTTGGTACCCACACAATTATTGTTTTGAACAAAGCAGCAAAATGATTCTGGATCGTTGGAGCACCTTTATAACACTCCTGTGTTGTCAATCATTTGCTCACCAGAGTATGTCGGTCAGAAGTTCAACTGTGTTCCAGTGAGAGGGTTGAACTAAAAAAAATGATCTCAGGTGGTTGTTTAAGGACACTATAACTATCATGAACCATAAACACCTATTTTATTGCTCTGTGAATCATCTGAATTGGAAGTCCATGGCTGTCAACTTTTAACCTCAAGCTATCAAACCAAATCAATCATGACACCTAACCTCTGTCTTTGATTAAATGCACAGCAACAGCTATGTGTGTGTTTTATATATTTCACCTAAAACCTACAAAGCTAAGTAAGACTAATTTAGCATAACTTTTAAAATCACACTGTAAAAGGTTATTCTATGCAAAGAGGTCCTTTCAGTGTTTCAGAAGGTGGTAAGCTGTGAAAAGAAGAGTGCACTTCTAATCTATATTTGTTTCTGGCCTCACTGTTTAATGTCACGCTTGTGCGGTCGAGCACACCCTCCTATGGTTTGTAGCGTGTAAACTACACTATGGTTAACTTATGATGATCTGTGAACCCACACTCTTATTAGCTTATGCTGAGAAATGTGTGCAGAATACACTGAGCACTCAAAGTGAATAGGGTCGTTTATATTGTAAACACACCTGTCTTGTGTCAGTGACGAATCTGTGGGCCTTACCAATTTTCAAAGCAATGACGAAGGTTCTTCAGACGGCATTTCGTGGGGTGCAATTCCCTAGCTGGCATAACTTTTATTTATTCTTTTCTTATTGTCCTTGCCACATCTGTTTAAGCCCGTAATATTGTGTTTTCTGATTAGAGCACTTTCTGCATTTGTTTTCAAATCAAACCTTCTTGAAAGTTAACTGACTGGTTTGTATTAGATCATGAAAAATAAGCGGCAATGTGCTCAACTGACTAAACTGGAAGCCACAAAGACAGAGGAAACATGTAGAACTAAATGTAGAAACGTGATGGTGTTAAAAGATAAACGCGTTGAACGCTCAGTGTTAAAGAAGCCCAGTCGTGTGGCTGTAAGCTCCTGAGGTGCTCCTCCCTCGGAGTAGCCTGGTTGACGCGCTTGCTGTAGGCTATGCTAAACTATCTGTGAGGTGTGGTGCTGTTGACACATCACAGAGACCTTTGTTTGATGATCGATAGCTCATTTATTTTCGTCGTGGAACAATGTACACGAAAGCCACTCTTTCTCACGATGCAGTAAATGTGTAGAGTATCGCGGTCAAAACCTTTTGCCCTTCCGGGGTCAAACACCTGACAAACACAGCGATTTCAGGACCTATATACCCGAGCCCCGGACAGGAATACAGCGCCACCCAATGTACACAAAGAAATACAGTCGTATTTATAATACCATTTTTGGCTCTAACACACCGGCCCCTAATTATTAACCCAGACAGACATAACAATTCAAACAAAATACAACAAAGGAGCCAAAATGTTAAGTTATGACCAAGTGCATTACAGACAAATCAATTTACACTCCCTGTAGCAAAGAGAGTTTTGTGACTGGCCTTTCAAGAATGTTAGATTTGGTCTGTAATCTCACCGAACGCACTAGTCCCTTTTTGTCCGTAAAAACTTCCAGAACCTTGCCCAGTGGCCATGAACCACGAGGAGCTGAAGGATCCATGATTACCACGATATCTCCAGCGACCAAACTCCTTTTCCTCTGGTTCCATTTTTGTCTTTCTTGGAGCAAGGGTAAAGTAATCCCTCACCCATCTCTTCCAGAAAAGATCTGAGAGGTACTGCACCTGCCTCCATCGTCTTCTTCCATATTGGTCATGAGGCTCGAACACTCCAGGTGGCAAAGCTGGTTTACCCTTCAGGAGAAGTAGATGATTAGGCGTGAGCGGTTCCAGGTCATTGAGATCATCAGAGAGCTTGGTAATTGGACGATCATTCAAAATAGCCTCCGCTTCACAGAACACTGTATGAAGCCCATCATCATCCAAGCTCTGCTGACGTATAACGGAGCTGAGAACCCTTCTCACCAGGCGGATCAACTGTTCCCACACCCCACCATGGTGTGAACCTGCTGGTGGGTTAAAACTCCAACGAATTCCAACTTGTGACAGGACTCCCTGAATCCGATCATGATTCAAAGCAGTGAGTGACTCCTTTAGCTCTCTTTCTGTCCCAATGAAGTTGGTACCATTGTCTGACCTCAAGCTCACCACTTGTCCTCTCCTGCTGATAAAACGCCGTAAAGCATTGATGCATGCGTCTGTTTCCAGTGAAACGGCTACCTCCAAATGAATGGCCCTGCTCGCCATACAGGTAAATATAACACCATATCGCTTACAGGTTGACCTTCCCCTCTTTACTTCAATTGGTCCAAAGTAATCTACCCCCGTGTTGGTGAATGGTGGTAGATCGGGAAGAATTCTCACCGTAGGAAGATCTGCCATCTTTTGTTCCACTGCCCTTCCATTGTAGCGTTTACAAAAGCTGCATTCAGCAATGATCTTTCTGACAGCGGAATTGGCCTTGGTGATCCAAAACCGCTTCCTCACCGCAGACAGTGTATGAGTCCGTCCACCATGGCCCAGATTCTGGTGTACATGCTTGAGAATGAGCATGGATACATGTTGGTCCTTGCAAAGGATTAGTGGATGTTTGGCTTCTTCAGGCATTGCTCCTCTGCTCAACCTCCCTCCAACTCTCAAGAGTCCATCCTCCAAAATTGGATCCAACTTATACACGGGACTCAGTCGACTCACGGTTGCTTTCCTGGATGACAGGGCAGAAATCTCCTCACTAAACCTCTCTCGCTGACAGTAGCAAATGATGGCAATCTCTGCTCCCATTAGATCATCCAGTGTCAAGATCTTTGGTTTCTCTATGACGCCTTGTCGTTTAGCCTGCATCGACCTATCCTGACTGGTGTTCTCCGGATGATTAGCCACAGACGCTTCCAACTGCTTTCTCGAGCGACTCTGTGCCAACAATATGGCCTTTAACCTGAGAAACCAGGCAACTGCTTTCTTGAGCCTGATCCAGTCAGAAAAGTATGCAATGAGTTGATCAGTAGGACTAGACACGTCAAACACACAGATGACATTTGCTGTGGCCTTCTTTCTCACCTCTTGGTCATCTGAGTCCACGGACACTTCCAACACAATTTTAGGCCAGTCTTCCTCCTGCTTCCAAAGAAATGCAGGACCTTCAAGCCACCTGCTATTCTTCAGAAAGTCTGAGACCTTCATTCCCCTCGACGCATCGTCCGCTGGATTGTCCTTGGAACTGACATGTCTCCACTGTGAGGGCTCAGACGCTTCTCTGATGGTTGAGATTCTGTTGGCCACAAACGTGTGAAAGCGCCTGTCCTCATTGTTAAGGTACTTCAACACTGCAGTGCTGTCAGTCCAAAACACTGAATCCTCCAACTGGAAATTCAACTCTGCCTTTAACATCAAGTCCACTCTGACAGCAAGGACGGCTGCTGACAACTCGAGTCGAGGAATAGTTACAGCCTTCAGTGGTGTCACTCTGGCTTTGCCGAGCAAAAAGGTGACCTGGATGCGGTTTTCCTGATTTAATATCCGGATGTATGTTATAGTTCTGTACCCATCTGTGCTGGCATCAGCAAAGTGATGTAGTTGGGCTTGTCTGACCTCTCCAAAATCCACTGACTTAACGCACCTGTCCACGTTGAATGCAGCCAGCAGATCCAAATCCTCCAACCACTTTTTCCATGGGTGTAAGATGTCTTGTGGTAAAGCATCATCCCAGCCACATCCTCTCCTACAGAGTTCTTGCTGCAAAATTTTGGCCAGCAAAGTGACTGGTGCCAGGAACCCCAGAGGATCATACACTGAGCTGGTAACTGACAGCATACCACGTCTGGTGTGAGACTGTTGTTTTAACTCCATCTTGAATCTGAAAGAGTCAGTCTCCACACACCACTGCAGACCCAGAGCTCTTTCCACTGGAAGTTTGTCTCGGTCCAAATCCAACTCCCTTAAGTCCTTGGCCCTTTGATCCTCTGCAATGGTTTGCAAAACAACACGACTACTGCTGATCCATTTTTCCAAGTTAAAGCCCCCCTTTCGACACAGAGCAATGAGATCTCTTATCATCCGGATAGCTTCTCCTTCAGTAGCTGAGCTCTTCAAACAGTCATCCACGTAGAAATTCTGCTTGACAGATTGTGATACTTCAGTCGCAAACTCAGACTGGTTATCCTCAGCAGTTTTTCTCAATGCATAGCTTGCACAACTGGGTGACGACACAGCCCCAAAGAGGTGTACAGTCATTCTATATTCAACCAGGTCCTTCGTGACATCTCCATCTGGCCACCAGAGAAAACGAAGAAAATCTCTGTCCTCTTCAGCCACCTTCACCTGGTGGAACATGGCTTGAATGTCACCCATGAATGCAACAGGTTCCCATCTGAAACGAGTAAGGACGCCAAGGAGTGAGCTGGTGAGGTTAGGACCCTGCAAGAGTTCGCTATTCAATGATGCTCCTTGGAACGTGGCTCCACAGTCGAACACCACTCGGAGGGATCCCTTCTTTGGATGGTGGACGCCATGATGGGGAATGTACCACACCTTCCCTTTCTCGCAATGCAGTTCTTGCGGAGGCACTTGCTCTGCATAGGCCTTACTGATGAGCGTATTCATGTACCCTGCATACTCCTGGTGTAAATATTTATTGTTAAGAAATCTTTTTCTCAAACCCTGAATCCTTTGTTTAGCCACAGCAAAGTTATTGGGCAGATAGACCTCTTGGTTCCTGAAGGGCAACTTCAAACAATATTTCCCATCCTGAAGTACTGATGAGCGCTCCATGGTTTCCAGAAACTTGAGGTCTTCTCTGGACATTTCCTTTTCCTCAGCCTTTTCATTGAATTCGTGGTTGTACTGATTGCAAATTGGAAAAAATGCTGACCAAACAGTTATCCTGTTCACCGTAGCAGAGGAAGTCTTTGCCCCTAAAGCACCACTGTTTCCATTCAGCGGACCACTAATAACCCATCCTAGCACTGTCCTGATAGCGTACGGGCCATTTCCACGGCTGTTGATGACCTCCCAAGGTTCCAATATCTTGGGAGCATCAGTTCCAATCAAAAGGTCCACGCTTGCCTTTATGCTTGGGATGTGTACTTTTGACAAATACGACCAGTTAGTGAGTTCTTCAGGAGTCACCATGTTATCAGCAGTGACTGGCATGTTTCTCTGGGTTAGAACATCTGGTAAAGTATAAAAATCATCACTGTCCAGACCAGATATCTCCAAACCACTCAAGGTGTACGCTGGAACAACTGCTTCCTGCCCCATTGTCTGTAGCAAGAAGTTCGTTCTTTTGCCTGTATTATTCAGCTTCTGTATTAGATGTTCTGAGCAGAATGTAGCTGAACTACCAGGATCCAGGAAGGCATATGTTTTGATAATGTGATTTCCTTTTGCAGATTTCACCTTTACAGGGAGAATCGATAGAACACAACGGTCCTTACCAGCCCCTGTATGTCCACATGTTTTCAGTGAAGTTGGCTCAGTAGATGGTTCCTTTAACTGTTCCAAAGCTGTTATTTGCCTTTTGATATGAAGCACGGTGGGATGATTTTTACCACAAACTTCGCAAGACAAGCGCCTTTCGCAGTCCCGGCTCATGTGACCAACACACAAGCATGCAAAGCAAGCTCCCTGTTCCTTCAGAAAGTCAATTTTTTCCTTGTGCTTCCTTCCTTTGAACTGTTTGCACTCCTCCAATGGGTGATTATGGGCACAGCACAGGCATCCATCCTTTTCGGCTTTCCCTGTATCTGATGTTGGTTCCCTAGCTTCCTCAGGCCAGTCCATAGAGGTTGCTGTAGTGGCAACAATATTTCCCCTCACTCTGTTGCTGGGCTGGGATTTAAACCTGTCATAAGTCCTTGTCCCAGTAACACTGGTTGATGGGTCCTGTATGTCACCAAACAGAGGGTCAGAAAGAATTCTGACAGGACGCTCAATGAATGTGACTAGATCCATGAAGTGAGCTCTGTGGTCAGTTGTCTCTATAATGCCATGAGCTATGGTCCTCCATTGCTCCCTCATTTTGAATGGTAACTTTGATATAATGGCTCTCATGTGTACAGGCATATCCAGTTCTTGCATGTACTGGAGCTCCTCCATGACATTGCAGCAGCCACGCAAGAATAAAGCATAGGCTTGAAGTGCTTTGCCATCCTCAGATTTTATCGTTTGCCATGCCAAAGCCTTTTCCATGTATGCAGCTGCAATTTTATACTGATTTCCAAAGTGTTCCTGGAGAAGTCCCTTAGCCACTGCATAGCCACGCTCCGGAGCCATATGCTGGCAGCTGCGCACCAGTTCTCTTGGCTGTCCTCCTGTAAATTGTTCCAAATAGTATAAACAATCTGCTCTTCCTGCCTTTTTCTCTACTCCTTGTTCAAAGGCTTTGATAAAGGCTCTGTACTGGAGAGGGTCCCCTTCAAATGTGGGAATTTGTCGTGGTGGCAGTGATGATGAATGCTGCTGGTGCACCAGAGCTGCTGTTATGTCATTTTGCCTGTGCATGATGGCAAGTATATCTCCAGGCGGATTTAGACTGATTTGATGGTGGTTTGTAGAATGCCTTTCTTCCTCTGACTGAGCCGTTGTCAATTGGTACTGAAACTGCTGCGTTCCCAGTATATTATGTTCCTGCTGTTGTTCCTTGGGGCTGCATTGATGTTGCGGAGCAGCTTTAACCCATTGCTCAGTTTCCTTTGGTCGCACATCCGTTGATCGTGGGATATCAGGTGGTAACAGCCATTCTGTCAAGTCGTTTTGTGTCTTTGATTTTCCCTCCGGTTTGTATTCCTTTGCCATAGGGTTTAAGCAGTTGACAGATTCCTTTTTCCTTTTCTCCCGTTCGAAATAGGAAGCCATACCATCTGAGGGTCCTTGAGAACAACTTTTCAGATCAGAGGCCTGATATACTGCCAACATAGCATTGAAAGCAGCTAGTTCGGCTTCCAAATCAAGCTGCTCTCTTTTCCTCCTCAGCTGTTGCTCCTGCTCCTCCAACGCATGTCTTTCTTTTAAAGCTGACGTGCGGGCGATAAGTGCGGCTCTACTTGCCTCCACCTTTATCCGTGCAGAGGACGTGGTACTGGAGTTACCACTTTTATTACTCCTTTGACTTGAACGTTTACTACCAGCATTAGAAACACTGTCATTTGGATTAATACCATCCTCAACATTACCATTTTCATACACAGTACCTTCATTGGATGAAACCCACAGTTTTGTAGCAGCAATACATTCATCATTAGACAGCATTTTTGCTTTAAACCATGTTTCATGTTTTTCCCTCTCATCACACGGTAGTAAACCCAACAGAGATTCATGCATGCATTTTGCTTCATCACACACCTCAATCAATCCTCCAAGAACATTTGATACCTGTGTTTTATCATCCCCAGACAATAAATATTGTATTGATTTTCTTATGGTGGCTGCTTTATTTAGTTTAACTTTTCTACCATTTTGCAACGTTTCTAATTTGTTAGCAAGCGCCTTTGTAGTGAGCTTAACTACACGGGTTTGCGTTTCAACACCACCAGTCATAGTGCTGGGTTTACCCTCAGTTAGCACACCAGTCCCGGTAGTTTCGTCTAACGCCGCCTCGCGGCTCTCCATGATAAATTGTCAAAATGTCAAATGCAAAGTATATTGTTCTTGTCCGCACGCTTCGGCAACCAATGCATTGGGTTTATGCCCAGTTATGTGTGCACACGATGTAAATGGCCATAAACAGAGTAGCGCTACGCATACCTCTCTGTGCATTTGGCGCCGGGCGATGATCCGGTGGTCCGATGCTCCACGGCCGCGTTAGCATTAGCCCCGTAGCTCCGTCCTCCAACCCTTGCCAGAGACCCGAACAGATCCGAGCAGCCCTCGTCGTGCTGGAATACTCCACGGCTGCCGATGTTTTCCACACAAAGTTCCAACGTTGGCACCAGGTTTTGACTAATGTTAAAGAAGCCCAGTCGTGTGGCTGTAAGCTCCTGAGGTGCTCCTCCCTCGGAGTAGCCTGGTTGACGCGCTTGCTGTAGGCTATGCTAAACTATCTGTGAGGTGTGGTGCTGTTGACACATCACAGAGACCTTTGTTTGATGATCGATAGCTCATTTATTTTCGTCGTGGAACAATGTACACGAAAGCCACTCTTTCTCACGATGCAGTAAATGTGTAGAGTATCGCGGTCAAAACCTTTTGCCCTTCCGGGGTCAAACACCTGACAAACACAGCGATTTCAGGACCTATATACCCGAGCCCCGGACAGGAATACAGCGCCACCCAATGTACACACAAAGAAATACAGTCGTATTTATAATACCATTTTTGGCTCTAACACTCAGTATGACAAGTTGAACAAGTTGCTCACGCTAGATTTGTCCCTCTCAGTAAAGGAGAAAAAGGGGATGTTCTTATTGTAAACACTAAGGAACTGCATGTACTTTGGTTAAATATTAACTGAACCAAATGTAAAAAGATTGTCTTCATAATCACCCCTGCAACTGACAAACCAAGTCTGTAAACCTGAAAGAAGCAGAAGTGTTAACACCATGGAAACACATATGTGGTTACTGCCAACTTCCTGAGAGACATTACTCTATAAACCTAACTTATGGCAAGAAAGCCAAAGGAAGATCACACGGTCTAATTTGACGTTACACAGCACCAAACGTTTAATGAATCCACACTACATATGCATGATTACACTCCGACCCCCAACTAGTCCATCCACATCTGTTTCATGAATACATTTCAATCCCAGTAAATGCAAACGTTGACATCAGGTGAGTAATACAATGACATACATTGTTGTTTTTCAAATTCATACATTATTGGAAGTTTATAGTGTTTTAATGATAAAATGAAGGTAAATATGCTCACTAATTAGAAACAAGTAAAAAGTAGGTACAATATAATCTAAAGAGAATTATATTACAGGGAAATGTAATGTAATACTGTAATATGGAATATTTTAAAACATATTTTCTGAAGAAAGAATTGTAGAAGACAACAGTGAAAGTGTTAGAAAAATAGAAAAATATATGAGCGATATGAGATATTTTCCAACTGGAAGTCACATGAAGGTGAAAAGCCTTTTGGCCTCTTGACAGCCATCTCCTCCATCTGCCTTCAGTGGTGCAGTCTTTAAACTCTGTGAATCACCTTCCTTTACGGACCTTGGAGTACACACACTCATCTTCTGCTGGTTGAACAGACTGTCGAGGTCGCTCTGAAACCATGGCTCCGCCGTACTCCACCTCCGGCCCTGCTCTTTGCTGCACCTGCCTCCCCGGTCGCTGCATGATCTTGATATCAGCATAGGTCAACTCCTGGTCATCTTCTTCTGCAGAGTGAAAGGAAAGAGTGGCACAAATATATATATATATATTTAATGCTGAGATATACTCAGTACTCAAGTACTGTACTTAAGTACAAATTTCAGGTACTTGTACTTTACTGGAATCTTTCTACTTCTACTTTCTACTACTTCATTCAATCAACTACAACAATAAAATCCTGCTTTTACATTCATGCATAATAATCTATTGGTATAACAGTATAACATACACTTTTCTGTATTGAGTACTTTTACCGTTAATACTTTAAGCACATTTTCCTGATTATTCTTACATACTTTTAAGTAACATTTTCAATAATTGTAAAAGAGTTTTATTTGTTCCTCTGTAGTATTAACACTAAAGGATCTGAATACTTACTCCACCACGGTCTGTTTGTACAGCGGATTGTTAACAAGTTGACATTTTGGGAGGTACTCTCTTACTGAGAAATGGACTAAAACATTTATATCACTGGCAAGTTTGTAGAGTGGTCTCAATCTTCTCATCACATTTTCGGCAAGAAAGTGAATAAGTATGTTGCCCGATGGGTCATTGCAGTGATGAGCTGAGAAAAGGGAAGTTTTATTTTGTACCTTTAGGTTTGTTCTTTTTCTTTTTCTTCTGAGAACAGACAACAGCTACCCCGACCACTAACAGAAGTACAAGTGCACCCAGTACACCAGCCGTTATTTGCAAGTAGCCTTTTTCTGTAATAAAAGACACAAGAGACACACAGATCTTTAAGTTAGCAAACATTACAGGTGTTTTTGTGGAGAATGTAAAACAAAGATAATGGAAATGACTTAAATGAATTCACTGCAGCAGAGATACAGATATACAGCACGTAGAATATGAGATGCATGTAATAAATAGTTATTTACCTTGAATGGTCAACTGTAGAACCCTGTTCTCTGATTGAATTCCGTTTGAATCAAAGGTTATAAGTCTATATTCACCACCATCAGTCCTGCTCAGTTTATTGATCCTAAATGTTCCATCACTGGGAGTAAAGAATGATCTGTTTTCTATCAGATTATACGAAATGTTATTCCTTCTCCCTTCCAGTATTAATGTTGTGTTGTTGCTGAACCATTGGTATTTATGTGTTTCTGAGGCGTTGTTCATCAGCTTGAGGACCACAGTTCCTCCCAAAGCTCCATAACACTGAGCTCCGTTCTGTCTGCCATCACAGTAGGTTTCCACACCTGAACATTTTGGAACAAAAACAAGAAAGTGTTTTAGGCACATTTAAGCAACAATAGTGGGTTTGGAGCAGCTGTGTCTCTAATAGACAACATTATGCAAACAGGCGTTTATTGTTTTATATGTTTGCTGAGTGTTACACATGACCAGTGACTGCAAAACAGTTTAGGTTCAGCTAACAGAGGTATTTTGCTGTAATACATTTTCTCATATTGTAGTTAATCACATCCAGTTATTAACAACGCATGCTGTGTTGCTGTGTTGTAGGAGAAAAATCAGGATCACATTTAGAGTTGCACAATGACGTGGGATTGATCTCCGGATTTGCTATCGTTCTTAGAAATAACTAGATATTTCAAAAGCTACTGAACCTCAGAAGAGCTCAAATACTACATATAAACAGTAGATTGTTAAATAGTTGATCAATAACGTTGGTATTTCCTCAGAACCAACAGGTGTCTCATCCTGCAGTATTTGACCTGCACCACTGAGGAGAATGTCTAAACCCACGACTCAGTGTTAAAAGTTAAACAGCTCACCGTGAGAGACTCCGAGTATCAACACAAACAGTCCAACCACAGCCTTCATGTCTCCTCAGTGTTCAGCCTCCGTTGACCCAGTCAGCAGCTTTCTGACAAACTTTTCTACTTTTCCCCCAAAAGAAAACATGCACATCTGAACAAACCTTTAACCGACCAGAGCGTTGTTGTATTCATCTTTTAATAGGCAGAGAAGAGAAAAGGAAGTGATATGGGTTTCACTTCCCCTTTTAGCCTCCAACCACATGACCTCTGTAGGCGATGGACGGAGTGGAAGAGAGGGATACATTCCTCCTTCCTGCTGAAAGAGGATTTGAGACTGTAGCTGGAATTTGTCATCCCTCCATCTGTTAATTTCCAATTAAATGAGTGTTTGATACATCTATCAATTATCTCTTAATGAATGATTACAAGTTAAATTTAACCAAACAATGTCTGAACCCCTCAAACTACGTCACATAAACTAATTACATACACCAAACTATATTTTAAATTAAGATTAAAGTCTTCAGATTAAAATGTAAAAATAATTCTAAATCACAAAGAAATGTGTTTAAAGTTACATGAAAATCCTATTTCTGTGTATTGGAATGTATAGGCCTGATGTTCAGTTCAACTTTAAAGCCATATTGATACATTTCAGATAAACACACTGAAGGTTGAACGGTGAAATTGTTGAAAATTCAGTGAAAATAAAAGGTTAGGATCCACTAAAACACAGTTTACCAAATATGATCAGTGTAGTGGACATGAATTGGAGTTTTTATCATGTGATCTTGAATACTTGAACAGGGCAGTAAAAATGAAATTATAGTTATCACAATATTATATTTCTACATTATATCAGCCTGAGTGGTAGAGCAGCATTATACAGCTTTAGACTTTATTATTGGCCAATTAATGCTGCTGTTTCTTCAGTATATTTAAGCTCTTTGCAATAAGACCAACCAAAATGTTCTGCTTTTTATTCCTGTGACAAAATTGTTCTGTGTTTTGTCAGATGTATAAAACAAGGGAAGAAAGAGGCGACAATAAACCACCCCAAGGTGCTCAGATATGTTTTCAATCACACTGCTGTTTGGTCACAGTAGTCTAAAAACCATGCTGCTTTCTCTGCAATGTCTCTGGTTACTTTGAGCTCACCTAAACAATTCATCACAACTCCCTCCTGTCTCTCCATTCAACTTGATTCAATTCAATTCAATTCAAATGGTTTTTATTGGCATGAAAGTTTCAAGAATAATGTCTCTGAAGCATCAAAATACAAAATGTCTCTTAAGACTCTGTCGCCCTCCACTGGCGACTGTTGATTAAAAACAAACGTCCTAAAACATGAAAAGACTTCTGACATTTCACTTGCAGCAATAAACAGTCATATTATACACTTAATGTTTAGTGAGGCAGAATGTTTGTGTGGAGCCTCTTAAGACAGTAACAGATATGTGATTATGTTTTATTGATGTTTAAATGTTATCAGCAGAGAGTTTTACTGAGTACAGAATTATCAATAAGCAACAGTAGCTCCTCTGTGAACCAGTGGAGGAAAACCTCACACCTACTGACACTGATGATGAGTCGGAGGGTTTATTCAACACTCAGCAGTAATTAAAGTCTGTGATCAAAATGTCAACAAAAGGATCTGATGACCGATTGATTGACAGGTTGTGAATACATAACAACAATAAAACTCAACAAAGATAAAAGTCTTAATATTTAATACTTCTAAAGGTTTAACAATATTACTCTTTGTAAACATGGGAGAACAACAGACCTCTATTTGTAATTATTAATAGATGAGAAAAACACAAAACTATTATTTACATAACTCAATATTTAGGAGATGAAAACTTTAGTCATATATGTGAATATGGCTGTAAAATGTATGATGTATAATTACAGTTTGGTCTTTAATATACACTTTGAATGCAAAATCACCAATCAAGCTTCTAAGGCAAGTACCTATAAAAAAGTAAAAACAATTTATCTCTGAAACATAAACTTGTCATTCTAAGAAATATATCTGTTTCCATGCATTTTTCAGATAATCCAGTGTGTTAAATATCTGATTTACACAAAGAAGTAGGAGAAAGAAACGCTTAATCCTTCAATTCATCTGAAAAATTAAAGGTCACCACATTTGGAGATACATTGTTTTCACCAGAAAGCGTCGATGTGGAAATCTACTGTACGATCATTTCCAATTGGCATCAAAATGAGTTGCAGAGCTACTATGACAATTAAACTGTGCTGTGGGCCTCTGGATGCTTCATCACTCTCCAAAGGCAGCGACGCACTGAACATTTGACAACAAGACGACGTCTACACGCGAATTAAATCTAAGTAAAGCATCCCTCTTTCACCAGTCAACAACTGAAGTGACCGAGTGAAAAGAGTCACACGACACCGGATTCACACAGTTAAAGATCAGATGAAGACCTTCTCATTCCAACCATCACAACAGAGTTCTCCTGATCTTCAATCTGTCGACGGACAACAGAGTCTTGAGCCATCTTGTTTTTCTTTTTCTTCCAAGCAAAAAAGACGGTGATCCCAATTAATGCAAGAATCACCACAGCTGCTCGCACTCCACATATGAGCCAGGAGAGATCTGCTCAGATTAAGAGACACAGAAATCACATGTGAACATAGGGCTGTGGCAGGAGAGTTGGTTTTCACTTACTTAAGTAAACAGGGCTCATCTCTACTGGAGGAAGCACAGGTTTGATGTGTGTGTGTGTGTGTGTGTGTGTGTGTGTGTGTGTGTGTGTGTGTGTGTGTGTGTGTGTGTGTGTGTGTGTGTTTTATATATTTCACCTAAAACCTACAAAGCTAACTAAGTAAGGCTAATTTAGCATAACTTTTAAAATCACACTGTAAAAGGTTATTCTATGCAAAGAGGTCCTTTCAGTGTTTCAGAAGGTGGTAAACTGTGAAAAGAAGAGTGCACTTCTAATCTATATTTGTTTCTGGCCTCACTGTTTCATGTCACGCTTGTGCGGTCGAGCACACCCTCCTATGTTTTGTAGCGTGTAAACCACACTATGGTTAACTCATGATGATCTGTGAACCCACACTCTTATTAGCTTATGCTGAGAAATGTGTGCAGAATACACTGAGCACTCAAAGTGAATAGGGTCGTTTATATTGCAAACACACCTGTCTTGTGTCAGTGACGAATCTGTGGGCCTTACCAATTTTCAAAGCAATGACGAAGGTTCTTCAGACGACATTTCGTGGGGTGCAATTCCCCAGCTGGCATAACTTTTATTTATTCTTTTCTTATTGTCCTTGCCACATCTGTTTAAGCCCGTAATATTGTGTTTTCTGATTAGAGCACTTTCAGGCAGAATGCCTCTTTTAATCTGAAGTTTGTATTTGTTCTTTCTCTAACAATAAATACTTTTGAATCTGAAAAGTTCAGAGTTACCCTGTTGAATGTGCTCTGCGTTTTACCGTCCATCCCTTTTTCTCCAAATTTCACAAAAATGGCTGTAAATTACATATCGATCTAGTCCTCAATTACATGAGGTTATATTTAATTCCAGGCAAATGGCTGCATTTGTTTTCAAATCAAACCTTCTTGAAAGTTAACTGACTGGTTTGTATTAGATCATGAAAAATAAGCGGCAATGTGCTCAACTGACTAAACTGGAAGCCACAAAGACAGAGGAAACATGTAGAACTAAATATAGAAACGTGATGGTGTTAAAAGATAAACGCGTTGAACACTCAGTATGACAAGTTGAACAAGTTGCTCACGCTAGATTTGTCCCTCTCAGTAAAGGAGAAAAAGGGGATGTTCTTATTGTAAACACTAAGGAACTGCATGTACTTTGGTTAAATATTAACTGAACCAAATGTAAAAAGATTGTCTTCATAATCACCCCTGCAACTGACAAACCAAGTCTGTAAACCTGAAAGAAGCAGAAGTGTTAACACCATGGAAACAAATATGTGGTTACTGCCAACTTCCTGAGAGACATTACTCTATAAACCTAACTTATGGCAAGAAAGCCAAAGGAAGATCACACGGTCTAATTTGACGTTACACAGCACCAAACGTTTAATGAATCCACACTACATATGCATGATTACACTCCGACCCCCAACTAGTCCATCCACATCTGTTTCATGAATACATTTCAATCCCAGTAAATGCAAACGTTGACATCAGGTGAGTAATACAATGACATACATTGTTGTTTTTCAAATTCAGATATTATTGGAAGTTTACAGTGTTTTAACGATAAAATGAAGGTAAATATGCTCACAAATTAGAAACAAGTAAAAAGTAGGTACAATATAATCTAAAGAGAATTATATTACAGGGAAATGTAATGTAATACTATAATATGGAATATTTTAAAACATATTTTCTGAAGAAAAAATTGTAGAAGACAACAGTGAAAGTGCTAGAAAAATAGAAAAATCTATGAGCGATATGAGATATTTTCCAACTGGAAGTCACATGAAGGTGAAAAGCCTTTTGGCCTCTTGACAGCCATCTCCTCCATCTGCCTTCAGTGGTGCAGTCTTTAAACTCTGAATCACCTTCCTTTACGGACATTGGAGTACACACGCTCATCTTCTGCTGGTTGAACAGACTGTCGAGGTCGATCTGAAAACATGGCTCCGCCGTACTCCACCTCCGGCCCTGCTCTTTGCTGCACCTGCCTCCCCGGTCGCTGCATGACCTTGACATTAGCATAGGTCAACTCCTGGTCATCTTCTTCTGCAGAGTAAAATGAAAGAGTGGCACAAATATATATATATATATATATATTTAATGCTGAGATATACTCAGTACTCAAGTACTGTACTTAAGTACAAATTTCAGGTAGTTGTACTTTACTGGAATCTTTCTACTTCTACTTTCTACTACTTCATTCAATCAACTACAACAATAAAATCCTGCTTTTACATTCATGCATAATAATCTATTGGTATAACAGTATAACATACACTTTTCTGTATTGAGTACTTTTACCGTTAATACTTTAAGCACATTTTCCTGATTATTCTTACATACTTTTAAGTAACATTTTCAATAATTGTAAAAGAGTTTTATTTTTTCCTGTGTAGTATTAACACTAAAGGATCTGAATACTTACTCCACCACGGTCTGTTTGTACAGCGGATTGTTAACAACAAGTTGACATTTTGGGAGGTACTCTCTTACTGAGAAATGGACTAAAACATTTATATCACTGGCCAGTTTGTAGAGTGGTCTCAATCTTCTCATCACATTTTCGGCAAGAAGGTGAATAAGTATGTTGCCCGATGGGTCATTGCAGTGATGAGTTGAGGAAAGGGAAGTTTTATTTTGTACCTTTAGGTTTGTTCTTTTTCTTTTTCTTCTGAGAACAGACGACAGCTACCCCGACTACTAACAGAAGTACAAGTGCACCCAGTACACCAGCCGTTATTTGCAAGTAGCCTTTTTGTGTAACAAAAAAACACAAGAGACACACAGATCTTTAAGTTAGCAAACATTACAGGTGTTTTTGTGGAGAATGTAAAACAAAGATAATGGAAATGACTTAAATGAATTCACTGCAGCAGAGTTAGTTTTCACTTACTAATAAAGTCCCATGAGTCCTCACTGGGGGGGTGAGTCACAGTTTTATTGGAGGATGTGATATTACTGTTGGGGTTAATTGACACTGTGATGCCAGACTCCTTACCAGCATGGGAGGTTGCTGTGATTGTAGTGGGAGCTGTTGTTGGCTCAATACACAGGGTATTATTGGCTGCAAACACCCACTGTGATATGTGCGTCCCATTGGGTGTGGTGCAGTTAATGAATTTGTAGCCTGTGAGAAAGACAGAGATCAATGACTGATGTTCAGTTAATCTATTAGCGTTAACATCAGACTTTTGTCTACTCATGCTCTCACTCACCACAGGTAGATATCTTCACTTCAGTTAAGACACTACTGACTTTATTCTTGACCGAGCAGACCAGTTTTCCTGAGACGTGTTGTTTCAGAGTGATGCTGTTTGTCTCAGTGTCTCCAGAGAGGAGCTCAGAGTCTGTCAGACTGTGATCATCCAGAGTCCAGCTGTACTGAGGACTGTCCGCTCCCTCAGAGGAGCAGGACACCTTCATCTCTCCCTGGGACAGACACTCAGAGACCAGCAGGACAGAGGACACAGGAGCTGAAGGAAACACACTCAGATGACTTTTCATGTTGACATAATCTTCATCATTCTGTAGAGTTTCTCCTACAGAGCAGTCCAGACATGGATACAGATATACAGCACGTAGAATATGAGATGCATGTAATAAATAGTTATTTACCTTGAATGGTCAACTGTAGAACCCTGTTCTCTGATTGAGTTCCATCTGAATCAAAGGTTATAAGTCTATATTCACCACCATCAGTCCTGCTCAGTTTATTGATCCTAAATGTTCCATCACTGGGAGTAAAGGATGATCTGTTTTCTATCAGATTAGACAGAATGATATTCCTTCTCCCTTCCAGTGTTACTGTATTTTTGTTCAACCATTGGTATTTATGTGTTTCTGAGGCGTTGTTCATCAGCTGGAGGACCACAGTTCCTCCCAAAGGTCCATAACACTGAGCTCCGTTCTGTCTGCCATCACAGTAGGTTTCCACACCTGAACATTTTGGAACAAAAACATGAAAGTGTTTTAGGCACATTTAAGCAACAATAGTGGGTTTGGAGCAACTGTGTCTCTAATAGACAACATTATGCAAACAGGCGTTTATTGTTTTATATGTTTGCTGAGTGTTACACATGACCGGTGACTGCAAAACAGTTTAGGTTCAGCTAACAGAGGTATTTTGCTGTAATACATTTTCTCATATTGTAGTTAATCACATCCAGTTATTAACAACGCATGCTGTGTTGCTGTGTTGCAGGAGAAAAATCAGGATCACATTTAGAGTTGAAGTCATTTAATAGATTAATATTTAGAAAGATTGCACAATGACGTGGGATTGCTCTCCGGATTTGCTATCGTTCTTAGAAATAACTCGATTTTTCAAAAGCTACTGAACCTCAGAAGAGCTCAAATACTACATATAAACAGTAGATTGTTAAATAGTTGATCAATAAAGTTGGTATTTCCTCAGAACCAACAGGTGTCTCATCCCGCAGTATTTGACCTGCACCACTGAGGAGAATGTCTAAACCCACGACTCAGTGTTAAAAGTTAAACAGCTCACCGTGAGAGACTCCGAGTATCAACACAAACAGTCCAACCACAGCCTTCATGTCTCCTCAGTGTTCAGCCTCCGTTGACCCAGTCAGCAGCTTACAGACAAACTTTTCTACTTTTCCCCCAAAAGAAAACATGCACATCTGAACAAACCTTTAACCGACCAGAGCGTTGTTGTATTCATCTTTTAATAAGCAGAGAAGAGAAAAGGAAGTGATATGGGTTTCACTTCCCCTTTTAGCCTCCAACCACATGGCCTCTGTAGGCGATGGACGGAGTGGAAGAGAGGGAAACATTCCTCCTTCCTGCTGAAAGAGGATTTGAGACTGTAGCTGGAATTTGTCATCCCTCCATCTGTTAATTTCCAATTAAATGAGTGTTTGATACATCTATCAATTATCTCTTAATGAATGATTACAAGTTAAATTTAACCAAACAATGTCTGAACCCCTCAAACTACGTCACATAAACTAATTACATACACCAAACTATATTTTAAATTAAGATTAAAGTCTTCAGATTAAAATGTAAAAATAATTCTAAATCACAAAGAAATGTGTTTAAAGTTACATGAAAATCATATTTCTGTGTATTGGAATGTATAGGCCTGATGTTCAGTTCAACTTTAAAGCCATATTGATACATTTCAGATAAACACACTGAAGGTTGAACGGTTAAATTGTTGAAAATTCAGTGAAAATAAAAGGTTAGGATCCACTAAAACACAGTTTACCAAATATGATCAGTGTAGTGGACATGAATTGGAGTTTTAATCATGTGATCTTGAATACTTGAACAGGGCAGTAAAAATGAAATTATAGTTATCACAATATTATATTTCTACATTATATCAGCCTGAGTGGTAGAGCAGCATTATACAGCTTTAGACTTTATTATTGGCCAATTAATGCTGCTGTTTCTTCAGTATACTTAAGATCTTTGCAATAAGACCAACCAAAATGTTCTGCTTTTTATTCCTGTGACAAAAGTGTTCTATGTTTTGTCAGATGTATAAAACAAGGGAAGAAAGAGGCGACAATAAACCACCCCAAGGTGCTCAGATATGTTTTCAATCACACTGCTGTTTGGTCACAGTGGTCTAAAAACCATGCTGCTTTCTCTGCAACGTCTCTGGTTACTTTGAGCTCACCTAAACAATTCATCACAACTCCCTCCTGTCTCTCCATTCAACTTGATTCAATTCAAATCAATTCAAATGTTTTTTATTGGCATGAAAGTTTCAAGAATAATGTCTCTGAAGCATCAAAATACAAAATGTCTCTTAAGACTCTGTCGCCCTCCAATGGCGACTGTTGATTAAAAACAAACGCCCTAAAACATGAAAAGACTTCTGACATTGCACTTCAGACCAGTTTTCCTGAGACGTGTTGTTTCAGAGTGATGTTGTTTGTCTCAGTGTTTCCAGAGAGGAGCTCAGAGCCTGTCAGAGCGTGATCATCCTTAACAACGCATGCTGTGTTTTTACAGCACTTTATTTTAAACTAAAGTGGAGATCCAAACTTTTGAAGATATACCAAATCATATTTCATCCTGTATTTGATGAAAATGTATAAATTGATTCACACGACATTGAGAATAGTATCTATTGTTATAAAAACATAGTTTCTGTTTAGCATGATATAATATGACGTGGTATTTGTCATACAGTGTTTTATCTTAAACCTTCAAGAGACTTTAAGAGAAAAATCAGGGATCACTGTCAGTTCTGTGACTGTTCTTAGAAATAACTAAATTCTTTAATAGCTACTGAACCTCAGAAGAGCTCAAACACTACATTTAAACAGTAGATTGTTAAATCTTAGTTGATCAATAACGTTGGTATTTCCTCAGAACCAACAGGTGTCTCATCCTGCAGTATTTGACCTGCATCACTGAGGAGAATGTCTAAACCCACGACTCAGTGTTAAAAGTTAAACAGCTCACCGTGAGAGACTCCGAGTATCAACACAAACAGTCCGATCACAGCTTCCATGTCGCCTCAGTGTTCAGCCTCCGTTGACCCAGTCAGCAGCTTCCTGACTAACCTTATTCAACAGCAAACATGCACATGAGAAGCCTCTCTTCTCTAGTGATCAGTGTCAGATAAGAAAGTAAGCAGAAATATTAACCAACTGTCATATCAGTTCCTCATTTATGAACACATACCAGATTAAAGCCTTAAAAGGATGCTGAAGACAAAACTATTTCTGGAAATGGTTTCTGAAGCTCCGCGTGTTAAGATTTCAAGTAAAGTCCAACCACACTATACCAGGAAAGACTGTCATCGCTCTCAGCTATGAAGAAATGAAAACGAAGTGTCATGATACAGTTTAAACAGCACAGCTTCTCACACAGAGATTTTATCTTTTATTGTATTATTATTTTACGTTCTGCAGTTCATCCTCGAAATTATAACATACAGGTGTTAATATTAAAGCATTTGCACAACGTGTGCACGGTGTGACATCTTTCTGTTTTTGATAAAAGTGTAAAAAGTGCAAACATTACAATCCCAGTCACAAGATATTTTGATATTTCTTGTTTTGTTACTGTTTACCATAACTTTCAAATCTGCCACACTAATTCTACAAATGCAGAAAATGTATTTATAAATATGTCATAAAGTGTGTGTGTGTGTGTGTGCGTGTGTGCGTGTGACCCTGGATGACCAACTGTCGTTGGCAAACATTGCATCGGTTACACGCTCCTGCAGATTCCTGCTCTACAACATCAGGAGGATTCGCCCCTTCCTCACTGATGAGACGGCGCAGGTGCTAATCCAGGCTCTTGTCATCTCCCGCCTGGACTACTGCAACTCACTACTTGCCGGAGCCCCGGCGCTGGCCATCAGACCTCTGGAGCTTGTCCAGAAAGCTGCAGCTCGCCTGGTGTTCAATCGCCCCAAGTTCTCCCACACAACTTGCCTTCTCCGTTCTCTACACTGGCTACCTGTAAGAGCCCGCATCCAGTTTAAGACTCTGGTGCTAGCCTACAGGGCAGTGAAAGGAACAGCTCCTTCCTATCTCCAGGCCATGGTCAAGCCCTACACCCCGGCCCGACCACTTCGCTCTGCTACCTCGGGGCGACTGGTTGCCCCGTCGCTCAGAGGTCCCTGCGGCCGATCGACCCGGTCGCGGCTGTTTTCTGTCCTGGCCCCACAGTGGTGGAATGAACTCCCCACTGACGTCAGGACGGCAGAGTCGCTGCCCATCTTTCGGCGCAGGCTGAAAACTCACCTCTTCAAGAAGGCCTACCCTTCCGCTTAGCACTTACCTAGCATCTACTGTATTCATACTAGCTTATTGCACTTATTGTTTTTATATTAGCTTGTGGCACTTATTGCATTCCTTTGTTTCTGCACTGTATGTTGGCTCTGGTTTATGCTCTTAGATGCTTGTTTGAGGAAAGGACATGCACTTATTACTTCTGGTGACTAGTTGTTCTCTCGAAAACCGATGTTGAATACACTTATTGTAAGTCGCTTTGGATAAAAGCGTCTGCTAAATGACTGTAATGTAAATGTAATGTAATGTGTGTGTAGGTGCGTGTGTGTAGCCTGTGAAAATGTTCATATAGCCTACTGCTAGCTGCACGTGTTTAGTGAGCAACACCTGTCCACTGGGGGAAGCAGGGGGGTGATTGGCGCACTGTCCTGGAGGTGTGGGGACTTCCCCCAGGTTAAGTTCCTTCTTAGCTGTGGAGAAGAGGGGAGAAGGAGCGGAAGACAGCACGGAGAAAGACGGCAAGCGGCCCGTCAGGTGCACGAAGAGCGTCAAAAGGAGGAGAGAAAGGTGTGACCGAGCCAGTAAACCCTCTGTGAGCAGAGTATGGCGGCGGAGCGGTGCAGAGACTAATCCGGACGAGAGAGGCCGCTGTGACTGAGCAACCACAGATTCACGGCAGTTGAGAGGAACGAGAGAGGAGGCGCTGTGGGATCTGTGGCGGGGTGAAGTGCGCTTCACTTCTCCTCTCAGCTAAATTATTGTGGACCTAAAGAGACTCTCGGTCTGGACTATGTTTATTGTTTTTATCGATTGTATATTCATCAATTGTATTTTTAAAATAATCTAAATCTGAGTGCTGTCATGGACAGAGTGCTCCCCAGCAGAAATGTAAAAGGAGAGCAAATGAGGGGTTTCACCCCCGCTACAAATACTTCTGGTACGACCATGAAGTCTCTGTAACTAACATTAAACACAAATGTCTTGTAAATAAATATGCAGGCTGGAAACTAAACAGAAAGTTACATTCAAAGATGAACATAAACAGTTGTTGCCTAACCACAATGTGAGTGAAACCAAATACAGCCAGTAGATGTCGTCACAACCCAACGTGATTTATACACTGCAGCATCAACTAATACACACAACCCAACTACTTTAGTCATCTAGTTCCTGCTAGTATTTAAAGTATGTGTTTGATATGATTTTCAGTAAAAGCTCTAACAGCTAAATAATAGTCATTTCTGGTTTGTTTATATCAATGAAAGTTTTGTTACCGTTAATGATGATGCAACTTCATCCCATGTATCAGCATTTAATGCAGCGTTTTATTTACAGCAACATCCTCCCATTAGGTAAAAGGTACAGTCACAAGCTTCACAGCTCTATTAATAAATATTGTGTCTAATTGTCCATCACATATTTATTTTTGGTCTCAGGGCTACAGTGCAAACATTAAATTACCAAGACTTCAAATGGTCAGTATTTTTACGCAGCCAGATGAGAGTGGATTGTCGAAGCAGAATTCCGATTTTCGTATTTATTAAATAAAGCAAACAAAACAAACTAACTAACAAAAAGAACAAAGAAAACTCCTGTCATGCTGTCTCTCCTCTCCTCTCCTGTGCTGCGCTGTGCTGGTAAAAACTATAAGCCCACCCACATGCTGGTCCTATCTCTCCTCTCATACATATAGCCACAGGTGCACACAGTAATTAACCAAACAACAAAAAATAATGTAACTAAACAAATTACTATGAAAGAGAAAAAACAATCTTAATTCATCAAACATCTACAATAATTAAACAATACTACTTATCAATTAAATAACAAAATACAACATCAAATAAATAGCTCCAACAGTGTCAAATGTGACCATCAGTCTTTTATTATAGTTTAACAAAGAGTAGATCAAAAATACAATTATGTACATTTTTTAAACTGATCATACTTGATGGTGCTGCTGAGATTAACATGACATACCCAACATTTCACTGATGCCACAAGTCGGCGTTTCCTGTAACAAATATTTTTCAACACTAATGCAAGATACAAAAAAAATACTTTTCAAGCTCCCAAGTAATGCAAGTAGTCCTGTTCTTTGAGTCCTCAGTTCATTGTTGATCCTGTTCCTCAAGCGAGTTCAAGTCCAAATTCAAGGCATTTATTATCAGTTATTTACCTGAGGATAGATCATTTAAGTGTTTATTTGATTGATAGATAGATAGATAGATAGATAGATAGATAGATAGATAGATAGATAGATAGATAGATGTATACTTTATTCATCCCCAGGGGGAAATTTGAATGTTACAGCAGCAAGACAAAGTAACAGTAACTGCAATGTCTCTGGTTACTTTGAGCTCACCTCAACAATTCATCACAACTCCCTCCTGTCTCTCCATTCAACTTGATTCAATTCAATTCAATTCAAATGGTTTTTATTGGCATGAAAGTTTCAAGAACAATGTTTTCTGAAGCATCAAAATACAAAATGTCTCTTAAGACTCTGTCGCCCTCCACTGGCGACTGTTGATTAAAAACAAACGTCCTAAAACATGAAAAGACTTCTGACATTTCACTTGCAGCAATAAACAGTCATAGTATACACTTAATGTTTAGTGAGGCAGAATGTTTGTGTGGAGCCTCTTAAGACAGTAACAGATATGTGATTATGTTTTATTGATGTTTAAATGTTATCAGCAGAGAGTTTTACTGAGTACAGAATTATCAATAAGCAACAGTAGCTCCTCTGTGAACCAGTGGAGGAAAACCTCACACCTACTGACACTGATGATGAGTCGGAGGTTTTATTCAACACTCAGCAGTAATTAAAGTCTGTGATCAAAATGTCAACAAAAGGATCTGATGACCGATTGATTGACAGGTTGTGAATACATAACAACAATAAAACTCAACAAAGAAGTCTTAATATTTAACACTTCTAAAGGTTTAACAATATTACTCTTTGTAAACATGGGAGAACAACAGACCTCTATTTAGGAGATAAAAACTTTAGTCATATAAGTGAATATAACTGTAAAATGTATGATGTATAATTAGTTTGGTCTTTAATACACACTTTGAATGCAAAATCACCATTTTTAGAATATGCATAGCTTCTAAGGCAAGTACCTGTAAAAACAAACAATTCATCTCTGACACATAAACTTGTCATTCTAAGAAATATATCTGTTTCCATGCATTTTTCAGATAATCCAGTGTGTTAAATATCTGATTTACACAAAGAAGTAGGAGAAAGAAACGCTTAATCCTTCAATTCATCTGAAAAATTAAAGGTCACCACATTTGGAGATACATTGTTTTCACCAGAAAGCGTCGATGTGGAAATCTACTGTACGATCATTTCCAATTGGCATCAAAATGAGTTGCAGAGCTAATATGACAATTAAACTGTGCTGTGGGCCTCTGGATGCTTCATCACTCTCCAAAGGCAGCGACGCACTGAACATTTGACAACAAGACGACGTCTACACGCGAATTAAATCTAAGTAAAGCATCCCTCTTTCACCAGTCAACAACTGAAGTGACCGAGTGAAAAGAGTCACACGACACCGGATTCACACAGTTAAAGATCAGATGAAGACCTTCTCATTCCAACCATCACAACAGAGTTCTCCTGATCTTCAATCTGTCGACGGACAACAGAGTCTTGAGCCATCTTGTTTTTCTTTTTCTTCCAAGCAAAAAAGACGGTGATCCCAATTAATGCAAGAATCACCACAGCTGCTCGCACTCCACATATGAGCCAGGAGAGATCTGCTCAGATTAAGAGACACAGAAATCACATGTGAACATAGGGCTGTGGCAGGAGAGTTGGTTTTCACTTGCTTAAGTAAACAGGGCTCATCTCTACTGGAGGAAGCACAGGTTTGATGAGTGTGTGTATGTGTATGTGTCACAGATCTTTAAGTTAGCAAACAATAGACGTGTTTTTTTTTTGGAGAATGACAAACAAAGATAATGGAAATGACTTAAATGAATTCACTGCAGCAGAGTTAGTTTTCACTTACTAATAAAGTCCCATGAGTCCTCACTGGGGGGGTGAGTCACAGTTTTATTGGAGGATGTGATATTATTGTTGGGGTTAATTGGCACTGTGATGCCAGACTCCTTACCAGCATGGGAGGTTGCTGTGATTGTGGTGGGAGCTGATGTTGGCTCAATACACAGGGTATTATTGGCTGCAAACACCCACTGTGATATGTGCGTCCCATTGGGTGTGGTGCAGTTAATGAATATGTAGCCTGCGAGAAAGACAGAGATCAATGACTGATGTTCAGTTAATCATTAGTATCTTACATCAGACTTTTGTCTACTCATGCTCTCACTCACCACAGGTAGATATCTGCACCTCTTTTAAGTCACTACTGACTTTATTCTTGACCGAGCAGACCAGTTTTCCTGAGACGTGTTGTTTCAGAGTGATGCTGTTTGTCTCAGTGTTTCCAGAGAGGAGCTCAGAGCCTGTCAGAGTGTGATCATCCAGAGTCCAGCTGTACTGAGGACTGTCCGCTCCCTCAGAGGAGCAGGACACCTTCATCTCTCCCTGGGACAGACACTCAGGGACCAGCAGGACAGAGGACACAGGAGCTGAAGGAAACACACTCAGATGACTTTTCATATTGACATAATCTTCATCATTCTGTAGAGTTTCTCATACAGAGCAGTCCAGACATGGATACAGATATACAGCACGTAGAATATGAGATGCATGTAATAAATAGTTATTTACCTTGAATGGTCAACTGTAGAACCCTGTTCTCTGATTGAATTCCGTTTGAATCAAAGGTTCTAAGTGTATATTCACCACCATCAGTCCTGCTCAGTTTATTGATCCTAAATGTTCCATCGATGGGAGTAAAGAATGATCTGTTTTCTATCAGATTAGACAGAATGATATTCCTTCTCCCTTCCAGTATTACTGTATTTTTGTTCAACCATTCGTATTTATGTGTTTCTGAGGCTTTGGTCATCAGCTGGAGGACCACAGTTCCTCCCAAAGCTCCATAACACTGAGTTCCGTTCTGTCTGCCATCACAGTAGGTTTCCACACCTGAACATTTTGGAACAAAAACATGAAAGTGTTTTAGGCACATTTAAGCAACACTAGTGGGTTTGGAGCAGCTGTGTCTCTAATAGACAACATTATGCAAACAGGCGTTTATTGTTTTATATGTTTGCTGAGTGTTACACATGACCAGTGACTGCAAAACAGTTTAGGTTCAGCTAACAGAGGTATTTTGCTGTAATACATTTTCTCATATTGTAGTTAATCACATCCAGTTATTAACAACGCATGCTGTGTTGCTGTGTTGCAGGAGAAAAATCAGGATCACATTTAGAGTTGAAGTCATTTAATAGATTAATATTTAGAAAGATTGCACAATGACGTGGGATTGATCTCCGGATTTGCTATCGTTCTTAGAAATAACTAGATTTTTCAAAAGCTACTGAACCTCAGAAGAGCTCAAATACTACATATAAACAGTAGATTGTTAAATAGTTGATCAATAAAGTTGGTATTTCCTCAGAACCAACAGGTGTCTCATCCCGCAGTATTTGACCTGCATCACTGAGGAGAATGTGACTCAGTGTTAAAAGTTAAACAGCTCACCGTGAGAGACTCCGAGTATCAACACAAACAGTCCAACCACAGCCTTCATGTCTCCTCAGTGTTCAGCCTCCGTTGACCCAGTCAGCAGCTTACAGACAAACTTTTCTACTTTTCCCCCAAAAGAAAACATGCACATCTGAACAAACCTTTAACCGACCAGAGCGTTGTTGTATTCATCTTTTAATAGGCAGAGAAGAGAAAAGGAAGTGATATGGGTTTCACTTCCCCTTTTAGCCTCCAACCACATGGCCTCTGTAGGCGATGGACGGAGTGGAAGAGAGGGAAACATTCCTCCTTCCTGCTGAAAGAGGATTTGAGACTGTAGCTGGAATTTGTCATCCCTCCATCTGTTAATTTCCAATTAAATGAGTGTTTGATACATCTATCAATTATCTCTTAATGAATGATTACAAGTTAAATTTAACCAAACAATGTCTGAACCCCTCAAACTACGTTACATAAACTAATTACATACACCAAACTATATTTTAAATTAAGATTAAAGTCTTCAGATTAAAATGTAAAACTAATTCAAAATCACAAAGAAATGTGTTTAAAGTTACATGAAAATCATATTTCTGTGTATTGGAATGTATAGGCCTGATGTTCAGTTCAACTTTAAAGCCATATTGATACATTTCAGATAAACACACTGAAGGTTAAACGGTTAAATTGTTGAAAATTCAGTGAAAATAAAAGGTTAGGATCCACTAAAACACAGTTTACCAAATATGATCAGTGTAGTGGACATGAATTGGAGTTTTTATCATGTGATCTTGAATACTTGAACAGGGCAGTAAAAATGAAATTATAGTTATTACAATATTATATTTTTACATTATATCAGCCTGAGTGGTAGAGCAGCATTATACAGCTTTAGACTTTATTATTGGCCAATTAATGCTGCTGTTTCTTCAGTATATTTAAGCTCTTTGCAATAAGACCAACCAAAATGTTCTGCTTTTTATTCCTGTGACAAAATTGTTCTGTGTTTTGTCAGATGTATGAAACAAGGGAAGAAAGAGGCAACAATAAACCACCCCAAGGTGCTCAGATATGTTTTCAATCACACTGCTGTTTGGTCACAGTGGTCTAAAAACCATGCTGCTTTCTCTGCAATGTCTCTGTTTACTTTGAGCTCACCTCAACAATTCATCACAACTCCCTCCTGTCTCTCCATTCAACTTGATTCAATTCAATTCAATTCAAATCAAATGGTTTTTATTGGCATGAAAGTTTCAAGAATAATGTCTCTGAAGCATCTAAATACAAAATGTCTCTTAAGACTCTGTCGCCCTCCACTGGCGACTGTTGATTAAAAACAAACGTCCTAAAACATGAAAAGACTTCTGACATTTCACTTGCAGCAATAAACAGTCATATTATACACTTAATGTTTAGTGAGGCAGAATGTTTGTGTGGAGCCTCTTAAGACAGTAACAGATATGTGATTATGTTTTATTGATGTTTAAATGTTATCAACAGAGAGTTTTACTGAGTACAGAATTATCAATAAGCAACAGTAGCTCCTCTGTGAACCAGTGGAGGAAAACCTCACACCTACTGACACTGATGATGAGTCGGAGGTTTTATTCAACACTCAGCAGTAATTAAAGTCTGTGATCAAAATGTCAACAAAAGGATCTGATGACCGATTGATTGACAGGTTGTGAATACATAACAACAATAAAACTCAACAAAGATAAAAGTCTTAATATTTAATACTTCTAAAGGTTTAACAATATTACTCTTTGTAAACATGGGAGAACAACAGACCTCTATTTGTAATTATTAATAGATGAGAAAAACACACAACTATTATTTACATAACTCAATATTTAGGAGATAAAAACTTTAGTCATATATGTGAATATGGCTGTAAAATGTATGATGTATAATTACAGTTTGGTCTTTAATACACACTTTGAATGCAAAATCACCAATCAAGCTTCTAAGGCAAGTACCTATAAAAAAAGTAAAAACAATTTATCTCTGACACATAAACTTGTCATTCTAAGAAATATATCTGTTTCCATGCATTTTTCAGATAATCCAGTGTGTTAAATATCTGATTTACACAAAGAAGTAGGAGAAAGAAACGCTTAATCCTTCAATTCATCTGAAAAATTAAAGGTCACCACATTTGGAGATACATTGTTTTCACCAGAAAGCGTCGATGTGGAAATCTACTGTACGATAATTTCCAATTGGCATCAAAATGAGTTTCAGAGCTAATATGACAATTAAACTGTGCTGTGGGCCTCTGGATGCTTCATCACTCTCCAAAGGCAGCGACGCACTGAACATTTGACAACAAGACGATGTCTACACGCGAATTAAATCAAAGTAAAGCATCCCTCTTTCACCAGTCAACAACTGAAGTGACCGAGTCAAAAGAGTCACACGACACCGGATTCACACAGTTAAAGATCAGATGAAGACCTTCTCATTCCAACCATCACAACAGAGTTCTCCTGATCTTCAATCTGTCGACGGACAACAGAGTCTTGAGCCATCTTGTTTTTCTTTTTCTTCCAAGCAAAACAGACGGTGATCCCAATTAATGCAAGAATCACCACAGCTGCTCGCACTCCACATATGAGCCAGGAGAGATCTGCTCGGATTAAGAGACACAGAAATCACATGTGAACATAGGGCTGTGGCAGGAGAGTTGGTTTTCACTTGCTTAAGTAAACAGGGCTCATCTCTACTGGAGGAAGCACAGGTTTGGTGGGTGGGTGTTACTTAAATTAATTCACTGCAGCAGAGTTAGTTTTCACTTACTAATAATGTCGAATGAGTCCTCAGTGGAGGATGAGTCACAGTTTTATTGGAGGATGTGATATTATTGTAGGGGTTAATTGACACTGTGATGCCAGACTCCTTACCAGCAGGGGAGGTTGCTGTGATTGTAGTGGGAGCTGTTGTTGGCTCAATACACAGGGTATTATTGGCTGCAAACACCCACTGTGATATGTGCGTCCCATTGGGTGTGGTGCAGTTAATGAATATGTAGCCTGCGAGAAAGACAGAGATCAATGACTGATGTTCAACTAATCATTAGTATCTTAACATCAGACTTGTGTCTACTCATGCTCTCACTCACCACAGGTAGATATCTGCACCTCTGTTAAGACACTACTGACTTTATTCTTGACCGAGCAGACCAGTTTTCCTGAGACGTATTGTTTCAGAGTGATGCTGTTTGTCTCAGTGTTTCCAGAGAGGAGCTCAGAGTCTGTCAGAGTGTGATCATCCAGAGTCCAGCTGTACTGAGGACTCTCCGCTCCCTCAGAGGAGCAGGACACCTTCATCTCTCCCTGGGACAGACACTCAGAGACCAGCAGGACAGAGGACACAGGAGCTGAAGGAAACACACTCAGATGACTTTTCATATTGACATAATCTTCATCATTCTGTAGAGTTTCTCATACAGAGCAGTCCAGACATGGATACAGATATACAGCACGTAGAATATGAGATGCATGTAATAAATAGTTATTTACCTTGAATGGTCAACTGTAGAGCCCTGTCCTCTAAGTGAATTCCGTTTGAATCAAAGGTTCTAAGTTTATATTCACCACCATCAGTCCTGCTCAGTTTATTGATCCTAAATGTTCCATCACTGGGAGTAAAGGATGATCTGTTTTCTATCAGATTAGACGAAATGTTATTCATGCTCCCTTTCAGTATTACTGTATTTTTGTTCAACCATAGGTATTTATGTGTTTCTGAGGCGTTGTTCATCAGCTGGAGGACCACAGTTCCTCCCAAAGCTCCATAACACTGAGCTCCGTTCTGTCTGCCATCACAGTAGGTTTCCACACCTGAACATTTTGGAGCAAAAACATGAAAGTGTTTTAGGCACATTTAAGCAACAATAGTGGGTTTGGAGCAGCTGTGTCTCAATCAGACAACATTATGCAAGCAGGCGTTTATTGTATTGTTTGCTGAGTGTCTCAACATGACCAGTGACTGCAAAACAGTTTAGGTTCAGCTAACAGACGTATTTTGCTGTAATACATTTTGTCATATTGTAGTTAATCACATCCAGTTATTAACAACGCATGCTGTGTTTTTACAGCACTTTATTTTAAACTAAAGTGGAGATCCAAACTTTGAAGATATACCAAATCATATTTCATCCTGTATTTGGTGAAAATGTATAAATTGATTCACACGACATTGAGAATAGTATCTATTGTTATAAAAACATAGTTTCTGTTTAGCATGATATAATATGACGTGGTATTTGTCATACAGTGTTTTATCTTAAACTTTCAAGAGACTTTAAGAGAAAAATCAGGGATCACTGTCAGTTCTGTGACTGTTCTTAGAAATAACTAAATTCTTTAATAGCTACTGAACCTCAGAAGAGCTCAAACACTACATTTAAACAGTAGATTGTTAAATCTTAGTTGATCAATAACGTTGGTATTTCCTCACAACCAACAGGTGTCTCATCCTGCAGTATTTGACCTGCATCACTGAGGAGAATGTCTAAACCCACGACTCAGTGTTAAAAGTTGAACAGCTCACCGTGAGAGACTCCGAGTATCAACACAAACAGTCCGATCACAGCTTCCATGTCGCCTCAGTGTTCAGCCTCCGTTGACCCAGTCAGCAGCTTCCTGACGAACCTTATTCAACAGCAAACATGCACATGAGACGCCTCTCTTCTCTAGTGATCAGTGTCAGATAAGAAAGGAAGCAGAAATATTAACCAACTGTCATATCAGTTCCTCATTTATGAACACATACCAGATTAAAGCCTTAAAAGGATGCTGAAGACAAAACTATTTCTGGAAATGGTTTCTGAAGCTCCGCGTGTTAAGATTTCAAGTAAAGTCCAACCACACTATACCAGGAAAGACTGTCATCGCTCTCAGCTGTGAAGAAATGAAAACAAAGTGTCATGATACAGTTTAAACAGCACAGCTTCTCACACAGAGGTTTTATCTTTTATTGTGTTATTATTTTACGTTCTGCAGTTCATCCTCGAAATTATAACATACGGGTGTTAATATTAAAGCATTTGCACAACGTGTGCACGGTGTGACATCTTTCTGTTTTTGATAAAAGTGTAAAAAGTGCAAACATTACAATCCCAGTCACAAGATATTTTGATATTTCTTTTTTTGTTACTGTTTACTATAACTTTCAAATCTGCCACACTAATTCTACAAATGCAGAAAATGTATTTATAAATATGTCATAAAGTGTGTGTGTGCGTGTGTGTAGGTGCGTGTGTGTGTAGCCTGTGAAAATGTTCATATAGCCTACTGCTAGCTGCACGTGTTTAGTGAGCAACACCTGTCCACTGGGGGAAGCAGGGGGGTGATTGGCGCACTGTCCTGGAGGTGTGGGGACTTCCCCCAGGTTAAGTTCCTTCTTAGCTGTGGAGAAGAGGGGAGAAGGAGCGGAAGACAGCACGGAGAAAGACGGCAAGCGGCCCGTCAGGTGCACGAAGAGCGTCAAAAGGAGGAGAGAAAGCTGTGACCGAGCCAGTAAACCCTCTGTGAGCAGAGTATGGCGGCGGAGCGGTGCAGAGACTAATCCGGACGAGAGAGGCCGCTGTGACTGAGCAACCACAGATTCACGGCAGTTGAGAGGAACGAGAGAGGAGGCGCTGTGGGATCTGTGGCGGGGTGAAGTGCGCTTCACTTCTCCTCTCAGCTAAATTATTGTGGACCTAAAGAGACTCTCGGTCTGGATTATGTTAATTGTTTTCATCGATTGTATATTCATCAATTGTATTTTTTAAATAATCTAAATCTGAGTGCTGTCATGGACAGAGTGCTCCCCAGCAGAAATGTAAAAGGAGAGCAAATGAGGGGTTTCACCCCCGCTACAAATACTTCTGGTACGACCATGAAGTCTCTGTAACTAACATTAAACACAAATGTCTTGTAAATAAATATGCAGGCTGGAAACTAAACAGAAAGTTACATTCAAAGATGAACATAAACAGTTGTTGCCTAACCACAATGTGAGTGAAACCAAATACAGCCAGTAGATGTCGTCACAACCCAACGTGATTTATACACTGCAGCATCAACTAATACACACAACCCAACTACTTTAGTCATCTAGTTCCTGCTAGTATTTAAAGTATGTGTTTGATATGATTCTCAGTAAAAGCTCTAACAGCTAAATAATAGTCATTTCTGGTTTGTTTATATCAATGAAAGTTTTGTTACCGTTGATGATGATGCAACTTCATCCCATGTATCAGCATTTAATGCAGCGTTTTATTTACAGCAACATCCTCCCATTAGGTAAAAAGTACAGTCACAAGCTTCACAGCTCTGTTAATAAATATTGTGTCTAATTGTCCATCACATATTTATTTTTGGTCTCAGGGCTACAGTGCAAACATTAAATTACCAAGACTTCAAATGGACAAAGGATGACAACGCAAAGAGGCAACTGTTATTAAATAAAATGACAAAAGTACAATAGTTTATTTGAAACAGATTAAGTCTTTAAGTGATGTTCTTAAACATTTAGCTAAAGTTACTGTCATTCTTATACAACAGACTTCTAAACAACTTTTAGAGTGTCTGTGGCCATTTGTCGACTAAATCAAAATTAAACAAACAATAATCAAACGCCACTGATGCACCGTGGTCGGTATTTTTACGCAGCCAGATGAGAGTGGATTGTCGAAGCAGAATTCCGATTTTCGTATTTATTAAATAAAGCAAACAAAACAAACAAACTAACAAAAAGAACAAAGAAAACTCCTGTCGTGCTGTCTCTCCTCTCCTCTCCTCTCCTGTGCTGTGCTGTGCTGGTATAAACTATAAGCCCACCCACATGCTGTTCCTATCTCTCCTCTCATACATATAGCCACAGGTGCCCACAGTAATTAACCAAACAACAAAAAATAATATAACTAAACAAATTACTATGAAAGAGAAAAAACAATCTTAATTTATCAAACATCTTCAATAATTAAACAATACTACTTATAAATTAAATAACAAAATACAATATCAAATAAATAGCTCCAACAGTGTCAAATGTGACCATCAGTCTTTTATTATAGTTTAACAAAGAGTAGATCAAAAATACAATTATGTACATTTTTTATACTGATCATACTTGATGGTGCTGCTGAGATTAACATGACATGCCCAACATTTCACTGATGCCACAAGTCGGCGTTTCCTGTAACAAATATTTTTCAACACTAATGCAAGATGCAAAAAAAATACTTTTTAAGCTCCCAAGTAATGCAAGTAGTCCTGTTCTTTGAGTCCTCAGTTCATTGTTGATCCTGTTCCTCAAGCGAGTTCAAGTCCAAATTCAAGGCATTCATTATCAGTTATTTACCTGAGGATAGACAACAAAGAATAAAGCAAAATTATTTTGCAGTTAAAGCAAAACAAAAGAAAAAAAAGACTCTTTCAACAACGGTGTTGACTGAAATGCTGACATTATCAAATTGACCCTTTTTTGGTTACAGGTGTGTAAAGTCTTACCTGTCTTCTTACGACGCCTCAGTTTCCAGCAGACACAGCAACACACCACCACTATCAGAAGAGCCCCCACTGCAGAACAGACTGGGATCAAGATGTGCGAAACGTTTTCTGGAGAGGAGAGACCACAATGGTTATGATACGTATAATAGCACAGCACTTAAATGTACATATACAAATGAGTTTTTCACTTGGATATTACTCATATACATTTACATAACACGTGTTCTTTCTAGCCAGTGTAAAGAAAACATCCCAAATACACATTTAAGTGTTTATTTGATAGATAGATAGATAGATGTATACTTTATTCATCCCCAGGGGGAAATTTGAATGTTACAGCAGCAAGACAAAGTAACAGTAACTGCAACGTCTCTGGTTACTTTGAGCTCACCTCAACAATTCATCACAACTCCCTCCTGTCTCTCCATTCAACTTGATTCAATTCAATTCAATTCAAATGTTTTTTATTGGCATGAAAGTTTCAAGAACAATGTCTCTGAAGCATCAAAATACAAAATGTCTCTTAAGACTCTGTCGCCCTCCACTGGCGACTGTTGATTAAAAACAAACGTCCTATAACATGAAAAGACTTCTGACATTTCACTTGCAGCAATAAACAGTCATATTATAGACTTAATGTTTAGTGAGGCAGAATGTTTGTGTGGAGCCTCTTAAGACAGTAACAGATATGTGATTATGTTTTATTGATGTTTAAATGTTATCAGCAGAGAGTTTTACTGAGTACAGAATTATCAATAAGCAACAGTAGCTCCTCTGTGAACCAGTGGAGGAAAACCTCACACCTACTGACACTGATGATGAGTCGGAGGTTTTATTCAACACTCAGCAGTAATTAAAGTCTGTGATCAAAATGTCAACAAAAGGATCTGATGACCGATTGATTGACAGGTTGTGAATACATAACAACAATAAAACTCAACAAAGATAAAAGTCTTAATATTTAATACATTTAAAGGTTTAACAATATTACTCTTTGTAAACATGGGAGAACAACAGACCTCTATTTGTAATTATTAATAGATGAGAAAAACACAAAACTATTATTTACATAACTCAACATTTAGGAGTTAAAAACTGTAGTCATATAAGTGAATATAACTGTAAAATGTATGATGTATAATTACAGTTTGGTCTTTAATACACACTTTAAATGCAAAATCACCATTTTTAAAATATGCATAGCTTCTAAGGCAAGTACCTGTAAAAACAAACAATTTATCTCTGCAGAAACCTCTGTAAACTATAATGTTATGTGGCCACCAAAACGTCTTGTACAAGTAGTGTTAATGGAGAATCCCTCATTCTCGCTCTCATGATGTTATTGTTGTTATTATTGTTATTTCCCGCCTACTCACTCTGCTTGTCGAGTCCACAGTTAGAGTGCAACAAAGTCATTCTGGGAACGAAGGAAATTACCAAACTTAAGCAGAAGTAGGTGGGGCAGGGTGATAGAAAATTGTCAACTGAAGATAACACACGTAATTACAGGCAAAGGGTCAAAGGAAAGCAAACACAGAACAGATAATGCATCACTGCTATTTCTGATCATACCTTATAACCATCATATTGGAGCACACACTTAATAAATATGTTTCTGACGTTGATATCTCAGGTGAAGATTTGGTTTCAGAACTGACGTGCCAAAGAGAGGAAGATAAACCACAAGAAGCTGAAGCATTCTTTGTTTTTATAACTTTTCCACACAATGAATGAAGATGATTCCCATCAACATGATGTTATAATGCTGCACCTCCTTCTTTCACAATTACAAGCACTACACATGTCTGTTGCATTGATCATCTCTGGTGGGCATTTGCCAATCACAGGACTTCAGCGTGTTTATATGGATCATTTTCAGCACCAAGTTACTGACTTTAAGGACAAAGAATCACTGGATAACTTGTCACTTGTGAAACTTGAGTGTCTTCTTTTGGTTAAAGCTGCACTGAAAAAAGCATTTCACAAGTTCTTCTTTCTTTAACTTAGACAGGATGTTGAAATTAGTCTGACACCTTGATGGATAAAAGTGACGATGCATTTGTCCATCTATAGTCAAGAATCTGTATTTGCATTCTGTCAAGAAATAAAAAGAGAAAGTACAATGATGGTAATACATCTCTTTTTTAGAATTTGAATTCATAGGAAATCGAGAGAGAGGAGAGAGTATTACATTTCTTACTTCGAAGGACAGAAGGGAAAACAACTTAATTTACCATGAGAATAGTTCATTCACAAGTACAAACTATTGGGTTTTAGTGAGGGAGGATGGCAGCTGTGTTTGGTGTAATGGAAATGGTGAATGAACAGAAATGTTTTGTTTTTTAAAGAAATAAAAGCAGCTTGATCTTGATATGAAAACACAAATGTCATCATTTGGCAGTGAACAGGTGTATGATACGACATAAAAAAACATTTAGTTAAAACGCTTACCATTTTTATTTTTTTATTTTTTTTGCTATAACATTGTGGTAACAGCAAGGAACTGAGAGCATGATTAAAAATGGCTGTGGAATATCACACACAGACAGCAGTGTTTAGCCACATCCTGAAAAACAGCTGCTACATGACTCATGGTCCACCGACATTGTACCGCTAAATGCAAACATTCAGCCTCGTCGGAGAACTTTAAATCAAAAATGTCACTGCGTATCCAGTCTTTTGGGACATACAGTTTGTATGAAATGTTAAAGTATGTACTACATTGTACATGTTAACACACGTTCACATTGTTCCCGTTTCTGTCACTTTAAAGAAGAGGAAGGAAAAGTGGCAAAATGTAGAAATGTAAATTTGTTGTCTGAGGATTGCAAAAACGTTCTTTTCAAAATAAACCACTGTTCCACCAACTTTGTGCAACTCATGTATTTGTAAATCAATGTGTGCAGGGAAAGAATTCCCCTGTTTTCAAGTTGATGTTGGTTGTGCTGCAGATAAAATATAAAGCATACACATATAGGTTTATCGATCAGGTTTGTATTTTCTTTTCATTAGCACAGAGCATCTGCTTTCAATCGTCTGAAACATTTCAACAGAAAAAAGCTTCTTGATAAGATCATGCCGCCAATGAGGAAGTGAACCAATGGTGCATAGCCTTGCCCGTCCACAAAATGACTTAATACAGACATATAATTCACGAAATCATGACCTGAGAAGACTTACGTTTTGGACCATGAATTTATATTGAATCATACATTAATATAGGCCACATTACAGAATGGTTTTCACAGAAACCTTTAAATTACATTCACACTGTGCCACAGTAAATAGCTGTACTGTACAAATACTGTACAAATTATGAATAAATACTGAAACAAAACTCAACAATTTTGAATCAAAAAAATTCTCTAAGTATAAAATCATAAGTCAACTGTAGGATATCTTTAACCAAAAACTGACATGCTCAGGATTGAAGAGCTGGCACTAGCCACCGGTCTTGGTTTTATAATTAGATAAATTTGGCATGGATGGGTAACATCACATGAATGTGTCATGACAATGACTAAATCACCTGGTTTTTATGAGGAAAAAAAATAAATGTTTAATTGTGGTCCAACCAAACCTATAAAGAGTTATGGTGCAACAGTTGCATCTCTTTGGATTTCCTATGGTATACACATATTAAAAGGCTAACAGCTGCAACAATACTGGACATTTTGGTACCCACACAATTATTGTTTTGAACAAAGCAGCAAAATGATTCTGGATCGTTGGAGCACCTTTATAACACTCCTGTGTTGTCAATCATTTGCTCACCAGAGTATGTCGGTCAGAAGTTCAACTGTGTTCCAGTGAGAGGGTTGAACTAAAAAAAATGATCTCAGGTGGTTGTTTAAGGACACTATAACTATCATGAACCATAAACACCTATTTTATTGCTCTGTGAATCATCTGAATTGGAAGTCAGTGGCTGTCAACTTTTAACCTCAAGCTATTAAAACCAAATCAATCATGAAACCTAACCTCTGTCTTTGATTAAATGCACAGCAGCAGTTAAAATACAAATACATATCAAATACATATATATATATATATATATATATGTATATTTTGCCCATGGCACATAAATGGCTGTAAATACACAAACATATATATTATATGTGTGTATTTTATATATGTGTGTGTGTGTGTGTGTGTGTGTGTGTGTGTGTGTGTTTTATATATTTCACCTAAAACCTACAAAGCTAACTAAGTAAGACTAATTTAGCATAACTTTTAAAATCACACTGTAAAAGGTTATTCTATGCAAAGAGGTCCTTTCAGTGTTTCAGAAGGTGGTAAACTGTGAAAAGAAGAGTGCACTTCTAATCTTTATTTGTTTCTGGCCTCACTGTTTAATGTCACGCTTGTGCGGTCGAGCACACCCTCCTATGGTTTGTAGCGTGTAAACTACACTATGGTTAACTTATGATGATCTGTGAACCCACACTCTTATTAGCTTATGCTGAGAAATGTGTGCAGAATACACTGAGCACTCAAAGTGAATAGGGTCGTTTATATTGTAAACACACCTGTCTTGTGTCAGTGACGAATCTGTGGGCCTTACCAATTTTCAAAGCAATGACGAAGGTTCTTCAGACGGCATTTCGGGGGTGCAATTCCCTAGCTGGCATAACTTTTATTTATTCTTTTCTTATTGTCCTTGCCACATCTGTTTAAGCCCGTAATATTGTGTTTTCTGATTAGAGCACTTTCAGGCAGAATGCCTCTTTTAATCTGAAGTTTGTATTTGTTCTTTCTCTAACAATAAATACTTTTGAATCTGAAAAGTTCAGAGTTACCCTGTTGAATGTGCTCTGCGTTTTACCGTCCATCCCTTTTTCACCAAATTTCACAGAAATGGCTGTAAATTACATATCGATCTAGTCCTCAATTACATGAGGTTATATTTAATTCCAGGCAAATGGCTGCATTTGTTTTCAAATCAAACCTTCTTGAAAGTTAACTGACTGGTTTGTATTAGATCATGAAAAATAAGCGGCAATGTGCTCAACTGACTAAACTGGAAGCCACAAAGACAGAGGAAACATGTAGAACTAAATATAGAAACGTGATGGTGTTAAAAGATAAACGCGTTGAATCTCAGTATGACAAGTTGAACAAGTTGCTCACGCTAGATTTGTCCCTCTCAGTAAAGGAGAAAAAGGGGATGTTCTTATTGTAAACACTAAGGAACTGCATGTACTTTGGTTAAATATTAACTGAACCAAATGTAAAAAGATTGTCTTCATAATCACACCTGCAACTGACAAACCAAGTCTGTAAACCTGAAAGAAGCAGAAGTGTTAACACCATGGAAACAAATGTGTGGTTACTGCCAACTTCCTGAGAGACATTACTCTATAAACCTAACTTATGGCAAGAAAGCCAAAGGAAGATCACACGGTCTAATTTGACGTTACACAGCACCAAACGTTTAATGAATCCACACTACATATGCATGATTACACTCCGACCCCCAACTAGTCCATCCACATCTGTTTCATGAATACATTTCAATCCCAGTAAATGCAAACGTTGACATCAGGTGAATAATACAATGACATACATTGTTGTTTTTCAAATTCAGACATTATTGGAAGTTTACAGTGTTTTAACGATAAAATGAAGGTAAATATGCTCACAAATTAGAAACAAGTAAAAAGTAGGTACAATATAATCTAAAGAGAATTATATTACAGGGAAATGTAATGTAATACTGTAATATGGAATATTTTAAAACATATTTTCTGAAGAAAAAATTGTAGAAGACAACAGTGAAAGTGTTAGAAAAATAGAAAAATCTATGAGCGATATGAGATATTTTCCAACTGGAAGTCACATGAAGGTGAAAAGCCTTTTGGCCTCTTGACAGCCATCTCCTCCATCTGCCTTCAGTGGTGCAGTCTTTAAACTCTGTGAATCACCTTCCTTTACGGACATTGGAGTACACACACTCATCTTCTGCTGGTTGAACAGACTGTCGAGGTCGCTCTGAAAACATGACTTCGCCGTACTCCACCTCCGGCCCTGCTCTTTGCTGCACCTGCCTCCCCGGTCGCTGCATGATCTTGATATCAGCATAGGTCAACTCCTGGTCATCTTCTTCTGCAGAGTGAAAGTAAAGAGTGGCACAAATATATATATATATACAGTATATATATATATTTAATGCTGAGATATACTCAGTACTCAAGTACTGTACTTAAGTACAAATTTCAGGTACTTGTACTTTACTGGAATCTTTCTACTTCTACTTTCTACTAATTCATTCAATCAACTACAACAATAAAATCCTGCTTTTACATTCATGCATAATAATCTATTGGTATAACAGTATAACATACACTTTTCTGTATTGAGTACTTTTACCGTTAATACTTTAAGCACATTTTCCTGATTATTCTTACATACTTTTAAGTAACATTTTCAATAATTGTAAAAGAGTTTTATTTTTTCCTGTGTAGTATTAACACTAAAGGATCTGAATACTTACTCCACCACGGTCTGTTTGTACAGCGGATTGTTAACAACAAGTTGACATTTTGGGAGGTACTCTCTTACTGAGAAATGGACTAAAACATTTATATCACTGGCAAGTTTGTAGAGTGGTCTCAATCTTCTCATCACATTTTCGGCAAGAAGGTGAATAAGTATGTTGCCCGATGGGTCATTGCAGTGATGAGTTGAGGAAAGGGAAGTTTTATTTTGTACCTTTAGGTTTGTTCTTTTTCTTTTTCTTCTGAGAACAGACGACAGCTACCCCGACCACTAACAGAAGTACAAGTGCACCCAGTACACCAGCCGTTATTTGCAAGTAGCCTTTTTCTGTAATAAAAGACACAAGAGACACACAGATCTTTAAGTTAGCAAACATTACAGGTGTTTTTGTGGAGAATGTAAAACAAAGATAATGGAAATGACTTAAATGAATTCACTGCAGCAGAGTTAGTTTTCACTTACTAACAAAGTCCCATGAGTCCTCACTGGGGGGGTGAGTCACAGTTTTATTGGAGGATGTGATATTATTGTAGGGGTTAATTGACACTGTGATGCCAGACTCCTTACCAGCAGGGGAGGTTGCTGTGATTGTAGTGGGAGCTGTTGTTGGCTCAATACACAGGGTATTATTGGCTGCAAACACCCACTGTGATATGTGCGTCCCATTGGGTGTGGTGCAGTTAATGAATATGTAGCCTGGGAAAGACAGAGATCAATGACTGATGTTCAGCTAATCATTAGTATCTTAACATCAGACTTTTGTCTACTCATGCTCTCACTCACCACAGGTAGATATCTTCACTTCTGTTAAGTCACTACTGACTTTATTCTTGACCGAGCAGACCAGTTTTCCTGAGACGTGTTGTTTCAGAGTGATGCTGTTTGTCTCAGTGTTTCCAGAGAGGAGCTCAGAGTCTGTCAGAGTGTGATCATCCAGAGTCCAGCTGTACTGAGGACTGTCCGCTCCCTCAGAGGAGCAGGACACCTTCATCTCTCCCTCAGAGAGACACTCAGAGACCAGCAGGACAGAGGACACAGGAGCTGAAGGAAACACACTCAGATGACTTTTCATATTGACATAATCTTCATCATTCTGTAGAGTTTCTCATACAGAGCAGTCCAGACATGGATACAGATATACAGCACGTAGAATATGAGATGCATGTAATAAATAGTTATTTACCTTGAATGGTCAACTGTAGAGTCCTGTTCTCTGATTGAGTTCCATCTGAATCAAAGGTTGTAAGTCTATATTCACCACCATCAGTCCTGCTCAGTTTATTGATCCTAAATGTTCCATCACTGGGAGTAAAGGATGATCTGTTTTCTATCAGATTAGACAGAATGATATTCCTTCTCCCTTCCAGTATTACTGTATTTTTGTTCAACCATTGGTATTTATGTATTTCTGAGGCTTTGGTCATCAGCTTGAGGACCACAGTTCCTCCCAAAGCTCCATAACACTGAGCTCCGTTCTGTCTGCCATCACAGTAGGTTTCCACACCTGAACATTTTGGAACAAAAACATGAAAGTGTTTTAGGCACATTTAAGCAACAATAGTGGGTTTGGAGCAGCTGTGTCTCTAATAGACAACATTATGCAAACAGGCGTTTATTGTTTTATATGTTTGCTGAGTGTTACACATGACCAGTGACTGCAAAACAGTTTAGGTTCAGCTAACAGAGGTATTTTGCTGTAATACATTTTCTCATATTGTAGTTAATCACATCCAGTTATTAACAACGCATGCTGTGTTGCTGTGTTGCAGGAGAAAAATCAGGATCACATTTAGAGTTGAAGTCATTTAATAGATTAATATTTAGAAAGATTGCACAATGACGTGGGATTGATCTCCGGATTTGCTATCGTTCTTAGAAATAACTAGATTTTTCAAAAGCTACTGAACCTCAGAAGAGCTCAAATACTACATATAAACAGTAGATTGTTAAATAGTTGATCAATAAAGTTGGTATTTCCTCAGAACCAACAGGTGTCTCATCCCGCAGTATTTGACCTGCATCACTGAGGAGAATGTCTAAACCCACGACTCAGTGTTAAAAGTTAAACAGCTCACCGTGAGAGACTCCGAGTATCAACACAAACAGTCCAACCACAGCCTTCATGTCTCCTCAGTGTTCAGCCTCCGTTGACCCAGTCAGCAGCTTTCAGACAAACTTTTCTACTTTCACATCAAAAGAAAACATGCACATCTGAACAAACCTTTAACCGACCAGAGCGTTGTTGTATTCATCTTTTAATAGGCAGAGAAGAGAAAAGGAAGTGATATGGGTTTCACTTCCCCTTTTAGCCTCCAACCACATGGCCTCTGTAGGCGATGGACGGAGTGGAAGAGAGGGAAACATTCCTCCTTCCTGCTGAAAGGGGATTTGAGACTGTAGCTGGAATTTGTCATCCCTCCATCTGTTAATTTCCAATTAAATGAGTGTTTGATACATCTATCAATTATCTCTTAATGAATGATTACAAGTTAAATTTAACCAAACAATGTCTGAGCCCCTCAAACTACGTCACATAAACTAATTACATACACCAAACTATATTTTAAATTAAGATTATTAAAGTCTTCAGATTAAAATGTAAAACTAATTCTAAATCACAAAGAAATGTGTTTAAAGTTACATGAAAATCATATTTCTGTGTATTGGAATGTATAGGCCTGATGTTCAGTTCAACTTTAAAGCCATATTGATACATTTCAGATAAACACACTGAAGGTTGAACGGTTAAATTGTTGAAAATTCAGTGAAAATAAAAGGTTAGGATCCACTAAAACACAGTTTACCAAATATGATCAGTGTAGTGGACATGAATTGGAGTTTTTATCATGTGATCTTGAATACTTGAACAGGGCAGTAAAAATGAAATTATAGTTATCACAATATTATATTTCTACATTATATCAGCCTGAGTGGTAGAGCAGCATTATACAGCTTTAGACTTTATTATTGGCCAATTAATGCTGCTGTTTCTTCAGTATACATAAGATCTTTGCAATAAGACCAACCAAAATGTTCTGCTTTTTATTCCTGTGACAAAAGTGTTCTGTGTTTTGTCAGATGTATAAAACAAGGGAAGAAAGAGGCGACAATAAACCACCCCAAGGTGCTCAGATATGTTTTCAATCACACTGCTGTTTGGTCACAGTGGTCTAAAAACCATGCTGCTTTCTCTACAACGTCTCTGTTTACTTTGAGCTCACCTCAACAATTCATCACAACTCCCTCCTGTCTCTCCATTCAACTTGATTCAATTCAAATCAATTCAATTCAAATGTTTTTTATTGGCATGAAAGTTTCAAGAACAATGTCTCTGAAGCATCAAAATACAAAATGTCTCTTAAGACTCTGTCGCCCTCCAATGGCGACTGTTGATTAAAAACAAACGCCCTAAAACATGAAAAGACTTCTGACATTTCACTTCAGACCAGTTTTCCTGAGACGTGTTGTTTCAGAGTGATGTTGTTTGTCTCAGTGTTTCCAGAGAGGAGCTCAGAGTCTGTCAGAGTGTGATCATCCTTAACAACGCATGCTGTGTTTTTACAGCACTTTATTTTAAACTAAAGTGGAGATCCAAACGTTTGAAGATATACCAAATCATATTTCATCCTGTATTTGGTGAAAATGTATGAATTGATTCACACGACATTGAGAATAGTATCTATTGTTATAAAAACATAGTTTCTGTTTAGCATGATATAATATGACGTGGTATTTGTCATACAGTGTTTTATCTTAAACTTTCAAGAGACTTTAAGAGAAAAATCAGGGATCACTGTCAGTTCTGTGACTGTTCTTAGAAATAACTAAATTATTTAATAGCTACTGAACCTCAGAAGAGCTCAAACACTACATTTAAACAGTAGATTGTTAAATCTTAGTTGATCAATAACGTGGTATTTCCTCACAACCAACAGGTGTCTCATCCTGCAGTATTTGACCTGCACCACTGAGGAGAATGTCTAAACCCACGACTCAGTGTTAAAAGTTGAACAGCTCACCGTGAGAGACTCCGAGTATCAACACAAACAGTCCGATCACAGCTTCCATGTCGCCTCAGTGTTCAGCCTCCGTTGACCCAGTCAGCAGCTTCCTGACGAACCTTATTCAACAGCAAACATGCACATGAGAAGCCTCTCTTCTCTAGTGATCAGTGTCAGATAAGAAAGTAAGCAGAAATATTAACCAACTGTCATCTCAGTTCCTCATTTATGAACACATACCAGATTAAAGCCTTAAAAGGATGCTGAAGACAAAACTATTTCTGGAAATGGTTTCTGAAGCTCCGCATGTTAAGATTTCAAGTAAAGTCCAACCACACTATACCAGGAAAGACTGTCATCGCTCTCAGCTATGAAGAAATGAAAACAAAGTGTCATGATACAGTTTAAACAGCACAGCTTCTCACACAGAGGTTTTATCTTTTATTGTGTTATTATTTTACGTTCTGATATTTCTTTTTTTGTTACTGTTAAACGTTCAAATCTGCCACACTAATTCTACAAATGCAGAAAATGTATTTATAAATATGTCATAAAGTGTGTGTGTGCGTGTGTGTAGGTGCGTGTGTGTGTAGCCTGTGAAAATGTTCATATAGCCTACTGCTAGCTGCACGTGTTTAGTGAGCAACACCTGTCCACTGGGGGAAGCAGGGGGGTGATTGGCGCACTGTCCTGGAGGTGTGGGGACTTCCCCCAGGTTAAGTTCCTTCTTAGCTGTGGAGAAGAGGGGAGAAGGAGCGGAAGACAGCACGGAGAAAGACGGCAAGCGGCCCGTCAGGTGCACGAAGAGCGTCAAAAGGAGGAGAGAAAGGTGTGACCGAGCCAGTAAACCCTCTGTGAGCAGAGTATGGCGGCGGAGCGGTGCAGAGACTAATCCGGACGAGAGAGGCCGCTGTGACTGAGCAACCACAGATTCACGGCAGTTGAGAGGAACGAGAGAGGAGGCGCTGTGGGATCTGTGGCGGGGTGAAGTGCGCTTCACTTCTCCTCTCAGCTAAATTCTTGTGGACCTAAAGAGACTCTCGGTCTGGACTATGTTTATTGTTTTTATCGATTGTATATTCATCAATTGTATTTTTTAAATAATCTAAATCTGAGTGCTGTCATGGACAGAGTGCTCCCCAGCAGAAATGTAAAAGGAGAGCAAATGAGGGGTTTCACCCCCGCTACAAATACTTCTGGTACGACCATGAAGTCTCTGTAACTAACATTAAACACAAATGTCTTGTAAATAAATATGCAGGCTGGAAACTAAACAGAAAGTTACATTCAAGTTACATTCAAAGATGAACATAAACAGTTGTTACCTAACCATAATGTGAGTGAAACCAAATACAGCCAGTAGATGTCGTCACAACCCAACGTGATTTATACACTGCAGCATCAACTAATACACACAACCCAACTACTTTAGTCATAGTTCCTGCTAGTATTTAAAGTATGTGTTTGATATGATTCTCAGTAAAAGCTCTAACAGCTAAATAATAGTCATTTCTGGTTTGTTTATATCAATGAAAGTTTTGTTACCGTTGATGATGATGCAACTTCATCCCATGTATCAGCATTTAATGCAGTGTTTTATTTACAGCAACATCCTCCCATTAGGTAAAAAGTACAGTCACAAGCTTCACAGCTCTATTAATAAATATTGTGTCTAATTGTCCATCACATATTTATTTTTGGTCTCAGGGCTACAGTGCAAACATTAAATTACCAAGACTTCAAATGGACAAAGGATGACAACGCAAAGAAGCAACTGTTATTAAATAAAATGACAAAAGTACAATAGTTAATTTGAAATAGAATGTACTAAGTGATGTTCTCAAAAAAATTGCTAAAGTTACTGTCGTTCTTATACAACAGAGCTCTAAACAACTTTTAGAGTGTCTGTAGTGGCCATTTGTCAACTAAATCAAAATTAAACAAACAATAATCAAACGCCACTGATGCACCGTGGTCGGTATTTATACGCAGCCAGAAGAGAGTGGATTGTCGAAGCAGAATTCCGATTTTCGTATTTATTAAATAAAGCAAACAAAACAAACAAACTAACAAAAAGAACAAAGAAAACTCCTGTCGTGCTGTCTCTCCTCTCCTGTCCTGTCCTGCGCTGCGCTGTGCTGGTAAAAACTATAAGCCCACCCACATGCTGGTCCTATCTCTCCTCTCATACATATAGCCACAGGTGCCCACAGTAAATAACTAAACTGTGGTGGCGGGCGTGGGTGGCTCAGCTGTGGACGGGACGGAGTGTGGGAGTGGTTCAGGGAACGATGCCGGGAAGAGACTTAATTAGGCGCAGCTGAAACTGATCCTGATTGTCTCACTCTCATCTGTATTTAATCAACAGTAGCGACGGAGGCGAGAGGGACAGCTCGGGACGAGCACAGTGAGACACTGGAACGGACAGGACGGGAGAGGACTGCAAACCTCCCGCGGCGTGTGCTCGGAGGCAAGGCAGGAGAGCACACGGCCAAGCAAGTCAGATTCCATGACAATAAAGAGCATTTGAAACCGTCATTTAACCGTGTGCTGGCATCCTTGTGCTCACCAGACCCACCGGGTAGCAGGGACTCTGTTACATAAACAAATTACGATGAAAGAGAAAAAACAATCTTAATTTATCAAACATCTACAGTAATTAAACAATACTACTTATAAATTAAATAACAAAATACAACATCAAATAAATAGCTCCAACAGTGTCAAATGTGACCATCAGTCTTTTATTATAGTTTAACAAAGAGTAGATCAAAAATACAATTATGTACATTTTGTATACTGATCATACTTGATGGTGCTGCTGAGATTAACATGACATGCCCAACATTTCACTGATGCCACAAGTCGGCGTTTCCTGTAACAAATATTTTTCAACACTAATGCAAGATACAAAAAAAATACTTTTCAAGCTCCCAAGTAATGCAAGTAGTCCTGTTCTTTGAGTCCTCAGTTCATTGTTGATCCTGTTCCTCAAGCGAGTTCAAGTCCAAATTCAAGGCATTCATTATCAGTTATTTACCTGAGGATAGACAACAAAGAATAAAGCAAAATTCTTTTGCAGTTAAAGCAAAACAAAAGGAAAAAAAGACTCTTTCACCAACGGTGTTGACTGAAATGCTGACATTATCAAATTGACCCTTTTTTGGTTACAGGTGTGTAAAGTCTTACCTGTCTTCTTACGACGCCTCAGTTTCCAGCAGACACAGCAACACACCACCACTATCAGAAGAGCCCCCACTGCAGAACAGACTGGGATCAAGATGTGCGAAACGTTTTCTGGAGAGGAGAGACCACAATGGTTATGATACGTATAATAGCACAGCACTTAAATGTACATATACAAATGAGTTTTTCACTTGGATATTACTCATATACATTTACATAACACATGTTCTTTCGAGCCAGTGTAAAGAAAACATCCCAAATACACATTTAAGTGTTTATTTGATAGATAGATAGATAGATAGATAGATGTATACTTTATTCATCCCCAGGGGGAAATTTGAATGTCACAGCAGCAAGACAAAGTAACAGTAACTGCAATGTCTCTGGTTACTTTGAGCTCACCTCAACAATTCATCACAACTCCCTCCTGTCTCTCCATTCAACTTGATTCAATTCAATTCAATTCAAATGGTTTTTATTGGCATGAAAGTTTCAAGAACAATGTTTTCTGAAGCATGAAAATACAAAATGTCTCTTAAGACTCTGTCGCCCTCCACTGGCGACTGTTGATTAAAAACAAACGTCCTAAAACATGAAAAGACTTCTGACATTTCACTTGCAGCAATAAACAGTCATATTATACACTTAATGTTTAGTGAGGCAGAATGTTTGTGTGGAGCCTCTTAAGACAGTAACAGATATGTGATTATGTTTTATTGATGTTTAAATGTTATCAACAGAGAGTTTTACTGAGTACAGAATTATCAATAAGCAACAGTAGCTCCTCTGTGAACCAGTGGAGGAAAACCTCACACCTACTGACACTGATGATGAGTCGGAGGTTTTATTCAACACTCAGCAGTAATTAAAGTCTGTGATCAAAATGTCAACAAAAGGATCTGATGACCGATTGATTGACAGGTTGTGAATACATAACAACAATAAAACTCAACAAAGATAAAAGTCTTAATATTTAATACTTCTAAAGGTTTAACACTATTACTCTTTGTAAACATGGGAGAACAACAGACCTCTATTTGTAATTATTAATAGATGAGAAAAACACAACTATTATTTACATAACTCAATATTTAGGAGATAAAAACTTTAGTCATATAAGTGAATATAACTGTAAAATGTATTATGTATAATTACAGTTTCGTCTTTAATACACACTTTGAATGCAAAATCACCATTTTTAGAATATGCGTAGCTTCTAAGGCAAGTACCTGTAAAAACAAACAATTTATCTCTGACACATAAACTTGTCATTCTAAGAAATATATCTGTTTCCATGCATTTTTCAGATAATCCAGTGTTTTAAATATCTGATTTACACAAAGAAGTAGGAGAAAGAAACGCTTAATCCTTCAATTCATCTGAAAAATTAAAGGTCACCACATTTGGAGATACATTGTTTTCACCAGAAAGCGTCGATGTGGAAATCTACTGTACGATCATTTCCAATTGGCATCAAAATGAGTTTCAGAGCTAATATGACAATTAATTAAACTGTGCTGTGGGCCTCTGGATGCTTCATCACTCTCCAAAGGCAGCGACGCACTGAACATTTGACAACAAGACGACGTCTACACGCGAATTAAATCTAAGTAAAGCATCCCTCTTTCACCAGTCAACAACTGAAGTGACCGAGTGAAAAGAGTCACACGACACCGGATTCACACAGTTAAAGATCAGATGAAGACCTTCTCATTCCAACCATCACAACAGAGTTCTCCTGATCTTCAATCTGTCGACGGACAACAGAGTCTTGAGCCATCTTGTTTTTCTTTTTCTTCAAAGCAACACAGCACCAAACGTTTAATGAATTCACACTACATGTGGTGGCCCGTTCTTGCTTCCTCTTCCTCTGTACTGAGCCACGTTACGGGGCTCTGTTCCTGACTCACACGTCTAACCGTCTAAATAATGACTCCGCAGACGTTGCTTTCTTTGCCGTGATTTTATTTTCTCTTTTGACAAATTGAACCAAAATATAATCTATTAAACGTGAGGTCAAAGACTGTCCTGATGCCCCGTTCCACACAAAGGAAAACCAACTCTCGAGACTCAGTCCCACCCCTTCCTCTTATGCCAGCTGATCCTCATCTGGTTAATCACAGAAGTTTCCTAAAGAAAAGTAATTATACATAATCCAAAATGTAGCCTTCGTTCATAAATTAAAGGAGTCACACAAATATATTAGCGAAAATGAGAAATTATGATTTGTAATCAAAACTAAAAATATGGCTCTAAAATTCCAGCCCCTAATTGCGTCAAATACAGCAATTACATCAATTAATAAATAGAGTCAATATTCAAAACACTAATATATTCCATTTTTTTTTCTTTTCCTTTTTTGTTCTTGTCGTCAGAGTCCATAGATAGATAAAGTTCATCTTTAAGTTCATATAACTTTTCGAAACTACTGTCCCGCACCAGTTACTCTCCAGCTTCAAGGAGCAGACAGAGTTTGCTGATGGTCTCTGTATAACACTTGTTCTGGTTTTAACTAGGACACTGCGGACTAGTCCTTTACTTCCTTGCATGGTCTTTAGAATCCTAGCACCCAGGAGTTTCAAGGTGGCTCTTTTCTGCAAATGTTTTCCCTTTTTATATTTTTTGTATCTTTCACCGTCATATTTGCACTGAATGGCACCTTTAGTTTCATGGCACGTTCCTTCAGTGATTTATCGTTACTCAGCAGCAATCCAGTATTTGTCTTCTTTCTTCTTTGATTGATCTCCAAGAGCAATTTTTTCCACTTCAGTATCTGAACTACAGTTTTTTTCAGGCTGTTCCAGTCTGAGTAGTACTCAATCAGCTTACTGGTGGGACTTTTCCCCTCAATGCTCGTTGTGTTCACGATCACATCCCTTTTCACATCGGGATCCTCCGACAAAAGAGAACTTTGTGACATTTTGTTTGGGTCCTTAGGCCACTGAGATTCCACCGACTCATATTCTCTCTCTGGGAAATCGTGGTGGTTCTGATTTATTAGAAGGGTTTCCAGTTCAATTGAAATGCGGTTTACTGATGCCACAGACTTTCCAAAGTTATCCACAGCTGAAGACGAGTTGAGTGGTCCATTTACCACCCATCCAAAGAGCGTTCTTACAGCGTAGGGACCATTGCCTTGGCTATTTATGATTTGCCAGGGCTCCAATGCCTTTGGGACATCTACTCCAATTGGGAGTTCCACTTCCGCATCAACTTCTTGCAGCTTTATCTCCTTCAAGTAAGGCCACCTGCCGAGATCATGTTGAGAGAAAATGTTTTCTTTTGTCACTGGTATCTTTGTTTGAGTGTAAGTTTTTTGAAGCTCAATAAAGTTATTCCCATTCAAATCTCCCACTTGTAGTCCATTTATTTCAAAACTACTCACTGGTTTCCTTTGACCCATTGTTTGCAGAAGAACCTTAGCTTCCTTTCCTTTTGCATTGAGCTGTCTCATTAGATTCTCCGTGCAAATTGTTGCTGTGCTGCCAGGGTCAAGAAATGCATAGGTTAGTATTGTTTTGCTGCCTTTGGAAGCCTTTACTTGTACTGGTACTATTGCCAGCTTGCAATCTTTTCCAGCCCCGATATCTTCCTCCTCCAATGAGACAAGAGTTCCACTGACCGATCCTTTTGTCTGATTGGTCCTTTTCTCATCTGGTCCATTATTTGCGGGTCTGTCAATGTGTAGTATACTAGGGTGCAGACCTTGACAGTATTGGCATCTCATCCTCCTTTTACAAGTTTTGCTCATATGTCCTCTAGTTAGACAACCAAAGCAGATGCCATTTTCTTTCAGCAGTTGCACCTTAACATCCCGTGGCTGGACCTTCAACATTTCATATTCATTCAATGGATGTTTGCCTGTGTTGCAAATGCAACAGTGAACATTTTCCACATTGCTATCCAGGTTTTTAGGTTGTTGATTTCTTACTTGATCTGCAGTTTTCCAGTCGTCCTTTTCAATTCCAAAGCTACTCCTCCACTCTCTTTGTTTAGCTTGTTGTCTGGAGTCTGTTGCCATGTTACTTTTTAGGATAGCTTTCCTAGGCATAGAATCCTGAATGTCTCCAAAGAGTGGATCTTGCAGAATGCTGGCTTGCTTCTCAATAAATGCAACAAGGTCAGAAAATCTGGCCCTCTCTTGGGTTCGTTCCAGAAGCTCATGTGCTGTAGTTCTCCACTTTTCTTTCAGCCCATATGGCAGCTTTGATAGAATGAGTTTCAACGTAGATACAAGATCCATTTCTTCCATGCCTTTTAACTCTTTTATAGCATTGCAACATCCTCTAAGGTAAAGGGCATAGGCCTGTAATGCCTTTCCATCATTGGCTTTAATGTTGCTCCAGTTCAGAGCTTTCTCCATGTAGGCATTTGCAATTTTCATTCCATCTCCAAAGTGAATCTTCAGCAGTCTCTGTGCCTCAGCATAGCCTCTGTTTGGTTTCATGTGAAAACAGCTCCTCACTAGTTCTCTAGGTTCACCACTAGTGTACTGTTCAAGGTAGTAAAGTCTATCCTCCTCACTGCTAGTTTTATTTTCAATACCATGCTTGAATGCACGCATGAATGTTTGAAAACTTAAAGGGTCACCATCAAATACTGGGATTTGTCTGGAGGGAAGTGAGGATCGTTTATGCTGTAACACTAGTAAATCTGCTATTTCATTTTGTCTCTGGATCACAGTCAGCAGAGCTCTACTGTGATTTCTAGAGTCTCTTTCCTCAGAATGGTCACTTCTTGGGTGAGCCGGTTCTCTCCGCTCCTGGCCTGGAGCTCTTTCAGCATTATCCAATCTAGGTGCAATATATCTCTGAAGAGGTGGTTTCGGTCTGGCTCCCAATTCTGTCATTTTAACAGAGACAGATTCCATTTCATCCTCAGAGCCATCATGCTTATGACTGTCCAAATATTCATTCATGCCATCCCTGGTCTGTCTTGTAGGTTCAATGACTTCCTGAAAACTGTCCAAAACCTTTAATTTGGCATCAGACCCGCTATATCGGTCTCTAGCTCAATTCTCTCCAGTTGAGCTTGTAATCTGTTTCTCTCCATTTCCACAGCTTGCTTCTGTTCCAATGCGGACCTACGTGCTTGTAGTACGGCTTTCTCTGTGGCTATTTTAAGCCGTTCTGAAGATATTGATGAACAGGTTGCTGATCGATTTGTCTGTTTTGAAGATGTCGATCGCTTGGACGACTGTTTAGATACATTAGAAATACTATCATGAGGTTCAACAAGCATCTGAAGATCTGATGAATAGGTTTCCCCGACTCAACTTCCAATAAGAATCTCCTGAATTTCTCCATTCTAGGCTCATACCAGTCCATTGTATCATTTTCCTTTATTTCAGCAGGTAAAAGCATTTGGACAGCAACATGAGCATCTTTAAATTCATTAAGTCTCATCTTAAATTGTTCCACTCCATTTAACACCTTTTCAGTATCTCCACCATCAGCAAGCAATGATCTGAGTTTATTCATTTTACGTGTGCAAGCAGTCAATCTGCCTCTGCGCTGTAGTGAGATCTTTTAATTTATTTTCCATTTTAGCACTCTCTTCAGCCATCGTTCCTATAGCATAACAGTTTATTGATCATGTCCTTTCATGCTCTTTGTTTCCATCAGCCCTTTAATACGAATCTTGCTTCTTAAACATTCTCTCGTTTGTGCTTCCGTTTCCTTATATTTTAGCAGGCATCCAAACATTTCCATGTCAGTTTCATTGATCATCCTTAGAAGCTCGCAGCTCATCTTTATCCATTTGATGATTTGATTTACTCACTGCGTTGATCCGTCTCATTTTACTCACGGGCCTCCGCGCGCGTTCTGGCGAGTGAGCTGAGTCGCTCCGTCAGCGGAGGTTTCCTTCTTTCATTCATGAAGATCAAGCGGTGATTCCAATCTTTCAGCGGCCGACACAGCCGGTCGGAAGTCTTTGACTATGTGGTGGCCCGTTCTTGCTTCCTCTTCCTCTGTACTGAGCCACGTTACGGGGCTCTGTTCCTGACTCACACGTCTAACCGTCTAAATAATGACTCCGCAGACGCTGCTTTCTTTGCCGTGATTTTATTTTCTCTTTTGACAAATTGAACCAAAATATAATCTATTAAACGTGAGGTCAAAGACTGTCCTGATGCCCCGTTCCACACAAAGGAAAACCAACTCTCGAGACTCAGTCCCACCCCTTCCTCTTATGCCAGTTGATCCTCATCTGGTTAATCACAGAAGTTTCCTAAAGAAAAGTAATTATACAAAATCCAAAATGTAGCCTTCGTTCATAAATTAAAGGAGTCACACAAATATATTAGCGAAAATGAGAAATTATGATTTGTAATCAAAACTAAAAATATGGCTCTAACACTACATATGCATGATTACACTCCGACCCCCAACTAGTCCATCCACATCTGTTTCATGAATACATTTCAATCCCAGTAAATGCAAACGTTGACATCAGGTGAGTAATACAATGACATACATTGTTGTTTTTCAAATTCATACATTATTGGAAGTTTACAGTGTTTTAACGATAAAATGAAGGTAAATATGCTCACAAATTAGAAACAAGTAAAAAGTAGGTATATAATCTAAAGAGAATTATATTACAGGGAAATGTAATGTAATACTGTAATATGGAATATTTTAAAACATATTTTCTGAAGAAAAAATTGTAGAAGACAACAGTGAAAGTGCTAGAAAAATAGAAAAATCTATGAGCGATGTGAGATATTTTCCAACTGGAAGTCACATGAAGGTGAAAAGCCTTTTGGCCTCTTGACAGCCATCTCCTCCATCTGCCTTCAGTGGTGCAGTCTTTAAACTCTGTGAATCACCTTCCTTTACAGACCTTGGAGTACACACACTCATCTTCTGCTGGTTGAACAGACTGTCGAGGTCGCTCTGAAACCATGGCTCCGCCGTACTCCACCTCCGGCCCTGCTCTTTGCTGCACCTGCCTCCCCGGTCGCTGCATGACCTTGATATCAGCATAGGTCAACTCCTGGTCATCTTCTTCTGCAGAGTGAAAGGAAAGAGTGGCACAAATATATATATATATATATATTTAATGCTGAGATATACTCAGTACTCAAGTACTGTACTTAAGTACAAATTTCAGGTACTTGTACTTTACTGGAATCTTTCTACTTCTACTTTCTACTACTTCATTCAATCAACTACAACAATAAAATCCTGCTTTTACATTCATGCATAATAATCTATTGGTATAACAGTATATCATACACTTTTCTGTATTGAGTACTTTTACCGTTAATACTTTAAGCACATTTTCCTGATTATTCTTAGATACTTTTAAGTAACATTTTCAATAATTGTAAAAGAGCTTTATTTTTTCCTGTGTAGTATTAACACTAAAGGATCTGAATACTTACTCCACCACGGTCTGTTTGTACAGCGGATTGTTAACAACAAGTTGACATTTTGGGAGGTACTCTCTTACTGAGAAATGGACTAAAACATTTATATCACTGGCAAGTTTGTAGAGTGGTCTCAATCTTCTCATCACATTTTCGGCAAGAAAGTGAATAAGTATGTTGCCCGATGGGTCATTGCAGTGATGAGTTGAGGAAAGGGAAGTTTTATTTTGTACCTTTAGGTTTGTTCTTTTTCTTTTTCTTCTGAGAACAGACGACAGCTACCCCGACCACTAACAGAAGTACAAGTGCACCCAGTACACCAGCCGTTATTTGCAAGTAGCCTTTTTCTGTAATAAAAGACACAAGAGACACACAGATCTTTAAGTTAGCAAACATTACAGGTGTTTTTGTGGAGAATGTAAAACAAAGATAATGGAAATGACTTAAATTAATTCACTGCAGCAGAGTTACAGATATACAGCACGTAGAATATGAGATGCATGTAATAAATAGTTATTTACCTTGAATGGTCAACTGTAGAGTCCTGTCCTCTAATTGAATTCCGTTTGAATCAAAGGTTTTAAGTGTATATTCACCACCATCAGTCCTGCTCAGTTTATTGATCCTAAATGTTCCATCACTGGGAGTAAAGGATGATCTGTTTTCTATCCGATTAGACGTAATGTTATTCCTTCTCCCTTTCAGTATTACTGTAGTTTTGTTCGACCATTCGTATTTATGTATTTCTGAGGCTTTGGTCAACAGCTTGAGGACCACAGTTCCTCCCAAAGCTCCATAACACTGAGTTCCGTTCTGTCTGCCATCACAGTAGGTTACCAAACCTGAACATTTTGGAGCAAAAACATAAAAGTGTTTTAGGCACATGAATCTAAAACAACACTAGTGGGTTTGTAGCAGCTGTGTCTCAATCAGACAACATTATGCAAGCAGGCGTTTATTGTATTGTTTGCTGAGTGTCTCAACATGACCAGTGACTGCAAAACAAATGTTTAGGTTCAGCTAACAGAGGTATTTTGCTGTAATACATTTTGTCATATTGTAGTTAATCACATCCAGTTATTAACAACGCATGCTGTGTTTTTACAGCACTTTATTTTAAACTAAAGTGGAGATCAAAACTTTTGAAGATATACCACATCATATTTCATCCTGTATTTGGTGAAAATGTATAAATTGATTCACACGACATTGAGAATAGTATCTATTGTTATAAAAACATAGTTTCTGTTTAGCATGATATAATATGACGTGGTATTTGTCATACAGTGTTTTATCTTAAACTTTCAAGAGACTTTAAGAGAAAAATCAGGGATCACTGTCAGTTCTGTGACTGCTCTTAGAAATAACTAAATTCTTTAATAGCTACTGAACCTCAGAAGAGCTCAAACACTACATTTAAACAGTAGATTGTTAAATCTTAGTTGATCAATAACGTTGGTATTTCCTCACAACCAACAGGTGTCTCATCCTGCAGTATTTGACCTGCATCACTGAGGAGAATGTCTAAACCCACGACTCAGTGTTAAAAGTTGAACAGCTCACCGTGAGAGACTCCGAGTATCAACACAAACAGTCCGATCACAGCTTCCATGTCGCCTCAGTGTTCAGCCTCCGTTGACCCAGTCAGCAGCTTCCTGACTAACCTTATTCAACAGCAAACATGCACATGAGAAGCCTCTCTTCTCTAGTGATCAGTGTCAAATAAGAAAGGAAGCAGAAATATTAACCAACTGTCATCTCAGTTCCTCATTTATGAACACATACCAGATTAAAGCCTTAAAAGGATGCTGAAGACAAAACTATTTCTGGAAATGGTTTCTGAAGCTCCGCGTGTTAAGATTTCAAGTAAAGTCCAACCACACTATACCAGGAAAGACTGTCATCGCTCTCAGCTATGAAGAAATGAAAACGAAGTGTCATGATACAGTTTAAACAGCACAGCTTCTCACACAGAGATTTTATCTTTTATTGTGTTATTATTTTACGTTCTGCAGTTCATCCTCGAAATTATAACATACGGGTGTTAATATTAAAGCATTTGCACAACGTGTGCACGGTGTGACATCTTTCTGTTTTTGATAAAAAGTGTAAAAAGTGCAAACATTACAATCCCAGTCACAAGATATTTTGATATTTCTTTTTTTGTTAATGTTTAACGTTCAAATCTGCCACACTAATTCTACAAATGCAGAAAATGTATTTATAAATATGTCATAAAGTGTGTGTGTGCGTGTGTGTAGGTGCGTGTGTGTAGCCTGTGAAAATGTTCATATAGCCTACTGCTAGCTGCACGTGTTTAGTGAGCAACACCTGTCCACTGGGGGAAGCAGGGGGGTGATTGGCGCACTGTCCTGGAGGTGTGGGGACTTCCCCCAGGTTAAGTTCCTTCTTAGCTGTGGAGAAGAGGGGAGAAGGAGCGGAAGACAGCACGGAGAAAGACGGCAAGCGGCCCGTCAGGTGCACGAAGAGCGTCAAAAGGAGGAGAGAAAGGTGTGACCGAGCCAGTAAACCCTCTGTGAGCAGAGTATGGCGGCGGAGCGGTGCAGAGACTAATCCGGACGAGAGAGGCCGCTGTGACTGAGCAACCACAGATTCACGGCAGTTGAGAGGAACGAGAGAGGAGGCGCTGTGGGATCTGTGGCGGGGTGAAGTGCGCTTCACTTCTCCTCTCAGCTAAATTCTTGTGGACCTAAAGAGACTCTCGGTCTGGACTATGTTTATTGTTTTTATCGATTGTATATTCATCAATTGTATTTTTTAAATAATCTAAATCTGAGTGCTGTCATGGACAGAGTGCTCCCCAGCAGAAATGTAAAAGGAGAGCAAATGAGGGGTTTCACCCCCGCTACAAATACTTCTGGTACGACCATGAAGTCTCTGTAACTAACATTAAACACAAATGTCTTGTAAATAAATATGCAGGCTGGAAACTAAACAGAAAGTTACATTCAAAGATGAACATAAACAGTTGTTACCTAACCATAATGTGAGTGAAACCAAATACAGCCAGTAGATGTCGTCACAACCCAACGTGATTTATACACTGCAGCATCAACTAATACACACAACCCAACTACTTTAGTCATCTAGTTCCTGCTAGTATTTAAAGTATGTGTTTGATATGATTCTCAGTAAAAGCTCTAACAGCTAAATAATAGTCATTTCTGGTTTGTTTATATCAATGAAAGTTTTGTTACCGTTGATGATGATGCAACTTCATCCCATGTATCAGCATTTAATGCAGTGTTTTATTTACAGCAACATCCTCCCATTAGGTAAAAAGTACAGTCACAAGCTTCACAGCTCTATTAATAAATATTGTGTCTAATTGTCCATCACATATTTATTTTTGGTCTCAGGGCTACAGTGCAAACATTAAATTACCAAGACTTCAAATGGACAAAGGATGACAACGCAAAGAAGCAACTGTTATTAAATAAAATGACAAAAGTACAATAGTTAATTTGAAATAGAAAGTACTAAGTGATGTTCTCAAAAAAATTGCTAAAGTTACTGTCGTTCTTATACAACAGAGCTCTAAACAACTTTTAGAGTGTCTGTAGTGGCCATTTGTCAACTAAATCAAAATTAAACAAACAATAATCAAACGCCACTGATGCACCGTGGTCGGTATTTATACGCAGCCAGAAGAGAGTGGATTGTCGAAGCAGAATTCCGATTTTCGTATTTATTAAATAAAGCAAACAAAACAAACAAACTAACAAAAAGAACAAAGAAAACTCCTGTCGTGCTGTCTCTCCTCTCCTGTCCTGTCCTGCGCTGCGCTGTGCTGGTATAAACTATAAGCCCACCCACATGCTGGTCCTATCTCTCCTCTCATACATATAGCCACAGGTGCCCACAGTAAATAACTAAACTGTGGTGGCGGGCGTGGGTGGCTCAGCTGTGGAGGGGACGGAGTGTGGGAGTGGTTCAGGGAACGGTGCCGGGAAGAGACTTAATTAGGCGCAGCTGAAACTGATCCTGATTGTCTCACTCTCATCTGTATTTAATCAACAGTAGCGACGGAGGCGAGAAGGACAGCTCGGGACGAGCACAGTGAGACACTGGAACGGACAGGACGGGAGAGGACTGCAAACCTCCCGCGGCGTGTGCTCGGAGGCAAGGCAGGAGAGCACACGGCCAAGCAAGTCAGATTCCATGACAATAAAGAACATTTGAAACCGTCATTTAACCGTGTGCTGGCATCCTTGTGCTCACCAGACCCACCGGGTAGCAGGGACTCTGTTACATAAACAAATTACTATGAAAGAGAAAAAACAATCTTAATTTATCAAACATCTACAGTAATTAAACAATACTACTTATAAATTAAATAACAAAATACAACATCAAATAAATAGCTCCAACAGTGTCAAATGTGACCATCAGTCTTTTATTATAGTTTAACAAAGAGTAGATCAAAAATACAATTATGTACATTTTTTATACTGATCATACTTGATGGTGCTGCTGAGATTAACATGACATGCCCAACATTTCACTGATGCCACAAGTCGGCGTTTCCTGTAACAAATATTTTTCAACACTAATGCAAGATACAAAAAAAATACTTTTCAAGCTCCCAAGTAATGCAAGTAGTCCTGTTCTTTGAGTCCTCAGTTCATTGTTGATCCTGTTCCTCAAGCGAGTTCAAGTCCAAATTCAAGGCATTCATTATCAGTTATTTACCTGAGGATAGACAACAAAGAATAAAGCAAAATTATTTTGCAGTTAAAGCAAAACAAAAGAAAAAAAAGACTCTTTCACCAACGGTGTTGACTGAAATGCTGACATTATCAAATTGACCCTTTTTTGGTTACAGGTGTGTAAAGTCTTACCTGTCTTCTTACGACGCCTCAGTTTCCAGCAGACACAGCAACACACCACCACTATCAGAAGAGCCCCCACTGCAGAACAGACTGGGATCAAGATGTGCGAAACGTTTTCTGGAGAGGAGAGACCACAATGGTTATGATACGTATAATAGCACAGCACTTAAATGTACATATACAAATGAGTTTTTCACTTGGATATTACTCACATACATTTACATAACACATGTTCTTTCTAGCCAGTGTAAAGAAAACATCCCAAATACACATTTAAGTGTTTATTTGATAGATAGATACTTTATTCATCCCCAGGGGGAAATTTGAATGTTACAGCAGCAAGACAAAGTAACAGTAACTGCAACGTCTCTGGTTACTTTGAGCTCACCTAAACAATTCATCACAACTCCCTCCTGTCTCTCCATTCAAATTTGATTCAATTCAATTCAATTCAAATGGTTTTTATTGGCATGAAAGTTTCAAGAACAATGTCTCTGAAGCATCAAAATACAAAATGTCTCTTAAGACTCTGTCGCCCTCCACTGGCGGCTGTTGATTAAAAACAAACGTCCTAAAACATGAAAAGACTTCTGACATTTCACTTGCAGCAATAAACAGTCATATTATACACTTAATGTTTAGTGAGGCAGAATGTTTGTGTGGAGCCTCTTAAGACAGTAACAGATATGTGATTATGTTTTATTGATGTTTAAATGTTATCAACAGAGAGTTTTACTGAGTACAGAATTATCAATAAGCAACAGTAGCTCCTCTGTGAACCAGTGGAGGAAAACCTCACACCTACTGACACTGATGATGAGTCGGAGGTTTTATTCAACACTCAGCAGTAATTAAAGTCTGTGATCAAAATGTCAACAAAAGGATCTGATGACCGATTGATTGACAGGTTGTGAATACATAACAACAATAAAACTCAACAAAGAAGTCTTAATATTTAACACTTCTAAAGGTTTAACAATATTACTCTTTGTAAACATGGGAGAACAACAGACCTCTATTTGTAATTATTAATAGATGAGAAAAACACACAACTATTATTTACATAACTCAATATTTAGGAGATGAAAACTTTAGTCATATATGTGAATATAACTGTAAAATGTATGATGTATAATTACAGTTTGGTCTTCAATACACACTTTAAATGCAAAATCACCAATCAAGCTTCTAAGGCAAGTACCTATAAAAAAAGTAAAAACAATTTATCTCCGACACATAAACTTGTCATTCTAAGAAATATATCTGTTTCCATGCATTTTTCAGATAATCCAGTGTGTTTTAAATATCTGATTTACACAAAGAAGTAGGAGAAAGAAACGCTTAATCCTTCAATTCATCTGAAAAATTAAAGGTCACCACATTTGGAGATACATTGTTTTCACCAGAAAGCGTCGATGTGGAAATCTACTGTACGATCATTTCCAATTGGCATCAAAATGAGTTGCAGAGCTAATATGACAATTAAACTGTGCTGTGGGCCTCTGGATGCTTCATCACTCTCCAAAGGCAGCGACGCACTGAACATTTGACAACAAGACGACGTCTACACGCGAATTAAATCGAAGTAAAGCATCCCTCTTTCACCAGTCAACAACTGAAGTGACCGAGTGAAAAGAGTCACACGACACCGGATTCACACAGTTAAAGATCAGATGAAGACCTTCTCATTCCAACCATCACAACAGAGTTCTCCTGATCTTCAATCTGTCGACGGACAACAGAGTCTTGAGCCATCTTGTTTTTCTTTTTCTTCCAAGCAAAAAAGACGGTGATCCCAATTAATGCAAGAATCACCACAGCTGCTCGCACTCCACATATGAGCCAGGAGAGATCTGCTCGGATTAAGAGACACAGAAATCACATGTGAACATAGGGCTGTGGCAGGAGAGTTGGTTTTCACTTGCTTAAGTAAACAGGGCTCATCTCTACTGGAGGAAGCACAGGTTTGATGTGTGTGTGTGTGTGTGTGTGTGTGTGTGTGTGTGTGTGTGTGTGTGTGTGTGTGTGTGTCTGTGTGTGTGTGTGTGTGTGTGTCACAGATCTTTAAGTTAGCAAACAATAGACGTGGGTTTTTTTTGGAGAATGACAAACAAAGATAATGGAAATGACTTAAATGAATTCACTGCAGCAGAGTTAGTTTTCACTTGCTAAAGTCCCATGAGTCCTCACTGGGGGTGTGAGTCACAGTTTTATTGGAGGATGTGATATTATTGAAGGGGTTAATTGACACTGTGATGCCAGACTCCTTACCAGCAGGGGAGGTTGCTGTGATTGTAGTGGGAGCTGTTGTTGGCTCAATACACAGGGTATTATTGGCTGCAAACACCCACTGTGATATGTGCGTCCCATTGGGTGTGGTGCAGTTAATGAATTTGTAGCCTGTGAGAAAGACAGAGATCAATGACTGATGTACAACTAATCATTAGTATCTTACATCAGAATTTTGTCTACTCATGCTCTCACTCACCACAGGTAGATATCTTCACCTCTTTTAAGTCACTACTGACTTTATTCTTGACCGAGCAGACCAGTTTTCCTGAGACGTGTTGTTTCAGAATGATGTTGTTTGTCTCAGTGTTTCCAGAGAGGAGCTCAGAGCCTGTCAGAGTGTGATCATCCAGAGTCCAGCTGTACTGAGGACTGTCCGCTCCCTCAGAGGAGCAGGACACCTTCATCTCTCCCTGGGACAGACACTCAGAGACCAGCAGGACAGAGGACACAGGAGCTGAAGGAAACACACACAGATGACTTTTCATATTGACATAATCTTCATCATTCTGTAGAGTTTCTCATGCAGAGCAGTCCAGACATGGATACAGATATACAGCACGTAGAATATGAGATGCATGTAATAAATAGTTATTTACCTTGAATGGTCAACTGTAGAACCCTGTTCTCTAATTGAATTCCGTTTGAATCAAAGGTTCTAAGTGTATATTCACCACCATCAGTCCTGCTCAGTTTATTGATCCTAAATGTTCCATCACTGGGAGTAAAGGATGATCTGTTTTCTATCAGATTAGACAAAATGTTATTCCTTCTCCCTTCCAGTATTACTGTATTTTTGTTCAACCATAGGTATTTTTGTGTTTCTGAGGCTTTGTTCATCAGCTGGAGGACCACAGTTCCTCCCAAAGCTCCATAACACTGAGCTCCGTTCTGTCTGCCATCACAGTAGGTTTCCACACCTGAACATTTTGGAACAAAAACATGAAAGTGTTTTAGGCAGATGAATCTAAAGCAACACTAGTGGGTTTGGAGCAGCTGTGTCTCAATCAGACAACATTATGCAAGCAGGCGTTTATTGTATTGTTTGCTGAGTGTCTCAACATGACCAGTGACTGCAAAACAAATGTTTAGGTTCAGCTAACAGAGATATTTTGCTGTAATACATTTTGTCATATTGTAGTTAATCACATCCAGTTATTAACAACGCATGCTGTGTTTTTACAGCACTTTATTTTAAACTAAAGTGGAGATCCAAACTTTTGAAGATATACCAAATCATATTTCATCCTGTATTTGGTGAAAATGTATAAATTGATTCACACGACATTGAGAATAGTATCTATTGTTATAAAAACATAGTTTCTGTTTAGCATGATATAATATGACGTGGTATTTGTCATACAGTGTTTTATCTTAAACAAGAGAAAAATCAGGGATCACTGTCAGTTCTGTGACTGTTCTTAGAAATAACTAAATTCTTTAATAGCTACTGAACCTCAGAAGAGCTCAAACACTACATTTAAACAGTAGATTGTTAAATCTTAGTTGATCAATAACGTTGGTATTTCCTCACAACCAACAGGTGTCTCATCCTGCAGTATTTGACCTGCATCACTGAGGAGAATGTCTAAACCCACGACTCAGTGTTAAAAGTTGAACAGCTCACCGTGAGAGACTCCGAGTATCAACACAAACAGTCCGATCACAGCTTCCATGTCGCCTCAGTGTTCAGCCTCCGTTGACCCAGTCAGCAGCTTCCTGACTAACCTTATTCAACAGCAAACATGCACATGAGAAGCCTCTCTTCTCTAGTGATCAGTGTCAGATAAGAAAGTAAGCAGAAATATTAACCAACTGTCATCTCAGTTCCTCATTTATGAACACATACCAGATTAAAGCCTTAAAAGGATGCTGAAGACAAAACTATTTCTGGAAATGGTTTCTGAAGCTCCGCGTGTTAAGATTTCAAGTAAAGTCCAACCACACTATACCAGGAAAGACTGTCATCGCTCTCAGCTATGAAGAAATGAAAACAAAGTGTCATGATACAGTTTAAACAGCACAGCTTCTCACACAGAGGTTTTATCTTTTATTGTGTTATTATTTTACGTTCTGCAGTTCATCCTCGAAATTATAACATACGGGTGTTAATATTAAAGCATTTGCACAACGTGTGCACGGTGTGACATCTTTCTGTTTTTGATAAAAGTGTAAAAAGTGCAAACATTACAATCCCAGTCACAAGATATTTTGATATTTCTTTTTTTGTTACTGTTTACTATAACTTTCAAATCTGCCACACTAATTCTACAAATGCAGAAAATGTATTTATAAATATGTCATAAAGTGTGTGTGTGCGTGTGTGTAGGTGCGTGTGTGTGTGTAGCCTGTGAAAATGTTCATATAGCCTACTGCTAGCTGCAGGTGTTTAGTGAGCAACACCTGTCCACTGGGGGAAGCAGGGGGGTGATTGGCGCACTGTCCTGGAGGTGTGGGGACTTCCCCCAGGTTAAGTTCCTTCTTAGCTGTGGAGAAGAGGGGAGAAGGAGCGGAAGACAGCACGGAGAAAGACGGCAAGCGGCCGTTGTCATCACAACTCCCTCCTGTCTCTCCATTCAACTTGATTCAATTCAATTCAATTCAAATGGTTTTTATTGGCATGAAAGTTTCAAGAACAATGTTTTCTGAAGCATCAAAATACAAAATGTCTCTTAAGACTCTGTCGCCCTCCACTGGCGACTGTTGATTAAAAACAAACGTCCTAAAACATGAAAAGACTTCTGACATTTCACTTGCAGCAATAAACAGTCATATTATACACTTAATGTTTAGTGAGGCAGAATGTTTGTGTGGAGCCTCTTAAGACAGTAACAGATATGTGATTATGTTTTATTGATGTTTAAATGTTATCAACAGAGAGTTTTACTGAGCACAGAATTATCAATAAGCAACAGTAGCTCCTCTGTGAACCAGTGGAGGAAAACCTCACACCTACTGACACTGATGATGAGTCGGAGGTTTTATTCAACACTCAGCAGTAATTAAAGTCTGTGATCAAAATGTCAACAAAAGGATCTGATGACCGATTGATTGACAGGTTGTGAATACATAACAACAATAAAACTCAACAAAGATAAAAGTCTTAATATTTAATACTTCTAAAGGTTTAACAATATTACTCTTTGTAAACATGGGAGAACAACAGACCTCTATTTGTAATTATTAATAGATGAGAAAAACACACAACTATTATTTACATAACTCAATATTTAGGAGATGAAAACTTTAGTCATATATGTGAATATAACTGTAAAATGTATGATGTATAATTAGTTTGGTCTTTAATACACACTTTGAATGCAAAATCACCATTTTTAGAATATGCATAGCTTCTAAGGCAAGTACCTGTAAAAACAAACAATTTATCTCTGAAACATAAACTTGTCATTCTAAGAAATATATCTTTTTCCATGCATTTTTCAGATAATCCAGTGTGTTAAATATCTGATTTACACAAAGAAGTAGGACAAAGAAACGCTTAATCCTTCAATTCATCTGAAAAATTAAAGGTCACCACATTTGGAGATACATTGTTTTCACCAGAAAGCGTCGATGTGGAAATCTACTGTACGATCATTTCCAATTGGCATCAAAATGAGTTGCAGAGCTAATATGACAATTAAACTGTGCTGTGGGCCTCTGGATGCTTCATCACTCTCCAAAGGCAGCGACGCACTGAACATTTGACAACAAGACGACGTCTACACGCAAATTAAATCGAAGTAAAGCATCCCTCTTTCACCAGTCAACAACTGAAGTGACCGAGTGAAAAGAGTCACACGACACCGGATTCACACAGTTAAAGATCAGATGAAGACCTTCTCATTCCAACCATCACAACAGAGTTCTCCTGATCTTCAATCTGTCGACGGACAACAGAGTCTTGAGCCATCTTGTTTTTCTTTTTCTTCCAAGCAAAAAAGACGGTGATCCCAATTAATGCAAGAATCACCACAGCTGCTCGCACTCCACATATGAGCCAGGAGAGATCTGCTCAGATTAAGAGACACAGAAATCACATGTGAACATAGGGCTGTGGCAGGAGAGTTGGTTTTCACTTGCTTAAGTAAACATGGCTCATCTCTACTGGAGGAAGCACAGGTTTGATGTGTGTGTGTGTGTGTGTGTGTGTGTGTGTGTGTGTGTGTGTGTGTGTTTTATATATTTCACCTAAAACCTACAAAGCTAACTAAGTAAGGCTAATTTAGCATAACTTTTAAAATCACACTATAAAAGGTTATTCTATGCAAAGAGGTCCTTTCAGTGTTTCAGAAGGTGGTGAGCTGTGAAAAGAAGAGTGCACTTCTAATCTATATTTGTTTCTGGCCTCACTGTTTAATGTCACGCTTGTGCGGTCGAGCACACCCTCCTATGTTTTGTAGCGTGTAAACCACACTATGGTTAACTCATGATGATCTGTGAACCCACACTCTTATTAGCTTATGCTGAGAAATGTGTGCAGAATACACTGAGCACTCAAAGTGAATAGGGTCGTTTATATTGTAAACACACCTGTCTTGTGTCAGTGACGAATCTGTGGGCCTTACCAATTTTCAAAGCAATGACGAAGGTTCTTCAGACGGCATTTCGTGGGGTGCAATTCCCTAGCTGGCATAACTTTTATTTATTCTTTTCTTATTGTCCTTGCCACATCTGTTTAAGCCCGTAATATTGTGTTTTCTGATTAGAGCACTTTCAGGCAGAATGCCTCTTTTAATCTGAAGTTTGTATTTGTTCTTTCTCTAACAATAAATACTTTTGAATCTGAAAAGTTCAGAGTTACCCTGTTGAATGTGCTCTGCGTTTTACCGTCCATCCCTTTTTCACCAAATTTCACAAAAATGGCTGTAAATTACATATCGATCTAGTCCTCAATTACATGAGGTTATATTTAATTCCAGGCAAATGGCTGCATTTGTTTTCAAATCAAACCTTCTTGAAAGTTAACTGACTGGTTTGTATTAGATCATGAAAAATAAGCGGCAATGTGCTCAACTGACTAAACTGGAAGCCACAAAGACAGAGGAAACATGTAGAACTAAATATAGAAACGTGATGGTGTTAAAAGATAAACGCGTTGAACGCTCAGTATGACAAGTTGAACAAGTTGCTCACGCTAGATTTGTCCCTCTCAGTGAAGGAGAAAAAGGGGATGTTCTTATTGTAAACACAAAGGAACTGCATGTACTTTGGTTAAATATTAACTGAACTAAATGTAAAAAGATTGTCTTCATAATCACCCCTGCAACTGACAAACCAAGTCTCTAAACCTGAAAGAAGCAGAAGTGTTAACACCATGGAAACAAATGTGTGGTTACTGCCAACTTCCTGAGAGACATTACTCTATAAACCTAACTTATGGCAAGAAAGCCAAAGGAAGATCACACGGTCTAATTTGACGTTGCACAGCACCAAACGTTTAATGAATCCACACTACATATGCATGATTACACTCCGACCCCCAACTAGTCCATCCACATCTGTTTCATGAATACATTTCAATCCCAGTAAATGCAAACGTTGACATCAGGTGAGTAATACAATGACATACATTGTTGTTTTTCAAATTCATACATTATTGGAAGTTTACAGTGTTTTAACAATAAAATGAAGGTAAATATGCTCACAAATTAGAAACAAGTAAAAAGTAGGTACAATATAATCTAAAGAGAATTATATTACAGGGAAATGTAATGTAATACTGTAATATGGAATATTTTAAAACATATTTTCTGAAGAAAAAATTGTAGAAGACAACAGTGAAAGTGCTAGAAAAATAGAAAAATCTATGAGCGATATGAGATATTTTCCAACTGGAAGTCACATGAAGGTGAAAAGCCTTTTGGCCTCTTGACAGCCATCTCCTCCATCTGCCTTCAGTGGTGCAGTCTTTAAACTCTGTGAATCACCTTCCTTTACGGACCTTGGAGTACACACGCTCATCTTCTGCTGGTTGAACAGACTGTCGAGGTCGCTCTGAAACCATGGCTCCGCCGTACTCCACCTCCGGCCCTGCTCTTTGCTGCACCTGCCTCCCCGGTCGCTGCATGACCTTGACATTAGCATAGGTCAACTCCTGGTCATCTTCTTCTGCAGAGTAAAAGGAAAGAGTGGCACAAATATATATATATATATTTAATGCTGAGATATACTCAGTACTCAAGTACTGTACTTAAGTACAAATTTCAGGTACTTGTACTTTACTGGAATCTTTCTACTTCTACTTTCTACTACTTCATTCAATCAACTACAACAATAAAATCCTGCTTTTACATTCATGCATAATAATCTATTGGTATAACAGTATAACATACACTTTTCTGTATTGAGTACTTTTACCGTTAATACTTTAAGCACATTTTCCTGATTATTCTTACATACTTTTAAGTAACATTTTCAATAATTGTAAAAGAGTTTTATTTTTTCCTGTGTAGTATTAACACTAAAGGATCTGAATACTTACTCCACCACGGTCTGTTTGTACAGCGGATTGTTAACAACAAGTTGACATTTTGGGAGGTACTCTCTTACTGAGAAATGGACTAAAACATTTATATCACTGGCAAGTTTGTAGAGTGGTCTCAATCTTCTCATCACATTTTCGGCAAGAAGGTGAATAAGTATGTTGCCCGATGGGTCATTGCAGTGATGAGTTGAGGAAAGGGAAGTTTTATTTTGTACCTTTAGGTTTGTTCTTTTTCTTTTTCTTCTGAGAACAGACGACAGCTACCCCGACCACTAACAGAAGTACAAGTGCAGCCAGTACACCAGCCGTTATTTGCAAGTAGCCTTTTTCTGTAATAAAAGACACAAGAGACACACAGATCTTTAAGTTAGCAAACATTACAGGTGTTTTTGTGGAGAATGTAAAACAAAGATAATGGAAATGACTTAAATGAATTCACTGCAGCAGAGTTAGTTTTCACTAACTAATAAAGTCCCATGAGTCCTCACTGGGGGGGTGAGTCACAGTTTTATTGGAGGATGTGATATTATTGTAGGGGTTAATTGACACTGTGATGCCAGACTCCTTACCAGCATGGGAGGTTGCTGTGATTGTAGTGGGAGCTGATGTTGGCTCAATACACAGGGTATTATTGGCTGCAAACACCCACTGTGATATGTGCGTCCCATTGGGTGTGGTGCAGTTAATGAATATGTAGCCTGTGAGAAAGACAGAGATCAATGACTGATGTTCAGCTAATCATTAGTATCTTAACATCAGACTTGTGTCTACTCATGCTCTCACTCACCACAGGTAGATATCTGCACTTCTGTTAAGTCACTGCTGACTTTATTCTTGACCGAGCAGACCAGTTTTCCTGAGACGTGTTGTTTCAGAGTGATGTTGTTTGTCTCAGTGTTTCCAGAGAGGAGCTCAGAGTCTGTCAGAGTGTGATCATCCAGAATCCAGCTGTACTGAGGACTGTCCGCTCCCTCAGAGGAGCAGGACACCTTCATCTCTCCCTGGGACAGACACTCAGGGACCAGCAGGACAGAGGACACAGGAGCTGAAGGAAACACACTCAGATGACTTTTCATGTTGACATAATCTTCATCATTCTGTAGAGTTTCTCCTACAGAGCAGTCCAGACATGGATACAGATATACAGCACGTAGAATATGAGATGCATGTAATAAATAGTTATTTACCTTGAATGGTAAACTGTAGAACCCTGTTCTCTGATTGAGTTCCGTCTGAATCAAAGGTTATAAGTCTATATTCACCACCATCAGTCCTGCTCAGTTTATTGATCCTAAATGTTCCATCACTGGGAGTAAAGGATGATCTGTTTTCTATCAGATTAGACAGAATGATATTCCTTCTCCCTTCCAGTATTACTGTATTTTTGTTCAACCATTGGTATTTATGTGTTTCTGAGGCGTTGTTCATCAGCTTGAGGACCACAGTTCCTCCCAAAGGTCCATAACACTGAGCTCCGTTCTGTCTGCCATCACAGTAGGTTTCCACACCTGAACATTTTGGAACAAAAACATGAAAGTGTTTTAGGCACATTTAAGCAACAATAGTGGGTTTGGAGCAGCTGTGTCTCTAATAGACAACATTATGCAAACAGGCGTTTATTGTTTTATATGTTTGCTGAGTGTTACACATGACCGGTGACTGCAAAACAGTTTAGGTTCAGCTAACAGAGGTATTTTGCTGTAATACATTTTCTCATATTGTAGTTAATCACATCCAGTTATTAACAACGCATGCTGTGTTGCTGTGTTGCAGGAGAAAAATCAGGATCACATTTAGAGTTGAAGTCATTTAATAGATTAATATTTAGAAAGATTGCACAATGACGTGGGATTGATCTCCGGATTTGCTATCGTTCTTAGAAATAACTAGATTTTTCAAAAGCTACTGAACCTCAGAAGAGCTCAAATACTACATATAAACAGTAGATTGTTAAATAGTTGATCAATAACGTTGGTATTTCCTCAGAACCAACAGGTGTCTCGTCCCGCAATATTTGACCTGCATCACTGAGGAGAATGTCTAAACCCACGACTCAGTGTTAAAAGTTAAACAGCTCACCGTGAGAGACTCCGAGTATCATCACAAACAGTCCAACCACAGCCTTCATGTCTCCTCAGTGTTCAGCCTCCGTTGACCCAGTCAGCAGCTTACAGACAAACTTTTCTACTTTTCCCCCAAAAGAAAACATGCACATCTGAACAAACCTTTAACCGACCAGAGCGTTGTTGTATTCATCTTTTAATAGGCAGAGAAGAGAAAAGGAAGTGATATGGGTTTCACTTCCCCTTTTAGCCTCCAACCACATGGCCTCTGTAGGCGATGGACGGAGTGGAAGAGAGGGAAACATTCCTCCTTCCTGCTGAAAGAGGATTTGAGACTGTAGCTGGGATTTGTCATCCCTCCATCTGTTAATTTCCAATTAAATGAGTGTTTGATACATCTATCAATTATCTCTTAATGAATGATTACAAGTTAAATTTAACCAAACAATGTCTGAACCCCTCAAACTACGTCACATAAACTAATTACATACACCAAACTATATTTTAAATTAAGACTAAAGTCTTCAGATTAAAATGTAAAAATAATTCTAAATCACAAAGAAATGTGTTTAAAGTTACATGAAAATCATATTTCTGTGTATTGGAATGTATAGGCCTGATGTTCAGTTCAACTTTAAAGCCATATTGATACATTTCAGATAAACACACTGAAGGTTGAACGGTTAAATTGTTGAAAATTCAGTGAAAATAAAAGGTTAGGATCCACTAAAACACAGTTTACCAAATATGATCAGTGTAGTGGACATGAATTGGAGTTTTTATCATGTGATCTTGAATACTTGAACAGGGCAGTAAAAATGAAATTATAGTTATTACAATATTATATTTTTACATTATATCAGCCTGAGTGGTAGAGCAGCATTATACAGCTTTAGACTTCATTATTGGACAATTAATGCTGCTGTTTCTTCAGTATACTTAAGATCTTTGCAATAAGACCAACCAAAATGTTCTGCTTTTTATTCCTGTGACAAAATTGTTCTGTGTTTTGTCAGATGTATAAAACAAGGGAAGAAAGAGGCAACAATAAACCACCCCAAGGTGCTCAGATATGTTTTCAATCACACTGCTGTTTGGTCACAGTAGTCTAAAAACCATGCTGCTTTCTCTGCAACGTCTCTGGTTACTTTGAGCTCACCTAAACAATTCATCACAACTCCCTCCTGTCTCTCCATTCAACTTGATTCAATTCAATTCAAATGGTTTTTATTGGCATGAAAGTTTCAAGAACAATGTCTCTGAAGCATCAAAATACAAAATGTCTCTTAAGACTCTGTCGCCCTCCACTGGCGACTGTTGATTAAAAACAAACGTCCTAAAACATGAAAAGACTTCTGACATTTCACTTGCAGCAATAAACAGTCATATTATAGACTTAATGTTTAGTGAGGCAGAATGTTTGTGTGGAGCCTCTTAAGACAGTAACAGATATGTGATTATGTTTTATTGATGTTTAAACGTTATCAACAGAGAGTTTTACTGAGTACAGAATTATCAATAAGCAACAGTAGCTCCTCTGTGAACCAGTGGAGGAAAACCTCACACCTACTGACACTGATGATGAGTCGGAGGTTTTATTCAACACTCAGCAGTAATTAAAGTCTGTGATCAAAATGTCAACAAAAGGATCTGATGACCGATTGATTGACAGGTTGTGAATACATAACAACAATAAAACTCAACAAAGATAAAAGTCTTAATATTTAATACTTCTAAAGGTTTAACAATATTACTCTTTGTAAACATGGGAGAACAACAGACCTCTATTTGTAATTATTAATAGATGAGAAAAAAACACAACTATTATTTACATAACAACATTTAGGAGATAAAAACTTTAGTCATATATGTGAATATAACTGTAAAATGTATGATGTATAATTACAGTTTGGTCTTTAATACACACTTTGAATGCAAAATTACCATTTTTAGAATATGCGTAGCTTCTAAGGCAAGTACCTGTAAAAACAAACAATTTATCTCTGAAACATAAACTTGTCATTCTAAGAAATATATCTGTTTCCATGCATTTTTCAGATAATCCAGTGTGTTAAATATCTGATTTACACAAAGAAGTAGGAGAAAGAAACGCTTAATCCTTCAATTCATCTGAAAAATTAAAGGTCACCACATTTGGAGATACATTGTTTTCACCAGAAAGCGTCGATGTGGAAATCTACTGTACGATAATTTCCAATTGGCATCAAAATGAGTTGCAGAGCTAATATGACAATTAAACTGTGCTGTGGGCCTCTGGATGCTTCATCACTCTCCAAAGGCAGCGACGCACTGAACATTTGACAACAAGACGATGTCTACACGCAAATTAAATCTAAGTAAAGCATCCCTCTTTCACCAGTCAACAACTGAAGTGACCGAGTGAAAAGAGTCACACGACACCGGATTCACACAGTTAAAGATCAGATGAAGACCTTCTCATTCCAACCATCACAACAGAGTTCTCCTGATCTTCAATCTGTCGACGGACAACAGAGTCTTGAGCCATCTTGTTTTTCTTTTTCTTCCAAACAAAAAAGACGGTGATCCCAATTAATGCAAGAATCACCACAGCTGCTCGCACTCCACATATGAGCCAGGAGAGATCTGCTCAGATTAGGAGACACAGAAATCACATGTGAACATAGGGCTGTGGCAGGAGAGTTGGTTTTCACTTGCTTAAGTAAACATGGCTCATCTCTACTGGAGGAAGCACAGGTTTGATGTGTGTGTGTGTGTGTGTGTGTGTGTGTGTGTGTGTGTGTGTGTGCGTGTGCGTGTGTGTGTGCGTGCAGTTAATTAATATGAAGCCTGTGAGAAAGACAGAGATCAATGACTGATGTTCAGTTAATCATTAGTATCTTAACATCAGACTTTTGTCTACTCATGCTCTCACTCACCACAGGTAGATATCTGCACTTCTGTTAAGTCACTACTGACTTTATTCTTGACCAAGCAGACCAGTTTTCCTGAGACGTGTTGTTTCAGAGTGATGCTGTTTGTCTCAGTGTTTCCAGAGAGGAGCTCAGAGCCTGTCAGACTGTGATCATCCAGAGTCCAGCTGTACTGAGGACTGTCCGCTCCCTCAGAGGAGCAGGACACCTTCATCTCTCCCTGGGACAGACACTCAGAGACCAGCAGGACAGAGGACACATGAGCTGAAGGAAACACACAGATGACTTTTCATAATGACATAATCTTCATCATTCTGTGGAGTTTCTCATACAGAGCAGTCCAGACATGGATACAGATATACAGCACGTAGAATATGAGATGCATGTAATAAATAGTTATTTACCTTCAATGGTCAACTGTAGAACCCTGTTCTCTAATTGAGTTCCATCTGAATCATAGGTTATAAGTCTATATTCACCACCATCAGTCCTGCTCAGTTTATTGATCCTAAATGTTCCATCACTGGGAGTAAAGGATGATCTGTTTTCTATCAGATTAGACGAAATGATATTCCTTCTCCCTTTCAGTATTACTGTAGATTTGTTCAACCATTGGTATCTATGTATTTCTGAGGCTTTGGTCATCAGCTGGAGGACCACAGTTCCTCCCAAAGCTCCATAACACTGAGCTCCGTTCTGTCTGCCATCACAGTAGGTTTCCACACCTGAACATTTTGGAACAAAAACATGAAAGTGTTTTAGGCACATGAATCTAAAGCAACACTAGTGGGTTTGGAGCAGCTGTGTCTCAATCAGACAACATTATGCAAGCAGGCGTTTATTGTATTGTTTGCTGAGTGTCTCAACATGACCAGTGACTGCAAAACAAATGTTTAGGTTCAGCTAACAGAGGTATTTTGCTGTAATACATTTTGTCATATTGTAGTTAATCACATCCAGTTATTAACAACGCATGCTGTGTTGCTGTGTTGCAGGAGAAAAATCAGGATCACATTTAGAGTTGAAGTCATTTAATAGATTAATATTTAGAAAGATTGCACAATGACGTGGGATTGATCTCCGGATTTGCTATCGTTCTTAGAAATAACTCGATTTTTCAAAAGCAACTGAACCTCAGAAGAGCTCAAATACTACATATAAACAGTAGATTGTTAAATAGTTGATCAATAACGTTGGTATTTCCTCAGAACCAACAGGTGTCTCGTCCCGCAGTATTTGACCTGCACCACTGAGGAGAATGTCTAAACCCACGACTCAGTGTTAAAAGTTAAACAGCTCACCGTGAGAGACTGCGAGTATCATCACAAACAGTCCAACCACAGCCTTCATGTCTCCTCAGTGTTCAGCCTCCGTTGACCCAGTCAGCAGCTTGCAGACAAACTTTTCTACTTTTCCCCCAAAAGAAAACATGCACATCTGAACAAACCTTTAACCGACCAGAGCGTTGTTGTATTCATCTTTTAATAGGCAGAGAAGAGAAAAGGAAGTGATATGGGTTTCACTTCCCCTTTTAGCTTCCAACCACATGGCCTCTGTAGGCGATGGACGGAGTGGAAGAGAGGGAAACATTCCTCCTTCCTGCTGAAAGAGGATTTGAGACTGTAGCTGGAATTTTTTCATCCCTCCATCTGTTAATTTCCAATTAAATGAGTGTTTGATACATCTATCAATTATCTCTTAATGAATGATTACAAGTTAAATTTAACCAAACAATGTCTGAACCCCTCAAACTACGTCACATAAACTAATTACATACACCAAACTATATTTTAAATTAAGATTATTAAAGTCTTCAGATTAAAATGTAAAACTAATTCTAAATCACAAAGAAATGTGTTTAAAGTTACATGAAAATCATATTTCTGTGTATTGGAATGTATAGGCCTGATGTTCAGTTCAACTTTAAAGCCATATTGATACATTTCAGATAAACACACTGGAGGTTGAACGGTTAAATTGTTGAAAATTCAGTGAAAATAAAAGGTTAGGATCCACTAAAACACAGTTTACCAAATATGATCAGTGTAGTGGACATGAATTGTAGTTTTTATCATGTGATCTTGAATACTTGAACAGGGCAGTAAAAATGAAATTAGAGTTATTACAATATTATATTTCTACATTATATCAGCCTGAGTGGTAGAGCAGCATTATACAGCTTTAGACTTTATTATTGGCCAATTAATGCTGCTGTTTCTTCAGTATATTTAAGCTCTTTGCAATAAGACCAACCAAAATGTTCTGCTTTTTATTCCTGTGACAAAAGTGTTCTATGTTTTGCCAGATGTATAAAACAAGGGAAGAAAGAGGCGACAATAAACCACCCCAAGGTGCTCAGATATGTTTTCAATCATACTGCTGTTTGGTCACAGTAGTCTAAAAACCATGCTGCTTTCTCTGCAATGTCTCTGGTTACTTTGAGCTCACCTCAACAATTCATCACAACTCCCTCCTGTCTCTCCATTCAACTTGATTCAATTCAAATCAAATCAATTCAAATGTTTTTTATTGGCATGAAAGTTTCAAGAATAATGTCTCTGAAGCATCAAAATACAAAATGTCTCTTAAGACTCTGTCGCCCTCCACTGGCGACTGTTGATTAAAAACAAACGTCCTAAAACATGAAAAGACTTCTGACATTTCACTTGCAGCAATAAACAGTCATATTATACACTTAATGTTTAGTGAGGCAGAATGTTTGTGTGGAGCCTCTTAAGACAGTAACAGATATGTGATTATGTTTTATTGATGTTTAAATGTTATCAACAGAGAGTTTTACTGAGTACAGAATTATCAATAAGCAACAGTAGCTCCTCTGTGAACCAGTGGAGGAAAACCTCACACCTACTGACACTGATGATGAGTCGGAGGTTTTATTCAACACTCAGCAGTAATTAAAGTCTGTGATCAAAATGTCAACAAAAGGATCTGATGACCGATTGATTGACAGGTTGTGAATACATAACAACAATAAAACTCAGCAAAGATAAAAGTCTTAATATTTAATACTTCTAAAGGTTTAACAATATTACTCTTTGTAAACATGGGAGAACAACAGACCTCTATTTGTAATTATTAATAGATGAGAAAAGCACAAAACTATTATTTACATAACTCAATATTTAGGAGATGAAAACTTTAGTCATATATGTGAATATAACTGTAAAATGTATGATGTATAATTAGTTTGGTCTTTAATACACACTTTGAATGCAAAATCACCAATCAAGCTTCTAAGGCAAGTACCTATAAAAAAAGTAAAAACAATTTATCTCTGACACATAAACTTGTCATTCTAAGAAATATATCTGTTTCCATGCATTTTTCAGATAATCCAGTGTTTTAAATATCTGATTAACACAAAGAAGTAGGAGAAAGAAACACTTAATCCTTCAATTCATCTGAAAAATTAAAGGTCACCACATTTGGAGATACATTGTTTTCACCAGAAAGCGTCGATGTGGAAATCTACTGTACGATCATTTCCAATTGGCATCAAAATGAGTTGCAGAGCTAATATGACAATTAAACTGTGCTGTGGGCCTCTGGATGCTTCATCACTCTCCAAAGGCAGCGACGCACTGAACATTTGACAACAAGACGACGTCTACACGCGAATTAAATCTAAGTAAAGCATCCCTCTTTCACCAGTCAACAACTGAAGTGACCGAGTGAAAAGAGTCACACGACACCGGATTCACACAGTTAAAGATCAGATGAAGACCTTCTCATTCCAACCATCACAACAGAGTTCTCCTGATCTTCAATCTGTCGACGGACAACAGAGTCTTGAGCCATCTTCTTTTTCTTTTTCTTCCAAGCAACACAGCACCAAACGTTTAATGAATCCACACTACATATGCATGATTACACTCCGACCCCCAACTAGTCCATCCACATCTGTTTCATGAATACATTTCAATCCCAGTAAATGCAAACGTTGACATCAGGTGAATAATACAATGACATACATTGTTGTTTTTCAAATTCAGACATTATTGGAAGTTTACAGTGTTTTAACGATAAAATGAAGGTAAATATGCTCACAAATTAGAAACAAGTAAAAAGTAGGTACAATATAATCTAAAGAGAATTATATTACAGGGAAATGTAATGTAATACTGTAATATGGAATATTTTAAAACATATTTTCTGAAGAAAAAATTGTAGAAGACAACAGTGAAAGTGCTAGAAAAATAGAAAAATCTATGAGCGATATGAGATATTTTCCAACTGGAAGTCACATGAAGGTGAAAAGCCTTTTGGCCTCTTGACAGCCATCTCCTCCATCTGCCTTCAGTGGTGCAGTCTTTAAACTCTGTGAATCACCTTCCTTTACGGACCTTGGAGTACACACACTCATCTTCTGCTGGTTGAACAGACTGTCGAGGTCGCTCTGAAAACATGGCTTCGCCGTACTCCACCTCCGGCCCTGCTCTTTGCTGCACCTGCCTCCCCGGTCGCTGCATGACCTTGACATTAGCATAGGTCAACTCCTGGTCATCTTCTTCTGCAGAGTAAAATGAAAGAGTGGCACAAATATATATATATATATATATATATATATATATTTAATGCTGAGATATACTCAGTACTCAAGTACTGTACTTAAGTACAAATTTCAGGTAGTTGTACTTTACTGGAATCTTTCTACTTCTACTTTCTACTACTTCATTCAATCAACTACAACAATAAAATCCTGCTTTTACATTCATGCATAATAATCTATTGGTATAACAGTATAACATACACTTTTCTGTATTGAGTACTTTTACCGTTAATACTTTAAGCACATTTTCCTGATTATTCTTACTTTTAAGTAACATTTTCAATAATTGCAAAAGAGTTTTATTTTTTCCTGTGTAGTATTAACACTAAAGGATCTGAATACTTACTCCACCACGGTCTGTTTGTACAGCGGATTGTTAACAACAAGTTGACATTTTGGGAGGTACTCTCTTACTGAGAAATGGACTAAAACATTTATATCACTGGCAAGTTTGTAGAGTGGTCTCAATCTTCTCATCACATTTTCGGCAAGAAAGTGAATAAGTATGTTGCCCGTTGGGTCATTGCAGTGATGAGTTGAGGAAAGGGAAGTTTTGTACCTTTAGGTTTGTTCTTTTTCTTTTTCTTCTGAGAACAGACGACAGCTACCCCGACCACTAACAGAAGTACAAGTGCACCCAGTACACCAGCCGTTATTTGCAAGTAGCCTTTTTCTGTAATAAAAGACACAAGAGACACACAGATCTTTAAGTTAGCAAACATTACAGGTGTTTTTGTGGAGAATGTAAAACAAAGATAATGGAAATGACTTAAATGAATTCACTGCAGCAGAGTTAGTTTTCACTTACTAATAAAGTCCCATGAGTCCTCACTGGGGGGGTGAGTCACAGTTTTATTGGAGGATGTGATATTATTGTAGGGGTTAATTGACACTGTGATGCCAGACTCCTTACCAGCATGGGAGGTTGCTGTGATTGTAGTGGGAGCTGATGTTGGCTCAATACACAGGGTATTATTGGCTGCAAACCCCCCACTGTGATATGTGGGGGTACTGATGAACTTCCCTCTGCTTTACAGTACACTAAGTTATTGAATACATTGTATTTCATGTGAAACACAATGTTGTAATTGTGACTGAGCATTATCAGCATTAGCTTTATAACTGAATTTGCAATCCTCCTTTTTATGTACATTTTTTAAGTGAGAATGAAATAAATCTTGCATCTTGAAGCTTAAATTTACTGTCATAAATCACACCAAGCTTTCAGTTTGTTTCAACATAATAGATCTATGGCAGTCAATTGAAGATCAAAGATGAAAAGGGTCGGTGGTTCGATCCCCGGCTCCGGCTCTGCTAGTCGCATGTCGATATGTCCTTGAGCAAGACACTTAACCCCAAAATTGCTCCTGTAGCTGTGCCTACGGTGTAGAAATGTGATAGAATCTGAATTGTAAGTCGCTTTCGATAAAAGCGTCTGCTAAATGACTGTAATGTAATGTAATGAAAAAAACATGTTTAATTATATTCAGTTATTCTATGTGTCATGATTCTTGTATGAATTTGGTCCCAGCGTGGGTCAGTGGTTGTGCTGCAAAGCACATCAATGAAGATGATGTTGAACTGTATATGTTTGATCCGGCTGAATGAAATGTGTCAGTTTAAATAGTCTGGAAGCTGTTGTTGGCTCAATACACAGGGTATTATTGGCTGCAAACACCCCACTGTGATATGTGCGTCCCATTGGGTGAGTTGCAGTTAATGAATTTGTAGCCTGTGAGAAAGACAGAGATCAATGACTGATGTTCAGCTCATCATTAGTATCTTAACATCAGACTTTTGTCTACTCATGCTCTCACTCACCACAGGTAGATATCTTCACTTCTGTTAAGACACTACTGACTTTATTCTTGACCGAGCAGACCAGTTTTCCTGAGACGTGTTGTTTCAGAGTGATGCTGTTTGTCTCAGTGTTTCCAGAGAGGAGCTCAGAGTCTGTCAGACTGTGATCATCCAGAGTCCAGCTGTACTGAGGACTCTCCGCTCCCTCAGAGGAGCAGGACACCTTCATCTCTCCCTGGGACAGACACTCAGAGACCAGCAGGACAGAGGACACAGGAGCTGAAGGAAACACACTCAGATGACTTTTCATAATGACATAATCTTCATCATTCTGTAGAGTTTCTCATACAGAGCAGTCCAGACATGGATACAGATATACAGCACGTAGAATATGAGATGCATGTAATAAATAGTTATTTACCTTCAATGGTCAACTGTAGAGTCCTGTTCTCTGATTGAGTTCCATCTGAATCAAAGGTTCTAAGTCTATATTCACCACCATCAGTCCTGCTCAGTTTATTGATCCTAAATGTTCCATCACTGGGAGTAAAGGATGATCTGTTTTCTATCAGATTAGACAGAATGATATTCCTTCTCCCTTCCAGTATTACTGTTATGTTGTTGCTGAACCATTGGTATTTATGTATTTCTGAGGCGTTGTTCATCAGCTGGAGGACCACAGTTCCTCCCAAAGCTCCATAACACTGAGCTCCGTTCTGTCTGCCATCACAGTAGCTTTCCACACCTGAACATTTTGGAACAAAAACATGAAAGTGTTTTAGGCACATTTAAGCAACAATAGTGGGTTTGGAGCAGCTGTGTCTCTAATAGACAACATTATGCAAACAGGCGTTTATTGTTTTATATGTTTGCTGAGTGTTACACATGACCGGTGACTGCAAAACAGTTTAGGTTCAGCTAACAGAGGTATTTTGCTGTAATACATTTTCTCATATTGTAGTTAATCACATCCAGTTATTAACAACGCATGCTGTGTTGCTGTGTTGCAGGAGAAAAATCAGGATCACATTTAGAGTTGAAGTCATTTAATAGATTAATATTTAGAAAGATTGCACAATGACGTGGGATTGATCTCCGGATTTGCTATCGTTCTTAGAAATAACTAGATTTTTCAAAAGCTACTGAACCTCAGAAGAGCTCAAATACTACATATAAACAGTAGATTGTTAAATAGTTGATCAATAACGTTGGTATTTCCTCAGAACCAACAGGTGTCTCATCCTGCAGTATTTGACCTGCATCACTGAGGAGAATGTCTAAACCCACGACTCAGTGTTAAAAGTTAAACAGCTCACCGTGAGAGACTGCGAGTAGCATCACAAACAGTCCAACCACAGCCTTCATGTCTCCTCAGTGTTCAGCCTCCGTTGACCCAGTCAGCAGCTTTCTGACAAACTTTTCTACTTTCACAGTCACAGTCACAGTCTAAAACATGTCTCTGAAGCATCAAAATACAAAATGTCTCTTAAGACTCTGTCGCCCTCCAATGGCGACTGTTGATTAAAAACAAACGCCCTAAAACATGAAAAGACTTCTGACATTGCACTTCAGACCAGTTTTCCTGAGACATGTTGTTTCAGAGTGATGTTGTTTGTCTCAGTGTTTCCAGAGAGGAGCTCAGAGCCTGTCAGAGCGTGATCATCCTTAACAACGCATGCTGTGTTTTTACAGCACTTTATTTTAAACTAAAGTGGAGATCCAAACTTTTGAAGATATACCAAATCATATTTCATCCTGTATTTGATGAAAATGTATAAATTGATTCACACGACATTGAGAATAGTATCTATTGTTATAAAAACATAGTTTCTGTTTAGCATGATATAATATGACGTGGTATTTGTCATACAGTGTTTTATCTTAAACCTTCAAGAGACTTTAAGAGAAAAATCAGGGATCACTGTCAGTTCTGTGACTGTTCTTAGAAATAACTAAATTCTTTAATAGCTACTGAACCTCAGAAGAGCTCAAACACTACATTTAAACAGTAGATTGTTAAATCTTAGTTGATCAATAACGTTGGTATTTCCTCACAACCAACAGGTGTCTCATCCTGCAGTATTTGACCTGCATCACTGAGGAGAATGTCTAAACCCACGACTCAGTGTTAAAAGTTAAACAGCTCACCGTGAGAGACTCCGAGTATCAACACAAACAGTCCGATCACAGCTTCCATGTCGCCTCAGTGTTCAGCCTCCGTTGACCCAGTCAGCAGCTTCCTGACTAACCTTATTCAACAGCAAACATGCACATGAGACGCCTCTCTTCTCTAGTGATCAGTGTCAGATAAGAAAGTAAGCAGAAATATTAACCAACTGTCATATCAGTTCCTCATTTATGAACACATACCAGATTAAAGCCTTAAAAGGATGCTGAAGACAAAACTATTTCTGGAAATGGTTTCTGAAGCTCCGCGTGTTAAGATTTCAAGTAAAGTCCAACCACACTATACCAGGAAAGGCTGTCATCGCTCTCAGCTATGAAGAAATGAAAACGAAGTGTCATGATACAGTTTAAACAGCACAGCTTCTCACACAGAGATTTTATCTTTTATTGTATTATTATTTTACGTTCTGCAGTTCATCCTCGAAATTATAACATACAGGTGTTAATATTAAAGCATTTGCACAACGTGTGCACGGTGTGACATCTTTCTGTTTTTGATAAAAGTGTAAAAAGTGCAAACATTACAATCCCAGTCACAAGATATTTTGATATTTCTTTTTTTGTTACTGTTTACTATAACTTTCAAATCTGCCACACTAATTCTACAAATGCAGAAAATGTATTTATAAATATGTCATAAAGTGTGTGTGTGTGTGTGTGCGTGTGTGCGTGTGACCCTGGATGACCAACTGTCGTTGGCAAACATTGCATCGGTTACACGCTCCTGCAGATTCCTGCTCTACAACATCAGGAGGATTCGCCCCTTCCTCACTGATGAGACGGCGCAGGTGCTAATCCAGGCTCTTGTCATCTCCCGCCTGGACTACTGCAACTCACTACTTGCCGGAGCCCCGGCGCTGGCCATCAGACCTCTGGAGCTTGTCCAGAAAGCTGCAGCTCGCCTGGTGTTCAATCGCCCCAAGTTCTCCCACACAACTTGCCTTCTCCGTTCTCTACACTGGCTACCTGTAAGAGCCCGCATCCAGTTTAAGACTCTGGTGCTAGCCTACAGGGCAGTGAAAGGAACAGCTCCTTCCTATCTCCAGGCCATGGTCAAGCCCTACACCCCGGCCCGACCACTTCGCTCTGCTACCTCGGGGCGACTGGTTGCCCCGTCGCTCAGAGGTCCCTGCGGCCGATCGACCCGGTCGCGGCTGTTTTCTGTCCTGGCCCCACAGTGGTGGAATGAACTCCCCACTGACGTCAGGACGGCAGAGTCGCTGCCCATCTTTCGGCGCAGGCTGAAAACTCACCTCTTCAAGAAGGCCTACCCTTCCGCTTAGCACTTACCTAGCATCTACTGTATTCATACTAGCTTATTGCACTTATTGTTTTTATATTAGCTTGTGGCACTTATTGCATTCCTTTGTTTCTGCACTGTATGTTGGCTCTGGTTTATGCTCTTAGATGCTTGTTTGAGGAAAGGACATGCACTTATTACTTCTGGTGACTAGTTGTTCTCTCGAAAACCGATGTTGAATACACTTATTGTAAGTCGCTTTGGATAAAAGCGTCTGCTAAATGACTGTAATGTAAATGTAATGTAATGTGTGTGTAGGTGCGTGTGTGTGTAGCCTGTGAAAATGTTCATATAGCCTACTGCTATCTGCACGTGTTTAGTGAGCAACACCTGTCCACTGGGGGAAGCAGGGGGGTGATTGGCGCACTGTCCTGGAGGTGTGGGGACTTCCCCCAGGTTAAGTTCCTTCTTAGCTGTGGAGAAGAGGGGAGAAGGAGCGGAAGACAGCACGGAGAAAGACGGCAAGCGGCCCGTCAGGTGCACGAAGAGCGTCAAAAGGAGGAGAGAAAGGTGTGACCGAGCCAGTAAACCCTCTGTGAGCAGAGTATGGCGGCGGAGCGGTGCAGAGACTAATCCGGACGAGAGAGGCCGCTGTGACTGAGCAACCACAGATTCACGGCAGTTGAGAGGAACGAGAGAGGAGGCGCTGTGGGATCTGTGGCGGGGTGAAGTGCGCTTCACTTCTCCTCTCAGCTAAATTATTGTGGACCTAAAGAGACTCTCGGTCTGGACTATGTTTATTGTTTTTATCGATTGTATATTCATCAATTGTATTTTTAAAATAATCTAAATCTGAGTGCTGTCATGGACAGAGTGCTCCCCAGCAGAAATGTAAAAGGAGAGCAAATGAGGGGTTTCACCCCCGCTACAAATACTTCTGGTACGACCATGAAGTCTCTGTAACTAACATTAAACACAAATGTCTTGTAAATAAATATGCAGGCTGGAAACTAAACAGAAAGTTACATTCAAAGATGAACATAAACAGTTGTTACCTAACCACAATGTGAGTGAAACCAAATACAGCCAGTAGATGTCGTCACAACCCAACGTGATTTATACACTGCAGCATCAACTAATACACACAACCCAACTACTTTAGTCATCTAGTTCCTGCTAGTATTTAAAGTATGTGTTTGATATGATTTTCAGTAAAAGCTCTAACAGCTAAATAATAGTCATTTCTGGTTTGTTTATATCAATGAAAGTTTTGTTACCGTTAATGATGATGCAACTTCATCCCATGTATCAGCATTTAATGCAGCGTTTTATTTACAGCAACATCCTCCCATTAGGTAAAAGGTACAGTCACAAGCTTCACAGCTCTATTAATAAATATTGTGTCTAATTGTCCATCACATATTTATTTTTGGTCTCAGGGCTACAGTGCAAACATTAAATTACCAAGACTTCAAATGGTCAGTATTTTTACGCAGCCAGATGAGAGTGGATTGTCGAAGCAGAATTCCGATTTTCGTATTTATTAAATAAAGCAAACAAAACAAACTAACTAACAAAAAGAACAAAGAAAACTCCTGTCATGCTGTCTCTCCTCTCCTCTCCTGTGCTGCGCTGTGCTGGTAAAAACTATAAGCCCACCCACATGCTGGTCCTATCTCTCCTCTCATACATATAGCCACAGGTGCACACAGTAATTAACCAAACAACAAAAAATAATGTAACTAAACAAATTACTATGAAAGAGAAAAAACAATCTTAATTCATCAAACATCTACAATAATTAAACAATACTACTTATCAATTAAATAACAAAATACAACATCAAATAAATAGCTCCAACAGTGTCAAATGTGACCATCAGTCTTTTATTATAGTTTAACAAAGAGTAGATCAAAAATACAATTATGTACATTTTTTAAACTGATCATACTTGATGGTGCTGCTGAGATTAACATGACATACCCAACATTTCACTGATGCCACAAGTCGGCGTTTCCTGTAACAAATATTTTTCAACACTAATGCAAGATACAAAAAAAATACTTTTCAAGCTCCCAAGTAATGCAAGTAGTGCTGTTCTTTGAGTCCTCAGTTCATTGTTGATCCTGTTCCTCAAGCGAGTTCAAGTCCAAATTCAAGGCATTTATTATCAGTTATTTACCTGAGGATAGATCATTTAAGTGTTTATTTGATTGATAGATAGATAGATAGATAGATAGATAGATAGATAGATAGATAGATAGATAGATAGATGTATACTTTATTCATCCCCAGGGGGAAATTTGAATGTTACAGCAGCAAGACAAAGTAACAGTAACTGCAATGTCTCTGGTTACTTTGAGCTCACCTCAACAATTCATCACAACTCCCTCCTGTCTCTCCATTCAACTTGATTCAATTCAATTCAATTCAAATCAAATGGTTTTTATTGGCATGAAAGTTTCAAGAATAATGTCTCTGAAGCATCTAAATACAAAATGTCTCTTAAGACTCTGTCGCCCTCCACTGGCGACTGTTGATTAAAAACAAACGTCCTAAAACATGAAAAGACTTCTGACATTTCACTTGCAGCAATAAACAGTCATATTATACACTTAATGTTTAGTGAGGCAGAATGTTTGTGTGGAGCCTCTTAAGACAGTAACAGATATGTGATTATGTTTTATTGATGTTTAAATGTTATCAACAGAGAGTTTTACTGAGTACAGAATTATCAATAAGCAACAGTAGCTCCTCTGTGAACCAGTGGAGGAAAACCTCACACCTACTGACACTGATGATGAGTCGGAGGTTTTATTCAACACTCAGCAGTAATTAAAGTCTGTGATCAAAATGTCAACAAAAGGATCTGATGACCGATTGATTGACAGGTTGTGAATACATAACAACAATAAAACTCAACAAAGATAAAAGTCTTAATATTTAATACTTCTAAAGGTTTAACAATATTACTCTTTGTAAACATGGGAGAACAACAGACCTCTATTTGTAATTATTAATAGATGAGAAAAACACACAACTATTATTTACATAACTCAATATTTAGGAGATAAAAACTTTAGTCATATATGTGAATATGGCTGTAAAATGTATGATGTATAATTACAGTTTGGTCTTTAATACACACTTTGAATGCAAAATCACCAATCAAGCTTCTAAGGCAAGTACCTATAAAAAAAGTAAAAACAATTTATCTCTGACACATAAACTTGTCATTCTAAGAAATATATCTGTTTCCATGCATTTTTCAGATAATCCAGTGTTTTAAATATCTGATTAACACAAAGAAGTAGGAGAAAGAAACACTTAATCCTTCAATTCATCTGAAAAATTAAAGGTCACCACATTTGGAGATACATTGTTTTCACCAGAAAGCGTCGATGTGGAAATCTACTGTACGATCATTTCCAATTGGCATCAAAATGAGTTGCAGAGCTAATATGACAATTAAACTGTGCTGTGGGCCTCTGGATGCTTCATCACTCTCCAAAGGCAGCGACGCACTGAACATTTGACAACAAGACGATGTCTACACGCGAATTAAATCAAAGTAAAGCATCCCTCTTTCACCAGTCAACAACTGAAGTGACCGAGTGAAAAGAGTCACACGACACCGGATTCACACAGTTAAAGATCAGATGAAGACCTTCTCATTCCAACCATCACAACAGAGTTCTCCTGATCTTCAATCTGTCGACGGACAACAGAGTCTTGAGCCATCTTGTTTTTCTTTTTCTTCCAAGCAAAACAGACGGTGATCCCAATTAATGCAAGAATCACCACAGCTGCTCGCACTCCACATATGAGCCAGGAGAGATCTGCTCGGATTAAGAGACACAGAAATCACATGTGAACATAGGGCTGTGGCAGGAGAGTTGGTTTTCACTTGCTTAAGTAAACAGGGCTCATCTCTACTGGAGGAAGCACAGGTTTGGTGGGTGGGTGTTACTTAAATTAATTCACTGCAGCAGAGTTAGTTTTCACTTACTAATAATGTCGAATGAGTCCTCAGTGGAGGATGAGTCACAGTTTTATTGGAGGATGTGATATTATTGTAGGGGTTAATTGACACTGTGATGCCAGACTCCTTACCAGCAGGGGAGGTTGCTGTGATTGTAGTGGGAGCTGTTGTTGGCTCAATACACAGGGTATTATTGGCTGCAAACACCCACTGTGATATGTGCGTCCCATTGGGTGGGGTGCAGTTAATGAATTTGTAGCCTGTGAGAAAGACAGAGATCAATGACTGATGTACAACTAATCATTAGTATCTTACATCAGAATTTTGTCTACTCATGCTCTCACTCACCACAGGTAGATATCTTCACCTCTTTTAAGTCACTACTGACTTTATTCTTGACCGAGCAGACCAGTTTTCCTGAGACGTATTGTTTCAGAGTGATGCTGTTTGTCTCAGTGTTTCCAGAGAGGAGCTCAGAGTCTGTCAGAGTGTGATCATCCAGAGTCCAGCTGTACTGAGGACTCTCCGCTCCCTCAGAGGAGCAGGACACCTTCATCTCTCCCTGGGACAGACACTCAGAGACCAGCAGGACAGAGGACACAGGAGCTGAAGGAAACACACTCAGATGACTTTTCATATTGACATAATCTTCATCATTCTGTAGAGTTTCTCATACAGAGCAGTCCAGACATGGATACAGATATACAGCACGTAGAATATGAGATGCATGTAATAAATAGTTATTTACCTTGAATGGTCAACTGTAGAGCCCTGTCCTCTAAGTGAATTCCGTTTGAATCAAAGGTTCTAAGTCTATATTCACCACCATCAGTCCTGCTCAGTTTATTGATCCTAAATGTTCCATCACTGGGAGTAAAGGATGATCTGTTTTCTATCAGATTAGACGAAATGTTATTCATGCTCCCTTTCAGTATTACTGTATTTTTGTTCAACCATAGGTATTTATGTGTTTCTGAGGCTTTGTTCATCAGCTGGAGGACCACAGTTCCTCCCAAAGCTCCATAACACTGAGCTCCGTTCTGTCTGCCATCACAGTAGGTTTCCACACCTGAACATTTTGGAGCAAAAACATGAAAGTGTTTTAGGCACATTTAAGCAACAATAGTGGGTTTGGAGCAGCTGTGTCTCAATCAGACAACATTATGCAAGCAGGCGTTTATTGTATTGTTTGCTGAGTGTCTCAACATGACCAGTGACTGCAAAACAGTTTAGGTTCAGCTAACAGACGTATTTTGCTGTAATACATTTTGTCATATTGTAGTTAATCACATCCAGTTATTAACAACGCATGCTGTGTTTTTACAGCACTTTATTTTAAACTAAAGTGGAGATCCAAACTTTTGAAGATATACCAAATCATATTTCATCCTGTATTTGGTGAAAATGTATAAATTGATTCACACGACATTGAGAATAGTATCTATTGTTATAAAAACATAGTTTCTGTTTAGCATGATATAATATGACGTGGTATTTGTCATACAGTGTTTTATCTTAAACTTTCAAGAGACTTTAAGAGAAAAATCAGGGATCACTGTCAGTTCTGTGACTGTTCTTAGAAATAACTAAATTCTTTAATAGCTACTGAACCTCAGAAGAGCTCAAACACTACATTTAAACAGTAGATTGTTAAATCTTAGTTGATCAATAACGTGGTATTTCCTCACAACCAACAGGTGTCTCATCCTGCAGTATTTGACCTGCATCACTGAGGAGAATGTCTAAACCCACGACTCAGTGTTAAAAGTTGAACAGCTCACCGTGAGAGACTCCGAGTATCAACACAAACAGTCCGATCACAGCTTCCATGTCGCCTCAGTGTTCAGCCTCCGTTGACCCAGTCAGCAGCTTCCTGACTAACCTTATTCAACAGCAAACATGCACATGAGAAGCCTCTCTTCTCTAGTGATCAGTGTCAGATAAGAAAGGAAGCAGAAATATTAACCAACTGTCATATCAGTTCCTCATTTATGAACACATACCAGATTAAAGCCTTAAAAGGATGCTGAAGACAAAACTATTTCTGGAAATGGTTTCTGAAGCTCCGCGTGTTAAGATTTCAAGTAAAGTCCAACCACACTATACCAGGAAAGACTGTCATCGCTCTCAGCTATGAAGAAATGAAAACAAAGTGTCATGATACAGTTTAAACAGCACAGCTTCTCACACAGAGGTTTTATCTTTTATTGTGTTATTATTTTACGTTCTGCAGTTCATCCTCGAAATTATAACATACGGGTGTTAATATTAAAGCATTTGCACAACGTGTGCACGGTGTGACATCTTTCTGTTTTTGATAAAAGTGTAAAAAGTGCAAACATTACAATCCCAGTCACAAGATATTTTGATATTTCTTTTTTTGTTACTGTTTACTATAACTTTCAAATCTGCCACACTAATTCTACAAATGCAGAAAATGTATTTATAAATATGTCATAAAGTGTGTGTGTGCGTGTGTGTAGGTGCGTGTGTGTGTAGCCTGTGAAAATGTTCATATAGCCTACTGCTAGCTGCAGGTGTTTAGTGAGCAACACCTGTCCACTGGGGGAAGCAGGGGGGTGATTGGCGCACTGTCCTGGAGGTGTGGGGACTTCCCCCAGGTTAAGTTCCTTCTCAGCTGTGGAGAAGAGGGGAGAAGGAGCGGAAGACAGCACGGAGAAAGACGGCAAGCGGCCCGTCAGGTGCACGAAGAGCGTCAAAAGGAGGAGAGAAAGGTGTGACCGAGCCAGTAAACCCTCTGTGAGCAGAGTATGGCGGCGGAGCGGTGCAGAGACTAATCCGGACGAGAGAGGCCGCTGTGACTGAGCAACCACAGATTCACGGCAGTTGAGAGGAACGAGAGAGGAGGCGCTGTGGGATCTGTGGCGGGGTGAAGTGCGCTTCACTTCTCCTCTCAGCTAAATTATTGTGGACCTAAAGAGACTCTCGGTCTGGATTATGTTAATTGTTTTTATCGATTGTATATTCATCAATTGTATTTTTAAAATAATCTAAATCTGAGTGCTGTCATGGACAGAGTGCTCCCCAGCAGAAATGTAAAAGGAGAGCAAATGAGGGGTTTCACCCCCGCTACAAATACTTCTGGTACGACCATGAAGTCTCTGTAACTAACATTAAACACAAATGTCTTGTAAATAAATATGCAGGCTGGAAACTAAACAGAAAGTTACATTCAAGTTACATTCAAAGATGAACATAAACAGTTGTTACCTAACCATAATGTGAGTGAAACCAAATACAGCCAGTAGATGTCGTCACAACCCAACGTGATTTATACACTGCAGCATCAACTAATACACACAACCCAACTACTTTAGTCATCTAGTTCCTGCTAGTATTTAAAGTATGTGTTTGATATGATTCTCAGTAAAAGCTCTTACAGCTAAATAATAGTCATTTCTGGTTTGTTTATATCAATGAAAGTTTTGTTACCGTTGATGATGATGCAACTTCATCCCATGTATCAGCATTTAATGCAGCGTTTTATTTACAGCAACATCCTCCCATTAGGTAAAAAGTACAGTCACAAGCTTCACAGCTCTATTAATAAATATTGTGTCTAATTGTCCATCACATATTTATTTTTGGTCTCAGGGCTACAGTGCAAACATTAAATTACCAAGACTTCAAATGGACAAAGGATGACAACGCAAAGAGGCAACTGTTATTAAATAAAATGACAAAAGTATAATAGTTTATTTGAAATAGAAAGTACTAAGTGATGTTCTTAAAATAATTGCTAAAGTTACTGTCATTCTTATACAACAGACTTCTAAACAACTTTTAGAGTGTCTGTAGTGGCCACATGTTGACTAAATCAAAATTAAAACAATAATCAAACGCCACTGATGCACCGTGGTCGGTATTTTTACGCAGCCAGATGAGAGTGGATTGTCGAAGCAGGATTCTGATTTTCGTATTTATTAAATAAAGCAAACAAAACAAACTAACTAACAAAAAGAACAAAGAAAACTCCTGTCGTGCTGTCTCTCCTCTCCTGTGCAAAGTAAACAAATTACTATGAAAGAGAAAAAACAATCTTAATTTATCAAACATCTATAATAAACAATACTACTTTTAAATTAAATAACAAAATACAACATCAAATAAATAGCTCCAACAGTGTCAAATGTGACCATCAGTCTTTTATTATAGTTTAACAAAGAGTAGATCAAAAATACAATTATGTACATTTTTTATACTGATCATACTTGATGGTGCTGCTGAGATTAACATGACATGCCCAACATTTCACTGATGCCACAAGTCAGCGTTTCCTGTAACAAATATTTTTCAACACTAATGCAAGATGCAAAAAAAATACTTTTCAAGCTCCCAAGTAATGCAAGTAGTCCTGTTCTTTGAGTCCTCAGTTCATTGTTGATCCTGTTCCTCAAGCGAGTTCAAGTCCAAATTCAAGGCATTCATTATCAGTTATTTACCTGAGGATAGACAACAAAGAATAAAGCAAAATTATTTTGCAGTTAAAGCAAAACAAAAGAAAAAAAAGACTCTTTCACCAACGGTGTTGACTGAAATGCTGACATTATCAAATTGACCCTTTTTTGGTTACAGGTGTGTAAAGTCTTACCTGTCTTCTTACGACGCCTCAGTTTCCAGCAGACACAGCAACACACCACCACTATCAGAAGAGCCCCCACTGCAGAACAGACTGGGATCAAGATGTGCGAAACGTTTTCTGGAGAGGAGAAACCACAATGGTTATGATACGTATAATAGCACAGCACTTAAATGTACATATACAAATGAGTTTTTCACTTGGATATTACTCATATACATTTACATAACACGTGTTCTTTCTAGCCAGTGTAAAGAAAACATCCCAAATACACATTTAAGTGTTTATTTGATAGATAGATAGATAGATAGATAGATAGATGTATACTTTATTCATCCCCAGGGGGAAATTTGAATGTTACAGCAGCAAGACAAAGTAACAGTAACTGCAACGTCTCTGGTTACTTTGAGCTCACCTAAACAATTCATCACAACTCCCTCCTGTCTCTCCATTCAACTTGATTCAATTCAATTCAATTCAATTCAAATGGTTTTTATTGGCATGAAAGTTTCAAGAACAATGTCTCTGAAGCATCAAAATACAAAATGTCTCTTAAGACTCTGTCGCCCTCCACTGGCGACTGTTGATTAAAAACAAACGTCCTAAAACATGAAAAGACTTCTGACATTTCACTTGCAGCAATAAACAGTCACATTATACACTTAATGTTTAGTGAGGCAGAATGTTTGTGTGGAGCCTCTTAAGACAGTAACAGATATGTGATTATGTTTTATTGATGTTTAAATGTTATCAACAGAGAGTTTTACTGAGCACAGAATTATCAATAAGCAACAGTAGCTCCTCTGTGAACCAGTGGAGGAAAACCTCACACCTACTGACACTGATGATGAGTCGGAGGTTTTATTCAACACTCAGCAGTAATTAAAGTCTGTGATCAAAATGTCAACAAAAGGATCTGATGACCGATTGATTGACAGGTTGTGAATACATAACAACAATAAAACTCAACAAAGATAAAAGTCTTAATATTTAATACTTCTAAAGGTTTAACAATATTACTCTTTGTAAACATGGGAGAACAACAGACCTCTATTTGTAATTATTAATAGATGAGAAAAACACACAACGATTATTTACATAACTCAACATTTAGGAGATAAAAACTTTAGTCATATAAGTGAATATAACTGTAAAATGTATGATGTATAATTACAGTTTGGTCTTTAATACACACTTGAAATGCAAAATCACCAATCAAGCTTCTAAGGCAAGTACCTATAAAAAAAGTAAAAACAATTTATCTCTGACACATAAACTTGTCATTCTAAGAAATATATCTGTTTCCATGCATTTTTCAGATAATCCAGTGTGTTAAATATCTGATTTACACAAAGAAGTAGGAGAAAGAAACGCTTAATCCTTCAATTCATCTGAAAAATTAAAGGTCACCACATTTGGAGATACATTGTTTTCACCAGAAAGCGTCGATGTGGAAATCTACTGTACGATCATTTCCAATTGGCATCAAAATGAGTTGCAGAGCTAATATGACAATTAAACTGTGCTGTGGGCCTCTGGATGCTTCATCACTCTCCAAAGGCAGCGACGCACTGAACATTTGACAACAAGACGACGTCTACACGCGAATTAAATCGAAGTAAAGCATCCCTCTTTCACCAGTCAACAACTGAAGTGACCGAGTGAAAAGAGTCACACGACACCGGATTCACACAGTTAAAGATCAGATGAAGACCTTCTCATTCCAACCATCACAACAGAGTTCTCCTGATCTTCAATCTGTCGACGGACAACAGAGTCTTGAGCCATCTTGTTTTTCTTTTTCTTCCAAACAAAAAAGACGGTGATCCCAATTAATGGAAGAATCACCACAGCTGCTCGCACTCCACATATGAGCCAGGAGAGATCTGCTCGGATTAAGAGACACAGAAATCACATGTGAACATAGGGCTGTGGCAGGAGAGTTGGTTTTCACTTGCTTAAGTAAACAGGGCTCATCTCTACTGGAGGAAGCACAGGTTTGATGTATGTGTGTGTGTGTGTGTGTGTGTGTGTGTGTGTGTGTGTGTGTGTGTGTGTGTGTGCGTGTGCGTGTGTGTGTGTGTGTGCGTGCGTGCGTGTTTGCCGTGCAGTTAATAAATATGAAGCCTGTGAGAAAGACAGAGATCAATGACTGATGTTCAGCTAATCAGTAGTATTATTAACATCAGACTTTTGTCTACTCATGCTCTCACTCACCACAGGTAGATATCTTCACTTCTGTTAAGTCACTACTGACGTTATTCTTGACCAAGCAGACCAGTTTTCCTGAGACGTGTTGTTTCAGAGTGATGTTGTTTGTCTCAGTGTTTCCAGAGAGGAGCTCAGAGTCTGTCAGACTGTGATCATCCAGAGTCCAGCTGTACTGAGGACTGTCCGCTCCCTCAGAGGAGCAGGACACCTTCATCTCTCCCTGGGACAGACACTCAGAGACCAGCAGGACAGAGGATACAGGAGCTGAAGGAAACACACTCAGATGACTTTTCATATTGACATAATCTTCATCATTCTGTAGAGTTTCTCATACAGAGCAGTCCAGACATGGATACAGATATACAGCACGTAGAATATGACATGCATGTAATAAATAGTTATTTACCTTGAATGGTCAACTGTAGAGCCCTGTTCTCTAAGTGAATTCCATCTGAATCAAAGGTTCTAAGTCTATATTCACCACCATCAGTCCTGCTCAGTTTATTGATCCAAAATCTTCCATCACTGGGAGTAAAGAATGATCTGTTTTCTATCCGATTAGACAGAATGTTATTCCTTCTCCCTTCCAGTATTACTGTATTTTTGTTCAACCATTGGTATCTATGTGTTTCTGAGGCTTTGGTCATCAGCTTGAGGACCACAGTTCGTCCCAAAGCTCCATAACACTGAGCTCCGTTCTGTCTGCCATCACAGTAGGTTACCACACCTGGAAATAATAATAAGGAAAAGTTTAAAAATGTATATATCACATGGCAAGTACTGATGCACCATATAAGTCTAAGTAATGGTGCAGCCATAAAACCATGATGTCTTAGTGTTTCCTGTGAAGGTAAACATTGAGAAGCTGAGAATGAAATGTCAGTACAATGTAATAAAATATATAATTTTGTCTTTCAAGCAGTTTTCATGAACATTTTATGTGGAAATAAGGGTTCACTGGATTTATAAAGAACATGAATGAAATTTTAATGAGGTTTAATTAGTTTCAATAAAATGTTTTAAAAGCAAGGTAGAGAAAAATATAAATACAAATATCTGAATCCGTTCATTTTCTAAAACAAAAAATAAAAATGTGTGGTTGAGTTGTTACTGTATACTTCCCTTAATGCAGACAGGAAAATGTTCTATATTGCAAAAGATAGATGTGACCACAAAACATTTCACCAAGAACTCATGCACAAACTTCCCTCTGCTTTACAGTACACTAAGTTATTCAATACATTGTATTTCATGTGAAACACAATGTTGTAATTGTGACTGAGCATTATCAGCATTAGCTTTATAACTGAATTTGAAATCCTCCTTTTTATGTACAGTTTTTAAGTGAGAATGAAATAAATCTTGCATCTTGAAGCTTAAATTTACTGTCATAAATCACACCAAGCTTTCAGTTTGTTTCAACATAATAGATCTATGGCAGTCAATTGAAGATCAAAGATGAAAAGGGTCGGTGGTTCGATCCCCGGCTCCGGCTCTGCTAGTCGCATGTCGATATGTCCTTGAGCAAGACACTTAACCCCAAAATTGCTCCTGTAGCTGTGCCTACGGTGTAGAAATGTGATAGAATCTGAATTGTAAGTCGCTTTGGATAAAAGCGTCTGCTAAATGACTGTAATGTAATGTAATGAAAAAAACATATTTAATTATATTCAGTTATTCTATGTGTCATGATTCTTGTATGAATTTGGTCCCAGCGTGGGTCAGTGGTTGTGCTGCAAAGCACATCAATGACGATGATGTTGAACTGTATATGTTTGATCCTGCTGAATGAAATGTGTCAGTTTAAATAGTCTGGAAGCTGTTGTTGGCTCAATACACAGGGTATTATTGGCTGCAAACATCCACTGTGATATGTGCATCCCATTGGGTGAGTTGCAGTTAATTAATATGTAGCCTGTGAGAAAGACAGAGATCAATGACTGATGTACAACTAATCATTAGTATCTTAACATCAGACTTTTGTCTACTCATGCTCTCACTCACCACAGGTAGATATCTGCACCTCTTTTAAGTCACTACTGACTTTATTCTTGACCGAGCAGACCAGTTTTCCTGAGACGTGTTGTTTCAGAGTGATGTTGTTTGTCTCAGTGTTTCCAGAGAGGAGCTCAGAGTCTGTCAGAGTGTGATCATCCAGAGTCCAGCTGTACTGAGGACTGTCCGCTCCCTCAGAGGAGCAGGACACCTTCATCTCTCCCTCGGACAGACAATCAGGGACCAGCAGGACAGAGGACACAGGAGCTGAAGGAAACACACTCAGATGACTTTTCATATTGACATAATCTTCATCATTCTGTAGAGTTTCTCATACAGAGCAGTCCAGACATGGATACAGATATACAGCACGTAGAATATGACATGCATGTAATAAATAGTTATTTACCTTGAATGGTCAACTGTAGAGCCCTGTTCTCTAAGTGAATTCCATCTGAATCAAAGGTTATAAGTGTATATTCACCACCATCAGTCCTGCTCAGTTTATTGATCCTAAATCTTCCATCACTGGGAGTAAAGAATGATCTGTTTTCTATCAGATTAGACAAAATGTTATTCCTTCTCCCTTCCAGTATTACTGTATTTTTGTTCAACCATTGGTATCTATGTGTTTCTGAGGCTTTGTTCATCAGCTTGAGGACCACAGTTCCTCCCAAAGCTCCATAACACTGAGCTCCGTTCTGTCTGCCATCACAGTAGGTTACCACACCTGGAAATAATAATAAGGAAAAGTTTAAAAATTCATATATCACATGGCAAGTTCTGTTGCACCATATAAGTCTAAGTAATGGTGCAGCCATAAAACCATGATGTCTTAGTGTTTCCTGTGAAGGTAAACATTGAGAAGCTGCAATGAAATGTCAGTATAATGTAATAAAATATATAATTTTGTCTTTCTATCAGTTTTCATGAACATTTTATGTGGAAATAAGGGTTCACTGGATTTATAAAGAACATGAATGAAATTTTAATCAGGTTTAATTAGTTTAAATAAAATGTTTTAAAAACAAGGTAGAGAAAAATATAAATACAAATATCTGAATCCGTTCATTTTCTAAAACAAAAAATAAAAATGTGTGGTTGAGTTGTTACTGTATACTTCCCTTAATGCAGACAGGAAAATGTTCTATATTGCAAAAGATAGATGTGACCACAAAACATTTCACCAAGAACTCATGCACAAACTTCCCTCTGCTTTACAGTACACTAAGTTATTGAATACATTGTATTTCATGTGAAACACAATGTTGTAATTGTGACTGAGCATTATCAGCATTAGCTTTATAACTGAATTTGCAATCCTGCTTTTTATGTACAGTTTTTAAGTGAGAATGAAATAAATCTTGCATCTTGAAGCTTAAATTTACTGTCATAAATCACACCAAGCTTTCAGTTTGTTTCAACATAATAGATCTATGGCAGTCAATTGAAGATCAAAGATGAAAAGGGTCGGTGGTTCGATCCCCGGCTCCGGCTCTGCTAGTCGCATGTCGATATGTCCTTGAGCAAGACACTTAACCCCAAAATTGCTCCTGTAGCTGTGCCTACGGTGTAGAAATGTGATAGAATCTGAATTGTAAGTCGCTTTGGATAAAAGCGTCTGCTAAATGACTGTAATGTAATGTAATGTAATGAAAAAAACATATTTAATTATATTCAGTTATTCTATGTGTCATGATTCTTGTATGAATTTGGTCCCAGCGTGGGTCAGTGGTTGTGCTGCAAAGCACATCAATGACGATGATGTTGAACTGTATATGTTTGATCCTGCTGCATGAAATGTGTCAGTTTAAATAGTCTGGAAGCTGTTGTTGGCTCAATACACAGGGTATTATTGGCTGCAAACACCCACTGTGATATGTGCGTCCCATTGGGTGAGTTGCAGTTAATGAATATGAAGCCTGTGAGAAAGACAGAGATCAGTGACTGATGTTCAGCTAATCATTAGTATCTTAACATCAGACTTGTGTCTACTCATGCTCTCACTCACCACAGGTAGATATCTTCACCTCTTTTAAGTCACTACTGACTTTATTCTTGACCGAGCAGACCAGTTTTCCTGAGACATGTTGTTTCAGAATGATGCTGTTTGTCTCAGTGTTTCCAGAGAGGAGCTCAGAGTCTGTCAGAGTGTGATCATCCAGAGTCCAGCTGTACTGAGGACTCTCCGCACCCTCAGAGGAGCAGGTCACCTTCATCTCTCCCTGGGACAGACACTCAGAGACCAGCAGGACAGAGGACACAGGAGCTGAAGGAAACACACTCAGATGACTTTTCATATTGACATAATCTTCATCATTCTGTAGAGTTTCTCATACAGAGCAGTCCAGACATGGATACAGATATACAGCACGTAGAATATGACATGCATGTAATAAATAGTTATTTACCTTGAATGGTCAACTGTAGAACCCTGTTCTCTGATTGAGTTCCATCTGAATCAAAGGTTATAAGTCTATATTCACCACCATCAGTCCTGCTCAGTTTATTGATCCTAAATGTTCCATCACTGGGAGTAAAGGATGATCTGTTTTCTATCAGATTAGACAAAATGTTATTCCTTCTCCCTTCCAGTATTACTGTATTTTTGTTCAACCATTCGTATTTATGTATTTCTGAGGCTTTGTTCATCAGCTTGAGGACCACAGTTCCTCCCAAAGCTCCATAACACTGAGCTCCGTTCTGTCTGCCATCACAGTAGGTTTCCACACCTGAACATTTTGGAACAAAAACATGAAAGTGTTTTAGGCACATGAATCTAAAGCAACACTAGTGGGTTTGGAGCAGCTGTGTCTCAATCAGACAACATTATGCAAGCAGGCGTTTATTGTATTGTTTGCTGAGTGTCTCAACATGACCAGTGACTGCAAAACAAATGTTTAGGTTCAGCTAACAGAGGTATTTTGCTGTAATACATTTTGTCATATTGTAGTTAATCACATCCAGTTATTAACAACGCATGCTGTGTTTTTACAGCACTTTATTTTAAACTAAAGTGGAGATCCAAACTTTTGAAGATATACCAAATCATATTTCATCCTGTATTTGGTGAAAATGTATAAATTGATTCACACGACATTGAGAATAGTATCTATTGTTATAAAAACATAGTTTCTGTTTAGCATGATATAATATGACGTGGTATTTGTCATACAGTGTTTTATCTTAAACTTTCAAGAGACTTTAAGATAAAAATCAGGGATCACTGTCAGTTCTGTGACTGTTCTTAGAAATAACTAAATTCTTTAATAGCTACTGAACCTCAGAAGAGCTCAAACACTACATTTAAACAGTAGATTGTTAAATCTTAGTTGATCAATAACGTTGGTATTTCCTCACAACCAACAGGTGTCTCATCCTGCAGTATTTGACCTGCATCACTGAGGAGAATGTCTAAACCCACGACTCAGTGTTAAAAGTTGAACAGCTCACCGTGAGAGACTCCGAGTATCAACACAAACAGTCCGATCACAGCTTCCATGTCGCCTCAGTGTTCAGCCTCCGTTGACCCAGTCAGCAGCTTCCTGACTAACCTTATTCAACAGCAAACATGCACATGAGACGCCTCTCTTCTCTAGTGATCAGTGTCAGATAAGAAAGGAAGCAGAAATATTAACCAACTGTCATATCAGTTCCTCATTTATGAACACATACCAGATTAAAGCCTTAAAAGGATGCTGAAGACAAAACTATTTCTGGAAATGGTTTCTGAAGCTCCGCGTGTTAAGATTTCAAGTAAAGTCCAACCACACTATACCAGGAAAGGCTGTCATCGCTCTCAGCTGTGAAGAAATGAAAACAAAGTGTCATGATACAGTTTAAACAGCACAGCTTCTCACACAGAGATTTTATCTTTTATTGTGTTATTATTTTACGTTCTGCAGTTCATCCTCGAAATTATAACATACGGGTGTTAATATTAAAGCATTTGCACAACGTGTGCACGGTGTGACATCTTTCTGTTTTTGATAAAAGTGTAAAAAGTGCAAACATTACAATCCCAGTCACAAGATATTTTGATATTTCTTTTTTTGTTACTGTTTACTATAACTTTCAAATCTGCCACACTAATTCTACAAATGCAGAAAATGTATTTATAAATATGTCATAAAGTGTGTGTGTGCGTGTGTGTAGGTGCGTGTGTGTGTAGCCTGTGAAAATGTTCATATAGCCTACTGCTAGCTGCACGTGTTTAGTGAGCAACACCTGTCCACTGGGGGAAGCAGGGGGGTGATTGGCGCACTGTCCTGGAGGTGTGGGGACTTCCCCCAGGTTAAGTTCCTTCTTAGCTGTGGAGAAGAGGGGAGAAGGAGCGGAAGACAGCACGGAGAAAGACGGCAAGCGGCCCGTCAGGTGCACGAAGAGCGTCAAAAGGAGGAGAGAAAGCTGTGACCGAGCCAGTAAACCCTCTGTGAGCAGAGTATGGCGGCGGAGCGGTGCAGAGACTAATCCGGACGAGAGAGGCCGCTGTGACTGAGCAACCACAGATTCACGGCAGTTGAGAGGAACGAGAGAGGAGGCGCTGTGGGATCTGTGGCGGGGTGAAGTGCGCTTCACTTCTCCTCTCAGCTAAATTATTGTGGACTTAAAGAGACTCTCGGTCTGGACTATGTTTATTGTTTTTATCGATTGTATATTCATCAATTGTATTTTTTTAAATAATCTAAATCTGAGTGCTGTCATGGACAGAGTGCTCCCCAGCAGAAATGTAAAAGGAGAGCAAATGAGGGGTTTCACCCCCGCTACAAATACTTCTGGTACGACCATGAAGTCTCTGTAACTAACATTAAACACAAATGTCTTGTAAATAAATATGCAGGCTGGAAACTAAACAGAAAGTTACATTCAAAGATGAACATAAACAGTTGTTGCCTAACCATAATGTGAGTGAAACCAAATACAGCCAGTAGATGTCGTCACAACCCAACGTGATTTATACACTGCAGCATCAACTAATACACACAACCCAACTACTTTAGTCATAGTTCCTGCTAGTATTTAAAGTATGTGTTTGATATGATTCTCAGTAAAAGCTCTAACAGCTAAATAATAGTCATTTCTGGTTTGTTTATATCAATGAAAGTTTTGTTACCGTTGATAATGATGCAACTTCATCCCATGTATCAGCATTTAATGCAGCGTTTTATTTACAGCAACATCCTCCCATTAGGTAAAAGGTACAGTCACAAGCTTCACAGCTCTATTAATAAATATTGTGTCTAATTGTCCATCACATATTTATTTGTGGTCTCAGGGCTACAGTGAAAACATTAAATTACCAAGACTTCAAATGGACAAAGGATGACAACGCAAAGAGGCAACTGTTATTAAATAAAATGACAAAAGTACAATAGTTTATTTGAAATAGAAAGTACTAAGTGATGTTCTTAAACATTTAGCTAAAGTTACTGTCATTCTTATACAACAGACTTCTAAACAACTTTTAGAGTGTCTGTGGCCATTTCTCGACTAAATCAAAATTAAACAAACAATAATCAAACGCCACTGATGCACCGTGGTCGGTATTTTTACGCAACCAGAAGAGAGTGGATTGTCGAAGCAGGATTCTGATTTTCGTATTTATTAAATAAAGCAAACAAAACAAACTAACTAACAAAAAGAACAAAGAAAACTCCTGTCATGCTGTCTCCCCTCTCCTGTGCTGTCCTGTGCTGTGCTGTGCTGGTATAAACTATAAGCCCACCCACATGCTGGTCCTATCTCTCCTCTCATACATATAGCTACAGGTGCCCACAGTAATTAACCAAACAACAAAAAATAATATAACTAAACAAATTACTATGAAAGAGAAAAAACAATCTTAATTTATCAAACATCTACAATAATTAAATAATACTACTTATTAATTAAATAACAAAATACAACATCAAATAAATAGCTCCAACAGTGTCAAATGTGACCATCAGTCTTTTATTATAGTTTAACAAAGAGTAGATCAAAAATACAATTATGTACATTTTTTATACTGATCATACTTGGTGGTGCTGCTGAGATTAACATGACATGCCCAACATTTCACTGATGCCACAAGTCAGCGTTTCCTGTAACAAATATTTTTCAACACTAATGCAAGATGCAAAAAAAATACTTTTCAAGCTCCCAAGTAATGCAAGTAGTCCTGTTCTTTGAGTCCTCAGTTCATTGTTGATCCTGTTCCTCAAGCGAGTTCAAGTCCAAATTCAAGGCATTCATTATCAGTTATTTACCTGAGGATAGACAACAAAGAATAAAGCAAAATTATTTTGCAGTTAAAGCAAAACAAAAGAAAAAAAAGACTCTTTCACCAACGGTGTTGACTGAAATGCTGACATTATCAAATTGACCCTTTTTTGGTTACAGGTGTGTAAAGTCTTACCTGTCTTCTTACGACGCCTCAGTTTCCAGCAGACACAGCAACACACCACCACTATCAGAAGAGCCCCCACTGCAGAACAGACTGGGATCAAGATGTGCGAAACGTTTTCTGGAGAGGAGAGACCACAATGGTTATGATACGTATAATAGCACAGCACTTAAATGTACATATACAAATGAGTTTTTCACTTGGATATTACTCATATACATTTACGTAACACGTGTTCTTTCTAGCCAGTGTAAAGAAAACATCCCAAATACACATTTAAGTGTGTATTTGATAGATAGATAGATAGATAGATAGATAGATAGATAGATGTATACTTTATTCATCCCCAGGGGGAAATGTCTCTTAAGACTCTGTCGCCCTCCACTGGCGACTGTTGATTAAAAACAAACGTCCTAAAACATGAAAAGACTTCTGACATTTCACTTGCAGCAATAAACAGTCACATTATACACTTAATGTTTAGTGAGGCAGAATGTTTGTGTGGAGCCTCTTAAGACAGTAACAGATATGTGATTATGTTTTATTGATGTTTAAATGTTATCAGCAGAGAGTTTTACTGAGTACAGAATTATCAATAAGCAACAGTAGCTCCTCTGTGAACCAGTGGAGGAAAACCTCACACCTACTGACACTGATGATGAGTCGGAGGTTTTATTCAACACTCAGCAGTAATTAAAGTCTGTGATCAAAATGTCAACAAAAGGATCTGATGACCGATTGATTGACAGGTTGTGAATACATAACAACAATAAAACTCAACAAAGATAAAAGTCTTAATATTTAATACTTCTAAAGGTTTAACAATATTACTCTTTGTAAACATGGGAGAACAACAGACCTCTATTTGTAATTATTAATAGATGAGAAAAACACACAACTATTATTTACATAACTCAATATTTAGGAGATGAAAACTTTAGTCATATATGTGAATATAACTGTAAAATGTATGATGTATAATTACAGTTTGGTCTTTAATACACACTTTGAATGCAAAATCACCATTTTTAAAATGTGCATAGCTTCTAAGGCAAGTACCTGTAAAAAAAGTAAAAACAATTTATCTCTGACACATAAACTTGTCATTCTAAGAAATATATCTGTTTCCATGCATTTTTCAGATAATCCAGTGTGTTTTAAATATCTGATTTACACAAAGAAGTAGGAGAAAGAAACGCTTAATCCTTCAATTCATCTGAAAAATTAAAGGTCACCACATTTGGAGATACATTGTTTTCACCAGAAAGCGTCGATGTGGAAATCTACTGTACGATCATTTCCAATTGGCATCAAAATGAGTTGCAGAGCTACTATGACAATTAAACTGTGCTGTGGGCCTCTGGATGCTTCATCACTCTCCAAAGGCAGCGACGCACTGAACATTTGACAACAAGACGACGTCTACACGCAAATTAAATCGAAGTAAAGCATCCCTCTTTCACCAGTCAACAACTGAAGTGACCGAGTGAAAAGAGTCACACGACACCGGATTCACACAGTTAAAGATCAGATGAAGACCTTCTCATTCCAACCATCACAACAGAGTTCTCCTGATCTTCAATCTGTCGACGGACAACAGAGTCTTGAGCCATCTTGTTTTTCTTTTTCTTCCAAGCAAAAAAGACGGTGATCCCAATTAATGCAAGAATCACCACAGCTGCTCGCACTCCACATATGAGCTGGGAGAGATCTGCTCAGATTAAGAGACACAGAAATCACATGTGAACATAGGGCTGTGGCAGGAGAGTTGGTTTTCACTTGCTTAAGTAAACAGGGCTCATCTCTACTGGAGGAAGCACAGGTTTGATGTGTGTGTGTGAGTGTGTGTGTGTGTGTGTGTGTGTGTGTGTGTGTGTGTGTGTGTGTGTGTGTGTGTGTGTGTGTGTGTGTGTGTGTGTGTTTTATATATTTCACCTAAAACCTACAAAGCTAACTCAGTAAGGCTAATTTAGCATAACTTTTAAAATCACACTGTAAAAGGTTATTCTATGCAAAGAGGTCCTTTTAGTGTTTCAGAAGGTGGTGAAAAGAAGAGTGCACTTCTAATCTATATTTGTTTCTGGCCTCACTGTTTAATGTCACGCTTGTGCGGTCGAGCACACCCTCCTATGTTTTGTAGCGTGTAAACCACACTATGGTTAACTCATGATGATCTGTGAACCCACACTCTTATTAGCTTATGCTGAGAAATGTGTGCAGAATACACTGAGCACTCAAAGTGAATAGGGTCGTTTATATTGTAAACACACCTGTCTTGTGTCAGTGACGAATCTGTGGGCCTTACCAATTTTCAAAGCAATGACGAAGGTTCTTCAGACGACATTTCGTGGGGTGCAATTCCCTAGCTGGCATAACTTTTATTTATTCTTTTCTTATTGTCCTTGCCACATCTGTTTAAGCCCGTAATATTGTGTTTTCTGATTAGAGCACTTTCAGGCAGAATGCCTCTTTTAATCTGAAGTTTGTATTTGTTCTTTCTCTAACAATAAATACTTTTGAATCTGAAAAGTTCAGAGTTACCCTGTTGAATGTGCTCTGCGTTTTACCGTCCATCCCTTTTTCTCCAAATTTCACAAAAATGGCTGTAAATTACATATCGATCTAGTCCTCAATTACATGAGGTTATATTTAATTCCAGGCAAATGGCTGCATTTGTTTTCAAATCAAACCTTCTTGAAAGTTAACTGACTGGTTTGTATTAGATCATGAAAAATAAGCGGCAATGTGCTCAACTGACTAAACTGGAAGCCACAAAGACAGAGGAAACATGTAGAACTAAATATAGAAACGTGATGGTGTTAAAAGATAAATGCGTTGAACGCTCAGTATGACAAGTTGAACAAGTTGCTCACGCTAGATTTGTCCCTCTCAGTAAAGGAGAAAAAGGGGATGTTCTTATTGTAAACACTAAGGAACTGCATGTACTTTGGTTAAATATTAACTGAACCAAATGTAAAAAGATTGTCTTCATAATCACCCCTGCAACTGACAAACCAAGTCTGTAAACCTGAAAGAAGCAGAAGTGTTAACACCATGGAAACAAATGTGTGGTTACTGCCAACTTCCTGAGAGACATTACTCTATAAACCTAACTTATGGCAAGAAAGCCAAAGGAAGATCACACGGTCTAATTTGACGTTACACAGCACCAAACGTTTAATGAATCCACACTACATATGCATGATTACACTCCGACCCCCAACTAGTCCATCCACATCTGTTTCATGAATACATTTCAATCCCAGTAAATGCAAACGTTGACATCAGGTGAGTAATACAATGACATACATTGTTGTTTTTCAAATTCAGACATTATTGGAAGTTTACAGTGTTTTAACGATAAAATGAAGGTAAATATGCTCACAAATTAGAAACAAGTAAAAAGTAGGTACAATATAATCTAAAGAGAATTATATTACAGGGAAATGTAATGTAATACTGTAATATGGAATATTTTAAAACATATTTTCTGAAGAAAAAATTGTAGAAGACAACAGTGAAAGTGCTAGAAAAATAGAAAAATCTATGAGCGATATGAGATATTTTCCAACTGGAAGTCACATGAAGGTGAAAAGCCTTTTGGCCTCTTGACAGCCATCTCCTCCATCTGCCTTCAGTGGTGCAGTCTTTAAACTCTGTGAATCACCTTCCTTTACGGACCTTGGAGTACACACGCTCATCTTCTGCTGGTTGAACAGACTGTCGAGGTCGCTCTGAAACCATGGCTCCGCCGTACTCCACCTCCGGCCCTGCTCTTTGCTGCACCTGCCTCCCCGGTCGCTGCATGACCTTGACATTAGCATAGGTCAACTCCTGGTCATCTTCTTCTGCAGAGTAAAATGAAAGAGTGGCACAAATATATATATATATATATATTTAATGCTGAGATATACTCAGTACTCAAGTACTGTACTTAAGTACAAATTTCAGGTAGTTGTACTTTACTGGAATCTTTCTACTTCTACTTTCTACTACTTCATTCAATCAACTACAACAATAAAATCCTGCTTTTACATTCATGCATAATAATCTATTGGTATAACAGTATAACATACACTTTTCTGTATTGAGTACTTTTACCGTTAATACTTTAAGCACATTTTCCTGATTATTCTTACATACTTTTAAGTAACATTTTCAATAATTGTAAAAGAGTTTTATTTTTTCCTGTGTAGTATTAACACTAAAGGATCTGAATACTTACTCCACCACGGTCTGTTTGTACAGCGGATTGTTAACAACAAGTTGACATTTTGGGAGGTACTCTCTTACTGAGAAATGGACTAAAACATTTATATCACTGGCCAGTTTGTAGAGTGGTCTCAATCTTCTCATCACATTTTCGGCAAGAAGGTGAATAAGTATGTTGCCCGATGGGTCATTGCAGTGATGAGTTGAGGAAAGGGAAGTTTTATTTTGTACCTTTAGGTTTGTTCTTTTTCTTTTTCTTCTGAGAACAGACGACAGCTACCCCGACCACTAACAGAAGTACAAGTGCACCCAGTACACCAGCCGTTATTTGCAAGTAGCCTTTTTCTGTAATAAAAAAACACAAGAGACACACAGATCTTTAAGTTAGCAAACATTACAGGTGTTTTTGTGGAGAATGTAAAACAAAGATAATGGAAATGACTTAAATGAATTCACTGCAGCAGAGTTAGTTTTCACTTACTAATAAAGTCCCATGAGTCCTCACTGGGGGTTTTTTTGGAGGATGTGATATTATTGTTGGGGTTAATTGACACTGTGATGCCAGACTCCTTACCAGCATGGGAGGTTGCTGTGATTGTAGTGGGAGCTGTTGTTGGCTCAATACACAGGGTATTATTGGCTGCAAACACCCACTGTGATATGTGCGTCCCATTGGGTGTGGTGCAGTTAATGAATTTGTAGCCTGTGAGAAAGACAGAGATCAATGACTGATGTTCAGTTAATCATTAGCGTTAACATCAGACTTTTGTCTACTCATGCTCTCACTCACCACAGGTAGATATCTTCACTTCAGTTAATTCACTACTGACTTTATTCTTGACCGAGCAGACCAGTTTTCCTGAGACGTGTTGTTTCAGAGTGATGCTGTTTGTCTCAGTGTCTCCAGAGAGGAGCTCAGAGTCTGTCAGAGTGTGATCATCCAGAGTCCAGCTGTACTGAGGACTGTCCGCTCCCTCAGAGGAGCAGGTCACCTTCATCTCTCCCTGGGACAGACACTCAGAGACCAGCAGGACAGAGGACACAGGAGCTGAAGGAAACACACTCAGATGACTTTTCATATTGACATAATCTTCATCATTCTGTAGAGTTTCTCATACAGAGCAGTCCAGACATGGATACAGATATACAGCACGTAGAATATGAGATGCATGTAATAAATAGTTATTTACCTTGAATGGTCAACTGTAGAGCCCTGTCCTCTAAGTGAATTCCGTTTGAATCAAAGGTTCTAAGTGTATATTCACCACCATCAGTCCTGCTCAGTTTATTGATCCTAAATGTTCCATCACTGGGAGTAAAGGATGATCTGTTTTCTATCAGATTAGAAGAAATGATATTCCTTCTCCCTTTCAGTATTACTGTAGTTTTGTTCGACCATTCGTATTTATGTATTTCTGAGGCTTTGTTCATCAGCTGGAGGACCACAGTTCCTCCCAAAGCTCCATAACACTGAGCTCCGTTCTGTCTGCCATCACAGTAGGTTTCCACACCTGAACATTTTGGAACAAAAACATGAAAGTGTTTTAGGCACATTTAAGCAACAATAGTGGGTTTGGAGCAGCTGTGTCTCTAATAGACAACATTATGCAAACAGGCGTTTATTGTTTTATATGTTTGCTGAGTGTTACACATGACCGGTGACTGCAAAACAGTTTAGGTTCAGCTAACAGAGGTATTTTGCTGTAATACATTTTCTCATATTGTAGTTAATCACATCCAGTTATTAACAACGCATGCTGTGTTGCTGTGTTGCAGGAGAAAAATCAGGATCACATTTAGAGTTGAAGTCATTTAATAGATTAATATTTAGAAAGATTGCACAATGACGTGGGATTGATCTCCGGATTTGCTATTGTTCTTAGAAAAATAACTAGATTTTTCAAAAGCTACTGAACCTCAGAAGAGCTCAAATACTACATATAAACAGTAGATTGTTAAATAGTTGATCAATAAAGTTGGTATTTCCTCAGAACCAACAGGTGTCTCATCCTGCAGTATTTGACCTGCATCACTGAGGAGAATGTCTAAACCCACGACTCAGTGTTAAAAGTTAAACAGCTCACCGTGAGAGACTGCGAGTATCAACACAAACAGTCCGATCACAGCTTCCATGTCGCCTCAGTGTTCAGCCTCCGTTGACCCAGTCAGCAGCTTCCTGACTAACCTTATTCAACAGCAAACATGCACATGAGACGCCTCTCTTCTCTCGTGATCAGTGTCAGATAAGAAAGTAAGCAGAAATATTAACCAACTGTCATCTCAGTTCCTCATTTATGAACACATACCAGATTAAAGCCTTAAAAGGATGCTGAAGACAAAACTATTTCTGGAAATGGTTTCTGAAGCTCCGCGTGTTAAGATTTCAAGTAAAGTCCAACCACACTATACCAGGAAAGGCTGTCATCGCTCTCAGCTATGAAGAAATGAAAACAAAGTGTCATGATACAGTTTAAACAGCACAGCTTCTCACACAGAGATTTTATCTTTTATTGTGTTATTATTTTACGTTCTGCAGTTCATCCTCGAAATTATAACATACGGGTGTTAATATTAAAGCATTTGCACAACGTGTGCACGGTGTGACATCTTTCTGTTTTTGATAAAAGTGTAAAAAGTGCAAACATTACAATCCCAGTCACAAGATATTTTGATATTTCTTTTTTTGTTACTGTTTACTATAACTTTCAAATCTGCCACACTAATTCTACAAATGCAGAAAATGTATTTATAAATATGTCATAAAGTGTGTGTGTGCGTGTGTGTAGGTGCGTGTGTGTGTAGCCTGTGAAAATGTTCATATAGCCTACTGCTAGCTGCACGTGTTTAGTGAGCAACACCTGTCCACTGGGGGAAGCAGGGGGGTGATTGGCACACTGTCCTGGAGGTGTGGGGACTTCCCCCAGGTTAAGTTCCTTCTTAGCTGTGGAGAAGAGGGGAGAAGGAGCGGAAGACAGCACGGAGAAAGACGGCAAGCGGCCCGTCAGGTGCACGAAGAGCGTCAAAAGGAGGAGAGAAAGGTGTGACCGAGCCAGTAAACCCTCTGTGAGCAGAGTATGGCGGCGGAGCGGTGCAGAGACTAATCCGGACGAGAGAGGCCGCTGTGACTGAGCAACCACAGATTCACGGCAGTTGAGAGGAACGAGAGAGGAGGCGCTGTGGGATCTGTGGCGGGGTGAAGTGCGCTTCACTTCTCCTCTCAGCTAAATTATTGTGGACCTAAAGAGACTCTCGGTCTGGATTATGTTTATTGTTTTTATCGATTCATCAATTGTATTTTTAAAATAATCTAAATCTGAGTGCTGTCATGGACAGAGTGCTCCCCAGCAGAAATGTAAAAGGAGAGCAAATGAGGGGTTTCACCCCCGCTACAAATACTTCTGGTACGACCATGAAGTCTCTGTAACTAACATTAAACACAAATGTCTTGTAAATAAATATGCAGGCTGGAAACTAAACAGAAAGTTACATTCAAAGATGAACATAAACAGTTGTTACCTAACCATAATGTGAGTGAAACCAAATACAGCCAGTAGATGTCGTCACAACCCAACGTGATTTATACACTGCAGCATCAACTAATACACACAACCCAACTACTTTAGTCATCTAGTTCCTGCTAGTATTTAAAGTATGTGTTTGATATGATTCTCAGTAAAAGCTCTAACAGCTAAATAATAGTCATTTCTGGTTTGTTTATATCAATGAAAGTTTTGTTACCGTTGATGATGATGCAACTTCATCCCATGTATCAGCATTTAATGCAACGTTTTATTTACAGCAACATCCTCCCATTAGGTAAAAAGTACAGTCACAAGCTTCACAGCTCTATTAATAAATATTGTGTCTAATTGTCCATCACATATTTATTTTTGGTCTCAGGGCTACAGTGCAAACATTAAATTACCAAGACTTCAAATGGACAAAGGATGACAACGCAAAGAGGCAACTGTTATTAAATAAAATGACAAAAGTACAATAGTTTATTTGAAATAGATTAAGTCTTTAAGTGATGTTCTTAAACATTTAGCTAAAGTTACTGTCTTTCTTATACAACAGACTTCTAAATAACTTTTAGAGTGTCTGTGGCCATTTGTCGACTAAATCAAAATTAAACAAACAATAATCAAACGCCACTGATGCACCGTGGTCGGTATTTTTACGCAGCCAGAAGAGAGTGGATTGTCGAAGCAGGATTCCGATTTTCGTATTTATTAAATAAAGCAAACAAAACAAACTAACGAACAAAAAGAACAAAGAAAACTCCTGTCGTGCTGTCTCTCCTCTCCTCTCCTGTCCTGTGCTGCGCTGGTATAAACTATAAACCCACCCACATGCTGGTCCTATCTCTCCTCTCATACATATAGCCACAGGTGCCCACAGTAATTAACCAAACAACAAAAAATAATATAACTAAACAAATGACTATGAAAGAGAAAAAACAATCTTAATTCATCAAACATCTACAATAATTAAACAATACTACTTATAAATTAAATAACAAAATACAACACCAAATAAATAGCTCCAACAGTGTCAAATGTGACCATCAGTCTTTTATTATAGTTTAACAAAGAGTAGATCAAAAATACAATTATGTACATTTTTATACTGATCATACTTGATGGTGCTGCTGAGATTAACATGACATGCCCAATATTTCACTGATGCCACAAGTCAGCGTTTCCTGTAACAAATATTTTTCAACACTAATGCAAGATGCAAAAAAAATACTTTTTAAGCTCCCAAGTAATGCAAGTAGTCCTGTTCTTTGAGTCCTCAGTTCATTGTTGATCCTGTTCATCAAGCGAGTTCAAGTCCAAATTCAAGGCATTCATTATCAGTTATTTACCTGAGGATAGACAACAAAGAATAAAGCAAAATTATTTTGCAGTTAAAGCAAAACAAAAGAAAAAAAAGACTCTTTCACCAACGGTGTTGACTGAAATGCTGACATTATCAAATTGACCCTTTTTTGGTTACAGGTGTGTAAAGTCTTACCTGTCTTCTTACGACGCCTCAGTTTCCAGCTGACACAGCAACACACCACCACTATCAGAAGAGCCCCCACTGCAGAACAGACTGGGATCAAGATGTGCGAAACGTTTTCTGGAGAGGAGAGACCACAATGGTTATGATACGTATAATAGCACAGCACTTAAATGTACATTTAAGTTTTTCACTTGGATGTTTTCATATGTTACGTTTTGTTCGCGCCTTAAATATCAATATGTTGGCTGAGTATGGAAATAATGATGTTGATTGGAGAGAAAAAGTCCTCCTTGTAATCACTGTATACCTGCAGCAAATTGCATAACATTCACCAACATTCACCAACAGGTGAAAACATTGTTTTTCATGCACTGGTCAATTTTGGGTTATTTTGCTGCCATAACATGACTTCTTTCAAGTGAAAGAAAAACATCCAAAATACACATTTGGGTGTTTATTTAACTACTTTGTCTATTTGTGTCTTTCTCCTAAATTCACCAAATGTTAGAATTAGATATATTCATTTGCACATTTAAACATAACATTACAGAATACTTGTAATGCAAAAATAATTGTCTTAATGTTAGAAATCATCTGGCAAAGTTTCATGGTGACATCTATTAGTTTGTTTACATATTTACATATAGTGTCTTGCAAAATGTACGGAATTTTACAATACACATCTTTAAAGGCCGTTTTCTCAAAAATATATAGTTTTTCATACAATGAGCCAGAAATCTCCACTTCAGTAGCACTTACATGCATCAAACTTTCCTGTTTTATTCCAACCTATATTCTTCTATAGTTTCTACAGAGGGCTTTGTTCATAAATCAATCATAGCCAGATTTATACAATGATTTATGATGTTGTAATCCAAATAAAATGTCAGAAATAGATTTTGTATGGCTGTTGAAAATGTTTTGATCTATCGAGTGATAAGAAATACCAACCATGCCCTGAAAAAAAACAAATATGTCAACAAATGAAAGAAATATTTTCAAACCTGGTTCTAAATACTTGTCTTAATGTACGTAATCAGCTGGGGACATTTCAGGCGAAGTTTCATGGCGATATTTATTTATTTGTTTTTTTACCCTATTCTCCCCTTATGAGGGTGCGGTTTGTTTCGTTAGTGTGAGGCCATAAAAAGGGGCACACCCTACCGTTTCTATCGACCACCATTATACAGTGAAGACAAAAACTCCAGTAGTGGAGTTATGTTTTTTTATTTTCACTTTATGTCCTGGTTAAGAAACCGTAAATATTCATCTTTAAAAAAATAAAAAAACTTGTCCTGGGTGAAAAGATGAGTACAAGACCAAAGTGGACAAATGCCGAAAGTAACATTTGAACCACAGCAAGTTAAATGTGCTGCACCTATTACCTCTCTTTCACAGCACCTTTCATCAGTGCAACCTACAGAGTATAGTTTATATTTAGTAAATAATCAGTGATTATATGGAAAGATTATCTTTAAGAATATTGTCAGGAATAATTTGCCACAGTGCGATGCTGCACTCGGTTATACAGTATATTTGGCATTTTTAGGGCATTTTTAGGTACATTTTGAAAATTTAGCAAATTGAGGAAGTAAAGCAGCTCTTGAAAGTAGTGGTGTTTGGACAACACACTACACAGCCTTTATATCAGCATTTGATTACAGTAACTGCTATGTGTACAGTAATGATTACATTTTGATTATACCTTTTATAAGCTGGAAGAGAGGAAGGTTTTAAACACTTGCCTTGAACATCCAGCTTAACGTTAATGGTTCTCAGTTTGATCCCTTCTGGATCAAAGACGTCTACGGTGTATTGACCCGAATCATTCCTCTCCAGTTTTGTGATCTTTAGTGTCCCGCTGTTGATGAAAAACTCTGTCCTGTTTCTATAAGACTCCTGTATAGTCACCCTTTCTTTCTTCAGAGAGAATACATTTATGGATCCAGTGGGAAGCTTTTTTTTACACTTCAGCTGCTGGCCGCTGGCATTGGTCATCAGTTGGATGTACACAGATCCTCCGAGAGTAGCAGAGCACAGAGACGTGTTCTGTGTGGCATTACATTTAGTCTCACCAGCTGGAAAGAAAGCTGGAACAAGGCATATTCAAAGTGAATCATCTTAAATAATTCACCTTTTGCACATGATTAAAATGTTTCTTTCATAATGAGGATTTTACCGTGCGATACTCCAGCTAACATCACAAGAAGAATAAGCACTGGCTCCATACTCCTCTGTCATCCACAATAACTTTAACCTTTAAAAAAAAAAACTGAACTGCATATAGAAATTAACTAATCTCTGTTAAATCTGCTGAAACAGAATGAGGTTGTCACATATACTGACAGGAAACAGCACACGGTTGGCGGTTAGATATCGTTCGGAAGGCAGGAACTTGTTTCACTTCTCATTTCAAACACAAGTCTCTGGCAGCCTGATGTAGCACCATACAAAGGCAGAGAGCAACGACTCCAGAGGCAGTGAAGTTTAGAAAAACCAGACCTATTGTTTTCAGGCTGGACAGCAAACTAAACCTGATCAAAAAGTTGAAATGCTTTAGATTTATGTCTTTTTAGGCTGATTATGTTTCTCCAATATTACCATCGAATCCACCCAATATTTAAAACATGCAGATGTACTCTGCTTTTAGGTGTGCTCAGAGAAACTGCAGGCCGTCTACCAACAAAATGTTGCTTACTTATCCATTTTACATTTTACTGTAACTATAAAAACTTTACTTTGATATTTACAGTCCATAGCTTGAAGGACAATTGTGTCTGTGTTTGGCTGAGTTTCTACCTGTTCAGGTCAATATGATAAATTAATTTACAATTTAATAGATTTAAGTATGTGATTTAAAAGTAGCTTATCTGGCCTACAACAAATCACATGCAATTTACTATGACATTATAGCTACAGAGAACTGGTAAGCTCGATATATACAAACAGATGGGAGACAAATGTGAAATAGAGGTTTTAACTAAATTCTGGCCAAATAGGTAGCCTACTGCATTATCCTTTGTAAGGCAGTATAATTTTCTTTTGTGTTGAAATCTCACATGTGAAACTGAATCTCAGGTTTTGCTTTGAATGGGATCATAGTTTCAACATGTTTCAACCAGAGTACATTTGCCAAGGCAACTTTAAATATTAGTATACTTCTTCTTTTTCTGGAAAAAAAAAGAAGTGAGAACCCTAACTGCAGTGGGTGACTGTAAAAGAGTAAACTTTTTAAGGGGACTCACCAAAGAATAAGGTAAATTGTTTAACTAAAAGATAGCACTATAAAACTTTCCCAGTTGATTATTTACATTTTTTTGTATTACAAGGATTCTGAAATTGTATGTTTAGATATGCAATTGAGGCATTTTCTAATGCAAACTTTTGGTGGATTAAGGAGGAATCTATATATGTAAAATAGACAAAGTATAGTAAAATAAACACTTAAATGTGTCATTTAGATGATTCTGCCATTTTATGAATGCAAATTAGCCAAAGTGTCAACATTGTGCATGAAAAACATTGTTTTTGCCTGAGGTGTCTCCCCTCAAACTAAACAAGAAAAACAGGCTCTATCCAAAAACAAGGCTTGTAGTTTACATTAGATGCGAGAGATCTGTCAAATGGCAGAGTTCATTATGGTCACACAACTTACAGATCGACCTGTAGGTTAGGGGTAACCTTAACTCTAACCCTTACACGCAGAAAGGCACCTTCATATGTTTCCTATCTAAGTTACAGATCAGCAAACATTTCGGTGCACAACTTTCTACATGATGGAAGATTCACATGTCGCTTGATGAGCCAACGCAAGTATACACATTCTTCTTCTTTATCTCCGCCAGGCATAAGCCTGGAGAGAGGTTATGTGTTTGATCGTGTGTGTGACTGTGTGAGTCTGTGCATCCGTGACTGAGTGAGTGTGCACCTCTGGGTCTGTCCACCGCTAATCTTACATTCCGCTGCTGCAAACTGCATAACAGTTATGGCCGCGTGCTCGAGGACCTCTCGTGGTTGCAGTGACTCACACTTTCTCAGAACGGCGTTTTCAGCCTGTTTTCTGCTTATGAGGGCCTGCTGACACCTCACTCACCACTCTTAAACGATCCCCGGCCGCTAAGGACCACTAGTGAAAACAAAGCTGAGGGCATCTACGACCTGCAGCTGCTACTTTGCGCCCAGAGACACCGTGGGGAGGAAACAGTTTGCACACTATTGTGTTTTGGAAGGTGTGTTTGGCTGATAGCTCATTACTACCAGTGCACACTGCTGTACTTTGCTTCTTGGATAACTTTACATCGCTGCTTTTTTTTGAGTTTGAATGAAGTCTGGCTGATGATGCTTTACAGCATTGGTTGTATTCATTCAATCACACAATACAGCGGTGGTCTTTGCAGACACACCTGGCAGAGATCTGCACTCTACCGAGTGCACTTTTTTAGTTTTGACTTGTGTTTCATGCTATATGTTTTTGCTTGAAGAGTTCATGATCCGAACCAGACTGTCCACAATGATAATGTCTTGATTACAGATTATTTTGCTGTTGTGAGCTACAGTACACATCCAACAGATACGGAGCGACATTAACATTCATTTACCCATTAAGCTCATTTCAATTCAAAAAGCCTTGCAAGGCAATGAGATTTTACTAACACAAGTAATAATATCATCCTAATATTAGGGGAAGACATTGACAACGGGGGTTTCAATGAAAGAAATAAAGCTTGAGGTAGAGGTAGTCATCTTTTATGTTCATTATAGTTACAAATGGTTGCAGATGATTTATCTTTGTCACCTTGTCATCCATGTCAAATACAGCAATTCTAATAATATCAAAAAATCGTTTCTTGTGTAGGTCTCTCTCTCACACACACATTTGATTACATACATCTCTTGTAAGATGAAATCAACTCCCATTTTCATTACAGAATATTCAATTTAAGGTAACACACATTTTGTATTCCAAATAGATACAAACCAGTTGAACAATTAGTACTCTCTCCGTGAATGTTTTCATCACACAGTTTTTCTAGAGAGACTGAACATACACCTGCAGCTAAAACTCCGTAACTGCAGCTAGATCTTGCAGGCGCTTGCTTCCTTGTTCAACAAAAACACATATTTCTTCATAAGTGTCTCTTCTGAACCTCTGTCAGTCATGTGCTTTCTATATCCTATTGGACATGATCCTAGTGAGTCTTCTGAAAAACGACCTGCTATTGGACAGTTTCAGCTTCTTTTTCCAATTCTTGTTCTTTTTCCGGTAGACAGTATCCCAGCTGTCCTCCTCCTCATCTCCTACCCAGGGCACCCAGGCCCCTCCATTCAGGTGGGGGTCAGCCCGTAGGTCCTCTGATGGGTACCTTACTGGCACCGCAGTGCGATTGTAGTATACCAGTCTAGCCAGCAGCTCTTTGACAACATCTGGTCTCTGCTCAGAAAGGTCAAAGTGTTCGTAGGGATCTCCGGAGATGTTGAAAAGCCAGATAGATTTCCGGGGTTCAGTGTGGCGCTCCAGGTTCCACCAGCTGCCGGGGAAACCCGAAAGCATCTGTGGCGGTGTCCAGTCTCCGTAGCCGGGGTCTCCTGTGAGGAGTTTCCAGTCTCCAGCTCGTATGGAGGCCTGAACAGCTGTATTCCAAATCCCATATCCTTTCTCCAGGGAGCCACTGCGTGCATGGTTATAGAGAGGGTCAATATTGTGGAGGATCTCCAACCTGGGTGACTCCTTCCCCTCACTGATGGCTTCCCAAACATCATACCCATCCACCCCCTCCGTCAGGGACCCATTGCCACCTGCTAATCCCACCAGTGTGGGGTACCAGTCAGTGATGTGCACCAGGGCTTTACTCACTCTCCTCTTCTTCCTCAACAAAGGGCTGTGGATGAACCCCAGACCCCGTACGCCGCCTTCCCAGTAAGTGCCTTTACGTCCTCTGAGCGGCCAGTTACTGCCGCCGGACAAAGGCTGCCCACCGTTGTCAGTGGAGAAGATGATGACACTGTTCTGGTAGTAACTATACTTGCGGAGCGCATATGTTATATTGCGTACTGCCTCATCTACAGCTGACACCATAGCAGCATATTTCCTGCGTGCCACGTTTTCCAACCCGCGGTACGGGTAGATGTATTCGCGCGGAGACTGCAGGGGTGTATGAACAGCTTGGAAAGAGAGAAATATGAACAGTGGCTGGGACTGAGGATCGTGAGTTGCCAGGATCTTGCGAACTCTCTGTGTGTAGAGATGTGTGGAGTATTTTCCCCCCTGACCCCATGCGACCGACTCCCCCTCATGGAGGTCAAAACCACATCGCCCAGGGCCGTCGCAGGAGTCGTAAGTGTAGTAGTTCACACTGCCCGTCAAGGAGCCAAAGTATGTGTCGAAGCCCCGTCGAGTGGGCAGGCACTCCTTCTTGTAGAAGCCCAGGTGCCACTTGCCAACCATGTGGGTGGCGTAGCCGAGCTCCTGCAGTCTCTGGGGTAGGGTGACCTGGTCAAAGGGCAGGCAGTTGGGCTGGCGGGGCCGGATGATGGAGTGCTGCAGGCCAGTGTGAATTTGGTACCTGTAGGGTTAATGATTAAGAAAACTGTGAGAAGGACAAACGTGTAATCAATAATCAGATCCAACAGATGGCTAGATAATTACACACAGAAGGATGCGACATGGAGTAAGAGAAGAGATAAGAGGGAGATTGTTCCCATTTCCTCCCTCAACTTAACAAATGTTCAACAGCTGTGAAATAATTTGTTTTGTTTTGTTTTTTTGTCTGAAGCTTTTTTATGACACTTATTTTATCATGTCAGGTGACATACAATTCAAATAAACAAATAAGAGACATAGTGCTTGTATTGCCAGGGCTATGATGGAGAAGTTTCCCTGCTAGTACATTTCTACTGTGACTTATCTTATGTGCCTTACTCACTAACAAAACCATATATGTGACATATACCTAGCAACCTAGCAAAATGGTAACAAAGCTATATGGGGTATCTCTGCCTTTGCTTCCATAAGAGGAAGTAACTGAATGGGGGTGCGTTTAACCAGAGAATGTTTAGGTGTGAAGATTCCCAGAGATAAGCGACGGTAATAAAGACAGATGTCTCTGTGTGACAAGGTTCAGAAGAGGAAGGGGATGACTGGAGGTGTCAATGGGCAGTTTCAAACTGCTGATCAATTGATATAATGTAAATACATGATGTTCCCCCACTCTGTGTGCTGAGGTGCTTATAAGCAATAGAGACACTGCACTCTTTATGACGATGAAGCCTTCTCTGCGCAGGGAATAAATATTCCAAAGACAAACTTCTTTTCTCAATGTTTCTTATTTCAGTATTCAGTATTATAGGACTCACTCTGTACTATTAAATAGTTTTTTTCCACCACAGGGCTTAAATGTGGCAGAAAAACATAATAAAGATTATTATATGACTCTCAGATCTCATATTCAGGTTGGTGCTAAACATTTCAAATTGAAGTAATTCTATTTTTTCAGACAACGCTATTTAATTTCACATCTCAGTGGACTTGAAATTATATAATAATAACAACAATAACGTGGCAAAAAAAGAAAGGAACCAGAAAAAAACATTTTACCTGCCGGTGATGAGCTGACTGCGGGAGGGCGTGCAGATGGGCTGGATGTAATAATTCTCCAGCTTCACTCCGTCTGCAGCCAGTTTATCCAGCGCCGGTGTCCTGATGTCAGAGCCGTGATAGCCGATGTCGTTGAATCCCTGATCGTCCGTCATGATGAAAATGATGTGAGGAGGCTGCGGAACGGGAGACGTGTCAACAAAAGTTTGATCTGGCTCGTTCTCCACCTGGTTAGGACTCATTAGGTCCCAGGTCAGGTACCCGAGGCTGAGCAGGCTCATCATGGAGAACCCGGTCAGAGCTGTCGTTGCCATGGTTCCTGTGACACTTAACGTCAAGAAGCAAGTATTCAGTATATTGTCAGCAAATCATTGTGCAGTGAGGCTGAGAGTGAACACATGTACAGTATAACTCATCAGACGTCTAAACAATTGGTCCCTTAAATGCAGTCCAGCGATCCGAAAAGTGCCACTCAAAGAAAAGCTACACCTCCTCCATCCTTACTGCTCTCCAAACTGTTTCAGCCTCCTTTTGAAAACATTTCACTTTCCCCTCTGGTCCCCATTAACCCCGCCTATTTGCCTTGCTGCCTCATTAAAATAACATCAGCCCCCATACCACCCAAAAACACACACAGAAATGCTACATCTAGGTGGTAAAAGTGAGCTTACATCTCATTTGAGATACCTTGTGGTATAATTTAATGTATCTTGACAGTAGGCAGTGATATTTTTGCTAGATTTGGATCTTGTTCTGAAAAATCCTTGAATTTGATGACTGTAGTTCTGTTGCAAATGTTCACATTTGCTCCCTCCAGTGAAAAAGAAGCTTCAAACATGAAAGCAGAAAAAACGCTTTCACCCTCTTCATTCATGCCATTTACAAATTACTAGAAAGCAAGAAAAAAAATCATTTCAATCCGACCTCTTTTAGCAGGGGATGACAGAGACTCCACAGAAAGACCCTCGCTCAGAAAAACACGGTGTGTGGGGGAGAGTTGAGCAACAGACACAGTCACAGACACTGTTCCCCACTCTACTCCCCTGCACTCACAAACACTCTCTTATTATTCCTGCTGTTTTATGAGTGCTGCAGACCCGAGGAGAGACACAGAGCAGGCTTCCCAGACTCTGATAACATCTCCAACCGGGTCTCAAAGAACCACTTTACAAATCATCTATAGCAGGTCAACAGACTGCAGCAAGACTGCACCGCCTCAGCACACACATGCTGAAGATTAACTTTGACTGGGAATCAAGGGACTTCTGTGGAGAGTTGTGGAGCGTATCAATTAATGACGAAAATATAGAGGACACTTGTGCCAATTGTGCAGGAGGATATGTAGATCAAATGTCTAAATGAATAAGATACTATATTGATTGTGTTGGCCCAAATATTGTTCAAAACCTAAACCTAAATCTGGGTTGTTGAGGTGAAACATGGCCTCAACACACTGGAAGGTAAAACATCACACCTTGCAAATGTTGATATTGGTTTCAGAGAGACTTGCGGGCATGGAGGCCAAAGGAAGTATGAGTATGAGCCTCCCGTAAAGGGCATCAAGCTGCGGCCGGGGATGTTTGCCCAGCAGCTGCAGCAAAGGCATCTTTGGAGCGGAGCGTCTGAGTTTACGGCAGGTCAAGCTGGGAAAGAGAGAGAATTGAGGTGCACCTAAAGTTTTACATCCTGGTGTTTATTTATGTAGTTTTCCTAAAGGGAGCGGCTCAGACAGCTGAGCGTTATCGCAAAAACCCTAGCAAAAACCAGAGAGATGTTGTGAGGGACTGAATATTATCGATTATAGTAAGTTCACAATATGGATGGGGACTGTGCAATCTGTGGGTGTGTGTGTGTGTGTGTGTGTGTGTGTGTGTGTGTGTGTGTGTGTGTGTGTGTGTGTGTGTGTGTGTGTGTGTGCGTGTTTGTCTTTTGTCAGGAAAGTAATTAGTCTCCAGGTCTTTGGGCAGTCACAGTTATGAGAGGTAACTCATCTGTTTTCTGTTGGTCAGAGGTGTAACTCTGGCAGCTCACCGGGTCAACAACATTTCTACTCACAACCAACACCACTATACAAATAATACACGTATACTGACACAGACCGACTCAAACACACACAAATATTAACACAAGTATGTGCCCGCATACTTGTCACACTTTAAATTATGAAATGATGTTGATGCGTTGATACCACAGACATATTGCAGCTTACGTTGCACATTTGCCAATCTTTTTTTGAACTGTCATATTGCCAAAATAAAGAATTCAACCAAGAAATTGTTTGATGACAGTATTTATGGAAACGTGTTACCTTACAATTGTTGAACAAACACCATATTTGGATTCTGAAGGTTATTTCCAGTTATTTGTTTGTCACAGCTTTTCTTGGACTGCTCAATTTCAAAATGAGCTAAGAATAAAAAATGAGTTCATTTATTATCATTCTTGTAAACCGCTGTCTTATTCCGGTAATAGCATGATTCAGACACGGTAAGCAGTCATGTCAAGAAGAAGAAGCAAGTCACTCTCCTTTACTGAACCAGAAATGCTGAGTTGCTGTTGACCCATTTGTGACTTAGTGGAAAGTCTGCTGGTCACATTCTCAGACTCTTACTTTTTTTTCTTTCATCTCTTCATTACTCTCTCCTGCTTTCTCCTGAATTACTTAATGTCAAAAGGACGTTTTCAGAATGAAGAGTTTATTGCTTCAAACTAGGGATACATGAATGAAGTTTGAAAAAGGCACAACATAGCTTTTCTAAACCTTTCACCTTTTCTTCTGTGTGTGTGTGTGGTTACATTTTTTTACTGTCTGATCAAGAATAAGCTTAATGACTAAAAAGCATGAGCAATATATGTTTTATCTCCAATGACTAGGTTTAACCAACTCTTAATCTCCAAACAAACACACAGAAACACAGATGTACACTCACAACCTCTTCTTACTTGTACGTCACTTTCCGAACAGGTTCTAAGCCTTTTTTCTGTGAAACCATGAAATAAAATAATGAGTTGAAATGGAAGCAGGATTGGGGGTGCTGCTGCTGCTGCTGCTGCTGCTGCTGCTGCTGCTGCTGTTGCTCTGTGTCGGCACCACATGTTGGCTTTGGCTAAAGGTTAAAGGAAGAGGCGCTGTTACTGAATACGGCTGCTCCCCTTCACCATGAACACTACCCTCTTTCTAATCAACACAGCCCTTCCAGTAAACCTGCACATTACTTCCCCTCTTTACCCAATTTTCTAATCTGAGTAAGACTGGATGGAGGTTTTCTTTCGGCCTGTGCGTCAACCGAGAGCAAAAACCTTCACTTCAATAGGTCTTGTACAAAAGTGCCTTTGTTACTAGAGTTATCATTTTTTTCAACATCAGTTCATCAAGTCTGGGGTACATTTAGGGCAAAATAGTGAACGACTATTGCCCTACAAAGGTAGACCTGTAGTGACTACAGAAACACAGAAGATGAGAGAAAATGGTTCAAAGTATTTAGGATGGTTTGCAAACTGTCAAACAAAAGAACATTTTTTTAATGTCTTATGGTTGATTAGCAATGCTATAGAACACATAGACCAACTTGAAATTCAGATGAGTGCAGATACAATCTGTCTTTGGATTGACTTCTGGCATTGTGAGTGGAAGGTGCCATATCTGCAAAACAGAATTGCAGGATTTAGGGGGTCTTGTTGGCAGAAATGGAAAATGTCAAGTTGGCTGTTTTTCTGTGACGAAGTGCAGTGAGTGAGAGTTTGGTTACTGTGATTTATAGGCTTGGTGCCAGGTGGGACCTCACAGGTGAGTCAGCAGTCCAGGGCTACGGACTGAAGGTGTGTTTGATTTGGCTCTTGTGGATCTGCAGCAGCACCTGGGCAGGACGACCAGACACAACACTTCATTATGACCCGACAGCAGAGCTACCTGGATGAACGTTTCAAAGGGACTCAATGAGCAATCACTCTGTATTAGAAATGTCCTCAAAGGGTTCTTGAGTTTTATGATGGACTGATGAGTCGTAATCCTTTAGAACGAGATATTAATACATCTTGAAATGTTTTACAAAAAAAATGTTTCAGTGCTGTTCAAAGAGGCAGGTTGTGACACATTAAAGGTCCCCAGTAATAACAAATCTCACCGGGTGTAGCTGTAGGTAATTAGCTGCCGAGTGAGCGCAGATGTGAGCTGCTAAATGTGTGGAATGTAAAGTAGATGTATTTCCTGTGAAACAGAGTGCCATTTACAAGAGTAACCTGTACAAATATTTTTACTTCGACATGTCATCAAAGCCGAGGGAAATGCCCTGCTTCTTTTTTCTTGTGCTCAGGGATGTAAAGTTTTTTGGCCTCCTCTGTCTCTCCGATAACTTTACCTCTCTCTCTAAATTGCTATTTAACACGCATCCGTTATTACTTCAACATATCGTGACATCTAGGTAATGGGCTGAGGATTTATTACATTTCCAATTTTACAAATTGTTATTCTTCCATAAAACCTTGGTGGTCTGTCCCATAAACACGAATGGGAGCTGAGTCAGCCTCATAACCAGCTCGTTTTGCCAAATCTGTGGTATGTGTGTGTGTGTGTGTAGAGTGTGTATTTAGGGTGGAGGGTTTGTGGGAGATGGTGAAATCAAGCTTGGTGAGACCCACTGAGCACAGATGATGAGTTAGGAATACACACTGCTTTCCTTTCCTGGTTTCGATCCATGAATGGGACTCTTTCAACCGTTTGCTCCTGCTGACCTTCGGCTTACCCAATACTCTCCTCCAGTTGGACCCAAGGTCTCACCACCAGCTCTCTCGGATCCACTGCCCAGTCACCTTTAGTTTCTTCTCAAACCAGCCAGTCGAAAAAACAGTTATGCTTTTATCCAAACAAGTGCAGTGCCTGTTCGGAGGGGACCAATTCCTTGGCCCCTGGAAGAGCTCATTGCAGGGCTATCAAGAACCACTCATCGCTCGTTGACTCCAGGCAAGTGAAGAGTAGTGGTGGAAACGTTTGTATATCCAGCCTCCAGCAACAAAAGTGAACTGCAGTCAATGAGCCGCTGCAAACGACAAGCTCGACTCAATACGTTAAAGTAAAAGTTACGGCCAAAACGTAAAGTTTGTTTGGTGTCATATAGCGCCACCATTTGGCCAAGTTTCATGGTTCTCAAGATACACAGATAGACAGAGAATGCCTTGCTTTATGGATATCCAAATACACCTGAGCAACGAGAGATTGATCTTCCTGACAGCTTTTGAAAAGTTACTCTGATTTGTCTATTTGACTGGAGAGCTTGTGGGTCATCTTTGTGGTTGAAGAATTTTTTTCCAGCATGAAGAGATATACGAAGACAGCTGAGGCAAGAAACCTAGAGCTACAAGAGTAACAACTGATATGGCAGATCACTAATATCTCTTCCAGTAAACTCACCTTACCCCTGGGGAAAATTACCTATATTACATGGATCCAAATCATCCAGGCCTTGGCTGTTTTAAGGGAGCGGGTGTCTTTCCTGAGACAGAATATGCAACTGAGCTAAAATTGAGCCAAATCAAAGAAAAGTTCTGGAAATGTAAAGAGAAAGGGTCTTTGTCAGTTGGTGTGAATGCCTCAATAAAACATTGGGGCCACTGTGATATTCTGGTTTAAAAAAAGCAAATCTAGATAAAGTGTGCAGACTGTGCCCGGACAAACATAGAATAAAATAACCCGACCAAAAAGACGTTCCAACATAATAACTTAATGGGATATTTTATATTAGCACGGGAAGACTTTATTTGAAATATAGATAGTTTGCATAGACCACTGACAGCTTGTGCCATGACGGCCGTGACTGAACAGCAGCTGTTTCGCGGAAGAACTACATCCCCCATGGTGCATTGCAGCGGTAAACGGAACCACATCCTGAGTGCAGAGGTCAGCGTGCTAACATGCGTGTTTCGGTGGAGTAGCAGTGTCAGGGAAGTGTGTGGCCAATTTTAATATGAAACTACTTTTAAGTTAGTCGGTACTTTTGCGTGTTTATTTGTCTTAGTGCGTCGAACATGTCAGTGAACTCATCAAAACACGATCTGACCCAGCTGATCTACCGCCATTTGAAGGAGCATGGTTTCCACTCAGCTGCAGCTGAGCTACAGAGGCACAGCCCACAGGTCATTACACACACACACACACACACACACACAGACTGCTAGCTGGTGTAAAGTGCTGTAGCTGCTGGAGTTTGCAACTATGTTTCAATTGCTGTGCAACAATATTAGCGTTTTTGAAAAGGACCCAGCCTTTTTATTCTGTGCGTTAGTCTTTTCTTTTAAACTACCAACTTCTGTTGAGTATACAAAACTATTTCGACGCTCCTGTCCTCCACATATCGTCATACAGACTTTATGAGTCAGGAACAACATTAACAAAATGTATTTTTATTGTGTAATGAGAGCTTTTCTACACGCTTTCAGTGTTAAGTCCCATACTCTTCTCTGCAGTAGTTTTCAAACTTATTTTCTACTTTTTTGTTTTGTTTTTGTGCCATTCTTTTTTTTGTGTGATCGTGCCCTTAGGAGCTGTTATTGACATCTAGCCAGGACCCATTATGTATTAGAAGAGCCTAATAAACCGTCTTAAATGATTTGATGTTTTGGGTTTGCAGGAGGAGACATCAACATCGTTATTAGACATCTACAGTTCGTGGGTGAAGTAAGATTTCTCAGTTCTTTGCATGAATCAAACGTCTCAATTTGACTTTGTTGGTAGTGATGATGTGTGTGCTAAATATCGTTTCTATTCTCATCAGTGACTCAAAAGAGAAGAGGCAGCCAAATTCGGCCAAGCACTCCAGTTTTGAAGAACAAGAAAGGACTCCAACTAAAGGTATGTCTGCTCTTTCTTTTCTAGAAATAGATGGATGATCCCGATGAAGGCCACAAGCCCAAACACTTCGGTCTATCAATAACGTTGTTCTGTACAAATGTTGCTGGAGTTTTACGCACAAGTTGTGATCTGCAAAAACAAACTTGACTGGAGAATGTGCGCACCTCTACGGAAACTCTTACCCGTGCGTACGCACATTAGGGAGACACGGAGAAACTGGTGACGCAGGTGGTGAATTGAACCCAGATAGTAGAAATAAAATGCGAGAGGAATAATCATATGTAAAATGATTCCTCTCGCACATTTAATTTCACTTCATATCAAACGTTAGACCTACTTATAGATCCTGTTAAAACATTCAAACCAGAAGTGTTATTTGTGCTAATGAGCTATAACTATTCCATAAGCGCCTTTAAACTAAAATACATGAACCAACTCGTACCTCAAATCATATTACGCTTAGTGTTTCATCAGCGCTGTCTCTACCCCGCAGACAAGGTTGTGATTGACATAGTCAGATACTCCAGTTAAGAGGAGGACTGTGTGTTTTTCACATTGGAAAGAGACAGATTGAAGGATGGAGAGGTGGAGAACGTTAAGAGGATTGGAAAGTGCAGGACATGGTGGAAGATGAAACGACAGGGAGCGCTGGGTCCTCTCACTTAAAGTGCAGAGGAGCGGGCCGGACTACCGCCACTCGTGTTGCACTGTGAAGCACCGCAGCTCATGAAATTATCATCGCTGGTTGTAGAAATCCAAGATAACATAAAATAAAGAATTTCAGAACAGAGCGTCAATAGTTTTCAATGATTTTCTATTATCACCAAGTAAGATTTTAGTTTTCATGTAGTATTTATGTGTAGAATCGCTGCAGTGAAAACAACGTATTTGATTAATTTGTGGTTTATTCCAGAGGGACAGTTACAGTTTACTGTATACAGACGATCTGAAAACGGCTATCCGATGCAATACAACCAGTGACAGCTCTCGCACACGCTCTCCACATCCTCATTATGAGTCCTAATTATGATGCAGGCCAAGTTCACCAGAACAAAAGTTAAATACATTGTGTTCAACCATCAAACCTCCATTTTCAAATGAAATCCGTGGGGGATATTACCGATTGACACGATCATTTTGGAAGCAATCAGTGTGATGCTGTTACCGTATACATATTGTGTAAGGCTGCGTGATGGATGCACTGTCGCTGTTAGGACTACGAGAATGGAAGAATGAGGAGGGGACCACCGCGCCCACAAGCAACTCAATTTCTGTGTCCGAATAATGACTTTTCTGTGTCTTACTCTCGGTAGCTGCCGTGATTCACCGTAAAGAGACGATGGGCAGCTGATGCGAGATTTATAAAGGGAAATTAATAAGGTTTTGTAAAACAGAGTACTTTTTAGTGCACATACATTTCCTGATTTGTAGGTAAACAATTACTGTGGATAATGTGTTATAAAAAGAGACTCCTAATCACTTCTCCAACTTGTCAGGCTTGTCTCTGTTTGATTTTGATGATGATTTGGTTTTTCCTTCTTTCTAAAATGTTCTAAGATGTACTGTTTCTTATTTAGTGCTTAAAGCTGAACCTTAAGCTTGACTTTATCCCTCAAACTTCAATACAAGTTGGGAAGCTCCAGCTGCTGCATCAGCAACAGTCCTGTCGGTACAAAGTGAGAATTGATAGTCTGTATGTGGATTTGAATGCATTTTTAACCCATTCTACACACTTTTTTTTATGTCCAGCCACGCCAAGGAAAAAGAAGGACAAACCTGCAAACAAAGCAGAAACGCCAACAAAGGTGATTATTTTTTTTATTTAATGCGACATTTGAGCCACGTTTAAGAACTGGTCCGGTTCATGTTCCATACCTTTACTGATCAGCCTGTTCTCTCTTTTCTATTCTGTTAGTCTGTGCCAGCAAAAAGGAAAATAAGTGATGGAAAATCTGCAGAAAATGTCTCCAAGGCGAAAAAATCAAAGAGCCGTGCAAAAGACACGGTTGTGTCTCCTGGAGGAGGTGATTCAGACTCTGACAGCAGTCTGGATGAAGATAAATGGAGGAGTCTGGTCTTGCAGATGACAGGTAGGTGTGCGTGCGTGCGTGCGTGCGTGCGTGCGTGTGTGTGCGTGTGTGTGTGTGTGTGTGTGTGTGTGGTATTATTGAGGGCATCGTTTGCGTGCATGCAAACGATGAAGTGATTTGGAGAATCCCAGTTTTAGAAGCATGATTTCCTTTCTGCACCACAGACCAAATCCCACTTCATCAGATTAAGCTACTGTTAAGATTCCCAAAGACCAAGCACAGAAATGATTGACATAGTCAGATACTCCAGTTAAGAGGAGGAATGTGTTTTTTTCACATTGGAAAGAGACAGATTGAAGGATGGAGAGGTGGAGAACGTTAAGAGGATTGGAAAGTGCAGGACATGGTGGAAGATGAAAAGACAGGGAGCGCTGGGTCCTCTCACTTAAAGGGAGAAAGACAACCCCCACACAGGACAGCACCTCCCAAGAACAACCTCACCATGGGAAACGGTGATTTCATACTAACAGAGCTGTGTACAGTAGCTGTGTGGCTGTTTTCTTTTAAGCATTTGTGCCATGTGTTTTCTTCAATGTCTTCACCGTGTTCACTCTGTCCACAGAGTCCGACATATCTAAGATGGACACCATCAATGCACTGGACTCGTCTGAACCACCACCCGTGAAAAAGAGAGTGAGGAAATCCCGGGCCAAGTCTCCCGCAAAAAAAGACGCTCCGGTTCAACAGAGTAACAGGACAGTTAAAAATAATGAAAAGGTGGAGGAGAAAGCCGTGACAGAAACATCAACAAAGACTAGTACAGCCAAGAGGAGCAGGTCAAAAAAGACTGCACCTGTGACCTCGTCTGTCACCCCGAGCCAAGAGCCAAACGTCAACGCTGTAGAAGACACACCAGCAACACCCGGGCTTTCCCCGTCAAAACAGACACCAGAGAAGGAGAAACAAACTGATGAGGCAATGTCTGAGCCCAAGAAGAAGAGGAAGACGAAGAAGGTGGAGATGACTGAAGTCACGGTGGAAGAGAATACTCATGAGACTGGTGGAGATGGAAAAGACAGAGACAGTAAAGACAAAAAGCAGACTGAAGTCACGGCGCAAGAGATAAGAGATGATAAACCTGCAGAAGAGAAGAAGAAGAAGGCAAAGGGAACAAAGGGAGGTAGCAAAATGAACAAGACTGAAGAAAAAGTAATAGAGAACGAAAATGCCGATGTTAATAATAAGAAAATGTCAAAGCCAATAGTGCAAGAAAAGAAAGCTAAGAAAAAGGAGAAAAGTGATTCAGAGCCAGCAGCTCAAATGGTAAAGGAAAATTCAGAGCTGATAGCTGAAGGAAAAAAAGCAAAGAAGAAGAGAAAGAAGACTGACAGTGAGGACAATTCAGAGCCAGCACCTCAAATAGGAAATGAAAATTCAGAGCCGATAGCTGAAGAAAAAAAAGCAAAGAAGAAGAGAAAGGAGACTGCTGACAGTGAGGAAAATTCTGAGCAAATTAATAAAGAAAAGAAAGCAAAGAAAAAGAAAACGGATATTTCTGATGAAGAAAACCAAGACCAGATAGTTGAAGAAAAGAAAAAGAAAAAAAAGCCCAAAGCTGATCCTAATGAGATGTCGGAGCAGAGAGCTGAAGAAAATATAAAGACAAAGAAATCAAAGAGCAGTGACGGAGAGGAAAAGCCAGAGCAGACTACTGAAGTGAAGAAGAAAAAGAAAAATAACTCATTATTGAAAACCAATGACGCAGAGCCTCCAGCTCCACCCAACACTGGAACATCAAGTCCTCCAACAGAGAAGAAGAAAAGTGAGTAGATAGATCACGTTCATAATAACAAAATGCAATTTTTTTTTTATTTTGCAAGTTTGCATTCACTTTTTCATTTTCCATTCTTTCAGAGAAAATCAAGTTGAAATCAGCTGAAGTCCCGGTTTCCATCCAAGAGTCTGCAGCAACACAAACACTCTCCAGTGACACCCCCCACAAAAAGGTATCACAGCGCTGTGCTCTTCACCTGCTCTTCTCAAAGCAGAATAACATGTCATCAGTTTGAGCACTAGAGGAGTTTCTCAGTTAATCAGATCTCTCTTTGATTTTGCTAATTATTTTTTTTTTGTGCAATTCTTCACAGAAAAAGAAATCCTCCGCAAGCACAGAGTCTTGAAGATGTTTGATTCTTCATCAGATCCAAAGAATGAAGGCAACGCATCCCGTCTCCCTCACTGTTAATCATATTTTAATGGTTAAAGGGATCATATAAAGATAAAAAAAGATGTTTCTATTTTTGGTACATTTTTTATATTTTTCATTTATTTTGTGTTCCACAGTGTGTGTGGCACACTATGCTGTATATATTTTTTGTTTTATCTGATATTGCCATTTTAATGGCATGACAATGTTAAAGGGATTAATAACTGATAGTTTCATGGAATAGATTGTCCCTCTTAAGATATTCCTTTGAACAAAAAACGTCTCTCTTACTATCTTTCAGACTCAGGAAGTTTTCCCATGACAGTCCTAAATCTTAATTTGTTCTCAACACATGCCTACTAACTCAGCCCTTGAGATAAAAACAATACATCACTCAAAACATTTTTTTTAAATATATGAAAACAATTTTAACAGCCATTTAGTTATTGGGTTAAATACCTATGTTTTTGAAAAGTACGTTTTTTTAAACCTTTCCTGAATGCATTGTAAATAAATCTTTTAATACAAATGAAACTCCTCATTTTCTTTATACCTGTACCCATCTGGAGTCTTAAGTATGTGGACCGAGAGAAGATGAATGGAGTGTGTTCAGGTTGTTACTGTTCAGCAGCCTATATTCACACACGTGTGTCCGCTTGATGGCGCTGCAGACGAAGAACTTAATTTTTCTGTTTGGCGCAGGACTTGTTATACATACAGTGTATGTGCAGGACTGACAGCTACAACGACAGATGCTCTATCTATTTATTTCTGACCTGTCTCTTCTACTATAACATCTTCCATGAAATAACCAACTAGCTTAGCTAACGTTTAACTGTTTAACTGCATTCTAACGCTGCCTGCTGTAAGCCACCAACATTGCGGTTCTTTTTATACTGCGCATGTGTTATACCCGTAGCTGTTTAAACTGCACTCTAGCACCATCTGCTGTGACACTCCAACATCGCAGCTCCGGTTAGACACACTGCGCATGCGTCACACTCCATAACGGGTTAAACTGCACTCTAGCGCCATCTGCTGTGACACTCCAACGTCGCAGCTCCAGTTACACACTGCGCATGCGTCATACCCCATAACTGGTTGAACTACACTCTAGCGCCATTTGCTGTGACACTCCAACATCGCAGCTCCAGTTACACACTGCGCATGCTTCATACCCCATAACTGGTTAAATTGCACTCTAGCGCCATCTGCTGTGACACTCCAACGTCGCAGCTCCAGTTACACACTGCGCATGCGTCATACCCAATAACTGGTTGAACTACACTCGAGCGCTATCTGCTGTGACACTCCAACATCGCAACTCCAGTTACACACTGCGCATGCGTCATACCCAATAACTGGTTGAACTGCACTCTAGCGCCATCTGCTGTGACACTCCAACATCGCAGCTCCTTGGTCATATACCTAACATCGTTAGCTTCATTCAATAGCACTGGTTTTAGCAAAGATCTAGCAAAAATGTGGCGGTTAAACAAAGTTCGCCACAAAGCTGGTCGACAAGGCGACAGTTTGGAGGAGCTCAAGTTAAAGAGGCGAGAGCATGAGAAAGGTGAGTGTTAAAAAGCGTTATGTTAAAGTTATCACGTATAACGTTATAGTTTTCTAACGTTTGTTTAAAGTTAACTTATCGGTTAGTTAACAAGCTAAGATAGTCATGCATTGAAACGACGTTTACGTTAACTTAAGTGTGTATAACGTTAGATATGGTTCAGATAAACATGTAAATCAATATAAAGCAAGGTCGGCGGTTCGATCCTTGGCTGCTAACCTACATGTCCTGTGCCGAAGTGTCACTGAGTGAGACACTGAACCCCTAACTTCTCCCCGGGCGCCTGTGGTGGGCAGCCCACTGCTCCCTACATAGGGATGGGTCAAATGCAGAGAACTTTTACAAATGTCCCCCTGGGGATGAATAAAGTATATATCTATCTATCTATGAATTTAACCCAGAGATTCATTCAGTACAGAGATATGGACCATGTGGGACCTTTTAATATTCATTTCACAGTCTTCAAGTCAGGAAGACAACACAATATCTAATACATAGAGGACAGAAATACAAATGGATGTCTAGTCATGATGTTAAAATGACATCTGTAACTAAATTCCTCCAGCTACTGTGACATCCTTACAGTGTGTTATTCATCAACCACAGGCTATTTGACAGATGAATGGCTTTTACACTGAACAGTAAGTATGATATCACATCTCTCTCCCAGATGACAGAAGGTGAAGTGATTTTGTGTCTATGTTCAATGTTGTAGCACTGAGACGAGCCCGCAGAGACCGGCAGCTTGTGAGCAAGAGACTTCTGCTCAATGACGACGAGGACCAGCCAGAGGCCACCATGGACACCCACCCGGGAGAACAGGTGAGGCAGACGACCACAGGTCGTGCTTTGGTAGATCAAGTCAAACCTACCGTCTGAATCTGCTCCTCGCTTACAGGACGTGGTCAGTCTGTTCCTCAAACTTCAACCCAGTGGGCCAGGCAGGGAGGCCCACCTCAAAGCTTTGAGTAAAGTTCTCCGCGACCCATCGGCACAGCTCACCTTCATCAAGTACGGTGGTAACTTTTGCAGCCGCATCAAACGCGATATTAAATGACATTATTGACATGCGTATCTCTGTTTCTCATGCGTCTGTGTGATAATATGTCCTCCCTGTAGGCAGGAGAATAGCATGCATCTTCTGGTAGGGCTCCTCACTGGCTCTGACGCTACTTGCCGTCTGCAGGCTGTCCGGTGCCTTCATGAGCTGTCTCACTCTCCCCACACCAACGTGTCACCGGCCTGTCTGCCTGCCACCCCCTACCTGCTCACCTACCTGTCTGGCCAGAGCACCAAGTTCACCGTGAGTACACTCTCTCATGCCAGGTGAAGTGTAATATTATCGCCTAACTATGCAGGGGGGATTTTAACTTTCCATGCGTGTACGTTCATGTGTACACAGGAGCTGTGTCTGTACACGCTCGGTAATTTATGCCCAGACAGCGACATTGTAAAAGAGAAGCTCCTGGCCCAGGGAATCATCCCAGCTCTGGCCAACTGTCTAGAGGTAAACTCAGAAACTAAATCCAAATCTAATTTCTACCATAGCTCTGAACTGGTGCCACTCAATGTAGTAATGTAAAGTAACAAATATAGTAACGTTAAGATGTCCCACTTGATGTCTTCTGTGTGTCTGTCCAGAACCAGAGACATAACCTGGCGGTGGTGGAAGCTGTGGGATTCACCCTCTCTCAGTTTCTCCAGGCTAAAGATGCAGCAGAGAAAATAATCCTGTAATGACACACCAGTTTATCTCTCTACTCTCTTTATGGCTGTTCTCTCAGAAAATGATGCATTGCTTTTAATAAACAACTTGTCCGCTGCGTGATAGTCTTCCTCTGTGTCTGCAGGGCGGTCCTTGCTTCCAGCTTGCCTTCAAGCTTGTTATCCGTCCTGACTCCTGACCCAAAGTTTGGCCTGGCACCTTCCATCGAGTGTGCGTGGTGTCTGCACTACCTCACATGCGGGTGAGAGAGAGAAGTGTCAACAGTCTCGTATACAGTGTATAGTCAGTTGTCATTATATGTAATAAGAGTGATGATCTGTCTCTCTTCTGCCTTTATCTCGCTCTATAGCATGAAGGACAACAGAGTGCTGTTGGCTCATGGGGCCTTGCTGCAGTGCAGTTCCCTGTTAGTGTCACTAGGTGGTGCTGTGGCTGAAGGAAACAAAGAAGAAGGACTGGAGCTGGTAAGGAAATGAATGGACTGAATACATATTTCTTCATGGTTGTTGTTGTTTTTTAAGGCTCTTGTTTTTGTCTGTATACTTTGTTCTGTTTTTAAATTCTCAGAACAAATCATGTGTTCACCACTGTTCATTTGTTTTGACAAAAAAGACCGAAAGTGTCAAAAACAAAATCATTTTCTTTCTGGATTCTGTGATTTCTGGATGAATCGATCCATATAAGCCACGCCCATTTGCGTTAAGTTTGTCTGCCGCCATTTTAGAATTTTGTCCAAATCAGTTTTTTTGCTACTCCGCCTACAAATTATATATATATATATATATATATATATTTGTACACAAAGTGTTTGGTGGACATAAAATTATGTCTGCGTGACCATGAAATATTTGGTGCCATTTGGCCAGTAGATGCACAGTAGTGTGTGTGTGTGTGTGTGTGTGTGTGTGTGTGTGTGTGTGTGTGTGTGTGTGTGTGTGTGTGTGTGTGTGTGTGTGTGTGTGTGTGTGTGTGTGTGTGTGTGTGTGTGTGTGTGTGTGTGTGTGTGTGTGGAACCATTTATCAGATTTACTTCACACTTGGTGACACATTCAATATTAATAAACTTTTGAAGAAGTATGCAACGGAGTGTGCAACTTTTTTTCGCTGACATGGAGATTTTCAATTCCTCCTCTCTAGTTTATCTGTCCTCTGCTGAGGTGCATGGGAAACCTTCTGTCCTCCTGTCCCGTGACAGACCTGAGCACTCACGTGGGTGACGTTCGTCTCGTGGTGGCTCTATGTGCACTTCTTCAGGCCTACCTGCAGACCCAGCCGGCGTTGGCTAGAGAGAGTGCCTGGGTCCTCAACAACCTCACAGGTTTGAACAGTCTGTCGTAGTCGCACCTCATTGCTGCTGACTCTCAAACACATCTGTCTGCACTGACTCTGCTCTTTAAATAGTGTAAATTGGGATTTCTCTTTACTATATTATCTGGTCATTTGGGGTCGGGGACAGACTGAGTTTGAGGACAGCTCATGCCACAAAAGTAATATTGTACAATATATTATTATCGCTGCCTGCACCCAAACAGTTTTTAAATTTAGTTTCTTCAAATATTCACCCCATTCAAATGCTAACTAAAATGTATGTAGGTCTTTTTTTCATATGGGTTTTGCCAGGTAATGTGTCGCTGTGCTCGCTGTATTTTGTGCAGGACGTTTTTTCAAACTCGGCATAAAAACAATCGAGGCAGTGGAATCACACAGAATGCCATTAAACAAGTCTGTAAAAGCTTTAATACAGGCTGAAGGAACCTTGTGTACTATGATGATTGTGTTTATTAGGAGTTCATATGTGTCATGAAGTTTGCTCCAATGCATTTTCCCTCTCTGCAGCTCACTCCAGTGCTTTCTGCTCCGCTCTGCTGACTCTCAACTTGGTCCCTGGACTGATCAAGCTCCTCCCCTTTTCTCAAGGCATCAACACCATGGTCCGTGCAAGCTAGAGCCAAACTTTGATATTTCACAGAATATTATGTCATTGTAGCACGTGATGACGAACAATGTGTTTGTTTCTTTGAGTCCCTCATTTCTCACACACACTCTATCTTACTCCCTCTTTTTGTTATATTCTTGTTAGATCCTGAGGATTCTAGCAAATATTGCCCACAAGAAAAAGGAGTTCTGTGCTCAGCTGGCCCATCGTGGATTGCTGTCTGCACTCTGTGCCACACTGAAAATGGCCGACCAAGAGATGGTTACCTTGAGTATGGAGGTCCTTTACATGCTGGTAGTTAGTGGTCCACAGGTAACTTGCCCAGTAGGGATAACCAAACCAGACAATGAATAGCTACTGTAGTTCTGACAGCTTTAACTCAAGTTATTCCTTCCCTTAAGGTGGCAGAGGAGTTTGTGAGGCAAGGCGGCCTTTCACTGTTAGAAGCCGTTCAGTACAACAGTGAAGGAGAGATTAGAGGAAGAGCAACACATCTCCTGGAGGAGCACCTGCTGTCCTACTCATCGTACTGCTCGGTAAACACTGTGTTCTCTTTGTTCAATTTGTAATGATTCCGATTTTTTAGAAACTGACTGATATCAACTGTTTTGCTGCAGGACAACAACCCACATTCTTGAGGCATCAAATGTGTCACCGCTGCCATGAGGACACACTTCAGAGGACAAGACTGATTGTTTACTTCTTGCAATCTGTAATAATAATAATAATGCACAAACAATGTTGTTGAATTCATTTTAACACTGTTTGACTGTAATCTAGTGGTATCTCAGTGTTCTTATGAATGGTATTTTAATGTATGCAAAGATGAAATATTTTTTTAATACCCGAGACTTTTTGACTGCTGCATATTGTGCCACCGTCACTTGAGAGACAGAATAAGACGTTATGTTGTATTTTTGCTCATCAAAGTGTCTCGTGTGAAACTGGAACGCCTAATGTCCGTACAGAGGACGGGTTTATATGACCGACTGTCGCTATGTAGAATCAGGGTGCTGGACGCTTTTATTGGTTTTGTGATGGTGGCCGATTTTAGAATTATCGTGCTTTTTGAGCCAATAATGCATCGTCAGTGAAAACTGTACTTTCATGAAATAAATACTGAATGAATATCAACTTCACTACATATTTGAGTCAAATATTCTCTGGATAACAATATTTCAGTTTAATTTGTTTAGGTGGACTAAATTAAGTTCATTAGAAATAAAGATTAGTAATGAGGACAACAATAATAATCAGCTTTGGGGTCATTCCTCCAGATCAATCTCTCTCTCTCTTTCTCTCTTTCTCTCTCGTTATCCCAGCTGAGACCCGAGAGCCGTATAAAAGCTGCTACTGTAATGACTGCATTTAAATATTATTCTGATCAATGCCCGCAGGTCTTAATGCTTCTTATGTTTGACTATAACACACTTCTGTCTAGAGCTGAGACAATTAGCCTTTTAACTTATTAAGTCAATCAACAGAGAAATAACCGGCAATTATTTTGACAATTTATCATTATAATCCATTAATTTAGAAAATAATCAGCAGATTAATTAATAATGACAATTAGTTGAGGCCCTACTTCTGTCCACCTCTGATTAGAGTCTTGATATCACCAGTGGAAAGGGAGATTTAATCTGAGGACTGCAGTCTATACATCAATATTTCAGATCTACTTATCACTGCATATATATATATATATATATATATATATATATATATATATATATATATATACATATATACAAAACATGTCAAACATTGAAACAGGAACATTGTCGTCTCCCTGTCCCTTGGTTGTGCACACAGATCTCAGTGGGGGTGAACATTGTACTGAGGAACGGCTCCTCCCTTTAATGAAAAAAAGGAAGTCTCAAATTTCCCCCACTTCCTCTTTCCACCCACAACCTTCCCCTCCCGTTATCTTTCCCACTGCTTCTCTGCATGAACAACTAAAACAAGGTGCGTCTCTGCATGTTTTTGTACAAATTGTGTATTCTTTGAGACTGTTTTTACAATCTTGCATTTCTGCCTCTGTAAATTTGTTTGTAGTGGAGAGAATACATCTGGTTTGATTAATTGTTTTTCTTCTCCTACAACCTAACACAGTGTGGCAATGGAGGAAACTGAGTCAACAACTCAAGACAGAACAACAGGACAGGATGGAAGTCACGCGGCAGACCACACGCTACTGATGTCCAGCAAACCTCTGCATCGCTTCATCCAAAAAGAGCCCAAAAGTCTCGGGGTAACACATTAGACAATCCAGAAATAACAGAAATTCTGTTATATGAACTTAGATGTTTACGCAAAGAGCAGCTGCAAAGTGTTATTCTACTCTAGGTACTTAAATCCATCCCACCCTCTCCTTCTCAGATCGTCATTCTCATCTTTGGCTGTGCAGAGATACTGATGGGATTCGTGCTGTCCCAAGAAGGACATGACACTTCTTATCAAATCTACATCCCCTTCTGGCAGGGAGCGCTGGTACATAACATTTGGCATTTGTGCTTCTCTTGAAAATGACAATATATAGTATCACAGTGGCTCCTTCAAGCCCCTGAAAACTTGGTTGCAAAAGTTTTGGGAAATATGCTCAGTCGCTTTCTTTCAGGATGTTTCTCTTTCTTCCCCCTTTTTTGCCGAGTTCGATAAGGAGATTAACATCATTCTCTCATCCAACTTGGCAAAAAAAAGGTATATCTTTGTTAGATAGCTCAAATAAAAGTTGCTTTAAACTTTCTACTCCAGTACAGAGGAGCTTTGATTACTTCCCCAGTTACCATGAAAATAAACATGACATGTGACCAGGGCTTAAAAAGCCAATCATCAGCACACTTTGGGTGAATGACAAAGGAAAAATGATGTGATTATAATTTTTTGTGTTATTTGTTTTAAGTTTCTTGCCTGTGGAAACCTGTCCATCTACACTGAGATGAACCCGTCCAAGAAGATGGTATATTGTGATTTTATGATCTAGTTCTAGTGTTTAACTTTACCTCTCTTTCTTTCTTAATAACTCAACTAATCGTGTTGAACTTATCTTTCCCAGGTGACTGTCTGTTTGGCTATGTATGTGGTTTCAATTTTGGGAGTTGTGGTCTCTGTTCCCTACCGGTTACGCTGCATCCTCCATATTAGATACGCGAGGTACGGATACTATTCGGACAACTGGGGAAATAACAATTGGGTGAGTTACAGCACATATGTTTTAGGCTAAATGGACACATTTTCACAGTGTATGAATAACTTTCTCTTCCACTTTCCTCTGGCTTTAGAAGCAGCTTATTGGTGTTGAAGGCCTACTGTTCACTTCCTCTCTGTGTGTGTCCGTGCTTCTCATCTTCTTGTGTGCTGTTGCGCGGTTAGCTCTGAAATCCACATCCACCCAGGTAAAACATTCTCATTGTTACTTCATCTTAAACAAGCCTTTTCCACCGACATTAGAGATTTATAATTCAAATTCAACAATTTGTAGGGAGATATGTTTGAACAGCAGACGACAATATGCAAAGAATAAGTGTAAGCCTCAAATAGAAACATGAACAGTAATACAAAATGAATGAAAGAGAGTAGAGAGGAAAAGCGGTGTGTCTGTCATCATGTTATTGCCTTCTTGTTGTCCTCTTCCCTAACACGGACCACCTCTTTATCTTCAACAGATCATTGTCCAGCACATACCGCTTCCACCGAGCAACACAACATCAAACTAATCGCAACCTTTTTAAGGTATTCTTCTGTACTAACTAACACTGGTTGTCCTGCAGCACAGCTACCCTGTGAACATGTCGTCATTCTGCACAGAATATCACACGTACACCACCTAGTGGCCTATAAAGTTTAGCCACAACCTTTTTTAGTTACCTACATCTACACCAAGCTTCACTCTACAGAATGTGTAGCTGCAGTAAAGAATGCAATACTTAACCACTTTATTTTGCTTTTGGTAAACCTTGTTTCAGATTCAAAGTGATTCTTGTTGTCGTATAGGAGAAGAAATATTTGACATGCACTTAACATATAACACATGTACTTACTGTGTGGGTCCTATAGTAGCGAACACGAACAGGTCTTTTATACTGTTACTGATATCTATCAATTAGGTCAACTGCTTTCTCTCTATGATAATATGATGTCACCTAACAACACTGGTCAGGGTTTAACATTAAAGGTTCTTTTTCACTTGCCCGACCAGAAATCCACTTGCCCAAAGTCCATTTTTTACTTTTCCCTTTACAAACTATTTTAGTTATTATTGGTTATCAAATAACAACAAAGACCTAAGTTATTTGTTACGTTTAATCTTTATTTAAGTAAATTAATATTGAGTTTCTCCCACATCTTCTAACTCCACCCTACTAAACTCCTGTTTCAAGGATAATTGACATGCTCTCTTGCACTTCAGCGTTCCAATACACATACTACCATTTCATTTAGTATGTCAGTCAAATATTTAGTATGTCCCAATATAAAGTGTGTCAAATGCAGTATGCCAGAAATACCTGGATGTTCTACTGCATCAGGTGGCATTTTGCAGTATGCAAGCCACACAATCCTCTGCACACTGGATATATCAGCAAGAGGATCAAAGTTCAAGGTGCCATGTTATGAAAAAGTAGTATGTCCCAATTAAATGCATACTGGATGCAGCAGTATATACTTTGTAAGGGCAGCTGCAGTACGTACTAAAAGTAAAACGAAAAAGGAAGTTTTTGTCTTTAGCCACAATTACTCACGAATGCCCGATCGGTACTGCGAATGTGCAACTCTCAACAAAGAGGACAAAGAGGCGAGAAAGCTCGCTCCATCACTACTTCCATCCTCTGCTCCGGACAAAACAATGCCTTTAATTTTCTCTTTACCGCTTGTCTGATCGCGCAATTGAGTTGCTAAATGTACTAGCCTGAAATGACATTTTACTTGCCCTGCAGTCATAAGTCATATTTACATTAATAATAAATCCAAATCTAATTTAACATATATATATATATATATATATATATATATATATATATATATATATATATATATATATATATATATATATGTGTGTGTGTGTGTGTGTGTGTGTGTGTGTGTGTGTGTGTGTGTGTGTCAATTTATATTTTATATTGTGGACACTTACTGTTAGCCTTTAATTCTTATGTCATCAATATGTGTGATCATTGTCTACATTAGCTGCATTATTATTACAGTTTGTGCATTATATGGTCATTGAAGCTTTTGATAATCAATGTGAATTTCTATATGCACTTAGCCTCAGATATTTTACAGATAAGTGGGCAGATGTGGGCTCTGTGTTTTGGTTACAGGGCAACGTATATGTGATTGCAACTTAAGATTTACAGTATATTTGATTACATTTGGCTTGCAATATCCTTAGATATCCATCCAGCGTATGACTTCATGTGTCAGCTGATATGTTTATCTACATGGCTGATATGAAGAGCCTGCAGCAAAACCTGTTGCCTGTGAATGTGTGCAAAACACAGATTTAGCTTGTTTATCAGGTGCAAATCATGTAATGTATATTGTCTTTGTTAAATAAACAATAAAATGATCAAATAAAACTGCTCAGATTGATATTATACACATACTGTATATATCTATATACATAGACTGCACTAACAGATTACCATAAACTATAAATAGAAGACCGGCTGTCGTTAAATGTTAGGACAGCAAATAATGAATCAAGACCTTTGTTTTAAGTTTGTCAGAATACAATATACCAAGTTAAAGGCCCGACGTCTGTTGGGAAGAGAAGTTATAATAAATTGTACTTTAATACCTTGAAAAAACATGCTACCAAACTGATCAGCATCAGACCTTTTGCTAGTTTATTTTAAAAACAACATTTCAAAGTGCTACTCCTGTTCTAATCGGGTGTTGAATTTCGGTATTAGAGCAACACTTGCAGTTAGATCACTGGACTTTTAATGCCTTCAGTATTTCCCCACGAATATTGTGAGCACATTGGCCTCGTATTTTACAGTTCGCTCCTCAGCCGTGATTCAAACTAAAGAGGGATCAACTCCTGCCATCAGCTTGGCATAAGGTTGAGGTAAACTTGTATGAGCTTTACAGCCATGCGCCACAAGTTATCTGCGTGATGCATTACTTCTCAACTATTAAACCTTCTACGAGACATTTAATCAGTGGTGGCTGAAACCCACGAGCACTATTAAGATTGCAAACAAATAGCATTTCTCACAGGTTAGAAGAACACCTTTGACACGTCAACAATTTATAGCCGAAAATGATCTCACAAATCACAAAAACTGCAATGACACCAGCAACATTTTGGTCACTTATTTTATTTCCAGTCATTCCATTGAGTAGACAAACAGTAGTTCATATTAATGGAAGTCTTCCCCTGGTGTGGGAAGAGAAATCCAGTAGAGGATTTTCTTGGTGCCATATTTGGTCCATGTGCATTCATGTTATATTTTTAACGTTCACAGTATTTAATAGACGTAGCTGGCTGTGTACAGAGACTGCATTGAGGCCTTGTCAGCTGAGCTGGAGGGCTTGTACTCCCCTTTGGAAGCCAGGCCATTGATCTGAAGAATGCAACAAAGGGGGAAAAGTTAGGGCAAAGTCAAATCTGAGTGTTAATGATCAGCCTGGGCCCCATTAGTGCAAGACTGAATGGACAAAAAGCATTAGAAGCAATCATTTACTAGTATAGAGTTGTGTAATACAACGCAAGAGCAATTTAATAGCCAGATCCGTGCATAGTCCACAACTATACATCATTTGTTATTAGTGATAGCTGTTCATGCCCTCTGAGACTAACCTTGGCCCTGCTGCAGAAAGCTTCCTGTGCAGCTGCCTTGTTGGCAGGTTTGCCCTGCCAGGCTGCAAGAGCAGAGGCCTGGAGTGCACGGCCGTAAGAGAAGGTCAGCTTCCAGGGGCGATGGAGGGGCACCTGGTTGATGGCGCTCAGGTTGGTGGAGGCGTCCTCCTCACTCTGGCCTCCAGACAGGAAGCAGATACCTGGAAAGACACAGAACGCAGCATGTCACTGAGAACAGACTTCTGTGCTTTTCTTAAACTTGCTTGTTGAGGGAAAAGCTGGCCTCATGACACTCACCAGGCACAGAAGCAGGGACGGTGCGCCTCAGAGCGGTCACTGTAGCCATGCCAACCTCCTGAGGGGTGAACTTCTTAGTGCAGGAGTGTCCAGCAGTGACCATGTTGGGCTTCAGCAGAGTGCCCTCCAGGTACACGTGGTGATCGGATAGAGCCTTGTACACAGCAGCCAGAACCTAAATCATGACGAGGCAGATGCATTACTACACATGCTTCAAAATATCAACTGCTGGTGGTGGTTTGGCCGACTCTGCCAAAGATCATTAACCAACCTTCTCTGTGACGTACTGGCAGCGCAGCAGGTCGTGGTCTCCGTCAGGCAGGATCTCTGGCTCCACAATAGGCACCAGACCATTCTGATGGAGAACATAGACGGCAATTTAAAATACATTTTTAGAGACAATGACCATACACACACACACACACATGACCATACACACACACACACACACACACACCTGTTGGCAGATACTGGCATATCTGGCGAGGACATTGGCGTTCTCTGCAATGGCGAGAGCTGTTGGGCAGCTTTCTGAGATCTTGAGCACACACCTCCACTTGGCAAAGTCGCAACCGTCCTTCTTGTACTGGGCACAGCGCTCTGAGAGGCCATCGAGACCTGTGGAAAAACAACAAGCCACAGAATGTTGGTATGCTGTGGCGATTGTGCTCATTCTGCATTAAGTTACAGTCAAGTTAAGGCTTGCAGAAAAACATTCGTTTTCACCTTGTGTGGTGGTCTCTCCATCCGTTCCATTAAGCCCAGCTGTGCCTTTGTCCACCTAAAGCAAAACAATCAAAACATAGACATTAACATAGAAGGTTCAACATGTGGAAGACGTGTGCATGCCGCTAGGCTCAATCTGCACTTTCAGGCTCCTCACCTTGATGCCGACAACAATGCCCTTGTCCTTGATGACTTGGGGGAAGAGCTTGCCACTGTCTGATTTCTGGTACAGTGTCTCATGGAAGAAGATGACCCCACCCACGCAGTTGGCGATTGAGGGGTCAGTGGAGAAGAGGAGGTCACGGAAGTAGCGGCGGTTTTCCTCGGTGTTCTCCACATTGATTTTCTCGAGACGCTTTCCCATGGTTCCTTGAAAGACGAGGAGGGTAAGGAAATCATTTCAGTTTGCACACACACACACCTCTCATATAGAACAACAACTTGAGACTTGAGTCTCACCTGTTGATTCATCTGCTGCCAGGATTCCCTTTCCTGGAGCTACAATCCTCTGAGCAATGTCAGAGAGCTCCTTCTTCAGCGCCTGAGTGAGGGATGGGAACTGATGAGTCATCCTAGAGGACAGAAACAAGTTAATTCACAGTTGGTTAGAAACTCTGACAGACTGAAGTATGAGGAAGATTCTCTTGCGTCGGACTTCCTGCTTCTCTTGCATCACCTCTGTAAATATTTGGCCTGTATGGCTGAACTTTGGCCTTAAAACAGATAAGTTCTGCATTCAGTGCATCCTAAATTCGTATTTTACTCAAATGTAGCCTACATGACGTTTTCCAATACTTTCTGCAGAAGACGGGATAATATAAATTGCACAAAATAGGCCTGCAGCATAATATGAAGGCCACGAATTAGAATATAGTTAAATCAACTAGACCGCCTATTTATAAAGTTCTGCAAAGTTTAGAGTATTGAAAACGTGCATATTAAATCCATAACTGCAACGTTACTTCCATTGCTGCACACTTGGACACATGAGGAAACCCGGAGATGCAGAGCGAACTAATCTCTCAGAAACAAGGCGGAATCACTTTTCATGAAAACAAGTGGGAATCAGCGACAGAATGCAAAAGCTTAAAAATAGAAAACACGTCTTACTTTGGAGCTTTGTCAAACAGCGAAGTCAACAGAAGTAATTCAACTGGTTGAGGAGGCCGAACACTGAGCATAAAGCTGTATTTATTGCCTGTTTGACGCTGCGGAGGAGGCGCTGCTCGTGATGAGGGCGTGCGTCACCCCGGAAACGCAATTGGCCAGGTCAGACAGACAGGGGCGTAGTTTGCATGATACGTCATCAACGCTCTATTGTGGACTTTAAGCACACGTCAGAACCTGACTGGGCGGTTGAGTGAAAAAAAAAGAAAATGTGGGGAACATTGTGTGTCTTTGAAAACAAGATTGTCATGCACGCGCATGGTACAGACCTGAAACAACCCGCCTCCTTCTTCTTTTTTTTGCACGATGTACACTTTGAGAAAAAGAGATGCAATAAGAGAAGCCTGCTGCAATGTTGCATTTCAGGTTTCTTTATTTCGTTTTCCTGGTGTAGATTACAACAGCATGTCATACTGTCTGTTTGTGTCATTCGGGAGTATTCAGACATTTCCAATCCCAAAATGGTGGATGGGATTCATTTAGTTATGCTAATATGTGGTGTTAATGTTCCAGATATGCACGTTAATGTCCAAGATACAATTCATAAAGGAAGAGCTTACATTTGTAAAACTTTTTCTCATTTGATTAAATTACACCTTCCAAAGTCCTTCACATCATACAATGTATTTATGATATAACAGTGTGCATTTGTTTTTATATTATTTAGGTAAAGACGATCAATCAATTTGTCTTGTTTCCTTGTTTGTTATATTTAAACCTGTGTGAATAAATAGAACTCAAAATGAATGCAATTAGGAAATGCATAGTTCTGATCAGGACTGTCTACATTTCTGGGATGTGGACAGTCTTCAACTTTTATTTTATGTCATTATCGACTCAGTTTCAGATAAAGTGTGTAATCACAATAGAATAGGACGAAGTGTCAGCCTAGTTAATTTATTGGATGGAAATATCTCCTTAGTTACAACAGAAAAACGTGCCTTTTCATGCTACCTTCTGTATCTCTCCCAAGCGTCACATTGCTTGTCAAGCACGTCATGCATAAACGTGGTTTTTGTAATGCTCTCATCGGTCAATGAGTGACCTTAGCAGATAGGGATATTTAAGCTGAGGTAGGCCTGAATTCACAATTAAGTAGGCCTACGTTTACACAACCTGGACTTTGCACCCATTGTAATGTAGTCTTTAAGTGTGCTGATAATAGTCCAGGCTCTGTCCAGAAGTCCTTTTTTACATAAGGACTGAAAAAGAGCAGAAAAGGGCAAAAAGATAGCACCAGAGGAATTTTGTTGTTGTTGTTTTGGTTGCACAATAATTGCTACAATATCCTTAAGCATTGCAACTCTCATAGATGTACAGATCTTTGGGAGTTGCAAACCAACCCAGCAGCAAGACAAAGTATCTCTGCTGTAAATTGGATTTGGACATTTCTGATTTGTCTCAGTAGTTTCAATAAACGGGAATAATCCATGTGCATAACAAATGGCTGTCTTAATTTAGCTACAGGCTTTTCACTTTCTTGGGTTATATTACAATGATTTGGGATCTAGTGAATTTATATTATGCACTCTATATGATGCGATAGGGCTCGATCTGCAACAATACAAGAGAGGGCAACTTCCCAGGGGCCTCAGACCTGTGGGGTCCCCGAAAGAGCTGTCCCACTGTTAAATCATTGAGTGTTTGAGGACACTCTCTCGCAGACATTTTGGGCCCTTTATGAACCCTTTCCGTAAATCCAAATGTCTGCAGACTTTGCCCAAGGGAATTACCCACAATTCATAGCAATGTGACGCTGAACACAGGGTTACCAGTGGAAGCATGGAGACATAAAAAAAAAAAAAAGGTAAACAAAGACTATGGCATATGTGTGTTCAGCCTGGCAAATAACATTTACATGGAAATATTAACGATTAAAGATGGAACATAAAAACACATGAAATCAGAGGAATGGAAAGCAGCGATTATATTACACAGATTTATTCATCAAATATTTAATTTTGTCTTTGAAGCCGTTTTGACAAAAACAAGCAAATAGATCATTTGACAATTACCTCTCATCTTGTGAGGAAAGAGCCTGGAAGTCGTTCAAATCAGGAAGTAAAATGTATAAAATAAATACCCACAATTGTACATATACTGTATCTGTTGCAGCAAAGTGCTGTCCACTTCGTATTTACACCATCCCAAGCCCTCACAGTCTCTCACACTTAACCATTTACCAGGTAACGTCAGTGAGTCCCTGAGGGTTCAGGGTTTAAGGCCTTAGGGGGTACATGGGACTGGGTCAATGTTTAAGGCCTTGAGGGAACATTGGGACTGGATCAATGTTTAAGGCCGTTGGAGGGACATTAGGACTGGGTCCCTCCTTGAGGGAACATTGGGACTGGGTCAATGTTTAACGGTGCTGGTTCCCTCCACGGCGGTAGGTGGCGTAATGTCCGCTGAAGGTTGTCCCACAATAAGCGTTCACACTTCCGTTTCCGAGAGGCAGGGAGCCGCAACATCAACAGCGACAAACAGTTTTAGTTAATATCACAAAACTCGTAACATTACCAGCGGTAAGACTTCGGTTAGGTGTTGTTGATACTCAACATATTACAAAATAAATGCGTTATTCTATCGGGTCAGAATACAGTTCCCATGAGCACCAACAGCATTTAAAGCTACGTTAGCAAACAGCTAACGTAGCATTGACTGATTCAATCAGCTCGGTCGAGTTTTATAATGTGATGCATTGTTTTATGTGTATTTGTTTCGACTACTAAACATTAAGATGAATACGGTTTCAGAGTAAACATTACGATGGTTATCTTCGAGCACATTAACGTTAGCTAGCTAACGTTACATGTTCAACATAACGTACCGTTAGAGGTGTCGTTCATCCAGCTGAACCACTTGAATCTCAACAGTCCTCCGCAGTTCTTTAGCTAACTGACACGTTCTGCTTTATTTCTGACACGTTCTGCTTTATTTCAGGAGTCTGAGGATGTCGGGACAGAAGCGTCCTGCTGACCCAAGCGGCCCCTCGTCCTCCGGCGCCCCCCCAGAGAAGCGCAGGGAGAGGGAAGGAGAGGACGGAGCTCCCGGTGTCAGCGCAGCTGCCGGAGGTAGCACTGCGGTGGAGACGGTCATCAAACTGGGAGGAGTGTCCAACTCCGTGAGGCCCCCTTTATTATCCCCTATTGCTAATATATGTTCAACTCAGAAGTGTAAAGCCTGTCCGTCTGTTTGGCTCCTTTTTCTTTTTGTACTCATATTTGAACTCATTGTTTTTAGGAAGAACAAGACATCAAAGCTCTCCAGGCTAAAAACCGAAAGTTGGGAGAGTCTCTTGATCAAAGACAGGTACATTAACTCTCCAATTTTTATATACACGCACACTGGAAGCGACCGTTACGCACTGCCTTGTCTTGGAGAGAGGTTCATCTCTTGGCTTTTTGGTTCGCAGGTGATTGAGGATGAATTGCGAGAGCGAATTGAGAGACTGGAGACCCGCCAGGCCACTGATGATGCCAGTCTGCTGATCCTCAACAGATACTGGAACCAGGTGAACAAGTTCACAGAAGGAAGCAAACAATCACGTGTTCAACATTTAACAGTCGCCTCTCCTATAAAGATGTAAGAGTCTAAATGTGATGCCCTTCTCTCTCCTTCAGTTTGATGAAAACGTTCAACTGACCATCAGGCGTTATGACCAAGCAAGCAGCGAACCTGAGAAATCTCTGGCAGGTGAGGGACGGAGCCTGAAGCCCGAAACTCCAGAACCTGATGGCGACTCCAACCAGGAGCGGGCCAAGGACAGAAGTAAAGACAAGAGCTAACACAGGATCATGACTTTGAAAGCAATAGCCTGTAGATATTTGATTTAACATACCAGACACCTAAACCCTCTTTCCTGCTGTTGTCCCTCAGACCACCAGGGAGAGACAACCAACTCTTTCCTGGCAACGCTGGCGAGCAGCAGCAGTGAGGAGATGGAGGCTGAGCTTCAGGAGAGAGTGGAGTCCAGCCAGAAGCAGGCCCGGCACGTGGTGGAGATCTACGAATGTCTGAAGAGCACCGTGGACCAACTGAAGGCAGAGCTGGACTCTGGTGCTGGTGAGATAAAAGCACGAAGGTTTTAGTGGAGGCCGAGTCAGTTTGTGTTTACACCCATAACATGCAATATTGTTACTTTTCTTTCCAGAGGGAAGTCTATGGCAGGCAGCTTCCAAACTGAATTCTCTCCTGTCCACCGAAAACAAGCGGCTGCTACAGCTGACTGAGGACCTGAAGCAGAAGCACAGTCACATGACGAGCGAGGTACAATTCCTACGTCCTTCCCTATTCAATGTCGAGCCAACCTTAAAAGTCACAAAAATGCGTGTAAATCTTGGAATTTGCTAGTAACAGCTGCTTTGTTGAAGAGTAATATCTTAGGAAGGATTATGTTTCTGTTAGCCCTTGTGTGTGTGTGTGTGTGTGTGTGTGTGTGTGTGTGGTGTTAAGTCTCTGTGTTCCTGTCTTGTCCAGTCCCGGCCTCTGGGTCGCGCTGCTAACAAAGCAGACCAGCGAGTCAGCGAGCTGCAGGTTCTGATCGAGGAGCTCCAGTGGGACATGGAGAAGATCCGCCGCAGAGAGAACAGACTGAATGCACACCTGATCGAGATACTGGAGAGGGTGAGGATGCTCTCTGTGACAGTGTTGTGCATATGTTCCTGTTATATTGAGGCGTCTTATAACACTCCCTGTAATGCATCCCAGGTGAACAGCAAAGGCTATAAGGTGTGTGGGGAGGCCAGCAGCGTCTGTGGGACCATCACTATCAACAAGAGAAAGGTACGAATTTAATTTAATGATTAAGACAAAGGTGTGATTTTGTAGCTTTTCTGTCAATGCCTTACTTTCCACACTTTTTGACTTCTCTCCTGTCAAGTTTGAAGAAATGAACAGTGATATGGAGGAAAACACGGAGCTGGCAGACAACCGCTTCGTTGAGCTGCAGAAGCTCCAGCAGGACCTTCAGAGTGTGCACCAGGAGAACAACAACATGAAGGTGGACTTGTGTTTCTCACACACCATTCTTTTGACACCTTAATGGATCACCTTATTCTTACACCTAGAACTTAAATTCGCTGCTTTGAAGAGTACAAAAAGAGGGACATTCAACCAAAAGGATTCTTTGAAAAAATAGTGCCTCCGTGTAAATGTTTACCTAGAAATCTCCCTGTTGAACCTTACAAAAGCAAGTCAGTACTTTGTTGTGTTAAATATTTAGTATTTCTTTGCCTTCTGCCTCTCTTCCTCTCAGGCGGAGCTGCTGAGTCGAGCAGCATGCTTGGTAAAAGAGACTGCTGAGTATCGCTGCCTGCAGTCCCAATTTTCTGTGCTCTACAACGAGTCTCTGATTCTCAAGGCTCAGTTAGATGAGACGCGCGCTCGTCTCAACACTACTAGGACATCAAGGCTTCGACAGCTGGAGCACATGGAGGTAAGTGTGTGTTTTGTGTATGTTGTGTGTGTGTGTGTGTGTGTGTGAGCGTCCTTTTCTTACTCTCATCCCCTCCTGTGTGCAGAATGATGAGGTGGCTCTGCAGAGGAAGGTTCGTACAGAAGTCTTTCAGCTGGAGGACACACTGGCTCAGGTCAGGAAGGAGTACGAGATGTTGCGCATCGAATTTGAACAGACTCTTGCTGCCAACGAGCAAGCAGGTAACTAACAGAACCGGGGTTACATGGTGAATTAGGTGCATGATTTGTGCTGAACATGCTTTATAACTTAGATTCACATCAGCACCTCGCTGACAAACTAACTAGCTTCACATTCCTAATCCGACCTTCATCTCTGCCGGCCTTTTCCGCTCAGGCCCTATCAACAGGGAGATGCGTCACCTGATCAGCACGCTACAAACCCACAATCAGCAGATGAAGGGAGAAGTGGTGAAATTCAAGATCAGACTGAGAGAGTCACAAACTGAGCTCAACCAGGTAGGTCACTAACAGAAACGTGTGCAGTCACCTCTCACCAGCTTGTGGAATTAAATAGTTCAGGTCATTTTCACAGTAACACATCTGATTGGTTTAGTATTGTAAAGTACAACCGCACATCACACATAAACACATTCATCTGTTGCCTCTTTAGGTCCGCGCTTCAAAGGGAAACGCCATCCTCCAGTCCCAGTCGAGCACAGAGATGGACGTGAAGGATGAAACAACCTCTCCTTCTACCCCAGCCCTCTCTGGAGAACCTGTGGTCAAGACAGAGACCGACAACGGCTCCTCCACACCCAGCAGCACTGGTAACGCCAAGATGGCCGACAATTTATTTTTACTGATTTCCCAGTGTCCTTATGATACTTATTCAGACATATTAGGATTGTTCTGATTGACAATTGCTCCTTCGCTGTTATTTATTTTTCTTTTCTTTAGGAGCCTCTGTGAAAACGGAGCCCGGAGTTGAACCTGAAGCAACAGTAAAAGAGGAGGAGAAAGAGAAGGAGGAAAAGAAAGAAAAGGACATTGTAAAGAAAGAGGAGAAAGAGCGGGAGAAGGAAAAGGAGAGAGAGAGGCCGACTCGCGGCGGTGGGAGCAGCAGTGTGATGAAGGAAGAGAAGGACAAACCAGGGAGCAGCAACCAGCCTGAGGAGTCAGCCGGGGAGCGCCTGTCTGGGGTCGGAGGCTCGAAGAGGAAGGAGATGGAGCAGCTGAAGATCGTCCGAGCTGAACTCAAGTAGGCTGCACGTGTGGAAGTTGGTTATTTTAGTGGATGTTGGTTTTTGTAAACTACCAAATAGAATAGTTTTGTTAAAGACTCTTCGTCCACTGTGCAGGAAAGCGCAGGAGTCCCAGAGGGAGATGAAGTTGCTGCTGGACATGTACCGCTCAGCACCAAAGGAGCAGAGAGACAAAGTCCAGCTCATGGCTGCAGAGAAGAAGTCCAAGTCTGAGGTGATCAACACTGCACACTGTAGAAGTTGTTAAAGTTGTTGTGTGTGTGTGTGTGTGTGTGTGTGTGTGTGTGTGTGTGTGTGTGTGTGTGTGTGTGTGTGTGTGTGTGTGTGTGTGTGTGTGTGTGTGTGTGTGTGTGTGTGTGTGTGTGTGTGTGTGTGTGTGTGGCAGTCCCATATTAACAATGCTGATTCCAGGGAGAGGAGCTGCGGCAGAGGCTGAGGGAGCTGGAGGAGAGGGAGAGGAGGGAGGGCAAGAAAATGGCAGACGAAGAGGCTCTGAGGAAGATCCGCTCTGTGGAGGAGCAGATTGATATCCTCAACAAGAAGCTCTCTATAGCAAAACAGGTGTGTGAGCTGGTCATTGTATAACTATACACAAACAAAACCCTCCTTTTTTTATTTCCCCTAACACTCTTATCACCTCCACTGCTCCCTCTGCAGGAGGAGGACGCGCTGCTGAGCGAGATGGACGTGACGGGCCAGGCTTTCGAGGACATGCAGGAACAAAACATTCGCCTGATGCAGCAGCTCAGAGAAAAAGACGACGCCAACTTCAAGCTGATGAGCGAGCGGATCAAGTCCAACCAGATCCACAAGCTGCTAAAAGAGGAGAAGGAGGAGCTGGCCGACCAACTGCTCACTTTAAAAACTCAGGTGAGCCACCAGGCAGCACCGTGAGGGGCGATGTGCAAGTTTGAACACGCGGGTGTTGAGATACAGTTAAATGTCAGTGATCCCCACCGGCAGTTACTTTGATTGAAGGCTCGAGGGATTACATTGAACCATTTTCATTCTTCAAATAAAATGGCTTGTCAATAAATAGAAGTTGAAATAAAGTCTACACAGTGCACATTTTGCTCTTCACTATTGCTTTTTTGTGTGTCTGCTTCTACTTGTTTTCTAAATTTCTGGTTTGTCGTAATAATGCTTTTTCTCCAAAAATCACATTTGTCTTTTTTTCTTAAATCTTTATTCACCGTGATGATTTTCTTTTGTCAGGTTGATGCCCAGCTGCAGGTGGTGAGGAAGCTCGAGGAAAAGGAACGCCTTCTGCAGGGCACCATCAGCACTGCTGAGAGAGAGCTGGCACTTCGCACACAAGCTTTGGACATGAATAAACGCAAGGTAACGCATCGTTCAGTAACCAGGAGCCACATCTGCAGAGTTAAATGAGGAGTGAAATGAAACTGTAATGACATTTAGATATGCGCAGTCGTTCCTAAACACACATTCAGATACTATACTCAAAGGTACAGTATGAGAAGAAAATGCATTACCACTAAGGTTAAAATAACAACATCTGTCTGTCGTCCTCCAGGCCCAGGAGTCTGCGTTGCTGTCGGAGGAGATGCGAACTCAGCTGGAGCAGGTTCAGCAGAGACTCAACCTGGTCAGAGAGGAAGTCATAGAGAACAGCATCTCCAGGGAGAAGGAGTCCTTTAACGCTCGACGAGCACAGGTATCAATATACACAAATCCACTCAAGCCATACAATGTCAACAAGTGCATGGACCTAAAAGACAAGGCCATTGTCCCAACACACAATTACATTTGTTTAAAACATATTGGCAACAATTTTCTTAAATTGTAGTTAACACAGGAAGAATAAATGACTCTTTTGACTGTCATAAGACTTATGGGATGATTCTTTCTCAGAATACTCTGTTTTCTAACGACAAATTAGCTTTGTGTATGGACAGAAACCCTATGCATTCACGTGATGGGAAGTTCCAATATCTTGCTCAGGATTATTGCGGTCATAACCTCGGATGTCATAACAGACTCTTTACTTCCAGCTGTTAACTCTGACCGTGTTTCAGGAGGACATCTCCAAACTAAGGGGAAAGATCGAGAAGGCCAAGAAACCAGCTGAGAAAATCAGCAATGGAGACGATATCCTGAATGAAGAAATCAATGATTATAAGGTAAGTTTCTGTGATACAAAGAATATTTTTTTTCTTTTTTAAATCCTGTTTTCGCTTCTGCTTTTGGAAAGTCAAAGAGATTTTTTGTGTGACTGTTGCATTCATAAGAGCATTTTACCACACATTTTGTGGAATACACTAACCCGCCTTCACATTAGAAGATTTATACTTTCATGTCTGTATGCTAAATATTAAGCTATAGCTAGCAGTTGGTTAGCTTAGCTTAGCACAACAACTGGAGACCGGGCAAACAGCTAGCCGGCTTTGTCCAAAGGTAATAAAGTCCACCAGCACTTCTAACGTTCATTAATTAACATGTCATAAGACTTTTTCTTGGCTCTGAGCAGTTGCAGGGAAACACACACAGACTTCAGTCCACCCCCAGTAAAACCTTCTTGTCTTTGTTCTTCCTATTTACCCTAAAGAGATAAGAGTGGTATCAATCTTCTCATCTAACTCTCTGCAAGAAAACAAATAAGTGGGGCTCTCAGGGCTCTGTTTCTCTTGTAACTAGGCAGCATAACTGAATGAACCAGAGTAATCTGTATCACTGTGGATTCCAGCAAAGAGACCAACTGCCAGTGTGATCACACAGTTTTGACAGGAACACGCACTTAAAATTCCGACCAACTGTGCAAAAACTCAACAACACACATTAGAAATAACTAACTTTTGCAAATAGTAGTTTGTGTAGTCGACGTCCATTTAGATTTCTGCAGCTCAAAATGGATCGTGCTCAGATTTTTTCCAGGTTTGGTCGTAAAAGGGGAAGTGGTTTGACATCACGAGTGCTCCAAATGCTCTGATGTGCACTGCCATACCACAAGATTTGTGGGTCAACTGTTGTCTGTACTCTTCAGTGTCTTAAGAATCCTTCAAGGCCACATTCGGAGCTATAATCAGCCTTTCATATCATGCGATGTGCTGCTGAAGGGCAGTTGAGCTGGAAGATATTTGTGTCCACTCATTCAAAACCACTCAGCTCAGAACAAGAATGGCTTTTCAGTTTATTGTTCAAACCTTTCCCTCCCCCCCTCCCTCTCCCTCTCTCTCCCTCCCTCTCCCAGGCACGCTTAACGTGTCCGTGCTGCAACTCTCGGGTGAAGGATGCGGTACTGACAAAGTGCTTCCACGTCTTCTGCTTCGAGTGCGTTAAGACGCGCTACGACACACGCCAGAGGAAGTGCCCCAAGTGCAACGCCGCCTTCGGAGCAAACGACTTCCACCGCATATACATCGGCTGAAGCCGCGTTTCCCTCTCCGTGGATACTAGCAAGGAAAATGCTCAACAAGAAAAGCAGTCGTACAAAAAGGTGCCTGGGAGTGAGACTCACCACTGCGCTCACATATCTGCTCTGAACATGTACCTCCTCCTCTGCTCCTGTGTGTACAGGACACACCATCGGTGTGATATCTCCAGATCATTCCAGCTTCGCAGTGATGCTCTGAACTGAACGCTTTCATATTTTATTTTTGTTAACACTGACTGAGTTCGGCTTCTGCCTTCCAGTATCTACTACTTGACTGTATGTTTTCAGATACTGGTGCAGAGGAAAGCTTCTGCGAGTTTGTATCACATGCTGTGTTGTGTGTCTGTGTGGGAGGTCGGGTGGGTGAATGTGTGTGTGAGAGAACAAACCAGAATACAAAGAAAAATATGAGTACAGTGAGAAAACAAGAGTACAGCTGATGTTTGCATAATGTTGGTGCGTGCGTGTGTGTACATACTGTGTAGTGATTGTTTAAATTTAAATTTTTTTTTTTTTTTTATATGAAAACTTCTTGCCCCAAAATGTACTGAAATCTCTCAAATCTGACTTGATGCTGTCTGTTAGTTATTAAAGTGACATCTGAACTGTCCGGCTTCTGCTTCCATCTCACTTGTTTTTCAGTCACTAATTCTTATGAAACCCGCTGTGAGTAATCTTAACATTTGACCTGTGAGTGGTGAACCACAATTCCCAGTGTGCAAATCTCTGTTCATCCGTGTGCAGAGAGCCTTCCTCCTCCACCCCTCCTCTTCCTCCTCCCTGAACATCAGACGTGTTTGCATAGCCTACTGGAAACTCGTCAGAAACGCTGGAAGGAAAGGGAGCGCCGTGTTTTGAAGGCTGTGCAACAGAATCCATCGAGAGATTTGATGCAAGCTCGGAGACAAAGAAACACCAAACTTGACTGTAGAGGAGCTCGGAGCCGAAATAATAAGCTTTAGGAGACTCGTGGTCCCCAACGTCACCGCGTTTCTACTGGTTTCTTTCACGCGCAAAGCTGCAACAGAAAACTTCCGAAGACGTTTCTATATATATATTTTTTTTTTAAATTACTTTCTGCTGCATCTCGACGGACTGTTGAGTATCTCGGTCGCTGCTGGATCTTAAGCCTTTAACGGGTTCTTACCAAATATAGCCGCTGTTAATGCTGGCGTGTCCTTGACGGAGCTGAGCGGTCCTAAATTGGATATTTCCAGCGCTGCCAAAGTTTATAATTAAATTCTCAGATATTTTTGAGTCACTACGCAATACATTTAGTCTAATTTGCTAATTGCACCCTTGAATCAGTCGGCGTGTTCATTTAAAGCTGGCGCGGTTCTTGCCCTGCCTGTCGTGAGCTGCAGCGTGTTGGTGGGAAAGAACCCGCTCTGTAGCCGATGCCTGCTCTCTACAGAAGCCATTTTTAAGTCTTTGATTTACAGTCATTGAACACGAGCTCTGCTCTGGGCTGCAGCTTTAACCTGTGCACATACATTTTTTTTTTTAGCACATATCTTTTATCCCCCTATTGTTCTCAAATCCTCAACAATGACTTTCTGTGCGTCTGGCTCTGGGCGCGGAGGGTGTGCCACGGCTCGGTTTTTCCTCACCACCTATGTGGCAGTGCTGGTGCTCGGCTGGACTGGAGCTGAAGCTGAGCAGGCCAAGCCGACCGGGGACTACCCACCGACGGTCACTCTCGGTACTCTGATCACCGGAACCTGCCAGACGCTCCAGCGGTACGCGGAGTCAGTGGTGGGAAGCGGTGTGATCCGGTCAGCTGCTGAGGTAACGTTACAGAGAGGAGGTGCACCGCTGCTTGATAGCAACGATGTCTCTCCGCCAGGAAGTGGCTTTACACTCTCCTCTTTTTCTCAATTTTTAACATCCTAGTTTCCCGGATGTCTAACTGTTTGCTCTGTCACTGTTCTTGATCTATAACTGTAAACTAATTTTCAACTCCAACCCTGTCATCTCTCTCCATCCATCCCCTCACCCTTCACACATTCCTCTCCCCATGCCCCTCAACCTGTTAATCCCTCCCCTGATCCCCTCATCTTCTCTGCCCTCGTTCCACATCTTCATATATCCACCCCAACCCCACCCCCTCCCTCCAACCCCACCCCCTCCCTCATACACTTTTCTCCCTCCCTGCTTCCACTCGGCTGTGGTTCCCTTTTCCCCAGCGTGCAGTGTTGTTTCTTGAGTCAGTGCTTGGTCAGGAGAACGTCTATAAAGTGGCCATGGTAAGAAACCTTCCTGGGTGTCTCCATCTAGCCTGCTCTGACATGGTCCCTTAAACGGAGTCCTCTCTTGTGGCTCCATTTGGTCCATGTCACCTTAGAGTTAGTGCAGACAGTAGGAGCATGACTGTAGTGACGCTGTGGCTTCATCTGTGTTTCTATACAGTGGTAATTGCATGAAAGGCCACGATATAGTCCTTGTGAGCTTTGAAGTGGTAAACAGTAGGCTGAAGTGGTTCAACATGGCTCAGGTGGTAGCTCTGAACACAAAATATAGGGTGTGTACATGATCCTTTAGATGAGAAATTCATATCTAATGAGCCCCGAACTGAAACACAGTGTTATTCCATGTGAATTTGGTTTTACATGATTCTGTTTCCAGTAAGGAAAAACAGTTTAAAAGGGGGGAAAAAAATAATGTAATAGTGATAAAATGTAATCCTCAGGGTAAACGTTAGTCAAAAGATCTGCACACCGCACTGATATTTCCCAATAATGTAACAGAGCAACATTTCTTTTCAACAAGGTGTTTGACAGGCATCTCATAACATTGCTTTGTTGAATTCACTGGGAGCTGCCAGGACAGTGTACAGATCTTTTGTCTAACTTTTGCCTCCAGTTAGTTTTTTTAAAATCCACCTGTAAAAGTCTTTTGGATGTTTCTGCTCTGCACGGTCTTCAAAAGTTAATCAAATAAGATGCATTAATATGAGATTACATCAACTCAAATAAAACTATAGTGTTGTTTCGGACTCGTGCTCTGACATACTGGACAGTTCTCACGTATGTGCCAGTGTGCAGTGCAACAGGTGCAGATAAGATACTTGTCCAACTTACTGGACTACTTATGACCTTGCCTGATGAGGCTACACTTTGTGTGTGCAGTGTGATTTTGGGGGGTTGTGAGCAGCAAAGACTGTACAGGAATAGAGAGCGGGTGTCCAGCTGTCACTCGCATGCACAGCTTGTCCAAGTCAACAATACAGCACTTCTTCTATCTTAAGGTGCAGCTAAACAGCAGTACCATCTAAATGAGTTCGGCTGCAGTGAATATCACTCCTGTTGGTGTAAATATACCAGAATTATACTCTTATCTGCCTGTGCATTGGAGCCATGAGAATAAATCTAGGCAGGCTGTGTTTCTGTAAACCGATCTGTGTTCTCTGCATGATTATTATGATGACAATGCTGCCTTTCTTCATAGTTATCTTGTGTGATAACAAAGTCTCCACCCTCCCTCCACACCACCACAGTTTTTTGAGATGGTGATCCGATTCCTTGCTGAAGGAGCTGCCAGCGGCCTGAACGTCATCGCCGTTTACGTCACAGAGATCCTCCGGGTCACAGGATTCGATGGTGGGTGTCCGGATGGCCCGAATTTATGTGTGCGACTGAGCTGCGGAGTGTGTGCTTAGGCTTTGCTGCTCAATACACTTTTTGCCTCCTGTATGTGGAGCTTTCTGCAAATAGTTTACAAGAGTAAGAGAGGATCAGTGACGATGAAAGTTTGAAGTGAAAATATGCAGACGTGCCTCTCCCCTCAGGCAATTTGTGTAGCCACTCCTTTTATAGTATGAATGTTTGCTCCTGTTACTTCCTAACAGGCGGGTATCTTCAAGCCTTATTCTTCGAATGACATTAAGCCTAAACTGGATTTCCTCCCTCCACAGTTGGACTGACGTCGCCCCTCTTCACTCCAGAGGGCGTAGCCGCCATTGCCCAGTGGGGTCTGGTGGCCCTGATTGGCTACTGGGTGCTGACCATCGCTCTCCGTCTGCTGATCGGCGTGGTCAGGCGGGTGTTCTGGGTGGTGAAGACCGTCTTGGCGCTCTGGCTTTTTGGACTGATCGTGACCGACAAGCATGCCGCTACAGACACCACGGCGGTTCGACTGGGCGGCCTGGTGCTGGCATATGTCCTGTTGACTCTGCTCACTTCTTGCTCTGAAAAGACTTGTGCAGTGGAGCACCGGCTGAGCTCCCTGGAGGGCCGGGTGAAGGTAGTAGAGAAGAGGAAAGGGGAATAGTGGGCCGTATAGGGTTCGAGGGGAAGGAGTTACAGATGGACAACGGTGATGGTAATGTCGGTTATGAAAACAGTAACATTGATGGTTTCTGTATGCGTGTGTCAAACTATATGGGAAATAAAGTAACCTCTGGGATTTTTAATCAGAAATGTTCTTTGTATTACCTAAAAGAAAATGCCTAAATTATGAAACCTCATGGAACATTTTTACTATAATAAATAACTGTAATCAAAGACTCAAATGTAGTAAAAGGCTGCAACAGCAAGATGATTGAATAATACAAGTCCGATCGGAAACTGTATATGTTCTGTATTGTCTTTTCCACAGTCGTATCATCACAGCAAAATTTCACATAATTCTTTAATTTAAACGATGTCAGCATGCCAACATTCTCACAATGACAAAGTTAACGTGCTGATTTTTATCTGGGAATGTTTACCTTGTTGTTCACCATCTTAGTTTAGCGGGCCAGCATGCTAACATTCATAAACATTCATAAACCAAAGTATTGAATAAAATTCAAAATTTGAACCGATGGTGGACTTGGATAAAAAAAATTGTGTGTGGGGGGGGTCATTAGGATTAATTCTATGGCCACCATTTATATGTACCAAATGTCATGGAAATCCATCCAATAGTTGAGTTTAGCTTTGTCAGGGAAACTGGAACAATCCGGTATCAAGCAGTCATCTACTTCTGTTTTAACTCGCCACATTCAACCCAGGCTGACTGGTGGCCTGTTTACAGCCTCTTAAGTCCCCATGTGCCTGGTTGGTTCCCTGCTGCTCATTTAACTTGAAGCCTTCTCGATCCTCCGAGTTCACATCAATGGTTGTCGCTCCAGCTGAGTGGAACGACCTGACCTCGGTGCCAGAATAATCATTCCTGCTCGCTCACTCTGCAGCAGTAAAACTCACTTTCCTCCTACTCTTTGCTGTGCTGGAGTCGGCCAGATATGAATCCACGGTGAAACTAACTCACAGTGTCACCACCTCGCTGCATCAGCACAAAGACACAGAGCTGATTCTAGACTGAAAATACATTATTGTAAAAGTAAAATACCAAATATGAGAAGAACACAGTTTGTGTAACTGGAGCCTTTTACTTTAAAGCTGTAATGAGTATCTTTACAATTACAATGGATCAAACAACTGTTTAATGTGGTGTCTATACGGAAGTGGTAACTATATGGAAGCTCCGTATAGTTTAATTTCCCTCAGAAGCAAGTAGAGATCCAAACCGAGCTAAAAGAAAGACGTACACTGATGTGGCCAGAAACACAACCAAATGGATAATGTTGCTCCAGGTCATGTTGAACGTGTAAATAAGCAACTGTTCGTTATCAACAACTTAAAATGTGAAAATACAGTATGTGGGTGTTCTGCTCACACCCACACCCACTGTTTCAACGGCCACACCCACTGTTTCAACGGCCTCCATGTGGCTAAAAACCAACAGATAAGCAATGCTGGATTGAACTGTAGGTACAAACTGGATTTGTCCTGTTTGGGAAAAAAAAAAAAAAAAAAAAGTTGTAAAATAATAGGGCTGCTAGAATTACATTATGTCGTTTAGAGGTGTAGCCTGTTGTTCCCAAGTGGAGCGCAATCCACTGTCATCTACAGCATGGATAAGATCCGACTAAACTAAACATTCTTCATATGAAGCATCACGTACTAGTCCAAAGATTATGACTATTTCTGTATGTCAACACTAATAAGATGTCCGTTTGTCAGAGTCCCAGCTGTGACCGTGGGGGAGCCAGCGTCTGTCGCGTCATTAGTGTTTCCGGTGAGTGAAGCGCACCCTTTCTTTATGAATGAAACGCCATACTTACTGTTACATTTCAAATGCTTTTGATTAAAAAGCGATCGGAGTTAACGTACCTTGGTGCATACTGTATCGTTGTAAACATGTAAAAAGATCGCTAACGCTGACCTCGAAGAGAGAACAGCGCATAGCGCGGTGACGCGTTAAAGGTGCATTGCGCTTATATTGTTGACATTTCAGCCAATACGTTAAGTATGGTGAACACAGTTTTAACCGATTGTGTTTTTTTAAATAAACATGTTCAGTACGTTTATGGTGATAATTAAATTCCCATTCATGTTTAAGGTGGAACATATTAAATTATGTCTAACAAGGGGTTAAAATGTATATGTTACAGGATACAAAGTGATAAAAGAAAGGAACAGATACTAACATACCAATAGTTATAGATGGTGATATGTCTCATTGTAAATTAAGTATATCCTTAGTCATTGATTATACAGTATATGATTTTCTGAATGAAGAAAATAAGTGAATGAGGTTTTATCTTAGAAACAGATAATAATATTACTCTGAACTATTTGTGTAGGTTTTTTTAACTCGCAGTGATGACCTTGGGCGGTCATGGAAGTGATCTGGCCGACCGTAGATTCTGCCCACAGAAGTTGTCTGTATATACATATATATTCTTTATGAAATTTTAAAAAATAGTATTGTGTGCTGGGCATATAATGAAGAGATTTAAGTGTAACCGTAGATCTCAACCTATAATTGAATTATGTGATCAAAAGTAAACTAGATATATGTTGCATCATAAACAGTAAGGCATTATTCCACTGCAGTCCTACTTATAGCACAAGTATGTGGTACACTTAGAAAGATTTTCAGGATCACTGAGGGCAAATGTCCAGAAATAAGTGGCGGCATCCTGTACACAAACAGATTTATGTCTCTGTAGTTTTTCTCTAGGACACACAAGACTTTGTCGTATTCTGGCTGAGTTTCCTCTGTGAAACATGGGGTGTGAAGGAATGTATATGCTTGGATGAGCTTTTGGCTGTGTGGTGACATATTGGGTGGGTGGTACTTGTAGTAGCCGTTAAGTGGTGTTGAAGACATGAAGACAGTGGAAAAAAATACAAATACGAACCAAATAGTTTAGTGCTACTAAATTTAATGCACCTGACACAAAGTCCAAATACACAACAATACATACACAAGATGATGACTTGTTTGGCCATACATACATGTTGAACAACATATGTTCTCAAAAAGGCGGTGTGCGTGCGCAAAAGTCCCAAATATATGAATTCAATAAAGTTAAACTTTTAAAGTAATGCATTTACGGTACAATGTTGACATACAAGCAATACAGAGTTGTTTTTATGCCATTGAAAATATGTAATAGGAAAAGGCAACTGGGTCTTGTTATTTATATTTATACAATATGACTTCAACACATATAGATATGTGTGTGTGATTTTCCTGAGCAAATGAAATACAGTAACTATATATCAATATTAGTTAACATCTGCAGCTCACTTGAAGTTAATTTTAATTCAGAATCTACACTAAACTACAATGCAAACATCAGATTTTACAAGTTTTGAACTGAACTTGAGCTGCAAGCTGAATTCCATGCAGGAGAACGGCAAGCAAAGGTGCAAGTAACTTAAGTGCAATGAGGACTTGTTTACCACTTTTAAATACAGAGAACTTTCCAAAGATAGGACTACTTGATGTTTGGATCTTCCCTGGAAATGTTCACAGCCAAGCTGGTCTGCAATAAATCATGTGTCCCTGACAGAACTGCAGGAATGAGGCAGCTATTCACTCGGTAGGCTACGATGACAATCTAGCGAGCTCTAAAGGTGAGACTCATGAGGTAAGAAATTATTGTTAACAATGCGGACTCTCTCAATTTAAAGAACATGATTTTCATTGAAAAGTTATTTTTCATATTTGGTTTTTAAATAGTGATCCTTTTGTACGAAGTCTCTGCTCTGCTCTGTAAAACCCAAAAAATAGAAAGGACTGATTCAGATGCTAAATTTGGTCTTACTCTTCCCTTCAAACATTTAGCGAAATTGTTTTCCTTGCTGACAGATAGATGAGAGGAGGGATGGCACTCCTCTCATCTCCTCTCAGGATCATGAATAGCAATGTGCATTGCAACATTTTCATAAAACAATTTTCTCCCACAATCAGGACATTGTGATTATATAAGAGAGCACTACACAAGGCTGCCATGGTTATAAAAACATCCACATCTGAGTTGAAATCATTAACTCTCCCAATCTTCCACCAATCTTGATCATCAGCTATGAAGACAACACATTCTGCGAAGAAGGCAACGAGTCCTAGCCAATCAGAGACAGAGTAGAATACATCAAAACTACTGTAAATAACAGGCTTTGCAAATGCAAATGGATGTGAAAGAGGTAATATGGCATGTGGATAAAAGGGCACTTTGACATTATAAGAAAAACTCTCTTTTACACTTATTGCTACGGTGCCATTGGTTACGCTAAGGTTGCCTGCTACCCCTGGTTTAATCCATTAAAAGCCAGCCACCGGTGAATATCCGTTTTTCCCAAAATGTCAAACTATTCCTGTAATGTCATGCAAATGAGTGAGTGGACAAATTAAGTGTTTACATATTTCAATGTATCTTTAGAAATCAAGGCTCTCAGAGGAAGTTGAGTTTGTCTGAGGTATAAACATCAGAGTTAGTTGAGTCTGAACCGAGTGGGGGAGCAGAGGTAAAGGTCATCCCCTTAAATTCAAACGTTGGCTCAGGGTCAGAGTGGACAGGGACAGTTGGAGCGTCTGGCTGCTCTGCTGGAGCTGAAACCTGGAGAGAAAAAGACGTGTCACAGTGTATCAGAGCATTACAAGCAGGCTAAAAGTGATGGATTTTAATACAGATATTAGCTTCTGTTGTTGTGGAGAATATTAATGTCAAATTTGATACATTCTCATAAAACAATGTATCGTTAGTATTATAATGTGGATACAATATCAGCATACTGACTGAATAAAAAGATGTGTGTGTATATATATATATATATATATATATATATATATATATATATATATATATATACTGATTTACCAGTTTCACCTATATACCATACTAACTTCAGAGTAGGGCTGTTGTGTTGGGTTGCATTAAGGTTACTTATTATAAATAGTTATAGTAGAAGAAACGTACTATGTGGATAATAACAACAGGGCATGGTTTTTAGTTTCCAAAAAATGTCAGATGGTGGAACAATTGAAAAACAAAGATTATACAAATTTAAAATTGAAAAGTACACAAGCACAAGAAAGCATAAGCCTGTGCCCATGCTTGACACAATACATCTTACTACCAAAGGTTTCACATTATCATTCAATTGGTGGTAGCACGCAGAGAAAACATAACAATGCACCAGCAAAAGCAGGGAAGACTCCTAGCTCATAAAGGTGGATGGAAATAAAGCAGGTTTCAACGTTTTAGGAAAAATTGTCTTTGCAAATGTGATTTGAGGACGTAAGGCCAAACTTGTTTGTTTGGCCTCAAAGACACGAAAGTCCACAGGGCACATTTAATTTGGAGAAACATTGTCAAGCACAAACAACACATTGGAGAGCTACTAAAAAACTCCCAATGTGGTTTGTAAATAGATGTTGAGAAATACAATTGCACTTTAATTGATCAAGTACCTCAGAATAAGATGGCGGCAAATCCACAGGATGATCGCGTACCTACAGAGTAAAGCAACACATGACGTATTAGTTGTGGAGGAGCAAGAGCATGAACAGAGCTCAAGTGTTGAGCCAACAAGAGAAAGGTTCTCCCTATGAAATGCAACACACACTAACCAGCGGGTCAGTCACAGTATAAGAAGGCTGATCGGGGTCGTGTGTCCCAGAGGGATCAATGAGTTGGCCTGACCTCGGTCCAACAGGCTCAGTGTCATACTGAGGTTTGAACAAAGCAGAAACACAATGGGTATTTATGATATCAACAGCAGGACCTTTAACTATAGAGGATTGTACACACAGGTAAGGTAGCCTTACCTCTTGGTATTGAACATCTGGTTCAGCAGCAGCAGTCTCAGATCCGTTCTCTTTGGACTTGCTCTTCCCACAGCAGCAGCACTTCACGCAAGAGCAGAAAAGTGAGACGATCCCAATCCCAATCCCAATCCGAGACATAGTGCTGGTAGGTAGTGCTGAAACAATCAGTCAATTAGTTGATGGGCAGAGAATGTATCGCTAATAATTTTGATAACTGATCAATCGTGTAATTTGCAAGAATGTTTTTATATATTTGCTGTCTTGAGTGTGAGGATATCCTTCTTTTCTCTGATTCGTATTACTGTTTACTTTCTTCAACGTAAAAAAAGAAAGATGTCACCAAGAAGTAGATAAAATAAAGTATTTATATAACGATGTAATAATCAAACAAAACAGTCATCTGACACTTATTCAAAAACACACAGGTTACTTACTACTCATTTTCAGTGACATCGCTATGGCTGGGTCGTCATTCTGATCTCTGATCTCATAGCGTCCGCTGCATGACATCTGGAGGACCTTATTTGAAATCCCACATGGCTCTAAAAGATCAAACCCTGTGCAATCAGATGCATCCAAACCCCCCTGCAGCTTTCCTTGATGAACTATCGTTTTGTTAATCGTCAACTCTTCCGGCTGATCGTCACTTCCTGGGAAGAAGTAAATGTTGCAGGAGTTTGGTTCCAGATCATAAGTGAATTCGAAGAGGTCTCCAGGTTTCTGTTCAAAGTACCTTGTGATTTCTGTAAGACAGGACGCACAAGACCCAAAATGTTCTGAGTACCAAACACTCCTCCAGTACAGTTTATGGTTTTGTCTTTCTAACAGCATGGCAGCTGTGATCAGCTTGAAGGAATAATCCTACATTTGGGTCCAATTAGTTATTTGCTTTCTTGCTGAGAGTTAGGTGAGAAGATTGTTGTTTCCAGTCTTTGTGCTATTTTCCCAAAATGTGGTTCTGTTCCTTTAAATTCATGTCCCTTACAATGGATTTAAATGATGATATGTTTTTGTCTATATGCTCATATCTTCCAAAGGATTTCCTCCAAAATATGGCTAGATACACTTCTTCCATCTTGTGTGCATCAGTTTGCACTCATTGAGTTCCTCCATTGGCCCCTTTACACAATCGTTCCCTGTTTGAGTGGTGAACCTTGGAGCCAATCAGTTAACTACAATAAATGGAAACCAAAAGCCAAAGCAGATGGTCAGACTGGTCAGTAAGTGAGCATATGAATGAACAGCATTATGCTGCAGCAGTGGTTTCTAACGACTTTCTGATGCTTTTCAACTGTTAACAGGGTGAATCCAAAGTGACTGCAGCCGCTGTACTCTGCAAAGGATAAAACTACAAACGCTTTAGGCTAGAAAGCTATTTGAAGTAAGTTAACAAGTTGATTCTGAAGTATTATTACTTCATTAAATATAAGGATTTTTTGACACGGTGAACATTCAAAAACACAGTCATCTGACACTTATTAAAAAACACAGGTTACTTACGACTCACTTCCAGTGACACCACGAAGGCTGTGTTGTCATTCTGATCTCTGATCTCATAGCGTCCACTGCATGACATCTGGTGGACCTTATTTGAAATCCCACATGGCTCTAAAAGACCAAACCCTGTGCAACCAGAGTCATCCAAACCCCCCTGCAGCTTTCCTTGATGAACTATCGTATTCTTCAACTTTCTCGGCTGGCGGTCGCTTTCTGGGAAGAAGTAAATGTTGCAGGAGTTTGGTTCCAGACGATAGGTGAAGGTGAAGTGGTCACCAGGTTTCCGATAATATATCAATGTGGTTGCTGGAAGACAAAAAAGAGAGAGTATATCAAAGTGATATCGCAAAATCTTTTGAGTATAAAACTCTGCTCACATTTAGTCTTGGTTACATATAGCATGGCAGCTGTAATCAACTGAAATGTTGTTATTTGCTTAACATTGGAGGAATAAAAGTTATCTCATGACACTTTTCATAAAGAGCAGATCTAGACCACACTCATTAAACTTTAATAAGAGCATTAGCAAGCATGTGGGCGACGGCGGCAAAGTAAAACTCCTCCTTAACGGGAAGAAACCTCGAGCAGAACTAGGCTGTGGGCTAACTTTTCCTGCTGTTTCCAATCGTTGTGCTAAGCTAAGCTAAGCAACTCATATATCTTCATGTTTACTGTATAGACAGGAGAGTTATCAATGTTAATATATCAGCAAGAAAGTGAATAATCAAATTCCCCAAAATGTGGAACTGTTCCTTTAAACACAGTATTATCTTGACCCACATTGCCGTGCAACCATAATATTGTACTAACTGACAGTCAATTTAATATTACGCTTGCTTAAAATGCTTAAAACCAAATGACCAAGAAAAGAGTGTGACGCCACAGTGTGTTGACATAAAGAAGTGCTGCGATAGAAAATTAAATAGATTGAGAGCAAAGAAAGATCTTCACCTTTTACTTCAAGTGTGTAGTTGGAAATTTCTTTCAGATCTTTGTCTCTCATTATGTAGTGACCACTGTCTTTCTGAGTTAAATGAGATATTCTAAAGTAGCTGGCCGTCATTTTAAACTTTTTGTCCAATGTGACTGAACGGTCACCCTGTTTCCACAAGATCGTCACGTTTGAGTTGTCGTTGGGGCTGAACTCAACGAAGTCAGGCTTCCTGAGCAGCCGAATGTAAATGGTGTCCCCATAGTACTTCTCCTCATGACTGCCGTGGGAGAGGCCTGGTGAGAGAAAGTCCAAAAGAAACATTATGAAGGTACCAGACATCTTTTTGGAACTTTTTGTCATTCTTTTCCTAAATTATTCAAATATGCATCTATATTTTAGAATTGTACTTGTTTTTGACTACAATACATTTAAATGTCAAATAATTGAGCAACCTTTGTGAGTAAGTAATAAACCTGGACATATAGAATATCACAGTATACATAATGTGATACTAATTAGTTCTATGTTTTCCATCTGGATTCAATAAAGGCGTGTCATAATTAACATACAGATATTTTACTGAAGTAAGAGTAGCAATACCAAAGTGCAAAAACACCTTGTTACATTCAAAATAGTCCAACATCTATAATTATTGTGATCGCATTGTTTTAGTACATTTAATTGTTGGAATGCTGTTAAGCATTCCAACTATTGTTATCCTGTTTCTTTATTGTTGGAATGCTGTTAAGCATTCCAACTATTGTTATCCTGTTTCTTTATTCTTCCTTATTTTATTTTTTTTATAATTATATTTCTTCCGTACGCTTTTTGAAACTCTTCTGCTCCTTCATATTTTAAGCTACAGAAACCGTTCAACTATCAAAATGTTCAGCTCTTTCAGCAGAGGGGTGCTATGACTTTTCATATTTATAACCTTTAAACTTTATGAATTATTAAGCTTTTTGCAATTTTGTTTTTGAATGGGTTTCAATGGAGAAAATGTTCAAATCCTCTTCAACTTTCAAATCCTTCTACTTCCTCATACTTTCAGCTACAGACACCATTTCAACTTTAAAATGTTGAGAAAACCCTGATCTATTGCCGCATTATTCATCTTTTTGATATCTTTTATACTTTTTGAACTGTCCCATTTTAACTTTTATGATTTTTTCACTCCTTTTCTGACTTTATAATGGGTGTGTATTGCGCAGCTTAGAGTGCGTGATGTCACCGCTAGAGTGAAGAGCAGCTTGAGATTCTTGTGAAAAAAACATTTGTCTTTTGCCACTGTGTCCACAATCTTCACTCTTCATGCATAATTTCTGGATGTAGAAGTAGCTAATCTTGTCCTTGTTGTAGACAAATGACTGTGGAATCCCACAGATTTACACATTTGACACAGAAGCCTGTAATTGAGAGGAAAACCAACTTTCTGCTCCATAGAGACCAATGTTAAATTTTGCTTCAAAAACATCTTCCACAGAACACGGTACCCCATTTCTAAATCGCCAGTTCAGCCACATTTTTTACACTACAGACACAATTTTTACAGGATCTGTTCTTCAACTCATCCTTCCTCTCATTTATTAATATCGGAGCAATAGGAGCTACGGTTATGGGAGTTTTGAGGATTTGTTTGAGAGGTGTTTCCCTGTTTAATCTCCATGAAAAGGCTGCAAGGACACAGGTGTTTCTGATTAAGCTCATTAGTGATGTTGATAAACTCACAGACTCACACGCACTCCTCTCTCTCTCTCTCTGTATGTCTCTCTCTCTCTGTGTGTGTGTCTCTCTCTCTCTCTCTCTGTCTCTCTCTCATAGTCATTCAGGTTCTTAGAGATCTTTAGAGGATCCCCCCACACACACACACCCCATTTTAAAATAAAAGCCCCACAGAATGAATTCTAACTGAAATGCTTATGATGAAGCCTGACATTTAATAACCTGCTTGTGTTTATCTAACAATATGAGTCCATCTCTTCTCCTCCCCCCCCCCCACACCCCATTTCAAAATAAAAGCCCCACAGAGTGAAATATAACTGAAATGCTTGTGATGAAGCCTGTCATTTAATAACCTCTGTTTATGTGTCAAACATTATGATTATGTCTCCTCTCCCCCCCCACCCAGCCCCACCCTTTCAAACTAAAAGCCCCATGGATTAACTGTATGTAAACATTAAGCTCAAAATTAGACTTTTTCAAATACTGCCATTACTATTACTACTTCTACAACTGTTATATTATATACTACGACCACTACTACAGCTATTACTACTTCTACTACTTCTGCTAAATACTAATACTTCTACTCCTAATAATACTTCTACTACAACTACAACTTCTAGTACTACTACTACAAATATCACTACTGCTGACATTTTTTAAGCCACAGAAACCATTCGAATATCAAAATGTTCAGCTCTTTCAGGAGAGGGGTGATATGACTTTTCATATTTGTAATCTTTAAATTCTTTGAATTATTAAGCTATTTGCAATTTTCTTTTGAATGGGATCTCTATGAAGAAAATCTTCAAATCCTGTTAAACTTCTTCAACTTTCAAAGCCTTCTTCTTCTCATACTTTCAGCTACATATGACTTCATATTTGTAATCTTTCAACTTTTTGAATTATTAAGCTTTTTGCAATTTTTTAAAAATTGGATATCTATTTTCAGCAATGTTTTTGAGATTCATTTCAGCAGGAAATGCATTTTCTAGTTGTTGGAATGCTGTTAAGCATTCCAACTATTGTTATCCTGTTTCTTTATTGTTGGAATGCTGTTAAGCATTCCAACTATTGTTATCCTGTTTCTTTATTGTTGGAATGCTGTTAAGCATTCCAACTATTGTTATCCTGTTTCTTTATTGTTGGAATGCTGTTAAGCATTCCAACTATTGTTATCCTGTTTCTTTATTCTTCCTTATTGTTGGAATGCTGTTAAGCATTCCAACTATTGTTATCCTGTTTCTTTATTCTTCCTTATATTATTATATTTCTTCCGTACGCTTTTTGAAACTCTTCTGCTCCTTCATATTTTAAGCTACAGAAACCGTTCAACTATCAAAATGTTCAGCTCTTTCAGCAGAGGGGTGCTATGACTTTTCATATTTCTAACCTTTAAACTTCATGAATTATTAAGCTTTTTGCAATTTTTTTTTTGAATGGGTTTCTATGGAGAAAATGTTCAAATCCTCTTCAACTTTCAAATCCTTCTACTTCCTCATACTTTCAGCTACAGACACCATTTTAACTTTAAAATGTTGAGAAAACCCTGATCTATTGCTGCATTATTCAGCTTTTTAATATCTGTTATACTTTTTGAACTGCAGCAGTTTAACTTTTATGATTTTTTCAGCCCTTTTCTGACTTTATAATGGGTGTGTATTGCGCAGCTTAGAGTGCGTGATGTCACCGCTAGAGTGAAGAGCAGCTTGAGATTCTTGTGAAAAAAAGATTTGTCTTTTGCCACTGTGTCCACAATCTTCACTCTTCATGCATAATTTCTGGATGTAGAAGTAGCTAATCTTGTCCTTGTCGTAGACAAATGACTGTGGAATCCCACAGATTTACACATTTGACACAGAAGCCTGTAATTGAGAGGAAAACCAACTTTCTGCTCCATAGAGACCAATGTTACATTTTGCTTCAAACACATCTTCCACAGAACACGGTACCCCATTTCTAAATCGCCAGTTCAGCCACATTTTTTACACTACAGACACAATTTTTACAGGATCTGTTCTTCAACTCATCCTTCCTCTCATTTATTAATATCGGAGCAATAGGAGCTACGGGTATGGGAGTTTTGAGGATTTGTTTGAGAGGTGTTTCCCTGTTTAATCTCCATGAAAAGGCTGCAAGGACACAGGTGTTTCTGATTAAGCTCATTAGTGATGTTGATAAACACACAGACTCAGACACACACGCACTCCTCTCTCTCTCTCTCTCTCTCTCTCTCTCTCTCTCTCTCTCTCTCTCTCTCTCTCTCTCTCTCTCTCTCTCTCTCTCTCTCTCTCTCTCATACAGTCATTCAGGTTCTTAGAGATCTTTAGAGGATCCCCCCCCCACACACACACACCCCATTTTAAAATAAAAGCCCCACAGAATGATTTCTAACTGAAATGCTTATGATGAAGCCTGACATTTAATAACCTGTTTGTGTTTATCTAACAATATGAGTCCATCTCCTCTCCCCTTCTCCCCCCCACTCCCCATTTCAAAATAAAAGCCCCACAGAGTGAAATATAACTGAAATGCTTGTGATGAAGCCTGTCATTTAATAACCTGTTTGTGTTAATCTAACAATATGAGTCCATCTCCTCTCCCCTTCTCCCCCCCACACCCCATTTCAAAATAAAAGCCCCACAGAGTGAAATATAACTGAAATGCTTGTGATGAAGCCTGTCATTTAATAACTTCTGTTTATGTGTCAAACATTATGATTATGTCTCCTCTCCCCCCCACCCAGCCCCACCCTTTCAAAATAAAAGCCCCATGGATTAACTGTATGTAAACATTGAGCTCAAAATTAGACTTTTTCAAATACTGCCATTACTATTACTACTGTTATATTATATACTACGACCACTACTACAGCTATTACTACTACTACTTCTACTACTTCTTCTAAATACTAATACTTCTACTACTAATGATACTTCTACTACAACTACAACTTCTACTACTACTATTACAAATATCACTACTGCTACTACTTATTATAATGCTACTAATACTTCTACTACTAATAATAATTCTACTACAACTACAACTTCTAGTACTACTACTACAAATATCACTACTGCTGACATTTTTTAAGCCACAGAAACCATTCGAATATCAAAATGTTCAGCTCTTTCAGGAGAGGGGTGATATGACTTTTCATATTTGTAATCTTTAAATTCTTTGAATTATTAAGCTATTTGCAATTTTCTTTTGAATGGGATCGCTATGGAGAAAATCTTCAAATCCTGTTAAACTTCTTCAACTTTCAAAGCCTTCTTCTTCTCATACTTTCAGCTACATATGACTTCATATTTGTAATCTTTCAACTTTTTGAATTATTAAGCTTTTTGCAATTTTTTTAAAATTGGATAGCTATTTTCAGCAATGTTTTTGAGATTCATTTCAGCTTTCAGCATTCCAACGCATTTTCAGCAGGAAATGCATTTTCTAGTTTTATTATATTTCTTCCGTACGCTTTTTGAAACTCTTCTGCTCCTTCATATTTTAAGCTACAGAAACCGTTCAACTATCAAAATGTTCAGCTCTTTCAGCAGAGGGGTGCTATGACTTTTCATATTTCTAACCTTTAAACTTTATGAATTATTAAGCTTTTTGCAATTTTTTTTTTGAATGGGTTTCTATGGAGAAAATGTTCAAATCCTCTTCAACTTTCAAATCCTTCTACTTCCTCATACTTTCAGCTACAGACACCATTTTAACTTTAAAATGTTGAGAAAACCCTGATCTATTGCTGCATTATTCAGCTTTTTAATATCTGTTATACTTTTTGAACTGCAGCAGTTTAACTTTTATGATTTTTTCAGCCCTTTTCTGACTTTATAATGGGTGTGTATTGCGCAGCTTAGAGTGCGTGATGTCACCGCTAGAGTGAAGAGCAGCTTGAGATTCTTGTGAAAAAAAGATTTGTCTTTTGCCACTGTGTCCACAATCTTCACTCTTCATGCATAATTTCTGGATGTAGAAGTAGCTAATCTTGTCCTTGTCGTAGACAAATGACTGTGGAATCCCACAGATTTACACATTTGACACAGAAGCCTGTAATTGAGAGGAAAACCAACTTTCTGCTCCATAGAGACCAATGTTAAATTTTGCTTCAAAAACATCTTCCACAGAACACGGGACCCCATTTCTAAATCGCCAGTTCAGCCACATTTTTTACACTACAGACACAATTTTTACAGGATCTGTTCTTCAACTCATCCTTCCTCTCATTTATTAATAGCGGAGCAATAGGAGCTACGGTTATGGGAGTTTTGAGGATTTGTTTGAGAGGTGTTTCCCTGTTTAATTTCCATGAAAAGGCTGCAAGGACACAGGTGTTTCTGATGAAGCTCATTAGTGATGTTGATAAACACACAGACTCACAGACACACACACACTCCTCTCTCTCTATCTCTCTGTGTGTGTGTCTCTCTCTCTGTGTCTCTCTCTCATACAGTCATTCAGGTTCTTAGAGATCTTTAGAGGATCCCCCCCCCCACACACACACCCCATTTTAAAATAAAAGCCCCACAGAATGAATTCTAACTGAAATGCTTGTGATGAAGCCTGTCATTTAATAACCTGTTTGTGTTTATCTAACATCATGAGTCCATCTCTTCCCCCCCCCCCCCCACACCCCATTTCAAAATAAAAGCCCCACAGAGTGAAATATAACTGAAATGCTTGTGATGAAGCCTGTCATTTAATAACCTCTGTTTATGTGTCAAACATTATGATTGTCTCCTCTCCCCCCCACCCAGCCCCAACCCTTTCAAAATAAAAGCCCCATGGATTAACTGTATGTAAACATTAAGCTCAAAATGAGACTTTTTCAAATACTGCCATTACTATTACTACTACTACTACTGTTATATTATATACTACGACCACTACTACAGCTATTACTACTACTACTTCTACTACTTCTTCTAAATACTAATACTTCTACTACCAATGATACTTCTACTACAACTACAACTTCTACTACTACTATTACAAATATCACTACTGCTACTACTTATTATAATGCTACTAATACTTCTACTACTAATAATACTTCTACTACAACTACAACTTCTAGTACTACTAATACTACAAATATCACTACTGCTGACATTTTTTAAGCCACAGAAACCGTTCGAATATCAAAATGTTCAGCTCTTTCAGGAGAGGGGTGCTTTGACTTTTCATATTTGTAATCTTTTAACTTTTTGAAATATTAAGCTATTTGCAATTTTCTTTTGAATGGGATCTCTATGGAGAAAATCTTCAAATCCTGTTAAACTTCTTCAACTTTCAAAGCCTTCTTCTCATACTTTCAGCTACATATGACTTCATATTTATAATCTTTCAACTTTTTGAATTATTAAGCTTTTTGCAATTTTTTTTTAATTGGATATCTATTTTCAGCAATGTTTTTGAGATTCATTTCAGCTTTCAGCATTCCAACGCATTTTCAGCAGGAAATGCATTTTCTAGTTGTTGGAATGCTGTTAAGCATTCCAACTATTGTTATCCTGTTTCTTTATTCTTCTTTATTTTATTTTTATTTTTTTTATAATTATATTTCTTCCGTACGCTTTTTGAAACTCTTCTGCTCCTTCATATTTTAAGCTACAGAAACCGTTCAACTATCAAAATGTTCAGCTCTTTCAGCAGAGGGGTGCTATGACTTTTCATATTTCTAACCTTTAAACTTCATGAATTATTAAGCTTTTTGCAATTTTGTTTTTGAATGGGTTTCAATGGAGCAAATGTTCAAATCCTCTTCAACTTTCAAATCCTTCTACTTCCTCATACTTTCAGCTACAGACACCATTTCAACTTTCAAATGTTGAGAAAACCCTGATCTATTGCTGCATTATTCAGCTTTTTGATATATTTTATACTTTTTGAACTGCAGCAGTTTAACTTTTATGATTTTTTCAGCCCTTTTCTGCTTTTATAATGGGTGTGTATTGCGCAGCTTAGAGTGCGTGATGTCACCGCTAGAGTGAAGAGCAGCTTGAGATTCTTGTGAAAAAAACATTTGTCTTTTGCCACTGTGTCCACAATCTTCACTCTTCATGCATAATTTCTGGATGTAGAAGTAGCTAATCTTGTCCTTGTCGTAGACAAATGACTGTGGAATCCCACAGATTTACACATTTGACACAGAAGCCTGTAATTGAGAGGAAAACCAACTTTCTGCTCCATAGAGACCAATGTTAAATTTTGCTTCAAAAACATCTTCCACAGAACACGGTACCCCATTTCTAAATCGCCAGTTCAGCCACATTTTTTACACTACAGACACAATTTTTACAGGATCTGTTCTTCAACTCATCCTTCCTCTCATTTATTAATATCGGAGCAATAGGAGCTACGGTTATGGGAGTTTTGAGGATTTGTTTGAGAGGTGTTTCCCTGTTTAATCTCCATGAAAAGGCTGCAAGGACACAGGTGTTCATGATTAAGCTCATTAGTGATGTTGATAAACACACAGACTCACAGACACACACACACTCCTCTCTATCTCTCTGTGTGTCTCTCTCTCTCTCTGTGTCTCTCTCTCTCTCCCTCTCTCTCTGTGTCTCTCTCTCATACGTCATTCAGGTTCTTAGAGATCTTTAGAGGATCCCCCCCCCACACACACACCCCATTTTAAAATAAAAGCCCCACAGAATGAATTCTAACTGAAATGCTTATGATGAAGCCTGACATTTAATAACCTGTTTGTGTTTATCTAACATTATGAGTCCATCTCCTCTCCCCTTCTTCACTTAGTATAATATCAAGTATGCGAATTGCATACTTTTTCCAGTGAAATATTACAAAATGCAAACAGTGGACACTGGGCCACCATAAATATTCCACAATGCTATTTGATAGTGATGACAAGTTCATAATAGACAGTGGTGGACAGCTCTGTCACGTCAATGACGCTACAATTGAAGTGTAAGTACAAATTTCACTTTGCGAGGCATAATACACATTCTTTAATAAGCTCAATAGTGTGGTCCAATTGAATGCATACTGCATGCAACAGTAAGTACTTTGTAAGAGCAGCTGCAGTATGTACTTAAAGAAAAAAAAATGAAATTGTTCACAGTCTGTCGCAAAAGAAGCAGACTAGCTGCAAGGGAGTGAGGGTGGAAGTTCCCGCTTGTGACCAAACACTGTTGTCAAAAAGAGTTGAGATCCCAGGAAGGCTGCCTTAAGTGATGAAATACATGTTCGGAAGACGAATCAGGCTAAAGGGACACAAAAGCGTATACTTATAGTTTAAAGGATGAAATCTATTAATCATTTTAAAACAAGTGTGTATTACATAAATATGAAGTGATTTAACAAATGTAAACTGATTATAAAAATGTATGTTTTAGAAACTTGAGTAAAGTCTGTGTGTGTAGTAAGAACTGATGTAGGGGAAGTACAACTGGGTGTGGGACACACACTCGGAGCATTGAGGAAGTTAGCAGAACCAGGCGAGTTTCCTCACAGAACACCAGCTTGCCAATCTTTTAATAGAGAGCTGAGTAAGCAGTTAGCCCCGTATCGGGCCCGTGAACCCCCGGATCTAACACTGTCTTCTGAATTGCATTATTTATTGTTATCCTATTCTTTATTCCTCATTTTATTATTATATTTCTTCCGTCCCCTGTTTTTTGAAAATCTTCTGCTTCTTCATTTTTTAAGCTACAGAAACCGTTCAGCTCTTTCAGCTCATGTCTGCTATATCTCTTCATATTCCTAATCTTTACACTTTTGAATTATTAAGCTTTTTGCAACTTTTTTTTGAATGGGATGTCTGTGGAGAATATTTTCAAATCCTCTTAAACTTCTTCAACTTTCAAATCCTTCTACTTCCTCATACTTTCAGCTACAGACACCATTTCAACTTTCAAATGTTGAGATAACCCTGAACTATTGCCGCATAATTCAGCCTTCTGATATCTTTTAAACTTTTTGAACTACAGCAATTTAACTTTTATGATTTTTTCAGTCCTTTTCTGACTTTATAATGGGTGTGTATTGCGCAGCTTAGAGTGCATGATGTCACCGCTAGAGTGAAGAGCAGTTTGAGATTCTTGTGAAAAAAAGATTTGTGTTTTGCTACTGAGTCCACAATCTTCACTCTTCATGCATCATTTCTGGATGTGGAAGTAGCTAATATTGTCCTTGTCGTAGACAAATGACTGTGGAATCCCACAGATTTACACATTTGGCACAGAAGCCTGTAATTGAGAGGAAAACCAACTTTCTGCTCCATAGAGACCAATGTTAAATTTTGCTTCAAAAACATCTTCCACAGAACACGGTACCCCATTTCTAGATCGCCAGTTCAGCCACATTTTTTACACTACAGACACAATTTTTACAGGATCTGTTCTTCAACTCATCCTTCCTCTCATTTATTAATATCGGAGCAATAGGAGCTACGGTTATGGGAGTTTTGAGGATTTGTTTGAGAGGTGTTTCCCTGTTTAATCTCCATGAAAAGGCTGCAAGGACACAGGTGTTTCTGATTAAGCTCATTAGTGATGTTGATAAACACACAGACTCACAGACACACACACTCCTCTCTCTCTCTCTCTCTGTATGTCTCTCTCCCTCTATCTCTGTATGTCTCTCTCTCTGTGTGTCTCTCTCATACAGTCATTCAGGTTCTTAGAGATCTTTAGAGGATCCCCCCCCCACACACACCCCATTTTAAAATAAAAGCCCCACAGAATGATTTCTAACTGAAATGCTTATGATGAAGCCTGTCATTTAATAACCTCTGTTTATGTGTCAAACATTATGATTATGTCTCCTCTCCCCCCCACCCAGCCCCACCCTTTCAAAATAAAAGCCCCATGGATTAACTGTATGTAAACATTAAGCTCAAAATTAGACTTTTTCAAATACTGCCATTACTATTACTACTACTACTACTGTTATATTATATACTACGACCACTACTACAGCTATTACTACTACTACTACTTCTACTACTTCTTCTAAATACTAATACTTCTACTGCTAATGATACTTCTACTACAACTACAACTTCTACTACTACTACTACAAATATCACTACTGCTGACATTTTTTAAGCCACAGAAACCGTTCGAATATCAAAATGTTCAGCTCTTTCAGGAGAGGGGTGCTTTGACTTTTCATATTTGTAATCTTTTAACTTTTTGAATTATTAAGCTATTTGCAATTTTCTTTTGAATGGGATCTCTATGGAGAAAATCTTCAAATCCTGTTAAACTTCTTCAACTTTCAAAGCCTTCTTCTTCTCATACTTTCAGCTACATATGACTTCATATTTGTAATCTTTCAACTGTTTGAATTATTAAGCTTTTTGCAATTTTTTTAAAATTGGATATCTATTTTCAGCAATGTTTTTGAGATTCATTTCAGCTTTCAGCATTCCAACGCATTTTCAGCAGGAAATGCATTTTCTAGTTTTATTATATTTCTTCCGTACGCTTTTTGAAACTCTTCTGCTCCTTCATATTTTAAGCTACAGAAACCGTTCAACTATCAAAATGTTCAGCTCTTTCAGCAGAGGGGTGCTATGACTTTTCATATTTCTAACCTTTAAACTTTATGAATTATTAAGCTTTTTGCAATTTTTTTTTTGAATGGGTTTCTATGGAGAAAATGTTCAAATCCTCTTCAACTTTCAAATCCTTCTACTTCCTCATACTTTCAGCTACAGACACCATTTTAACTTTAAAATGTTGAGAAAACCCTGATCTATTGCTGCATTATTCAGCTTTTTAATATCTGTTATACTTTTTGAACTGCAGCAGTTTAACTTTTATGATTTTTTCAGCCCTTTTCTGACTTTATAATGGGTGTGTATTGCGCAGCTTAGAGTGCGTGATGTCACCGCTAGAGTGAAGAGCAGCTTGAGATTCTTGTGAAAAAAAGATTTGTCTTTTGCCACTGTGTCCACAATCTTCACTCTTCATGCATAATTTCTGGATGTAGAAGTAGCTAATCTTGTCCTTGTCGTAGACAAATGACTGTGGAATCCCACAGATTTACACATTTGACACAGAAGCCTGTAATTGAGAGGAAAACCAACTTTCTGCTCCATAGAGACCAATGTTAAATTTTGCTTCAAAAACATCTTCCACAGAACACGGGACCCCATTTCTAAATCGCCAGTTCAGCCACATTTTTTACACTACAGACACAATTTTTACAGGATCTGTTCTTCAACTCATCCTTCCTCTCATTTATTAATAGCGGAGCAATAGGAGCTACGGTTATGGGAGTTTTGAGGATTTGTTTGAGAGGTGTTTCCCTGTTTAATTTCCATGAAAAGGCTGCAAGGACACAGGTGTTTCTGATGAAGCTCATTAGTGATGTTGATAAACACACAGACTCACAGACACACGCACTCCTCTCTCTCTATCTCTCTGTGTGTGTGTCTCTCTCTCTGTGTCTCTCTCTCATACAGTCATTCAGGTTCTTAGAGATCTTTAGAGGATCCCCCCCCCCCACACACACACCCCATTTTAAAATAAAAGCCCCACAGAATGAATTCTAACTGAAATGCTTGTGATGAAGCCTGTCATTTAATAACCTGTTTGTGTTTATCTAACATCATGAGTCCATCTCTTCCCCCCCCCCCCCACACCCCATTTCAAAATAAAAGCCCCACAGAGTGAAATATAACTGAAATGCTTGTGATGAAGCCTGTCATTTAATAACCTCTGTTTATGTGTCAAACATTATGATTGTCTCCTCTCCCCCCCACCCAGCCCCAACCCTTTCAAAATAAAAGCCCCATGGATTAACTGTATGTAAACATTAAGCTCAAAATGAGACTTTTTCAAATACTGCCATTACTATTACTACTACTACTACTGTTATATTATATACTACGACCACTACTACAGCTATTACTACTACTACTTCTACTACTTCTTCTAAATACTAATACTTCTACTACCAATGATACTTCTACTACAACTACAACTTCTACTACTACTATTACAAATATCACTACTGCTACTACTTATTATAATGCTACTAATACTTCTACTACTAATAATACTTCTACTACAACTACAACTTCTAGTACTACTAATACTACAAATATCACTACTGCTGACATTTTTTAAGCCACAGAAACCGTTCGAATATCAAAATGTTCAGCTCTTTCAGGAGAGGGGTGCTTTGACTTTTCATATTTGTAATCTTTTAACTTTTTGAAATATTAAGCTATTTGCAATTTTCTTTTGAATGGGATCTCTATGGAGAAAATCTTCAAATCCTGTTAAACTTCTTCAACTTTCAAAGCCTTCTTCTCATACTTTCAGCTACATATGACTTCATATTTATAATCTTTCAACTTTTTGAATTATTAAGCTTTTTGCAATTTTTTTTTAATTGGATATCTATTTTCAGCAATGTTTTTGAGATTCATTTCAGCTTTCAGCATTCCAACGCATTTTCAGCAGGAAATGCATTTTCTAGTTGTTGGAATGCTGTTAAGCATTCCAACTATTGTTATCCTGTTTCTTTATTCTTCTTTATTTTATTTTTATTTTTTTTATAATTATATTTCTTCCGTACGCTTTTTGAAACTCTTCTGCTCCTTCATATTTTAAGCTACAGAAACCGTTCAACTATCAAAATGTTCAGCTCTTTCAGCAGAGGGGTGCTATGACTTTTCATATTTCTAACCTTTAAACTTCATGAATTATTAAGCTTTTTGCAATTTTGTTTTTGAATGGGTTTCAATGGAGCAAATGTTCAAATCCTCTTCAACTTTCAAATCCTTCTACTTCCTCATACTTTCAGCTACAGACACCATTTCAACTTTCAAATGTTGAGAAAACCCTGATCTATTGCTGCATTATTCAGCTTTTTGATATATTTTATACTTTTTGAACTGCAGCAGTTTAACTTTTATGATTTTTTCAGCCCTTTTCTGCTTTTATAATGGGTGTGTATTGCGCAGCTTAGAGTGCGTGATGTCACCGCTAGAGTGAAGAGCAGCTTGAGATTCTTGTGAAAAAAACATTTGTCTTTTGCCACTGTGTCCACAATCTTCACTCTTCATGCATAATTTCTGGATGTAGAAGTAGCTAATCTTGTCCTTGTCGTAGACAAATGACTGTGGAATCCCACAGATTTACACATTTGACACAGAAGCCTGTAATTGAGAGGAAAACCAACTTTCTGCTCCATAGAGACCAATGTTAAATTTTGCTTCAAAAACATCTTCCACAGAACACGGTACCCCATTTCTAAATCGCCAGTTCAGCCACATTTTTTACACTACAGACACAATTTTTACAGGATCTGTTCTTCAACTCATCCTTCCTCTCATTTATTAATATCGGAGCAATAGGAGCTACGGTTATGGGAGTTTTGAGGATTTGTTTGAGAGGTGTTTCCCTGTTTAATCTCCATGAAAAGGCTGCAAGGACACAGGTGTTCATGATTAAGCTCATTAGTGATGTTGATAAACACACAGACTCACAGACACACACACACTCCTCTCTAATCTCTCTGTGTGTCTCTCTCTCTCTCTGTGTCTCTCTCTCTCTCCCTCTCTCTCTGTGTCTCTCTCTCATACGTCATTCAGGTTCTTAGAGATCTTTAGAGGATCCCCCCCCCACACACACACCCCATTTTAAAATAAAAGCCCCACAGAATGAATTCTAACTGAAATGCTTATGATGAAGCCTGACATTTAATAACCTGTTTGTGTTTATCTAACATTATGAGTCCATCTCCTCTCCCCTTCTTCACTTAGTATAATATCAAGTATGCGAATTGCATACTTTTTCCAGTGAAATATTACAAAATGCAAACAGTGGACACTGGGCCACCATAAATATTCCACAATGCTATTTGATAGTGATGACAAGTTCATAATAGACAGTGGTGGACAGCTCTGTCACGTCAATGACGCTACAATTGAAGTGTAAGTACAAATTTCACTTTGCGAGGCATAATACACATTCTTTAATAAGCTCAATAGTGTGGTCCAATTGAATGCATACTGCATGCAACAGTAAGTACTTTGTAAGAGCAGCTGCAGTATGTACTTAAAGAAAAAAAAATGAAATTGTTCACAGTCTGTCGCAAAAGAAGCAGACTAGCTGCAAGGGAGTGAGGGTGGAAGTTCCCGCTTGTGACCAAACACTGTTGTCAAAAAGAGTTGAGATCCCAGGAAGGCTGCCTTAAGTGATGAAATACATGTTCGGAAGACGAATCAGGCTAAAGGGACACAAAAGCGTATACTTATAGTTTAAAGGATGAAATCTATTAATCATTTTAAAACAAGTGTGTATTACATAAATATGAAGTGATTTAACAAATGTAAACTGATTATAAAAATGTATGTTTTAGAAACTTGAGTAAAGTCTGTGTGTGTAGTAAGAACTGATGTAGGGGAAGTACAACTGGGTGTGGGACACACACTCGGAGCATTGAGGAAGTTAGCAGAACCAGGCGAGTTTCCTCACAGAACACCAGCTTGCCAATCTTTTAATAGAGAGCTGAGTAAGCAGTTAGCCCCGTATCGGGCCCGTGAACCCCCGGATCTAACACTGTCTTCTGAATTGCATTATTTATTGTTATCCTATTCTTTATTCCTCATTTTATTATTATATTTCTTCCGTCCCCTGTTTTTTGAAAATCTTCTGCTTCTTCATTTTTTAAGCTACAGAAACCGTTCAGCTCTTTCAGCTCATGTCTGCTATATCTCTTCATATTCCTAATCTTTACACTTTTGAATTATTAAGCTTTTTGCAACTTTTTTTTGAATGGGATGTCTGTGGAGAATATTTTCAAATCCTCTTAAACTTCTTCAACTTTCAAATCCTTCTACTTCCTCATACTTTCAGCTACAGACACCATTTCAACTTTCAAATGTTGAGATAACCCTGAACTATTGCCGCATAATTCAGCCTTCTGATATCTTTTAAACTTTTTGAACTACAGCAATTTAACTTTTATGATTTTTTCAGTCCTTTTCTGACTTTATAATGGGTGTGTATTGCGCAGCTTAGAGTGCATGATGTCACCGCTAGAGTGAAGAGCAGTTTGAGATTCTTGTGAAAAAAAGATTTGTGTTTTGCTACTGAGTCCACAATCTTCACTCTTCATGCATCATTTCTGGATGTGGAAGTAGCTAATCTTGTCCTTGTCGTAGACAAATGACTGTGGAATCCCACAGATTTACACATTTGACACAGAAGCCTGTAATTGAGAGGAAAACCAACTTTCTGCTCCATAGAGACCAATGTTAAATTTTGCTTCAAAAACATCTTCCACAGAACACGGTACCCCATTTCTAAATCGCCAGTTCAGCCACATTTTTTACACTACAGACACAATTTTTACAGGATCTGTTCTTCAACTCATCCTTCCTCTCATTTATTAATATCGGAGCAATAGGAGCTACGGTTATGGGAGTTTTGAGGATTTGTTTGAGAGGTGTTTCCCTGTTTAATCTCCATGAAAAGGCTGCAAGGACACAGGTGTTCATGATTAAGCTCATTAGTGATGTTGATAAACACACAGACTCACAGACACACACACACTCCTCTCTATCTCTCTGTGTGTCTCTCTCTCTCTCTGTGTCTCTCTCTCTCTCCCTCTCTCTCTGTGTCTCTCTCTCATACGTCATTCAGGTTCTTAGAGATCTTTAGAGGATCCCCCCCCCACACACACACCCCATTTTAAAATAAAAGCCCCACAGAATGAATTCTAACTGAAATGCTTATGATGAAGCCTGACATTTAATAACCTGTTTGTGTTTATCTAACATTATGAGTCCATCTCCTCTCCCCTTCTTCACTTAGTATAATATCAAGTATGCGAATTGCATACTTTTTCCAGTGAAATATTACAAAATGCAAACAGTGGACACTGGGCCACCATAAATATTCCACAATGCTATTTGATAGTGATGACAAGTTCATAATAGACAGTGGTGGACAGCTCTGTCACGTCAATGACGCTACAATTGAAGTGTAAGTACAAATTTCACTTTGCGAGGCATAATACACATTCTTTAATAAGCTCAATAGTGTGGTCCAATTGAATGCATACTGCATGCAACAGTAAGTACTTTGTAAGAGCAGCTGCAGTATGTACTTAAAGAAAAAAAAATGAAATTGTTCACAGTCTGTCGCAAAAGAAGCAGACTAGCTGCAAGGGAGTGAGGGTGGAAGTTCCCGCTTGTGACCAAACACTGTTGTCAAAAAGAGTTGAGATCCCAGGAAGGCTGCCTTAAGTGATGAAATACATGTTCGGAAGACGAATCAGGCTAAAGGGACACAAAAGCGTATACTTATAGTTTAAAGGATGAAATCTATTAATCATTTTAAAACAAGTGTGTATTACATAAATATGAAGTGATTTAACAAATGTAAACTGATTATAAAAATGTATGTTTTAGAAACTTGAGTAAAGTCTGTGTGTGTAGTAAGAACTGATGTAGGGGAAGTACAACTGGGTGTGGGACACACACTCGGAGCATTGAGGAAGTTAGCAGAACCAGGCGAGTTTCCTCACAGAACACCAGCTTGCCAATCTTTTAATAGAGAGCTGAGTAAGCAGTTAGCCCCGTATCGGGCCCGTGAACCCCCGGATCTAACACTGTCTTCTGAATTGCATTATTTATTGTTATCCTATTCTTTATTCCTCATTTTATTATTATATTTCTTCCGTCCCCTGTTTTTTGAAAATCTTCTGCTTCTTCATTTTTTAAGCTACAGAAACCGTTCAGCTCTTTCAGCTCATGTCTGCTATATCTCTTCATATTCCTAATCTTTACACTTTTGAATTATTAAGCTTTTTGCAACTTTTTTTTGAATGGGATGTCTGTGGAGAATATTTTCAAATCCTCTTAAACTTCTTCAACTTTCAAATCCTTCTACTTCCTCATACTTTCAGCTACAGACACCATTTCAACTTTCAAATGTTGAGATAACCCTGAACTATTGCCGCATAATTCAGCCTTCTGATATCTTTTAAACTTTTTGAACTACAGCAATTTAACTTTTATGATTTTTTCAGTCCTTTTCTGACTTTATAATGGGTGTGTATTGCGCAGCTTAGAGTGCATGATGTCACCGCTAGAGTGAAGAGCAGTTTGAGATTCTTGTGAAAAAAAGATTTGTGTTTTGCTACTGAGTCCACAATCTTCACTTTTTCAAATACTGCCATTACTATTACTACTGTTATATTATATACTACGACCACTACTACAGCTATTACTACTTCTACTACTTCTTCTAAATACTAATACTTCTACTACTAATGATACTTCTACTACAACTTCTACTACTACTATTACAAATATCACTACTGCTACTACTTATTATAATGCTACTAATACTTCTACTACTAATAATACTTCTACTACAACTTCTAGTACTACTACTACAAATATCACTACTGCTGACATTTTTTAAGCCACAGAAACCGTTCGAATATCAAAATGTTCAGCTCTTTCAGGAGAGGGGTGATATGACTTTTCATATTTGTAATCTTTAAATTCTTTGAATTATTAAGCTATTTGCAATTTTCTTTTGAATGGGATCTCTATGGAGAAAATCTTCAAATCCTGTTAAACTTCTTCAACTTTCAAAGCCTTCTTCTCATACTTTCAGCTACATATGACTTCATATTTGTAATCTTTCAACTTTTTGAATTATTAAGCTTTTTGCAATTTTTTTTTGAATGGGTTTCAATGGAGCAAATGTTCAAATCCTCTTCAACTTTCAAATCCTTCTACTTCCTCATACTTTCAGCTACAGACACCATTTCAACTTTCAAATGTTGAGAAAACCCTGATCTATTGCCGCATTATTCAACTTTTTGATATCTTTTATACTTTTTGAACTGTCCCAGTTTAACTTTTATGATTTTTTCACTCCTTTTCTGACTTTATAATGGGTGTGTATTGCGCAGCTTAGAGTGCGTGATGTCACCGCTAGAGTGAAGAGCAGCTTGAGATTCTTGTGAAAAAAACATTTGTCTTTTGCCACTGTGTCCACAATCTTCACTCTTCATGCATAATTTCTGGATGTAGAAGTAGCTAATCTTGTCCTTGTCGTAGACAAATGACTGTGGAATCCCACAGATTTACACATTTGGCACAGAAGCCTGTAATTGAGAGGAAAACCAACTTTCTGCTCCATAGAGACCAATGTTAAATTTAGCTTCAAAAACATCTTCCACAGAACACGGTACCCCATTTCTAAATCGCCAGTTCAGCCACATTTTTTACACTACAGACACAATTTTTACAGGATCTGTTCTTCAACTCATCCTTCCTCTCATTTATTAATATCGGAGCAATAGGAGCTACGGTTATGGGAGTTTTGAGGATTTGTTTGAGAGGTGTTTCCCTGTTTAATCTCCATGAAAAGGCTGCAAGGACACAGGTGTTTCTGATTAAGCTCATTAGTGATGTTGATAAACACACAGACTCACACACACACGCTCCTCTATCTCTCTCTCTCTATCTCTGTATGTCTCTCTCTCTGTGTGTGTCTCTCATACAGTCATTCAGGTCTTACAGCTTTTTACAGGACTCCCCTCCCCCCACTCCATTTTAAAATAAAAGCCCCACAGAATGAATTCTAACTGAAATGCTTGTGATGAAGCCTGTCATTTAATAACCTCTGTTTATGTGTCAAACATTATGATTATGTCTCCTCTCCCCCTCTCTCCCCCACCCAGCCCCACCCTTTCAAAATAAAAGCCTCATGGATTAACTGTATTTAAACATTAAGCTGAAAATTAGGCTTTTTGTTGAAGTAATGAATGCTCTTACTAATACTGCGACAACTACTACTATTGCTGCTAATATTTCTAGTATTACTACTACAACTACTACTTCAACTTTTGCTGTTGCTACTATTACTACTACTGCTATTGCTGCTACCATCGATATTATTACTACCACTACTATTACTTGTACTACAACTGCTATTCATGCTACTACCAGTACTAATATTACTACAGCTATTAGTACGACTGCTACTAGTACTACTACTACTGCTATTACTGCTACTTCAAATACTGCATTTACTGTTACTACTGCTACTACTGTTATATTAAATACTACGACCACTACTACAGCTATTACTATGACTACTGATACTACTACTTCTACTACTTCTTATAATTACTAATACTTCTATACTAATGATACTTCTACTACAACTACAACTTCTACTAATACTACTCCTACAAATATCACTACTGCTACTACTAGTACTTATTCTAATGCCAGTAATACTTCTACTACTAATAATACTTCTACTACAACTACAACTTCTACTAATACTACTCCTATAAATATCACTACTGCTATTACTAGTACTTATTCTAATGCCAGTAATACTTCTACTACTAATAATACTTCTACTACAACTACAACTTCTACGAATACTACTCCTATAAATATCACTACTGCTATTACTAGTACTTATTCTAATGCCAGTAATACTTCTACTACTAATAATACTTCTACTACAACTACAACTTCTAGTACTACTACAAATATCACTACTGTTGACATTTTTTAAGCCACAGAAACCGTTCGAATATCAAAATGTTCAGCTCTTTCAGGAGAGGGGTGATATGACTTTTCATATTTGTAATCTTTAAATTCTTTGAAATATTAAGCTATTTGCAATTTTCTTTTGAATGGGATCTCTATGGAGAAAATCTTCAAATCCTGTTAAACTTCTTCAACTTTCAAAGCCTTCTTCTCATACTTTCAGCTACATATGACTTCATATTTGTAATCTTTCAACTTTTTGAATTATTAAGCTTTTTGCAATTTTTTTTAAATTGGATATCTATTTTCAGCAATGTTTTTGAGATTCATTTCAGCTTTCAGCATTCCAACGCATTTTCAGCAGGAAATGCATTTTCTAGTTTACAATGATATCGTTTTGTATATGATATCAAAGTAATTCACCGTTAGATAAATATGAGGTAATAGGTACTAATCTAAATGGAGTCGAGTAGAAGTCTAACGCAGCATTAACTGGAAACACTCAAGTATAAATACCTTTCAATTGTACTTCCAGTACTACAGCCGCGTTAAATGCATTTGGTAACTTTCCACCACAGACATATTACTTCCTCCCTGCTGAGTCAAATACTCGAGGAAACAGGATATAGTCTTTAAAGCAGTCTCGCTAAAGCACGATTAATAATTAGTCTTAACGTTACTCACCCATACAAACAAAGGCAACCATCAACAACAACAACACGACCATCATCTACCGTGTTTCCAAACACGAGACACGAGTCCAGTGTAAACCGTCTTGGGATCAGTTGACAGTTAATCAAGACTTAACTGTTGAGACTGAACTGATGACAAACACTTCAGTGTGTTCGCAGTGTTGAGACAGGAGTCGTACAATGCACACACTCCGCCCTATATCGTTATTACTGGCATAATACAGTGACTTGCTGCAGTGGGGAGCTCGGATGTAAAATAAGAAAAGGGCGTGTCACTGGGTGCACACTTGATGCGTTTACGTATTATTGGAAATTCGAGTTTGAGAGCCCACGGGTCATTTGAGGTCAATAAAATCAGACCCAAATGGAGAAAGTTGAAACATTCCTTAATTAGTCCCACAGTGGGGAAATTATTCTCTGAATTTGACCCATCCCTGTATATATAGGGAGCAGTGGGCTGCCAATGACAGGCGCCCGGGGAGCAGTGTCTTGCTCAGGGACACTTCGACACAGGACACGGTGCAGCCGAGGATCGAACCGGTGTCCTTTCGGTTGGCGGACAAACCCTCTCTACCCAGTAAGCCACGGTCGCCCCATGAAGTGCAACATATGAGGGGACCGTTTAGCGCGGACGTTTCCAACTGAATTAGAATGTCTTTCAAACGTCTAAATCACACTTAAACGCATTCTGGTTATAGAGCAGAAATCCTTTGTAACTACTTATTAATTTTACACACATGTAAGGTCCCCTCACACCTGTAGTTTGGTTATTTGGTCTGGATCAAGGGGGGGAAAAGGATATATTGTTGCGTTTTAGTTCTTTAGCCTTTAAACAGCAACATGAAGTTAGGCAATGGGGCGACTGTGGCTAAGGGCCACAAGGGCAGGGCCGCCTTTCAATCAGAGGGTTGGCGGTTCAATCCCTGGCTCCAGCTCTACTAGTCACATGTCAATGTGTCCTTGAGCAAGACACTTAACCCCAAAATTGCTCCCGTAGTTGTGCCTACGGTGTAGAAATGTGATAGACTCTGAATTGTAAGTTGCTTTGGATAAAAGCGTCTGCTAAATGACTGTAATGTAATGCAATTACATAGAATATTAATTTCTCAACCATAAATAAGTTAAATTAGAAAGCTGATATCCAACTGTAATGTAACTGTGAAAGGAGATGCTTTCTTTTGGTAACAAAGTAGATTTTACTGCATACTTCAAAAACTTAAAAGGTACAGAGTACTTGTATTGTTTGCATTATTTTTTTTCAATAAACATAGTTTGTTTTTGGATTATATTGTAGCGTCCATACTTTTACATAATTGCGTCTCTTTATATGTTGCTTTACTAAAGGTTGTAGTTGTCATGGCACACTGATCTAAAAGATGTGGCTCACAGTAAATTTGATACTACATTGGATTCATGTGGTAGTGCAGCTAACCTCTGGGATTTTATTCAGTCCAGTGAGGCAGTTTATTTAGCTCTAAAACAATAGGAGAAAACTTCATTTCAAAAACACAAAAGTCAAAGTATAGTTACATATCTTTACATATAATGCAGACAAATATGTATATACAATATTCATATTTTACATTGATAGTGTAAAAGTTTCCGGTATAGGACTTCTTTTTTTACAAAGCATAGCACAAATAGAAATATCACATACAATTTGTCAAAATGTTATGATAAAGTCCACACAGACACGTTGATAAATATGGCTGTTTAAAACAACCATACAATGCTTGAGACCTAAGGTCCCCTCACACCTGTAGTTTGGTTATTTGGTATGGATCAAGGGAAAAAGGATATATTGTTGCATTTTAGTTCTTTAGCCTTTAAACAGCAACATGAAGTTAGGTAATTACATAGAATATTAAATTCTCAACCATAAATAAGTTACATTTGAAAGCTGATATCCAACTGTAATGTAATGAAGTCAATTTTACTGCATACTTCAAAAACTTAAAAGGCAGCGATTGTTTTTGGATTATATTGTGGCGTCCATACTTTTTCAAAAAATAGGGGAAAACCTCATTTCAAAAACACAAAAGTCAAAGTATAGTTACATATCTTTAAATTTAATGCAGACAAATATTTATATAAAACATTCATATTTTACATTGATTTCCTGGCTAATGTTTAAGGCAGTTTCTCAAAGCCACAAGAAGAGTCATGGGGAAAAGCTCCAGCTTACATCAAATTTACAAATATTCACCAACAAATACAGAGTGTAAAAGTTTCCGGTATAGGACTTATTTCTTTACAAAGCATAGCACAAATAAAAATATCACATACAATTTGTCAAAATGTTATGATAAAGGCCACACAGACACGTTGATAAATATGGCTGTTTAAAACAACCATACAAAAACACATAAGTACAGATGGTAACAATGGCTCTAATTGCTGTGTGGTGTTCTGATCTCCATGAGTGCAGTCAGTGTGATGTCCTCACTCTCTAAAATCTGCTACAGACTCACTTTAGGTCATCATTGAAACATTTCTCTTACCTTTGATACACTTTGCAGCAGGTGGAAGTGTACTTTATGAATTCCTTATATAACCTGAGTTTAAAACACACATTCATATTACATTTCACACAGATATCCTGATTATAGCTGTTCATGCTACAATAATTACAGTATGGAGCTACAGTGAGTTAGTGTTATTCTTAAATTGATTTGTATAACTCCTGCCCTCTACTGCTTAGTTATCAAGAGTTACTCAACATGCCTCAAACTTCTTTGATCACATTGCATTTGTGTTTAGCCTACGATAAGTCTTGTCACAGGTCAACATAGTGGTTATTATATCTTGTTTCTCTACAGGTCCTTATCCTGTGTACTTATCACCATGATTTTGTAAGTTTACAAGAACTTCATTTTTCATGTGCGTTTTATCACACAGTCCTATCAAGGACTGAAATGACTGTGTTCCCGCTAGTCACAAAGTACAATGCTTGATACAACAATGCATCACTTGAGTTTTTGGTGTGCACCTTACAGAAAGTTGAGTTTATCTGAGGTATACACATCACAGAAAGTTGAGCCTGAACTGAGGGGGGGAGCAGAATGCACTCCTTTCAGCTCAAACCTTGGCCCAGGGTCCGAGGAGAGACAATCAGAGCCGAGTAAAGGAGCCGGATCGACTCCCTGCCCTCCTAGAGGAGCAACCTGGAGAGGGAAGGGAAAAAAAGAATAAGGAAAACGTGTGTGTTAATGAAACAGTGTCAATAAGTGGGAAGAGTCAAAAATCAATCTAAGAATGAGGAGTCTCTTATTTGTTAAGATAATAACCTACATTTCATGCATTTAGAGTGGATTTTGTATGTTTGTGTGTACCTCAGGGTGAGGAGGGTTCACATCTATATTAATTGGGTTGTACCTCTATACGGTAAAACAAATGCAAGTCAGAAAAATGAGAACATATTGCAGGAATCCCATCATGCTTTGGGGGATGTAAAAAGGAAGAATAATGTTAGCTTGGATTCAATGTGTTATGCTGTGGGTTACATCTTGAGTCCTGTATTTTTAGTCTATATTTGTATACATTTTGGCAAATTGGCACCATCTTAAATGCAGAATTAGTTACCGGCAGTTTCTGTTTGCAATGTCCCCATGGATGTACAAACAACTATCAATGGATTAAATTGATATTGAAGAAAACATTTTTAAAAGTTATTTTGTGTGCCCAGATTTAGTGTAGCAACTGGTTTGTCTGCCATTATGGTTTTTACATATTGTAAAACTTAATAAAAAACTTTCACAATTACAAAAAGTGATGATTTTTAAGCAAATTCTAAAGTTGTGAGAAGTGTCTTTTTACTATGATTTCCTATTGGATTCATAGACCTCTTTCACAATGATCATAATGATTGGAAATTGATGATATCCTCGTAAAGTATAATTCACACTGAACCCATGAATGTGTGTATCATATATGTGTGTATTAAAAGATAGGTTCACAATAAAAACAATAGTCTGGTGCCCATAAGAGCTATGAAAACACATTTTACTTGCTGTAATCATTCATTCTGGTCAAACTGGCCATCAAAAGTTCCCATCTTAATGTGAAACCAATTTAAGCGATTGGGGACAAAATCTTCCAAGCTTACAATCTTTTTTGTACAAAATGTCCTTTTTGCATCACTGTCCCTCACAGCTCAGCAATAATTCACTGTTCAGGGAAATATAAGAAGGGAATTTGGGGCTTAAAAGGCAGTAGTAACTTTGAACGATACCAACTTGATTTGATTAACTCAGACTTAATTTTGTCCCCCATCATTTACGTTAGAAGCAGAACAAGAATGGATTTCTTAACGGGCAGCATTCCAAACGCCTCGCAGTCTGAAAACCTTTGTATAACACTTACCGATGGCTCAAGCGAGATAGTTGTACGTTCTCTAGAAACTACGGCATTCCTTGAGTAATGAGAAGAGTGATCTAGAGCAGGTGCAGCAGAGTAACCTGGGGCCACAGGTGGATTCGTATTCTGCAATTGGAAGGCAAGATATTGAAGTGAAAATTGCAATACATATTACGAACAGTTGGTCTAATTTGAGGAAGTACTTACACGGTAATACGCAGCAGGTGTGGCTGCAGTCTGAGGAGCAGACTCGGCCCTCTTGGAAGAGCTCTTTTTACAACAGCACTTCCTCACACAGCAACAGCAGACGATCACAGCAAAGATAATCCCGACAACAATACCAACATAAACAACTGTCGCAACTTCTTCTGTAAGAGCTGAAGAACGGGGAGGGGGTCATGTTAATGTGAATCATCAGTAACTGTTCATACGTTTTTTGTTTTTTTTACAAAATAATGTGCTGTTGCTCACCCGGGTTTACCGACACCTGCACAGTCTGGACCAGGTAGCCTTGTTGGTCTCTAAACTCAAAGGTGCCAGAGTCTGTGCTTTCCACAGGGTCAATCTCTATGCCGTTATGCACGGCCACCATCCGCCCGGTAAAAGTTCCTAAGTCATAATCTGTGAACAGATTGCTTTCATGCATCAATGTTTGCTTTTCCTTTTCCCCCTCAGGTGTAAAAGCCACAGTCCACGGGGTAATGCTGTGAGGATTTAGGATGAGGAGCCGCTCGTTCACCTTTGTAATATAGTCTCTTTTGAACTCTGTGGGTGATAAAGCGTATATAGTGTCAGAACATTTTAATAGATACGCAGCAGTCTAAAAGCTCACATGCAGATTCAATTTCCTAACATCACCTCTGACTTCCAGCAGTATCCTAGACAGCAAAGTGTTGTCTTTTGCTCTGATGTTGTAGTGGCCCATGTCTGCCTGATTGAGATTCCTTATCTCCCAGTCATTACGTCTAAACCGCCCTCTGCCTCTGGTATTGGTCTGAGGGTCGGTGCGATTCCACAAGACCTTTAACTGGTCCGCACTGTGAAGGGGAATGAACTCCAGGAATTCAGCATTTCTAGGAACCGTAGTCGAGTATATGTCCCTGTAATACTTCACGACCTTGTCAGCACAATCTGTAAAGGCATATACAGAAACAAACAGGGTAGACTTATTGCAAACACCTAATAGAAATAACTGTTTCCACAAAGGTTTTCTGAACCTTTCTTAAATATACAATATAGTGTAACATTCTCACCCCTAATTGTCAGTTTGACGACATCGTATCGTGCATCATTGTTATATGAGATGGAAAAAGTTCCTTCATCCCTTTCTGTCAAATCTGTGAATCTAACTGAGCCAATCTGAACTTTGAGGCGTGGGTGCTTTTCCTGAATCGGTGGACAACACAAACACATTCATTTAGGACAGAGAGTTGATTCTGTTCATTCAAAACCTGGTTTGCTCTGACTTTCGTCATGTTACAGATCTTGGATGTCATAACTATTCTGGTGATGGTGTTAATTAAAGTGGCAAAAGTTGCTCACCTTCCCCTTATCCATCAGTAGCTTCCTGGATCCCCATTTAGTCGGAGTGAAGTACAACTGTCCATTGAAAAAAGGTGGTGTATAGGAAAATGGTAAAGTCAAACTTGTGCCGTAGCACTTTTCTTCAGGCGTAACATCAGAGGATGAACCTTCAATCAGAAGAAGAAATAGATGGAGAGAATATTAAGATAAGTCAAATACAAAAAAACTGAGGACATGTGGATAACATACTTTAAACAACTTCAATACATTTGAAACCACAGAAAAGTTTGTGAATTATTTTGTATATGCTTAAATGTAATCATAGCGACAGATGTACTGTATACCAACATTCTTGCATGTTCCATTTGTTTCAGTGCCCACAAGATAAACAATGATGTATAATAACATAAAATAAGCCATGTTTAAAAAAAAAATGAAACAACAATGATACAACCTCCATAGCAGAACTAAACTTATAATAACTAACTCAATTTAAAAGTAAAATGTATTGAGATGTATAGTGTCTATATAAATTAATACAATTTAAATAAAAACTTAAAGCTAATAAAATGCAAAGGAGGCTCAGAATCTAGATATGTGTGTTTTATTCAATTTTACTGAATTCATTCAATTAAATTAAATGAATACCTTAAACTTTTTTTGCTCTTTAAATAACATCAGAGTAAAATCTGAGTCTGGTTATGTAGGTTGGCTCGGGACTAAACACTGCATTTGCATATTAATAGAAATGTCCCACAAATACAAATAAAACACATTAGCACCAAGTACAATTTGAGTTTGACTATGTTACTGTTGTTTTCTGTTTGATTTGATCTCTTTGCAAACATGAATTCAACAGCAGATATACAACTTATATTCCACATATATTTGCAGAACATACTGGGAACATATTTCACCCTGCAGTTGCTTTAACTACTGACATAGTTCACAAAACTTAGCATTTTGCAGGGGTGACCGGGGATGGTTGTAACTTTTTGTCTCAGAACCTATAACTCCCTATATTTTTGTATTAAAGCTCTCAAGTTTGGACACAAAGCACCCCTATTTGTCTAACTACAAATAATGTTTCCAACTGCTCCAACTATATCACAGAATTAATATAATTATGTCAAATGCAGGAAGTTCCAGTACTCCCAACCTGCCCCACTACTGGGCTAAGTTTTAATAATAAGAGTGAAGAATTAAAAATTGAGACGACACCGCAAATTTGTCAAGTGGGTTGCAAATAACTTTAAGAATGTATTCCACACTGATGAACTGTTAATGAAACATTTACAACTTTAGAAGAAATGTCTTCTCTGTACGTCAATAGAAATGTATAGCCTACTATACGTGTCTCTGGGTGAGTTGTAATACTTTTAAAAAAGGTGTCACGAGGAGGACACCTGTCATTCATCGTTTAGCTGGTTGTAGCATCATGGTGGTTTGAAATAAGTGTAACGGACTGAAGACATATAATGTTAACCTGTTATGTTAGGTGTTATGGTGTTTACAGAAAGTGTTCTAAGATGTTATATAAGATTGGTTCTCGCATTTACGGAGGTCAGTGAGGGCCTCATGCCTGGTGGGATGTTGTGTTTTGTGCTGGTAACGAAGAGTTAGTCTATGACCGGGAGCAGATCGGTCGTTTTAGTCATCTGTTTTACCGTTAATTCGGAAAAACCAAAATACGGAAATACCATGGTATTCTCGTTTTTCGCCAGTTCAGCCACATTTTTTACACTACAGACACAATTTTTACAGGATCTGTTCTTCAACTCATCCTTCCTCTCATTTATTAATATCGGAGCAATAGGAGCTACGGTTATGGGAGTTTTGAGGATTTGTTTGAGAGGTGTTTCCCTGTTTAATCTCCATGAAAAGGCTGCAAGGACACAGGTGTTCATGATTAAGCTCATTAGTGATGTTGATAAACACACAGACTCACAGACACACACACACTCCTCTCTATCTCTCTGTGTGTCTCTCTCTCTCTCTGTGTCTCTCTCTCTCTCCCTCTCTCTCTGTGTCTCTCTCTCATACGTCATTCAGGTTCTTAGAGATCTTTAGAGGATCCCCCCCCCACACACACACCCCATTTTAAAATAAAAGCCCCACAGAATGAATTCTAACTGAAATGCTTATGATGAAGCCTGACATTTAATAACCTGTTTGTGTTTATCTAACATTATGAGTCCATCTCCTCTCCCCTTCTTCACTTAGTATAATATCAAGTATGCGAATTGCATACTTTTTCCAGTGAAATATTACAAAATGCAAACAGTGGACACTGGGCCACCATAAATATTCCACAATGCTATTTGATAGTGATGACAAGTTCATAATAGACAGTGGTGGACAGCTCTGTCACGTCAATGACGCTACAATTGAAGTGTAAGTACAAATTTCACTTTGCGAGGCATAATACACATTCTTTAATAAGCTCAATAGTGTGGTCCAATTGAATGCATACTGCATGCAACAGTAAGTACTTTGTAAGAGCAGCTGCAGTATGTACTTAAAGAAAAAAAAATGAAATTGTTCACAGTCTGTCGCAAAAGAAGCAGACTAGCTGCAAGGGAGTGAGGGTGGAAGTTCCCGCTTGTGACCAAACACTGTTGTCAAAAAGAGTTGAGATCCCAGGAAGGCTGCCTTAAGTGATGAAATACATGTTCGGAAGACGAATCAGGCTAAAGGGACACAAAAGCGTATACTTATAGTTTAAAGGATGAAATCTATTAATCATTTTAAAACAAGTGTGTATTACATAAATATGAAGTGATTTAACAAATGTAAACTGATTATAAAAATGTATGTTTTAGAAACTTGAGTAAAGTCTGTGTGTGTAGTAAGAACTGATGTAGGGGAAGTACAACTGGGTGTGGGACACACACTCGGAGCATTGAGGAAGTTAGCAGAACCAGGCGAGTTTCCTCACAGAACACCAGCTTGCCAATCTTTTAATAGAGAGCTGAGTAAGCAGTTAGCCCCGTATCGGGCCCGTGAACCCCCGGATCTAACACTGTCTTCTGAATTGCATTATTTATTGTTATCCTATTCTTTATTCCTCATTTTATTATTATATTTCTTCCGTCCCCTGTTTTTTGAAAATCTTCTGCTTCTTCATTTTTTAAGCTACAGAAACCGTTCAGCTCTTTCAGCTCATGTCTGCTATATCTCTTCATATTCCTAATCTTTACACTTTTGAATTATTAAGCTTTTTGCAACTTTTTTTTGAATGGGATGTCTGTGGAGAATATTTTCAAATCCTCTTAAACTTCTTCAACTTTCAAATCCTTCTACTTCCTCATACTTTCAGCTACAGACACCATTTCAACTTTCAAATGTTGAGATAACCCTGAACTATTGCCGCATAATTCAGCCTTCTGATATCTTTTAAACTTTTTGAACTACAGCAATTTAACTTTTATGATTTTTTCAGTCCTTTTCTGACTTTATAATGGGTGTGTATTGCGCAGCTTAGAGTGCGTGATGTCACCGCTAGAGTGAAGAGCAGTTTGAGATTCTTGTGAAAAAAAGATTTGTGTTTTGCTACTGAGTCCACAATCTTCACTTTTTCAAATACTGCCATTACTATTACTACTGTTATATTATATACTACGACCACTACTACAGCTATTACTACTTCTACTACTTCTTCTAAATACTAATACTTCTACTACTAATGATACTTCTACTACAACTTCTACTACTACTATTACAAATATCACTACTGCTACTACTTATTATAATGCTACTAATACTTCTACTACTAATAATACTTCTACTACAACTTCTAGTACTACTACTACAAATATCACTACTGCTGACATTTTTTAAGCCACAGAAACCATTCGAATATCAAAATGTTCAGCTCTTTCAGGAGAGGGGTGATATGACTTTTCATATTTGTAATCTTTAAATTCTTTGAATTATTAAGCTATTTGCAATTTTCTTTTGAATGGGATCTCTATGGAGAAAATCTTCAAATCCTGTTAAACTTCTTCAACTTTCAAAGCCTTCTTCTCATACTTTCAGCTACATATGACTTCATATTTGTAATCTTTCAACTTTTTGAATTATTAAGCTTTTTGCAATTTTTTTTAAATTCGATATCTATTTTCAGCAATGTTTTTGAGATTCATTTCAGCTTTCAGCATTCCAACGCATTTTCAGCAGGAAATGCATTTTCTAGTTAAACTTCTTATATTTCTTCCGCCCGTATTTTGCTACTTAACTCCTTCCACATTTTTTAAGCTACAGAAACCGTTCAAATATCAAAATGTTCAGCTCATTAAGGACACGTGTGCTATGACTTTTCATATTTCTAACCTTTAAACTTCATGAATTATTAAGCTTTTTGCAATTTTTTTTTGAATGGGTTTCAATGGAGCAAATGTTCAAATCCTCTTCAACTTTCAAATCCTTCTACTTCCTCATACTTTCAGCTACAGACACCATTTCAACTTTCAAATGTTGAGAAAACCCTGATCTATTGCCGCATTATTCAACTTTTTGATATCTTTTATACTTTTTGAACTGTCCCAGTTTAACTTTTATGATTTTTTCACTCCTTTTCTGACTTTATAATGGGTGTGTATTGCGCAGCTTAGAGTGCGTGATGTCACCGCTAGAGTGAAGAGCAGCTTGAGATTCTTGTGAAAAAAACATTTGTCTTTTGCCACTGTGTCCACAATCTTCACTCTTCATGCATAATTTCTGGATGTAGAAGTAGCTAATCTTGTCCTTGTCGTAGACAAATGACTGTGGAATCCCACAGATTTACACATTTGGCACAGAAGCCTGTAATTGAGAGGAAAACCAACTTTCTGCTCCATAGAGACCAATGTTAAATTTAGCTTCAAAAACATCTTCCACAGAACACGGTACCCCATTTCTAAATCGCCAGTTCAGCCACATTTTTTACACTACAGACACAATTTTTACAGGATCTGTTCTTCAACTCATCCTTCCTCTCATTTATTAATATCGGAGCAATAGGAGCTACGGTTATGGGAGTTTTGAGGATTTGTTTGAGAGGTGTTTCCCTGTTTAATCTCCATGAAAAGGCTGCAAGGACACAGGTGTTTCTGATTAAGCTCATTAGTGATGTTGATAAACACACAGACTCACACACACACGCTCCTCTATCTCTCTCTCTCTATCTCTGTATGTCTCTCTCTCTGTGTGTGTCTCTCATACAGTCATTCAGGTCTTACAGCTTTTTACAGGACTCCCCTCCCCCCACTCCATTTTAAAATAAAAGCCCCACAGAATGAATTCTAACTGAAATGCTTGTGATGAAGCCTGTCATTTAATAACCTCTGTTTATGTGTCAAACATTATGATTATGTCTCCTCTCCCCCTCTCTCCCCCACCCAGCCCCACCCTTTCAAAATAAAAGCCTCATGGATTAACTGTATTTAAACATTAAGCTGAAAATTAGGCTTTTTGTTGAAGTAATGAATGCTCTTACTAATACTGCGACAACTACTACTATTGCTGCTAATATTTCTAGTATTACTACTACAACTACTACTTCAACTTTTGCTGTTGCTACTATTACTACTACTGCTATTGCTGCTACCATCGATATTATTACTACCACTACTATTACTTGTACTACAACTGCTATTCATGCTACTACCAGTACTAATATTACTACAGCTATTAGTACGACTGCTACTAGTACTACTACTACTGCTATTACTGCTACTTCAAATACTGCATTTACTGTTACTACTGCTACTACTGTTATATTAAATACTACGACCACTACTACAGCTATTACTATGACTACTGATACTACTACTTCTACTACTTCTTATAATTACTAATACTTCTATACTAATGATACTTCTACTACAACTACAACTTCTACTAATACTACTCCTACAAATATCACTACTGCTACTACTAGTACTTATTCTAATGCCAGTAATACTTCTACTACTAATAATACTTCTACTACAACTACAACTTCTACTAATACTACTCCTATAAATATCACTACTGCTATTACTAGTACTTATTCTAATGCCAGTAATACTTCTACTACTAATAATACTTCTACTACAACTACAACTTCTACGAATACTACTCCTATAAATATCACTACTGCTATTACTAGTACTTATTCTAATGCCAGTAATACTTCTACTACTAATAATACTTCTACTACAACTACAACTTCTAGTACTACTACAAATATCACTACTGTTGACATTTTTTAAGCCACAGAAACCGTTCGAATATCAAAATGTTCAGCTCTTTCAGGAGAGGGGTGATATGACTTTTCATATTTGTAATCTTTAAATTCTTTGAAATATTAAGCTATTTGCAATTTTCTTTTGAATGGGATCTCTATGGAGAAAATCTTCAAATCCTGTTAAACTTCTTCAACTTTCAAAGCCTTCTTCTCATACTTTCAGCTACATATGACTTCATATTTGTAATCTTTCAACTTTTTGAATTATTAAGCTTTTTGCAATTTTTTTTAAATTGGATATCTATTTTCAGCAATGTTTTTGAGATTCATTTCAGCTTTCAGCATTCCAACGCATTTTCAGCAGGAAATGCATTTTCTAGTTTACAATGATATCGTTTTGTATATGATATCAAAGTAATTCACCGTTAGATAAATATGAGGTAATAGGTACTAATCTAAATGGAGTCGAGTAGAAGTCTAACGCAGCATTAACTGGAAACACTCAAGTATAAATACCTTTCAATTGTACTTCCAGTACTACAGCCGCGTTAAATGCATTTGGTAACTTTCCACCACAGACATATTACTTCCTCCCTGCTGAGTCAAATACTCGAGGAAACAGGATATAGTCTTTAAAGCAGTCTCGCTAAAGCACGATTAATAATTAGTCTTAACGTTACTCACCCATACAAACAAAGGCAACCATCAACAACAACAACACGACCATCATCTACCGTGTTTCCAAACACGAGACACGAGTCCAGTGTAAACCGTCTTGGGATCAGTTGACAGTTAATCAAGACTTAACTGTTGAGACTGAACTGATGACAAACACTTCAGTGTGTTCGCAGTGTTGAGACAGGAGTCGTACAATGCACACACTCCGCCCTATATCGTTATTACTGGCATAATACAGTGACTTGCTGCAGTGGGGAGCTCGGATGTAAAATAAGAAAAGGGCGTGTCACTGGGTGCACACTTGATGCGTTTACGTATTATTGGAAATTCGAGTTTGAGAGCCCACGGGTCATTTGAGGTCAATAAAATCAGACCCAAATGGAGAAAGTTGAAACATTCCTTAATTAGTCCCACAGTGGGGAAATTATTCTCTGAATTTGACCCATCCCTGTATATATAGGGAGCAGTGGGCTGCCAATGACAGGCGCCCGGGGAGCAGTGTCTTGCTCAGGGACACTTCGACACAGGACACGGTGCAGCCGAGGATCGAACCGGTGTCCTTTCGGTTGGCGGACAAACCCTCTCTACCCAGTAAGCCACGGTCGCCCCATGAAGTGCAACATATGAGGGGACCGTTTAGCGCGGACGTTTCCAACTGAATTAGAATGTCTTTCAAACGTCTAAATCACACTTAAACGCATTCTGGTTATAGAGCAGAAATCCTTTGTAACTACTTATTAATTTTACACACATGTAAGGTCCCCTCACACCTGTAGTTTGGTTATTTGGTCTGGATCAAGGGGGGGAAAAGGATATATTGTTGCGTTTTAGTTCTTTAGCCTTTAAACAGCAACATGAAGTTAGGCAATGGGGCGACTGTGGCTAAGGGCCACAAGGGCAGGGCCGCCTTTCAATCAGAGGGTTGGCGGTTCAATCCCTGGCTCCAGCTCTACTAGTCACATGTCAATGTGTCCTTGAGCAAGACACTTAACCCCAAAATTGCTCCCGTAGTTGTGCCTACGGTGTAGAAATGTGATAGACTCTGAATTGTAAGTTGCTTTGGATAAAAGCGTCTGCTAAATGACTGTAATGTAATGCAATTACATAGAATATTAATTTCTCAACCATAAATAAGTTAAATTAGAAAGCTGATATCCAACTGTAATGTAACTGTGAAAGGAGATGCTTTCTTTTGGTAACAAAGTAGATTTTACTGCATACTTCAAAAACTTAAAAGGTACAGAGTACTTGTATTGTTTGCATTATTTTTTTTCAATAAACATAGTTTGTTTTTGGATTATATTGTAGCGTCCATACTTTTACATAATTGCGTCTCTTTATATGTTGCTTTACTAAAGGTTGTAGTTGTCATGGCACACTGATCTAAAAGATGTGGCTCACAGTAAATTTGATACTACATTGGATTCATGTGGTAGTGCAGCTAACCTCTGGGATTTTATTCAGTCCAGTGAGGCAGTTTATTTAGCTCTAAAACAATAGGAGAAAACTTCATTTCAAAAACACAAAAGTCAAAGTATAGTTACATATCTTTACATATAATGCAGACAAATATGTATATACAATATTCATATTTTACATTGATAGTGTAAAAGTTTCCGGTATAGGACTTCTTTTTTTACAAAGCATAGCACAAATAGAAATATCACATACAATTTGTCAAAATGTTATGATAAAGTCCACACAGACACGTTGATAAATATGGCTGTTTAAAACAACCATACAATGCTTGAGACCTAAGGTCCCCTCACACCTGTAGTTTGGTTATTTGGTATGGATCAAGGGAAAAAGGATATATTGTTGCATTTTAGTTCTTTAGCCTTTAAACAGCAACATGAAGTTAGGTAATTACATAGAATATTAAATTCTCAACCATAAATAAGTTACATTTGAAAGCTGATATCCAACTGTAATGTAATGAAGTCAATTTTACTGCATACTTCAAAAACTTAAAAGGCAGCGATTGTTTTTGGATTATATTGTGGCGTCCATACTTTTTCAAAAAATAGGGGAAAACCTCATTTCAAAAACACAAAAGTCAAAGTATAGTTACATATCTTTAAATTTAATGCAGACAAATATTTATATAAAACATTCATATTTTACATTGATTTCCTGGCTAATGTTTAAGGCAGTTTCTCAAAGCCACAAGAAGAGTCATGGGGAAAAGCTCCAGCTTACATCAAATTTACAAATATTCACCAACAAATACAGAGTGTAAAAGTTTCCGGTATAGGACTTATTTCTTTACAAAGCATAGCACAAATAAAAATATCACATACAATTTGTCAAAATGTTATGATAAAGGCCACACAGACACGTTGATAAATATGGCTGTTTAAAACAACCATACAAAAACACATAAGTACAGATGGTAACAATGGCTCTAATTGCTGTGTGGTGTTCTGATCTCCATGAGTGCAGTCAGTGTGATGTCCTCACTCTCTAAAATCTGCTACAGACTCACTTTAGGTCATCATTGAAACATTTCTCTTACCTTTGATACACTTTGCAGCAGGTGGAAGTGTACTTTATGAATTCCTTATATAACCTGAGTTTAAAACACACATTCATATTACATTTCACACAGATATCCTGATTATAGCTGTTCATGCTACAATAATTACAGTATGGAGCTACAGTGAGTTAGTGTTATTCTTAAATTGATTTGTATAACTCCTGCCCTCTACTGCTTAGTTATCAAGAGTTACTCAACATGCCTCAAACTTCTTTGATCACATTGCATTTGTGTTTAGCCTACGATAAGTCTTGTCACAGGTCAACATAGTGGTTATTATATCTTGTTTCTCTACAGGTCCTTATCCTGTGTACTTATCACCATGATTTTGTAAGTTTACAAGAACTTCATTTTTCATGTGCGTTTTATCACACAGTCCTATCAAGGACTGAAATGACTGTGTTCCCGCTAGTCACAAAGTACAATGCTTGATACAACAATGCATCACTTGAGTTTTTGGTGTGCACCTTACAGAAAGTTGAGTTTATCTGAGGTATACACATCACAGAAAGTTGAGCCTGAACTGAGGGGGGGAGCAGAATGCACTCCTTTCAGCTCAAACCTTGGCCCAGGGTCCGAGGAGAGACAATCAGAGCCGAGTAAAGGAGCCGGATCGACTCCCTGCCCTCCTAGAGGAGCAACCTGGAGAGGGAAGGGAAAAAAAGAATAAGGAAAACGTGTGTGTTAATGAAACAGTGTCAATAAGTGGGAAGAGTCAAAAATCAATCTAAGAATGAGGAGTCTCTTATTTGTTAAGATAATAACCTACATTTCATGCATTTAGAGTGGATTTTGTATGTTTGTGTGTACCTCAGGGTGAGGAGGGTTCACATCTATATTAATTGGGTTGTACCTCTATACGGTAAAACAAATGCAAGTCAGAAAAATGAGAACATATTGCAGGAATCCCATCATGCTTTGGGGGATGTAAAAAGGAAGAATAATGTTAGCTTGGATTCAATGTGTTATGCTGTGGGTTACATCTTGAGTCCTGTATTTTTAGTCTATATTTGTATACATTTTGGCAAATTGGCACCATCTTAAATGCAGAATTAGTTACCGGCAGTTTCTGTTTGCAATGTCCCCATGGATGTACAAACAACTATCAATGGATTAAATTGATATTGAAGAAAACATTTTTAAAAGTTATTTTGTGTGCCCAGATTTAGTGTAGCAACTGGTTTGTCTGCCATTATGGTTTTTACATATTGTAAAACTTAATAAAAAACTTTCACAATTACAAAAAGTGATGATTTTTAAGCAAATTCTAAAGTTGTGAGAAGTGTCTTTTTACTATGATTTCCTATTGGATTCATAGACCTCTTTCACAATGATCATAATGATTGGAAATTGATGATATCCTCGTAAAGTATAATTCACACTGAACCCATGAATGTGTGTATCATATATGTGTGTATTAAAAGATAGGTTCACAATAAAAACAATAGTCTGGTGCCCATAAGAGCTATGAAAACACATTTTACTTGCTGTAATCATTCATTCTGGTCAAACTGGCCATCAAAAGTTCCCATCTTAATGTGAAACCAATTTAAGCGATTGGGGACAAAATCTTCCAAGCTTACAATCTTTTTTGTACAAAATGTCCTTTTTGCATCACTGTCCCTCACAGCTCAGCAATAATTCACTGTTCAGGGAAATATAAGAAGGGAATTTGGGGCTTAAAAGGCAGTAGTAACTTTGAACGATACCAACTTGATTTGATTAACTCAGACTTAATTTTGTCCCCCATCATTTACGTTAGAAGCAGAACAAGAATGGATTTCTTAACGGGCAGCATTCCAAACGCCTCGCAGTCTGAAAACCTTTGTATAACACTTACCGATGGCTCAAGCGAGATAGTTGTACGTTCTCTAGAAACTACGGCATTCCTTGAGTAATGAGAAGAGTGATCTAGAGCAGGTGCAGCAGAGTAACCTGGGGCCACAGGTGGATTCGTATTCTGCAATTGGAAGGCAAGATATTGAAGTGAAAATTGCAATACATATTACGAACAGTTGGTCTAATTTGAGGAAGTACTTACACGGTAATACGCAGCAGGTGTGGCTGCAGTCTGAGGAGCAGACTCGGCCCTCTTGGAAGAGCTCTTTTTACAACAGCACTTCCTCACACAGCAACAGCAGACGATCACAGCAAAGATAATCCCGACAACAATACCAACATAAACAACTGTCGCAACTTCTTCTGTAAGAGCTGAAGAACGGGGAGGGGGTCATGTTAATGTGAATCATCAGTAACTGTTCATACGTTTTTTGTTTTTTTTACAAAATAATGTGCTGTTGCTCACCCGGGTTTACCGACACCTGCACAGTCTGGACCAGGTAGCCTTGTTGGTCTCTAAACTCAAAGGTGCCAGAGTCTGTGCTTTCCACAGGGTCAATCTCTATGCCGTTATGCACGGCCACCATCCGCCCGGTAAAAGTTCCTAAGTCATAATCTGTGAACAGATTGCCTTCATGCATCAATGTTTGCTTTTCCTTTTCCCCCTCAGGTGTAAAAGCCACAGTCCACGGGGTAATGCTGTGAGGATTTAGGATGAGGAGCCGCTCGTTCACCTTTGTAATATAGTCTCTTTTGAACTCTGTGGGTGATAAAGCGTATATAGTGTCAGAACATTTTAATAGATACGCAGCAGTCTAAAAGCTCACATGCAGATTCAATTTCCTAACATCACCTCTGACTTCCAGCAGTATCCTAGACAGCAAAGTGTTGTCTTTTGCTCTGATGTTGTAGTGGCCCATGTCTGCCTGATTGAGATTCCTTATCTCCCAGTCATTACGTCTAAACCGCCCTCTGCCTCTGGTATTGGTCTGAGGGTCGGTGCGATTCCACAAGACCTTTAACTGGTCCGCACTGTGAAGGGGAATGAACTCCAGGAATTCAGCATTTCTAGGAACCGTAGTCGAGTATATGTCCCTGTAATACTTCACGACCTTGTCAGCACAATCTGTAAAGGCATATACAGAAACAAACAGGGTAGACTTATTGCAAACACCTAATAGAAATAACTGTTTCCACAAAGGTTTTCTGAACCTTTCTTAAATATACAATATAGTGTAACATTCTCACCCCTAATTGTCAGTTTGACGACATCGTATCGTGCATCATTGTTATATGAGATGGAAAAAGTTCCTTCATCCCTTTCTGTCAAATCTGTGAATCTAACTGAGCCAATCTGAACTTTGAGGCGTGGGTGCTTTTCCTGAATCGGTGGACAACACAAACACATTCATTTAGGACAGAGAGTTGATTCTGTTCATTCAAAACCTGGTTTGCTCTGACTTTCGTCATGTTACAGATCTTGGATGTCATAACTATTCTGGTGATGGTGTTAATTAAAGTGGCAAAAGTTGCTCACCTTCCCCTTATCCATCAGTAGCTTCCTGGATCCCCATTTAGTCGGAGTGAAGTACAACTGTCCATTGAAAAAAGGTGGTGTATAGGAAAATGGTAAAGTCAAACTTGTGCCGTAGCACTTTTCTTCAGGCGTAACATCAGAGGATGAACCTTCAATCAGAAGAAGAAATAGATGGAGAGAATATTAAGATAAGTCAAATACAAAAAAACTGAGGACATGTGGATAACATACTTTAAACAACTTCAATACATTTGAAACCACAGAAAAGTTTGTGAATTATTTTGTATATGCTTAAATGTAATCATAGCGACAGATGTACTGTATACCAACATTCTTGCATGTTCCATTTGTTTCAGTGCCCACAAGATAAACAATGATGTATAATAACATAAAATAAGCCATGTTTAAAAAAAAAATGAAACAACAATGATACAACCTCCATAGCAGAACTAAACTTATAATAACTAACTCAATTTAAAAGTAAAATGTATTGAGATGTATAGTGTCTATATAAATTAATACAATTTAAATAAAAACTTAAAGCTAATAAAATGCAAAGGAGGCTCAGAATCTAGATATGTGTGTTTTATTCAATTTTACTGAATTCATTCAATTAAATTAAATGAATACCTTAAACTTTTTTTGCTCTTTAAATAACAGAGTAAAATCTGAGTCTGGTTATGTAGGTTGGCTCGGGACTAAACACTGCATTTGCATATTAATAGAAATGTCCCACAAATACAAATAAAACACATTAGCACCAAGTACAATTTGAGTTTGACTATGTTACTGTTGTTTTCTGTTTGATTTGATCTCTTTGCAAACATGAATTCAACAGCAGATATACAACTTATATTCCACATATATTTGCAGAACATACTGGGAACATATTTCACCCTGCAGTTGCTTTAACTACTGACATAGTTCACAAAACTTAGCATTTTGCAGGGGTGACCGGGGATGGTTGTAACTTTTTGTCTCAGAACCTATAACTCCCTATATTTTTGTATTAAAGCTCTCAAGTTTGGACACAAAGCACCCCTATTTGTCTAACTACAAATAATGTTTCCAACTGCTCCAACTATATCACAGAATTAATATAATTATGTCAAATGCAGGAAGTTCCAGTACTCCCAACCTGCCCCACTACTGGGCTAAGTTTTAATAATAAGAGTGAAGAATTAAAAATTGAGACGACACCGCAAATTTGTCAAGTGGGTTGCAAATAACTTTAAGAATGTATTCCACACTGATGAACTGTTAATGAAACATTTACAACTTTAGAAGAAATGTCTTCTCTGTACGTCAATAGAAATGTATAGCCTACTATACGTGTCTCTGGGTGAGTTGTAATACTTTTAAAAAAGGTGTCACGAGGAGGACACCTGTCATTCATCGTTTAGCTGGTTGTAGCATCATGGTGGTTTGAAATAAGTGTAACGGACTGAAGACATATAATGTTAACCTGTTATGTTAGGTGTTATGGTGTTTACAGAAAGTGTTCTAAGATGTTATATAAGATTGGTTCTCGCATTTACGGAGGTCAGTGAAGGCCTCATGCCTGGTGGGATGTTGTGTTTTGTGCTGGTAACGAAGAGTTAGTCTATGACCGGGAGCAGATCGGTCGTTTTAGTCATCTGTTTTACCGTTAATTCGGAAAAACCAAAATACGGAAATACCATGGTATTCTCGTTTTTCGTTTCAAACCAAGAACGGGAAAACGGAAATGGGCGGTCGTATTTCCGTTTTTGGTTCTGAATTCAAAAACGGAAAAACCAAGAACATGGTATTTCCGTATTTTGGTTTTTCCGAATTAACGGTAAAACAGATGACTAAAACGTACACGGACCTAACAGTGTTGACTGTTTGTTGGCGTAGGCTACGGCCCACAGTAGCCTGTGTACTGTCCACAAATAAAGGACCACAAGAAAATAACTCTCGTAGCTTTCCTGAGTAAGGGTCGCTACATAAGCTTGAATGAAATACTTCACATTTTATAAGAGACTACTTTCTAATTTAATACAAGTCACATAATTAACTTAACATTTTGATCTTACATAATTCCACAGTATCGGTACCAATCAAAACACATGGTTCAATAAATTACTTTCATACATGAAAATCGCTGTTTTGACTGTGAAATAAAAGTTGTGTAATTTCATAATATGCAAGGACAGGGAGGAAGATGTCGAACATGAAACTAATCATGTCTCTCGCCCATCCCTTATTGGTGAAAGTGGTGCTGTTACAACCGCCCCCCGTCTCCCCTCCACAGCCCTCACATATAAGATACCGAGACTTCGCTTATGAAAAATGAAAACAATGCAATAGATTAAACCTGCATCGGAGCATATTTTTTTTTTCTGTGAGGTTGTATGAATTATACTCACCACCAAACAAGACCCAGGCAACAGTCGCGTACAACAATAACATGTCCTGCAGAGAGAGGAGTCGTTTACAGCACATGTTAACGTTTACTACGGTAACTTCTCTCAACTAAGAGCGCACAAAACTGAACAACGAGCACAACATTTGAACAAATTACAGGCAAGATGGTGTCTACTCACGGCAAAGTAGTTTTACTCTGAGTTACGGTCGAGGCTGGGCGAGGCTTCCTACACACTCTGTTTTTTCTTCATAACTGCGCTATGCGCAAACTGCGCACACATAGGCCTACCCATTATCAGGTGGTGGAGCATTCTACACATGTTTTCAAATGATTCAATGCATTTTGATTAATGTGTATGTTGTAGTTGGTTGAGATTGAGATAACTATATTTGGTAATTTGATCTATAAAAACACATATGTTATGATTTTTTTACTTGAAAATGCTCTATAATTGTTTTAATAAATGTAAAAATGGAATTGAATGGAAATACTCAAGTTAAGTACCTGAACCTCCGATTATTACTTAATTTCTCTGCTGGAAAAAAATATATAAGTAATAATAAGTAGTAGTATAGTAATAGTATAATAAAAGTGAGCATTGTAAATTATTGAGAGCGTTTTAGATGTAATATTGTCACACAGCCCGTCAGGAGGATCCCACGTTGTAACTGGGCACTTTCTTGCGCTAACAGCGTACTTATACCCAGGATCTGGCAAACGTAACGAAAGCATGTGACGCATCTTGCGTAGGAGCCGCAGAGAATACAGCATACCATCGCCATAAATAAAAGTGGACCAATGCCCATGCGCGCTCTGCAGAGGACGTTGTGATCCTCTTATCCCCATTCACATACACATTCTCAAATATCCAGCGGTGGATTTATTCTTCACACATCCTCCAGGTGAGTTCAGACTAGATGCGTCACGGACGATGTGATGATGTGTTCATTTATCAATAACTGGCGGCCTAATGGTCCGCTGCAACGCTGCAAATGTTGTCCATCGGCTGGGAAACACGTTGGACACCTGAGTGGACATTCAGACAGCAGACAGGGCGTCATGGATCACTGTTACAATATCGATTTGAGCTATATTTGGATGTACGTATGTACCGCTCTGCAGAAACAACCACAGATGTCTTTGAGCGCCCCCTTGTGTAGCTTTGTTGACCGATGATGGCATGTCCCGCGGCTCGTTTTCAGAGGTTGAGTGGATGAATGAAGATCTCTGTCCACTGTGCTTGTTGATGAAACAATCTGTCTTTACAGGTGAAGATGTCCCCCTGTGTCCTGCTCCCTGTCCTTTTTGCCCTTCCTCTTGCTCTGGGTAAGTTCATGAATATCTTGTTGGTGCACTTTTAATGAGAGGCCCTCTAGTATCCCTACGTATAAATAATTGCTTAAATAATTGTTAACTGATCATTTACTAATGCTTTATATGTCATCTTAAGCCAAGAAAACAATTTGTCGTAAGAATCCCTTTGACTGGTGTAAATCCTTTTTTATGTGATAAACCATCAACTGCATTGTTTTCCCTATTTTGATAAGACGTACAGTTTTAGAATACAACTGTTAATGAAGTCATCAATAGAGAGTCACAGATGTATCACTTACTAAAACGCTGCCAGCTGTCATGTGCAATTATAAATACAAATGCATTGATACAAGTCATCAATAAAGGGTTCTTAACATAATCGGTCAAATCCACAGTTGTAAATGTGTATTTGAGGATAATAAATGGATCTTGTTCGGGAAGTCAGAGGTCAAACAGTCCATTTGATCGTCTTTATTTTCCACAAACAAAGTCTGGGGAAAAGAAGTGGCTTTCCAGATTTGTCAGCCTATTGATTGTTGATAAACTCCATTGATTAACACCTGGTGGCTTCTTTTGTTTAGGTTGTTTTGGGGAAATGCATTGCTGTTTTGTTAGGCAGAAGTTCAGTGTGTAATTGTGCTGATTTAATGAACTAAAAAGGCAAATCAAGTGTCACACTGGAGGAGGATAATCACCACAGCCTGGAAAACCAAAACAATATTCTTATTAATGATTATTAACTGATCTATAAAGAAGTAATTAGAAGTAATAATAATGATGATACCTTATTTGTATAGCGCTTTCCTTAACAAAGTTACAAAGTGCTTTACATGGAAGAGGAAATAGCTAATAATAATGGCAAACAACGAGATCATTAAACACGGGATTGAAAAGTTAAAACTGGGAAGAATATAAAATAGCAGTGATGGAAAGGTAAAACTAGAACAAAAACATGCATAAAAGCTTTCTTTGAAACTAATATTAAGATGTAGCCCGTCTAATCAGAGTACAGTGTCTTTAATAGAACAAGGACAGCCTGATCATGTCTGTCAGATGCCAGAAGGTCATTGGTGACCTTAACAAGAACTGACTTAGTCCTATTGCGAGCTCTAAAACCTGGCTGAAAACAATTCCATTATTTATTAAACGTCAGTTAAGTCATTCATTACTGCACAACTTATCAACCCATTACAAATCTAACTTTAAACTCTAATAGACGGGGGTTCCATAACTTCTTCAGTAATACTCCAGTGTATGAGAGGTCTAATCATTGTGCTGGAGAAGATGAATAATAATCAGATTAATTCTGCTCCCCCCCCATAGGATGGGTTGTACCAAGTGAGTCAAATGCATCACACATCCTTCACCTACAAAACATATTCTCTGAAGAGGTTGCTGACTTTCTTTTCTACTGCAGGTGAAAGAGAAGAAGCCCAGATGTTGTGTGTTGGGAGGGAATTCCGTCTGCCTGTGTACTCGACATCCAGAACGGTGACTTTTACCCCAAACAATGAGGGACCGCGGCGCATCCTGCTGGACAAAACCATTGTGAGTGGGAAGTGTGTTGCTGCTTCTGTGATGTGTGTCTGTACCAGTTACCAAAACCTATTTATTGTACAACTGCAGGTAAAGGACCCGCGGTTTGAGTGGACCAGAGATAAGATGCTAGTTCTGAGAGAAGTGACTCACAGTGATGAGGGACTTTATGCCATCAAGCTGTTCTCTGGATTTACCTACGAGGCTGTTCGTTTGACTATTTCAGGTACAATAGTCTCCTCCCTTTCTGAAATCCAGCCCTGTGTTCTTATCACGATATATCACCAATAAAACCATTACAAGAAGTTTAGAGGGGCAATGTCTCTTTGGTGGAACTGCTGACAAACTCAAAGACACATCTGAAATGTAATAAATGGCATCAAATAGATACTGCTTTTTAGTAAGGGGTCACAAGTTAAAAAAGGTTCTAACCTGCTTTAATCTTTAACAATCATTCTGCATTTTAAGCACATTTTGTGTTTTTTACGCAAAATCTCAATCTGAAAAGTAATCAGTAACTACAAGTGTCAATGTAGTTTAATAAAAAGAAAGTTAACTTCTGAAATGTAGAAAGTGAAAGTCCCTCACTCCTTTGTCCTGCTTCAGAATGCATCAAGTCCTACCGCAGAAACTACGGGGATATATTTGAGTACCACATCTCTGAAAATGGCTTCCTACTGGAGTTTTCTCCCTGGGGTGCCCCACCTGAGGCCATGCCAGTTGTTCTGTGGAACCGGACGGACCCTGTGACCAGCGATGCGGGCCGGGGGCGGCTGCTGCGGGGAGGGAGGTTCTGGGTGGCCGAGAGAGTGACGCAAGCGGACCAAGGCAACTACACTGTGAGGGACAGCGGGGGGGAGGTCCTGTCCCGCAACACTCTCACTGTCCGCGGTGAGCAAAGATGGAAGATGACATGATGACTTTTAGCAAGCTAATTAATGAATTTCTTTAACTTTAGGGTCCTGTCATCTATAACATCTATATTTTATCTTTCCCTTTCCACCTAACACCCTCTCATACCGTCGCATTTCCTTCATTCTGCACCCCTGTCTTTGTGTTCATGATCCTGGGTGCAGGGCACTCCTTCAATGTCACCCGCTTTACCAAGGAGTCTCTAAACCTGCCCCTCTTTCTTCCTGTCCCTCATGCCCACCTCATATTTACCCCCACCCGATACCCTGACGAATCCTCCCTGGGCCCTTTTGACCCCAAGCCCCCCCGTGGCTCAGTGCAGCTGATCCGCGAGGGCCATATAACGAACCACGACATGCGCTACAGGGGCCTCATCTCGCTGGGCAGGAACGGCACCATCAATGAGGTCGTCATAGCGAGGCTGAGTTTAAGGCATGAGGGGGTGTATGAAATCAGAGATGTGGTTGGCAACCTGGTATCCTCCACCTGGTTACAGGTGATCGGTGAGTGACGGCATGTCTTTCAATGTGCTTCTTATTTTTATTCTGAATTTCTTGTTTCCTCATGACATCCGTCCCGTCTCTGTGTCTCTGCTCTCTCCAGAAAAGGGAGTCAGATGGCGAGCACTTCTCAAGTCCATTACTGTCCCTTCTGGCATGTTTGTGTCACTGGTTGGTTTCATCCTGTTCATGAGGCGATACCCAAACTGCAGCCTGTCGCACATCATCGCTGTCCTCAGAACAAACCGCAGGCCACCGGCCAACCCTCCGAGGGTTAACATCCAGGTGAGGAAATCAGGAGAACCTGGTTAGTGGTCCTGCTGTTTGAAACAGCTGTGTAGGAGAATTAATATGAGGGCTGTACGTTTAGCTTCCTGTCATGTTCTCAAAATACATCTGCTCTCTCTCATTTTATTATGTAGTAGGTTTTGTAATTATATGAAAGATTGCATCTAACTTTAAATACAGTTTCACATTTTTACAATATCAATTGGTCTTTATGTGATTTGCAGCAGTTTTCATATTTTTTTGATTATAGATACATTTAAAAAATATCAAATAAATATACCAGTTCAGATAAAATTCAAAATATAAAAGGGGGTAGTTTGTATACATGTCGGTTGGGGGAGAATACGTAGCGTTAGTTATTAGATAATGTAAACCATGTGGGGAGTTTATATGGAACAGATTAAATAACCATATGGTATTAACACAGCCATCACAGGACTCCACTGCTTTATGCATCTAGGCTTTTGGAGCTTTACTGCATATGTGAATTAATCCATCTCTTTAAGCGTCCATACTTTTTGAATCCATATCGTAGACTGTAAAGTCTTTGATCCATATGTTGTATGAGGAATGCTTGAAGGCCTGTCCATTGAAAATCCTTCATAAATGTGCATAATGTGGCTCAAGCCTTCTGAGGCCTTGTTTTTGCCAAGAAGCGGAGGTTTATTGAAGCAGACATACAACGAAAACATACAGTCAGGCGACAATTAAAGAAGAAACCTGAATAAATGAATGGAGATGGAATTAGACAGTTCTGTCCATCACCATCATCAAAACATCAAGTGAGGGAATATCTGTTGAAAGAACGCTCTTCACTCGTCCATTAGAGACCCATATACTTCAACAATCTTTGACAAGGAGCATTGAAGCTGTTCTTATGTCTCCTGGTGGCCCATCTCCTTACTAAGTCACTTTATGTTCCTGTTTTCTTAATTTGTTACCCATCTGTAGAACATGTGATATGATTGAAAGGTTTAGGTATCACACAAAACGAAGCATGTTAAGTTAAGTTAAGTTTCATTATATCAAGTCAGTTGTGAGCTATTCCTTGCACTGTCATCAAATCAAGTGGCTGCGCTGACTTTGACATGTCTGTGTGTGTTTGTCTCTGCAGGATTACAGCCAGCCCAGCCCTCAGCCCTCAGGCTTCTACAGTCACTCTCAACCGCCTGAAACACCAAGAAAATGTACCCCGAGAGCCAGTCCCACTCATACTGTAAGGCTCGTTGACAGGTTTTGTGCCTTTGCTTAAAATTGTTCAATAGCATTGTGTGTGTGTGTACATGTACCATAAGTGCTGTTGTGTGCTGCTGCTTGTATTTCTAGGGTTACAGTCCTGTTGTGGTAGGAACTCCGATAGCTGAGAATCAGGAAGCACACAGATTGGCAGCAACGAGCTCCCCTTGTCATAATTCAACCACTGAGGTACTACCACACTCCAGCTGTGAGTATTTGTATTTCACAGACTGAAATGTTTTTCAAACATGTGTTTTCACTCCTTCCTAGCGGGACACATCCCACAACAATGAGGAAGAGAGAAGGATTTCCTTTTCGGTGCCTGGGGCTTCAGACTGCCTCCACTCCTCTGAGGACTGTGTTAAATTCCAGATCAAAAAAGATGGAGATAAAGACAGGAGGAGCACGTCACAAGGTTACTTTTCCACCCTGCCACTAGACAGGGACACCTCTGAATCCTGCAGTGTTTACACTTCTGAGAAACTGAACTTCTTGTAAAACAGAGAATTGGAGCTGAACGAAGAAGACGAAAGAAGAAGTAACATAAGGCATGGAGGAGCTACAGTATCGAATTAGGAAAATAAATACCCCACCTGTGCCTTTTGCATCTTAGCCTCGTATTAATGGTTTTGTATGGTAATTGCATGTCATTTTTTCATATGATTTTTTTATGAAGCATGAGTTGAGCATTAGCCTTCCTGTCTCATTTTACATATTTCTTGACACTGATGATGGTGCTCCTGAAATCTCCTGCTGTTACCTACCTCCAGACCCTCAGGACCAGTATGATCTGCACTGTATTTGCTGAGTGTTGGTACGAGTGTGTTTGTGATGCGATGTCTAGGGCTATGTAGAAATAAGAGTTGTGATTCAAAAAGTTTGCAAAAGGGAATTCTAAAGTACTGTACAGTAATAGAGCGTTTGTTGATGTATCTTTCTCCATCCACCATGTTAACCATTTCCAAATGCAACAACAATTAATTATCATGTTCAATGTCTGCTCAGCAGTTCAGTGATTTTTGCAGTGATATAGTGTATTTACCCCTGAGGTAATTGTAGTAATAGCTTTGTGAATTGTAACATGTTCCACCAAATATTGCAATAGCCTATTAATATATAAACTTTGTGTACAGGATAATATGTTATCATCAAATCTTTCTATGGAAAAAAGAGATTGGACTGCTGCTTGTGATATTTTTGGATGTTCAAAATGTCATCTCTTAAACAATAAATATATCTTTAACACACTTTTAGATGATTTGTACTCCAATCTACAGTATGTTTGGCTGTAAAATATTTATTTTTAATTTTTGTTCATTAACCTGTGTTTGGTTTTCATGAATTGTTAGAAAATTGAATTGAAAATGTCAGGAAGTCAACACCATCAGTTCACAAAGCCCAAGGTGGCATGTTACAATTGCAAACCCTACGATATTCCGCTTATTTTAATAGAAACTGAAGAAAGCACGTCATATTCACAATTTAAAGGTGTAAACATCGAATGATTTGCATTTTCGTCAGATTTGTCGTCCATTAATCTCCTGTCTACCCACTCCCTATTTCAGCACCCGTAGTTGGTGCATCGATGAGAGCAGTGGCGTTCCTCCGGCGGTAGAGGGCGGTGGAGCCGCTGTGCTTTGCAGAGACTGCTGGAAGAAAGCGTAGAAGAAGAAGACCGTTTGTAGCGGCAATGAAAAGACAGCGTGCCATTTCCAATTTGAGCAAAACATAAGGAAAGATTACTTTAGCGGTAATAACTATCGAGGCACAGTACTAGTATAATTCCATTGTTAGAAGAGACCACAAGGACTTTGTTGGAAAGATGTCTTTGGTTTGTGCAAGTAAGTGAAGTTGGATTCATTGATGTGACGGAGGAAGTATAGGTTAGCTAGGCACCAAGCTAATGCTACATGCTAATGTGGCTAACGCTAACGGCCATGCAGTGCCGTCTTCTACTTATGATTGTCGATCTGTCCGGTGTGTGGTTGTTTTATTCTCGGTATTGTGTGATCTTTAAGCTGTAACTGCTTTGTATCTAGTCTCCAACGAGGTGCCGGAGCACCCGTGCGTCTCCCCGGTGTCCAGCCAGGTGTTTGAGCGGAGGCTGATCGAGAAGTACATCGCAGAGAATGGGACCGACCCGATGAACGGACAGCCCCTTTCGGAGGAGCAGCTCGTAGATATCAAAGGTACGACTACTGCGAGCAGCTTGAGATCTACACCACGGTGCCAGTTTATTAGTTAATGTTACACCTAGCTAAAACTAATGCAGTTTAATCGCTCAGTGTAACAGAGCGCTATTCAACTGCGTTGCTAAATGGCACCCAAAATGAATGAATGAAAACTACTCTAAAGCAGCGTCAACCAAACGCAGCCTTCATGAAACTGCATTAATCACAGCGACGTGTACCTGATAAAACAACTGCGCAACTGAGAGTTTTTAAAAGTTATATGTAAGTGATATTATTGGTAATATTTTTGGCCAATATTGTGAAATTGATGAACAATGCAGCAGCTAATGATTATCTTCATTATCGGTTAATCTAGGTATTATTTTCTCAATAAAACCTTTTATAGAATGTCAGAACACAATGAAAAGTGTTGAGTCACAATGTTTTAAGGCCTAACATGGATTTGTAATATAATTCTTGTTTCATCCAACAAACGTAGGAAATATTTGATATTTTTGCATTTAAAAAGTTTAGTCGATTATCAACATAGTTTGTCAATTAACCCATTGTTTGATTGACCTATTGTTTTAGTTGTAGTGATGTTTTAACACCTATTTCTGCAAATATTAGATGTTGTACTTCAGTATAAATCCCCAATTGTAGAGTACCGTATGACTTATCCTATAGCAAGTGTTACTGAAAACTAAAAAATTTCAGTAAATGTACAGTAAAAACGAGACCACTTGTTCTAAATATGAGCAACGTTTCTCTGTTTTAGTGTCCCATCCTATTAGACCAAAGGCTCCATCGGCAACCAGCATTCCTGCCATTCTCAAGTCCCTTCAAGATGAGTGGGTAAGTGTTGTTAACCGTGAGGAGAAATCCACAACTAAACACCTTCATACTGTAAACTGTACCCGGAGCGTCTGTTTTGAATCAACAGGTGACTTTTTCTTTCCATGCCATTTTTAACCCACATTCTTGATGGTAATAAACCTGAAGTGAAGCAGAACGTACCAATCATTTCAATGACAGTACGAATATTGATTTCAGACAATGAGAAGAGTTCCATCCTCCCGTTTCCCTTTCTGTTTTTAGGATGCGGTTATGCTTCACAGCTTCACCCTGCGGCAACAGCTGCAGACTACTCGCCAAGAACTGTCCCATGCGCTTTACCAACATGATGCCGCCTGCAGAGTCATCGCTCGACTCACCAAAGAGGTCACTGCTGCGAGAGAAGGTGGGTCGACGGTCTGTGTGTCCTCTATTGTAGGACATGGCTCCACTTGTAAAGCACAAAGAACTGCTTTTAAACAATCACCAAGTCTGTCCAGAACTTGACCTGCAAATACAAGAGCTCATGGAGTATATTGTGAAAGCATTTTTCTCTAGTGGGGTCTATTTTCTATTTACAGCTCTTGCCACACTCAAACCCCAGGCTGGATTGGTTGCCCCTCAGGCAGTCCCCGCCTCCCAGCCAGCTGCAGTGGTGAGTGATTGATATTAGTTCCACTCGATAAAGATACTGAACATAAATGTTTATCAAAATCCTTCATCCTTCCATACTTGCTCCTGACAATCTGTTGCTGCCCTCTGTGTCTCAGGGTGCTGGCGGAGAGCCCATGGAGATTAGTGAACAGGTGGGGATGACCCCGGAGATCATCCAAAAGGTAAGTTGTTTTTATCTACATAAATCTTTATTTGTCTATAAGGTCTAAGATGTTTCAATGTGCCTGTTTTCTGTTTGCAGCTTCAAGACAAAGCTACTATCCTCACCACAGAAAGAAAGAAGGTATTGTGTTGCTCTTTTATTTAGCTTCTTTGTGCCCATTTCTCCTTTTAATACCTCAATGTTGTGTAAAGTTAATCTAGCACAAGGTTATAACTGTTGTGGTACTATGTAATATGCACTCATTTCCACTGCTTTGATGTGTTTCTCCAGAGAGGAAAAACTGTCCCAGAGGAGCTCGTTAGATCTGAGGATCTCAGCAAATACCGCCAAGTGGCCTCTCACGCTGTAAGTTTGGATTTCTATCTGTTTTTTAATATGAATTACATTTTTTTTATTTTTAATCAAAGGGCTGTTTTATTTACTTGATGAGCATGGTGTCAACAACATATATCTTTGATGCCTTCAGGGTCTTCATAGTGCCAGTGTCCCTGGTATTCTGGCTCTGGATCTGTGTCCCTCAGACACCAACAAAGTTCTCACCGGTATGTCGATTTCATCCAATGTGTTTTTTGTGATTTGTTTACACACTACAAGTCATTTGAAGACTTTTAATTTGATATCGATCCTCTCGTGTTCTTCAGGTGGAGCTGATAAGAATGTGGTGGTGTTTGACAAGAGCGAAGAACAGATTGTGGCAACACTCAAGGGTCACACCAAGAAGGTTACCTCTGTCATCTACCATCCATCCCAGGTAACGCTTCAAACATCCACCAGTCACATCTTTCTCCAACAAACACATTCTGTTGAGTTGTTGTTATTCTTACTCATTGGTGTGTTTCTTTTCCATCCCTCACATCCTTGCTCCCCCTCTAGTCGGTGGTTTTCTCTGCATCTCCAGACAGCACCATCCGTGTGTGGTCCGTCGCCGGAGGAAACTGTGTCCAGGTGGTGCGTGCCCACGAGGGAGGCGTCACCGGACTCTCCCTACATGCAACTGGAGACTACCTGCTCAGCTCCTCTGAGGATCAGGTGTGTGTGCCGACAGACCTCGAGTGACTGAAATACAAGTGACATCTTCACTGGTTTAACCACACTGATATCTTTTCCTCACTGTTCTGCAGTACTGGGCCTTTTCTGATATCGAGACCGGTCGAGTCCTCACCAAAGTTACTGATGAAAGTGCTGGCTGTGGTAAGCGCCTCAATGTAAACGTGGCATTGTGAATAGGAGGCCTCCTGTTCCAGGTGGTAACGTTTCTGTCTGCCCCCTACAGCTCTCACCTGTGCTCAGTTCCACCCTGATGGTCTGATCTTTGGCACTGGGACGGCTGATTCCCAAATCAAGATCTGGGATCTGAAAGAGCGCACCAACGTGGCCAACTTCCCCGGCCACTCTGGCCCCGTCACCTCCATTGCTTTCTCTGAGAACGGATACTATCTGGCTACAGGTTAGAACCACTGGGCATTCTTACTGCTGATCAAGTGTTCTACATTGGGTTGAAAAGTTGCAGGAACATTTGGGAACACCAACAAGTTCCTCCCCTCACATTAACTTGTACACTGATCTACAATATGTGAAAGTACTCCTAGCATCTTGTTTTGGGGATGTGGAACTATATATTAAATAGTTTGCTAATGTAATGGTCTGGTGCTGTGCTCCAGGGGCCCAGGATAGCTCCCTGAAACTGTGGGATCTGAGGAAACTGAAGAACTTCAAGACCATCACTCTGGACAACAACTATGAGGTAAGAAAGTGCAAACTAAATTAAATTGGAAATACGAGCTTAGAAAGCACATTAACTTGATCACATCCATCCTCAGAAATAATCAAGCCTTTTTAACACTGAGTTTGATCTTGTCTTGGCCGCCATTCCTATTTTTCTCTAGACTCCCATTTCTCCGTTCCTCTGAATCTCATTCCTTTGTTTTTATTTGTCCGTTTCAGGTGAAATCCCTCGTGTTTGACCAGAGCGGAACCTACCTGGCTGTTGGAGGGTCTGACATCCGTGTCTACATCTGCAAACAGTGGTCCGAGGTCCTCAACTTCACAAGTGAGGGGGAAAAAATAATCATTTTGAATGTTCATCCAGCATGCATGTCGTATGGTGTTCGCTCTGAGGAAGCAGCCGTTTCTTAACCTTGCTTTTGCCTTTCTAATTGTAGACCATACAGGATTGGTGACTGGAGTGGCCTTTGGAGAGAACGCTCAGTTCCTGACCTCTGCAGGAATGGACAGAAGTCTCAAATTTTACAGTTTGTAGAAAACGATAAATTCAGGATGAAGAGAGGACAACTTATTGGTCCCTTGGTCTCAACAGTCACTATTCTGGACACAGACCTGTAATTCTTAGAAAAAGAAGAGAGAGAAAAAAAAATCACTGCTAACTTTGCTTCCTTAGTGTGTTAGTCCTCGTGTCCAGGAATGACACCACATGAAATTGTCTGCTCTACGAAACCACAGCAGCATGGTTAGGATGACATGTCTGTTGGCATTGTAAGTCTGACATGTAAATGATGTGAAATGAGATGCAAAGCCAGTAAAATGTTCTTGTCTGATTTGCCACCAATTATGACTTTACTGTAGTGTTTTCTTTTGTGTGTATGTGGAGGGGGGGGGGGCGTCTAAAGTTGCTTGTAATACAACTCCCAAAGTGTCGTGATACACTGTTGGGGACAATAATTGGTGTGACAACAACCTGGTTCCCTTATTAATGTAGACATTCTTCATTGAAGTATCTTTAGGGTAAAATGAAAAAATACAACAAAGCGGAAAATGAGCAGGTGTGAGATTCATGTTCCTCTGAAATATTTAGTCTTGTTTAACCTCCCTTCAGTTTCATTTCCCGTTTCATTTGTTCCTTTTAAACTTTTGTCGTTTTCCAATTGTATATTTTTCATTACTTGCTATTTTACCTGTTGCAACTCTTGCCCTTTTACAATAAAATAAAATATCTTTTGTATTGCCATTCATCTGTGTGTCGGCTCAAGACGACGGGCACTGTTGGATCCTCTACATGCATCTGAATAAATTCACTTTGCCTTCATTTACAGCCATTTGAACAGGTCTCACTAATTAACGATGCTCAATAAGTGCATATTAGTCCATAGCTGCCTTATATTTATTTGCTGTCCATTGTTTTATGATAAAGTCAAACCAATGGTGTGCTTGCTTATAGTTGTTTCACCTGGATGTTTTAGCTTCACTGCAAAATGATGCGCAGTTTGACACACAGGCTGTTTTTCACATTGACAAGATGGAAAGTTTCTGTGCTCACCTTGTTTATTCGACGTATGTTAGGATTTTGAGGCATCACACTGGTTTAGAAGCCAAGCTTGGTTCAGTGAGCCACTAACACAAGTTTAATGTGGGAACTTGAAGCAACCGTATCTTACATTTGACTTCTCAGTGAAGTAGAAAACCTCATGTGCCCAGTTGGTTAAAGCTTTCAAATTAAATACATTTGTTTTCATATTTTGACTATTTTAAAAATAATGAGTAAATGTGAATGTATGAATCAATCACGAAGTGATTTAACCTTTATGTGAAAAAACAAACCCAGTCAAGCATTTCTAGGAGGTAATATCAAGTAATCTGTCGTGTATTCTTCCACCAATTATGTTAGTATTTTAATTTATAACTTAAAGGACGTTCTCGGTCTTGCAATCGTCCGTTAGGAATGAGTGACTGATCAGAAAATTACAATATTACTATAATTAACTTATTGTGTAATACGTATTTGACACGTTAGTTTAATTAGTCATGCCACTCATGTCATTAAGACCAAACCAAACTACCCCATCATGCATGATGTCTTTTATCTAAGCGTGACAGAATAATATAATTTAACATCTAGCTGACGTCAGACGGTAAACTTGACTAATGGTACACGTCTCGATCCGGAGCCCTCGTGGCCAAAATGAGAGACGAACGCCGAACTGTCACGTGAGCCCCGGCAGTAACGTGACTTCCACAAACGGGAAGTGCGAGAAGAACAGACCGTCCGATAACTTCTGGTAAACACGTCTGGTCTCGCTCTGTGTACACAGTCACCGGTCTATCCGTCGGTACGGGGCTGGACAGCCTGAAATCACAGCGGATCTGAGAGTCCAGCGGGGGTCTAACAGGCAGACAGGTGAGAGGACGTCCTGCGTCTTTCTGTGCTCATTTACAGCTGTTTCTATTCTTCTTATCTGTCCACAGAGAACGCACCGCCGCTATTATCATATGACAGATATCAAAACCTTGTGCTACATTTCGATTCCGTCACGGGATTCCCCTCGTCAATCACGAGTTTTCATTTAACGTTTTTAAAAGTTACATCTTTTGTTCGATTTCCATTCTTTTTAAGACTTGTTTCATTAACACGAGACGTTAAAATGAGACTTATTGTCCCATTTATGATTATTATTAAGAACAATGTAGACGGAGACTTATTACTCGTTTAAGGAAACGCCAAAAGTTTCTTTGGAAATATTTTGTCATTGTATAACGTTACTTGAATGTGTGTGTGTATGAACTACAGTCTGACACAGCTGCCCTGCAAAAACTAGTATTATTAATGCAACTTCATGGTCATTTTGGAGGCTGTAGTTTTTGGTGCTGCTTTGGTATTTTATCCACCACATTTATATCAACAAAGTCCGTCTTTATACAACACAATGCGACTCAACAAGCACCGCAAACAGCAGCCTCCACAAAGACCACACAGTTGAATCAACACCTCTCTGAAACAGGCCCATCAAAATCTGAACACCTAACCTTCATAAAGGTTTATTGCAGATCTTTTGTCTCGGAATACATTCCTGTTAGCTTGGTTTATTTTATTAACTGGCAACCAAATGTATATTTTTATGTAGCAATGTTTTTTTTTTTGTATATTGAAGAGGGATTTAGCTTGCAACAAAAAAAAAAAAAAAAAATGAGAAACACGTCTGTGCAAAAATGGAAATCCCATCTGATCATCACAGTCAGGGTGACTCGATGCTTCCCTTTTCTCCAGTTTCCGCTCATTAACTTCTCCATGGTCACATAGAGGCTTTTATTGTCCTACTGAAAATAAATGCCCCGTGTCAATTACTGCCTCTCTCCTCTATACTTTCTCAATGATATCCCTCGTTCCACTATAAACTGCTGTACTTTGACTACGTTTGATAGTTTTTCTTGGAAAACATTCATTTTGATTTTTTTCCCCCGTGCAGGCAGTTATGGGCTCCATGTTTCGCAGCGAGGAGGTGTGCCTGGTGCAGCTCTTCCTTCAGTCAGGCTCGGCCTACAATTGTGTCAGTGAGCTGGGAGAACTGGGCCTGGTTGAATTCAGAGATGTGAGTTATTTAACCTCTTGGTTCATGATCTTGTGGTTAAATGAGTAAAGTCAAGTACAAATGGAGGCCCATTACTTTTCCACCTACTTTGCCCCCTATGATGCTTATAATGCCTGACGTGCTAGCCACAGATTGTTTTCATGTGTTTTGGCTCCTATTAAAAGCATCTGATGATCATTACTCTCATGGGGTAAATGTGATTATCTTATGAAGTCACTTTGGAATCTGAGTTTAGATGAGGCGGTCAACTGATGGTTGTTTTGAGTCACTGTGAGACATGAATAACCCTTTTCCTCTCCCCTCTGCTCTCATGCTTTAGTTGAATCCTAACGTGAACGCCTTTCAGAGGAAGTTCGTCGGCGAGGTCAGGCGATGTGAGGAACTTGAGAAAAGTTTTAGTAAGTATTGACTCATTGTTCCCGACCTGTATCTTTGTGCATGTTTTTTTAATTTTTTTTATGTGTTACTTTTGTTGACCTTCTGTATCTGCCCTTTCAGCCGTCTTGGAGCAGGAGATCAATCGCTCCCTGTCTCCTCCCTTGCAGTGCCCCCTCTCTCCTCCATGCCCGACACCTTTGGCCCCTCAGCCTCGTGAACTCATCACCATAGAGGAGGAGTGCGAGAGGCTGGCCAGAGAGCTCAAAGAGGTGAGCGCTTAAAACAAGGCTGACGTGATGAATCAAAGCAAAGCCTCTGTTGTCTCATTTGCACAATTTCAAAAGAGGTTGAACTTATTGGCCTGACACATTTTTTTGCTGTTGTTGTGTCTTACTAGGTGTCCAGGAACAGAGACAGCCTCCGGGCTCAGCTGACCCAGCTCTGTCAGTACCAAGGAGTCCTGACCAGGACACACACTCTCACAGCCTCACTGGTGGGAAAGAAATTACATTTCTGCAGCAATTCTTGCATCATGTATTACCACTTCTTTTAGATATAGTTATTGCGCTGGTGTGAGCAAACTGTCTGTAAACTAAAACTACAAATAAACTTTCTTTGGCTTCATCTCTCAGACACCACCACCTGTACTGGAAAGCCAAGGGCTGTTTGATAACCGCCAGGATATCCACCTCAGGTAGATCTCATTTTCTAAAGTGTCCATTATGTGCTTAATGTTTTAATCTACATTCAATGTTTTGAATGTGTCTGCATCTCCTCTCTCTCAGTTTTGTGGCAGGAGTTGTCCATCCTTGGAAGGTCCCTTCGTTTGAACGGTTACTATGGCGGGCATGTCGAGGTTATATCATTGTGGATTTCAGAGAAATGGAGGATCGACTCGAGCATCCTGACACGGTGGGAGCTGGGAGACAGAGGGAGGGGATCGTGGTTGAGAGATGGACATGAAAGTTATTTCTGTTCCAGAGACAGTCGCTGATCATTTGTCACATCTAATGAGTTTTCTTATGGGTGTTTCATCACAGCCGTTTGCTGTCTCTTTGTTTGCAGGGGGAAATGGTACAATGGACGGTGTTTCTCATCTCCTTTTGGGGAGATCAGATTGGACAGAAAGTCAAGAAGATATGTGACTGGTGGGTAAATCTGTGCATCAGTTTGATTTTTTTTTTTTTTTTTTTTCGTGTAAATTTCCACACGACAATGCCTGTTGAACCTGTTGAACTTGTTGAATGTCTTTTGATTTCCCCAACTCACAGCTTCCGCACACAGACGTTTGCGTACCCTGAGAGCACTGCTGAGAGAGAGGAGATTCTCCAGGGACTTCAAGGCAGAATTGAAGATATCAAATCAGTAAGTGCAATGCATGCTTATGAAAGCACAGATCACAGTTTGTTGAACACTGATGCAATCACCAGCATTTGCTCTCTCTGTTGAAATGTCTGCATCTGTACCGCTTGAAAATATTAGAAAGCACAAACAGCGGTAATGTGGCTTTCCTTCAAAGAAGCGTTTTTCTCTCTCAGTTATTCTAAAACGCTCTCACTTCCCTGTACTTCAGGTGCTCTGTCAGACCGAGTCCTTCCTGCAGCAGCTGCTGATGCGTGCGGTGGCTGTGCTGCCCCAGTGGAAAGTGCGTGTGCAGAAGTGTAAGGCGGTCCAGATGGTGCTGAATCTCTGCAGCCCCTCCGTCACAGACAAATGCCTGATCGCTGAGGCCTGGTGTCCCGTTGCCAAGCTGCCTGAACTGCAGAGCGCTCTGAGAGAGGGAGGGGTAAGTTGTAGATGAGGAGACTTGACATAGATGAGTAAACCAGCTAATTTCTCACACTCGTCACCCGTTTCCAACTCTCTTCTCCGTCCTCAGAGGAAGAGTGGAAGTGGTGTTGACTCTTTCTACAACCGCCTGCCCTCCTCCACCCCTCCACCTACCCTGTTTCCCATCAACTCTTTCACAGCTGGTTTCCAGAACATTGTTGATGCCTACGGAGTGGCCAGCTACCGGGAAGTCAATCCAGGTACGTCTGCACACCTCTAAAAAAAGGTTTCTTCATTAATGCTTTGAAAGAAGGATATGATGCTCAAAGTTAAAGTCAAAGAGTGTATTTGTGTAAGTCAAGTCTTTTTCCTCTTATGCCTCTGCAGCGGTGTACACCATCATTACGTTCCCCTTCCTGTTTGCTGTGATGTTTGGGGATGTGGGTCATGGTTTACTGATGACTCTGGTGGCCCTCTGGATGGTCCTTGAGGAGAAGGACCCCAAATTGAGGAAAAACAGCAATGAGGTAATTCAGAGGATATTCACTCACAGTGCAACACACACACACAAACACACACACACACACACACACACACACAATCGTAAGCTCAACACAAGGATAAGACTTGTGTTACTGAGTACAAATCCCATGCTTATCTAGTTTGTTTTAAAAGTCAACGATTTTAAATAACAGAATGATGATGTTTTAAAAGAGCTGAAACAGGTTTTTCGACCTTGCATATTATATGCTGAAATGAAATCGTTACCCGTGTGTTTCAGATCTGGAGGATGATGTTTGGAGGAAGGTATCTGATTTTGCTGATGGGACTGTTCTCTATCTACACGGGGGCCATTTACAACGAGTGCTTCAGCAGAGGCCTCAGTCCCTTCAACTCAGCGTGGCACGTCGGCCCGATGTTCGAGAAGAACATATGGAAGTGAGGACATTTCATACCTTTTTGTTTTCTCCACACACAAGCAACATGTGTGTACATGTTGCTTCTTGTCCATCTTACTTGATTGTATCATTTCTTTCAGTGCATCAGTCATGGCGAAGAACCAGTACTTGTCCATGGATCCGGTTGTGTCTGGTGTTTTCACCACCCCGTATCCATTTGGCATTGACCCGGTATGGCCGTCACACTCGTCAGACATTTTCTTTCATGCTGTCATCTTGTTTGTCACTGCATCCATCCTCATTCTCTCTGGTTTTGTGTCGCTGTCAGGTCTGGGGGCTGTCCAACAACAAACTGACTTTCCTTAACTCGTACAAGATGAAGATGTCAGTCATCATCGGTGTCATTCACATGTCTTTTGGAGTCTGCTTGTCATTCTTCAACTATTGGTATGTAGTGCTTTACTTTTTTGGGACACCTCCATTCTTGATTCTTCCTGACTTGCCTTCACACATACTTGTTTCGCTGCTTTCCCGCTTCATTGTTTGTGTTTTTCCACAGGCACTTTGGCAAGATAGGCAGTGTGTTCTTTGTGCTGATCCCTGAACTGTTCTTCATGGTGTGTCTGTTTGGCTACCTGATCTTCATGGTGGTCTTCAAGTGGATCGCCTACACTCCTGCCCAGTCCAAAATCGCACCCAGTATACTTATCCACTTCATAGACATGTTCCTCTTCACAGACAACCCTGAGAACCCAGCGCTCTATGAAGGACAGGTGTGTGGTTTGTTCATTGTCCTAAACGGAACGTATCATGTTTTACAATTTATCCACCAGCCTTTCTTTAAAAAGTCATAGTTTATTTTAAAAAGTGCTGGAAACCACTGGTTTTACTTTATTTTGTTAGTACAGTATGAAAATCACCTTGAAGATGCCTGAAACCTGCTAGTTCACAGCGAACATTTAATCTGCTTTATCTTATGTCAAGTTTATTTATTTGTTCATGGCTTTTGGAGGTGAAATGTATCTTTTTGAAAACTATCTATAATTGGTATAATAATGCGACTCAGCAGCTGTTTTTATAGCATAAAGTTACCATGTTTCACTTTTTTTACAGTGTGTGCCTGTGTCCTCTGGGTTTTATTAACTTGTGAATGTAATGCTGTTTGACAGATCACTCTGTCAAACTTTGCCACAAATGCATGGACTTATTAAAACAATCATTGCTTTAACTGCAGTAATAAGCAACAATAATGTAAATGCTGTTCAGTTAAAATGGCAATAATGTGAGTTTGACAAATGGTCCCAGTGATGGAGTATTAATCTTGAGCTAGTTTCAAATCTCTGCAAGTTCAATTTCATATTGTACTATATATGAACTGATACCAGTGAACATCTGGAAGATGGAAATAAAAAGCACTCTAACCCTCCAAGAACCATGGCATGCTTTGGTTTGCATGCTTTCGAAGTAAATGTGCAATCATTTGCAGAAACGCCAGTGTTGTCCTTCAAAATAGCTCGCTAAAGTGAGCACGTGTTCCTTAAAAGCGTAACATACGATCCTGTAACTCTTCATGTGCAGACTGTGGTGCAGAAGGTCCTGGTGGTGGTGGCTCTGTGTTCTGTCCCTGTCCTCCTGTTTGGGAAGCCCACATACGAATTCATCACATTCAAGAGAAGACGACGTCAAGTAGTGAGTCTGCGTTCGACGGAACTTTAACTCTCATTTTAGAGTCAAATGTATTTCCTGACGGATTTCTGGTTCTCTGCAACATCAGGAGGAAGACCGACGTCAGCTGTTGGCCGATGAAGGCTCCATCAACACTCGTCCGGGGGAGGTGGAGGGACGAGCTGCGGAAGAAGAGGTACGAGAGAAGCCTGATTAACTTAATTCACTAAATGGATTAAATCGAGTCAGAGATGTGCTGTTGTGATTCTGCAAGTGTTTAATCTGTGCTGTCTGCAGGAGTTCGATGTTGCAGACAGGTTCATGCATCAGGCCATCCACACCATAGAGTACTGCTTGGGCTGCATCTCCAACACTGCCTCTTACCTCCGACTCTGGGCTCTCAGTTTGGCTCATGCACGTTAGTGGCACTCATACTGACACGCACAAACACAATGTACATACTCACATGATGCACGCGCACAGACAGACTTCCTCTCTAAAAACAAACGCACTCATACTATTCTTTTTTTCAGCCAGTTATTCATACACACATGATGATTGTCTGACAGTGATTTATTTGTGTCTCCACAGAGCTGTCAGAGGTGTTGTGGGTGATGGTGATGCGTCTTGCCCTGAAGTGGGAGGGCTATGTGGGATCTGTAGTCCTCTTTGTGGTTTTTGCCTTCTTCGCTTTGTTGACTGTCGCCATCCTGCTAGTTATGGAGGGACTCTCAGCTTTCCTGCACGCGCTCCGTCTGCACTGGTAAGGATAAGAGGGAGGGAAAGACAAAGGGGAAATATTTTTAAAAATACTAATAAGTAGACTGAATATAAGTAAAATATGTGATAGCGTTTTGCTTTGTCCATGTTTAAGTGGGTTAGTTAGTTAGTTAGTTAATCAGTTATGTTATGAAAAGACCTTTTTAAAACACAAACAAAAAAAACTACATAGACAAGTACATAACTTTTATATTCAACATTACGTTGCAAACAAAGACCTTTGTCTCCTGTCCCAAGCTGCCACAAAGATAGAACACAACTCGATGGTCCAAGCAGTAGAACTCATTAGAAATAAAGGACATTTTACGAAGTACAGCCCTAAAATGAGCAACAATTAAACATGAAATGCACTTCATCTTCACTCTCCCCTAAATCACAAAACAAAGTCTAAAACTGTCTGTTTCAATAGGTAATGGCAATGCACCTAAACATAACTGCACACACAGAAATCTATTTCGCATAAGGCTCTACACTGAAGTAGTTTGTCATCAGTTAATATGTTTGTAATTTATTTTTGTACCAAATATATCAACAGACCTTCCCCATAGTGAAGGGGTCCTGTGGTTCATCTCACTCTGCTTATCTGTCATGTATAAGTTGTGCATCTTGCATGCAAAGTTGACTGTGACTTAAAGGTGCTTAAGCTCAGTGAGGCTCCAAAATGAAAAGGTTCATCCTTTAGGTAGGGTGAATGTGCTCAGTACATTCCATATCTGTCTGCATGTTACATTTGGATATTTCTTGTGTGTAAATGGAAATTTGTACTGATTGTGGTGCTAAAGAAAAATGATAAGGTCACCAAACCATCCATCAAAAATGTTCAGCTTCATGTACCCTGTAGAATACACTGGACGGGATTGTTGATGAAGAGACGTAGAGAGATGGGGTGGGTGGATAGAAATGGATTATGTATTGTAGATTGTACTGTTGCATGTTGACTTTGCTTCTCTCTTACAGGGTGGAGTTTCAGAACAAGTTCTACAGTGGAACAGGCTACAAGTTGAGCCCTTTCTCTTTCTCATCGCTGATCAATGCATCAGCTGCTATCTGATCGGCCAAACCATTACTTAGGCTTGCCAAATGGTTATGTTAATGTTTGGTTAATGTATGTATAATATTGAATACTTGGACTACAACGAATCACATCAGAATGACTTTGTCTCCCTGTCTTAACAATGCTATTCTATTGCCTGTAGACTGTGAAATGGTTTAATTGACTTACACAATGATCACGACCGTAAAGACTGTTATTTTTGCATTGATGAACGAGTCCTTATATAATGAATTTCAATTGCATTATATGAAAGGAAAATATATACTTTTGTATCCCCTTGCAAATTAGTATTTTCACTATCACTGTTATGTGGTACTTTCTAATCAGTCAGTAGCTCAAAAAAATATCAATAATTTACACTGTATGAACATGTATTATAGACATCAATTATAAAAAGGGAAAGGACTCCAATTATTGAATTTGTTCTGCAGTTTAAGGGAAGGTGTGGTTGTTGAATTGGTGTATAAGCCAGCCCTGTAGCATTCTTCAATTGATAGCAGGGAATTACATGAATGATTTTCATGAGCCAAAGAACCTTTCCTCATTGTCATGTCTTCCGAGAACAACACACAACAGGTATTTATTGGTAGTAAAATGTTTTTTCAGGTGCCTTACAGGGACCGAGGGCTTGTTTATCCTTTAAGTCTTTTGGACAGATAATAACCTCCATTATCATGCCACTATTTTGAACAAAACTCTGCTTGATCATTTTCTCTTTTTTTCCTGCCGGTTTGCACTGTAAAAATGATCAAATTTGAACTGTAATTAAATATGATTTTCTTGTTTAATCTTATTGTGGAAGTCCTTCCCTGAACAGGCTACCTTACTGGTTGTGTCGTCACGCCGTTTATTGTGTCACTTTATGTCTTAAACTAATTTGTGAAGTTTCCAATGATGGAAGACGTATTAAAATCCTTATAAGTATAATAATAAGTAATACCACAGTGTAAAAATAGGCCATTACAAGTAAAGTCTAGCATTCAAAAGCTTACTTAAGTAAAAGTAGTACTTGTACTGTCCACAAAATATACTCTACACATCAAAATGACCTATTAGACAGAGTGGGATATGCATAACATTGGATTATATTATTCATTCATTCATTAAGATGTAACAGACATTTTAATGGAGCTGACTTTTTAACTGACAGTTTAACTACCCTATATACAGTTAGAAGGTTCATCTTTTATAATGCATCCTATTATTAAGGTGATCACATGTTTTGTTGGTAAAATCTGAACTTCTTAGTTACTGTCAGATAAATGTAACAGTAATCGTAGGGTGAAAAGTACGACTGAAATGTAGTGAGGTAATGTTACAAGTATAAAATGGAAAAAACAAACTACACACACCGCAAGCCTACTTAAGTAAAGTACTTGTTTAATGTACTTTACACCACTGGAAGTTACTGTGTAGAGTAAATGGGCAGAAATGTTCAGCAAAGCGCATGTTTTTATTCTGTATGAAGAAATGTACGCGGAACGTCCGAAGTGCTCGCGTTTGTTTCCGTCAGCGCTGCTTCCGAAGTAGCACCAAATAAACCGGATGTTGTCTGAATGTCAAAGATGGCGCTCCACATGTCACGGTGAATTCTTATCGAATAGCAAGAGTCAAATACTTCACATGTTTAAGGACATGGCGTACGGTGTACGGTAGCACATTCACTAGACTTTAAGCGGTTGTTTTTATTTATGAAGTGAACACAATTGAGGAGAAGATGGCGTCCAGTTTACGGCTGTTGTTCGGACAAATTCGACGTCCAATTGTGGCTACAAATCAGTCGGGTAACGTAAAGTTATTTTTGCCTTTATGCATCATAATCTTTAGCTGCTCAACGTTAACGTATCGCTGGTGGTGTGTTTCTCTGTAGCTCTTGTTTAATGGATCCGCTTGTCTGTCCCCCAGCTCGGTGTCTGAGTCAGGCAGCCACTCTGCCAGAGCCCAGCTCGGATGAAAACGAAGCCGTGAACCCGACCTTTGTGAACAGAAACCCCCGGAACTTGGAGCAGCTGGCCCTGGCTGTGAAGGACCGGGGCTGGAAGACGATCTGGCCCCACCGGGAGTTCTACCACAGGTCTGTGTGTGTGTGTGAATAAAACAAAATTTAAAAAAACACGTGTTATTCTTTTAAACAGAGGTGCATTGTAACAACTTATATGTAAAATCAAGTGTTTCATTTTCCTGTTTCCTGTTGTCAAACAAATACTGCTAATTTAATTAAACGGTGACTGTACATATACTGCCTTAATATAACCAGTTAAATCTGACAGATCTTATTTTCAAGGGAGACCGGAGTACTCTCAATGCATACATTCATCTTTACCAGGCATTTACTCCTCCAGATCTAAATTCCCCCGTATCACTGCCGTCCCTCTTACTTCTGTTGTACCGCGTTTGTCTGTCCCGTGTTTTCAGGTTGGAGTTTTCTCGCACCCAGCATCATGTGGCGGCCCACGTGTTCTCCAGCAGCTCTCCTGTCCCGGTGCTTTCCTGCTCAACCAAGGAGTGGGCGCTGAAGCAGGAGCTGGCTTCCACACGCTGCGTGGCGGCGTGTCAGGCTGTGGGCGAGGTGCTGGCACATCGATGCCAGCAGGCTGGCATCACCAGGATGGTGTACAGGGCCATTCCCTGGGCGTACCGCTCTGACGCTGTAAGTACATGCAGCACAAACTGCTGTTAGTAAATCTATTTGTATGTCTTTTTTCCTCCTTAAGTTATGCTTTTCTCTTTCACAGGTACAGTCATTCAGGGCAGCAATGAAAGAGGGAGGAATCACCCTTAGTGAACCCAGAAGAAAATACATTAGTACCTGAATTTATGTGTCATCTATCACATCTGTTGTTATTTTAAAATGTCCTCTGTATCCCTTACTCTCTGCTCTTTTGTGAATTAAGACTGTATTGTTATTAAGATGACGAGCACTTCAGTAAATGACGATATAAAAACAAAAGGAGTGATGAAAGTAAGGTTGCTTGTCCCTGTGCTTTGTCTCTTTTAGAAGAAAACAACTTCAGGTAATATATGACGGTATGTTGGCACAGTTCAGGCCATCACATAGATTAAGAAATGTTGTACAAACCAATAAAGGTGGTGGATTAAAGCAAAAGGTGTAAAGTGAAGAGTAAAGTGCATTTTTTTAAATGTTAATATGTAAAAATATATGCAATTATATGTTACCGCTTTTATACAAAATCTAAATTTTAACTACAAGTAAACATTTCAAAATGTATCTCTTACAATGTTTAAACTAGACTCTTTAAGCTCTGCTATAAAATATGCTGTTACCACTTTAAAATTATTTTATACAGATTTTTTAAGTTCCTTGTAGTTTTTATAGTATTCTCTATCCATACTCTACTCATTTACTACAACTTAGAAGAAGTATAAGAAATGGAAAGTAAAAATACTAATTGAATAAGACATAAGCACCATTCCAACTTCCTGTATACTATGACACTTCATGTTTTTAAAATCCTCTGAGGTCGAAGTCATTTTTCCCATCGTGCATGTCAACACTATAAAGCACAATCATGTTATTTACATCTCTTTTTTTCAGGATAAACTGGGCTATCATAATAAGTACGCTACTGTGATGTCACACAAATGTATAAATAGTAATATCACCATAAAAACAAATGTGGATATTGGAAATTCTGATATTTAATCAAATCACACATACAATAAGACCTTTGGCTTTTTACATGTGTTCTTCTGGGCCTTGGTGATCAGGGGGGAAATAAACTTTGCAGCCAACACAGATCAAAAACAGCTTACATTACAGAAGGCAAATCATATGTGCAAAACAACAATATATGTGTATATATATTCATGGATTGTTCAGTATGCCCTGGGTGCAAACTGTACAATAAGTGCACAAAGGATAATCTATATATTTATTCATATTTATTACAATCACAATATTCTCGTCATTATTGTGGTTGCTGCCCAAACAGCACAGATCCTCACGACACCAGGATGGGATGAATGTCATGTGATTCCATCGTGCTTGACTGTCAGCAACACAACCTCTGATTCGTGGACAGACTTGACCTAACACATCTTGCCTCCAGTAGGCTTCAGCTAATGCCTAACAACAATATCCCAGAAGAGATTGTTGGATTTATTAGTTTTATAAAAACATAGTTGTTTCTTCTGGATTACAAAGCCCTTGCTAGGAAGCTTCTCCATTATTTATTTATTTACATAGTCGGGCTACCATTCGTGCATGTTTGTGCATGTGAGCTCTCCCCACTGGCCATCTGACGGGAACTCTGCGCTCATATGGCAGTTCATGCTGATAACGACGTCCTGCTGTGAAGGCGTAGCACCCACCCTCTGGTCCCCCTGATGAACACTGTTAGCCCTGCCAGACTTTCATTTTATATACTACACTATGTCTTTAAGATGACTTTTATCCACATCACTATACGATCAGTTTGTATTACTTTTTTACAATTATAGTATATAATACTATAATTTTTACTATACTTTTTTTTTTACTATACTATACTATAATTTTTATGGGGGACTTATTTCGACATATGTCGAAAAAAGTCCCCCATAAAAATTATAGTATACTATAATTTTTTTGTGGACTTTTTTCAACATACTATGACTTTTTTTCAAACTTTTTTGATATACAACAATGACTTTTCGACATACTATATTATGACTTTTTATGAGATTTTTTCAACATAATATACAATGACTTTTTTTCAGACGTAATATGACTTTTTAAAAACTTTTTTCTAACATACTATGGCATTTTTTGACATACTATAATACGACAACATATTACTAATATAAAAATCACGGCATTTGATTGTTGCATTTTCCAGCTGTGTACAGACGGTAGTGTGCTTCAGGTCCACCTCTCCTCACATTGATGTCCTCATCTCAAATCCAGCCAACTGCTCCTCGATTAATACCTCGTCTTTCCTGTGAGATCCAAAAATAGAAGTCAAATGAGCTCCTTAAATGGGCTGTAGTGTAGTGTTTCAGGAATTCTGGGGCATTTATTTCAAAACATGTAATCTGGATCAAAATGATCCCAATAATAAAATCTTCCTGTTTTCAGTCAAGGATCAAAATGATCTCATTGACATGACCCTTGCGTCCTCTGGTGTATTATTTAGACAGGAAACAAAGCGTTTGGTTTGAGTATAATCATTTATTGTTTTCACTCATAGTGTTTGTTGTAAACAAGAGTGAGGTGCAGACAGTGGAGAGTTTCATAGTACAGTGTGATGTTGGCTCAGGCAGTGGGGACAGTGTGTGTTGGGGTTATAAAGTGCAGGATAAATGAAGTAAATAGGCTTTAGCTTGGGTTCACTCGATACAAATAATACCAGCATGAACACAGAATATTCCACATCAGCATCCAGTGATAAGTCTGAAAACAGTATTTTGAATAACTTACCTCAATCCATTAAATGTCTATATCACTACATGAGAAAACCCTGAACGTTTTGCTCTCCCATGTTGGTATAAAAACACAAAACATGCACCCGGCGATTATTTGTTGATACATCTATACTTTGTATTTATGCATACACGCAAACACTTTGAGCAGTCACATTTATACTGTAATCAGAGAAACAGCACAAGACTCATACAATATGCAGCCACCACCTCATAATAAAAACACCAGTCATTCATATGTTGTATTTCATTCTCAGGTTGAAGGCACTCGTACAGCCCTGGTGTTTAAGTAGAATGAATACAAATAAAATGGGGGACATTGGTTCTTAACGTACTGACATGATAAAGATTTTTAATTTAATATAATCATTGGCACATTGGAACACACTGTTTGGCAAACAGGCTTGTGCGATAAAACTGGCCCCGACATGGTCCGTGAATCACAGCTTAGATAAAGTTAAAACTTCCTCATGTCAACAACTAACGTGAGAGAGCAGTAAGAGACAATATGAATTGTTTTTAAAAACCATCTACATTGGATTGGCAGCATACAGCCTCATATTTACAGAGGAAAAGAAATAGGAACACAGTAATTGCATAGATATCATCTCTGGAGTGGTGATGCGAGAGCTGAAGAAGGGAAGAGGGAACAAGGGGGGGAGGGAGAGACCGGTAGGTCTGTGTGTGGTAGGATATGTTATGTAATAATACAGCAATGGACAGTGATAATAACTTCACCCATCACATATCCTGGCTTTCATTGGCTTAGCAATATTACAGCAAGATCCTTTTATCAGCAGTGAACCATCAGCGATAACATTATTAACAGAGATATGCAACGAAACATAAATTAAAACTTTCATCATCTAAATAACCTAAAATATAAAGCCAAAGCGTATCAGTGTATACAAAAAAAAAGAAAAAAGATTACCCCCCCCCCCCCCCCACTATCTAATTCTTCCTCTGCCTCCTTTTAAGGCCCCCCCGCCCTCCTGTAACTCCCCGCTCTTCCATCCGTTTAGGGTTTGCTTTGACTGGCATCCGGCAGGCTCCGTGGTTCAGGTGAAACATCCACACACGCTCTCTGGTGAATCAGACCCCGCCGCCCTTGGCTACACATCCGCTGCACTGGAGATCGCCTCGGACTGCCAGGCAGCTTTGAAAGCAACAAAGAAGAAGAAGTGTAGCTTATAGAGCAGCTAAATTGAATAAGAATCTCAACACCAGGCTCCTCTAAATCTTCTCAACGTACAAAATCAACCCTTTGTGTGTACAACAACGCAACACCGTAAGGGCTTGAAAGAGACTCTGTCTCTCTGCTTCATCTACCTGTTCACGTCCTTTATCCTCATCACTGATGGACTGCATGAGGGAGAAGAGGTTCAACCTGCCGCTGCGATTAACGCTCGGAGAAACCTTGAGATGAGAAAGAGAAACAAGATGAACATCAAAAGATTTATTGGAGGAGCGACGTCTGCACCACAAAAAGAGACGCGTGCAGATAAGCAGCTTCAGATGCAGCGCGTGTGAGTAAAGTTGTGTCAGTCTGCTCACCATGTGCGGCTCACTAATTGTGATAACAGGGGCTCCTGTCGGCCCGAGGCCCTGGTTGGTCTCAGGTTGGGGGGTTGGCTCTTCAAACACCTGGGTGTGTTTGGGAAGATAAAACAATTGAACATAGAAACAATCTGCAGGATTTAAAGTGCTAATATCATAGAATTGATGTAACTATTTACCTGTATGTCCCCCTCTGGATCATCTTTTTCATCTGGGCTACCTGAATCTTTTTCATCTGGACTCTCTATATCCTCCTCGTCACCCTCCTCCTCATCATCATCATCATCATCATCATCATCATCATCATCATCATCATCATCTTCCTCCTGCTCCTCCTCCTCTTCCTCACCTCCCTCCTCACGTACTGACTTTTGTCTTTGGTCTCTTGACTTTCGCCTCCAGAGTCTGCTGTGACGCTGCTGGCTAGAAATGAGGAAGGAACATATGTCACAATCCTCACATGAGCACCCAAATAAATACCTAAGAAGCCACAAACAGCGGCAAATTCAAGAAACGCTTAAATGTTCATGTCTGCAAAGCTTTTGCCACACAGATTATTCATTTTGGAGTATGGACCTTTGTACAGCACTAGGCCTAACACCATGCCTGACCTCGCATTTAGGATGCCGTTGTAAGTCTGCAGCTGTTTCGTGAAGCCTTCGTTGGGCTTGATGATGGACCGGCAATCCCTAACATAGTCCAACGCCATATCCAGAGTCCAGCGATGCTGCTTCATGGCGTAGGCAATCACTGTGGAAGCGGAGCGAGAAACGCCCATCTTACAGTGCACCAACACGGCCCGTCCTCGTTTCCTGCAGTACACAGAAATCAAGAGAAACTCACTCAGTGGTTCAGAGGTTTTACTTGACAAACATCAGAAGGATAATTAACTGAATGGAAATAAGAGTCAAAACTTTAAAATTGCTGGTGATGCAAAGCTAGGAACAAAGTAAATGATATAAAAGGAGTTGTTCTGCATTTTGAGAAATGAACTCATTTATTTTCTGGCAGAGTTAGATGAGAAGACTGATAGAAATAGTCCAGTAATGAGTGAGCTTTAGAGGTGCTGGTGGGCACATTGTATTACCATTGCACAGAGCTACGCGAGCTGCTTCCAGTCGGTGTGGTACGCTAACAATCTCGTGGGTCCAGCTTCATATTTGGCAGACAGATGTTAGAATGGTGTCAATCTTCTCATCCAACTCTGTTAAACTTTTGCTTTGAAAGGACTGAATCTGCACTGGTCTGCGTAACAACACAGGAGGTCATCAAATCACCTTTTAGTATAAAGGGGGAGTTAGGCCTAGATCAGTCAGAGCACTTTTGAGCAGCTTTTAGTAATGGTTTAATGAGAGTGAGGCCTCACATTTTTGCTGGAGTGCCTTGAATGCCTCAAGTTTAATTATTTTTTTTAACTCAGAGCAGAAAGCCCGACATCATTGGTGTTTTTTCCTTTTGCTGGATACCCTGAGACCTGTGACTTTACGGTAGTTATCATGATCTGAATAGAAAACAGCAGGCCTCCCCGAGGCTGTTGTAAACCCGGATCTAATGTTTATGAGTTTACTACTTGTTTTCATTCATTTTAAATTGTACCATTAACTATTAGGTAGCATACATGTCATGGTGATGTGGTTTTAATGCCTAGTAATTGGATTAGGAATGTGCTTAATGACACAAATGTGACAGTGATATGCTTGTCAACAGCTGTAATCTGCACAATGCCTTTTCACGAGTTTGTCTTCTAATATTTGGGGTTTCAGGACTACCTGGCTGTGTTGATGAAGTTGTATGTGTCTGTCCAGTGAGGGAGCAGGTCGCTGGCTTCCACATCGTACAGTCTGATGTTCATATAAGTGAAGGACTCTGGGAAAAAGTTGTCAATCTCCCTCGTCACATTCAGAATGTAGCCCACGCTGAAAAACATACAGACATGAACTTAGAGACACAGAGGTGACTCAGCAATACACAATTCAGTATTACCCTTATCACGAGACAATGAGAAATAGACAACAACAACAATACACAGAGCTATAGACAAATGTTGCAGGTGAAAACACTGACTTGTTTTTCTGCAGCTCCTCAATGTTAGCTGCGTTCCACTCAGAGCCCTGAAACCAGATAAAGAAGTAGAGGTTCAGAGGACAAACAGCAAAGGGCCGACAGAGTCGTCTTCCCTATCGCTGTCAACACAGCTGTCTCACAAAGGGGAAGCTACGGTCACATGTCAACATCCTGGTGAAGGCTCACTTCCGTCAGTTTATTGACTGAAACATAAGAAAGACTTCTCACCATGCTGGTATAATAAAAGCTCATTACTGTCTTTGAAGCTTTGCAATCACTCACCAGGTAAAGGAAGTCAAATATTTTGGAGGGTTTGTCCATCTGAGCCATGGTGACCAAGATCTCATTGTCGATGTACTCCTTAAAGGGACTCATGTCGAAGCCTATCCTGGTCTCGAGGGCAGAGTGCACCTGCAGTGGAGAAGGAAAGATTCAAATTATACAGGCCAACACACATTCTCTTATTTCTGTAACCTTTTATTTTCTTCCCGTGTGTCTCACCATTTTAGACGTGAGGTTGTCCAGGTCTTCTGTCCTCATGACGTCCCTCAGGTGCTCTTTGATCAGCCCCTCGTTGGAAAGTCTCTCTGCCGAACTACCCGTGCAAGAAAAAGTGAAACTTAAGCACAAGCTGACATGCGTGTGTGCTAGGAATAAAAACAGACGAAAACATTAATTATATTTCCACATTCACAGAAGAGGGGGAATGTAACTAAATATATCATATACTAAACTTAACTACAGTTTAGAAGTTTACTTACCCGCCTCCATAACTGTCCCTGCGGACCGACTCCAAGTCGTTCAAGACCTCCCACTCGTTGAGGCATAGGCGGTCCGACTCGATGTGCTGGCGGTAGTGCTGGGCCCACTCCAGGCCATTGCCTGGGATCAGCGCTGCATTGACCGCCCGCTCGCAGCACCCGTGCAAAGCCTGCAGCACTGACCTAACAGCGGAGAGGAGGACAGAAGACCATGTGTTTTTGAGGACACTAGAGACAAGAAGCTACAGAAGGTTGAAAATGCAAGATTTAAAGAGAGGTAAGGCATGTAGTTGTTGATGAGGTGCTTTAGGATGTGATGTGCTGGACGTCATATTCAGGACATTAACGTTTTAACTTAACTCACCACATGGTCTGCATGGAAACAGGCTTAAAAATTCTGATATCTTCAGCTGTGGTCACGCTAAAACCGCTAAAAAAAGAGAGAAATAAAGAAGTATGAGCTACAATTCTAAGAATGGATAACAGAACTGAGGAAGTAACACCGATAAGAAGTGTCACTGGACTAAAAGGAAGAAGGCAGAAAGGTTATTCAGTGTAAATGAATGATGACTCTTGTAAAGAACGTGGTGAAGGAAAATGTGAGGACAGCGAGTTGGAAGCGTGAACCATCCCGATGAGGGCGAACATGCTGGTGTGACATGGCAGCAGATCAGAGAATCTTATTTTGACAGTCTGCATGTGAAAGCAGATTAGTTGAAACGCAGCGGTCCACAGCAGAGCTCGACTGTTTTTAGAGCTGCCAGCTCTCAGTTCCACATCCTCCTCTAAGCATCGACGGCTAAGAAAAACACTGTAATGAGTGACTACAAGCCAAAAAAACACTCTAAATCATTCTAATCATAGCATAGCTGGATGTTATGGTCACAAAGATTTTCACTAAAAAAAAAAAATGAGTTGGAGTGGACATTTGGGGTTCTGGATGCACTATAAACCTCTAAACTCTCACTAACCTTTTCCTTACCGACACAGAAAGAAGCTAACCGTACTTTACTTTCATTTCATTGCAGAAACACATGATCTCCAAGCTTATGTAAGGGTCTGAGTGACGGATAGGAGCAGTTGTAATTCACAGAGAATGATTCAGCTCCATAAATAGAGATGATTACGCATTCACATTATCTCTGGCCAGATTCCCAGACATCAGCCTGCACTGTCTGTGCTGCAGCCTCACAAACTCCTTGCTTGTTCGTTTACAGTTTAAATTTATTCCCCATTCCCCTTTAAAAAAAAAAAAAAAAAGATTTCATACCCGTCTCCGTCCAGATACACCTGTGTGTCGCTCCATACTGGCAGAACCAGGCCGATGGTGCACTGATCGCTGTAAAGAGGGCGCAGAAACACAAGACCATGAAATACATTTGACTTTACAAGGCTAAACCAGAAATTATTAACCAAATGGAAATCTTATCTTTGGGACACAGTACACCTGCATATCTTGGTTACACACACCTGTCTGGGTTGGGGAAATCCATGCCCAGCAGGGTGCTCTCTTGTTTGTTGCCGAGGGTGGAGACAACGATCAGATACCTGACTCTGACCGAGCTGACGGACTCCAACTGCACCGCCTGCATGACAGCGTGCAGAGGACGAGAGCAGCACAAAGGATGTGCGGAACAGAGAGGAGACAAAAGGGAGGGCAAGAGGAGTGAGGCCCAGAACAATTCATGTATTTTAAATGCAACATGTTGCAGTTTCCTCTGAAGTATAAAGTTAGCTAATTAAACTAAATAAACCTGATAACACACAGTGAAAAATATCCTGTGCAGTATAGTTTTTTTGGCTTTCCTGGTAAAATCAAATCAGAAAAGTCAATGTTGTGTTTAAAGAGAAACACAGATACTGGTTATAGTCCACTTAAAGGACCACATCTGTTCTATTTTCACATGTTTTGGCCCATTAACTCCACATCCTGGCAAACAATAACATCTTTATTCGACCAAGTTACACATTGATGCAATGGTGACACAGCTGAGAGTAAAGTGGTGTATTCAAGTCCTTATGGGAAGCTATTAAACACCTTTACCCGAGATATGATTATGCAGACTGATAGAAAGGATAACAAGCTAAATTCTTTCTGCATGTCATTTTTCCACTTTTACTGATCTGATTTGCAGCATGCAGGTAAACACGAGGCCTCACCAGCTTCACGGTGTCTTCTGGTCGGAGCTGTTGAATCATGGCGTGAAGGTGTCTGCGCCGTCTGTCTGGAGCTCCACAGCCTTCCTTCACAGGAGACGGTGGAGTGGGAAAAGTCTCTTCATCGAGGCTCACCCGGTCGCCCTCTTCCAGCAGAAGGACTGCCCCCTTCACAAGGGCAAAGCTCTCCCTAAAGATGGATAGAGATCAGTTACTATCACGCTGCTGTAATCCACAGAATCATTCTTTTAGGACTGTACTTCAAAGACAACACAGGTGTACATCTACCTTTTCTGAAGTCTCCCTCTTCTTTGGTGGCTTTCATCCTTAAAAAAATCAAGTCAAGTAAATCACAAGAAAGCCTCATCAAGAAGACAAAAATGGAGTTATAGAAATATTTAGCTTTTCTTTTTGTGTGTGATTCAGTTTGTCACACTTTTTTTGCTTCAATGAAGATGTCATCCCATGGTATGTTCTGTACATTCCAGCAGACTGTACATTTCTGTTGATATATACTGCTATTGTAATACACAATATGAGTAAATGTCCGTTTTTAATGTTCCCAAAGCAGCACGTTTCTAACTAGACGAGTACTGAAGTGTTGACACACTAACACATTTTCTGAGAACATTGGAGGCAAGTGTGTGTGTGTGTGTGTGTGTGTGTGTGTGTGTGTGTGTGAGATGTCTTTCCTGTTGGAAAGTGTGGACACAAAAGGCTGGAAAAAATGTTCAGTAATTCCTCGGGTGAAATGTGGTGCAACACAGATAAGGTGCAGTGGAAGACAGCCACACAGAGTGATATTTAAGCAGAGGGGAAAGGACACTAAGAGGTTCGGGGTAAAAACTGTAAAACTATATTGGTAGTGAAATTATAGAAGGATACGAAGTTAAGGAGAAATACAATGCAAGAGTGGGGAGGGGGGAAGAAACGAGAGAGAGAGAGAGAAGTAGCAGTAGCAACAAGGGTTCACAGAGAAAGAAACTTGAGACAGTAACATTACCTGTTACGCAACTGACAAGTCCAGACAGACTCAAGAGAAAAGAAAAAAAAAAAGAAATTAAAGAGGAGAAGTGGGCAGGAGCCAGGAGAGGAACGATGAGGGTTTGAAGAAGAAGAAAAAAAGGAGAGAATACAAGTTAAGATAGCAGAGTGATTAGATACTGTAACAAAATATGCAGGAAATGAGACTAGGACCCACAGTCAGGTCATTTATGGTTTAGTCGGCAATGACAGGCCTTGGATGTAAAGTTAAATAATCTTCATGATAGAGTGAAAGAATGACAGAAGATAAAGTGAGAAGACAGTGGCTGATGATACAGTGCTTACATGATTATATGCATCCATTGAAAAGCTACAGAGGCAGTGAGCATTTAGACAGACAAACGGTGATCCAACCACTGTAATGAATGTGAATGGCACTTTGATGATGAGGACTATATCTGTGGCATGTTAGGCCTGTAAGCCCACCAATGCGGTCACGTCCCTGGCAGCAATTGAAAAACAAAACGGCCTCTTTCTCTTCCAGGCAAACGTAGTGATGAGGGACACATCCAGGAATGTCTGCTCTCTACGCAGAGCGCAGAGCGTCCGGCATCAACAGCTCACATAGTTCTGAATCCCACTTTGTAAATACAACTTAAAAAAAGAATAACATATCTTAGGATATGATGCAAAATGCGCCAAACTTGTGTGTACAACATGGCGTGCGGATGAGTGAACTCACAGGAGCGGCGGAGATGGATGGGAGCCTGTGCAGTGTCAACAGAGCCATTGCAGCGTACAGCACTGTCTCCACTAAAGCTGGTGTTGAGGGCAGGCTCAGACAGGCTCGGCAGGTTTCCTCGGCCAAAAGTGTGCCGTGGGCTTGGCCAATAGAGGTATTCTATCTCTGAAATAAAATGTGGATATTGGGGTTTGATTACAACTCATGAATAGGCTTTGTATCAGAGACTCCTAAAGAGGCTGAGGAAATGAACTGTCCGCTTCAGGGAGTCCTATGAAGTAGGAGTAGTTTCATAATAGTTTCACTGTTGTAGAGGAAGAGTTGGGCAATGTGAGGATATATAACATGGGGTATATGTATTAGTCACATCTCTAGTTGTGTTCGGCCATCCTTGCTCAATGACCTTATTGGATTTAAAGGATATGTTTGCATCAATGTGGCATGACGTGCCTTGATATTTTGATAATTAAAAACATGTCATATGTTTATCACACATACAAATACCAAGGTATAAACGATTTCATCCATCATCATGTTTGTCAATTTAATGTCATCCTTTACACTGGAGCATTCCTTCAGTGCCACACACTTGTATTGAGTGCTTATTGTAGACTATAAAAATAACCAAAAGATTAAAAAACCTAAATTACTAATTTAGTTCCTTCTTGCGCTTGTTGCATAGGGTGTAATGCTTGTTGATTAAGCATATAAGGAGCTGTCTCTCAGGTCATCAAGCAGAGTAATATTAGCCATTATAAATCTTAAGTTATATATATTGATCTTCTCCTAAAGGGGTTGTGTGGACTGCTGCCCATCTAACAGACAATACACTCAAGTGGGTAAAAACAAAGAAGTGGTTTGATCCTCACTGACGAGCTGACCGCGGTTCGTTACTGCAACCACAAACCAGCAGCTAGCCTCTTACAACCAGTCCAAGCTAACAGCTGACGCTAACGTTAGCCGCCGCAAACATGAATATCCACACATTTCTATTTCCTCACCTTTTCCAGACCGGGACCCCAGATCTGATTTCCTGCTTTCAAGTCTACTTGTTTGTTTCCTCGAGTGTCGAGTGCTCCTTTATTCCGCCCTCGGTCGCCTGTGAGGGAGACGTCTTCACCGTTTTACAGCTCTGCGGCTGCACCATGGGCTGCACTAGAGGAGGAGTGATTACACCACTGAAGCAGCTCGAGCGCGAGGACGTGAAGGTCCGGGAGTGGACAATGACGTCAGACGCAAAGACAGTGTTTGGGGCACGTTGACCCCATAAACGATCCACTTGCCACAAACAATAACAAAAGGGCTTATTTGAAACAATATTTAATTTAGTTACAGTTTTGGGATTTCAAGCTGGCTTATATAAGACGTACTTTATACGACATTGTCCCCTCCTACTTTTTTACACGATCCCAGGAAGTGAAATCGGGGAAATGTAAACTTGTCCTTACTCGGATGTGATGTTGGGGGAGAATAACAAGATAATAAAACAGCCTTTTACGACTATTTAACAACTGACATCCTAATAGAGAAGACGAATTTTTAAAATGTTGTCTCTGACATTAAATTGGACAGTTAATTAGTATAAGAATACCAATAAAATACGTCCATCAGAGAAGATTATACAACCACCGGACCAACTCTCCACGCGCATGCGCAGTACTATGGAATCAAGTACTTCCTGATGTCCTGTGGAGGAAAGTGGAGTTTTCTCACAGTGTTGAGCTAAACGTTCAAGGTTAAAATCGGTCTGTGTTGACTGCGTGGACGTCCGTCCTCCCCTCATAGTTCTACTGTCTTCTGTCTGGAGAGGACATCACTCCATTTCGACCGTTAAATGAGATGCAGACAGTTGGAAAACTCATGAAAGTATTCGTCACGAGGCGCATCCCGCAGGAGGGGATGAAGATCCTGTCAGCGGCTGGAGTGTATGCACGTTTGTAGCTTCTGTAGTTTCACACATATCCATTGCTACAGTCATCTTCATCGGCCAGCCTTTATCTCTAAATCCATCTCGTGCATTTGGTCCCTTTCGGTCTCTAAACAGGTGCGAGGTGTCTCTGTGGGACTCTGATGAACCCGTGCAGAGGGCAGAGCTTCTCAAAGGTGTGCAGGGGGCTCATGGTCTGCTGTGTCTGCTGTCGGACAAGATCGATGCAGAGGTTCTGGATGCAGCAGGTACTCGTAATGTGTGTGTGTGTGTGTGTGTGTGTGTGTGTGTGAAACTGGGCCATTGTACTGATCAATCCATATATTTACTTTATTTCAGCAGGCTGTCCTGGGTACATAGTTAAATAATAACCACAATAACTTTATTTATATAGCACCTTTTGAAACAAAGTAAAACAGTGCTTTACAGTATTCCAGACATAAAATATAAAACAAGATAAAAAAATATATAAACAACTACAAACAATGCCCTCAATTAAGAAAAAGCTGTACGATAATAGTGAGTTTCAATAAGAGATTTAAAAGAGGATCTTATATAAGATATTACCAGAGCCTATAGTATTTTGGGGGTATTTTTATGCTTTTATTACAGATGGTAGTAGAGAAATGAAGACAGAGAGAGGCACCAAAGGTCCCCACTTCACTCTTCACCCCTAAGCTACCAGCCTCTACTTTGATTTAACAATTTAAGACAATGAAACATGAACAATTCTAATGATGTGAAACAGAGAAAGCAACACATTCAAACAACCAGAGTTTCTTTGCATAGTGAAATATTATATAATTATTAATTGATTATCCAAATTGTTGAAGATTAACTATTTTTGATGAGCTAATTGATCAATCCACTAATGATTTCAGCTCTAATTAAAACATATCAAACATTAAGTGTCTAGATTGAAGTGTTTCATCTGGTCTGTCTCTGATTCCAGGGCCAAACCTGAAAGTAATCAGCACCCTGTCCGTGGGATTTGACCACTTGGCACTTGACGAAATCAAAAAACGGTAGCTCATGTTTATTAAAATATCATTCCACTAGAAGGGTGATGTGTCAAGTGGCCTCTGAGTTAAATTGGTGTCCATTTCCAACAGTGGTATACGTGTTGGATACACTCCAGACGTCCTGACTGACGCCACAGCAGAACTGACCGTAGCTCTGCTGCTGGCCACTGCTCGCAGATTACCAGAGGGAGTGGAGGAGGTCAAAAAGTCAGTCTCACCAAGTTCCACATTCACACTAATCACTGTCTAATTTGATTGAGTGACGCAGTAGTCATATAGTCTCGTCCTTTTTCTCTCAGTGGAGGCTGGAGCTCGTGGAAGCCTCTCTGGCTGTGTGGTTATGGTCTGTCTGGCAGCACAGTAGGAGTCATTGGCTTGGGACGCATTGGTAAGGCTTGATGTTGCTGCTTAATTTACTTTGGCACTTTAAATTCATAATAATAGTATATATCATATGACTTGATACTGTAGCCAAATCCAGTGTTGTCAAACCTAACCCCGACAAAGTTTAAGAGCTGCTGGTCGGTGAATAACTGGTTGTGCTTGTGTTCAGGCATGGCCATTGCTCGGAGACTCATGCCCTTTGGAGTGAACAGGCTGCTGTACTCTGGGAGAACAGCCAAAGCCTACGCTGCTGAGGTGAAAGGAGAGTTTGGTAAGAAAAAGGAGAGAAACGTACACAGTGAAAGGATGACAGAAGAAGTGAAAATCAAATAAGATTATAAAACTATGAGGGTTTTGGTTAGACGGTCTGTGTATTTGATGTGTTTCCTCTTTTGTTCCTCCTGCTCTCCTCTGTTGGACAGTTCCCCTGGACACACTCCTGTCTGAGAGCGACTTCATTGTTGTTTCCTGCTCCCTGACGCCAGAAACCCTGGGCTTGTGTGACAAGGCCTTCTTCAGCAAGATGAAAAACACGGCAGTCTTCGTCAACTCAAGCAGGTGAACTTCCAAAGCAGCGCAAACATGGGAAAAGCATGGGTTTGGATGGGTGTGTAAAAGATGTCATGTATTTCTCACTCCGGCTGTGTTTGCGGTTAAAATACGTAAAGATGAAGATGTGGTGAATTACTGGTTTTAGGGGAACTGTGGTGAACCAGGAGGATCTGTACGAGGCTTTGAGCAGCGGACAGATAGCTGCAGCTGGACTAGACGTCACAACACCTGAGCCACTCCCAACACACCACCCTCTTCTGACGTTAAAAAACTGTGGTGAGTGGACAGGATGTGAAGCCTCTTTTCCCACTTTACCTCCTTGCGATTGTCTTTTTAATGGAATTGTCTGTCCTCTCCTTTCTTATACAGTGGTGTTGCCACATATCGGCAGTGCCACCTACTCCACGAGAGGCATCATGGGAGCTTTGTCAGCTCAAAACCTGCTGGGAGGTTTGCAGGGCACAGACATGCCCAGTGAACTCACCTTCTAGCCCCTGAAACTGCTGCGCTGTGCCTACTGCCTCCTCTGGTGCTGCAGTAACAGATACAAGTAATGTGCTGGTAATGATCTCCTATGTGAGGTCAAAATGAAGGGATGAAAAAGAAGAATTCTAATGTAGTTTAGGTAATGCTCAGATACATGTGTACATCATGTCTGTGTTAACTTGATTTAGTTTCATCCTGTCACAGGTACTGAGTTTTAATATACAGTGGGCATTTTTGAGGAATGAAATGCTCGCTGGAAGGTTTTGTCATCTCAGACGTGTACATTCAAGTTCTCCAAAAAGAGGCTAATGAAGAAACTAGCAGCACTCCTTAACATTAGCTCTTATCAGAACACACTATACATGCTTAGAATGGCAGTTACACTGGAAAAAAAACATTTCTCATGTTCTGCTTGCCATAAAGGTTAGTGTTATACCTCTTAGTTTGCACTTTATTCAGATGTAAAATGGTGTCAATCATGCTACAAAACAGTACAACGCTCCAGTTCTGTGTAAAATGTGATTTCTCTGAATAATAAAAAGGTATGGCCCAGTTAAAATGTAATGCTGAGTGTGTGTTTAGAAATGTATCATGCTCAAAATAGATTGACGATCAATAAAAAATACAATAAATAATTTATTCTTTTATCACTCAATGCCATTTTTTAGCACCAGTCAAGGAGGATATTTTCAGTGCATTCACATCAGTTTGGCAACATTTGTATTCGTTCCGTTTTATGGAATCATTTTCAACAAACAACATGGTTGAGAACATTAAAAACATTAAAAATGTAAGCATTACATTAGCTAATTGACTTTGAATTCATGTTGCATAAAATCCAAAATGAATCAGGGAAGTGTGTTGGGTAATAAATAATCTAGTTCACAGAGTACATTTTTTCAAAGAATTGCGTTGAGTCGTGCCACTCCAAGTCTGTAAGGTGAGTGCAGGTCACAGCAGGGTATCTGCGAAACATGGATCCTCTTTCCAGTTCAGGCAGGTATTTTTCGAGTGCTTATACAGATGAGAGGACTGGCTGAAGCGTTTGCCACACTTTGGACAGGGGTAGGGCTTTTCTCCCGTGTGGACCCGAATGTGTTTCTTACAGTCAGTCAGGTTCATGAAGGTCTTACAGCAGATTTTGCATGCGTACTTCTTCTCCCCTTCCACCAACAGCACGAGGTCTTCAGCAGCTGCTTTCTTGCACTTGGACAGAACGTCCTCTGAAGCTCTGGTGAGAAACGGACGTTCAGCAGCGTCCCCCGCCGATGCCGAGGAACCATCTGTGCCTGCTTCTGATCCGGGCGGCACTTTAGGGGCGATGCGACGGAAGGTTGTTGCCCCTGAGCTTTTCCCGGCCCTGGAGGGTTGGATGAGGGAGGTTTCCAGACCGAGGCCTGGTCTGATGCCACTCAGGAACCTTGCTAAAGAGTTCTGGCTGGGCTGGAGGATGAGTGTGTCACTGAAACCTGGGCCCTGAGTTGGGAGAAGCTGCTGCAAGGGGACAGGGGTTACTGGGAAAACTAGTGAGGAATCAGAACACTGAGCAGAAAAGACTTCTTCTGAGTTTTGATACAGCTCCCCAGTATCTCCAGCAGCTGCAGGAGCATCACTGGCAGTGGCGGCAGCGGTAGCGGCAGCAGTGAGGCTAGCTAGGCTGTCTTCTTCCTCCAAAGCTCCCAGTACACTTTCACTACTGGGATTGAGGAAGCATGAAAAGGCAAGTTCTGACAGGCTGTCTAGGCCTTCACTGTCTACTGACTCGTCACCCAAATGTCCAGCCTCTCTCTGTGCGTCGGTTTGAAGATCTGCGCAAAGCTGAGATTGTAAAGAGCTAACATCACACTCGGTTGGGCAGACTGTGGCCATTTTCTCCTCATTTAGTTGTGCGTCAAAATGGTCCGTGCAGTCTTGTGGTGGAGATAGAGGAGAATTGTTTGCTAGACCTGGGGAGTATGAGGTCAGGTTTTCCTTTTTCACCTCAATCATCATCTTTGGCTCGTCTCCCTCCTCCTCCCCTTCTTCTCCCACCTTTACTTTAACCACGGTGTCTCCCTCTGTATCTCCACCCTTCTTCCACGCAGCTACACCTCCCATGCTGCAGTCCGATTGGCTCGGCAGCTGGATCTCCTCCGACTCTCCCTTAGTTGCTTCATATTTCTCCTCCACCTCCTCCTCCTCCTCCTCCTCCTCGCTTCGGCTCTCCCAGAGTCCGTACGTGGTATTCAGGCAGTCCGGGGACAGCAGCTCCTCTCCACCCTCCTCTGCACTGACGGTGCTTCTAGTTACAGTAGGTGAACACTCCTTATAGTTTCCCTCAGCCAGCCTGTAGGACCTCTTTCTGCCACTGAGCCCGTCCTCGTCAGACTTCCTCTTGTGCCTCAAAGATGGCGCAGCACTCTGCTCCCCACTGATTTGACCCCTCATCCCCTGGTCTTCAACCCCACCAGACTGACTAACCTCCACTCCCACTTCCTCCTCATCCATGTACTCCTCCATGACAGATGTGGCCTGTTGCAGCAAGGCCGACGATGGATGCTGCTGCTGCTGTTGTTGCACTGACCTCCAGCCTTTCGGGGGCGATGCAGGAAAGTTTTGCCTGGACAGGTGGAGCTTGCAGGCCTTGACCACAGTGTTGAGATGCAGGTGCGATGCCGCCAACAGCACATCCATCACGTTGGAGGCCCCCGGAGAGAGCGTGGAGGTGTAAATCATATCGAGCAAGGTGGAGAAGGCCTCTGGGGTCACCACCTCCGGATCTAGCTCCATCACACTGGGGCCCCCGCCTCCACCTAAATCAGCTCCTGGTTTGCCCACCTCATCACCACTGTCATTGGAGCTCAGAAGAGCCCTGAAGTGGGAGCTGCATGCGGCCAGGATGGAGCTGTGAGCCTGGAAGCTCTGGCCTCCAACCACCACCACGCAGTCACACAGCTGAGCATGGAGGCGCTGGTGGTTGAGCTGCTTGAAAATATGCTGGAAATGACCTGGAAAGTCCATAATAGGCGGTGGGGTGTGTTGTTATTTAATAGCACACGTGTTATTTTGCAGCATCCGTTCCGCTATTTGCAATACAATAACACAACGAAGGTCATTGTCAGGAACAACGCTGTCAAACGCTTCTTTTTATCTGCTGAAAATGTCATCCGGCTGACAGGACGGTGACATTTCTCAGGAGCCTACCTCCGACGTGAAATGTATTGTCTGTTGTTGTCGCAGGGTTTCCGACAGATGCTCTGGAGAATGGGCGGGCCTGGTCCAACAAAGGATGCGGCGCGGTCTCAAGCTTCGTCTCCGAGAACAGCCGGATATCTGCACAGCGGTTCTTCTCCTGCTTACTCCAATATAATATCCAAAATTGTACCTTTTTTATGGTTATTATTCATGTTACTGTTTCAGAGCGCTCACACTATCAGCCGGTTTAGCCTCCACTGTCGACGCCTCCATCGTTTGTCTCGTTCAGCTTCAGAATAACACGACACCGCCCCCAGGTGATGATCTTGTGAAAGTGCATTTACATTTAGGTACACCTTTTGTCATAGCTGGTAAAAACTAGCTGATTAAATAATATTGTAATGATTCCTGCACACTGCAAGTCGGATATATTTTACTATGGTTTGTACATTTCAACCTTTATTATTAAAAGGTAAATTGTAAAGTGTGCTTGTACTAATTAAGATTCCCATTCTGAACTGACAGTTTGCCAATTGATACTGTTTTAAATGTTAGTAGAGCACCCTATGACCATCAGCAGCCATCACGGGAGTTACTCTGAGACATTTACATTGAAGACACCAACTGTCTTTGAGCAGTATGGCCTACACTATAAATACCAGTAATAATCATGACAGGTTAATAAATGACATGTATTTAAAGGCCAATCCTAAAGTTGAATAGTAGAGGGTATCAGAAAATTGTTGTTGCTGCACGTGTCAATTATAAAGAATATAAGTAGACAGTGAAACACTTCCCAATCCTTTCTTGGTCACCATTTTTATTTTCAGTGATTACATTAAGATTTGAAACTCATTCATGAAACTGTTCGCCTCAACAGTGTACATGTGTAATGCAGTTTGACAGTGTACGTTCAAAGACAAACAGACAAAATAAACATGGTTTCCTTTTAACGTGCGAACACGGCAGGCATACTCGCTCTCAAACTTTGCATTTAACAATAATGACAACATGTTTAACAAGAAAGACAGACTAAAGTTTACAAAAAGGAATAAGACAGGGGACATGAGAACAAAGGTGTTTCCTCGGGTGCAGTGATGGACAGACACTGGTTGTCTCCAACACAATTAGCTGCACTGGCCCCAGTTGTCTGCTGCTGATGATCCATACTGTCTCTGGTGGAGTAAACGCTCAGTGGATGAGACCTGATGCTCTGCTCATATGCTGTCCAGCTTCTTTAAAACATACGGGGCTGTAAACACAGAAAACACAGATGATTAGATTATTATCTTAATGATATATTTATCTTCTCTGGGATTAAGGCCATTTAGCCAGAGTTGTTGTGAGATAGTGTATACTATACATGACAAATAACCTATATTTTGGTGTTTACTGTAGTGCATACATTGATTATCACATGCACAAGGTGACCAAACACTATTGTAATTATCAGTGAAGCACTCACAAAATGTTAGTATTTCGCTAAATGTCAATGTCATCTGCCTGTACTCACTGGCTCTGAGAAGGACGACGTAAAGAAGAAAGTTTCGTAAAGATGAGACGACATCTTGTCGCATTTTCCTCTTCATCTCCTCTGGGTCCATTTTAGGCCCGAGTCCTTCAAGTTTGAACATTATCGCTGTGGTTTAACTGGGTTTTGTTCCTCGGTCTGCCTTTCGTGTTGAGAATTCACCGTCTCAGGAGCGTGCATGAAATAATCTACACCGGAAGTACGTACCAACGGAAGTCACGAAGTTCGACGGCGCGCATGGAGGGACAAATCAAAAAGGCAAATATTAAATGTCCCCCCCTAGTATTGATTTAGTTAAATATGGCAGAAATATATGATTTTACTGTTTTTATTTAATTTTGGTTGGTTTAAAAATGAATCTGTATCCCTTGAATAATTCGTGTTCATGTTCTGTCCTGTAAATATTAAGGATGTGTACGTCCTGTTGGGGGGGGGGGGGGAGGAAACAATATGGTCGTATCCACTAGTATTACAGGGAGTCCGACTCTGCAAACTAAAGCATTTCATTATTGAGGAAAATCACTTTAAAAATGTATTTTGGATGTGGTCAGATCAATAAACTAGGGTGAAGTTTGACAAATAAATTTAGGACTATGCACATTTATATATTGACATGGGGTCTCACAAGACAGCAATGCAGGATCCACTATGAGGACTTTATCGTTTGAGTTTATATTGTGATTAAGTGGTGCAGAATGCCCAACAAATTTATAATTAATTAAATTACCACAGACCAGCTGACGCATAATGGAGATTGGGCCTATGGGACTTCTGGGGCTCCTGGGGCAGTTTTCCACTTTGCCGGGTGGGTATTCAAGCCCTGCTTTGCTTTTGGAATCATGGTGTTCATTGAATCAAGGGGATAAAATGATGTAAAATATGTTGTTGAACTGAATCAATTCCAACTTTATTTTATTCCACCACATCAGACATGGTGAATTCCTTATAAATAAACATAAAAAGTAGATGTATTATTATTATAATCATTATTATTGTTATTATTACTTTTATTATGATTATGATTATTCTTTTTATTACTGTATGTTGGATGAGCTGACCTTGCGGAGGAGGGTGGGGGTCCTCCGGGCAGACAGCGGAGGAGGCAGGGATGAGAGAGACGAACAGAGGGAGGGGGTGGGTTATTTCTGAGCTCAGGGCCGAGGATTAGGCAGCGAGCAGTCCCAGTACGATGACAGCATCCAACATATAGCCAAACCCCCCACACCACATCACCACCATCATCCGGCCCGGGAGGACGCCGCGGATATTTTTGAGAATCAAACATCGTTTCCCTTCAAATTCTCCGCATCGCTGCTCTTTTTGGGGGATAACCATCCCAGACTCCCGGTCCGTCTGTCTCCTCCTCAGGCGCACTAGGTGAGTTTTCTCGGTATTTCCCAGTGTTATTGTCTGATGAAGGAGCGCCCGGCTGTTCACGGAGCCGCCTGCACCTTGCATCCATTCCTGCCGTTTGGACTGATTTTTTTTTATCACAGCGAAATGAATGATTTAAACTGACGGTCGTTTTCACAACGCCTGCAGGCTACACCCATGTCCCCGTTTGAGGGAGGCGGTGGAGAGATTTAAATCCGATTAAGATTATAAAGGTAACAAAAGACTGACCTTTTTTTTTCTTTGTTTAGCCCCCTGGTTTGACCGGCATGGCTGTGCCAGTGATCAGAGTTAGTGTTTGGTCAGTGCGATGGTAAATATTGATCATTAAAAAGGTCATCAATAACGCATTTACGAGCGATAGACACGGTCAATAGCATACTCTAGTTCATTCTATTATTGGGAATATACATCGCAGGGCTACTGTACAGAATTACAGTCAACATTCTGGCCATTTTTGTGACACGCTGAATGGCATTCATTCTACATCATAAACACACGTCTTATGCAGCGATAGTGGAGAGCCATGCTGCCGTATGCGCAGTGAAATCACCGTCGCTGGCTACAGATTGGGAACGAACGGACTAAAATCCTGCCGGATCAGGGGGCTACCGGGAGTCTGGGTAGTAAAACACGCACATTATGAATGGGCGTAGGCGATGTGTGCAGCCACCCCGGGACAGTCGCCTCTCCTTCTTTTTCTTTGCTCATATCCTTCGGCCAGCAGCATGCCTCTTTGCTTGCGCTCTTCCGTGCCGTGCCGGGCATGACAAGCGCAACACAACTAGACCGGAACAATGCGTTTTGCTGTTCTGGGGCCTTCATTTAATGCATGACATGATTTAATATGACCGCTGGTTACGGTTCCATTTAAACACGTGTTATACGGCGGCCTTAACTGTGCATAGAGACATCACTTAAGTGAATCATTGCGTGTCTTTTTTAACAGCATCATTTGCATCTAAACACACACACACACACACACACACACACACACACACACACACACACACACACACACACACACACACGCACGCACACAGACGGAGATGTACACTTAATGAATGAATGCCATTTTGTCCCTCGTGAGCAGCCTAGCTGTGGATGCTGAGTGTTTTCCTTTCACTCTTGTGGTCACTGAGAGTGTTTGGCTGTGCTCTGCCACTCCTGCAGGCCCTGTGCTATGACTCAGGGATGTATGCTACAACATGTGATGGGAGTTGCTACTCCGAGGTCAGTCTGCCCGAGGAGAAAACACAACGGGCAGAACTTGCACATCAGGAGAGCCTTGATGCCTAGCTGCATTAGCCTCGAACTGCCCCACTGACTGCTCCTCTGTCCCACTTATATTGAAGCCAGCCAGCCAGCCATCCTCTCCCCCTCTCTTCGTCTTTAGTCTTGGCTTCATGTCTCCAGGGCACACTGTGTAGCTGGGCTGGTGTTTGCTGCTGCAGCCCAATCCATGAACCAACTGATCATTAGATCGATCGATAATTGAAGCTGTTGCAGAAATGTGATTCATTTTGTTACTGCCGCTGGCCACTGGAAGCTGTTGATCAATCAATATTGGTGTTGCTTTGTCAAGGAATTCAATTATTTCATGGGTCAGGGGTTGCATTGGTGTATGATAACGGTAGTGGGTGGATGGATTGATATATTGATGGATGGATGGCTTGATGTATAGTACAGATGAATATACTGTAAATGTGTATTTTTCCTTCAAACTGTATCAGTATTGCTCCTACAGAGGAAAAATTAGACATGACCTCATTAATGTGACAGCTCCATGGTGATGGCACACTTGACTGGCAGTGGCGCCATAATGTAGGCCAACTCTATTTATGAACATATAGTGAAACATTAGGAGTATGAAAAGACTAAAACAATCATAAAGCCTATAAGTTAATAATCAGCTCTACCAAGTGTATTCCCCTTTATTCTGCTTTGTGATATGAAATATTAAAGTCATACCGTGGCTATATGTAAGTATTATTCCAAAGCCTAGAGGACTATAGCTGCTGACTCACTGGCTGCCCTCATATTACTTTTATTTAATGATAAGAACTCTATTGTGCCGTTTTTGAAGGATCACTGAATTGAAGGAAATTGGCTCAGACAGCAAGAGAAGAAGAGATGCAGACAGTTTTCCAGACTTGCAACATCTCTCATCCTCTAACATCCAAAGATCTTCCTCTCGCCTTCTGTCTCGCTGTCTGTCTCTCTCCGGAACCATCAGAACCACCGATAGAGATCTGTAACACAATGCAGCACACTATTAATCTTCAAAAGACCCATTATTTAATAGTGCACTGGGGAACTCAAGCCTCGCCAGGTCGCAGATGAAAGGGGAAATGAAATGAGCGGCACACAGAGAGCCCTGTCTTCATAATGCTAATGGAATGAGCTGACAGGCTGAATGAAGTAAAGGGAGATGTGATTATGTCTGGAGGACAGACAATTAACCAGCAAAAACACAACAAGCAGCAGTGAAGCAACCAACTGTTTGACAGTTGACTGTAATAGTGTTTGTTTTTCTATTATTCCTTTGGTGAACTTCAGTGCAAGATGATTTTATTTAAATGTGTTATTATAACAGGGACAAGTAGGCTACATATAACCATACAGACAGTATATAAAGCCTGGCTTGTTTACAACGTCCCTACAGTCTACAGCTGTGCTAGCTGCCTGTGCCTATCTATATGGTAGATTTTAAGATACTTTACTGGATAAGTTTTGACGTTCTGGTGGCACGAGAGGAAAAGTCAGGGTCCCAATAAAGTTATTAGACTTTGTCCTCTGGAGAGCATGCATGTAATGAGTGTAATCCTCAGTAATATAGCACATCCTCTATGGTGAATATGCTGTCTGATGTCTGTCTTTACCTGAAATGTCTTTAGTTCTATTTGTCTCACAGTTGTCATGGACAGAAAATACCTTTCGTAAAGGATGAGAAACGCTACTTACTGAATTTTCAGTCTAACTTAATTTGTTCAAAACATGTAAGTGGTGAGATCTTCTTAGCTTCCTATCCAAAATTCCAATGTATTGATTATTGTAGAAGCTGCTTGTGACCATGACGTTTCACAATAACTGTAATAAGATCATGAAATGCAAAAAATATTTGTAGCATATTCTCTGATGAGTGTAAATGTATTTGAATTGGCTCTTGAAACTTCCCTTAACATTCTTATGTCTCAAACTTCTGATGGGAATCGTAATATAGATATTTTTCTCCCAAAGCCTGTTCAATTAAAGGTTTATTGACCTTTATGTAAACTTCCAATAAGAATCAACCCCAGAATTCAAAGCAGAGCATATCGTCTGTATTTCATGAATCTTTGGAGTATTTATTGTCGGCTTTACTTGTTGTTCCTCACAATTTAAGCAATCCAGCTGCCCCACATAAATCTCACACCTCAAATCATCCAGATATTCACACACACACACACACACACACACACACAGTATTTTGTGCCACGTGTGCTGCTGTTGGAGTGTTCGCTGAGCTCTGTTTCAAACTTTGTTGCCAGCAACTGTGAGTCAAAATGAATTGTTGAGTTGCTGAACCAACCCCTGCTGCTTCTACCCAGCGCCCCATGTGGTGCAGCTGTATCCGGTGTGTCATATTCGGCTGGAGGGGGTGTGTGTGTTTCTGTGTGTGTGTGTGTGTGTGTGTGTGTGTGACAGATTGAGAGCACGTTGTCAATAACAGCCAACTGGCCCTTCTTAAATAAAAGCTGTCGTTCAGTCAGCAAGCAAGGCTTCTGCTGGAATCTGTTTACCGATTGTGTAACACTCACTTATCATATTAAGCCCTGTGCGTTGTGTGTTGTGTGTACGTGCATGCATGTGGTGTGTGCTTGAGTGTTTGAAACCACAGTGTGTCCAATTGCTGAGTCCAGTCATAATTTATTACAGCGGGGGAGCTGATTGATAAGAATTTAAGTTATTTCTGATAAATTCATCCTGTCAGTCAGATTGTCATATCCATGAGCTCTTATTGTGTCATTTAGCAGAGCAGCAGCTGTATCTGGGCATTTTTTCTCACACTTCATGTCCCAATGCAACTTCCGCAGACCCTGTCTAAGTTGGTCTGACCTACCGTATGAACTGCATGTGTGCTCATACCAGGCGACGGGATTGAATAACTGACTGACCGAGACAGAGAGACATTGTGTGGGCAAATGAGCAGAGAAGGGCGGACATTGTCTCAGATAAATGAGACACAGACATCGACACAGAGAGATACAGACAGCCTCCATTGACTAACAGCACTTCGTACATTTATTCTTCATGTGAAGAGTGGCGGAGGGGTGAGAAGGTAAAAGGAGGAGAGAAGGGAGAAAGAGTGAAAGGTCTGCCGATGAGCTGTGTTTGTGGGCAGCTTGGGGACTTAAGGACAGCGGAGGACAGGATTCACGATTACTATTGATTCAGAACCAGATTAGGAGCAAACTCATCGCCAGCTCGCAGACGCACAAGTTTTACTTTGGATTTGAAAGCGCTGTTACATCATTAGAAAGAGGGAACGAAGTCTTCATTTAAGCCACCTTATAGTGGTGGGAAAGTATAAAACAGCATTAGAAATGTCCCAATGCTACAGGTCTGCTGTTTTAGTTCTTTAACAATACATCAATGTCTGTTGCCTGACCTTGTTTGCTTTCGGTTGGTGGAGAAGCGCTGCATTGATCAGACTTGTTTCCACTGCTTCTTGTGGACAGACTCCTTTATGTCTCACTGTAGATACTTTTGTTCTTTCTTTTCTTCTCCTGCAGCTTTATTTCCCCGTTTCTTTGCCTCTGCCCTCTTTAAAATTCTCCCCCTCTACTCCCCCCCTGCAATATCCTGTCCTTTCTCTCTTTTCTATGCCTAGACCAATTCTCTTTTCTGTATCCCTTCCCCTTTTCTCAGCCCCTCAGAGTCCCCTCCCCTCTCCCCCCTTCCTCACCTCTACAACCCCCATACGTCTTTCCTGTGTGTCTCTCTTCTTCTCCGCTCTTCTCGTTGCCCGTGTTGGCAAAGAGGTAGAAGGAGGCGGTCGGAGGCTAGCTGCATTAGCTACATGCATTATTCATGTGCCCTGCAGTCTGTGTGGGTCTAGGTCTTCTGCTGGCTTTTCACTGGGACACATCGGCCTTGTGAAAGAGCTCTGTGTGTGGGACACAGGGCCTGATGGAAGAGCTGCACAGACGAGACTATCAATTCCTTGATTCCTGCTCCCTCTTGTAGATGAAAGCCCCAGGGAGTGAGAGTTTACTTCGCAGATCAACATTTAAGTACAACATGGTGTGGTTTCCTTGGACAAGATCAAGAATGTTTATTCAGTGTCTCTCCCAATTTAACAGCCAGGCTTTCCACAACAAAGCTTTTCCCAAGTGTGTTTTTCTCCCCGAACCAGAGGCCGGCTAAGGTTTCAGCCATATCTGCCCTGATGTTCATATGAAAGACTTGAAAGCAGCTTGAAAGTCCTATTTTATCCTTGGCAAAGATCTGTCTCTGCCTGCAGCTTTTCTATTTCCACCACATCAGGATTCACAAGCCGTCCTCTTTGCTTTTAGAGTGCACCCAGTAAGAACTGTTAACTGAACTGGGCGGTATGAAATTTTAATTCAGACAACCAGACGGAGATGGAGTGCCTCGTCTCCACATCGCCATGTGCCTTTGAGGCTGCCGAGGAGTAGAGAGAGGGAGCGGCAGAGAGAGACAGAGAGAGAGAGAGAGAGAGAGAGAGCCTTGGGGACCAGAGGAGGGGCCTCTTGGAAAACCACAACCACATAGCTGGTTTGGACTCACATCTGCCTTACTTGACATACTTGCGTGTTCGCTCTGAAAACATCAACAACTGGAATATAGTTCTGTTACTTGTAAACAGGTTAAAAAATCAAGGCAGATACAGCTGATCTGACTTAATCACGCTCTAATTATAAAAATTAACTCATCATGTGGTTATGCATCTTGTTTATGGGTTTTGACAGGTCTCCCTGAGAGTGATGCTCTGCTCTGCACAGGTGGCCGCACCAAATTGGGATTGGCCCTGATGATCACGAGGACCCCCCTCCACCTCTTTTCAGCCAATCCTGGAGGGGCAGCAGAGCTGATGTCTCAGAGGGCGAGAGGGTATTTGTGTTCTGGAGTCCTGAAGAGACAAGCCACATCACGGTGAGTCACACTCTCACAGTCTTCAGTTGAATTGTGCTTCTTTCTCAAAATATGTGGACAAGATTGTGCAGGTTTCTTGAGGACAGTATATAGGCCTATGTCAAATCCTTCTCTGCCTTTTCCAGAGGCCTACCACATGTAATTAATGTGAAGTAGCCCTACCTTATTCTTTTAGAATATTTCATTGTTAAGATGTGCATTTCAAGGGTTGATACATATACACTAATTCACACTAATATCTGCTTTGGTAACGTCACAAAGGTGGGCTGTTATTGTGTGAGCGAGGATAGCAAACCCTTGGATCAAGTGCTAAAGATGTGCATGTATATAAGAAATGGCTGGCTGCTGCTGCCCAGAGAGACTGTCATCGGAGATGACTACCTGACTCGGCAAGGACAGTGAGGGTGAGAGAAAGAGAGAGAGGGGGGGGAAATAAAAGACAGAAGAGAGAAAGAAGGAGAATGACAGCAAAAACTGTCACCTGACTCAGCACTGACTGCAACACTACAGCACACACATGCACATCCATACACCTGCAAACATGCTGCACATTCAACACAATGCAAGGAAGTCTCTATTAGCAGTCCGAACATCTTTCATGAGCTATATGATGCTTCTCTCAGTGATTGAACGTTGTGTCAATAGTTGCTATGTGCAGCTGTCAGCTACCTAGCCTCGCTCATCCCTTCTCATCCACGTCAATCTGCCTCAATCCCGATCAGCGGGAGGTGCTAAAGTGACACCCTGATCAGTGTGGGCCCGTGCAGAACGAGGGTCTCTAATCCTCTTTAAGGACAGACCTACAGTCCATGCTTTACTAATACTGAGGCAGACAAGTCATCGCTGGCAGAGACGAGCTGAAATCTGTTGTAGATGATTGTTTAAAGTAAAGATAAATTAATTTAGTATTATATCTCATGAAAATGACCTAAACTGCTTGAAGTACTCTATTGATTGCAATACAGGGTGTATTGTCTTCCCGTTAACCCTAACTCAAAGTACAATGAGGCAATTGCGATGTTATGGCTTTATCTTCCTTCTCACTCCACAAAGTCTTGTCTTAAAATGCCTCATACAAATGTGGCAGATGGCCAGAAAGTTGTTGCGCTCCTTTAAGATCTTAACAAAAGTCTTGGCTTGCAAAAGTTACCTGCATTATTTCAGAGAGCCGATCAAACTAAGCTCTCTGCAGCTGTCTGCTGAGGCCAAGGTACGGATCATTAGGGTTCAGGGGCACATTCGTCATCATTAGCTGTATTGATCAGGTCTGGGCCGCTACTCTTTCGCGTCCCTGCCAAAGTTTCCCTCGCTTTTCTCTGCCTCACGGGGTGAAAGAGTCCAACACAGATATGAAGAGAAGAAGAAGTACATCATTAGAAAGTGGAAAAACAATGTCTCATCACCATGATGCCAAACAAATGAAACAGCTACTTACTCTAAATAATCAAAAACACATTGAAATCTGATTCCACAACAAGTCCCTGCCCTCCAAAATATTTGTTGCTGTTACACAAAGCACAAAAGAAACATGAACATGAATAATGCAGCACCCTGTCAAGGAATTATGAGAGGCTCTTCAAGCTCAAAGCCAGCGTATTGATTGGCTGACAGAAACAAAACACAGTTGAGGGGAATCGTACGTCTTGAGGTTTGGTAAGGATTCAATGCTGACCAGCTTTGCCTCCCTGGGGTTTGACCGAGCCCTCCATCCTTCATTATGTCCCGATAGCCCCCTGTGTAAAGGGCAGAAGAAAGTGCGCAGCTGCAGATTTGTAGTGAACATGCAGATTGTAGCATATTTACGTTGAACTCTTTGTGAATCCTGTTATTGTGTGATGGTGCAGTTGTTGAGAATCAGGTCATTTCAGCAAATGTGTGTGTGACGTGTTGTTGTTTCATGCTGACTACACTCCCACACCCCTCTCTTTTCCTCATTCAGCCTTCCTTGTTCTGTTCACATATCTGATTATTCATCGTATTCAAGGCACGCTACATGCTCTGAATACCAAAACAGAGCAGATGAAATGCAAATTTAGCTGAAGCCCAATGCTTGTGCTGAATGCATAGTCCAACAAGACAGAGCTTAATTCTAAGCAGTTTCTAACTTATTTTCTGTCTCCAAATCCTTTCATCTTCTCTCCACGTCTCCCTTTCTCTCTGTGTTCAGCTTGTTGGAATTATGTCTGTAGCTCATAAGCTTTTCTCTTTTTGTCTCTTTAGATAAATGGAGGAGAAGGAGCGATGTAGGAGCAGGTCTCCAGCTCGGAGAACCAGCCGGGTGCAGCAGGTGGTGGGAACAATAATACGACGTACCCGAGAGTCGCTTAGCAGGTACAGCATGAACAAGGGTCAGAGCTCAGGGGGAAAAAGCCAATCCAAATGTTTGTAAAAGTAATACATTTGAATGATCAATACCCCCTGTGAGATTGCTCCAACTTTCGCATCTGAAAATGGAGTAGGTTTTGATGGAAAAACAACTGAGTATGCAGAAGAAAATGTTGGCACCACATAAACCACTGCGGCAACAACTAAAACGACTTATATAGTAAACAACCAAACAATCGAGTTTGGAGAGTGGAGAAAACAGCTCCCTCCACTTCTAGATCTGCTGCCAGATTCTGTAGTGGAGAAGAAGAAGTGTGGGAGGTGTGGTATATATATCATTTAAGATTTAAAAGAGAGTAGCTGTACAGATGGTGTGTTTTATAGCTGAGAAAATATACTGCTATTGACAAATTCAGAAGAAAATGTAAGAAAGTAAAAAGTTGATTTCTTAAGCTGTCATGAACATTCACGCCATATCCCCCCCCCCCCCCCCCCCCCCCCCCCCCCCACACCCACACACTCAGACGCATAACACATAGTTGAGTACATATTCAAAACCTGACTGTCCCTCTCTCTTACACAAACACACCCCACAGTTGACCACAAATATGCTTTCAAGAGCCCTCCATTCCCTTGTTGTCCACAAAGTCTTTCTCGTCTCTGCAATGGAGGCCGTGTAGAGAAAGCCCAGTGAGCTCCCTGTTTGTCATTCTTGGGACAAAGTGTCACCATGTCACCAGCTGACCAGGACAGCAGGCTGAAGGAAAGGATGTCACTGATTTAAACATAACATATACAGATACTGTGTATTCCCAGGGTGTACTTAGGCTGATGATGTATAGCAGTTTATATGAATGTGACCTCCTGGCTACTTGGTCAGATATTATGTGAAAGTCCCTGAAGGAGGAATTGCAGTAGCTTTGGTGATCTTTTAATGTTTGTTACAACATCATCCTGAGGTCCTACCGGTAAAACTAATTACACTCCCATCAGTCTCAGCTGTAATTTGTGTTAAGTGTTAATTATCAAATGTTAGCATGCTAAACTCAGATGATGAACAAAGTAAACAGTTTACCTGCTACACATCAGCATGTTAACATTGTAGTTGTGAGCATGATACTGTTGTAACAAAGTACAGCATCACAGAGCCACTAGCACGGCTGTTTTATGATCATAAGGGTTTTAGAACTGATAAGATTATTGGATTAGTTGATTAGTCAACAGACAAATTAATTTGCAACTATTTTGGTAATTGATTAATCAGTTGAGTCACATTTAAAGCAAAAATGAAAAAACTAGAAAAATATAAAACTAGAGATCTTCCAGTGGGATCACACCTTACTTGCTCAGACCACACCTACAAACTTCATTTTGATCTTATCTAGACGCCACTAAGGTTCATGACTGCATCTTGCCCGTTTGTGGTGTTATCACGATGAAAACAGAAATATGAACACTTGAACAAGAACTCAAAAGTGCCTCTGTGGCAGTTCCTACTACAGTAGTTGTCTCCAGGAACACAATTCGCCCTGATGCCACACACAGTAAAAACAATACCAGCATCACTGTTACGGCTGGTAGTGCCAATTTGATTAATGGGAAAAGCTGACTTTGCAGCCACAAAGACTATTGTTCGAATAGTCAGCCATTGCCAATTAAAGAAGGCAATGATTTGTAAAAGATTTTCTGTACAAAGTGATGAAAGTTGACAGCGTACCCCTTGATTAGCCTGAATTTATCTCTTGATGACGACAGTGTTATCGTCTCCAAAGTTAACCTGTTACCCTGTTTGACCTCCTCAGAGAGCGGTTACTAGGCGATGGGAGGTCGCAGCGCTCCAACAGTCTGTCCAATCAGAACTTCCAGGCCAAGCTGACGCTGCAGATCACCAGGGACCCGGTCCTGGACAGCAGCACTGGACATGGCTTCATCCTCACCACAAATGCACCCCTGCTGGTCAGGGACATCGCCGCAGGTACATGGGCATGTTTGTCTCGGTGGATAACTGCAATTTGTTTTCCTGCTTCCTCTCCAAATGGCCACCTGCTTTATGCTACAGTGCACAAACACAAACACACACTCACACACACACACACACACACACACACTAACACACACTGGCCATTGATTGACTCTCCCCTGGAATTCCAACTGCAGGGCACAGTGCCAGAAAAGCCACAGAAACAACAGAGCAACCTGCTCATCCTTTATAAATTAAATCGCTCTCCATTTAGGCAACTTTGATAGGCGAGAGAGAAAAAAAAAGAGAGAGAGAGAGAGAGAGAGAGATTGATCCATTACTTTTATGTCTATCCTGTAAGATAAGCTGATAAATTGTCCTGCCCTGCCACCAGCTCTATAATAGCTATCTGCTGCAAAGTGATAACAGAAAACAAGATTTAATAGACAGAGAAGATGCTAGCAGGGAGACCAGTAGGGGGGGAGTTGACACCTATGGGTGTGGGAGGAGACAGCGAGGACAGGCCCTGTGAATGTGAGAAAAAAGTGGTGAAAGAGGAAGAAGGAGAGAAAAAGAAAGAGGAGGAAGGGAGGGGACTTGAAAAACCGCACAGATCAGGATATTGGCCAAGCTGGCATGAAAGAGAGAGGGAATGTGTGCAAGTGTTCCCTGTGCGTGTGTGTGTGTGTGTGTGTGTGTGTGTGTGTGTGTGTGTGTGTGTGTGTGTGTGTGTAAGCCCGCAAAGCAGTGTGGGATGCCATCAGTGGGTCAAAAATCAGGGACAGACAGGGCTTTGTCGGGGTGGGTGTAAATATGTGTTTACACATACACTTAGTATGTTCAAGTGTGTGTGTGTGTGTGTGTGTGTGTGTGTGTTAGAGTAAGCTAAAACTGCTATGCCTCAGCCGTGCTCTCTTGCCTGAAGACAAATGAGTATAAATAACTAGAGAAAGCAGAGCCGAGCCGAGCTGGATGAGACCCAGAATAACTGTAACCCCTCACATCCTGGAAAGATCAACTGAACACTGTTGAGTCAGCCATGTCGAATAACCATATGTGTCATTGTGTGTGAGTGTGTGTGTGTGTGTGTGTGTGTGCGTCTCTCTTTCTTTGAACTGAAAGTGCAAGCCCATGTGAGCAGCTGTTTTTTTGTTTCATGCAAGTGCTCACTCTTTTCATTGTGTGCTTGTGTGTGTGTGTGTGTGTGTTTGTGTGTGTGTGTGTGTGTGTGTGTGTGTGTGTGCCTACATGTAGGGAGTCCTGCAGATGGGATACTGTACCCAGGGGACCAGGTACTGCAGATTAATGATACAGTGCTGGAGGACTTGAGCGCTGAGCAGGTGGAGGACCTCTTAAGGTGAGAATATCTATCTATCTATCTATCTATCTATCTATCTATCTATCTATCTATCTATCTATCTATCTATCTATCGTTTGTGGATAATGAGAAGTCAGTTCATTCACTGGGACCAGTGTCATACTACCAGTGTGTCTGGTCCATCCAGTGATTAAATGCACTGTCATAGTTGCTTGCTGGAGTGCACTTCTGAGAGTGTGTGTGGATAATTCATGCGTGAATGTGTGTGTGTTTTTAAGAGAAAAGGCTTAACAAGTTAAGGGCAAAGGTCAGAGGAGAAAGTGCTTACTTGACAGCTGGACAGAAAGATAATGATCTCTCTCGTGTGCATGTGTGTGTGACCATATGTTTCTGTGTGTGTGTGTGTGTGTGTATGTATGTATGTATGTATTGTTTCTCCGCCCAGGGACTTGGAGGATTGTATCACTGTCACTATCCTGCGGCACATGACAGTGAGTACAGACAAGACATTGATGACCTCCCATCAACTCAAACACTCTCGCATTCACAAAGAGTCTTTACACCATCCTTCTTTACTGTAAAACATAAGTTCTGGTTCTTTCTAAGCATGTGACTGCAAACCCGTGTCTTCTCAGAGGATTAACTGCCTTCACATTGCTTTCAGATCGCGATGTGCAAATGTAAATATGTGCGTGTCGACCGTTTAACCATGTGTCATTGCACTTGTTTGAGCTTGACAAGTGTGCGTCTCAGTCCTCGCATAATGGCGCTGCCGCGTGTCTTTGTGTTGCAGAATCCCAAGTCCTCCATCATGTCGGCAGAGAAGAGAGCTCGTCTGAGGAATAATCCAGTTAAAGTGCGCTTTGCAGAGGAGGTGGTGGTCAACGGGCACACTCAGGTCATTCTCCCTTTTCCTAATTGATCTTCCCAAGTTTGAAATTGATTCCTGTCTAACCACAATGATATTTCTCACTTCTCTCCATCAGGGAAACTCTCTTCTCTTTCTGCCCAATGTCCTGAAAGTCTATTTAGAGAACGGGCAGACCAAGGCCTTCAAGTTTGACAACAGCACCACCGTCAAGGTGTGTATTAAACAGGTTTTAGTTATTGAATGTAAGAAGAGGCAATTTTACCGACTTGTTATAAGAATGTTATGCACTGTGTGTGTACTGAAAATGGAAGGTCAAAATGTGACCCTTTAAATGGCCATATAACTGCTACACTACTGGATCACCTTTCATGAAACTTGAATGGCAGATGGGTAATTGGACGATGCATCTCGTTACTGGCCCAAGTGGTGGCAGCATCATTCTTGGGCGGCTGACATGTTTGTCAATACCAGTGCGCCCTATGGAAGCCAATGGGAGGCAACTTCCTATTCATAATTCATTATATACCAAGCTGAATGAGCCGAATGTACCTATCATACTGTAACTATAGCAATAAGCAACAATTAGACACAACATAAAGATTTAAAGAATATATATAGATAGTTAAATTGTGTTACGCGCTGCCTAAATTAGTGTCCTCCGAAGAAAGTTCATCGGCCCCCTTCAGTTTCTCATCAACATTATGAGACCAAACAGTAGATCTAGTTGTGAAACAGTAGATCTTGTTTCGTGGAAACAAGTGGGTGTATTTTTTAAGTAAGCCCACCACAAGTTATGCTGTGATTGCCCTAAGGGTGTTAGAATATGGGTAGGCTGTTGCAGTTGTAGCTGTTCTTAATGGTGGAATACTACAAATACATTTTCCTTGTGAAGGAGGAAGTTATGAAACATTTAAAAGTGAGGAGAAGAGTGTGCTGTGATTTCAAAACCATGAAGCACGTCTTTGTTTAAAAGGCAGAGCTGTATTTTGTGAGTAGCTCTAGATATAATTTCTAAGTCCAGTTGGGCGTTTTCAGACTGAGAGGTTTTCTGTATACAAACATCATAATGAGATAGAAGGTGGATAATTGGGTCAGTAGCTCACCCCCAGTAGGTCCATGTCTTCTGCCGTCTTCAAGAGCACATAATTATTATTAATTAACAGGTTTTGCATTTCAGTTTGTATTTTCAGCCAAAGGGAAACTGAGAGGGGGGGGATCATATCTGACCATCTGCCATCAGCAGACAGGGATGAAGCATGTTTGTCTAAGAGGGTCTGAACTGTTGGTTTTTCACCATTCCAGGACATTGTGCTGACTCTGAAGGATAAACTGTCCATCCGGGCCATTGAGTACTTTGCCCTGGTGCTAGAGCAACAGTACAGCATCACTAAACTGCTGCTGCTGCACGAAGATGAGTTCATACAGAAGGTAATGGAAACAATGGATGCACAAATCCACACACAAACATGCTGTAGTTGTGGATGGCTTTTCATTTCATTTGAATTTACCTCTGTTTTTTTTGTCTTCACCAGGTGGTGCAGAAAAAAGACTCCCATGACTACAGATGTTTGTTCAGGGTGTGTTTCGTCCCGAGAGACCCCATGGACCTGCTGCAGGATGACCCCTCCACCTTTGAGTACCTCTTTTTACAGGTCAGAGAAGCTAATTCTCTCATCTACAGTACACCGTTCTATCCGTCTCCTTTTCTGTCCATTTTAGAGACTTTGTGTTGTTCAATGTCATTCAGAAGACAAATTTCTCCTTTCTTACATGTGGAAACCAAGTCTAAATGTTCAATTAAAAACAAAAAACAGTTCTGTACCCACTTGCCAAATGAAGCTGTATATCCGGTATTTACACTTGTGCTCTAAACCTGATATAAAACATTACAAAAATAGAGCCAGAATCAAAGTTGAGAAGATGTTTGAAGTTGAACAATATAACAGTCTATTACTGTGGCCTTTTTGAGTTACAAAAAACTCCTGCATACAGTTAGGTACGTGCTGTCATGTAGCTCAACTTTGAGACTATATTTCAATCCTGGATGAAAAGCCTCAAAGCCATAGTTTGTCTTTGCATAATTTGTTTTGCACAATAAAGCATTGGGAGTGCTACTTATGTCATGTTGATTTATTGTTCTAGAGGAGTCTTTGCCTCATGCAGCATTTGCTTTTGCTGTATGAGACACACTTAGGGTGTCCCAGTGCTAGTTTACTTTGAAAGATGCTCACGAGCTGTTTCATTTTGCAATGTCTGACTTGAAGTGTATGCTGGTATATCAAACATGTCAATATAAAAAATATGATGCTTTTCAGTTGTACATTGGTATGTTTACTGTAATGTACATGTGCATTTGTAATGTCTGTGTTTCCAGAGTGTTGGGGACGTGCTGCTCGAGCGTTTTGCAGTAGAGATGAAGTGTAACACTGCACTCCGCTTGGCTGCCCTGCACATGCACGAGAGGCTAGATAGTTGTGGACAGACCAGGGCCTCTATCAAGAGTATTACGTGAGTCATATGTGTATGTGTGCATGTCTCTTCAGAGTCACAGCAGAGGGACACTACGATCTTGACTCTGGCACTACTCATTATAGATTTTTTATCTCAGGTTTAGATCTTGTTTTGTTACTGCAATCCTTGTCATTTGTTGGGATAAGAGTGCACTCTAAATGCCTAATCTATTAATGTGATTAATGTGATAAATGCTTTGCATGGGTGCACAAGGGTTTGCATATTTGCCCTATTTCCAGCGTGTGGATCAAAAGTGTCTTTTGGGTTTTTCAATTTTCCCTCTTTCTGTCTTTCTCTGTCTCTCTCTTTCACACTTGAAAGCTATAAATGCACACACGTAGGCGCAGATCTATTTCCCAAAAGACCACTTCACTGACTCATAGATTAATATGATTATATAACTCATTGCAGTCATAAATACTCTGTGTTTCACAGGCGCAGGCTTTTTTCACCTCGAATTAGACTGAGGATGCAGTCACGGTTACAGATGTTACTGCTTAGTAACATCTTGTGGCAGCTGTGAGGAAAAAAAATATCAGCTGATATTTCTACTGCACAAAACTCAACAAATCTCAGTTTACTTTTTATTTTTATTTTTCGGTAAAGTCTGTATTTTATTTTAATCCAGTGTTTGCTATGAGGCTATCGTTAGCTATGTCACACCGCATGTTTCTTACCTGTCCTACAAGTCTACATTTGCTTTTTCAAATGCTGTACCAATATTTACTAAGAAACTCAATCAAGCGATTTGTGCATGTGGGGTACCATAGTTCAGTTTCACTTTCAATTTTTTGAGGCGTTGAGTTCTTCATTATGGGTGTGATTTTCATTCCTCTGTGTGTGTGTGTGTGTGTGTGTGTGTGTGTGTGTGTGTGTGTGTGTGTGTGTGTGTGTGTGTGTGTGTGTGTGGTGATGACAGGAGGGAGTTTGGCATGGACAGCTTCATCTCTCCCACACTGCTGAGCAACATGAGGGAAAAGGACCTGAGGAAAGCCATCAGCTACCACCTCAAAAAGATCCAGGCTCTGCTAGAGCCACGCCAGAAGGTAGATACAGACTGATGGATGAGTGGGTGAACACATTGGGAGACGTGAAGGGATAGATGGTGACAGGCTTCGGGGTACTTTTTAGTTGACACTTACAGTGTTCTTCCTGAGGTTTAAAGTGGTAGTTAAGTGTTGGGAGCAGGTTGGGAGGAAGAGAGATTTTGGGTGGGAGGATAATTAAAAAGGAATAGTAGGTCTGGGGCTTAGGTAATGTTGCTGGCAAAATACAAAAATAGTTTTGTTCAGTGAGTCAACCATAACATCCCCCTGGTTTTCTTTTAATTCTATCTCCTTGCTGTCCGCCTCACTCATATTCTTCTCTCTTCTTCTTTGTCTATTACTCTGTTTTAGGTCATCTCTTCAAGTCAGGCTCGGTTGGCCTACCTCACTCAGCTGGGAGAACTCATTTCATATGGGGGACGTTCCTACACAGCTACGATGATGGTAAGGGCTAAGAGCCTGATATCCCCTGGTGGGTCTGTTTGTGAAGGAATGAAATATGTAACAACTTCAGAATTCAGTCTTGCATCTATTACATGTCACCATTCAAAATGCTCGACATATCTTCCATATCGAAACACATTTGCATCCCTCCCCTTTTCTGCTCATTTTGTTTCATTATGTAACTCTAGTCGCTCTTATTCACACTCAGCTTCAGGACAGGGAGGTGTTGGTCAGCCTGCTGGTGGGAGCCAAATATGGGATGAGTCAGGTCATCAACCACAAGCTCAATATGATCTCTACACTGGTTGAGTTCAGCAGCATCAGCCGAGTGGAGCTGCTCTCTGAGTCGGAAAAAGTCAGCGTACTGCGCATCTCACTGCACGACATGAAGGTAAGGAAGACATTGACATACTACACTATATTATTCATAAACACGTAGGCTCCATACACTGACACAGATTTTAAAAAAAGGATATTCACTCGCCACACCATATTCACACCAAAGCTCATGCTTGAGTAAATATAGGTCAAGTATTTCTCCTCCAATACACAAACAGCATACAGCCTAAGGGGGTGTGTGGTAGCCATATAAAGCTAATTCACTGGACTCAAAGGTGACTCTCTCTCCCTCTTTTCCCCCTCCATTGCCTTTTCTCCTTTACACTTTGGCCTTAATCACTTTACCATATCTTCTGCAATGCCCCCCCCCCCCCCCTTGCAGCCATTTGCCTTACTGATGGACTCTCTGGCAGCCAAAGACTTAGGGTGTCTGCTGGGAGGCTACTGCAAACTCCTTGTGGATCCAAGTGTCAATGTCTTCCGTCTGGGGCGCCCAAAAGTGAGGGTACACCGGATTCCTGCTGAAGAAGGTGTGTGTGGGAGGTTCGCCGTAATAGAGGGCGTGTGCTATGAATCCCTATCAAGTGAGCAAAAACTGTTTCACTTAAAATAATGACTTTCTGGCTTTGGCCATTTGATAGATATTTTTCACATCACATACTGATGTATCTCACCAGCCAGAATGGGTACTGTTAGAAAAGCCAGTCAGTCAATATTATCATATTTTAAATCATATCCTGCTATACAAATTTATTAACCTCTTGTTTCTGTATTATTGTTATTAGGTTATGTGTCTCGCTGCTGCAGTGACTCAGACGACTCAACAGATGAGGATGACCCAATGGATTCTCAGAATTGCAAACGCCCAGACCCAGCAAGCCAGGACTGGGAAGAAAGGAGGAGAGCAGAGGAAGAGAAGAGGAGAGAGGAGGAAAGGAAAGAGAAAGAGGAGCACAAAGGCAAACAGGAAGTGAAGATAATAGTGACAACAGAAGGTACAGAAAATGAGGGTGAAGAGGAAGGAGGAGCAACAGGAAGTGGTCTTCGTAAATTTAGTATTATGGATGAAGAAATGAACCTGGAGAGTACCTGGTACCACACGGACCCACGGGTCACCAGCAGCTTCTCCAGCTTGTCCAGTGGCTCCTTGAGTGCTGCCCTGGAGGAGAGCAGTGCCGCAGCCAAAGCCCCATCTCGTCTGGATGCGCTCCGTGGACCATGCACAAGCGAGGATCTACCAGGCTTGGATGTTCATCACCCCTACCTCCTGGAGCCCAAACGCCACCAAGGGCCCTTGCGACCCACCAACCTCAATTACCGTGGCAATGATAACTCTTGCCTTTGCTTTGCTGAGCTCTCCAAGGCTGATTTCCTCCCTAGCCCTCCTGAGGCTACTAGTGACGATGATGATGACGATGATGAGGAAGAAGAGCCAGTAGTGGGGGGACTCCGACGCATTTCTAAGATACCCAGTTCAAGGGATTTGAGAATGATTGACAGCATACCCTTTCAAAGATCACCCATTAGAAGAAAGAAAAAGGTCCCTCCCAAAGTCCCAGTGAGGACTAGTTCAATTCCTGTGGACAAAGCAGAACAGGCTGAGCAGCGCCTCTCCAAGGACGAAGAGGGTCTATTTCTAACACCTTCACCCAATCCCAAACCAGCTCTTTTGGTCAAAGGCACTGCCTCAGAGTCTGAAGATGAGTTTTTTGATGCACAGGAGAGATTTACTCCTCCAGTTCCTGATCTATCAGGTTTGTTTACAACACATTTGTTATGACTTTGCAGATGAATAAGACAATTTGTCCTTACCACGTTTTTGTAAAGTTCCTTGTCAGTGGTGATATGTTTGGTTTTATTTATGTGATGGTAACGTGTGACAACACTGAGACACTAAATTTGTGTAAATCCGCTGATGCCTTTCTCTTTCTGTCTTTTCCCTTTTGATTTGTTTCTCTCTCACAGACGCTGAGCTTGCTGACCGGCGGAATGCTAATCGGTTAAGTGAAGGCTGGAATGGTCCTTCAGCTGTCCTGGGGAAAGACCTATCCTCCCCCCTTGCCAATAAAGCCAAATCCTCTAAAATCAAAAGAGAAGTGGAGACGCTTAAAGGCCCCACAAATCAACTTACCAACCAACAGACCAGTTTACCAGAGCCATCTCAGAAACCTCAAGTTAAGGTCAAACCGTTATTAGCACCTAAGCCTCAACTGCCTCCCAAACCTAAGATCATTCCCCCCAAATCCCCCCAGCATGGAAGATCTTATGCCCACTGCAATGGGGATGCCTCTGGACGTCTTTCCTCTGAACTTCTGGAAATGGAGCCAGACACCATGGAGTTCAAGTCTGTCACATATGGGACAGGTGGACTGCCTCTCTCATCACCCCTGATCAGAGCAGTGCGGTGCAGCAAGCAACCGCTACCCATTACAACCCCACAAACTGAGGAAAAGACGAAGAAGCAAGAAAACAGCCCAAAAAAGAATAAAGATCTGACGCATGAGAATGGAGCACATGTTGTTTCTAATGACAAAGCATACATTCCTGATGAAAAGGAAACTCCTAGAGTTGAGAGAAAAAGCAATGGGACTGCTCTACCCACAAGAAAGCCACCAAACCTACCACTTATCCCTCTCTCTAATTCAGGTACAAAGTTAGCCATTCCCCCTCCAGTACCCCCCAAACCCACTTCTCCCACCAATTTACACCCCTTATCACTACCTGCTAGCTCTCCTACCTCCCCAAGTGATCCAAGCAAAGGGATCTTCAAGGATGGTATCAGTACGCCAAATGAAATCCACCCTTGGAGCAGCCGCAATGGCAGCGTCCAGTCAGGATCCAGGAGGGTCTCTCTGAGTCATGAAAGCCTGTCACCCAAAAATGCAGATGCTCCTCTCACCCTTACCACCTCCCTCACTTCAACCAACTCCAAAGGTGTTGGGGGCCTTGAAAGCAGAGAGCCTGGAAGATCTGGATCAGGATTGGACCTGAGGACCAGCTCCTCCAGCCTGGGAGGTAGACTGCCAGCTTCTGCCCTGAGAGGGAAGATCCAGGCTCTGCCTTGGTACATGACACGTTCCCAGGAGATTTTGGGAACTCTGGACTATCCCTCCACTAGCTCCATCAATGGAGACACATCTGGATTTGGCTCTGGCTTGTCTGTAGCCAGTGGTCTATCAGACTTTAACAAAACCCCTGTTAAGGAAAAAGAGACTGTGATCTTAAAATCAGGAGGGAAAGAGAACATTTTAGAGGATGGAGCTGAGGTGGTCATAGCCACCATCAAAGAAGCCCAGGATGTGACATCACATATCAAAAAGGGCAATGGGACAAATGGCTCCCACCCTAATCTGACTTTTAAAGAGAATAGTGCACACAGTGGCAGTGTTTCATCGGAGCAGCCTCAGTCGCGGACCCATTCAGCAGTGGGGTTGGGAGGTGTGTCCAGCATGCAAATTGGAGGTGACTCACCAACCTCCTCACTCGCTGACACTACTCCTCCACAAGAGCACCGGGAGGCTTGTGGCTGCCGCACTGTTTACGCCAACTGTTTCAGTGGAGACACTGAGGATGGCATAAGCTTTGATGAGGAGCTCACCATTTATGAGTTCTCCCGCCGCACACGCCCCAAACCTGCCCGACCTGCACCTGTCTCTTCTCCTACAACACCTTCTCCTTCTCCAAAGCCCAATATTCTGTCACTGCTGAGGGACAACCCCCGTCCACTTTCTACTTTCTCCACTGCATCCTCTGAACTCAGTCCCGTGGTTTCACGTCCGGTTTCACCCACACACTCATTTGGTGGTCCTCTTCGTACGCTTAGCAACAGGAACTATGGTGGGCTTAAGGGAGGTTTTGTCTCCCTACGTCAAGATATAGACCAACTTATGCTGGTCTTAGAAAGGGGATCACTTGAGCAAACTCAACAAAAATCATGTCAAGACTCAAAACAGGATATCACAGGTATGAAAGTGGGGCCTGACCTAAATCACAATGGAACTGAAGGCAATACTACCCCAGGACCGGACCCAAATTGTACTGGGACAAGCACCGCCGCCATGACAGAGGCCGAAAGAAGTCTTCTCCAGGCAGAGGCTCGCCGATTGGCAACTGGGTGTCAGCGGGCCACACGTGTAGGCTGGGCTCCTGATGAAGCCCTACGCTCTTTATCTAACAGCTTCAGTGCCCTGGTTCAGTTGTCTGCAGCCTGCCTACGAACAAATCCCTGCCCTGGTTGTGAAATCTGCCATAATGCAAGTCTGGTCCACGGGGATGAGGACGATGACAGCCAGGAGGCCATGGACAAGCTGAAGGAGATAGTGAGTCTGTACCGAGAGTTTGTTGGGGCTGTTGAGACAGCTGGAACGGGTGTCGGGGTTGGGGGTAAAAGTGTGGGCCTCACTGGATCTGGACAGGGTCAGGGGGAGAGTGAAGGGGTCAGGCTTCTAGCCAAACGCTGCACTGTGCTCATCTCGTCCGTTTTCGCACTCACACAGCTCTTTCGGACACGCACACCAGACACGCCTGGCCACGTACCTCTCAACTTTTGACCTGTGAACTTTGCCCACTAATAACCCACTGACTCTAGAGGTGAGACAAGAGGAAACAGCACAGTGCGATCTGGTGTGTAACCCCTGTGTTCTTGTAGTGCCATGCACACCACTGCACACAAACTTTAACCCACATTGCATATACCCACATGGAAAAAACATACACCAAACAAACCCTAAATGAAAAGAGGAACTTCATTGCTTGGCCTCTTCGTGGACGCATATGGACTATGCATTTGTACATATGAATTTTATAATTATCTTATAATTCTCTTATTTTATGATACAATATGTGTATGTATGTAAGGATGGATTACCCATGTATGTATTTATGTATTTATTTTTACAATATTTGCACCACGGTCTTTGATGTGCAGGTCTCTGGTGGGGAAAAAAAACTGGATGTCACTGGAATTCTTATTTTTCCTTCTCTTTGAGACAGTATTATGTTATCTATTGCTGCTTTAAATAATTCTCAACTCCACAAGGTGTAATCTGTAAATTGTCATTTTTCAAGTTTAGTATAACAGTACGTTTTACTGACAAAATACAGAAACTATACTTTATCACACTTACAAAGTACAGTTATTAACTGATTTGTTTTATATGTGCACCTTTTTAAGGATTTAGTTTTTCAAAATTCCAGTTACATATAAATGGGGAACAAACTGATACCATTACAAAGCAGGGAGAGCACTTTCGACTGTTACAGATTGCACCTTTTTATGAGACACATACCCTTGTGTAAAGTGTTTTTTCTACCCTTTCCCTAGTCCTGACTGACTTTAAGTAAATGCCTCTTGGAAATACTCCCATTACCCACAAACGTATGCAGTAATACAACATTAATCTAGTTTTCATCCAAAGTACGTTACATATATATTTTCTGGGAATGTGTGGATGAGGCCCAGGAAGTAAAACAGGGGACCTTTTTTATGTAGTTGAAAAAAAGGTTTTTGACTCGGCACAAGGGTGACTGTTAAACTATGTCCACATGTAGCAAAGATCCAAAGTATTCAAACACTGAGCCACAACTGTTCCCCACTATGGTTTCTCTCTTTGGCCGCACCACATTAAAAATATCATACTGACTGACAGATGGACTGACTGCTGTGTGCTGGGGTCAGAACTGTAGATATACATTTATATCTTTGTGTCATAGTCTGTCTTGACCTTAGTTTATGGCTATGCAAACATAAACTCATGCCCCACATACTGTATCCTTGTTTTTGTGCTAACATTAAAAACAACAATAGCTGCATTATGTTTATCTGAATATAATGGGTGCTTTCTTTGTTTGGAATGTTGGCTTCTGTCTTGTTTCGGGAAAACTTACTGCTTAATTATGTATTACTTAATTATGTATTACAACATTGTGCAAAGTTGCATGGCATTAGCATTTGTCAATATAAAGACTCCTGTCTATACTGATGTTTGTGAATTGTCAGTAAAAGGATTACATTGCTCGATCAGTTTGCTGAGCTTAAACAGCTCGTCCACCTCACATGATGCCAACTCGTTTGATGAGCCATCCGCTTTGGAAGATTTGCTTGAGCCACCTATGACAACAAGAGGGTAATTACTTGCTTATACAAATATGATAAGGGGATTAGCCGAAATCAAGACTGCTTAAGTGTTTAGAGAGAGCCGGTGAGGACGTAGGTAGTATATTTAATCTTCCAACTAGATGACACAGAATTTTGTCAAGGTGGCTATGCATAAAAAGTAAGAACGCAGGTCTCTTGTGGGGGATTTCAGAGCTTCCAATTCCTATGGAGGTCCACTAGCAGGGTCCATCATAGCACTAACATGAAGACGTACTGTATGAGCATCTCTAGTTGTTCATCAAGCAGGCTCAAACAGTGAAGAGTGCCTGTGTCACCTACGTGTTTTGTTTCTGTACGGTAAAACTGTATCAACAGCATTTCATTTTCAAAGAGGACATTGTGTTTCTACATGAGCAGTCACTTTTCCGTACACACGTACAATGAAGTCGATGTACCAAGAAATGTATTGTTTGGTAATAAATTACACATTGACCTGAACAATGTTGAACGTCTTGGTGTTTGGGTTTTGTCTATAGGCCAGTTATCAACAAAATTCAATGGAACAACTTCCAGTTCATGCAAGCTCCCTCCCTAAGTATTGAGTCTACAAATCATTTCAGAAGACATTCAATTTACCATTCTAGCATTGAACCCCGAGCTGAACATTTCAACAACAGCAGATAGAATGAAGTTATACCATGGCAGTCTAAACAGCTCTCTATTTATAACAACACTGCACTAATAATACTGTTAGAGGATTACTTTGGGATTCATTTCCCAGTATTGAGTTGGTATACTTCCATGAAGGCAGTATTTATCTGTGCATGTAGCACTGGAGCCTGCTTTCTCTCTTTTGGTGCTGAGAATGCATCCAAAATATTCACAGATAGCCAGCTGAGACAGAGAGTAACATCTCCCCTCCCATTGTTAAAATGCATTCCTAAATAATGCTAAATGAATGATGAATTTAAGATTTTCTAATCTAAGATGATGGTCAGACAGACACGTGTTAGGGTGAAAGAGTTGAGAGGCTTTGTAGCCACAGTAGCTCAACCCTCCCTGATCCAAAGTCCCCATGTCAGATTGCCCTTAATCTGATCACTATCTGCAGTCTGACTTCTTGACATAGTAATCTAGAAAGTCGCACATGTAAAAAAAACAAAAAAACAAACAGTCTGAGAGTGTGGGGCTGCTGTGAGAGACATTTTCATGATCGAACGTGTAACAGAAACAGCAGATAGTGGTGTTAAACTACCGTCTACTTGAGTGTTTGCTCCATCCCTCATTGTGATCCAGTGTTATGTCTGTAATACATCTTTGTAACAGTGATGATGTGATGATTACGGTGCTTAAATGGACTTATAGCGCTTTCTTTGGTCCTACGACCACTCAAAGTGCTTTCACACTACATTCATCCATTCATACACTGATGGCAGGGGCTACCATCAGATTAAATTGAATTAAGGTTAAGTGTCTTTAACCAACACATTGGGGGATCCTCTGGTTGAAGGACGCCCTGCTCCCTGAGCCACCATCGCCCATAAAGTATAAGACACAGTTCCATAATGTACGAGTGCCTCTATTACATAAGCAGAAGACAATTTGTCATATCTTTTTGGTGAATGAGGCTTCTTCTTTGAGAAAACATGACAGTTAACACATTTATCCCCTTAGACACCCACATAACAGACTTATTCACTGTCAATATGTTTAATAGATTGATTTTGAAACATTTCATTTGTTTGCAATTATTCATTTGACATTTTCATTGTGATTTGGAGACTTGTGCTTCAGGAAAAGTGGAAATTATAAACAGCATTGATTAATGTAAGCGAGGGTGTCCCAATTTCAAATCCAAATTTGATTCTTACTTTGAAAAAGGAAACCCTGGAAGATCTTAAAAAGATGCTCAGGAAACGACACGCGGTGGACAATCAAAATGAAAAGAATTGGAGAAATAGGCCAAGTGATACATTTACATGGCTGCTTGAGCTTTTTGTGCCACTGAACATTACCCTCTGCCCCGGTCTTCTCTCAGCACCATTACTATTCTCTCTCTCGCTCTGTGTCCAGGCAGCATGCCTTTCCTCTTCGGGCTGTCGGACCCAGCGAGAGCTGCTGCGTGGTGACAGTATCTACTCAAGCTTGAAATCTGAGCCCATTATGTCAACAGATGTTACAGACAGAGAGGAGCGCAAGCGTGAGAGAAGGAATGATAAAGTGTGAGTAGAGGGAGAAATACATGTTTAAACCAAGTGACATTAAAGTTCATAACAAGTAAACAAACATTGAGAAGCACTTAGTTGTACAGCAAATGAATGAAGAGCCAAAAATAAACAAACGCAGCAAAGGCGCAGACAATTAATATCAAAATTATTTTTTTCTTAAATGGCAATGGTATTCTTACAAATAATCTTTAACAAAGACCAAATTTTTTATGGGATAATTTGTTGCAACTGAAGTCAACATTAAACATTTATTTTCTCTTTTCCAATAAATGTGTTTTAGTGACATCAATGGGCACTTCTCAAAAAACCCAAATAATACATGCCAGTAGCATTTCATAAAACAAACCATGACAAATAGTGCTGGACAAAACTTTTAAGCTCCAACTGGCAAAGATGAACCACGTGTTCAAATAGCCTGCGTGTGTCAGCTCGATCATCACCGATACTCATTTCAACAATGTTTTTTTAAGTATTAGCCTTCTGATCTCACAAACATAAAGGCCGAATTGGTGGTGATGGAGCATGATGAGAAACAAACCGGCCAACACTCAAGTCAGTACACACTCCTTGAGAATTGAAATAGTCAAAAGTACAAAAGAGTTTCAGTCAAGTGGCAGAATACAGCCTCACAGAGGAAATGCTCTTGGTCAAACAAACAGACGGATGTTGTCTACAAAACACCACAGCACACGGCACGAATGAAGACACAGTTAATCCAGTCAAGTAACCTTTGCTTGAAACTGTGTGGAAAAAAAAGCACTGGAGTTCAGTTTGCTCCAAAACTATTTTGTACAGAGAGCAAACAAGGGCATTTCAATTGGACCCTGGCAAACGTTGTGTATAGGCTAAAGCGTGCGTCTCGTTTATAATATTTTGAACAGTAAATAGTCATGACATGTGGGTTATCTCAAACTGACTGTTGGCCCCTGTCAGAAGTGCAATTTCAGCAAGTACATCAGCTTTACTTTACGATTTCCTTTCTCCTCAACAAACTGGCTCCATCACTCCAAGCAGGCTTTTCCCTTTAAATGCTTTCTCTTCCTCTCTAGATCTCTATTGTGTTATCTCCAACCCCCCTCTTACATGAGCTTCAGCAGCAGTTCATAGGTGGCATTGATGATTCCCCAGGAGATGAGCGAGCGGTGGTAGTTGAGGTGGGCCCCTCTGAAGAGCATGGCCACACTGCCGCCCCTTTCTCTCCACACTGTTAGCAGCACCTCCCTGCAAGGCTGGAAGGCTCCGCCTACCTGAGACTGAGCCCGGGACTTAACCACATTTAATGGGTAGAACATGATGCCGAGGCCTGCCCCCAGCACACCCCCACACACAAAATCATTAATCACATGACCGGACCGGCTAGTGACTTCTGGGAGCTGCTCCTTAATGGGCCCGCGTAGCCCGAAGAAGAGCACGTTGCTCGGGCCATTACGGAGAATTATGGGCACCAGGCCACGGTAGCACTCTTTGACACCGTACTCAGTCAGAAGTGTCCGGAAGGTGTGGACTGTGTTGTTGAAGCGCCCGTGGTGCCGATGGTCTTGTAGGAGCGTCTGCACACGCTCAAACGGCATCAGGATAGCCTCCGCTGTTCCTGCCAACGCCGCGGCAAAGCTCCGAGTGACCAGCTCCGGCACACCGCTGCCAGCGGCACAGTCGAGTAAGACCCTTGAGAAGTCCTCATACAGGCCAAACATGATGGCCACCGTAGTGCTCTTCTGGAGCAGTGGGGGCAGCAGGCCCCGGTAGAGATTCCTCAGCCCATCCCTCTGGAGCTGCCGCACCGCCTCACTGGCCAACACGCCGTGCAGCTGCTGGCGGAACAGCACCTTCTGGATGGGGAAAGTCACCACGATGTTGGTAAACGCTGCAATGGAGCCGCAGACGTAGTGCTTCCCTCGAGTGCCCAGCATGGAACTCAGAGATCCAGCAAGCAGCAGGGAGCGGCCTCCTTTAGCCAGGTCAGGCTGAGGCTGAGGTGTCCGGGCTGACTCAGAGTCCATGGTGCTAACAGCCATGGGAGGCTCAGTGCTCCGCAGCCTGTTGCTCCAGCATCACATCAGCACCGCCCTCTGTTGTAAATGATATAGCCTGTGAAAGAAAGAGGACATATCAGACATGCCTATTAATCCTCAATATCTTTTTACAATTATTTGAATGGCTTGTGTATGGAGGGACTGCCGTACACAACATTCACTTTGCTAGAAAAATTACAACAACACTATTGAATTGAACATAACACAATTTCTTGCATATCTGCCAACATGTGTGCTGATACAAATATTTGTAAAATAAATTATGAGATATATTGATTGGGGTTTAGATTAAATGGCCCATTCATGCTACATGTAGCCTTAAACAGATTAAACTGCTGCCCCAACTAGCCACAGATAAGGGTTGATACAAAACTTGACAGACTGGAAAAGGTCAGCTTAGTCACGGGGCAGGAGAAGACACCAGGTCTGTTCATTTGATGCAACATATTAAACTTCATCATAAAAGATTTAATCTAGTTTTTCCTCTTTTTGAATTAGAAGCTAGTGGCACAGCCTACCACAAACAATAGTAACAGAAAATCTGCTCAAATGAAAGCAATATCCTCTAAATACCTGAAACACATAAAGCAAGTTGTCTAAATATAGACCAAGGAGGCAAGGACGTTCGAGGGCACAGCAAGTCAACCAAAATAAGACTCCAGAAATACTGACACACAGTTTCAGGTCTGTATGACAAACCACACTGCCACATGGCTACTGTAACTGACCTCTGAGAGTTATGTAATTCAGAAGTTCCTCGGGTTTAAAGTACAGTACATTCATTCAAGCATTTTAGTTTTGAGGTGTAACTTTAGCTCCATGTTGGAAGACTTTACACAACCAACTACCTCCATGACGTTTCGCAGGAAACTACTGAACTATACTGCATTTTATTAAAATTGTATTACATCAGATTTAAAAAAACAACCACATTATGATATTGATACTTTAACTATGTCAACAGATTTGAGCAGATGACGAAATGCACCACTTATGTAATCAACCGATACTTTTTCCATAACTCAATCTTCCGCGAGACACGCCCTCTGTGTAATGCTTCCTGTTAACTGGTTTGTCGTGTCATGCTTGTTGTCCTAGCATGCTCCCCTGTCAGACGGACACAATAGGCCTAACATCCCTTAACAGGCCCATTACAACAAGAACACGACATTACTTACTGTATGAATAGCTAGCTAAAAACAACAAGAAGTAAGCGACGGGCTAGCTTTGCGCAATAGCTAGACACCCAACTGCTAGTCTGTTTAGCTAATCAACTTAGCTAGAGACTGGGTCTCGTCGGCTGTGGTAGAAACAGTCGATCAGATGTTTATTTTACAGAGAGAACAGGCTCGGATATAACGGCTGTTTGTTACACAGTAACTACATGTAAGCCTAGCACGCTAAGTGTCTAGCTAGCATAATCAGAGATGTTGTTGACAGCAACAGGCAACAGATCGGCTCATTAATCAGTCTTTACCTGCCGTTTACGCCAGACGCTGTCCTGTCTCCGAACAGGTTTGAGTGCTGTAGCTTTTTGCAAGGTAATTGGGGCACAGTTGTAGGTCGTGTCTGTAGCCCCAGCAGCAGCAGCAGGTGACCGCAGCAAAACGCATCTGAAGCGCATGCGCACTACTGCAGATCTGAGAGCATATGGATGGGTCTACAGCGGACTTTTTTTAGAGATTATTTCATCTTTGCTCTATTAGTTAATTGTATTGTACAATAGTGGATATTATCTATGTTGGTGGTGACGCACGAAATATTTTGATTAAAACCATAAAACGCAAAAACGGACGTTTTTTCCGCGTTGTTTTTGTTCGTCGTAAAGCAGGATGTAGCGACATTTTTACGACTGTGATGTGACGTCATTGTCGTCACGTTAAAGACGGGTGTCGGTAAATAGAGGTTTAGCTTTGACTGGTGATTTCAAAACTGTTTTTTTTGTCGTTCTTTTTTTTGTTAATATTCACTATTTTGTAAATGTATACGAGGTAATTGAATAACAGGACCTGGTCTGTTGAACAATTGCACCAGAGATGTCAGGTGATAGTCAGCTATTTGTTGCTAGCTGTATTCTTACATTTTGCACAGAACAGCTGTCTTTAGCTTAACGCTAACGTTGGCTAACGTTAACTGTTACAGCACATGTCCTCGTGAGACAACTATATGCGTTAAACTGTTTTCTGAACTGCACGTGGGTTCAGTTTTGTCGCCTTCGCCGCCGAAAGCGAGATTCATGAGAAATGTCAGCGCAAAAAGATTGCGAGTTTTTGGTGAAGACAGCCCGGGAGCTGGTCTCTGATGATCCCTGTGCGGCCAAAGCCTGGCTCATAACTGCCAGGACCCTTTACCCTGCAGATTTCAACATACAGGTAACATTACGCATTTGTATCAGCTGATAATAGCATAATAGCACATGCATTTTTGCATCAGTCAGTCGAGCATCATCACGTGTTTGAAGTGTGTGGATCCTCTGTTATGAGTGCATTGTTGACATCTTTTCACAGTATGAAATGTACATCATTGAACGCAATGCAGAGAGAACAGCTTCCGCAGGGAGACTGCTGTACGACATGTGAGTTACAGTGTAGGATCTAATCTGTGGTACAAGTGTTACTGACTCTGACCTAACATATGCTAACTGTTTGTTATTCTTTAGGTTCATTAACTTTCCAGATCAGCCCATTGTTTGGCGAGAGATCAGTGTCATCACAGCTGCACTCCGCAGTGACTCTCAGGACAAACATGCACAGTTTCTACGAGGTGAGAGGAGCTTAACTCACTCTCAGGAGTGTGACAATGAAGTGTTGGTTTTGAAATCTTAAAGAGTGTCTATCTTTGTGTGTGTGTGTGTGTGTGTGTGTGTGTGTGTGTGTGTGTGTGTGTGTGTGTGTGTGTGTGTGTGTGTGTGTGTGTGTGTGTGTGTGTCCCCCAGGGCTTTTTGAGACACTGCCTGGCCGTGTGCAGTGTGAGATGCTACTGAAAGCCACAGAGCAATGTTTCAACACTTTGGAGAAGGCCGAGATGCTGCTCCTCCTTCTGAAGCGCTTTCCTGAGTCTGTGGTTCAACACGGAGTAAGTAACAATATCATAGCCCTTGTGTGTTGACATTTGAACGTCGAGTACATGGAACTATAAACAGTCCCTGCTAACTTTCTGCTGTATGTTTAGGTCAATCTAGGAGAAAAACTGTTGGAGGCGGAGGCATCAGAGAATGTGGAGACGCCTGTCAACTGCTTCAGAAAACTTTTTGGTGAGTGAAACACTCATTAAAACTTGCTTTTCATATGCAATGACTTTCAGACTAATTATTTCTTATTATTACAGTGTGTGATGTCCTCCCGTTGGTCATAAACAACATGGACATGCGCTTACCGGCCAGCCTGATGCAGAAGTACATGCTGAAAGCAGCTGAATTCTACATCGGCTATGTTACCCGTGGACCCTCTCCTGATGCACAGACACAGGGTAAAGCAGCACTGTGTTCATGTTGCTCTTAGTGCTAACTCAGTGTGATGCTTTACACCTCAAGGTTCCTTGTCCTATAGTGGGGTCTATCTCCATATTGTTTCTGTTCATTGCCTGTCTTAACATTTCCTTCTGCTCCTCTTGTTCTTTGTTTCAGGCTCTCAAGAAGGTGGCTCTCTGAAGTCGCCCACTGTGTCCCGTGGCTCCCAGCGCTATGTGATTGACGGTCTGTCTGAAAAATCGTCAGTGGTAGCGGAACCTTGGGAGAGACTGTTGGATATCCTCGCTGTGGTTGGAGCGCGCTGCGAGTGGCAGGGAGACATGGGACAGAGGTAGTGCATCCGTCTGCATGTCATTCAGATCTAACGTTGGTCATTTTGAGGCTGTTGAATTGTACTCCATGTTTCTTTTTTTTGTGTGTACCTTATGCTCTAGGAGTTATGTGGACATGCTGCAGAGAGTGAAGGAGCTGTGTCGCTACCTGCCTAGTCTGGAAGGAGACACGCGGTCCCGCTGCTGCAGTCAAGTAGTCATCTGCGCCGCGCTCGTCCTCTTCCGCAGCGCCTTCCTCTACGTCTCAGCTGTGCAGCCTGCACTGTTCCAGGGTTAGCCTCCGTCTTTGCTTGTTCGTTTAACTCTAGTTCTTTTCATTAAAAGGTCAAAAGATCAAACGGTGGGTTTATGTCTGGCAGGTGTGAATGCGTTGAGCTCCGGGCCGTGGATCCTTGTAGAGGATTTGAGCTCGGTGTATAATGATGTGGACGTGGAAAGGGGAGCAGTGAAACATGCACATAAGAAACGCAAACTGGCAGATGGGAGAGAGAAGACAATGGTGAGTACAGATCAGAAATCATTTTGATGTTTCTAGCCAGAAAAAACTGTGCAAGGTTGTGCTTTATGTGTTATTAAGAAGGTGACTGTGGTGTGTTTCCGTTGTATCCGTGTCATTGTAGAGCTCAGATGATGAGGAAGGGTTGGGAAAAGGACGCGGTCGACACATTTTGGTGAACAAGACTGAGATGCCCAGCTGGTCAGAGACTCTGGAGAGCTTTCGCACAGCAAGGGAAAGCTGGGACCTTCTCCACTCCCATGATGGCCTGGAAACCGGTAAACACCTCTTCTGTTCATACGTGTTCTTATTTTCTTACTCAGACAGGGTCCAGTCACTCATACACTATATCATAGATTGAAAACCACAACAGCTGCAGATGTATTTTTATGGCTTATAAACGCTTTCTCTATAACAACTTAAGGAATTAAGGAAAAAGCGTCTTAATAATTTGTTTTTGTAACATTTTAACAGAGTTCAAGAAGATCTGTGCCTCTTGGAAGACGGACAGCTGGCTGTGGTTCAGAATATTCCTCACTGACACAATCATATACCAGGCAAGCAACACTTCTGTTGATTTATGATGTTTTCTGTATTTGTTTGTGACAAGACACCTGCTGCCCTTTTTATTGTCGTTTTATTTTTGTAAAGTATTTAATCACTTTGTACTGGATTTAATTTAACTTTATCGATCTAGGAGGAAGTGTAGTAATTGGAGGCGCAGCACAGACAAGATGTAGCAATATATTAATAATTATAATAAATATATAAATATTATAATAATAATAATAATAACATATATTAATGTATACAATATTTAATGAATGGGGCAAATGGATTGAACTGAGGTAAATTTAATGGAATTGATGGCAATATATAGTTTTCCTAACTGAGATATTTATAAACGTTAAAATGAATCTCTTCCCATGTGCCTCATTAGTTGTTTGTGTGTGTGTCTCCAGGGACAGTACCGTAAGGCCCTCTCTAGCCTGCACCAGATGGCTGCAGTGCAGCAGCCTCAGCCTGGACAGCAGAGCCCCTCAGGTCAGGCCAGTCTGGAGCACCACAGGGCCCTCATACAGCAGGCGTCCTGCCACTACGCACTGGGAGAGTACAGGGTACACACACACACACACACACACACACACACACACACACACACACACACACACACAACAACAACAACACTCATGTTGTTGTTGCATTAGTCCATCGTGTGGCCCTTTTCCCATATTGTGAATACACACCTGGCCCAAATATATTATGTCGTACTATTGTATTGAGCAGTAATTGTTTTACTATTCCTTTTCAAATGGATGTACAGTCTCTGTTCTGTAATGCCACTACTGTAGATGCTGTTCTAATCTTGTTTTATACTGATGTCTCTATTGCACTGTAATGTACGGAGGAGGTTGTTTTGCTTGGTGTTATTATAGAAAACATACTGCTCTGTGGGCCATGCTCCAAGAATGAATCGATAACCCCATCTAGCCTGCAGGTGGCGTCAAAGTTAATTTGATTTTAGAAGCACACAACTGCAGCAGAGTTCAAATTTCAGAGATTATGTTCAGACGTACATATATACTTATTAATTCAACCACTCTGACTAACTGATATGTGTTTATTTTGCTCCAAAGCTTCTACGCTTATCACATGCAAAGCTTTATTATTGAGCATAATTTGACATGCATACCTGAATTTTCTATACCAACAATTTTCAGAACAGGTTTTGGCCCAGTAAAAAGATATCCATAAGACATGGACAACAGGATTTAGAGTACAAGTGACAAAATGTAGACAATATATTTTATTGAATTTTTTTTACAACATTTGGTGTAATAGCCTTGCCCTGTCCAGCCATGTGATGCACGTGTTGTACTGTGTGTGTTAATCAGATGGCCTGTGAGAAGCTGCTTGATGTTGTCGGGGGTCTGATGTCCCCGAGCCTGGACCCAACTAAGACTCCAGAGGATCAGAGCAGAGTCAAGACCAAAATAAGGAAAGGTAAACACTTCCTGCTTCCCACCTGTGAACAGCTTTTAACTATTTATGTAAAATTGACATCTAATATACATCTTTTGTCGCACAAAATGGTTTCATATATTTGGCAAATATATCCCAAAAATGTTTTGCGTGCGTCTGTATGTTGACAGATTGTTATGACCATTAACTCAACATCAATACAAGGAAACCACAGGTTACCTTTGATAAAATGTACATATTAACGAGAAACGACTCTCTTTGTTGAAACTACTGTTGTCCCTCGATACAGAAATCATATAAATCGCACCATTTATTGTGTGACAGAGAAATGTATAACTGTTGTGTGTTTTTGTCATATCTAGGTAATGACCTGAGATTGCTTCCCTGCACCAGCAAAGCTGTGTTACCTTTCTGTTTCCAGCTGATGTTCGCCTGCTTCAAGGTACATAAACTAGTTAAGCCTGTGGAAATGCACGGTTGGTCACTATTTGTGTCGATCCATTTTTTTTAAGACCATTAAGGTATTAAACCTTCGTATAACCCACTTTCTCTTTTTCTCATTTTGTGCGATCAGCTCCGTGTCTTCACAGACAGCCGTGACGACCTGTCCCTCGGTCACGTGGTGGTGCTCCTGCAGCACGACTGGCCACAGGGCGAGATGCTGTTTTTAAAGGCAGTGGAGAAGATCTGTCAGCAAGGCGGTCTTCAGTATGAGAATTTCTTCAACTATGTCACCAGTATCCTTTTTTTTTTTTTTTGTGTAACTCACACAAGCCTGACAAAATGTATAGAGACAAATGACTTTGTGGTTACCTTGTGTGTGTGGTCTCATATCTTGGATGTTAGTTTCCATGAGCTCATGACTTTTGTCAGACATTGACATGTTGGAGGAGTTTGCATACCTGCGTACTCCAGAAGGCGGCAGGATTCAACTGGAGTTCCTGCCCAATCAGGGAATGCTGATCAAGTAAGCGCGTCCCATTCACAAACGTTTTAGTTGCATCGTGACTCTGCGCACTCCCGTTCTGTTGCTGCTTTTAAAGAGGACAGTGATGTTGATTGACGATCTTAAGTAGACACGGCCTGTGGGTAGAAATGTACTTTGAACTGAAAATGCTGTTGACGGAGCGACTTTAGAATGAGTTTACGGTTAAAAACAAAGCTTCTATCGAACTCCTTCATTGATTGCTGTAGAAGTTAAGACACTTAAATGCACCCTCACTGACAGAGTTGTTGAATGTTGCTGTCCTTCAGGAACCCTAGTCCTGCCCTGGGGGTGGAGTTAAATACCCTTCTGCTACAAGGGGTGCAGACGATGGACAGGTACCCCAGGCCCCTCCTCCCACAGCCCCATCCCTCCCCCCCCCCACACCAGTCACCCTCCCTTCATTCCCAACTTCAAGGCTTGTCATCCCTCCAGTTTTGATTTGGGCCTGTCATTTTACATCCAGAAGTAGTTTGATTTCCTGTTGGCGTTTGTTTATTTGAGCCATTGCTCGTCTTTCTGTGGTCATCACTGTTGTTGTTGTTGTTCTTTGAGGATGATGTTGGTCTTGTTGTGCAGTCAATTTAGTTATTACCTTTTCATAACACTTGAGCTCATTTCATTTGTGAACATGTTTTATGTGTTTTTTTTATTTATGATGATGAGACTTTTGTTGTGTAATCTTGAATGGTTGATTTATGTAAGAAAAAAACAACATACTTTTTCTGTGATTTTGTCTTTACTGCATAGACCTCATTCTCAAATCATGTCATAATAATACATCTCTGACTGTATGTATGTTTGTGTTCATTGTAGTTTTTATCCTATGTTTTTTTTTCAGACACCACACCGTGACTCGTGGGATCACCAAGGGAGTGAAGGAAGATTTCCGTCTGGCCATGGAGAGGCAGGTGTCGCGTTGTGGAGAGAACCTGTACAGTGTGCTTCACCGTTTCTGCATCAACGAGAAGATCATGATCATCCAGTCTCTTCCTTGACACCTGGCCTGTGACTTTTGAGCCTTTTTTCATAGTTGATATTCCAGGCATCGTTTTAATGCAGCTGGACTGACTTTAGGACACAGGACACATTTGTAACTCTTGTCTTCATCATCCATCTATGAACTCTTAAAATAATACATCTCCTTACCTTAAAAGCAGATCTCTCTTTTCAGAGAGTTGGTAACAATACTGGTTTTCTGAATATACAGTGCTCATGAAGTTAACATAGTACGTGTGTAGTTGTGCACAACCATATTTGAAGTGGTTCAATCATATTGTGACATTTGTGGAGTCAGTTATGACACATTTTTGATATTCTTCGGTAAAGTTTATTGTTTTTGTTACAAACTTGAAATGTTAGTTTATATAAATGTTTCCATTAAATGTCCTCTAAATGGTTGAAAGAATTGCCAAATGATTTCTATCTTACAAGCAGTCAGTTTATCTTCATCTCATAGTACACAATTAGAAATTAGACACTATAGCTCAAGAAAGTATGCTTATGTGTTTTAGAAAGAATACTAGAAAATGTTCACACTTCTTTTTCGCTCCAGAGCACCCACGTTTTTACTCCTATCTTTCCAACTTTCACTTCAGTATAATTCACACATCCTCTTCACACTTTCGCTTCCTCTGTAAGTCTTCCTTCCGAACTCACTCCTCTAGTTCTGTCACTGGTGCATTGGGCAGGTCTGCCTGTAGTGCAGCCCTGAGGTTAGCCCAGAACAGCCTGTGCTTGGCCCTGTCCTGAGGCCACTCCAAGTATGTGTGCCGGCCCATCATGGACTTCAGCTGGTAGTACTTGGATGGGATCAGGTACTGAGGCAGAGGCTCGAGCAGTACCAGCACAACGCTGTCCGTGCCCCAAGCGAGGCGTTGGTGGCTGGCGAAGTACAGCTCATAATGGCACCACTCGCTCTTGACGAAGTGAACAGAGAGCACAAACACGGAGCGTCGGCTCTTCTCCACACAGGCGATGATGTTCTCAATGATCGTCTTTCCCGGCACAAAGTTTTTCTCATGGTGACAGATTCGGAGCCCTCCTGCGGTGTCTTCAAGGTTTGGGAGGAGGGAATTCTGCACCCAGTCTGCGTCATGCTGGCTGTAGGACACAAAAGCATGAAACTCGACACCCACCAGTTCTTCAGGTCGAACGTGACGCATTCTGGCGCGATGTTTGGCTCTGGTCCACTGCCAGATCATGCGCATATACCAGGGGGCATCCAAACGATGGCACAGGATCACAACTGCGATAATCACTATCACTGCTGGGCACAAGATGGTGGTAGCTAGGAGGCCGATGTTACAGGAGACCTCTGAGATGGAGATGTCTTTCAAGGCGAAGTTTCTAAAGGCCTCTGGGTAGGTGCAGTAATAGCCCAATGGCCAGCTCAACAATTCAATTCCTGTGTGACTCTTCTTCTTTTCAGACTTGATGCCAAGACTTATGAAACTCCTCAGAGCGCAGGTGCAGGTGAAGGGGTTGTAACTGACATCCAGGGTCTTCAGTTTGGGGCAGCTGTCCAGCTTGTTCATAGTTGGTGCATGGAGGGAATTTGACTTGAGCAGAAGCTCATTCAACAGGGGGAAGCCGTTGCATACTGGGAGGTCCCTCAGCCTGTTGGCATTTAGATTCAGAGATGAAAGATTTTCCAGTTTCAAGATGGACGATGGTATCACAGAAACCTGGTTGTTCTGGAGGTCTAGTGACTCTGTTCCTTTTGGTAGACATTTAAAAATGGAAGCTGTCAGACCATTAGACGACAGAGTCATATTGGTGATGCTTAGTGGCCAGACACATTCTCCGAGACCATCGTAAACCAGGGAGTTGATGCTGAGGTCCAGATGCTGCAGTGACTTCATGAATTGCACCCGTTTGCTCAGGATCTGAAGGCTCCTGAAATTGTTGCCTACCAGAATCAATTTCCTCACACTATCCAGATTCTTACATTCAAGACTTTTTTGACCTTCCACTCTGGAGAAGATGGAGTCGGATAGGGCACAATTGGAGAAGTCCAGCTGCAGGATAGGACTGTGAAACTTTGGGCATGTCATGTGTATGATTGAAGTCTCAACGATTGCTAAACTCTCCACCGGCATGTTGATAAAAAAGTCATAAACAGTTTCCTGTGAAAAGATGAAAGACTTTACCACCGCCCTTATGGCTCTGAAGGACTTCATTTTAGACGTCTGCATCGTTTCTTTGTCGCTAAAAGGCAGGTTGTACAGGGCCACATCAGAGGCCGTCAGATGACTGACTGATGTACGCAGGACCGCACCTACAAAGCAAGTCAAGTCCTTCCAGTCGATTGATATGTTGGTGAGATAAAGATGAGATGTGAGGATTCCTACTCTCTCGCTCAGCTGCTTACTCAGGTTATTGTAGCCACCATTCAAATCCATCAACTCCACGGCATCAAAGAGTGACAGTGCATCAGAAACCAGATGATGGTTCAATATTTGATAACTAGTGAAGGCTATCTGAAGCCTCTGAGCATCGGCATCCTGCAGGCTATCTGCTGTATAACCCTGTTCATTCTCCAGGGAAAGGGTAAGTGTATGCAGTTTCACTCCAGCAATATTCAGGAAATCCCCCTTACTGATGTTTTGTGCTCCAAGAGCTAATCTCTCCAGTTTTACCAGGGATCTGAACTCACTGCCAAGTGTCATTGTGAGAAAGTTGTTGCAGACTAAATTCAGTACCAGAAGGTTCTCTGTGTGGAGCAGGTACCGCTGACCCGACAGGTTCCTCAGTCTGTTGTGTGACAGGTCTAGATCCTCCAGAAGTGGCGTGTCGAGGAACGTCTCTGGATCGATGTCCTCCAAACTATTCCAGGAAACGTTGAGGAACCTCAGGAGGGGTGTGTTTTTGAAGTCTCCCCGGTGAAGGTGCTGTATGCGGTTGCATGACAGGTCTAAAAGCTCAGTCGTCTGCGGCAGGTCTCTTGGGACAGAGGAGAGGTTTTTGGATGAGCGGTCTACGATGCTGTCAGGGGATGAAGCACTCCGCTGGAGTCCCATCAACATGGCTGCCGCACAGAGGGCAGCGATCATCGGCCTCATTGTTAGTCTGGATAGAAGTAAGAAAATAAAGGTCTCATGCATACACTCAGCTGCAAGTTTATTAGGTACACCTGGCTAAAAGTGCTGCAGTCTAATAAAACAGTCCTGCAATAAATCGTAGGAAGGCTCCGTTTTTATTGAATCTGTTTTAGAGAAGTGTGATTCAACTTCATTATGAAGGATGTAGTTTGTGGTGAAATGTGTTACATGGCACACGGAGGAGTGCCTGTTAATTAGCCTACCCTCAGATATAAATGGGGTGGACAAAATAACAGAAACAAATAATAATGGACAAAATAGTCGGTGTAAACCTCTCTAAAACCATTTCAACAATACAGAATGGTAAACCTTCACGAGGGTAAGATGTAGTTTGTTGTTTTATTTTTTTCTTATTTGTCCTGTCTTTTAATCCATAGTCAGATTTTGAATACTGAATTGAGCAAATGCATTAGTTTAGTGGATAGATTCAATCATCCTGTTTCTAAAGTTTTTTTTTTTAAAGCTTTTTCAGACTCGTCGTTGTGTCTGTGTTGACTAATTATTCTACTAGTTTGGCCACAGTGGGATCTCAATCTAAACAGCATGGTTATAAAATAAAATTGCAACTAAATCCTACCATTACTAGTACACAGACAGAAAAAGGAGCGTACTTACCGAGGTCAGATGGACTTTCTTTTGTTAATGGTGACATAAATGTGCAAAAAGGTTCACCAAAAATCAAAAGCCGTCCGATCAAAAGACAACAATCAGCAGTCGGCTTCTTCTGTTGCTCCAGCTCGTTTTTCTGACACAACCTGTGCTGTTACAGTTATTAATAACGGCGGTAAGAGAAAATAGAAATGGAAATGAAAGCAACTGTCAAACCAATCACGGCTTCTCGTACATCCTCTTTTCCCTTATTTACTGCAAAGAGCTCTTTATTAAAGGGAACTACTGTATTTATAGTGCTATTTAAATCTTCTCAGCTATTCTGATTCTGATTTGTATAACACATTGTTCTTTACATGCTGGTATTTGTTGGACTCTGTTTAAAAGTTATTTTACTTCCGCCTTGGTTTTGAATCAAACCTAGTGTTGAGGGGCTTTGTCACAAACATACCAAACTATTGACAATTCTCTTTACTATGTCACGCATATTTATGTTATATGTCCTACTGTGTAAGGGTGTTTTGAAAAGCCCCTCAGTGTTATCAGGCGTCTTTTCTTCAGTATCATAGCGACCACACTGAGGTCAGTCTGAGTGGTAAATGACCATTTCAACTCCATTAAGTTATCCCGCTAATGCCTTGAAGCAAAGGGTATCCTGGGCAACTGCACTGTTTACTCTAGACAGCTCTTGACACTGTCTTTAATGAAGAAGGATGAGGAAGGGCCTTTTTCTTTTATTGTGATTGTGAGGCTTTATTAAGGGCAAGTGTGTGTACAGACAGACAGATGGACAGTCACACAAACATACACTTCCCAGCAATGTTTTTAGTCAAGCAGCAATGCTGTTTACTTTGGTCAGTGACTGTTACTCATATAGCAAGAGGAGCTAAATTGAATAAGAAGATATGAGGCGGTGTCACTGTTCTCACCTGGCAGGGTTCTGATCAAATCTGGGAAGCAGCTTCTGGCCATAGGACAACAACAAAAACAGCTTGTTTTTTTCAGTTTCAGGCTACGCTAGGTTGCATTGTCCTTCCCTGTGCTTCATTAACTTTCCTCAGTAAGTGTTGAACGTGTGAATTGATATTGGAAAATGAAATCCATTTAACTCAAATGTAAAACGTGTTATGTTTCACCACCATCTGCAAGTGTTTGTTGGAAACGAGGACCGCAATGTGAACTACTTCTTAGTTATGGCGCTAAGATCAGAGTACAAGCTAATTATTGACACAAGAACCTTTTTACAGCAATCAACAGCTATGTTTAGAGCTGCGTCCTCAGGAATAGCTCAGTAATATCCTCTTTAAGTGTTGTCCCTCTCTTTTAAATTGTTTTTTTCTTTGGGGATATAATTGAAGAAGCGTTTCTGGAATTACAGGTAAAAATAATTCACCAGAAGCTTCTCAAAGTATAGTGTGAGGATATGAGTCAACCTTTCTGTGGACATTGTGTGGTAGGGAGGGGCTGAGTGGGAGCACAAGTACACCGAGGGAGAGATAGGGAAGTCTGACCAGGTTGTCAGATGAATCGTGCAGCACCTTGAAGCTTCAGACCTTCTCCCGGGTGTGATCACTCTCCTCCCTCCTCCACCATAATGGGTCTTTTTCTTTTCTCAAGAAGATTTACGATATTGAACAGAGCAATTGCTCTGACTGACACCAGCTCCTGCCTTCCAGTTGGGATCTGAAACAAGGTAGACTCCTTCAGTATGCTGAACCACTCTTCTGCTCCCACTCTACAGTACCTCTTACTCTCCCTCCTGTTGTTGGCGTGTGGTTGGAACAAGGCGGCCTGCTCTCTTGGAGAGGGCAGGAGGATTTGGCAGCAGCCCAAGCCGGACCCCATCACCAAAGACCAGTCTTTCCTTCATGATACCTTCCCTTCAGGATTCCTTTGGGGTTCAGGGACGTCTGCCTTCCAGACAGAGGGAGCCTGGGATCAGGAGGGGAAAGGCGCATCCATCTGGGACCATTTCACCCACTCCACTGTCAGTAATAAATTGGCAACCGAGACTGCCGATGTGGCTAGTGACAGCTACACTCGCTGGGACAAAGATGTGGAGGCCCTGGAGTATCTAGGTGTAAGATCATACTATTTCTCTCTCTCCTGGCCCAGACTCTTTCCTGATGGGAATGCAAAAGGTCGGCCCAATACAGCTGCTGTGGAGCATTACAGCCGTCTCGTAGAGAGGCTCCTGGAAAAGAGAATTGAGCCCATTGTCACCCTCCATCACTGGGACCTGCCACAAGTCCTGCAGGAGCGCTATGGAGGCTGGAAAAATGACACACTGGTGGGACTGTTTGAGGAGTATGCAGCCTTTTGTTTCAACACGTTTGGGAGCCGTGTTAGGTACTGGCTCACAATGCATAATCCATACTTGGTGGCTGTGCAGGGCTATGGGACAGGCGTGCACGCTCCTGGAGAAGCAGGGGGTCCCGCTGGCTTTCTCATTGTGGCCCACAACCTGATCAGGGTAAGTAAAACGAGTCTAAATTAAGATAGTCTGTACTCATATTGTGCTTTTTCTGCCTTGGTCGTAGACGGCGGCACATAAAGAATTTCTCTAATCATATTGACTATCTTTAAACTTTGAACCTCTGCTGCAGTTATATCAGTTTATGATGGTCAATGAGTGTTTGCATCCACAAGACAACAGAAAGTGACGCAAGCACAGACTGCACCAGTGCTCAGATATTTTGTTGCAATAGAATGAAATCAATTAAGACGATATAGTTGGATTAATGTCTTTGAAACATACAACTGGTTCAAGCCTTGATTCTCACTTTTTATTTTACCTCCTATATGACCAGTTGATCATATTTCATTGTGACAGGTTTGTGATCAGTAAACAGAACACTTAAAGAGACATTACGGTCAAGGTCCACCACATCAGCACTTCTCTGCTGGAGCGTAACAGTGTGTGACAGGAAGTAATGGAGATATGCCTTATTAATAATCACTCACGTTTTTGTTAGTCTAACACAGATATTATGTGCAGCTAACACCACGCAGACAGTCTGAGCAAATAGTGATTCTCTGGTGCCTAAAAGATTGTTTTCATGATTACACTATAACTTCCACTAAGGAAGTTATTTCTTTAGTGCTATTTGTTTAGTGCTTATTCATCTGTTACACGATATGTAAACTATAGACAGCTTTGAATGAAATGTTGTGTAAAATAAGCCCAAATCAAGGCAGACAGGTAATTTTCTTATCTACTACTGCATTTACAGTACTTATATTAAATTAATACAATCTATTACGTCATTTAACGCAAATCTGGCTCCAGAAGTGTAGGTTCTGGTTTTGTCTCATTGAAATAACAAATGCAGGTGATGGTGCAGCTGTGGGGGAGATATGCGCTCTCTGTGTGCTTATTAAAAAGCATGATAGATATTTTTCACAGCATACATTTGGAGTTATCAAAGCAGGAAAAGCACACTAATACTGACACTAAGAATATTAATGATGACAAACTGAAGCTAAATGTAATTTAGCCATCATGCATTCTATTATTTACAAATGTATTTCTCCTCCTATAGCATAAAAAATGTCTTCCATGAAAAAGTTCTATTGTAATATTGTAATTGTGTTGTTGACTGCCGCACAGCGCATCATAATAATGTGTCTGCTGTGATTTCCAGGCACACGCCAAAGCATGGCACACCTACAACACCCACTTCCGTCCAGCTCAGAAGGGTAAAGTATCCATTGTTTTGGGGTCCCACTGGGTTGAGCCTCAAAGAGGCCAAGCCACAGCTGCTAATGTTGAGCTTTGCCAGCAGTCAATAGAAGCTGCCCTTGGCTGGTTTGCCAACCCCATCTTTGGTGATGGGGACTACCCACTCTCTTTAAAAATGAAGCACGGGGCCCTCTTGCCCACATTCTCCCCCGAGGAGAAGCTCTGGGTGCAGAAAACAGCTGACTTTTTTGCTCTGTCCTTCGGGCCCAACAACCTCCGTCTGGGCTGGGGCCTGGTCCAGTATGGGCAGACTGTGACCCCAGACCTGAGGCGCGTACTGGGCTGGATAAAGCTGGAGTATGGGGACCCGAAGGTGCTTGTGACCGAGGGAGGCTGGTTTTCTGAGGCCAGTGTGGGAAAGGAGGACACAGTGGCCATTTACCTGATGAAGAGGTTTATCAACCAGGTCCTGCAAGGTAAGAGAAGAAGAAGAAAAATAGACATTGTAATTAAGTCAGCAAATTTGTATTCTTCCACTTTTAATGCTGTGTTTTCTTTCACAGCCATCAAGTTTGATGGCGTGCAGGTGTTTGGCTATTCTGCCTGGTCACTGGTGGATGGATTTGAGTGGAATTATGGCTTCACTGTTAGGCGAGGCCTTTTCTATATCGATTTCAGCCAACCAAACCGAACCAGGACCCCCAAGACCAGTGCTCAGTACTACAGGCGTGTTGTCACTGACAATGGTTTCCGCAGTGACGAAACTTCCAGAGAGATCAAAGGCCGTTTCCCCTGCGAATTTCACTGGGGTATTGCCGACTCCACTTTACAGGTAAGAAGAGAGATAAACTAAGAACATATAGCAAAAAAAGCTAAATGAATGTCTGTATTTACCCTGATATTATTCTATGTCTTTTTTTGTTACTGTAGGTCCACTTCTACCCGTTCTCACCACAGTTTACTGACAACCGTTTGTACAGCTGGAACCTGACAGGAGACGGTTCGCTGCGTCCAGTCCCAGGGGTGAAGATGCAAACCAGACGAGCCCAGTGCACCGACTACTTGGCCATTCGTGGTCATCTTCGCCTGTTCGCGTCCACTGGGGCATCTCACTACCGCTTTGCTCTAAACTGGTCTCTGATTTTACCCCAGGGAGACCTCTCTAATGTGAACACTGAAGCTCTGAGGTAGGAATACACAAACACACTAACATGGACGGTTTTTCCCAAATTCAGCACAATTTGATTCATTTGAATTCAATTCAATTCAAAATTCACACCATAGATTTGAGCCCATTTCAATACATTTAAAGATGATATATGACTCTGTTTCTCTTTTTGTCTATGCACATTAACTGCTAATTCTGTAATCTTGTTTCACATTTAAAAGGTACTACCGCTGTGTTCTGTACGAGCTCAAGAAGCTGGACCTGGAGGCTGTCGTTATTCTCTACTACCCCACACACAGAGCTCCAAATCTAGGTTTGCCTGGGCCACTGCAAGCCTCTGGTGGTTGGCTCAACTACAGCACCGTGGAGGCCTTTCAGGAATATGCAGCACTGTGCTACCAGCAGCTGGGGCCCTGGGTTCCATACTGGATCACCGTCAATGAGCCAAACAGACTGATAGATGTTTATTCCACTTGGAAAGAGAAGCATCAGGCAGCTCATAACCTTCTTCTGGCTCACGCTAAAGCCTTTAGGCTGTACGAGAAGGACCACTCGGGTCAACAGAGAGCACTGGTATCACTTGCATTACATGCCGACTGGGCCAAACCTGCAAACCCCTTCCTTGACTCACATACGGCAGCAGCACAGAGATTCCTTTTGTTTGAGCTTGGTCGGTTCTTAGACCCGTTGCTTGGGACTAGATATGAGGAGAAGCATAGCAAGGTGGACTATCCAGAAGAAATGAAGGCATACCTGGAGGAGAGAGCTCGAGTAATGGGCCTCCCTGGATCCCCTCTTCCTAGCTTTACTAAGACTGAGAGGGAGGAGCTGAGAGGGACATTGGGTTTTATCGCTCTGAACCATTTTACCACCCGTTTGGTCTCTCCATATCTCCACACACAGGGCAATTTTCAGCAGAAACAACCTCCTGATCACGGCTGTGTGATCCTTTCTGATCCCACCTGGCCTTCCTCAAGCCTGGGGCAGGCTCTTGTACCCGAGGGCCTGCGGAAGATCCTGAACTGGGTGAGCCAGAGATATGGAAGGGCTCTGCCTATCATTGTCACAGCCAGTGGGGTTGATGATCAGGCTCCTGTGGAGGACAAACTCAGGCAACACTTTCTCAGGAGTTATCTGCAGGAGGCCTTAAAAGGTGACATGCATTTCAGATCCTACAACTCCATCAGTAATGGCCCTCTTCAAACATTTTTCAGTAGTCATGATGTTGAGACAGAGGCGCAGACCCACAGGCAATGCAGGTTTTATGACCATATTGCTTCCTACTATACAAACCTGGATTTAATGAGAAACCAGGAAGATCATAAAAAGAGAGAGGAGGGCAAAGTACAGCAACAGTGTTGATCAGTGTTGTGTTCACACTTTGCTATTTATTAGCTCACCTGTATTGCACGTGTTGTCTTCTAACATGTGTTAACCATTTGGCATGTATTTTAAACATTTGGTTGTTTTATTATTAGTAAAGTAAAGTATATCTTGGCAATTCATATTTCTTAGGGAGGAGTTGGAGAGTGGATGAATGATTCTTATCTTACTTTTCTCCTTTATTGTATTTGTCTCTATAGCTCGCCAATTAGATAGAGTCAACCTGCAGGGCTTCTACGTGTGGAAACTGCAAGATCGACATGCCCCCCAGTTTGGCCTCTTCACCTCAACTCACCATCAAGCCAAAGCCAAAGCCTCCATTGCTGTCTACAGAGAAATCATAACTCATGGAGGTTTCCCTGAGGATAACACCATGCAGACATGCAGGTTTAGTGCGCTGCATGAGCCTTGCTCTGTATGTGCATGGATGTTCAAGAACAAAGCGATGTTGGTCTTCGCAGGTTGCCTCCTAATAACAGCCGTAATGCTGGCAGCACTTGTCATCTTTGTCGTCATCACCAGGAGAAACCAAACAAGAGGCAGAGGGAGGGGGGTGAACAAGCGGAGAAGAAGGGAAGGAGTCCCCGTATGCTCGTGTCCACCTGTTAAGTGCTAACCGTAGAGACATTGCATCTGTAATGTAAAGCAGACAAACTGTGTGTGGCTCATTGACAGAGAAGAGCAATGCTCTATTGTGTCTGGTCCAATGATGTGTATCTGTGCTTGTAACAAATGTGTGATCAGTTTACCAACAATTACTGTCAAAAAAATGTGTCTCCATCCATTTTATTGTAATAATGGGTTATTTAGATGGAGGGTAAACAAATGGAAAAGCTATTTTGTTAATTTAATGATCAAGAGATTTACTGAATGCCAAAGATTGGCTGGCTCACATGTGTTCTTACAATTATGTGAGGTCTATAGTTTACGATAAGGGAGGATAACAACTTTACCTAATTGCTTACCTTACCTATGACCTCCATTATGGAGAAATATGTCAGTGCCATGATTCTAGCATTGGAACAGTCAGTGATGATTATATTGTGTAGATCAGACTAAAATGTGACTTTAATATATTTTACACAATGTAAGATAAGTTTAGCTCAGATTTAATTGTGGATTGCACAAAAAATATATATATTTTCACAAGTGGTATCCACTTTATTCAAACACCAAACATGATGCTTCATGCCAAATGTGTGAACCTCCACGGGACAATGACGCCCCCTAGCGTCGCAGTGTGAAACAACGTGAAACAAGGATCCGTCTTTTGTTAAAAAATGGAGAAAATACCGAAACGTAGTGTATGCTCATGTGTTAGTAAGAGTCCGTCAGTGTTTGTGACCGTGGACCTCTGAGATAACGTGTTTCAGACGATGACATGATTCCTGGGGTCTGTCTTCAAAAGCATGTAATGATTTGTATGAATTGTATAATGTGGAACAGACACACAGGTTTAAATGGGATCATCAGATGAAGAATAGGTGCTTTCTGCAGTAATGGAAAGCAACTGACTCTTCATGTGATACATACTTTAGACTTGAAAACTGCTAATCGGAACAGAGAGTCATTTTGGAGCATTTTTGACTAAAAAGTAAACGTTAAATGTTTACACAGTGATGATTACATTTAATCTGTCATTGTATGAAACCCTGTTTACCTGTTCTGAGATCACTTTTATTTTGCATTAAAATGTTTTCTAAATGGCACACTAACCTTTTTTAATTTCAATATATAGGCTACCACCCCTATGAACATCATATGGTTTTAAAGCGCTAACGTTAAAACAATAATAACAACAAGAATGAGGAATTACTCATCAACAGATCAACCAATGGGAGAAGGTGCCCGGGATGGCAATACAGATCACATGACCCGCTCTCCTCCAGACTGCATGCAGTTTGGTATTAAAATGTTGTCAGTACGACCAACCATTGTGTTGTGACACATTTCAGATGATAGAGGCACGTTCAGCTATTTTAACAAATCACAACATCAGATTGATAACCGGGACTGACGGCGCTCGCGGCGAACAACGTTGCAGCTGCTAAATTTTGAGGTTGTATCCCTAAAACAAGTGCAGAGCTACTGTAGGCAGGACGAGCTAGCTAGCGTTAGTCAGGTCGGACGGCGGCGAGGCCCCAACCGGGACGGGAACACGGGGGAACCATGGCCAACATCGCAGTTCAGAGGATAAAACGGGAATTCAAGGAGGTGCTCAAAAGCGAAGAGGTCGGTTGTCGCGTTTGCCAGTTAATGTCACAGCGTTCCGTGTTTATTTCTTTGACTAACGAGGCTGAATGTGAGTGACGCGTCGCTGGGCTGTCAGCTCTCTAATCACCGAGCAGCTAGCTGTAGCTAACGGTGTCAGACACGGCAGAGCAGCTACTAACGCTAGCTATTGTTATGCCACCGCCGGGTAGTCGCGTCTAAAGGCGGTGCTGTTTTTAGCAAGTGCTCACCGGGTTATGGAGGCATCAAGAGCTAGAGTTAGCTAACGTAGCTAGCTTAGCATGCATTCTGTGGTAACCAAGCTAGCTGCGTTAGCGAGGACAGATTGGTGTGATCCGCGTGTACTACTGAAGGTTTGCTCTCTCATACGACCCCCTGCATCTGCATAGAGTCATCGCAACTTACGTTAGAGGGCCTAATGTATGTAGATCCGTAAGTGCAACAAGTTGAGGTCAACTTCTACTGCATAGGCAGGTTTGAGTTTGACAGCAGGCTATAGCTTAATAACACTTTGCAGTCTGCTGAAGTTGTAATGCTTCTTTGCCTTTTTCACTCTTTCAGACGAGCAAAAACCAGATAAAGGTGGATCTGGTGGATGAGAACTTCACAGAACTTAAAGGGGAGATAGCAGGGCCACCTGACACACCATATGAAGGTGAGGGGCTCATTGTAACCTGTATGCATGGCTGCACACATCTATAATGTGACATTGGGCGTCACTGACAACAACTTCATCTTTCAGAAGGCCTCACCAACTAACTATTCCAAGAGGCTTTTAATCATTTATCATATAACCTAAAGCTGTTTGCATTTAACAGTTGCACTTTTATTTCATGATTGTCACGACTGTTGAGTAATTGTGATCCCTCTCATTTATTCCAGGAGGTAGATATCAACTAGAAATTAAAATTCCAGAGACGTATCCATTCAATCCACCAAAGGTAGGGATTCATTACTGTTATTCTTACAGTTAACTTTCTTTGAGGACCATGGCCTTTTAGAAATGTTCCATTAACTGTCCTAATCCGCAAATGATGTCCCTTGTCTCGTTTTCATTTAATCTCTCAGGTGCGGTTTATCACGAAGATCTGGCATCCCAACATCAGCTCAGTCACAGGCGCAATATGTCTGGACATTCTCAAAGACCAGTGGTGAGTGAATGTGCGCCAGCATTCCTAACATAATTCATCCACTACACATCCGTCATGAAATAATTCTCTAGTCGTGTAAGACAAAGCCATTGCTGTTTCTACTGCCCACTGATTTGTCAACAGTTGTATAACAACACAAAAGTATGCAAATAGCCCCAATATGCACTGATCCAAACATACTTATTATGATGCATTGATGAAACATAGATATGACAAAGTTAAATAGATGAGTGAGCCTGATGATGGTGAAAGCATTAGTTATTATTACTCCCAAAGAGTGGTCACTTCAGTAAAAGGTATTTAAACTATATGTCCGTTATCATATTCCTCAGCCAGTCCCATGCAGTAATAGAAACCTTTGTGTACACACATAGGTCAATGAGGATAGTTGACCTTGTTTTGGTGTTGCACTAAACAGTCTCCTCCTGTGTGTTGTTTCAGGGCAGCAGCTATGACGCTGAGGACCGTCCTCCTGTCGCTACAAGCCTTATTGGCAGCTGCAGAACCAGATGATCCACAAGACGCCGTGGTAGCCAATCAGGTGGGTCTGCGTGCGTCTTTATGTTTTTACTTTTTCGATATGTATGTCTAATTTTTCAAGCAGAGCAACACGTGTATAATATTGTACTCACTTCCGTCTGACACTAGATATCTTCTAGGAATTTGCAAACAATTGGTTGATTATTTCACTCATTTATATATTCAACAGACAATTAATTGGTAACTATTCTGATCATCTACTAATCGTTTAAAGCATTCAACAATGTGGATAGTTCCAGCTTCTTAAATGTGAGATTTTGCTGCTGTTCTTGGTCTTACATTAAAGTATATTGAATATTTTTGGGGGCCCCAAAGACATTGTGATGTGAATTACAGGTTTTTTTTTTTGTTTTTTTTTATGGACAAAATATTCCTTGTGAAACAGTCATAAGATTAACCGATGCGCTGCAGCCTCAGACTGGTGTTTTGAACCTCTTTTACATTCTTGCCTTACATTGACAATGGGAAGTGAAGACATACAGGAAGGATTGACTGGGAAAGAGTTGTGCTTCTACTCCAGCACATCGCTCATAATAAGCACCTCACACATCTGCCCCTGTCGGCAGGACATATCGAAATACTATCGACAGGTTCCCATGAACACTAGGTGGACATTAAACTCTAATCCCACGGAACAATTGCTTATTTTTTTGTGGTGCTTTGCATCTTGAATTCAATAAATTAGGGGGACAGACAGTTATATTTTTTTGACAAATGACTGTTTAGCAGATGTCATCATCTACATAACACACAGTTGTGTACTATAGATGTACTAAATGTTGTTATACATTTCAAAACCTTAACTATGATCATAAATATGATAAGTAGCTCAGGTGTTATATGGGGGTGCTTGTTAATCTATTGTGTTTTACAACTTGCACCCTCTCATGTTGACTGACTGTCACTGGAAAAGTGATGTGATTAAATGACAAATGATCAGATGCTACCAAAAATAAAGGTTTAGAGGAAATGGTCTCGATTGCCATTCTGATGTTAACTGTCGAGTAGATTTGTTTGTTCAGATATTAATGTCGGGTTAACCTGTGTATGACTCCGGGTTGATGCTTTATGCGTCTGTTTGGGCTGCACAGCAGATCATTGTCACATGTCAAGTGATATTCAGTGCAGTGCTAGTAAAGTGAAGGCTTTATGTGTAGGCAGTGAGCTGTTTGCCTCCGCTTGCTTTCCTTGTTGATAAGATGATCCCACTTTATTGAACACATTATTACACCTACACACTACCACTAATCCTTGTGTCCTCTATCGCTTACCAACCCACATCCCACTGAAGCACACATGAAGAAATGAAATGAGGTTAGGTAAGAGTTGGTTTAGAATAAGATGTTTTTTTGCTTTGAGTCCAATCTGGAGTGGAAACCTGAGACTGTTCAGGTGGTTTGAAAGGTGTTGGAGCCTAAATTGTCTAAAAGCTGCACTTAACATGACATGTTCACACTGCATGAACATTTGACAATGACAATATATGGTTATTCTGATTGTTGTACTGAATAATGACCCATTCAAATGAGGTATGTTGACTCCAGAACTTGATTGGTGCATGGAGAACAGACTGCTGGACAACACTCTACTAGTTCCTCTAAATGTCTCAGTAGCCTCAAAATCTTGCAGAAAATGATTTTATTGGGGAGCCACACATAGACAATAGTATTGATGGACCATATGTGCACTTCTGCTCGTATGCACATATGTGCTCGGGGATCTGAGCGAAGTAGAAAAGCACGATGTGTCAGTAGTTGGCGGTGATGTGCTGATGAGTCCCTTGCAAACAAACCTATTGTTGTTTTTCACCTTTTTCCCCTCACACAGTACAAGCAGAACCCAGAGATGTTCAAACAGACAGCGAGGCTCTGGTCTCATGTCTATGCAGGCGCTCCCGTCTCAAGTCCGGATTACACGCGCAAAATAGACAAACTCTGTGCCATGGGCTTTGAAAAAGTAAGTAATCTCTCAACTGTTCCCCTGCTGTGCATTGCACTGCCGAACTCCGCTGAAGAATAAAACTGTGTTTCTGAATGTTTCTCTTCTCAGAATGCAGTAATAGTGGCGTTGTCGTCGAAATCCTGGGACGTGGAGACAGCGACAGAGCTACTGCTCAGTAACTGAATCTTGACACCTTCTTCATCTTCCTTTTGACCCCCCCTCACACATACACACCCTCTCTCTTCTGGATTCCTGGTGTCTCATGGTGTCTTCCCCCCCCCCCCCCTATCCCCTCTGTGTGGCATCTCTTTCCCCGATCATGACCTCTGCTGTATCACACTCCAATCAGTCGCTCTGTGAGCTCTTATCTCTGGTTTCTCTCAGTTCATTCAACATTCCACTCATTGCTGCAATCACAACTTCAGCCACATCTTCACCCCCTTTTCAAGCAAATGTCAGACTTAAGACCCGCCCACGCCCGCCACTCTCCCAGCTGTTCTGGCTGTGTCCAAGAAGCGTCCGTCAGCGGCTTATCCTTGCCTATGCAGTGCATTTACTTTCATTCCTGAAAACCTTTTTATAGGAGCAAGTCAAGCATTTCAAGGAGGCTCTTTTGGACCTGATTATGATTTTTACACTTTTTTATTTGCCGGTTTTCTAAACAGGGATTGAGTCGAGACTAAACACATTATTGAATTGGTCTCTCTTCTGTTATTCTTTTGCGTGGTGTCCAACATTACTTGATCAGTTCTCTCAATCACAATCAACATTTTGAGGGTACTCTAAATTGACTGTTAAAACTTACATTTTGGGACCCTTCTGAGTCATTATCTTGTGCCATCACTGCAAGCTTGTCAGGGCACTACAATTTTTCAGCGTTTTTTTTTTTTTTTCAGGTAAAATGTGGACATTCAAATACATTTGTGGTAAATTAAATGTAGTGCGCCGGTTAGCAAACATGGAGTTATCCAGACACAGTGTTTAAGAGGCTTGTTCCCTGTTCAGGAACCAGCTCATTAAGTGTCCCCGAGGTGTTCACATAGTAGCCATCCTCATTTTCCTGCCGTGTTTCACTTCAACTGTCTGACGAACCCAGAGCTCCAATCCCCACACCTGTTCTTGACATGGCTTACTTCACCTGTCCCTTTCCCAACTTTTTTTTTTTTAAACTTTTTTATTTGCTTTTGGCCTCCTGCAGGAATACATTTGGATTCTTGTTTTTAAACTGAAAGAAAACCAACAAAGAAAAACATGTTTGGCCGTAACACAACCTGTCCCGGGTCTGGATGGAAAAGTAGTTCAAAATGAGTTTGAAAGATATTGCATCATCTTAACTACGCCAACAGATAAATATGTCAAAAATGATTAATCTGTAAATAAAGATATTAAAGTCTGTGTAAATTAAACCACCCTCTGTCCTCTCTGTGACTTTTCTCAACTGGAATCATTTTCCTCCTACAAGCAACAACAAGAAACTACCTGACAACAAAATAATGTTCAGTCAATGTATCACAGTCAGTTTCTTGTAAGTGTAACTCCAGTCCCAATATTGATAAATATCAAAAACACTTTATGCTCTTTGATGTTTGGCTGTGCATAGATTTGCATAAAAACTAGGGTGAGAAACAAAATCTCCAAAACCAACAGAAATTGATCCTACAGGGAATTATGTTGCCAGTGAAAATGGAGCAAGCGAGCCAATTTATATGACGACTGTGCACTGTGGAATGGATTATGTGCCTTTCTGTACTTTGGACTTGTACAGAAGTATTGCACTGCAGTTGTGTGTTATTCCTGGTTCCGCAAGCTCAGTTTTTTTTTTTTTTTTTTTTGTGCATTTGAAATGTCAACAGGGAAGTGATGCAGGCACTTCTCATAATGTTCAGACCACCTTGCTTATAGCGAGGCGTGCTGAGAATGAGCACAATAACAGATGGCCTGCCTGGTGGCATGTTGTTCCATGCTGAACCTCTCCAACAATATCTGGCAATAATCTGAACACTGCATTTCAGCCTCCATGCTCGCACCAAACAGGAGAAAAGCTGCCGTTGGTGTGTTTACGTCTACTATTCAACAGCAGTATGTAGTGTAGAGCCCTCGAAGGACCTCAGGGACGGTATTACAGTGGATTTAACTGGACAGCGCTGCACAGTAAACCAGCTTCAGGTTTCCAAAACAAAAGATTGTTTTGTATCCTTCCCCCTGGATGCTGGCATCTCTCTTCAACCATCTATATCGCCCACATTATTGATGTACTACTGACCTTTACTTCCTGTGGGGGCGTCTTCAACAACAAAAGATATTTGCAACTTTTAATGCATAAAGGACAACTTGTCCACATCCAAAGAACCAGCCATAATATTAAACAAGCACCGCTTGATGGATTGTTTGTATGATTGTTTTTCCCTTCCTGGTTCTGGCTGTATGTTGAAGGAGCAGGCCAGCCGCTCACCTAGTTGCAGCCGTTTGATTGACAGCTGAATAGCTCAGTGTGTGGTGAGGCGATGCTTCGTGGGCATCCTGTTTCTCTCGGTGTGCTGCTGCTATGTGATAGCCGGAGTTTTATTCCGTGTGTCAGTAAGTGGACAGACATGCTGCCTCCCCTGCCAAGCAGTAAGAGCCGATCTGACCGCGAAGACGGCCAGATGAAATGGTGCCCTGCTGTCTGCAACTGAGTTCAACTGGGGTTGAACGGGCACCATGACGGCCTGTCAGGGGACGAAGCCAAAGGGCTGCTAGATCGCTGGTCGCAGTTAACTTTTTATTCTTCTCGGAGGTGTTAAGAAATGCTCAACATGATTCCAATAATTTGTCTGGCGATGCTGCTTCCTGAAGGTGAGTCAGAGGCTCCTGCCTGCAGAAAAGTGACCTACGTGCTGCTGTTAATTAGTTAGAGGGACTGTGCTGTTTTTGACACGGAGGCTTAAAAAAGAGCGCACAATGTTTATTGATGTTAAATGCATTGCTGTGTGCGTAATTACGCACACACCGCCGTGCCTTTCAAATTGAGAGCAGTTGCGTTGATGTTGAAAGTTTCACGTTGCTTTCAAGCTATTTAAACAATCTAAGAAAGTTATAAAAGAGATGTTTATACTTTTATTATAAAGTCCTAAACCCCATTAAAACAGTTTCCACATCGCTTGTGTGGTTTTCTCTTAAGGATTCGCTAAGGGGGATTGGAATGGCCCAACAATAACTAAATATATTATTTATACTTCACTTTTTAATAATAAAATAATGTAAAAAAAAGAAGTAAAATGTAGTCATATATAATGTATGGCCTAAACATGGATGGCATTCAGGAAAGAGCAATAATTAACAATCACAACAGTTTTTAGATTCATTGAAAGGCACAATTAGAACAATGTGAAGGAAAGTACTGATTAAACTAAGTGAGTTTTCATGGTCTCCATCCAGAAGTACCAGTAAAAAATACCACATAACATTTGTTTTAATCAAAAACTTGTAATTGACTGATGACCACATCTTTCCCCCCTCCAGTGGCTCACTCGGCTCAGGGTCACTATGCCCACAAGCTTCTGAATGATTTGATGGAGAATTATTCCAGCGCTCTGCGTCCTGTTGAGGACACGGACCTAGCCCTCAACGTCACCTTACAGATCACCCTCTCTCAGATCAAAGACATGGTGGGTAGCTCCCCGGCAAGATCTTTAAATCTAATTATTGAAGTGCTCATTTTGTGTATAGTTCTTATTCTTTATTGAACTATTATTTATGATTTTATGGTAGCATATTAATGACCTGTGTCATGTTGTCTTCAAACCAGACAACATGAATGTCCCCAACAATTTTATTTACCTGAAAAATCTGTAAAATGATCTCTCCAATATTGTACCTCTGCAGATGGATCCAGCATGCACACCAAGTTCTTATTAAAGACTGAGATATTTTTTTATATTGTTTTGATGGCTAATTTGGGACTATTTTCTGTAATTGCCAAGCTCATTCGTCGTTACAGCACCAGTCACAATCATACCAACTAGTCACATTGCACCCCTGCTTACTGTAAAAACTACCCAATCATAAGCCCTGAGGATGTGAACTTTGCAAATACTGACACCATAGATACACCGACCATTGAACAAAACATACAAATGTTGAACTTGGATTACATTTTTCCTCTGTTTTCATTATTGCTAAGACAGTGGTCGCCAGAGGATGAGTGAGTTGTAGATGCGGATGTGTGTTAACGACAGGCAGACTATTGTGCAGGCAGGGCTTACTGTTACTCAGCTGGCTCAGGTTGCTGTTCAGGTTCATTGCTGTGTCAGCCCACAGCACAGTGAATTAGCACTTGTGTTGTGCACGTGTGTTTGGATGTGTGTGCTTGAAGAGAGAAAACAGCCCTTCACCTGAATGTTACGTCTCTGTGGTGCCTGGTTTTAGTTTGTCATGTTTGAGGAGACTGGAGTGAGGGGCCGGACAATGAATAAGTGTGTGTGTTTGAGTTTGCTATTAGACAAAGCCTTTGTTCTCATTGGTTCGCTTCAGTGAAGCTCTGGCAGCGATACCAAAGCCACCCATACCCACCTCCGTCAGCCACTGCTCTGCTCATCCACCTGATATTGACAGACCGGTCTGGATTTCAGCTGTTGTGATAATCTAAACCCCTCGAAATGCTCATAGAGAGTTAATGAGCAACAGAGAAATAAGGAGACCAAGAGGATCTCTCTTTAAGCTGCTGCATCCATTGTGTGTTTGTAGGTGTGTGTCTGTTCTCATTCTTGTGTGTGCGTGCGTGTGTTAAAGGATGAGAGGAACCAGGTGCTGATTGCCTACCTGTGGATCAGGCAGACGTGGCATGATGCTTACCTGAAGTGGGATAAAGAGGCCTATGACGGACTGGAGGTGATCCACATCCCCAGCAGCCTTGTGTGGAGGCCCGACCTCGTCCTCTATAACAAGTACGCCCGTACGTCATACACGCTCATTTTCTGATCTTCCTGTTTCATAAGGCCCTACATTTTTTTCATCGCTATGCATAAACTTTATGTTGTGTTTTGTAGCTTAGTACACCAGTTTTGTATATTATGTCATACATTATATAATATAAGTATAATATTGTAATGAATCTGTATTAAAGTGGCCATAGTTATGTAATATTTGCAATGCACAAACTGTGTATGTCCATACGTACAGTTTATCAGGAGCTAATGGAGTCCAATACAAAAATCTTGCAATAAATGTATCAGAGATCACAGTGTGGACTCCACTCTGCAAGGCGGCAGTCTGAATATTACACACTTCTGAAATTTTAATTTGTATTGCAGGACTGTTGCATTGGCTGGTATTAGAGCGTAAAGGTGTGTTTAACCTCCGGCGCCTGTCATAGGCAGCCCACTGCTCCCTATGTACAGGGATGGGTCAAATACAGAGACAAATTTCCCCTGTAGCGGGATAAATATAGTATAATAATAAAATAAAATAACAGTGTCGAAAGAATACAACATACAGTACACACCATTTAACCAAAAATCACACGACCTGATTTGTGTCAACTTTTCCTCCTCCTCCAGAGCTGACGATGACTTCTCAGGGCCGATGGACACCAACGTGAGACTGCGCTACAATGGAGAGATAACCTGGGATGCTCCTGCCATCACCAAGAGCTCCTGTGTGGTGGACGTGTCCTACTTCCCCTTTGACAGCCAGGAATGTAGCCTGACTTTTGGTTCATGGACCTACAATGGCAACCAGGTTTGTAGAAAAACCTGGACACACATTTCCTCTTTCTGTGGTCATGCATACATTTGCTGAATTTGCCTTTCATTGGATAATGTCAGCGGATGGAGCTGGCTGTGTGCCCCTCTACAATCTACTCATCCATTACCTTAATTCCAGGTAGACATCATTATGGGCAGGGACAGTGGGGACCTGTCAGACTTTGTGGAAAATGTGGAGTGGAAGTGCCACGGGATGCCGGCCACCAAGAACGTCATCATGTACGGCTGTTGCTCTGACCCGTACCCAGACATCACCTATACGGTGCTCCTGCAGCGCCGCTCCTCCTTTTACATCTTCAACCTCCTCCTCCCCTGCTTCCTCATCTCCTTCTTGGCTCCGCTGGGTTTCTACCTGCCTGCAGACTCTGGGGAGAAGGTTTCCCTCGGAGTGACCGTTCTTCTGGCTCTCACTGTGTTCCAGCTGATGGTGGCAGAGAGCATGCCTCCGTCCGAGAGTGTGCCACTAATAGGTAAGAGTGTGTTTGTTTCGGATTGTAGTAAAGCAGGTATGAATTGCGTCTTCATAACCATTATAGCGGCTTTCATTCCTGCCTGTGTAAGTACAGCCTACATACTGTGTACAGTCTATGATACAGCCTCATAGAGCTGCTAGCACGGCTTTATATTTGAGTGAAATCTCCAGAGACAACAAAAGAAACAACACCTATGTTTGTAGTTCAAAGAGCAAACTCCTGTCTGCCTTTGTTCCTCTCTTTTACACAGGGAAGTACTATATTGCCACTATGACCATGGTCACCGCCTCCACATCTCTCACCATCTTCATCATGAACATCCACTTCTGTGGTGCAGAGGCCAAACCAGTCCCCCACTGGGCAAAAGTCCTCATCATTGACTACATGTCCAAAATTTTCTTTGTTTATGAGGTGGGCGAGAACTGTGCTTCTGCCTCCTCCTCTTCCTCTTCTTCTTCTTCGTCTTCTCACTTCCCCCAGGAAGACATACATCCCCAGCACCTCAACTCCCATATTCATGCGAATGGTAAACCAGGGAGCCACAGTAGCCGACAGGACAATCAGGGTCACAAATACCCCAGACCTCAGACCCCCAAGCCACAACACCATCCCAGAGTGAAAGCCCAGCACCACATCACCAGAGAAGAGAGCAGCCATTTCTCCAGCTTTGCACCTGGGAAATATGAAGGCTCTAATGGGAAAATCCCAACAGGTGACTGCTGTAAAGAAGACCAGAAGGTCCCCTGCTGCCCTGAAGACAAAAAGCCTCCACCTCAAGGGCCCACTGTGACCTTTGGCCCCTGTGTATTCTGCAGTGGCTTCCCTGGTGTGGACACCAAGCTGGTGCGCAATGTTGAATATATCGCCAACTGTTTCCGAGAGCAGAGGGCCACATGCGCCAAAGGGGCAGAATGGAAGAAGATTGCTAAGGTGATGGACAGATTCTTCATGTGGATCTTCTTTATCATGGTCTTCCTCATGAGCATCCTCATCATCGGCAATGCGCCGTGATGCTTTTTGAAAAATATTTGGCTCAGTGAACTCTTTTTGGTCAAATTAAAAAAGTCAAAGGGACTATTAGGTTGTTTTTTTACAAACAGGTATGTTGAAAATTATATGGACTTTGTGGCTTTTCAATTATTTATAATAACGGTATAGATTACAGTGATGTGAAAATAAACACATTTTACTTTTACTCTTTTGGCCATGTCCATACATCACAGGCTATATTCTTGAATATTAACATGTTGAAACAATGATTTCTTGCACATAATAATTCTGTGTCCTACATAGCAACATTATGTTCTTTGGTCTTCATCTAAAACAAAAAAAACGGGCAGAGAACTTATAATGAAAGGCACATTGTTTGTTATTGTTTTCTGCTGCCTGCAACTCTGCATGCACTGTGGCTACTTTGCTTGCTTCCTATACAATCTTTACCATCTCTATGTTAAAAGCATGTTGTAAACGTGCAGCTTGGAGCCATCCCCATCAATCGTGGCTTTGATGTACAGGTATTTCATCATCTGACCATTGAATACATGTAAGGGGATCTTCAATTAAGTTAAAATATGACCAGTGGAGACAGCACATGTCTTATTCACAACTGTGAAATCAGACTCCTGGGGCTGAGAGGTCCAGCGTCAGCGCACACTCGGGACACACAGAATCATTTCTCTGGTCAAAATCATCCAGTGAATAGTTAATGAGCAAGCTTTGTAGCACAGCCAGGACAGAGAGGATGTAAGTTAATATGGATCATCAATTATGTAACACAACGTGCACACTCTGACACCCACCTCTTCCAAAATCCCCATACCTTGAATTTGGAAAGTCAGGTCAAGTTAGGTCAGTGTGTGTCTGTGTGTGTATAATTGTGTGTGTGTGTGTGTGTGTGTGGAGAAAAAAACAGGAAGAAATTAAGAACAAAAGGGAAGAAAAGGAAACTTGTGGAAACCAGAAGTGGAAAGTAAACTGACATAACACATTAACGCATGTTGCATTTATGAACATGATGTATTGCTATAGATTTCATCTTCCTTCCCCGTTCCTATATATATAACAACCCACTACAGTAGTTAGGGAATGCAATAAACAGAAGATTCAGAAAGGAGTCAGAATGGTTAAAAAAAAGAAAGAAGAAAGAGAGAAAACAAGATTTTTAGGTAATTATCTTTCACAGATTTTTCCCCACAATACCTTATTTTTTCAGTAGAGGGTGCTCTTTTCCCACATACACTTCCTGTGGTGGATGCCCCAGAGCTTACTGTTTGAAACTGCATGTGGCAAAGTCAGTGCACGATGTTGAATATATCGCCAACTGTTTCCGAGAGCAGAGGGCCACATGCGCCAAAGGGGCAGAATGGAAGAAGATTGCTAAGGTGATGGACAGATTCTTCATGTGGATCTTCCTTGCAAGATCTGCGCCTCAGAATTATTCCCACTGTCTTTTCATCTTCTACTCACAAAATTTCACTACTGCGAATAGAAAAAAAAGATGAATATGCTATTTATTAGTCCTCCATGTTACTGCATGGCAAGAGACTATACGTATATTGCTCACTGCAATTCCATAATTAAACCTGGAGGCCATAAATGAGAGTGGGCTAGTGAGTACTACATGCTAGGGCAGCAGGCAACACGTCTGTGGTTGTTTCTGTGGAGTCTCTCCAGTGTGGGCTCTGTTGAGCAGAAATCAAATGGGCGGAGGAATCATTGTTTTTATGCACAGTGATTGTCATGCTGAAGCACAATGCATGTGATATAAGTGAGAATATCTTAAATGATCTCTCTGCTGACTGCTGCATTGGTGTCCATTAGTGCCCAGGGAGCTCCAGGGCCCGCAACAGGCTGTAATCACCATGGGGGATCAGGAGAAGTGAGAACCATGTCATTTCGACAGGCGTAGCAGCTCAGGCACTGAAAGAAAGACTGCATTATCTATCACCACTTAGATTCAGAAACAGAACGGGAAAATTACTGTGATGACAATGTATTTACCACCAGGGTGGAACAGAACCAAGTACTTTACTAAATTACCATTATCAGCAGCATTTTCAAGCACTTGTGGTATTTTATACAATACCATATATATATATATATATATATATATATATATATATATATATATATATATATATATATATATGCTCTTAGAGGGCCCATTTTGCATAATGAGTACTTTTACTTTTCATTCTTTGAGTGGGCTACATTTCACACGTTAGTCTCTATTTTATTACATGGAAGAGATTTCAATTGTTATTTTGGACTCTTTATTGGGCTTTGAAAGCACTTGGACAGAATGACATATTACCGTCATTGCACAATTATGCAGGTAGTGGTCACTGACTGATTTTAGGGAGCGACATTTGAAGTGTCTGGAACTAAAACTTTGATTTAATGTCACTGTAACATTTAAAATAGGTTTTCATAACCATGCTGCTTTCAATTGCATTGTGTGTCTGGTGTAAGTTTGAGTTTTACATCGACAGACGTTAGCTCAGATGGAATAATTGGGGAGTAGAGTAAAGTAGAGGGGTCCTATCCAGCTACCGACACGCCCCTGTGTTTGGATAACATTCCCTTCATGGACGCTAGTTTTGAAACAACAGCTGCAAGGCAATCTGCAACAGATTTAGGTTTATGTATAACTGTCCATCATTAATATGTTATTAGCTTTCGTTTGACATCATTTTCTCTGAAACTTTATCAAGCCCACAGTGTACCAGACAGTAAAGGACATCCAGCGTTTTAAGGCGATTAATTATTTTATCCGTGAAGAACAGGACCTTGAAATGAGCATGCGGTTGCCATGATGACGGGAACACGCTAATCCAAAGGGCTCCACAATGTTGACGGACATTCAGAAAGTTTGTTTTTAAGTTGGGACAAAAGCATTTTTAAAAACAAATTAAGATACTCATAGGAGCAGGGGGGTTTATGTCCACATCTGTGGAGAGGAGACGATCCTTCGCCTCATAACGGACACAGATTATTCACGGTGAGTATTTATGGGCAGTTAAAAACTTTCCGTTGAGTCAAAGTTAACGGAACAACCAACGGTAGTAAATTTACCGTTAAACGACATGCTTGCATCGGTAAATATGAAGAGTGCAGGACAGGTGTACAATATGTTTGTAGGAGAAAAGAGGACACTCTTCTACAAGGTAACGTAACGTGATTTACACCGACACATGTTCTAGTTTACCGCTGTATTATTCATGTTAATACGGTGAGTCATATAAAATAGCCTAGTATAACCCATATCATTACGTACTAGTAGTGTCTAAATGTACACTATGGCTTTAAATGTTTGAGTGTGTATGGATGACATTTTTGCAGTAATATTTATGGCTGGACATATATTCACGAACAATTCATTTAGGTTATAACTAACTAACTTAACCCAATCTTCCTATAGATATTACTTAATTAGCCTAGAGTCAAGTGAAAGTCAGTTGTATTTGTATTATCCCAAATCACAATTTATTTTGAGTGTTAAACTTAATTTCTGTGTATGAGCTTTTTTTGCATTTTTTACGCCCTCAAAGTAAAGATGTCATGGTGTGTTTTCAGCTGTCGGAGAGAAAATACATCTCTGAGAGGATGGTGAAAAATAACAATACTGGAGGGCTTCCCAATCGCTCTTCCACGTGCACGACACAAAAGCCTGCAAACAGCAAGGACCTGATACCGGTAGATAAACCAGCCGACCACAACATCCCTGCTGCTTCTCCAGAGCTCCAGACCACTGGCCAAGGTCAGCTGGGTTTTCCAGACAGAGTCTACCTGCTGGCGTCAGTCATCTTCCAGAATACCCACCTGGAGAAGCCTGCTGCCCACCGGTTGGTGAATTATGGCAAAGAAAGAGGGCTCCCGTTACCTGAAGTCAAAGATGAGGAGATGCACCGTACAGCGTATGAGCTGGCCTTCAATACACTTAAATGTGAGTGTTGACTGGTAAAGTAAAGTTTGTTTTGATTAATTTCAGGTCCATCAAATTGCAAGTAAAGCCCCTTTTGATTGGCAAACAAACAGCCATTTGGTATGAATAGCCCTTGGGAAGTTAATAGGTAGAATTGAATATAGATAGATTGATTAAGGGTAAATAGCTGAGAAAAATGCTTAAATGACCAGGGGGGGGGGGGGGGGGGGGGGATTCTGTGTGATGCTACAAATCAATCTGGCCCATAATCTGTCATCTGGGAATAAGGTGGGGTCTGGGAGTCACAGGAGTCTGTAATCACTATGTAAGGGAGGGGAGTGCAGGAAGCTGGCTGGAATTGATTTCAGGCATTCTCAGTGGATGGAGAGGTCAGGTAGCACGAACACCCTCGTAGCCACAAATGATTTTTTTTCCCTCCTTACTATCTAACCGCTGAAATTGCAAGCCTCAGGCCGACATGTTCCACAAAATAATGCAGATCACCTCAAAATATGCATCATCACGAGAGAAGCCCCAGCCTTGTTGCAGTAACCTATATTAGTTTTACAGCTGTAGGTCATAGTACTTACATCACCAGGAGAAATCGACTCGATTGCTGAGGATAATACTAAAAGAGAATTTAGAGATTATATTGCTACAGCGTTGTTTTCATCCATCACCCTTCCTTCTCTATTAAATGATGCCTTTATAAGGATGAGAAGTTTGCTGTTGCTGTTAGTTTGCTCAAGAGCTTGAATTTGAGCTCTGCTTGAGGAAAATGATCTGCTTGAGCTTAGAACAATTACAATATGCTGCATTTCTTTTTGAAATGTTTTCCTGCATCGGTTAAATCAGTTTCCGTTGCTACAGTTGTTGTATTTGCATATCAAATTGACAGAAAATCATTGTTACGCAAGAAGAGCGGCCCGGTACTGATTTTAAACTTTGGTTATAAACACATGATTGCCGACTTGCCTTGATCAAATACGTATTTTGGTCACATGTTAGATTCCCTCGGGCTGGCTGTGTGGTGAAATTGGGTGCAGATGAAATGACACAGCCTGGAAGCCAATGTTAATCTCTCCTCTTCCTCCTCCCACGAACAGCCTGACGTTTGGTGCAGAAATTGATCTGCTAGTGACACACATGCCCAACGCTTGCAGTCACACACATACACACACACACACACACACACACACACACACACACACACACACACACACACACACACACACACACACACACACACACAGGACACATTTGTGCAATGTCTTGGAATGACTGATCCAAAATTGAGCTTAGGTCAGTTGTTAACCCAAAGAAGAAGTGCTTCAGCAGCAAAAAATACGCAGAGCAAAATGCCAATGAGCTTTGGTATTGATCTTGTGATTATAACTCTTATCTGCTGAAAAAAAAAAAGACGCTCAGTCAGTTCTGCATCGGTTGCTGAGGACACCGACTTATCTGTTGCTGTGGTTGACAGTCAATCCTAAAATATGGAGTGGGAGTTAGTGATGTTTACCCTCATGCGGATTCGACATTTCATAGACAAAGACAAAGCTGGAGTCAGCCAAATGACAAATATTAGCAGTGAGTCAAGTTGTTTTCGCCTTCCCTTCTCTGCCTCCTCCTCTCTTTTTTTTTATTATCTTTTATTTGATTTCTTTGACCTCTCCTGTCTCTTTAAAAAGTCTTTTTTCACATGTGAGTGACTGTCTGATCACTGACCTAGAGACAGTTTATGTCGTCAAGGTTTAATGCCTTGTTGACTTGTCTTGCCTTGTGTTCTCAGTGCTCAGAGTATAGTGCAGATGTTATGCATGTTATGTACATGTATTTTTGTGTGAATTGTAACTGGTAAAAGAGGAGTTGACCTTGTCGCTGGCCATGAGAACCCCCCTCCCCCCTCCCTCCCTCCTCTTCCCTCTTTCTTTCTATTGGCTACTCCTCTGAGTATTTCTGCCTCATTGTCCACACTGTTCAGCTGGGCTGCCAAACGTCCTTGTCAGATGACTGTGGCAGCTGTATCCTCTGTGTGCAACTAGAACGGTTCTTTGGACCACTTTGTTTCAGGCTGGATTTAGAGCATGAAAGAGGGAAAGACGGTCTTTTTTTTGTCCTTGACCACAATCAGAACACCTACTATCTGGATGCTCCAGCAAATATAAAATTGTGCAGGCGCATCATATGTAAGATAGATTTGCCATTTAGCTCAAAGGTAATTGCATAACTTATGGCATGTACCTTTTTTTGGCCCTTCCTCCGTTAGATCAATGTGGAATCGGGTGCACTGATGCGAAACATTGTGAGACAAAGAACTGGTTGGAGAGAAGTGGAGCCTGCATTCGGGTGTGGCTCTTTCACTCAGGATTTGTTTGACTACAGTCACCATCAGTCACTGCTCATTGTGTAACACCTGGATGAAAGCCACTGAACACACAAGCTCAACACAGGTCCTGCGATCACTAGTGCCTCCTGCTGGTGTCGGATTTATTTCTTGTTAGACTGATTTTATGTCATTTTTTTCATTTCCACCTCTAGAGTCAGGAGTTTGTATTTAAGAATTTCTGTCTTGTCCCACCAGTAAAACCCAGGCGCTGTCTGCTGTGCAAAGATGTCTATTGTAAGTGATTTATAGCAGAATTTCCTCTGTGTTTTACTCAACCTGCTGTGTGTGTGATTTATAGCATGCGCAAGACTATGACCTCTACAGAGTTAACCATCATGGCTCCCTCAGGGGTCTGTGCTACTCTGTGTGCACTGAGTGGTTATCTCCTCGGGGCTTATCAGGCCTTCTGCAGTAATGGCCACCATTGTAAACCCCATTGACCTGTACCTGCTATAAATTAGACCACTGCTGATGATATGCTTTGTTTCTTCAATTAAAGATAAGCTCTATTACGTGCAAACATTTACTTTGTGTGTGTGTAACTGCATGCACATGTGTGTGTGTTTGTCCTGCCCTACATGCTGTCCAGCATGTACAGATTGGCATGATTTGAGATGTTGTGATAAGTTAACAGCAGTGTGTGCGGTTTCCATGGTGTCTCAGACGAGCTGGGCTTACCTCCTATTTGCAGCTTAAGATGTGTGTCTGTCAGGAATAAGAAGTACCTGAGAAGGCAACAATGTGTGTAGTAGACACATACTGCACAAGCACTTTTAATATTGAAACCCTGGGTTCTCACGCTTACACAAACCTCATTTCCACCTTTTAATTGCTTATCTGCAGCAGCACAATGGACCTTTCTCCAAACTCACTAGAAACACAACCATCTCGGGGAAATTATCATTTTGCCCATTTCCAGTGCGTAATGAGCAAACACTGTACCTGCAGAGTGGCTTTGGAAGCAGCTGTTGTTTTATCCTGATATGATGAACTGGATAGTGTTGCCGGCTCTCTTATCTCCCACATATTGAAGAGGAGAGCCCACTTTTCCCAGATTGGAATGTGAAGGATACGCCTGCATGTGCTTTTATGTGTATTTCAGAGAGAAAGCATCCCGCAGGCTAGCGGAACAGTTGCTGCAATCATGATATGACAGCCATGGCATGGGGATGAAAATACTCTATAAAGCACACATACTGTAGATATTGGATCGGCAGCTCTCAACACTTTAAAGGTCATAGTTACCTTTTTCAGACTACTGTCCAGATTTGATTAAGAAGGTCAAGCAAAGTTTAATTGTATAGCCTGCAAACTTAACAGATGATAGACCCAATTTAAGTTTTGTAATTCATCCTGTCTGTTATAATATAAAAGTGTAAGATAACACAATGTCCATCATGTCACCACTACATAATTTGCAAGTAACCTGTGTTGAATAAAATCAAGAAGATAACAATTCATACAAACACTGTCTAGTCTGGTATGAAACACACGTGTACCTGCTATTTGGTTTCACTGTTTAGATGTAGCCTGTTTATTACTTAAGATGTCATTAATGCCATTAGTCCTTGGATTACACACACCCACTCACCACAGACACAATAAATGAAAGAAATGAGGCAAATGAAGAATCAGATTAACTCTAATTAAGCACCAAATAAGCGTTTAATCACGGGAAATTAAACCCTCCATCGCATTGAATTATCTTTTCAAATTAAATCACGATCATTTGGGGTGCCTCTAGGAGCCTCTCTTGCTCTTTGTCTTTATCTCTTTTCCCCTCATGTTCTCATCATTAGATATGGATTTGTCCATAGTAGCATATATCTTACCAGCTAATGGATATTAGTAATTTTGTGTGGTTCTATTTCGCTCCAAATGAAAGGGCCTTGACTGGTTTCTAGGGATAATTAGACCTTGATATAAAGATGGCACTAATATGCATCGTTATTACTCAGACACATAATTGGTAATGGAAATCCACATTACCACATTTCCATCCTTCTACCTAACCTTCTTTTACCTCTCTACCACTTCATATTTCTGCACAGATCAAGAGCTGCTGGAGGACATTATGATTGACAGCTACTTTTACCTCACTCAGCCAATGGTAAGTGAGTTAAATAGGAGCAGTATTCTTTAATACAGCAGTAGTTTAAGAGAAGTCAACATGTCTGTTTCCCTTGGTGTGTATTGGCATTATATGACGGAGAGGCACATCTGTTACTGTCAACTTGCTGCTGAAAATCAAGATCCTTTTGATGCTGAGAATAGCTTGACTTGAGTTTTGGAGTTTACCGTGCTATTACTTTGTTTACAGCTTTGTTTACCTCGTGCTGTTCTTCTAAACTCTTTGGCTCACAATCCTCTACTCAGTGCTCCAATATTCATGTCCTGCTGTTCGTACTCCACACAGGCTGCTCTTTGTTCTGTTCTCTAGACCTCTAATCAGTAACAGTTGTATTGATGTACTACACTAATGCTCTCCTTTCGTCAATTCACAAAGCACCTTGTGTCTTTCACATTCCCTACCTTTATGATTGACAGTCGCTCCCTTTGTAACACATCTAAAAGGTACTATGAGGCCGGGCCGTGTCTTTTCCGTTATTCATTTTCTCAAGCAAAACTCCCCATTAATTAGTGATGAAATAAACAACCCCAGTGTGTTTGGATGATGTGGCGTCTGAGTGTATCCTGCACAGTGTGTCCTATAGAACCAGTGTGCTGAAAGTTATCAGTGATACTTGGGCTGCGTAGTCGTAAAAGAAAGATTTTCAGCACAGCTGTGTACCTGCGGCTGTAGATGAACTCTCTGCTACTTAAATGAAGAGGTATCCTCTGGAGGAGATTGGCATGTACATTTGCCCTACTTTTATTACTCCACATAAAAGAAGCTGCGGAAAACGGAGGGTGTTCGAGCTGCTTCTCTTAACAGTCTGGATGGTGATAAAACATGCACAGCGCTAGTCATGCAGCGCTGATCGAGAATGAAAATGAATGAAAGTTATGAAAGCAGGAGGTGGTGAATGTCAGAAAAGTGAGCTGTCATGGAGTGTAAAGATTGTAGACAACCAATGTCTACTTCAGAGGACGCAAACATAATACAGACACAATAATAATGTGTGTTTGAAGCAAACCCCCCCCCCCCCCACCCCCTCCAACCGACACAGACATATACACACACACACGCACACACACACACACACACACACACACACATACACTGTAGCCTTGTGAAACATGGCCCTGGGTGAAATGAATGGTTCTCCCTATGTGTTGGTGGCAGGTCGTTACTCTGCATCCAGACAATAAAGCCCAGACACAATGAGACAGTCTTTAGAGCTCACTCTTACCTTCTTTTACACTGCTGGCATCTATAAAGTTCAACCTTGATAGAGAGAATAGGTGGCCTAGAAAAGGGGGGTACATGTGGGTATTGGGGAAAAAATGAGAATAAACTTATAGATAGGCTTGCATGTCTGAGGCGGATTTGACTAGACTAGAGAGAGAAAATGAAGCCTAAATCCTGCGGAGGATGGAAATGAATGACGTTATGGATGTGAAGCAAGCATATTAGGTACATTGTGACATTTAACATGAAATAGGCCCGAGCTCCGTGAAAAAGGAGCCATATGGAAGTTCCACTACATCTAGAATCTTCTTGAAAATAGTTTACAGAATAGTTTGCTCTGTGTAATAATCAACATGGTATTAACTGGGAATAAATCAATAGAACATATTAATGTTGTGTATTCTATAAAACTCATCTGATGTTTGTGTCATATTCCTTAATTTAATGTAACTATTGTATTTAGCATCAAAACCAGCATTATTTTCAAATCCAGCTTATTAGCTCATAAGCTGGATCTGCATCTGACTACACAGCAGGCATGTTTACTGTAGGTCTATTTCCCACCATGGGAGGCTGTTGCCAGGGAACTTAGTGACTGGGAATTTCCCCACACCCAAGGGTTTACCTTGGTAAAGGGCAAGTGGAACTTGAGGTAGAGAAGACGAGGTCGAGAGGAAAAGTCGAGTGCTGCAACCTGTTTCTGAGACTGACCTTTTCAAAAACTGAAATCAAAAGCCTATGGAATGAATAATATAAGCGCCGGCTAATTTCCTAGCTGCAGAATGAACCCTGGTAGCGTTCTAGCTTCTCGGCCCATTAGCCCAGTAGTGAGGATGTTGCAAGCTGTTGCTGCGGTGGAACACCATCTGTCACTAATGCGGCTGGTGCCCTCCCACCCTCAGGGACAGAAAGGTGGGGAGTGAAAAAGAGAGAGAGAGATAGAGGATAGAGAACTGAATGGATAGAGATAATTGTAGAGGAGGAGAGATAGAGACATAACTCTTCTTCCTATGTTTAATTAAGGCAGCAGCGGGGTCATGGCAGGACATCCTTGAGCTACTGTATGTGTGTGTGTGTGTCTGTGTGTGTGTGTGTGTGTGTGAGAGTGTGTGTGTGTGTGTGTGTGGATAATTTAGTCTCGAATATACAAATAAATTGTATCACTGCCCTGCACCCCTCATTAGGTTATCAAAACAGCGCACTCGACAGTGCACTGTAACCAAATGTCAGGTTGTGTTGGTTTCATGTACATTCTGGATTTGTAGATGCAGCTGATGTTTGAGGCATTCACTAATTAAAAGCTTGTGTCTCAGTCATGTTAATCAAAATTATACATTTGTCTGTTAGGCATGTGGCCTCTCTCCTTGTTCCTCCTTTTTCTTTGTTCTCTTGTTAAAACAGAAGTCACCAATTAACTGTACTTTTTGTCCTCGTGCTCCAGCCAGATGATCAGATGAGCCTCTTTGCCGTCATGCTCTATGACTTCCAGGACAGAAAGTTCCTCCCACGGGAACGCCATGGGGAGGAGGAGATCGTACAGGAAGTTAAAGATGTGGAGAGCTACTTCCTCAGGTAAGGAATGAAAACAGCGAGAATAAGGAAAAAAGGAGTGGATTCATAAAAGGGAATACAAATTGAATATAGAAGAGGTAAAACATTTTTTTCTTTTGTTGTACGTAGGTTTAAAACCAAGCTGGCAGCGTCTCTGGCCCGCTGCAGAATCAAACACGATCTCTTGTCCATTGAGCATATCCTGCCAGAGAGTGTAAAGAGGAAGCAGCAGAGATCAAGCAGTCTTCCACTTTACGCATGGGTCAACACACTGAAGAGCAGGTTAGCTGAGCACACACACACACAAACACACACACCACTCACTCACCTACTCAGAAGCAGATGTGCATGCACATCTGTACATAAACCCAGGAATGCACTGTAAGCAAATGTAGAGTGCAAACATCTACACACACACACACACCTACATCTACACACAGACCTTTAACTTGGCGTGCAGCCCAATGTTTTATAGACTAGGTGCCTTGCTGACATCCAATTAAACCACTGGACAGTGTGTGTGTGTGTGTGTGTGTGTGTGTGTGTGTGTGCGTGCGCTAATGCGTGTTCTTGCAGGCGCCCTGACAGGCTGATTCAGTTAGGTGTAAATCCTGCTTCTGTGGACAGATTCAATCAGCAACAACCCTCAGCAAGCTCTAGGACTGTAAAGGTCACCTGTTGGGACTAGTGGTCTGCGTGTGTGTGCGTGCGGTTGTGTGTATCTCCATAGATTTTACAGCTCGTTTTACTTCTAAAGTCTTTTTAAAAGGCCACATAGAAATTGTACACACTAATATTATCTATGATGACAGTCTTCCTCTTTATCCCACCTCTTACCTTCTTCCCTCCTTCATACCTTATCTGGGGCTTTCCCTAATCTGCTCTCCTCTCTCCTCTCCTCTAGCGTCGATGGCGTCCAAAGTGTCCTGAAGAGTGCGGGCTTTTCGCAGGTGAAATCGATTGGGGAGCTGGAGGGCCAGACCTTCTGCCAGGATCCCCACTGTGGGGATATACTGGTATTCCCTGCTCAGCTGAAAGCTCAGCTGTACAGCACCAAGCTGCTTAGCGACCACACACTCATCATACAGGTACAAGCTTCACAGAGAGAGGAGGTTTCTGACGAGAGCATCCTCCTCCCCCACAGACTTTAATACGGTTGTTGAAATCTGTTCTGCGCCATCAATCCTCTCTGATATTCATGATTTCACTTCGGTAATGGACTTGCTCAAATTGATTATAAGACTGAGTTCCCTTATGCCAACTAAGATTAGTTTTCCCAGATACAAATATTTCACATCAGTTCTTCTCGTCCAGTCATACGTCACTTTGAGCCATAAAGACTCCTTCCGTCTGGGAGGGGGAGAGCGGCTTAATCATTTCATTTCTACTCCATTAAAGTCAAGCTGCCATGCAAACTGTAAGCAGCACAGCACCACAACACAATTAAATTGGATTTTGCAGCCAAATTCAATCAAATATTCAACACCACTGCCTAATTAATCACCTCTCCCTCTTTCCATTTTATGACTCTCCATCACAGTTTCTCTCCCCTAGTTTCTCTCTTTTCAAATGGCCTTGTTCCTCTCCACCCTGGTTTGTCTTTCCTGACAAACCCTGTAATCTGGATATCAACGAAACTTAAGCCAGCCCAGTGGTTCCACAGGAATACGTTTGGCACTATTTCTAGAGGGGACCCCATTGATTGAAGGACATCTTTCTTGTAATCTGACTGCACTGTTATTCTTCCTCTCTTTTCCTCCTTTGCTTCCTCTCCTCCTCTTACCTCCCTTCCGTACCTGCTTGCAACAGCTGCTCCAAACTCCCTCTCCTCTCTCATCTATTCCCATCTCAATTCTATTTACCAGTATCCTACAGTGCAACTTTCCCTCCTATTTTCTCTTATCTTAGTTTGTGTCTCATCAGTTTGCAGAGTGTTGCTGCTCTGCAGAAACCTGTATCTAGAAATGTCTTTTATTAAAGTCTGTCTCTTTATCGAACTGATGCTTTCACTAAATGTGTCTGCAGGATAAATCTTGCAGTCTGGGCCCAAATGCAGTGTGCGCCCTGCTACCAGAGGAAGGAGATGTTCTTATGTTGGGCTGCTTCTCTGGCCTCACCGTGTCCCACACTGCCTCCCTGATTGCAGAGAAACACAAAGCCAACAGCAACGTTAAGCCCACAGTCTACGTTTGTGTCAGTGACCGTACAAACGCTCAGAGGGAGGAGCTGCAGCAGGCTGTAGCTGCCATGGGCTCCAAGAGTAGGCATAAGACGGATGCGTTCATGAGGGCAGTATCTGTTTGTGTCTTTGTATGCGAGACAAAAGAGATTGAATCAGAGGAAACGTGGTCTATTTACTGTCTTTGTTTTAATGACACCATAAGCGATGTTTGTCTTCATCCATCTTTTACGTCAATGAAAGAGAGAATGAGAAACTGAATATTGCTGGTTGGCGTTGTCACACTGATCCACTATTTTTTCAAACTGACTGCTCTTTTTTCGTAAATAGCGTTGTAAGAATACCTATTTCGGTGACGTGAAGTGATACAATTTGATCACACTTTTCAGTGAGAAGATTTGGGGTAATCAGGCAGAGAGTATTGGTCGAAGGATTGTCAGTTGCTGTTGTCAGCAAATTCGTAAAGACTTATATCCAGGGAGTGCACTTAAAAGCAAATTGTCTGCTGAGATTCTGAATTGTATGTAAATACAGTACTGCATGCTGATAGTGGCTGCCTGCTCAGCTAGTCATGAGGGAAACAATTAAGTACATGTAAGAAAGCTGACATTTCAATAATTGCAAAAGATGCCTTCAGGCAGGGTATTTTCCCACAAAGAAATATAACAGGAAATTGTGAGTAGTGTTTAATCATTGAGCAAATGTATATTTGTGATTATTCAGGGTATCATTGAACTCTATGTGCGTTCTGCTCAGATGTGAAGCTGATACCAGAGGTCTTCCAGTCTTTGGACAACAGAGACAAGCGACTCCAGAAGTTGCGTGTCATCCTGTTGACCCCCAGGTGTTCCGTGTCTGCGGTCAGCAATCCGGTCGAATTCATACTGCAAGAGAATGGAGGTAAATCGCGATCGATGAGGATTTCAGAAATACATGTTATAATCTAGTGTACATTAACCTCTATAGCCCAAGTGAGCCCGGAGCCGTTTTTGAGGTCTCTGATATACATTCAGATATACATTTTCTTCGCTGCAAATAGACATTCTCAAAACTCCTGAGAGTTCTCAATTTTTGGATGTGTTGGATGTGCACGCGCATAGTTGCTTATATAAAACCCATACCCACCTGTAAACAGATCCGCTAATAAAACAGAGATTCTGCTCTTTTTCTCAGACACAGACCTGCTGCAGGACTTATCCCAGAGCTCCATAGCCCAGAGCAAACTGGAAGCTCTGGCAGCCCAGCAGAGGAAGGATATCGATCACGCCTTGAAGTGTGAGTGTTGAACCACCTGCTCTCATGCTGACAAGCACACACACACGCACACTCAGACACACACAGCATATGAGCTCAGGCGTGAGTGCGTAGCCTCCCTCACCTCTCTGACACAATGAACCTTATACTTCCTAAATATCTGGTCTCGTGTGCCATTAGGCTGAAGCCTGTGGTATCGTGATCGTCTGAGTGTTAATTAGGAATGCTAATGTTCCTCTCCGTCGGACATCCACAGTCTCCTGCAGTACTCCTTGCATAGTTTAAGCAAGTGATTAGCAACTCTCCTTTGTATTGCATATATTCTATAGAACTGAATATGACAGAGGGACCATAGACTGAATATGAGGGCCCGACCGTGTCAAGTTACATCACATTCTGTACTGTGCAGGTGTCACGGTTCTATTCTGAAGTCAATGCCTTCCTGCCCAGTCGTATTGTTAGCCTCGGTCTGTCTTGTATTGTTCAGTGCTTTTCTTTCTGTGTTGGTCTGGGTCATGTCCATCGAGCTGTTGGAGTCTTTCTGTTAGGGGCAATGAAAACCAGCTCCTCTAATCACACTGCCATCCATCAGCCCTCTTCTACATTTTTGCCGGTGTAGATACTTTCTAATAGGACTGTTCATTAATGGTGGGTGTGTATCGAGTATTTTACCTTGGTTGAGTCGATAGTCCCATTTCACATAAGCATGCGCATAGACAGTGCTCACACAGACGGATACTAACATACCTCCATAGCCCTTAATGTCCCAGCTGTGAGGTGTGTGTGTGTTACAAATGTTACTGCCTCAGTCCTCTTCTTCTTCAGTTACGCTTCCTTGAAGCAATAATTCACATTTGTTTGGAGCTGATTTGCCACATCGCAGAAGGTTTTATTTGTTATCAGCTTGGCGTTAATTGTTTCTGTCTGGCTATAATTAGTGGGAAAGAAAGAAATCAAAGCTCAAATGAAGGAAATCAAACGGCCGATAGCTTCACAAATCTACGAGCCAGCAGCAGTTGAATGAAATGAGCTATGTATTTACGCAAACGGTATTAAAGAATTAATATTCAAGGACCCATTTCTTCAAAGGGAACGCTTGATGAGGAGGACGACTCAGTTTGAATAATCACATTTAATTGTCATAAAATGAGAGGAAGAAACTTTTGACTGAATGTGTGTGTGTGCTTGTCTGACTTCCTTCGTTAATTGAACATGAAATTAGTTTATTGTTTAAGATTGTGGCCCCATGTCAATAAATCAGCTTAATGTCGTGGTATTATCTGTCACATATTATTTCAGATGTATTTACATTTAAAAGGGTAATATGATAATATAATGAAATATACTTGTAACACCCAGAGGTGGAGTATTAATATTTACGTAATTGTTGATACAATGCACACATTTCTTTGTATAGTCTCCAAGGTTTTGGCAGTGGTGTACTCTACCTGTTCATCATACAAAGAGGAGAATGAGGAGGTGGTGAGCAGAGCGCTGGAGCAAGCCAAGGCCCGCTCAGAGCAGGAGGGGGAACCAAAACGAGCAAACTTCAGGTCAGCCTCAGGTCTCTGTACCGCAGTACCCTGGTGCACCTGCTGCATCTGTATCTGTCATTGTCTTTCTTCGTCTGTTTGCCTCGCTGTCTGCCAGCCTGCTCGGTTGTTTGTCTGTTTCCCTACAGACAGGCTTATGTCAAAGTTTCAGCACACCTCAGGTAGAAACTGGAGGAGAAAATATCATCAAAGGTGCCCTTTAAAGCCTCAAAATGCTGTGAAAAGGGCAGGAAAAAAACATTTTTTAAACAGCTTCCCTGCTCGTAGACATTCTGTATATTTCTCGAATAGTTTTTTGTTTGTTTGTGTGTGTGTGTGGTTTGAAGAACTTAAGACTTGAATTCTACCATTCATGTAGCCCTGAATGTACCAAGACTGTCTCCTTCCTGAATTTAACTGGCCGTGCTGCTGATGCTTCAGGCTACCATAAATACAGCACAAGTATAGTTATTGGTATGGATCACACTGGCTTTAATTATTACGTAACCCGTGGACTTACATTCATTTACTTACTTAACTAGCATGGCTCATGTTTTCTGTTTCTGTTTATGTGTGTTTCATCTAGGCTTAGTCCATCTCCGTTCAGCATTCCTGACCATGCCGAGGGTCCAATGAAAACACACCCCTTCTTCATGCTGGAGCCCTCAGAACAGAGGAATGGCTGCTTCCTAGCTGTCCTCAGCAGAGAGGTTAGCATCACTTAAACAGAAACCTCACAGAGCAAAGCAGTGCTTAGCCCTCAAAGAACTTTGTTAGTTAGGGTAATTCTAGTTTATTTCATAGTTTATTACATAGTTTATTACATAGTATACATACTATAACATTTTATATGACATTTTATGATATACTTTACGATGATTTTTTTATGATTTTTTATGAACATTTTATCATGATTTTATGACATACTATACGATGACTTTTTTACAAGATTTTTGCGACACATTCTCTAATGACAGTGTGTATGAGTTTAAAGGGCATACTATACTATGACTTTTCAATGACATTTTTATAGCATACTATGACTTTATTATGTTTTATGACATCCTGTACAATGACCTTTTGTGACGTTTTTATGACTTTAAATGGCATACTACACACTATACATTTACTTTTTTATGACATACCGTTTTAAATTACATTTTTATGGCATACTATTTGCCCACTATGACATTTTGTATGCCTTTTTCTGGCATACTATACTATGACTTGTTCAGTTTGACATACTATATAATTACTTTTTTATGACATACTATAGGTTTTCTATTACAATTTAATTTCTTTCTATGACGTTCCATACAGTCTTTTTTTAATGACTTTTTTTGGCTTACTATGAATTTTGAATGACATTATTTTTTAAACATACCTTTTGAAATGCATTTTATTACTTTGATCAACTACGCTATGACTTCTTTTCTGACTTTTTCTGATATACTGTAGCATGACTTTTTATGACTTTCTTATGACATAAGAAAGTCATACAACATACAATACTGTGACCCTTTTCTGACTCTCTTATTGAATACTACACTTTTTAATTATATTTTGTGACATATTCTACTATGACTCTTTTTACATTTGGATGACATACGATACTATAGTAGTTTTTTTTAAACATACTATACGTTGACATTGACATTTTTATGAAATACTATTCCATTACTTTTTCATGACATTTTCATGGAGTACTAGACTTCATTTTAACATTTTTTTATGACATACTGTCCTATAATGTTTGTATGCAAAACTTTTTTTCGGCATACTATACTATGATTTTTTTCATGCCATTTTTATGGCATAATATTTAACAATGGCTCACTAATCACATGCTTTATGACATACTTTACAATGACTTTTCTGTTTCAAATTTTTTTATTACATTTTTATGGCATACCTTACGATGACTTTTTATGACATACAATAGTATTACTTTTTATGACGTTTTTAAAGACATTCTATGTCATGAAATGGTTTTTTTGTGACTTTTTTATGGCATAATATAGTATTACTTTTTGTGACATTTTAATGGTATGCTATGCTGTCGTATACGTCTCATGAATGCTTTGAGGGATTATCTTCAAATTTGGCGTATGTTTGTCGTGTAGAAACAGAGCCTGTTGAATATCTTTTTTTTGTATTGGTAGAAGGGGGAAGCTGAGTTGGGAACCGGGCTACTGAAGTTGAGGTTAGGTGAAAATGAGCTGTCACAGCCACTTGATCAAACGTGTGAGACAGAAAAAAGTAGAGGAGAATTAAGGTCAGCCTGCTAGAAGAAATGAGAATGTTGGGTGACAGACGCAGGTGTCTGGTCCGAGTCTAATCTGCAACCAGAAAGAGAGTGTGAGATGAAGGAGCAGAAAATGACGGGGTGAGTGGGAATGAATTCTGAAATGGGAAAAAATAAGCTGTAGAAATAGAAATCAGGTAAGTCAGAATGAGATGAAAGGATGAAAGGAGTGAAAGGGTCGATATTACGAGCTGCAGTTCGAGCAGCAGGAGAGAGAAGAGAGTCTTGGATTTCATTACACAAAAGAAACAACAAGGAGGAATTCACTTTTTTGTGTGTATGAAGACATTTTTGAATTACACTTGGAAAATTGGACACTGTAGAAGTTACTTTGAAGTGATTTGAGTTTATTTTAGCAATGTGTGTTTCTGAATGGAGCGCTCTGTTAGATTTTCAGAATTTTTTTATGAACATTAGTAATTGAGAAGCGCTCTGTCTTACTCTATTGTGTTGTCTAGTCACAGGCTTTCATTGCTTCAGTGAGAGACTCTCCCAGTTTTCTTATTTTAACCAAACTCACACCCCTTTATTGTTATTTTTGTGGTGGTAGTTAAGTGATGCAGTAAGACCGTTACAGTAGGGAAGCCCAACTCATCAGCAAGTCTCATCAAGTCTGTGTAGCCAGGCTTCCCCACATCCTCATAATCCACATAGCCGAGTTTACGACATACTCCCCGGCATTATGAAATCTGCTCTTATGCTTATGATTCCAGTGCAGGGATATTAAGCCATTTTACCCCCACCGGGTGTGACGGAGTGCTCTGGTGTCTGTTCCTTTCTGGCCATCCATCATGTTTTATACCTCCGCAGATAGGAATGAAAAGATAATCAAGGCGCTGTAATGGGGCCTCATACAGGATTTTTTTCTCCCCACCTCTAATAAACTCAGCTAATCAAAAGTTATTGTGGCACTCCGAAAAGCACCATAAAAATAGCAATTATATAAGTGTTTGAATGCTGTCTGGCTTAAATCGACTGTCATAGTGGCCCCCAGTAAAGCTCTTTATGAGAAAACCATACGGAAACAGCTGGGAACAATAAAGACAGTCAAGTAATGTGTTTCTGGCCTAATTTCTAGAGGAAGCAGAATACATCACAGGTGGACTTTTCTCTTAAAGTCCCCAACCTCTGAAGGAAGAATTGGACAGTAGTAATATGGGATTCATACCCCTAGACTTTTCACTTTGATTTTGTTTTGCTGATTGTTTAGGGTGCGTTTCATCAATTTTGGTGTAGTCAAGATATAATGGACGTCGTGATTTTGGACGTAAGTATTGAAACAGAATGGGTTCAGCTCCAGCGTGCTGTGGCAGCTAAATTTGGCAAAGTGTAGAAGGAAATGAGAGATTTACAGAGTATGGCATATTTGGTTAGGTCTGATGAAGAGGAAGCAAGATTTACAGGGGTGAGTGGGAAGAAAGGGTAGCAAAGGAGAGTGTCTGTTGAATAATTCAGCGCCCCCTGTCTGTATGAGTTAGCATCAATGAAGTCCACCAAAGACTGCATTACAGTGGCGCTTCTAAAGCCTGTTTACCTGTGTGCACAGAGTGCATCAACACAAATAAGGACATGTACCTGTGCTAAATGTGCTTTCACACATTACAGTATGACCACATACCTGTATACAGAGAATTACAAACAAATTGTACAAACGCATACATATTTGCATTAAAGTACAAGCAAGCACTTAGAAGCAAAATACACACATAAACCCACACAGGCTGCATGTCCCCGTAGTGTACACTGTGCTTGTGAATAATTCAGGTGTTGAGGAGAGCAGTGGGCTGCTGTGAGGGCTGTTGCTGAGACAGCAGGTCAGCAGCAAGGACATGTTGGCGCTCTCCTCATCTTTTCTTTTACCAATATTACATTTGGTGGACAGCACATATATCACGTATATCCAGAACATTTTTTCACCCTAAAAAATGATTTGGGTTCTTGTCTTACAAAATACAAGCTATTGCTTTGTCACTTCTCAACAGCCTGAGCCAGTCGTCAAAGAGGCACCAAATGAAGTGCTTATCAGAGCAAATGCCAAAGGCATACTGGACAGGATCGGCTCCAACCAGCCAACCACCAAAGAGCAGCATAGACACACCAACAGGACGACAAAAACAACCCATGGTCGCACCTCTCAGCCCCATCTCTCTGTCAGTGTTCATTCCAAAAACCAAGAGACCATGGGCAGCTACAGTACTACTCTGTGTGGACATCAGGAATTTACTAACAGGCGGCAGTCATCAGAAGGTGCGCATGAATACTTTAGCCCTATATCTCAAGTCAGTCGTATGTAGTAACAGGAACATACAGCTGATTAAAAGGCATTTTGGTAATTTTGCTTAATTGCTATCTTGATGAGAGTTAGAGTTTTTGCAGGATTGATAGCACTCTCATGAAGCTACAGACAGCTACAGCTAAGCAAAGCTGACCATCTCCTGTCTGTAGATTCATGTCTACACAAATATAGAAGGTTTCAATCCTCTCATTTATTCAGGCAAGGAACCAATAAGCACATGTCCTTCCAAAATGTCAAACTTAAGTTTTTGGCGAAGAGGAGTAGCAAGTACTTTAGTTTGAACAGAAGTAGTTCATGTAATGCCTTGTACTGTTATTCCTCATCCTCTTTTCTCAATGTGCTCTGTACTTTGGTCCAAAAATATGGTCCTCTCCCTTCCGACCTCCATCTCATTGCTTTTGTCCTTCAGGAAAAGCCAAAGAAATGCGCCTGCAGCCCTCAAAGAACACAGTGTCCAGCTCCTTCTCTTCCTCCAAATCAGAAAGCAGCGCACCCAAGAAAAGCATCACCGCTGTGTTAAACACAACTCCCCGTCCTCCTGCTACCCGGCTGGCCCGTCCCCGCAGAGCTCATCAAGAGGTGCTGAAGCCTGTGGTGCTCGTCCTGCCTCCCGTTCACTTTCCCGACTTCTTCCTACCTCAGCTCAGCCAAACAGGATGCAGCCCAAGCTTACACTACAAGTGGAGGCCCCCAGCTCAAAGTGTACACCTCTCCCGCTCCAGTGGGGGTCTCTCCAAGGGTGCTTTGGTCAAATCCCGGCCCCTGTTTTGAGCTCACCAACACCAATACACATATAAAACAAGTTTTTGTGCCAAAAGCTTACTTAAATAAAGCCAGTAGTAGTAGCCAGTAGTAGCCATTATTACTGGTCTTCATGTGTCACAAAGAGCAGCCTTGCCACAGTCAGAATCTAATCAACTGCATTGGGGCTGGGCCACTTCATGATAAATATCTACTGCATTACATTCCACTAACCTGCAAAATTAAAAGAAATTTAAGAAGCTACTCTTTTTTTCTTTTGGTAATGCATTTATTGTCACAACCGATTACATTTACATGGTGTAGAGATGAGTGAAGAACAGAACTGAAATGAGTTACAGCATCATTCTTGTTTGTTTTGTTTTTGAGTGTGTGTGTGTGTGTGTGTGTTTGTCTGTTTTTTTTTTCTCTCATTTAGATCAGACTGCATTCACAGAGTTCATGTGGAGTGCAGGTTGTAGATATGAGCCATAGGAGCAGTGTAAAGGTTTTATTAGCAGTGACAGCAGACTTTTTTTTTTTACTCCTCTATGTGCGTATTTGTGTGTGTGTGTGTGTGTATGTGTATTTTGTTTGTGAGTGAGAGTAGACTTGTTGGTTTACTGAAGAAAAGGAAATATAGTTAACCTTTACTGTATGGCACAGATTTGATGTTTTCCACGCTGTCCAAGAAGGGCGGACACTATTATGTACCACTGCTCATATAGCCTTGAGTGCCTAACATCTGCCAGACGAAGCCTGGGATTGGAATTTCTTGCTAACACATAAATCTTGGGTGTATGCATAAAGATTCCTGAGGAAATTGTAAAGTTTGAACATAGGCAATGTAACATTCTTGAGCTTTTAAACTCTGTTTTTCTATAATCTATGCAAAAAAAAGTACAATCTTAACAAATTAAAAGTTTCAAAATACATTAAAAACGGTTACCTTTCTTTTGCTGATCTACTCATCCATCAAGAAACAGAATGTAAAAATCCGACTGACATCCTAAATTGTGATTCTGTAAATGGGGTAGAGAGTAACATTCTATTCAGGTATGGGTCAGAAATAGGCCAGATTTGTTTTGTGCCAGTAATGCAGTAATAGTTATGTTGAAATGACTTGTGCTAAGAGCATCTATTCTTTGTGTGTTCACCACTCTTCTGACTGAGACCCCTATCAACATAAAACACATCTCATCACGAAAACATGCAAAACAAAGCCCATTGTCCCACACTCCATCTCTCCCTCATATCTACAAGTTTTGTGCCCTACATTCTCTCTTCCTACATACAATCATTTACATACACGTTATCATTACAATCACTTCATTCATCCTCAATGGAGATGTTAAGTTTGAGCTCGTTTCAAGTCTGAGACACATCGAGGTGATGCCATATTGGTGGGGGAGAGCATGTTAGCAGGGCCTTGTCTTTCTGGTCTTTTCTTATTCACCTGTTCAAATCCCACGACAGCAAGCCTGTCTCAGGCGTCCAGTCCAGGTGCTCTTACTGTGCTGATGATGTTTTTTACAGGAAGGGACACAGCATGAAAGAAAATATAGTAAACCAGTGAGTGGTTCCATAAACCACACTGTTAACAGAAATTGGATCTTTTTATTCTGGGTTATCCTGAAGTCTGTCTGTAGAGTGTTTGATCAAGTAATCAATCCAGCCCAGAAATCCACATACAGTGAAGGCCAATGGAGCCTGCAGGTGGTTTCCACTCGGACACAGCGGCGTTCAAAGATCAACCAGTGCTACCAGATTTTCCATTCCGCCTCATGAAAGCCATGAGTTTTCTTGTCATTTTTTTATTTTTTTTGATCATCAGGCCTACTGGAGAATCGCTCTTCTTCTCTTCATCTGCGGTGGTGTTTGTTAACATATATGTACATCGTCGGTTACCATGGCTGGTACTGATTAGGTGTTGCTGTGGCGATAGTGTGTGAGTGGCGTCCAGCAGCGGCTGGGGAGGGTGCTGTGGTCACTCGTGGCGGTCATTGCTGGGGGAGTTCAGACGGCTGTTTCTTGGGTTTCAGAGTGTCTATGAGAGACAGGACTCCACGTTTCACACTGGTGGTCACCCGGCGGGTCACCGTGTCCGCAGAGGGTGAGGAAGAGGAGCCAGCACGTTGGGAGGGTGGCCGTGCCACCAGACACTTCTGGTACCGCAGCTGAGAAAGAGGAGGATATGGTTTAATTCATCATTTGATTTTGGGGTTAAAAGAAAATAAAATATATGCAAGATGTGTTTTACCTGCAGTTTTTAGGTCATTTAATAAAGGAATAGTTTAATAACAAATTTAGGATATTCGCTTATTTGCTGTTTTAGTAGTATACAATAGTAAATAGTATAGTATGTAGAAGTTCATAGAAAGACATGCAATAGTATATCAAAAAAGTCATTGTATAATATGTCAACAAAATTCATAAAAAAGTCTTAGTATAGTATGAAGACAAGTCATGAAAAAGGTTTAAAAAAGCCACAGTATAGTCAGTATATTGAAAAAAACTCATAATAAGTAATCATATAGTATATGTCAAAAACGTTTTTAAAAAGTCATAGTATAGTATGTCGAAAAGGGTGAAAAACATAATATAGTATGTCAAAAAAAGTCATGGTATAATATGTCAACAAAGGTCATAAAAAAGTCTTAGTATACTAGGTGGAAAAAAATCATATAAAAGTCACAGTGAACAATGTCGGAAAAAGACAAAAAAGGCATGAACATGTCATGTTATGGTATGACGAAAAAAGTCATAAAAATGTCATAATATAGTTTATCGAACAATGGCAGAAAAAGGTCATACTATAGTATGTTGAAAAAGGGTAAAAAACATCACAATATAATATGTCAAAATAGTCATACTATAGCATATCAATAAAAGTCATAGTATGCTTTTATGCCCTTTTTTGACATACTATGAGTTTTTTTTACTTTTTTAGAAATACTATAAAAAGGAATACAAAATTATAGTATTTAAGGATGTGCAGTGTTGAAGTTGGTGTAATTTGGACACACTACACGTTTATTACTAATACACTTAAAGACAAACGATAGTGCTCTGTGCAGCAGTGGAGGTGGAGTTTCAGGGCTCTGCAGACTTAGTCGAGCATGTCCTCCGCAGCACACTTTTAAAGGCCACAGCTCATTGACTGCATTTCACATTTGCTGCTGGATGCTGAATATATTTTAGTTAACACCAAACTCTTGGAGTCAACGAGCGATGAGCGGTTCTCAACAACACTACACTATTCCTTTAAATACAAAACCTTTGAACATTCATTTCATAATTGTGACAATACATCATCATCATTTCATAACAAAAGAAATTTGATCTTACCACGCATGCTGCCTGCACAGCCTCAGACACATTGCCTGCGTTGGGGTCGCACCAGAACGCATGACAGTGGAAATGCTGGCTCCCAGTGTCCATAACGAAGGCAAACGAGTGCACATCTCGTCCCACGCCCATGAAGGACAAGAAGCGAACTCGACACTCCACCAACACCTCTTCTTCCTCTTCCTGCACACACAGCCAAGAGGAGAATTAAATCTGTGTTAAACTCGGCTCCGTTAGATCTTTCTCTCTAATCTACGAGCATCTTGAATTCATCTGTTACTCCTGAGGACAGCAACAAAAGGTCCCTTGCCTTTTCTTTGATGACAGCCAGAGTGGTGTCAGCAATACTCAGTGTGACAGGAGTCCAGTCCTCTTTGCCTGTGGAGGACACCAGACTTTCTATGGCTCCATTTATGACGTCCATACCTGAGGACAAAACACAGGAGAGCCTGAACAGTGAGACAAGTGCATGATGTGTTACGACATGTGCTTTTTAGCATTAGTTCAGATTTACCTATGGGGCGAGACACAGATGTCATACCCAGATACAGCACATTGAACTTCTGCACCAACTCAGTCTTTGGCAAAGGAAACTCTGCAGATAAAGAAAACACGCACACACACACGCACACACACACACACACACACATTAAAACGCACACACACACACACACAGGCCACCCGCAGGGAATTTTATCACACGACAACATCTAACGCAAAGCTCCAAAAGTAAAGTCCACACATGATAATTGGCTTGAACTTAGGATACAAACAAACACTTGTGAATATTTTAATATTTTAATATTTTAGTGTGCTGCTGACATGATTAGGGCATGGAAAATATTTTCACACACGAGCATGAAGAATTTCAGATTTTTCTCCATGAAAACCCAGCTGTGCCTGTTTACACTGGCCTGTAGGCAGAAAGGATGGAGAGGACACACCATGCAATTAGCAGTGTAAGCTTGAGATGACCTCTGACATGGTAAATGCCAAGCGCTAAAAGTGGTTAAATGCTTAACTGCACAGTTTAATGATTGTTAATCATCTAATGCCAATAGACAAAATTATAAAAATTCTGCACTATACTAAAAAGGGCACAAGCATCCCCGTCAAAATAGCTACATTAATTATTAACTATTTGCTGTATCGCTATAGTCAACATGGTTTTGAAAAAGCAGGCCCTATTGCAACATGATCATTATTGAGTCATAATGAAATGGCCATTATTATTGAAGGATACATTTACTTCAGTGGGTAAAGAAGACATTTATTTATACAATTAACATCTGTAATGTAAATATATATATGTAACTATATATGTAACCGTTATATGAAAACTTTGATTTGGAGTTTAATGTGCTGACCATGTGCTGCATTGTTTCTGGTTTAAGTGCGGCCGGGAACTTTTGTCTGCACTCATTAACACAAAATCCCCATAATATGTTTTGAATGCAGTGTTGAATATCAAAAGGCCAGATGCCAAAATGTATCACACAGGTGTATTACAAATTGCACCTATAAATGCCACTATGTGTATAATTTGAAAATTGCGAAATGAGAGCACAGAACAATCTGTGAATAATTTGAAAGATGCTATAATCATTTAAAAAATGTACATAATGACTTAAAATAGTAACCGAAGAGCAGGCTGAGAAGCAGTGTTTTGATGACCCGTCTGTCACCACACCCAACCAACAGTGATGTCACGGTGTCCTGAAGGACACCTGCACTTCACCTCAGCAAGGTGAGAAGTTAAACCACTGGAGGTCAGTTAAGTTAAACTTTAAAAAGAGATAAACCAGCCAACATATGACATTTCCCCCCTTTTTTTGTGAGTTTTATCCCATTTTGCACAATCCACATCTTAATTATTGAGTACAGAGATTAACAATTCATCATGTGATCGCTATGGACTGAATGAGGGAAATCAATCAGGGAAAATGGCTTTCACCTGGATTCACCTCGTCAGTGTACTCCACGAATAAGTTAGAGGCCCTAATATCTCAGTCATTCAGTATGAACTGCTAAAGCTCTGAAAACAGTCGTTAAATAAATGATGACTAAGGGGTTATCGTACATTAATTCCATATTTAAAGTCGAGCTCAGACAGGCCAGATCCGATGAGGACAGCACGGCCATTATGCTGGTGTTGGCGCTCATCCCAAATCATTGGCTGCTAATCTCCTAAAATGTGTCCCAACAGGGGATCGTGCACACTCCCAGCCACCCTGAAGAGATCTAATCCAGGCGAGAACAAGAACTGTTTTCCATCCACTGGTTTAGCAGTGAATGGACCTCTAGAGCTCACTGGATGGTCTATCCACTGTAAGGACGCCTCTCACTGGGTACCAACTGGTTTTTCAGTAAAAAAACGAATAATTCAAGCAAGTAATAGCTTTAAAATATGTGAGGGATGTTTCACCAATACGTTCTTTGATCCTGTGGTTGAGATGAGCGCCGTGGAGCACCAGGCCTCGCCTGAAAAAAACACTCATTGGATTTTAATGAGGTCGACTTCCTCTGTAAGTGAAGAGCCGATATAGTTCTTTTATATTCTGATGCTGGAGCTCCTTTCCCTCACGCTCAGCAGATACACACCCCAGCTGAAGATACAGCAGAGGATGAATTGTGCTGGCGCTTTTTTTCTTTCTTTCTTCCTATAATTACTTGGGACTGAGAGGACCTCAGCGGAGGGACTTCGCAAAATAGGAAATGGTGAATAGAATTAGCGCTGGGAGGATAAAGCTCAGCGATTGTGGAGCGAGGAGTTGTTCTGAAGTCAGCATTATCAGTGTGTAATTGAACCAAACGCCGCTACCTTTTTTGTTAGCAAATGTTCACAGTCGCTCCTGCGGCGATAAGGTCATTTTTAAGAAAACACATATGGTTCTAGATGTGGAGAATTGCTGTAATGTGAGACAAGAAACCACGGCGGGGAAGATAGCACATGGCTGACAAATCCAATTCTCTCATGAGGGAACTACAAAAGAACAAGATTCAAAGAAAAAGAGTTGTGCGCATGTGTGTGTGTGTGTGTGTATACCTTGTAGGGGTACATCGGAGCCGGTCTGGGAGGAGCTGCCAGCTGCAGCTTTGGCACTTTTCCTTTCAGCCATAATCTAGAGAGGAAAGGAGGGGAAAGAAAGAGGAGACAAGAGGGTAAGAAAAAAAAAAAAAGAGAGAAGAGGAAAGCGATCAGAATGGGAATTGGGAAGCCAGAAAGAAAGATATGGTTGATATAAAATAAGCATAAAAAAAAAGATTTTTCAGCAAAGAGTTAATAACACAATTTGAATGATAAGACTGGTGAAATTCTATAATTTTGCTGTCAACAACTCCAATGAAAAGTCCAAACCCAACAGTGCGTTAGTATTTTTCTCAATACCTTTCCAACATTAATATATTTGCAAATCTTTAAAAAAGGGTCACATGTACTTGCATTTTTGCAAAAGGGTAATTTCCTCAAACAGCTTTAAGTTGCTGTAGTTGTTCGCTAATGTTACTCAAACAGGAGTAAACTGTGTATTTATTGGGGACTATTTTCAGCCATGGATTTGGTGCGCTAGTCACGGAGTTAGTGGATTGAAACAGAGTTAACTACTGTACAGTGCGGGTCTTAATCATAATGAAGGAACATGTCTCCCAGTGCAGCGGTGTAGCTTACTGATGTATTTTCAATAGTTGTTGGACAATCATGGAGCTTGATAGCACAGAGGAATAAACTGTTTCTGGCTTTTACTTCACAGGTGATACTTGTTCGAATATCAATTCATTGTCCGTTTTTGTTCTTGTCGTGGAATTTGATGACAATAACAAAAGTATTAAATATTAACAGCCTTATCCTTTAAAACCCTCCCGTACATATGGCATATCCAAATTCACCCTTCTAAGAAAAAATGTCTGCTTTCTCTCTTTTCTTTGCTTCTGCTCTTCTGCTGCAGTGCACACACTCTTTAAAAAGTGTTGAATAGTCTGCATGGCCCCTGCACTGAGCTGCTGCACTCTTCCTGCTACAGATACTTGATTAATTGTAGGTGTCATTAATCAAAGTCTATGGTGAGTCTGCAATTCTGCTCACAGGGGAACATGCAAGAAGAAGACACATGCACATATACACACTCTCTCACACACACACACACACACACACACACACACACACACACACAAAGGAAACCCGCTCAGCGCGCTGCACAGCTGCAAGACTCAGGTCACCAAGTTTCCCCGCTGCAGTAAAGAGAAAACTACCACTGTGTTTAAAATAGGCTGTGTGAAGAGAAAGAAGAGACACATAGAAATACAGATGTGACGATTCACACTCTTCCCTCAATTCAGGGCAGATAAGATCAAATAAATGGGAAAAACCCCATTTCTATGGGTCAATAGCCTCTAAGGTAACAGATCTGTCGTTCCAGGTAGATTCCTCCTTTACAAGGTCACACTGGTCTGACGACAGAAGGCTATGTGAGCCATATCACACCACATTGGTGCATCACGCATATCCAAAGAGTTCTTTCTACAAGAAATCACAAGACTGATATATCAATTATTATTTAACATCACATAATATTGCTATGTATGTCATATGCTTCTAAATCTTAACTTTAATCCATTATTCCAAACATACTGTGCATATACATCTTTCAAATTCATTTCTAAATTCTATTCATGCGTGTATGATTTTAATAAATATAAAAACGTTTGTCGCTGTGACTCATGCAGTGTTCATTTCATATCTCTTGTTCAGATTTGACTTAGCTGTTTACGTCTTTCCATTTCTTTCTCTTTTTTACAACATTTTTATGACATACTGTACTGTGCCTTTTATTTCATACTGTCTTATACAATGCTTTATGGCTTACTATACTGTGACTTTTCTGTAGGACAAAATATACATAACTTCTTATGATTCTTTAGACACACTATACTATGAATCAATCTGTGGATCTGCAAATTATTTTGAATCTGCAATCGTTGAATACTCTCATTTAAAACTCCGGGCCCTCTTTTTGTGGCGACCAGCGCTCACCTTGATGTTTGCTTTGCTTGCCTTTATGGTATTATGGTGCCCAGTACAGTGAGCACAGTGCACATGTGGGAGGAGATGTGCAGGTAGGAGGTTCATTCAGATGAAGCAGTGTTTGGTGAGTTGTTGTTATTTCGGTGGAAATTGGGTCTTAGACTTCGTGCTGAGAAAAGACGTTTCACAACGTGGAACATCCAGCTGGTGCCAATCTGAAAAGATTTGTTCCTGCATCCAATAATCCACTGTGCATGATGTCTAACTTTTGATGGATTAGGGTTATGTGATTATCAATGCGTAAAAACGGGAAATATCTTGTTACCATATTGAATTGACCAGGTATTTGGTATAAATATGCACACACACACACTCACATACTCACACACGCACACATGCTGAAAACAGTTTTTCTTGCTCTGTAACCTAAATCTTATCTCCTCTCCTCGCTATAAAGGCTCTTAAAATGTCCCTCTATCTCTCTCCTCAGCTCTTACTTCTCCAGTAAAAGATAACAGAAATTTTGCTGCAAAGGTGTTATGCACTCCTGGCTATTAGTTTCTTTTTTTTGGAACATGTAGGAGTATAGCATCTAAGTTAGGCTACAACCTTAAAAAGTACCTGTGGATAACTGACTGCGGTCAAGTCAGCAGACACTCAGATCTCCGTGGTCAACTCAGCAGACACTTAAATTGTAGTGCACCTATACGCTGAACCTTACGGTAAACGCAACCAAACGGCACAGGACGGGAGCGAGCGAAGGATTTTGCAAAGTTAGCGGAAAGATTAACGTGAAAACTTCCGGTTTTCTACAGACGAACATCCGGTTTTCAAAATAAGATGCCAACAAAGTATACATATTGCATAATGAAATGAGATTAAATGAATTATATTCCAATAAGTATAAAAAATGATACCATCATCTCGTGAGTTAAAGGGAAAATACACCTAAATTGTGCGTAAAGTGTCTTTATTCTTTGATTTGAGGGTTGCTGGAAATTAATAATACCTGACTGACAGTCAATTAAGATGTTTTACGAAGCAAAAACTCTGAACTGAATTTATATCTTCAAATGGCAAATTTCTGAAGTTTTTAAGGTGCTATGAAAATGTTTTTCTCAATAATTCCCCACAATGACTAATGCATATGCATACATATATATGTTCAGGACAAAAAAAGGCTAATATCACAATATTTGAGCTGCTACAAAAATATTTTTCTCAATAATTCCATACAATGACTGATGTATATGTAATCAAGGCATCGTTGACTCCACCCATAGAGAAAATAAGACATTTTGACTGTACCAATTAAGAGATGTAAAAGTCATACATTTGAATCGAGGAACAGGTAATTTCTGAATATTTGAAGTGTTATAAAAAGTATTCCCTCAACAATTCCAAACAATGATTGATGTATACAGGTGCATCTCAATGAATTAGAATATCATCGAAAGTGTGATATATTTCGAGTGTTTATTTCTTTTAATTTTGATGATTAGGCTATGGTTTACAGCTAATAAAAACCCCAAATTCCGTATCTCAGAAAATTTGATATTACATAAGACCGATTAAAAAAAGGATTTTTAATACAGATGAGCTGAAGGCCCCTATCAAAGCAACCTGGGCTTCCATAACACCTCAGCAGGGCCACAGTCTCATCACCTCCGTGCCATGCCGCATTGATGCAGTAATTCATGCAAAAGGTGCCCCGACCAAGTATTGAGTGCATACATTATACTGTACATAGACATACTTTTCAGTAGGCCAACATTTCCGTATTAAAAAACCTTTTTTAAATTGGTCTTATGTAATATTCAAATTTTCTGAGATACAGAATTTGGGGTTTTTATTAGCTGTAAGCCATAATCATCAACATTAAAAGAAATAAACACTCGAAATATATCACCTTGTGTGTAATGAATCTATATCATATATGAGTTTTACTTTTTGAATTGAATTACTGAAATAAATTAACTTTTCGATGATATTCTAATTCATTGAGATGCACCTGTATACATTAACCATTGTTTGGAATTATTGAGGAAACACTTCAAATATTCAGTTATTGGATATTTCTTGGAACAAATGTAGGACATTTACTTAAAAAAATCTCTTAATTACCACAGTAAAAATGTTTAATTTTCTGTATATGTGTAGTCAGAGATTTCCTCAACTTATATGCATCAGTCATTGTTTGGAATTATTGAGAAAATAGTTTTTATAGCACCTCAAATATTCAGAAATGTACCCGTTTCTGGGTACAAATGTATGACTTTTAATTTGAAATATCTCTTAATTGGGACAGTAAAAATGTCTAATATTCAGTATGGGTGGAGTCAACGATGTCCCCAACACATACATGTCAGTCATTGTCTGGAATTATTGAGAAAAATATTTTTGTAGCACCTTAAATATTGTGATATTACCCATTTTTGTCCTGAACATATATGCATTAGTCATTGTGTGGAATTATTGAGAAAAACATTTTTATAGCACCTTAAACAAAAAATGTGCCATTTGAAGATACAAATTCAGTTCAGAGTTTTTGCTTCGTAAAATATCTTAATTGACCGTCAGTCAGGTATTATTAACTTCCAGCAACCCTCAAATCAAAGAATAAAGACACTTTACGCACAATTTAGGTGTATTTTCCCTTTAACTCACGAGATGCAGGTAGCATGTTTTATACTTAATGTGAATATAATTCATTTAATCTCATTTCATTATGCAATATGTATACTTTGTTGGCATCTTATTCTGAAAACCGGATGTTCGTCTGTAGAAAACCGGAAGTTGTCTCACGTTAATCTTTCCGCTAACTTTGCAAAGTTCTTCGCTCGCTCCCGATCTGTGCCGTTTGGTTGCGTTTACCGTAAGTTTCAGCGTATATGTGCACTACAATTTAAGTGTCTGCTGAGTTGACCACGGAGATCTGAGTGTCTGCTGACTTGACCGCAGTGATAACACTGCAACAGCAGAGAAGAGGATTTCTTCTCTCTTCAGTAGTCACCCTGATTAAAGCTCCATAGCTTGTTTCAGAGCAGCAGACAAGCTCGTTCATGCAGAGTCGGCAACGGTAATGACACCCACCTTAGAGCAGATTTCGTGGAGACTTGTCGCGATGGCTGCGGCAGGAGTATCACATCGGAACACGTGGCACTTCAGCACTCGCGTGTTCTTGTCTCTCGCCACGTAGGCAAAGTCCCTGAAACATGGACAGAAGACACTTAAGAAACAAAGAAACATGATGGACCTCTGCAGCAGATTTACCAAACATATGGCTTCCTTAAAGGGGCAGCAAGTAAGAATCTCTGCTGTATGATAATAATAATAATAATAATAATAATAATACAGATGATTCAGTAATTATACCTCACCAGGTGGGTGACCATCCAGCTTTTAATCTTATTTTCTATTTAACTTTCAATTAGTTATGCAATTTCCTTGAGAAGAAAATCAAGAAAGAAGAAAGCAGGTTGCTTCCCCCATAATAAGTGAAATACTGCATTGTAGCATGTAGCATGAGGTAACTGTTGTGTTTATATGTGTCTGATAAGGGAGAGAACAATTGAGGGATATTTAGGGTTAAGAAAATACAAAACATGATAAATACTTTCACTGCCTTTTCAGGCCCGTCACACAATTCTATCTCTTTGTAAATTTGCCTTAATGACATTTGTTTCCATCTCATAACACTTCTTCAATACATATTGTATGTGGAAGGTTTTATCCAGTTAATGTTAATACACTGAATAGCTACAAGCTGCTTTGGTTTTTCAGCAACTAGAGTATAGTTTTCCTCTCAAAGCCTGCTGGTAATACTCCTCTGAGAGTCATCTTTGGACATTGTTTCGTATTAAGATTAAACACATCTTCCCAGAGGGCGTCTATCTTAGGGCCAATATGAGCGGATATGATTGCCAATTTGTATTTTACATTCCCTTCAGCATTTTTCTTGAGTTTGTAGGGTTCATTATTGGCATAATCAGCAAATTGAAACATCCGATATCTTAATATATTACTGTCCATTTTAAAATTCCTCCCAGGTTTTGAGCCCACATTTTTTCTCATTCCCCTCATCAGAACATTTCTACTGGAGTGGGATTTACATATTTTCTTCATTCTGTGTTGTCAGGACTCCTTGCAAACATAAAAAAAAGTCCTTCCTTTGATATGTCCTCTATTTGGAAACTGAAACTTTTCATCCCCCCTCTGCAAAAACAACATCTGTTGTCAGCTGTTCAACAATGGAATAGAGACCCAGCAAGATGAATTGCAAGAAATGAAAACACATAATTATCATTACCCCATTTTGCATCATAATATACTGTATTTACCTATTTCTTGTTGGCGCTCTGCTCTAATTAGCGCCCTCATTTTATGTGAAAATGTTGCATCGATATTTGTGTCATTTACAGGCTACCATAAGCTCTGCTGCTGTTGCCGTAGTTCCGGTGCTGGACACTGGTCATGGTCTAATGAATGAATAGATTACTTAAAGCAACTTTAACATGTGGCATGTTGTGTGCTGTTGCTCAGTAAACAGCAGGTTTCTCTGTCCGTAGTCATTCCTCAACTGAAAACTGTGGATGCAATTTTTTTGGGCAACTGACACACACACACACACACACACACACACACACACACACACACACACACACACACACACACACACACACACACACACACACACACACACACACACACACACACACACACACACACACACACACACACACAGGCATACAGTTATAGTGTTATACAGGAAGGATGATGTGTGTCCCAGTGCCTGTGGAACTATGTGCCACATGGAAGGAAAATTAGAGTATGAGGGTGAGACTGACAGAGGAAGCTCCACGGGGAAAGAAACTTTCTGCAGAAAGTGGATGGGAGATGAAACACAGATACGTGTGGGAGACACACACACACACACACACACACACGCACACAAGATGAAAGATAGACACATTTCTTCCTAATTAACAGGTGAGATAAGCTGCAGAACAAAAATGTAGGAGGATGTCTTTCTAGTCAGGACCTTAATGATTGAATAACAGAAGCAGACTGAAAGAGGGGAGTTGGGACATGCAGTGAAGCCAACTGGATGGTAGTGTGACCAACTTCATGCACACGCACACACACACAAACACACACACACACACGCACAGTGCACACTCCAAAATAACCTTAGACGCAAACAGAAGTATGGCATTCATCACAGTGGGCTCTTTGTGTTTATGAGTCTATTATCCGGACTGTCTCTTCAGCTAATTGTGTGCTCACACACTTTGGGTCGATAATCATCTGCACCTGCAGCCAGAAAGAAAAGTGCAATGTGATGTGTGAGCGTGTGTGTGTGTGTGTGTGTGTGTGTATGCATCCAGTGCGCTTCGTTCAGGGACATTTAAACAGCGTGTCACCAATGCAGCAGGAGTGGCCTTGCCTCACTACAAATGGTTCTTTTATGACTTCTGGACCCCCTCTCGGGGATCACAATGCTATAAAACATCATGCAACCCTTAATAGGAAAGAACCCGGGGCTCGCTGATGATTTAGCACCAGTGATTTAGACCTTTAGTTGTTGCTGCTGCACTCCTGTACAGAGCAACAGTGACTCTGGATGAAACAAAGCCACTGATTTGATGTCTGTGATGACAGAGTTGATTGCACAAGAGAGACGCGATCACAGTCAAAAAACACCACAAAGAGCAGTTACCTTTCTCTGGGTCCCGGGAAGCAGAAGGGAGGTGGGGGAAAAAAAGGGAAGGAAGCAAGGAGGAAGAAAGGAGGGTGGTGAAGGAAATAGTAATGAAAGAATGAATGAGTTCCAGAAATAAAGTGGGGCGTTGAATTAAGAGACAGGAAAAATGGCAGGATTGTGTTATGCCAAAAGATGAAGAGAGAGCAGAAGGTGGAATAGAAAAAGCAAGAGGAAAAAAAACAAGAGAAACGTTAATACACACGACATACGGAGTCAGAAACAGTCACGATGCTCTTTCACCTCAATTACAGTCTTCCCGTGAGATGTGTGTTTTATGTTGTGTGCGTGTGTGTGTGTGTGTGTGTGTGTGTGTGTGTGTAGCTGGAGCTCAGGTCTGTGTACATTTCATTTCAGTGTCTTAAAGCATTCCACTACATTATGACACAGCACACCTTTTCTATTAGATGTGCCAACAGAGCTAGCACACACACGCACACACCTTGTTGCCCCTGCAGCTTTCCCTCCCCCTACTCCCCATTTCCCTGAACCTCTCCCTCCTCTCAATCTCTCTTTCATCTTCCCCTTTGCGTTCACTCTTTAATCTTCCTCTCCTCTCTCTCTCGTCTACGCACACTCTTTTCTTTCTACAACAGGAGAAGCCCAAAAAAGAACAAAGATGCAACACAAAATGATTCATATCAACAGTGTAAGTCATCACAGCCGCTCTCTTCCATATCATAGTCTGTGACGCTCCATTATCAGCAACACTAGAAAGGAGGCACAAGCTGAATAAAGAACAGAGGGTTTATTCAAACATTGACTGCCTTTGATTCTTTGATGATCCACTTAGTAGAAGCCGTCTGTGTGTGTGTGTGTGTCTGCATCTATTAAAATGCATCTCTTTATCTCTGTTTCTCTGTGTCTGAATTTCATTCACGATTTTCTTTGCTCCAAGTCCATTTACTTGCCATTCTACTTCCTCCTGCTTCATTTCTAACTCAGACATGCCTTCTTCACTGTCAGTCACTTTGGTGAAATTGGATTTCAGTGTTGAAATTCTGAATGGTCCAAAATCTGCTCTCCACGTACCTCTGCAATGTGCCCCTTTCTTTCTGTATTTTTCACAACTATTTGCATACGAGTGTCAGGCTGAAAGTGTTGCGAATGCTTTATTACTGATGGACAAACCACATCACACCTGATTCAAACCCAAGACAGACTCCTGCCTCCCCAAAACACCGATAGTTTTCTCATGATCACACTGAATTGACTTTTACAGCACAAGACTGAGAACGAGCAACATCTGGAAATGTATCTTTTTCTGTCTGTTTTGGCCTTTGCACCTGAAAACTGAACATTTCAAAATCAAGGCATTGAGATTTTGGAATACAATTACATAAGCTTGTTGATTAAAGTCAAGGACAAAGCAGTAACATTACAAAGCCATCTTTTGGACTGATCACACATTTAAAACGTTAATAGAGCTAATCACACAAAACAGGTGTCGTCATTAAGTCAAGTCGTTTACTTTGTCGGATATAAGCCAGTATAACCCTGTATAGGTAATGATGCATGAAAGAGGGGACAGAATCTGCAGAACCCCACACCTGAGAGATTTTTAACCAACCAAACTCAGTATAATTTACAGTATTTACAAAAAAAACTAACACATTTTATTTTTTATCTACAAAAGAGACAGATTTTGTCTTAAAATAATTTGAATCAATCAGCCTTCTGAAACCCGATTTGAACATGACCTCAGTGCCCTGCCTCTACATGTTGGCTGTAATGCAATCTTTTATAGCTCGCCGACCAAATTAAGAAAAAGAACAATATTAGACTTGTTGGCTTCCTGTGGCATTGAGGAGCAGTTATCCCTGACCTCAGTTAATGGAGAGGGTGACACATGGGAGAGAGGGAAAGGCAGCCAATCAACTCACAAAAGAAGATGAATGACACATAGACCTCAGAGAGTAGAGAGAGTTTTTGGGAGGAAAGTGAGGGGGTAGGACAGGAGTGTTAAAGGCAGGAGGCCAGAAAGCCAAAATGAAAAGGTGGAAGTGTAGCAGAGAGGTGCGAGACTCACTAGGGGCTGGATTGCGGAGGAAGAGATTGAGAGCAAAAAGAGAGGTAAAAAGAGGTATGACATGAAAGGTATGAAAGCAGAGAGATGAGTTAAAGCAATACTCCCACCACTCGGGCTCTTTCTCTCTCTCTCCCTCTCTGTGCTCCACATATATCCAGAGCTGTATAAAGGATGACTGACTCACTACTACCAATCTCTCCTTGATCCTGATGGCTGTGAGGCAGGCTCGCCTGGAGATGATGCGTACAACTCGGAGAGTAAATGAGGTCACGGCTGCGGATGTATGGGGAACTGGGTTTGAGAAAAGTTGCACAGAACCGTCAGCAGCTCTGACATCACCCAACCATCAGTAGTGCAAACAGCACTGTGTGTGCTAGTAACATTAGCATATGTACACTTGACGGAAAATCCCACCCTTACAAAATTAAACATGGTTTTCAGTTAGATATTAAATGCCTGATGCATTCCTCCATTTCAGTTATGAATTTAGATCCCCTATACCTGAAATTATTTTACGATTCGTTAAATTGCACAAAAGCCACCAAATACGGTGTAGGGATATCAGAAGCCGCTGACAAATGCTGATGACAAACGTAAGAAGAAAAAAATCTAGAATGCAAAATGCTGTAGAGCACTGATTCTGAGGTTAGTTGTGAAAATCATGTATTTGCCTCCATTATAGTGGGTTTCTGCATGAAATAAGACTATTAATTCTTAGTGTAAATGCAAGAAAGCTGCAAACAAAGCCGGATTTTTCCCACTCATGTTTGAGATGACGGTCAATGAGCTGTGGCAAAGAGGTGAAGTTAGGGAGCGACTCAAAAGTGCATGCATTCCCCCCCATGCCAAATCTCTACACTGTCTTCTGTCAAATAAAGGCCCCAAGAAATCATCTTAAAAAAAACAACAATAAACTGATCATATTTCCATCTCCATTAACCATTACACTGCTGTTATTGAACTCGGTTTACACTTAGTTTTTGTTTTGATGGTGGGGTTCAAATACAAATCATGTTGGATTATTTTATTAATTAGGGTACATTGGGTAAAATATCTAGGAGCTTCACGGTACACTCCACATGATGCCACATTGTTTACTTTACAGTTATCCATAAAATTAAGAAAATTACAACAGTAAACAACTAAATGGGCCCAGGAATGGAGGTGCATCAGCAATAACTGCTCGGTGTTGAGTGTTGATGGTTTTGCAATTCATTTTTCTTCTTTATTGTCTTTTTTTCCCTTTTAATTAAATTTTTTTGCCATAAACAATACCATTTGCAAATGTACTGCTCGTTTATTTAGACTATTTTCATTTATAATACTGTATAATTAAAATGCAAGTAGTTTTGACACACTTTATACACAATGTCTTGGCTATGCATCTTCAGGTGCTAAAATGGTGTAATAAAACGAAAGTGTCCACAACTGCTGCTGTAATAGAGGCTTTTTAAGAGGCAGTGGAAACAACACATGTAAGTAGTCCCCAGCCTGCTCTGCTGTACTTTCCCCTGCTCTGTGGCTTCCAGTATCGCTCAGTAGAAACTCTACAAACCATCTGTCACACGCACACAGAAACACGCAGAGCGCCGTGGCATCACACACACTTCACACAGACTTCAATTATCAAACAGCTTTACAGAGTGTCTGGGTAGTGCAGGCCACTATGCTAATGCTCTTACATATGCTAATTGCACGGCCAAATGCTGATAGGAAATGTCTGAGGAGGAAGTTCTTGTGACTCTCCTGTCAGCAGACAGTAGACGGGGAGGCAGAGAGGGCCAGGTGTGTGTGTGTGTGTGTGTGTGTGTGGGGGGGGGGGGGGGGGGGTAAATATGCTCTACTTATTGATTGCAACTGAACTGGTAACTGTATGATTACTGACAGTGTTGTGACTTTGGCTTCAGCCCAAAGTGGATGTGGATCAGATCCAGTTTTACAGTGAGATGCAACGCTGAACTGTGACAGGTGAGAGCAACGCTAGAGTGGAGACAACAGCTGGATGGTGGTTTAGAGGAAAGCCCTTTCATCACACTGTAAAGAGAATTAAAAAAAAACACCTTACAGGTATATTCAAATGTAGCAGCTGTTTCCCTCCAATTATTCTCTTTTAAAAGTTTTTTTCTTCTTCTTGTAACGCTTGCATGAGACTCTTCTTTTATAAGCTTACTTAAAAACCTGATGCGGCGTGAAATCGTCCTCAGTAAAACAAAGCACTCTGCAATTTCCTTAAAAGGAATACAATTATCAGTGCAAAGGCAATATGAACACATAAAGATTAGAGCTTAAATATTATTCAAGAGGATTATAAGAAAAAGATAAATCCATCCTAAAGCTCTCTTTGTAAGTGGTAAAAAAGTGAGGGAACAGTTCTGCTGTCACAGCCTTCAAATGCATTAATATTTCCATTAATTCAAATTCTGTTGATGGACCTTTTTAATCTATTTTGCTGGAAAATTCTCAATTTCCATCTGTTCAAACTCAATAAACATTGCCGTACACTGCTGTGAGGACACTGTCTTTCAAACATTGGACCCCTGAGTGGTGATAATTGTGTTTGCAGTAAACAGTGTCTGTGGCTCATGACTGAAGTTAATTGTAGTTGATTGTAATGGAATGTAGAATAGGGTGATAAAACCCAGTAAGAAGAGATGCAAAGTAGACACTTTAAATAGCCTATTAATCTGACCGTACAGAGCTGCTGACAGATATTGGCTTAGTTTTACAGTACTGCAATATTGATGCAATGTTGGTGTCCACTAACTGGTATTTACAATCGTGTCATTGGCATGCTTAGATATCCAATATTCTAATTAGAGCCGAACTAATACATCGTTATCAATATTTGAGAAATAAACATATATTGGCAAGTATTTTTTAAAGCATTTCTGAAGCATCCCCTGCATTTGGTTGTCTAATTTTAAATCAATCAGTTGACATTTTGGGAAATAAAACACCTCTTCTCATGCTGAGAGTTTGATGAGACATACGTTTAAGCTTCGAGTAGGAGCCAGAGGCAATTAGCTTAGCTTAGCATAAAGACTAGAGGCAGAGGCTAGCCTGGCTATCTCAAAAATCCACCAACCAGAACCTCAAAATATCTTTTTGAATGTAATGTAATGTAAAAACGACAATCTGTGGTTTTAGGGGGGCAAGACATGGTCACACAGACCATTTCCTCCGTTGAGTAATACCAATCTTCTCCTTTCTCCTCAACTCTCAGCAAGAAACTTCCAAAACCATATTTCCCAAAACTATTCCTTCAATTTGTGAGATGGCACAATGACAACAAGTGTCTATGGAGCAGGATCTTGGAGTTAATTTGGATCTGACTAAAAGCACCACAAGTAAAAACCACAGGTGCACTGGAGTACTTAAAGTCTTTGTGACAACTGAGCAGGGTAAACCCCTCTGCGACCTGGTGAATTAGTGAAGGCCCACAGCCATTACGCCTAATGTAGAATGTCTGTGCATAATTACCTCTCTACACCGTAAACTTGTTTACAGCACCAAGATCAGCCGCGAAAAATGAGCACCAGGACTAGAGGGTGCAGCGAAAGAGGAGGTACCTCATGACACACACTCCCTGCCTCTCTGCGGACACGTTTACACACACACACACACACACACACACACACACACACACACACACACACACACACACACACACACACACACACACACACACACACACACACACACACACACACACACACACACACACACACACACACACGCAAAATCACCAATATTGCCCAAGGCAGCAAAGAACTAGGCCAAAATCAAGTCAAAATAAAAATAAAACTGATGTCTACAGTGTATTAAACAGCGTACACAGCCCACAGCGCTGTTTGTGTGATTTGAGCAGACTGTTGACATTGTTTACAGCAAAAGCAATGCATCAGTTTGATTCGCCCTCAGTGCCTCTGCATCGTTTCCAAGAAAACGCACAGATTTACAAAGCTGATGGTGAAGATGGTGTCTTACTAAAAGGGAGAAACGCACGCAACCCCAGCTTATGTTCACGCAGCTTTGTGACCCAATTCCAAGCATTCGGTGTGGCAGAGAGGCAAACGAGAGAGGGAGGGGCAACAAGTCGAGGAGACACACACAGCATCCGTGTGTCAACACTCGTCGTATATCATTACATATTTAAAAGCAGAGATAGGTGGGTGGGCGAGATGGAAAGAGAGAGAGAGAGAGTGTGGGGAATAAGGGATGAGGGGGAGAAAGAAGGATTCTGGGTGGGCGAGAGAGAGAGAGACAGAGAAAGATGATGTCCTGCTGTTCTCTCCACTCTTGATCATTTATACATCACACTGCTCTGGATTGTGTGTGTGTGTGAGAGAGAGAGAGAGAGAGAGAGAGAGAGAGCATGTATGTGTACACAACTGCCGATATTCTCAACTGAGACAGAGCTTCAGTGAGATGTCACTTCAGTATGACGCCCCCATGCATGATCTTACTAATGTGTGTGTAGTGTGTGTGTGTGTGTGTGTCTGTGAGAGAGAGAGAGAGATAAACAGTGTGTGTGGGAGAGTGCAGGGATTTGGTGTCGGGTTAGTGTTGAGTTATACCAAGCTCTACTCACAGTGCAGTTGGTTTCATACACTGTATGCATGTAACCTAATTAGCTGCATGTGCCATAAATCATCATGTTATATGCACATAGTGAACAGTAATTAGTGGTATCTCTCTCATTCTATTTAAAGTAGATCTACAGAACATTTTAAAGGGTCAGTTCACCCAATTTATAAAATAATATTCTGCTTGATTAATTGATTAATTTTTGATTTCTTTCTCACTCAAAACTACCAAACATCCCCCTTTGTTCCAGCTCTTCTTCTTGGTCTTATGCAATATCAAATTAATAATTTGGGGCTTTTGGACTGCTAGTCAGAATTTATCAAGAATTAAGACTTGGTTGATTGGCTAAAATAATTTGTAACGAGCATTATTTGCATTTTTTGGACCTTAACTAATTGATTAATTAAGAAAATAATAATCTTACCTCTAGTGGAATCTACTGTCGAATGTAGATAGTTTATTTGAGATAGTCATCTCTAATAAATTAAATTTTTTAGCAAATCTGACTCGCACCAATACATAAACAAATAACTTGATTAGGTCCCTTTCGGTGATGACTTGCTAAAATCCTTCCTAACAAGGAAGTTAAGTAGACTTGTTCCCAACAAAGCTTCCAGTAGCAGGTTTATCTCATTTGAATTAGAGGAGTTGGTGTCAGCCAATCAAGATCAAGTGTTGTGACTCGTTGCCCTGTGGGGACCTCAAATTACCTGCATCTATTTGTAAATCATTGGATTGTGAGTAGTCTGATCTTGAGCTGCAGCAAGATTTTAAATCATAATCATGAAAGGTGATAAATGCATTCTTCTAAACACACTCTGTCAAAATGAGTAAATCCTTTGAATAAAGTGAGGTATTGATTCTGAAAAGGGGAGATTAATTCACCACCACACACATTTATTCTGCTAGGCCCATCAACAGCTGCCTCACAGAAAACAAACCTACATCAAGCACTTCCAAACAAGTTGAGTGTTCAAATATATATATAGTTCAGGTAGACACTGACTGCACCAGTGTGCTGCTGTGTTCAGCTCTGTGTGATCAGCGAACATCAACATCACATCGCCGCCCGCCACGGACCAGCGATGGTTTATCAGGGTGAGATTTATTGGCTGGTGGGGCAAGGGAGGGGATCTATAGGAGGAGTAATCCGTCAGGAAGACAGGGATTACAGCAGGTGTGCCTAACAATGCTGATGTAAAAGAGAGAGGGACGGTGAGAGTGTAAATGCAAGAAAGAAGGAAGAAATGTTTTTTTAAGGTTTTTGTACTCCTGAGTGTCTCTGTTTGTAATTCTGTCTGTGTGTGTGTGTGTGTGTGTGTGTGTGTGTGTGTGTGTGTGTGTGTGTGAGACATATGACTCTGGGCTGGAGAGTGAGTGGGGACACAGCTCCAACCGTAATGGCCCTTCAGAGAATGAGGGTTTCTGGGAGGCTGGGTGGACATATCCTGACACGAGGCGTGTGTATGTGTGTGGAGAAGTGGGAGTGATGTATTGTGGGTAGATGGAAGGACCTGACGTGGAGGAGCGATGACTTGCAGGGAAAGATATAGAGGTCTGTACGGGGCTCAAATCGGAGCCGGAGTGGGATGGAAAGGCCATCAATCACTCTGGCGTCTATCGAGTGGGTCTAGGTGTTCGGACCCCGTCCCTGCGGGCCGTCAGAGGGGGCCTTGCATGTTAATTAGGGTTACACGGGCCTTGACGTCAGCAAATAAGCTGCGGTTCAACTGGGGCGGCAGGATTGGAAGAGTGACTGCTACAATCCAAACATGCACAAACTCTGTTCATTGACATAAATGGAGGAGATCACTAGGGTGTGTTCAGCATTTAAACATTCATGATACCGAGGGCTTGTGTCTCTCATCTCCTCTTTCCTTGTCCTATTCACTGCTCTTCTCTCCTCCTTTCTTCACTCCCTTCTTCTTCTCTTCCCTCCTCCTCTCTCTCCTTTTCTACATGCCACAGCTGTCCACAGAAGGTCAGCAGCGGGGGGATATAAGTGAGAGCTGGAGGGAATAAGCAAGCACTAATGCCCACTAATGAATATGAATGAATTGTGGTTCAGTGTGTGTTTGTGTGAGTGTGAGTGCTAGCTGGCACATCTGCTGATGAGCCATTAGTGAAGAAAGGTGACAATAATTTGCTTTAATAGCAGGAAACACACATAGACATCACAGGGCTGTACATCACAGAGGCACACGCCCTCAGTTTTAAAACACCAAAGTCTCAATCCTAATAAGTGTCACACGCCCAGGACAAGAAAACAAGCAGGACCTGCCCCCCTAATGTCGTAAATCATTTCACTCTGGCTTTTTGTTCTTCGCTTAGTGTTTCTATGCTCATCCCTCATCCTCCTCTTTCCTCCTCCTCCTCTGCTTGTTATGGGAGATACTCAAGGAGAGAGAGGGGGGAAAGTCCACATATTTATACAGTGAAGGCATTTATCATGTACACACACACACACACACCTTCACCTAGGCATCTATCCTCACTTTCACGAATTCAGAATGCAGTGCAAGACGTATATGTCAAATGTAGTAATATTTTGGCTCTGCAGAACACACAGACATAAACCAAGTGCAATATCAAACAGCTCCAAATAGCTGCGACATGCACTTTGAAAAATCCCCACAGCTCATCCTCACTCTATAATCCCGTCTTTCTCAGTCACCCTTTTGCTTACTTCATCTCTCTCTCTCCTCCTTTCTTTCTTTCACTCTTATGTTTTTTTTTTTTTCTTTCTTTCTTATCTGGCTCCCTGAACGTCTTGCTCATGTCTCAGTGACTCCGGCTGCAAACCTGCTGCTGCCAGCCGTCGTCCCTACACCTGACAGCTAGCCAGCCAGGGAGAGAGAGCGAGCAAGAGAGAAGGAGGGAAGGAGGGAAGGAGGGAGAGAGACAAAGTACATAGCTTGAAGTCAAACACACAGCAGGAGGTTGAAAAGTAAATCAGTGAAAAAATGAATGAAAGTAGGGCTGGGAGCTGTGCGTTGTGTCCTCTACACAAACAGAGCGGAGGAGAAAGACGTGGGGTAATGTTGGGATGGAAAGAGAGGCAGTAATGAATGACTAAGTAGAGAGATGGCTGGCTGGCTGGCTGGCTGGATGGAAGGACGGATGAGGAGAACTAGAGGAGTGAATGAATAACAGATAGGGGTACTCACACAAGCAGACATGCTCGCCCCGTTACAGACGACTACTTCCTTGCCTCGTTAGCTCCAAAACCACGGTGACATTGCTGTAGCCACAGTACCCGGGGGTAAAGTCTTCCTGTCTGCTTCCTCTCCTTTCCTCTTCTTCTTCTTTTTTTTTTTAATCCTCTGGGGCTCCTTTTCCCCTTCCCTTTTCCCTCTTTCCTTCCCCTCCCCCTGCTTCTCCCTCTCCTCCTCCTTCTCCTCTTCCCTCTGCTACACCTCTTCTCTCCCTATCTCCCTATACGGTCGGCTTCCTTTGCTTTGCTCGCCCGGTCCGAAGAACCTCCTGCAAAGTCCTGCCGTGTCCTGCTCAGTGCGAGCAGGGAAGCGTGCACTGCCTCTCCCTCCCTCACTGGCTCTCCATCGCTCTGTTTATACCCCACTCTCTCTCAAAAGCACAGCCACTTTTTTTTTCTGCACTCTCCCTATTTGCCTAGAGTATCTTCTCCTCTTCCATAGTTGCCGCTATCTTTGTCCCTCTCTTGTCTTACTGAAGCTTAAAAAAGAGGGAAGGCTTACACCCCGTTAAAGTGCAACGATGGGACAAACAAAGAGACGCAGAAAGAAGAAGAGGCAAAGCGCAGCCAATGGCACAAGAGGGAGGCAGAAAGAGCGCTCGAGACAAAGAGTGGAAATAGCGCAAGAGCATTACAGACAGAAGAAGGGGATGGAGAAGAGGGGGAAAACACAGACACACCCGCTTTTCACCATCACACATATACACACACAGTGCTCCAGATATAGACCTATGACTTCATCAATTCAAGCCCATGTGCCGTCACACACACATGCATGCAAACGTGGGTACACGCACACACGGGTGTGCACGGAGCCGGACTTGCTCAGTGCTCCAAATATAGCCTCATGACTTCATCGAGGAGCTAAACACCCCCTCCCCCCCGCCGCTCGTCCCGCAGCTCTCGCCCCGCTTATGGAGACAGGGGGACTCATTCATATTGAATCAAGCTGAAGGGGAAAGAGAGAGAGAGAACATTCAGGACAAGACACGGAATATTCCTCAGATAGAACAGCATTGAGAAAGACACAGGAGATGGAGAGAGAGAGAGGGGGATGGAGAGAGCAAAGGGAGCTTTACTTTGAGGTATCTTCCATGCATGCATTCAGGAATTTGAGTCTGCCACTACTTCTGTGTTTCTAAGTCATGCACTAGACAGTAGAAGGGGTATGTGGACACGTATGTGGACAAGCAGTCTACATACACCCATATGTGATTGTCTTAATCTTAATCATTATCTCACTCCATGGGCTTTAATATGTTGCTATAAAAGCCTTCACTCCAGAAATCTTTCCAACAGATTTATGAACCTGGCTGCGAGAATTAGCTCCCATTCAAGGGCGTTATTGGTTGATGATGAAGTCTATGTGCCAGTTCATCCCCAAAGGTGTTAGATGGGGCTGAGGTCAAAGTTCTTCAACACCAGACTGTAAGTTATTTTTAGTTTTGTTACCTAACAACACAGACCAACCAAGATGACAGCACCATCTCACCAGCACTGCTGCAGCCCACTATCACAGCACCAGCACTGCTGCAGCCCACTATCACAGCACCAGCACTGCTGCAGCCCACTATCACAGCACCAGCAGACTCACAAGTAACCAATAAATAAAAAATTTAAAAATATATATAATGACTCTACTATATGCAAGAGCCCAATCAATAAATACACATGTTAAATAATATAGAGCAAAATAAGATGGATAATAATAATAATAATACATTTTATATATATATAGCGCTTTTCATAGTACTCAAAGACACTTTACATTAAAAATCATCATTTTAATGTATCATATCAATAATATAATGGTCGCCTGCTAATACATGCTGCCTCCTAATACATGCTGCAACACTTTCTGAGCTAACACAAGTGCAGATCAGTCCAGCAGCTTTCCACCACATGGGTCAGTACACACACATTCCCCCTCAGGCCAGGGTTAATAACTGGTCATTTTTCTCCTTTGATAGAACACACACAAAAAAATGGAGATGAGCACATGTGTGTCTTTAGTTTATCCATCTTAATATACAGAATGTTAAGGCCAGATAATGCAATAGTTATACTACTATTAATATGTAAAAAATATAGGTAATAGTTAAAATTATGCATTCTCTGTCATTAACTTTCTGTATGGTTAAAAAACATTTCTTTACGGAGCTGGCTTTATATTGTGTTGAAATACAATAAGACCTCCCTCAACCTTTGATGCCCAGTATTGTTTAAAATATTATTGCATTGTTAACATTTCCCTAAATTGAATCTAATGGGTCTGCACAAACCATAAAAAAAACAGCTCCACACCAGAAATACACATGGATGGTGTCTACGTGATTGTGTGTACTCAGTTGTACTATATCAGCTTCTCTGGATGCACAGACTTTGACTATAGTGCACTCTAGTGGCAGGACAAAGCTACGATACCATCGCTCTACAGATGCTGCATACTATAAAACAATTTGCTGCACATACAGAAAATGCATTGTGGTCTCACAGCATCAAATATCTTCTAAGTCACACACTCTCCCAGCCAGGGTGGGATTTTAATGCATTAAAAATCATGAGCCTGAAACCAAACAGAGGAGTGCAGACTGCAGATTTCAAAGTGCTGGTGGGAGGAGAGGGTGAAGAGAGTGGAGGCTGTGTGAGAGAGAGAGAGAGAGAGAGAGAGAGAGAGAGAGAGAGAGAGAGAGAGAGAGAGAGATATGAAGTGAGAGAAAGAAGGATAAGAGGGAGAGCTATAGCCTGGGCCGACCCTCCCTTCTTCCTTCCACGACACGCTTTATCCATTACCGCCGAGAGAGACAGCCACTGAAGGTTTCTCAATCCTCTGAGACGGAAGAGGATGGAGGGACTCTTTTTCTTTTTCTTTACCCCTCTTCATCTAACACACACACACACACACACACACACACACACACACACACACACACACACACACACACACACACACACACACACACACACACACACACACACACACACACACACACACACACACACACACACACACACACACACACACACACAACTAATGTAGTGGTAGTGTTGGTGTTGAGGGAAGGAGAGAAGAGGAGTGGGTGGGTGCATCCCCTTGAGTGTGAGAGAGACTATGGAGGCACTTAAGAAGACAAGAGGGAAGACAGAAAAGCTATGTAGGGAGACAGAGACAGGTAGAGAGAACGAAGGTAACAAGATACTGCAAGTATGGGAGAGTGAAGTGAGATCGAGCCTTTTTACGCAGATAAACTCCATCTTCACCCAATTCCACGTCAGAACCAGACAGCTACTTTGGACCGTCCAAAGAGAATCCACCAAAGTGTCTTGGCTCTTAGTGGTTTAACATTTAGTATTGAGAAAAGATTTCACAAGACTTGTATATTGGTGTCAAGATGTTATGTATGTTAAGCTCATATGGCTTTATGCACACATGCAAATACGCCAACATGCCTCATACACATTACATCTATGCATATCACATCAGCACTAATGTTTCCAGATGTGTACAGGCGTTGTGTGAGTGTTTGAAGCGATTGCGCCGAGGGCTAATGGAAACCCTCAGGGGCCCATATCAATGAGGGCTCTGCTTGTCCCCCCCCCCCATTAGCAGCTGTGCAAGCCTCAGCACACTGTCAGCTCAATAGTGAAAGGTTAAGACCATGGGACATTGCCAAATGACTGAGGGTCAGTCTGGAACGGAAATATGGAGCAATGAGCATAATTATGGAGTTTTGAATGCAACTTGTGCAAATTTGCATCGAATAATAATGAGGCTGATTTCTCTGATGATTAGTTAAAACTCCTGAATCAGCGAGAATGTACCACACATGCATTTTTCAGTGTTTTATGTGCCGTGTGTTGCACACACTGATGTGCATGTCTGGAGCTTGTTTTATGTGTTTGTGTGAGTTCTTCTTTGTGTGTGTTCAACAGTTCAAGTTCAAGAGGAAATGTGACACCTGGAATCGCCAAAACAGAATGTCAAGAATGTCTGTAAATTTATACAGCGACAAAAAAAAAAGAAAACAAAAAGGTTTCCCAAAAAGGAAAAAGACAGTTTTGATGTCCACCTACCTGTCGTGGTCTCGGCCGACACCCCAGACACGGATGCTACTGATTGGCTGAGAGTGGAGCAGGCTGCGATCATCCGGGTCAACCAGGGTCAACATGCGGTCTTGAAGCACAAGCAGCATCCCTTTACCCTGTAAGACCACAAACAAGGATAGACTGTGGTTCAAAACAAGGGTCTGTAAGAGGATTTAGGTTGCTAACAGTCAGAGAAATCTTACTTTGTTTGAAAGTCTTGAACTCATACACATGCAAACTGTGACAAGGTGCTGTGCTTTACTCACAGGCCAAACAGTCAAGAAACATGCCACTGTAGTGTACACACTGTATGTAACTGTCTGTCTCTGCTGCTGACACACTGACCTCTCCCCAGACACCGGCTGAGTCTTGTATGTCCCTCCTGCAGTAGGACAGCTGTCTGATACAGTGGTGGACGGACACGCTGCTCCTCCCCTCACTCAGGTCCTGTTCTGCCATCTCCACCCAGCCCAGAGATCGCACTGGGAATGACTGGAAGCAACACAACACCACACACACACACACACACACACACACACACACACACACACACACACACACACACACACACACACACACACACACACACACACACACACACACACACACACACACACACACACACACACACACACACACACACGGATGATTTCATTTGGATGATAAATTTCATAACAGAGCGACATTGCTACAATACAGTCTCACGGGTCAGGCGATTAGATAGGTTATGAACAAGCCAGCCTTTAGGTGCTAATCTAAATGCACTTTGTAATAGATGATAAACTTAAATGATAAACCACTTTGTTTGAAAATTCCTTCATTGCTCAGGAAAACTGTGTGTGTTCACAGTTATGGCAAGTAAGACTGGTCAAAGTTGAAGCGAGATGTCACTCACAGTTTCTTTTCCCTTTCGTTATTATCTTCAAAATGAGTTTGGCTAATCTGTGGGTTTGTTTAAAACATGTCCAATGCTTTTAGCCCTGTCTGACTTCTTCACAGCAAACACTGTCCAAGATCTCTGGAATTAACTTGGGAAGTAGATCGTCACCATAATAGAAACACACCATGGCCAGATGTGCAAAAAACAAGGTCCAAGTTGAAATGACATTGAACCTAAAGTATAGGAACCAACACAATAACAAACTAACACACAGGCACACAACTCAAATAGAGTTCCTCTTGAAGTTTAGGTTTGCTTACAAAGGTAGAGAGTATGCAGAGACAGCTACTGTACCATCACAATACAGCCATCAGAGCAACAACTGAGAGAAGTTTGATTGGGAATGCATAAAATATGAAAGATTGTGTGTGTGTGTGTGTGTGTGTGTGTGTGTGTACAGTATGTGTGTAGACTGCCTCAGGCCAGCAGCTATTACCAACCTCCCTCTTCTCTTCCTTTAACTATTTATCTTTCTGTCTCTAATGCTCTAAAGGTGTCAAGCAAACATGCACTCCAGTGAGCGCATACACACACACACACACAAACACACACACACCTTCTCTATTCAACTGCCCATATCCCACTCTCTTGTTTTCTTGCTCATTAAACTTTCACACATTCTGAGATCATAATCTGAATTCCCACACTGCTCCCCCTTTGTTTCTGGGTTCTACTGAGAGATGTGAATTTTCTTTTACTTGAACAAATGCTGACTAAACAAGAAAACTTACATCGTTCTTTTGGTTTTGGGGTCTAAAATGCATTTGTCTTTATTTAATGGCATCTTATTGTACAAAAGTCAGCATGCAACATTCAACTTTTAGTGTTGAGTAAATTGAATATGTCCTTTGCAATAGTGTCAAAATTTGTTTACGATCATAGAGGCTTCTATATGCTCTTCTTCTGGCAGAAAACTAGTTCGGCTGCAAACACATTGACCATAGTTCAGTTCACAAAGTAACCACAGAGTGGCACTGCAACACCAGAGAGAGAGAGAGAGGACAGGATGCCAGTGAGCAGGTTCATTACATCACACAAGTCAGGTGACTTCCTTTCTTTAACACATACATGATTTGCTGAAAGGCTGATATTTGGTTCAAAAATAAAGTCAGACTGACTTCATAACAGAGGAATATGTGCTCTTCAAATTTTAGAGTTGCCAAACAGTCATTTATATGTGGAATACTGTGTTACCAAGTACTAATAGTATTTGAAGGCAGTACAAGTCTAATATTTGAACCCTGACTTTCAGACAATTTGGGGCCTTTGCTTGTAATTGTAATTCAGTCCCAACTGGTCACCTTGTGTGTCCTTAAGCAAAACAAATCATCATGAAACAATATGAAAGGGTGATCGTAATATGTTGTTGTTTTGATCTTACCAATGCCTCTGGATTGGAGAAGGTATTGTTGAGGTCCACTGTCTCTAGCTGGGCTGGGGGGCTGCAGGGAAACACAAGACATATAGCTAACAAATGACAAATAGCCAGAGTATATTTCCTGAAATACTACATGAAAATACACAAATCTGGAAATGATACATAAGTGTTAACTGTTGAGTATGTCAATGTGTATTACTTGAGGTTAAGTGACGCATAGCGGAGGGTAGCCCCTTCAAAGGCCTTTAGACTGGGATCTGGATAGACTGGATAGTCCTTCAGCTCCTGAAGCCAAACAGACAGACATTCAGAGAGAGACCGACCAACATCAGTGGTGAGGGAATGAAGAAGATACAATACTGCCAGATTCTAATATTAATTTTACCAACTTATCTGATCTCATTGGCTTTGTAATAACTGAAGATGTTAATACTCATTTTAACTTAATATGAGAGATATTCATCTTTGTTGAATATGCACCTCAGACCAGCCTGGACTGAGATTCCTGTGTGCTCATTTCAATCTAATACATGAAGTAGTGAAAGCAGAGATATAAATCAAGCTACACGTAGTACACATATACATAGTGGAGAAAGCGATATAAAGTATAATTAAAATTGACCAAAGCTAAAAAAGTAAAAAGAAAGCTGGACAAGCTACAGTAGGTACAGACACCAAATTCCCCATCCACTGTACTGCAGGATTACATTATGTCGCCCTATGTAACAGTATGACTCTTTATGTTTTATTTTAATAGTGACTAAAAAGCACTAAAAAGCACACTTGCAACATTCTGGTTCAGGCCAAAATGAAACAATAAAACGATCAATAAATATCACAAAACTAAAGCGAGAGAGAGACACGATTTCAACAAGTGAATACTCAAATAAATGTGACACTGTGACTCACGTTGGCGGTGCAGGTGGTGGTGTTGAGAGTTGGTCCAGAAAAGGTGACATCATCTAAGAGGGTGGAGGAGGAGGAGGAGGGGGAGGAGGGGGAGGAGGGGGAGGAGCCAGAGGGGGAGGGGACCGGCTCCACCGAGCTGTCAGATATCAGACTGCTGGGGCGCTGTGTGAGACAGAGAGAGAAGCAACATGAGAGACACACAGAGACAGAGGATGGTCACCAACAGCGTTCCATTATAATGGAGTAAGATTGTATTCAGTTATATGTATCAATCTCTAATATAATGGAGGTTCCTCCCTGACCACAGCTACACAGAAACAAGCTAAACCTGTGGTTACATTTGTTATTAACATGTCACTATTTTTACTTTTTAATACATCTTTTGAAGACAGATGTTATAAATATTTGACAAAACAATCTTAACTCACGGTCCACTTGTTCCAATGTCAACATTAAGATTGAATGAATTTAATTTCATGTTTATTTGGTAGGGACAAATACATATACATAGAGAATTGCAAAACAATTATCCAATGCAGTGCATCATAGCATTTTTATCTACTGCTAATTTCCAATGCTCGTCCCTAGAAGGGCCTTTTTAATAACACATATGACGATTTTAATGCTTGACTTCATGATTACATGTTTCAGTTGCTCAGTTTCAGTCCCATTGTTAAAATTTCACAGTGGAGGAGACATGTCATTGCCAACTAACTTATGAGGATGACATAACTTTTTCTTAATATTCCAAATCATGGCTTCAACATTTGACTCACAGAATGCTGTATGTGGATGTGCAGGTATCCTAAAGCATCCTTTTTAAGTTGTTTTCAGTTTGTTTGCTGCCCATGTAGCCATTAAATATATAGTACTATTATTCATATATTCAACATAATAAAATATTGTGTATTCTCTCTGGGGATTGAGAATGTTGACATTACACAATCTTCCGCTTTAATGAAAAAAATACGAGAACTTCAAAGCCCAACACAGGATGAACCTGGATATGTAGCTTTGCACACTAATAGTTAAATAAAATAATGTTTGTCTGGGTGTGTCTGAGGCGTGTTAGTTCTGTGGGTCCTCTCACCTCGCTTGGAGGCTTCAGCGAGTCCTGCGTTTCCTGTTGTGGGTCCTGCTCAGTGTCTGGCTCGTTGTTGGGAGAGGTGTGTACTGGTCGGTGGTACTGTGTGGTGCCAGTGGGGATGTGCCAGAAATAGATCTCTGATGAATCTGAGATCTCCCGCCAGCCTGGGGGCAGGTCCCCCTCACTCCATACATCTGCTGAAGGATGACAAGTGATACACAAACACATGTTGCATCACACAAACATCAACATATGCACGCTTGCACACGGGAGGGCTCTGCAAAAACACATGATCGTGACGTATCACAAAAGGCTGTATACACACACACACACACACACACACACACACACACACACACACACACACACACACACACACACACACACACACACACACACACACACACACACACACACACACACACACACACACACACACACGCACGCACACACACGTAGGGATGGACAGGGTACATTTCAGTGATGGTCAGCCTGTCCTTACTCTAGTTTCTGTTGTCATAGCAACTCCGGGGCTCATCCCCTGTAGTCTGACCCAGTGGGCAATGGCATCTCTCCTTTCCTCTCTGCGCTGGTTGTCTTTTTTCCCCCGTCTACCTTCTTATATTTATCTCCCTCATATTCTCAAACTACTGCTTTGTCATGCATCCTTGGCAATCATCTCTTACTAAATACAGCACTGCCTGTTTCCCTCCTTTTTTCTTCCTTTATCACACCCTGCTATCTGCACTGCCCTGTATCCTTCTGTCCATCCTAATCACTCTCTGCGCCATAAGGTCCACATGGGTCCTTTAAAGGTCCCAGCAGTAATGCCGGAGTGACTTGCTTGCTTAAGAAGAGGCTTTTGGTAAATTTCCAGATCAGACAGCAGGAGGTAGAGGGAGGGAGAGAGAGGGAGTGGGAATGAAAGGACAACGCAATCGAGGCATGATTAAAGGCTGACACAGATATGGAAATAGAAAAAGAAAAGAAAAATCAGAGTGAAAAGACAAACACACACATGTCGAACCTGTCTCCCGTGGAGTCTGAGGAGAGGGTGACTCCTGGGATAAGGTGGTCCAGCTGGAGTCTTCATCTTCTGATGGAGTTTCAGGAGTCAGATCCATTCTTAAGCCCACTTTAGGGAGCCCACTCTCAGGTTCAGGATCCGGCAGGGCAGGGGGTGCCCGGTTCCTGGTAGGGGTGTTCCTCTCTGCAACCCGGGCCTGTTTAGGGGAAGAAGGCGGGTACTGCTGCAGGAACTGGTTCTCATTGTTGGGGTGCAGCTCGACCTTGATAACCCGGGGCTGGGAGCTCCGAGGGGGTTTTGCAGGACTGCGTGGACTAGGCTGAACCATGGCACAGAGCTCATCTCTGATCGGGGCTGGAGCATGGTTCTGGAGGTGGCTTTGGTTGTCTGGGACCCACTCTGGGCTGTCGGTGGAGGAGGAGGACGTCGGGGAAAGCGGGGCTTCCACCACCACTGGTAGCAGGGGCTGCCTTGGTGTAGGCGTGGGGTCATCTTCCTCCTCCTCCTCCTCCTCCTCCTCCTCCTCCTCCTCCTCCACCACTGGCTCCACCTCTTCCTGACAGGTCTGCTTGCTGATGGGCTTCTCCTCCTTATGGCTCTCCCTCTCCTTGGAAGGGCTGGCCTCCTCTTTCTCTGGAGAAGGCTGCTTCTTCTTCTCCTCCTTGTCCTCTTTGTTTCCCCAACTGAGGTCCAAATCCCAGCCCTTCCCATGATACTCCAAGAAGCTCTTGGTCCTTCTACGGAACGGGGGCAGCTGCGAGTTGTCTTTTCCAACTTCTAGCCAGTCAGAACTGGGATTATTGATGAGATCATTGTGAATTTTGCCCTCTGTATTGGCCCGGCTCAGCTCCAACTGCTGACTCTCGGCTCGTCTCTGCATGTTAGCCCCATTCTTGGCCAGTTTGGGGTTGGTTGTGTTAAACAGCGAGGAGGAGGACGAGGAGGAGTAGAGGGCAGAGCTGGAGGAGGACTTGGTGGGGAGACCCCTCCCTCTGGTTCCAGGTTGGTTTTTAGAGGGCAAAGCCAAGTTGTCACTGATCCCAATGGCGCTCCGCACACTGGTCATTGCATACCTCTGACGGCTCTTTGGCAAGGTGGCCGAACTTCCGGTTTCCATGGACTCCTTGATGACATCTCGCCCAAGCAACTGGTTGTATGACGAGCGAAGGCTGAGGGAGGTGGGAGGGGTGGCCGAGACGCCGCTGCGATTGGCCAGACCCACATTAGAGGGGGAGGAGCCAGAGCGGGAGAGAGGAGGAGTTTGTACTGACTTCATGGCTGACAGGAAATACACTGCCGTGATAGAGCTGATGAGAGAAGAGACACACTGTCAGAAGTCATGTAAACAGTGCCCTGCATGTGCCAAACAATATAACACAACTGATACTGGGTTTTTGAGGTCGATGCCAATGTTGATACTAGAGATTGTAAAAAAAATCATGTAAATATATAGGTGTTTGTTTTACACAAACATATAACATTATACATAACATTTTTGATAACGATCCTTTAACCTGGATTCAACCTTATTTTTTTCATTAGATGTTGAAGATAGAAAGATAGAGAAGGAAGTGTTCCTCATTTTCTATTTTCCCTTAGTCAGGCAGAGTACAATAACACTCCTTCCTGTGGTTGCAAGCTGCTTTTATGCCTTCTCATCTCTATGGCTGGACGATGGTTGGTCACTGGGTTAGTATGTTTTTAAAAGATTTGTTTCTCTGGCTTCTCGGCTTATCTTGTACTAAAATACTATGCTACAAATAATTTAATACAATATTTGTTTAAAAATAATTTCTGGCCCAAGTACTCTCTGGGTGTTTTCTTCACATCATCACAGGGGGGTGACATCATCAAGTTGAGACGCTCAGTGCAGTGTCACTCATTTGCATTTCTCTGATGTTACGACGGAACACAAAGCAGATAAAAACATCTTGCTCTTTGCTCTCCAGCTGCAGCTCAGCCAGGCTTATATTGATACACTATGGTGCTGATTATTCTCCAGCCTTACGCCCCTTTACACATAAGATGTCACTGTTGAAATGCTATAAAAACACTGCATCAAAGACATGAAGCTGGATTGCATTTGCATGGTATTGGGAGTGAGTCAGACCCTCGATGTATTCGTCCAGGACTGACATTGAAAGGCAGAGCTGAGCAGTCAGCCAGTCTGTGGGGAGGAGAAGTGGCGGCTCCTGCTAACTAGCTAACCGTGTCTCTTTTATCTCTGGGTGGATCAGCCCTGTGATGCTGAACACAGAGACAGATGGATAGCAACAAAGACAGTGGCAGAGAGTCATTGTGATTTTAAGACACAGCACATGTATGGGTATAGCTTCACTGTCACTTCTGTCTTTGAATGATCTCATTTGATTGCAACTCTGTGGGAAGCTGGGAAGCAACTGAACACGGACACAGGTAGAACAACATGTCCAGGCACGCAAGCATAATGCATAAACATCCTGTTGCCCGATCAACACGCACACACCTAAAACAATGCTGCAGTCATCACCAGCGCCTTTACTCAGAAACATGGAAAATACAAACACAGCAGATTTTAAAGCACGACAAAATCTTGGGAAAAGACAGAGGAGAGAGCAGAATCCCTGGACAGTGCACTTTGTTCATGCGGGGCCCCTATCCGCTCCCCTCTCCCTGGGTGGTTGTCGTGTTGGCCCTGTGTCACTGAGCAAGACAACCAAAACAAACTGTTTGTGCTGAATCTGCGCTCACACTCCAGGCCTGTGATCAGACACAAACACAGTGTCAACAGGTACAGACTACCTGCACTGAGCCGTGCAGTCTCATCACGATACCAGCTTTTCTCATTCAGCAATGCTTTTGTAAAAGATGTTGTAGCTTAAATTTGTATGTTACCACCCTAACTAATGGACATCATCGTCTCCAGGCTCAAATTAGTTTCCTGGATGTTTGGCCTTATAAGAACCTTTCAAAAAAAGATGGAAAAAATGCATTCGTAACCAAACTAAAAGACACAAAAGCTGTCCACTAGAAATTGAGCCTTGAGCAACTGAAGCTGAAAATCACAGCAAATATGTTATATGACTCAGAGGACAAATTACACATCCTGACATAATCCCCAAAACAGACAAGGAGAAATAAACAAACAGCAATTCCACTCCTCATTGTCCCTTTCTCCTATCTTTTTAAAGCTATTATACAAGAGTTGCAGGCAAACTGGACCATCCTTTTTCTTTCTTTACCCCCGGAAATGAAGCCAGATCTCCATTAGTTAAACAAAGTGGAGCAAAGAGAGGATGTGAGGGGAGTGGGGAGGAGAGAGGACGGTTATTAGAGAGGGAGAAAGCGAGGAGAATGACACAGCAGTTTGCAGGACAGTGGGGCACAGTCAACACACAGAGGTAGTTAAACTGTTCTCAATAAATCTGTTGTGCTCTCCAACAGCAGAGCTCATTCATGAGATGCACAAGATTTTTTTTAGCAGCTGGTCACGGGAACAGCAGCAAACTGGATAGCCTACTAATAAAACAATTATGCAACAATAAACTCATCTTTTCATTCTGTTGCTGCTCTTCCTTGAGATGTGCCCTGCTTACATTGCAGTAGAAACGTACAGTAATAGAAGACAGGAAAGAAGCAGATATCATATACGTCTTGCATAAAAAGGCAACTTCTTGACAGACATAATACAATGTCGTCTCTTGGTTTTTGGAGCCAGGTGTCAAAACATGATCCTCATCTGCTCAAGCTGTTTTCACCGTCTATTCAGCCTGTATACAGATCTACAGACAAGTGTTTTCACACCTGAAGGTCACCCTATAAAGAAATATCAACGTCTCATCAATAATATGCTTTGGATATTCATCATCAGGTAATATGTAGATACTGACAGATCAGAGGAAATCCTCCTTTTTCAACTTACTCCCTGGAATGAGAGGCCTCTTTCCTCAACTCTGAACTGCACCCACCGCTTCAGAAATGAAGAGCAACAGATGAAAGCACAAGCTGGGGACAAAATACAACTTGAAAAGTCGATGATGTCATGGGTGGAGTATTCTAGCCCCTCTTTTCTTGCTGCCGTCTGAATAAACTCGCGTTAGATCATCTTTAAATCCACCATAACGCCGAGGAAGCATCTAGGTGGAGTTGCCATCGTTGCGGAAGCAACGCTGTCGATATGCGAACAGACGCAGTAAACCTTCAGCATCCAGCCCCACAGCCACCGCCGCACTGGGAGGGGGAGCGCATCCCATCGAGAGCATCTATTTACATCCACTCACCGCTTCAGTCAGCCTCCGGGCTTCTGCGCCTCCGCTCCCACGACGACACACACGCGCGCACACACACACACACCCACACACACACACACCCACGCAGTAGTGAGCAGGTTCTAGGTCGACAGCCGCTTTTTAAAGTGCCACTCCGCCCGTAGCTGCAGCACGGCCACCCGTATCGGATCACATCATCTGCCCTCCCAGCCCGGCTCGGTGTTCGCTGGCGGCCAAGCTGAGCTTTCTCTCTGCGCCAGAGGATCCCGGAGCGGAGCGGCGCTGTGGAGCTCTGAGCGAGGACCGGCCAATCAGTGGCGCGGACGCAGGACGCTCGGCGCACGGAGGGAGACGCAACCGTAATAAATCTACCGGCGTTATTTTGCAACTCAGGTAATGAAATCACACATCATCGGAGTCTTACGTCATGCAGCGGTCTGAAGAAACATGAATGGTCGGGTTTATAGTGCTACACCGATGATCACATCTGACCCTGAAACAGTTTAGTTCTCGTTGGATTAATATATGAAGTTTGACTCAAAGTGGTCCTGATTTTATGTAGTTATTGCAATTACAAAGTAAAAAAGTAACAAATCAGCTTTTAGGGATTATATTTTTAATGGTTTTACTCAGGATCTGCCTTTATCAGTACATCATCCTCCTCACAGTGCATCAGTTCATATAAAGTTTGGACTATCAGAAAGCATTTACCTTTTTGTTCTTTTACAAAGATACAGTAACAGTATTACTGAACATTATGACACTAACTTAAAGCACGTGATTAATACCCACCAAATATTCTCAACCTCCCCAAAGGCACAGATCACATTTCTGACTCACAGGAGAATTTAAAATAACAGAAAATACTATAATGTATAGAAACAAATAATAAAAAAGCTTCCATCTTTCATCCACATAATATTGTAAAAACCTACATCCAACAACTCGTTCAGCCTTATAAAACACCTTCAACAAAATGTCTATACACACACATTTGACCAAGTATAAAATGGATTCACTCTAATCCAGACTTCACATTATGTACACACCTAACACACTTTGACCTTTTTCTCCTTTGGTTAAAATACATTCCCGCTATGAAACACATTCCTCAGTTGGACCTGTGCTGGCTCAGGATAACTATCCGACCCCTACGGTCCACTGGCAGGCTCCTCCCTCAGTGCTCTGTGGATGGAGGTGAAGCGGGGTGGAGGACAGAGCCGGGGGGACACACAGGCTCCCGGTGCTCCAGGAGTGAGGCAGTAGTGGAAGGGTGATGGGGCGACCTGAGGAGGGAGGGGAGAGCGGCTGCTGGAGCCGCCGGTCGGCTGCAGAGAAACATGGAGCCGAATGGATGCAGCGCAACACGGCATCTTCTGCTGAGGAGGAACGGGAGACAGATAAGAGAAATCACTGCTGTCCAGGCTCATTAAAAGCTTATCACATGCAGTGCCATCATTAACAAATGCACAACATGCAATGACTAAGACAAATGTGTGCCTACCCTTACTGAGTTCATCCTCCAGAGGCGTCAGTAAGCTCTGAGCCTGCTTGTTGCCCGCTTGAGCGGCTCGTTTGTAGTATTCAACCGCCGTCCTCAGGTTCTGCTGCACGCCAAAGCCGCTCTCAAAACACTGACCCAAAAACAGCAGGGCGGTGTTGTCCTGCGCACATGATCAAAAATAAACATGGGATTTAATCTTCAAGAACTTGACGAGGTGGTAGAACTTGTGCTTAATATTACACGTTATAAACCAACACCAGGAATACAAATAGACACACGGGGTGAGGAGGGAATATGTCACTTTAAAAAGAAGCACAGCAGCTCTGTGTGACTATCAGCTGTAGCTCTAAAGTGATTTGAAGTAACATTAATTAACACTATTTGCTTCAACACAACTGCAGCATCCCGTGTAAGTTGGGATGTTTTAAAAATAAGCGGTGAATACTGAAAAGCAGGAGACGGTGGGGACACCCTGTTGACAAATACAGAATGAATGTACAGCGGGAGGGGAAACCTCAGCGATATAAAGCCATAGATCAAACTCTAGAAGCATCTAGAAGGGCGCTCACTCCGCTCTCTGCTGCCATCTTCAGGTAGTGGACAGACCTGCTGCCGTCTCTCACCGGCTCCCGAGTGTAGACCGAGGCCAGGCACACCTGAGCCTGAAGAGGAGGAGAAACAGAGTTCTTCTGTGAGGATACACACACACACACAATAATATATTTGTTTGATGAAGTTACTAGAAATAAAACTGATCACAGATCATAAAGCAGGATCAGCCACTTAACCATGTCTATGTTTTTTATAATGGCCCTTTATGTATTTACTGCTGCAGCACGTCTCCCATGCAAATGGACCAATGTGCTTACAATGCTAAAATACAACATCTATAACCTTCTACGATATAGTAGATATACATGACATACTTAGTATCGCTGAGACCCTGCATGAGATTCACCAACATTGTGATGAGGGCTCTGGTGCGATCGCATCTCTTCCAGAAGATTTGTATTCCAGCATTGAGCTGCAGTGTGTTTTTGGAGAACTCGTTTAAATAATTCCATAACGATAAATGCAACACCGAATGTTGTCATGAATATTTATCCATTCTTTCTTGTAGACAACAGTTGACCCCCCATTCCATCAATTCATCAAAACGTTCTCAGTTTTTTGATTCTCCCTTCACCTTGCAGGCATACATTAACTTTAATTCTTGAAGTTTCCTTCAATATTTAAAGTAAACACAGAGTGAGTACGCAGACACTATTAATACTATGATTGTTGGCTGTGTTCTATTAAAATGTCCCAGTAAGCCGTGAGAGTGAGCCAACACCAACAACAGCAGGACCCTGAATCTGAAGCAGCTAAATGGAACTCAGCCAACATGTATAATTATTTACTTAATTATTTATACCTGTGCTTTTCCTACTGTTACATGTAAAAAAAAGTCTAAATACATTTTTTAATTATTTAAAGTTGAAGTGCAGTATGATATCTCATAACATTATAAGAGCAATGTAGAAAAGCACCAATGGAAAATTATAATTTAAGTATTGTCAAACAGCATTTGAATGTACAAGAGTTGTGAAGATATGAAGATATTGTTTGAAATAATCAAGAAGAGTTAATGAGGTTCTGTGATGATTTCACACCTTGCTCAGTCCAGCTGCAGCAGCCTGCTCCAGCAGGTGGATGGCCGTGTTCAGCTGCTCGACACTCTGGCGCCCCCTGCTGGTCAGCAGCAGCTTTGCGTAGCGGTACTGAGCCTGTCTGTGGCCACCAGCGGCTGCCTGCCAGTAGTGATACAGAGCCTGGAACAGAAAACACACCGGAACCCTCTCAAGACTGGCTTCTCACATAGGAGGGAAGTAAGTATGATGTGTGTCAGAATGAGGAAACACTCAGGAAAGCAAAGTGTCTGGATTCTCGCCTTGTCTCTGTCCTTGACGACGCCTCTGCCCTTCTCATAGCACACGGCCGTGTTGAACTGGGCCTTGCTGTAACCCTGCTGAGCTGCAGCTACAAAGCACGTGAACGCCTCCTCGTAGTTTTCACTCTCGGCACTTTCTAAACCTGCGATAAACAGAGAGATGAAGACATCAGCGATAGACGGAGGAAAACTAAAATAACTCAAAGACTTAAAAAGGGAGAACGTGTGAGAATGATTTAGTGTTTCACTGTGTGTAAATATGACTACCAATGATGTTGAGGATAACAGGAATGCTATTATCTCCCACATGTCTGAGATTCAGAGCTGCTCCTGCCAGCCTCTCCTCATCAGACAGCATGTCCTGCAAACACAGAAGAGGATCAAAACAACAATCCAGATTAGATGAAAAGTCAGTCCTTTGCAAGGATGAAGAAAAAAAAGCATCTTTTATTAAAATAAACTTCAGGGAGGCAGACGTCCACCTTGTCTTTGGCGTCTGTCGACTCCGTGTTGTCTCGGTCGGCCTCATTCTGTAGAGGACAGGATGCCGACACCAGTGATTCCTCTGTGAGTCAGGCAAGAACAATGCTTTATTATCCTGCTCACACAAACAACATGTTGAGATGAATATTATGTATAAACAATCTTTTTAACTATGACCGCCACAGAGCTCAGAACAAACCGGGTATGAGAGAATCCTGGTTCAGGAGCGCCCTCTGCTGGTCACAGACGGAGCAGTCAGCAGTCAGGTGGACCGGCTCACTGCTGCTGTCAAGACTGGCATCACCTGAACTGCTGCTGCTGCTGCTCTGAGCCTGATCTTGGGTCTGATCCTGGGTCTGTCTCTCTGGCCCCTCCTGCAGACACAACACAGTCCTCCCTCTGGGAAGGACATCTCGTCTAGACACTGGAGAACCCAGACAGGCGCAACAAAACAAAGTCAGGATTGTGATCACAAGATTTAAAAGAGTTTGGGGTTGAGATGGTTGAATGTTGGTTATTTAAAACTATCTTGGATTTCATCAGTTTGTATGAAAAAGTGAGCAGTCAGAGGGCCTTTTGCTTCTTTACATTAATGCGACTCACAGATCTCCAGCAGAATGCGGTAGCCACACTTGTGCAGAGTGGCGGGTGCCGTCAGGGCTCCGGGGATGGGACTGGGCTCAGAGTTTGAGGAGAACTTGGAGTGGATCCTCCTGCAGATCTGCATGAATAGAACTGCTGCAGCACCCTGTGGACAAACACTCATTCATTCATTCACTGCTACTCCTGGTACTAACATACTCTATTCCAGGGATGGTAAATCAGAAAGCACATTTATATGCAGTGAGATTGGTTGGGACTGTTGGGTTTCCATGACACATTCTTGGCCACCCTGCTGCATACTTAATGAAGTCGTAGTTATCAAGGGAGACAACATAAACAGAGTACGTGACCAACTGTGAACCAGATCATGTTGCGAGCAAAAGGCCAAATGCGCCAAAATGCCCGTTTCATATTTGTTCAATGGTTGCATTCATTTTCACTTCTACTAACAATGACTGTGATTCCCTTGAGTGTTTAGTTTGTACACAATTGAATACACAGCGCTTGGATGAATGAATAAGTGGGGAGAAGAGAACAGCGGCACAGCTTTGAGTGCAGCAGAGATTACAGTTGTGGAGGTGGACCGGTGTTGAATGGTTGCTTCTTTTTGTCATTAAGGTTGGTTATTGTCATCACAGTTGGCTCTGAATATATTTAGTAATAATAGCGGTTTAGCCATCGTGCACTGTTTGTCTAATCAGTCCACACGGTTTAAACCCTCAGAGAGCAGCTGCCTGACGTCTCTCTTTCAACAAAGTGTAGACTAATTGGGATGAGCTGATGACACTGGGCATATTGGGAAACATGTGAAAGCAGAGGACGCACCCATCCCACAGCATCCAGGGCCGTGTAACGTGGAAGCTCAGCGAAGCCGAGATGAAAGGTCCTCCGTTTCTTCCTCCTCTCTCCATCCTCCTCTTTTTGAGAGCTGACAGCAAAAAAACCAGCACAAACATAAAAATTACAATTTGATGTTTTTTTATTTGTTATTTCCAGTATATTGTATGAAGGCATCACAGAAATATTCTGCTCGAGGCACAAAGGCTTTGTTTCTGTGCCCTCGACTAACCCTCGTCATGCGTACAGGAGATGCTACTGGGTGATGCAACCAGCTGAAAGGGAGGCAGTGAGAGTGCTGCGAGTCAAGAACGGGTTCAAAGGAGGGGTGAAGGAACAAAAAAGGAATGGGGTGAGAGCAGTCTCTGAGGTTCGGCCTTAATTCAAAAGGTTTTCTTTTCATCAGCTAATAAAATGGCCGGTGGTTTGAGGGCAGAGCAGTCATGAGATCAAAGTTAGAGGCTCAGTGCTCCTCTTCACTAATTTTCTAGTTTTTTTCCATCAGAGCAAAAAAAGTTTGAACAGCAAAAAAAAAGGAAGGGTCGAGGTGTGGAAAGTACCTGCCGTCAGAAGAGTGTTGGGAGGTGGAAAGGACAACCGAGTTGTTGATGATCTCAGCCTCCCCCAGTCCCTGAGGCTGGCCCTGGTTCTGGGGCAGCCGCAGAGGGTTGCTGCCATGATATCGGTGCAGAACTGAGAAGTGATGGGAAGAGACAAACAGCAGAAATGAAACATTAATGTCCAGCATTCAAATTTCATACAAGGTTCAGCCTCCTCAAAACTATGTGATATAAAAAACATGGTCTGTCAATTCTTTTATCCTAGAAAATGTCCTGGAAGGAACAAGTAATATGATACCAAGTATAGAGTTAACTTGTGTACACTGGAATATCATTTAAATAGTGTGTCAGGGTATTGTATCGACTGAGGTGTAGCTTTACATTGCAATCCTAATCTTGTTTAGGTTTACCAAAATATGTGCAGTGCACACCCACATACTTCAGACCAACTCTGACCAAAATAAACCAGGGGGGCGGTGTCAGTTACACTCAAGAGAGTGAAGTTAGAAGCTAGCCAAAGAAGCTAATTATTTACATTTATGTGAATTGACTTGGCTAGCTGTTAGCTTTAAACAACGTTACGCCGTACGGGAATCACAATAAACGTCGTTTATGTCTTAATAACAGCGATAAGTTACTTAAAGAAACAACATGACATGTAACGTTAAACATAGAAGGTGTCAAAACTATTTCTCTCACCTCTTCCAACAAAGCCTTGAACTTTCCACATGGTTAGTGTTTTTAAAGCTGCTTCAACCGAAAAGGCATGTTTAGTTTCCTCTGAGGGTCGTCTGGACCCATGAATAGCGAACGCAGTCGGTCCAGTCCAGCAGTTTGCCCGCTGGTAAATATATCCGTCGCGAAGACGTACCGGGAACACCGGAAGAGGACTCGGACGTGCCTCCGATGACGCAACTCAGTCTGAAAAGGTGGTTCAGTGCGTCATAGCGCCATCATGCGGTGTGGCGGGGGACGACTGTCTCACAGCAAGTACAGTTTATAACCAGTTCCCTATGTGGTTTGTTGTTGATTAATATGTCTGAATAATTCCATATTCATTCAGCACAAAATGGTTCTAATGATGCTGATTTTGGTATTTAAGACTAGGTATTTAGACTTTTATGCAAACCAAATTTAATAAATATAGTCCCCCACAAGAATGTTGGTTCAGTTTAATGTGGAAAAAGATTTGACCATGGAGTAGTTTAGAACATGTGCTTTTTTAAATTACAAATATTTTATTTGCTCTGTACACAGAAGATGCCATTTGGGTGACACATGGTTAGAGTGCTCTCAATAAGCTATTTATCTCTCTTTTTGAATGTTTAACTCTAACAGTGCTGCACAGGCACATTCGTTTTGATTATTAGCACAGGTGTTACTCGTGACATCAACGGTGGCTCAGTTATAGTCCGTGTGTCTCAGTAAGCAGTGACAGTGTGGCAGCATGCACAATACCAGGAGCCTGAAACTGAAGCAGATAAAGGGAATTAAGCCATAATTAATTTGATTATGTACACCAGCACTTTATCTACTCAAACATGTCAAAATATCTTCCTTGAAAAAAAGTGTATGACTCAGGGGTTTTGTCAAACTTAACATCACATTTAAGGAACAAGATACATGTCTATCTATCTATCTATCTATCTATCTAGATGAATAAAGGATTCACTCATGGGTTCAGGGGTGGATTCAGTAAACCACCCACAGCTCACCAGTCACCCTGCAGGACGGTTTGGCTTTTCTTTATTTGGCCCATAGATCAAACAGTGACGCACGCTCCGACTCTTACTGGAAACGCACACTCTTCTGGTCAGAAGGGGCTAAACGGGGGGCTGGAGAGAGGAGATCTGCAGTTGTAAAGTCAGATTAAACTTGGAATAATTCACTCCTTGACCAGTTTCCATGGTGACACAGTCATCAAGTCTTTCACTTACCATCTTCCTCGGGCAAATAAGTCTAGCCGGCAATAGTTTTTAATGTTCGCAAGATCTCTCTCTGCACTGGCAAATGATATTTGCTGATTCGCCTGAGGCCAAATTTGTCTGGGCAATATGGAAAACACCGAGCGGAGCTGGAAACAGAGTCCCACCAGACCTGACTAATTGAGCAGTTTGTGTTTACCCATGTTTCAGCCTGTACTCGAGTTCTCGAGTTTGGGAAATTTAAAGCAAGGAGGGGTCTTATTAAGTGCTTAATTTTTGAAATCCCATTTGCTCTTTATTTTGTAACTGTTAAACCAGTTTCCCCCTGTCACTGGAGTTTACAACCTTCTGGCTGCCTGCTTGTTGTTGGCAGCTGTTGTAACCTTTACTCAATTACTTTCCGTAAGTAAAATTTACAGGTAGTTATACTCTACCTAAGTACTTTCATTGGATTCTACTTTACAAAGATAGTTATACTTTTCACATTTTAAAAACATATAATGAGCCTATAAAATGCAACACATTGTTAATAATTAACCCTAACTGTAAAGCAGTGTCTTGTCATGTTTCAGATGTGTATGACTTCAGAAAATTTAAAAGAAAACATGTGAATATGTGACGGGTGCATCAGTGGAAAGCACACACAGGAGATTTACAGAAGAAGTACTTTTGATACAAAAATAACATTTTGCTGACTTATATTACTATGTTTTGAGTAGTTCTACTTGTGATATAGTATGTTTTTATCCCAAGCATTGGTGCAAGCTCCCCCTTTCACACAAACACCACACACTCACCGCTGCGATAGACCCCCTCCACTCCCCTCACCCCGACCTCTGGAATCTCAAGCCCTCGTACTTCTCATTCAGAAGAAGGGGAGGGAGGGCAGACATGGACAGACGTGCGGTGGAACCCAACTGGATGACCCTTTTATTTTGTTAGCTGTGTGTGCTGTTGTGAGGATCTTTTTCAGGATATGTGTGTGTATGTGTGTGTGGGTGAAATGTGTATCTTGTCTTATCATAGGCCTTGACCATCTATCCACATAATCTGTGGACATTGACCTGAGGATTACAGAGGATTTGTTCAGAGCAGACTGAGCCTCAGCTGAAGTTGTAGATTTAGTTTGTTTGTCTGTTTGGAGCCCCTCAAATAGAGAAGACATGGTTTCTGTTATAGTAAAGACGTGACTCCCCTTATACATCTGCACACTGCAAGGCCATAGCAGCAAATCCTTCAAGCCTCGAACAGCTTGAAGTGAGAGAGAAAGAGTGAGATTTGTGTACTAAATTAAGTGAAGGGGGCGGGGGATTTAAAGAAAAGACACAGGGGGTGTTTCTTGCCCCTCTTTCCCCTTTTTTTCTCTCGCTGCTGGTCTCCTTGGTCACACACATGCACACATCCTAACACACACACACCAACACTGACGAGGGCTCAGTCCTGCTATGGCCACCACCACCACCACTGAGGAGAGCTCTCCGGTCCCGGCCACCATAGCACCCCAGCAGCCTGACTTGGAAACTAGCGTAGGACCCGGCTCAGCGGCGATGCCTGAGCCCAGCGAGGCCCAACGTGACAGAGAGGAAAAAGAGGATGAGGAAGAGGAGGAAGTTGGCGGAAGCTCTGTGCAAGTGCAGGAGAATGCAAGAGGGCAGAGTCTGGACCCCGAGTGGGTGGAGGAGAGGTTCAGGATCGACAGGAAGAAGCTGGAGAACATGTTGTATGGTGAGTGAGCTGAGATGTTCATAATACTGTCAAAAATAGTCTCCATAGCTTTCTGGCACTGTTATCACCTTCATCATCACACTCTTCCCCCTCAACTGTTCATTCAGAAGCTATTTTCTGCCACTTACATTCTGTGTGGTTTATGTGTATCCGTGTGGCCTGCCTGCCTGTGTGTCTGATGTTTGACATGCGTTAAGACGGGGAGGCAGGTCCCTGTCCCCGTGTGCCCTTCCTCACAGCCGCTGTTATCTACCTGACCCTGCGTGTCTGTCAGGGGGCTCCAGCTGGCTGCGACCTCGTTGTCACCATCGGTGTAACTGCCATGCAAACTTTTGCAGTATCACCATGATTTATGACCTGCAATGGCTTATGCATTCAGAAGTCTCTTTTGCTATTATCATTCCTGTCTGGGAAGCAGAGGTATCCTGCGTCCGTTAGTTATCGCTGCCTGGCAGGTTTATGACGAATGCCTCCCCTGTGTTACTGGGGAAACTCTTTCTGCGGGTGCTACTGCTGCAGATAGAGGCTGACATTTGTCTGTTTGTCCTCACGCAGACTCTCGATGGGAAAGCTGGAGCGAATTCCGCTCAGATAACCGTGGGCTGTTTTAATGAGCGTGAGTCAGGCAGTAAATGTTGTATCTCGTCCCCTCAGGTGATAACCTGCCAGAGTGCACTTGAGACTTTACTCTAATAAGCTTTTTTTGTTTTACACATTCCTTCTGGTTTTTGCTGTTGTTTTTTAAAAATGTTTGGTCAAGTGGGAGGTCTTTACGTCAGCATATGCCATTGATGTGATTAGCTGTCTCTAGGCTAATTTGTGGCCCCCCCCTCCCCAACCACCACCTCCCCCCCACACTGCACACTGTTCTCTTCCCATTCCTCAGCTCTGGCCAGCGTAACCCCTAGTGATGAGGGGGGGTGAGGGCGTTCCTGCCCCCCCCCCTCCCCCTACCCTGTAAATGTCACCGTGGAGCGATGGCCTTTTAAAATTGTTTATGTTCCCGGCAACCTCTTGTTCCAGTCGCTTGGCAAATCTCAGACAGGTCAACATTTAAATGTTGACTTTGCACACATGCTTGATGTTGAACACTTGTGCTGTAAACAGACAAACTTTGTGCTGCTGACCAACACAACGTGATAAATCGCACTGCAGGAATTTTGAAATTAAATTAAATTCTCTTTATCTGTCTTTCTTTTTTTTTTTTTTATGTTTGCTTGCTTTGTGTCTTTCAGCTCCAAAGCATGGAGATGGTGAGACAGGAGAGGAGTTTTTTGAGAGAGTAAGTAGAAGTCCACACAAGGAAGCATTTTATTTATGACTAAAAGAAAATCTAGCAGCTCTCCTCAGTGAAGGCCACAGATAATCGTTAGTGCATAAAGACTTCTGGTTAAATGTAGCTTAGAAATCAGTTGGATCGTCGTCATGTGAACATTTGTTCCATGCTCTGCATCCAGTGATTGCTGGTTTTATGGAGGTGATAATTGCAGTCTTTGAAATGCAAATTACACTTTGTATTCTTAGGTCGAAGGGATCTGCTGTGTTTCGGGGATGTGTTTATATGTGTGTTCCGATATGTGCTGTGATTTGTGGCATACAATGAGAGCTCTTTCTCTCCCATTGTTTGTGCTTCCACAGGTGATGAGAGAAACTGACACTCAGGTGAGATGGCCGTCCAAGCTGAAGATTGGAGCCAAGTCAAAGAAAGGTGACACCAACTCAGTGCTCTGTTTCATCTCCTTCCTGTCGCAAATGTTCCAATGGATTGATTTACCATTGCCCATTTACTGTAAGTCATTTAAATGTACCTAAACTGAACTCCTACATCCATCTAGATCCACATGTGAAGGTGGAAGGGAAGAGAGACAATGTCTTGGAAGCCAAAAAGAAGATTCTAGAAGTGCTGGAAACCAGGGTGAGGGGCTGTGGTGCTTGATTATCACAATTTGTCTGAACAGTTAAGTCAACAACGTATAGATTATGACGCGCTTTTACATGTTTTCTACTTTCCTATAAGAAGCTATTTTGAGAATCTGTTTGTTATAAAGTTTAAGTAGTAGGGAGAGACTTTGCAGCTACTGTGTGCATAAGGGCAGGATCTTTTTCATGTTGAATCGGCACCAATGACATGACAATGACATCTTAAGGCTAAACTTAGTATTGAAAAGTAATCTGCACAAATGACATGGCGGTTTATATACAATCCAGGTCAACAAGGTGACTTTAAAGATGGACGTGGCCTACACAGAGCACTCCCACGTGATTGGTAAAGGTGGTGGAAACATCAAGAAGGTGATGGAGGTCACATCGTGTCACATCCATTTCCCCGACTCCAACCGGCACAACGGTACGGGAGAGAAAAGCAACCAGGTAACAATCTATAATGCATGAGACACTAAAGCAGCATTTTAATGAGCCACCGACTGCTGCTTTGACAAGACAAGTAAGACAAATGAAATTCAATATTCATTTGTTCATTAACTTCTACCAGGTCTCCATCGCTGGACCCATAGAAGGAGTGGAGGAAGCCCGGAGGAGGATAAGAGTGAGTGGTCAATGTACAGTGTGAGCAGAGACTGCCTAGGATCGATTTTTATTTGTCTCAAAACGCAATTCCTTCACTCCGGTCACGACACAGCAATCAATAGAATGATTAATAGAATGTCTGGCACAAAGAAGACAGGTATATTTGTCAAAAAGCCACTGTCTGTCCCACATCTCTTTATTCCCCCCTCCGTTCTCTGTCTCCTCTCCATCACACTCTTACCCTCGTTTTCCATCCAATCTTTCTTGTCCTATAGGACCTGCAGCCATTGTCCTTGACCTTTGACCTCCCAGTCAGCCTGGTGCACCAGGCCCTGCCAGATGCAGGCTCCCCACTCATCCAGCAGGTAGTGCAGACATTGGGGGTCAGTGTGAGCTTCAGGGCCGTGCCACCTCATCCTCAGGCACAACCCAACTTCTATGAAAGCTGCTGCACCGTCTGGGGCCTGCAGGGCAACGCAGCTGCTGTCAAGGTTAGTGTCAAACATTCAAAAGTCAAATGTAATCCACTTCACAGTTTATGCTCGTTAGAATAAGGTCTAAGTGATGTATGATATCATGACATGTATGTATATATCATCACCTGGCAGAAGGCGACCTGCATCCTGATGGATCTGTTGCTGGGGTCAGAGGTCGCAGGCGGCATAGTGAGCAGCCAGATGGATGTCACCTCCCAGCAGCATCTCTTCCTGTTGGGGCAGAACGGAGCTCACTTCCTGAGCGTCATGCACCAGACCCAGACCCAGATCATCCTACCAGACCTCAGTGCTCCTCAGAGCCCTCCGTCCCTGCTCATCCAGGGCAGCCCTCACGGAGTGTGCCTGGCTCGGCAGCAGCTGATGGTACAGTGGCGGTGTTTTGTTTTGTCTGCACAGAATTAAATAAAGAACAATCGTGTGAGGTAGCAAGTGCGTTTGTTTGTCTTTTGATTGCTTGCATGTGTCAAAATGTATTTTTCTGTCTTGTATTTTCTTAATCTGTTGTTGTTTGACATTCTTTGTGTGTATGTGTCTTTGCGTGCACGTCTAGGACTGTCTGCCTGTGTGTTTGATGTTTGACATGCGCGAAGATGGGGAGGCAGATCCGTGTAAACTGGCTCAGATGATGCAAAACCTGGGAGTCTTCATTAGTGTCAAGCCCAAAGTAAAACAGACCAGCAAGGTACAACTTTATCAGTGTAGCTTTGCTGCTTTGTCCTTGTTAGATTCACCTCGCCCCTGTCTTGAATTAAATTGTAATTTTGTTTTTGATGCCTACCAGCCTCATCTTTTTGAATTCACCTTCAAATAGGACAGAGCTTGTGATTGCTTATTTCACAGGCACTGGATTAAATAAGACTAAGTCATAAGTCTATGAAATATTTCTAGAATGTTCACTTTGATTTTTGAATGCAAAACTACTACTCCCCCTGTAGTCTTGTATACTGTGGTGTGTTGAATACTGATGCACCACTGTGTATATTTATCAGTCAGTGGTGGTGAAAGGTCTGGAAAGGAACATCTCTTGTCTTCATGAGGCCCGTCGTCTGCTCCTCGGGTTGGATTCCTGTGAGACTGCCAAGGTAACCGAGATGACCCCTGAACCCACGCTAGCCGGCAGCGGGCTGGCCAACTATTGGCTCAACATGTTGCTGCAGCAGCTTCGTCTCTCTGAGCAGGGTGAGCATGCACATGTATCTCTGTAGATGTGTTTGCACTCAAATGTCCTGGAACATTTGAAAAGCCACTAGAAGTGCAACATAACCATGTATGGTAAATTCTGTATTCATTACTGTTTTGTGCTGTCTCTCTTTATCAATACAGCAACTTTTCTATATCAGCTATTTGTTCAACCTGTGTTCAACAAGTGTTTACCCCCCCATTTCTGGCATTTTTATTCAGGCTGTGTTTTATGCACACATTCAAAATATGATGAATGGATGGAAACTTGTGTCTGTTTTTACATGTTTCCTTTTTTAACTCAGTAGTACAAACTAATAGGATCTTCACTCACTATCATGTATTTTGCTCAGGCTCTGTGCCAGCTATCCCTCCAGAGCTGCTGACTGGTACTAAGCTCCGCCCCTCACCTCCACCAGGTCTCACCTCTCACGCTGACGAGGGGAGGACAGGACTGAAGGGAACAGACAGCCGGCCGCTGGAGAAGGTTTGACACTGTAGTTAAACTGCATATACAGTCTGCTCTCAGTACAAAACAAATCCTTCCTGATAAATAAACCTCAAAAGAAATCAACACTAAGCACCAGATTCTCCTTCAGATCCTAGAAAATGAGGACCAGTCTGGCCAATCAGAGGATGAGAGCTCTAATGTTGAGGTGTGTGATGCAGTCAGCAGCATCAGCAGGGTGGGATTGATGGGTCGGAGGGGGAGTCTGCAGGGTCCTGAAATTACAAAGGTTTTCAACCACGGCAGACGGCATTCAACAGGGCAGGCGCTAACATACAGGTGAGCAGTAACTGGAAAAAACACCTGTTTTCAACACTTGTGAGGTCATTGTGTTGGCTTACATTAATGCCCTGATGAATAATTTAACTAACCGTTAACCTAAGTGTAATTAAAATCAAAACCAAGTCACAGCCTAATGGTTGACCTTAAGGGGACCAAGGTTTTGTCTCCAGATGGAACATGGGTATTCACTACAGGGTTTTGACTTTAGCGTGGTTAATACACACACACACACACACCTGCATGTGCCAGATCTGTTGAAAAATGTTGCTTACACAGTTAGAGAAAAGCCACCTTGTTGACCTCATCTATATTTTCCTTTTGTTTTCAGGTTTTCATGGAGCAGCTCTCCCTTGATATAATCCATAATTATAAAGTATCATAACTCTGACTTTTAAACCCTCCTGTAGTTTTGCTGCTGTTGCTCTCGGGAAAGAATATGCTGATATGCTCTCGAATGTTGGACGTAGCTATCACAGTTCAACCTAACCTTGTCTTTCCAACTGTGTGTATATGTGTGTGGGTTTTTGTCTCCTCATTGTGCCAGATTGCTGAACGCAGAGATGGAGGGAGGGAGGAGTGAGCGAAGAAACAGCCTGAGGAGAGATGTAACGATGGCTCAGGATGTTTGCGCTGACTCATCCAAGGCTGAGGTGAGGAATCGATGATCTCTGTTTGCTCATAAAATGATGCACTGCATCTATGGACAAACCTATTTGGCCACAATTAAAACTCAGGGGAAAGACAATCAAGTCTTGCTGAACCGCTGAAAGACACGGAAGGGTTAGTGTTTTATAGATAAAGACTTGTAGAGGAGAAGGTGTGTGAGAGCGAGACAGAGGACACACGATGTAACACCTCCAACATCTTCAAATCAAACCGTAGATGACAAGATAGATTGAAAACAGCAGGCACATTTTTTTGTGATGTGACCTATTGATTTGCACAACCCTGAACCGGGTGCGATTTGATTTTGAGAATTGATTTTCGGGTTTGCTTGCTTCCCTTCGTATTTGTCATCACTCACTCTCAAAGGTTACTCAATTGAGGATTAACAGGTTTACTGCCACAGCAGAAAGAACTGTTCGGTTCCCCCTGCCTGTGCTCAGCAACCAGAGAAAAAAATAATTAAATTTCATGCATTATTTACCCTCTCTATTTCTTGTTTGTGCTTTGTAGGATTATGACTATGAGAGGAAGAAACTGCTGGCAACTAGAGGTTAGTGCTCGTAAATGTTTAATATTTCTTCCTGTCCTACTCTGGTTTCAAGAGCTCTGCACAGGCGTCTGCAATCAGAGCACTGCTAAGCAAGCAATTCTTTTCTTTATTGATCTAGTTGCTGTATTCTGCAGATGGATATATTAAAACACATTTGGCAGAGGAATTTTTCCCAACATGTCTACTGTATATTGTTGTTTTGCTTGTCAAACAGCCACCTATATACAGCCAAGCTGTTGTTTTTGGAACTGAACAGAGCACAGATTGGAAGAGTACTTTGACTTAGCTCCTCAAACGACACTAAATCAAATGAATGATTTTGTTTGTCGGAAAAGTGCACAAGTTTTGGTCAAATTGTTGAGAAAACATGATTTAATATCATATGATTATCCAAGATAAAGTGGCTTATTTAGTTTATTCAAGTGTGTTATCGAGGCAACACATTAATATCCTGAGCAGAGGCAGGCTTGTGATAGAGGGGGCCCATTTCAGTGCTGTTCACTGCCAAGACAACTGATGAAGGGGCCTGTTTATGGGCTGCACTGTGCCAAAGTTATAATAGAATCCCACTTTATTCACACGGGGCAGATCCACAATGCAGACAATACACACATGCATGCAGACACAGTTGTGTGTGTGCGTGTGCCCTCATAAGCACACAGGCATGGACACACACACACACACACACACACACACACACACACACAGGAAACAGTACCTCATCCATCATGCAGAATGAGAGATACTGGGAAGATCTGTAGCCAAATGGTACTAAATTCCCTCAGTGTTGCTTTATGGGATTATGAATTAGCAGTTTGAAAGGGCCATCTGCCTCACAGTCATTAGGACACCCATATGCCAGTATATGAATGGGACATTTACTCACATAAAAACACACACATACCACACAATGGACAACCCACTAGTTATAATCCTATTGATATCGCACTCTTTGGAGTGCTTTTGCAGTTTTCTTTTTTGATCACACATTCGCACGTCTCCTGTTCTACTGCCAGAAGAGGCCCAGGGTCACTTGTTTGTCATTTAAGAGGGTGTATCTGTCACAGCCATTTGAGTTTTATTTAGTATGGCAAATGCTGGCAAGGAGAGGCACTGTTCGTTATTCATTATTTAACACCTGAACCCAGCTTGTCCAATTCAGAGGAGACGTGGAAAACCTGCAATGCATTTTCATGAAGGACTTACTGAGGCTAAACAGTATGCATCGCCGTGTGCTTCAAAAAGTATCAGTGTGAATTAAATTCTCCATATTTCTAAATTAACAATGAATCAATTGAGTATGTGTAATGTGGGTGACGCTCGTAGTGTCAAACCCACAGAGAATTATCACTCTGCAGTTTCTTTTAACAAGGAGCATTCTTGCGTCTTTCGGCTCATTGTTTTGGTTTTATGTAACTTCGTCTCTGATCAGTGTTGTTTCCAGCCGCAACAGCAAGCTGCTTTTAGCAAAACACTCTGATAAACCCACTGTGCGCTACCTGTTCATGCACTAAACAGCAGACAAAGTTAGTGACAAGCTGGTGAACATAGTAGGACCTTCAGCAGCTAACAAGACAGATATTCCTCTCAAGTGGCCAGAAACATGACTCTGAAATGAATGCTGATATCACTCTGTGTCTGCTCAATGTGTAGGCAATCAGCAACTGTTAGCTAATATGTCAGTGTCACATTTCTTGCTCGAGTCAGCTGCCCCTAAGGTGCCAAATAAAAGAAGAAGAAATTTCAGTAAAAGCAAGTTTTAAGTTAGAATTTCCCTTCTGTGTGTGTTTGTATGTTATGTCAGCCATGCTGAGGAAGCCTGTGCTCACAGAGGTCCAGACGCCCACTGACACCTGGAGTGGCCTCGGCTTCTCCAAGTCCATGCCGGCCGAGGCCATTAAGGAGCTCCGCAACATCAGCCGACGCAGCTACAAACCGTACCTGAGCATCAGCAATAGCCAGCAACAGGTACAAATGAGCATCACGCTAACTTGTCTGGTTCAACAAACTGAAATGTAATGGACTTCCGACTTAGCGTGACTCATTTTGATTGTTAATTTTAGCTGTAGGAGGCTTGACTTTTGCTGAACGTTTGAGCTGCAAAAGCAGTTTTTTAGTTGCAGTGCAGTAAAACAAGCGCCCCCCCCTAACACATTCTCATCCATTGGTAATGCTCTCTAACAGTTTAATAAAGCACTTAGCTTCCCTGTGTGGTAAGCACTGCAGGTTTGTACGCTCACTACCTGGGGTCTGATGTCATCGGCTCAGTCAACACGGCCACTGCTCAGCAGCCTGTTTACATGAGCTGTTTCATCTCTTCTCCCTGGCTCTTTACAAGCCTCCCGAACGTCCGCTCTGTGACTGCTCTGTAGCCTGTGAGGGAGAAACAGACTCACTTAGGTTAATAAGAGCAAGAGGCACTCCTCCAATAATTTCCTTCTTAGACCCAGGCAGATGGGAGGAAGCATTCGCTATGCCCATTGCATTGATAATATCCAGTGAGAGAGTGCTTCTACCACGGGTCAGCCAACAGGGGCAAATGAGCTTTCTCATTACAACTTTGGATCTATTGATGTCTTATGTCCACTAAAACCCCCTCACACTTGAGAACATGTGGTCTCTTGTAACCGTTTGACCTCGAGCCCTGACAGAAAGAGGAGAGATGAAAGAAAGGCATAGTGACAGAAGTACAAGGTGCTGCTGTGAAATATTTGCAGATGAAAGAAGAAGTAGTTCATATTTAATGCTGGGACAATTTTCTGTCTCCTTCTAGTCCTGGGCTGCTCAGATGGGAAAGGTGTGTAATGGGAGCAACCGTGACAACTGGAGGGACAGACATGGATCCACATCTTTATCCCTTCTTGTCTCCCCCTCCTCTTCCTCTTCCTCCTCCTCCTCCTCCCCCTCCTCACCCCCGTCCACTTTCGCCTCATCCACCTCCTCCTTCCCTGCATTTGCATCCTCAATGAATAGAAGCAGAAATGACAAACCCTGTAAGTATTTTTGTGTGTGTGAGTGTGTCACTTTCTCTCTGGCACCTTTAACATTTTTCTCTGAACTTTGATGTCTAGCGGAGAGCTTCCCAGGCAGCAGCAGCAGCTACTTTGAAGGTGTGTGCTCATCGAGGAGGGCGTCAAGCTGCAGTCAGCGGAGCCCCTCCCCCCAAATGATAGATGACCTGCCTGAGCTGCTCAGCCAACTTGGCCTAATTAAATACATTGACGTGTTTGAACAACAAGAGGTAAAATGAATCCGTCTCTGACTAAACTTAAAAAAACTAAAAGTTGTTGTGTGAAAATACATTTTCATCATCACTTACACATGCAACACGCTGTGTGGGAGAACTCTCCGCGAGCAGATAAACACAAACAAACAAGCTTTTGTCCATCAGCAAAAGCATTACAAATCATGAATGAGCATTATGATGCAACTGCTATCTGTACTCATCCAGATCGACTACCAGACGTTCCTCACTCTGTCTGATGAGGATCTGAAGGAAGTGGGCATCTCCACCTTTGGAGCCAGACGCAAGATGTTATTGGCAATCTCAGGTGAGAATCTCAAGTCCTCCACCTTGTAACGCTGTAGGAGGCGTTCGACCCCTGTCCTGAAAATAATTTAGTTGTTTTATCCTCCTATCCAGACCTGACCAAGAGTAAGAGGAGGCTGTCAGATACACCTGCAGTGAAGCCTGGCTACTTGGAGGGTGGTGCTAGTGGCCGACTACCGCGAATCATGGATCTAGAAGTTGCGGCTCAGAGTAATCGCTGGTGAGAGGAGAATCCCAGCAGCTCTGAGATCCACCTGACTGACGTGGAGCTATTCAGCCTCTAAACAAGTGTACAGTGATGCTGTTGGCAGAGCAGAGGTTAAATCTGCTTGTTATTCACTTTTTTATTATAAATGGATAAGCATGTTGCCCAAAACGCAGGAAACATTATGTAAACCTTTGAGTCCAGTGCCTCTAATCTACAGCCAAATCCCAAAGTTTTTTATACAAAACCAAGACAAGGAGGTCTTCCCTTCCAAACAAGAAAGAAACTGCGTGTTTAATTCCATGATAACCACTACATTTATGTAATTGTAAATAGATATTTACAAAAATAAATTACATTGTACTATGATAGTGACGAAAAATAAATGTTGCCGTCATCCATCTGGACTGTATTTTTTGGGGGCTTTTTATTCTTTTATTGGAGAGTTGCCAGGAAATGAAAGGAGAGAGTAAGAGGGATAGTGAATTACAATGCAAAAAAAGGTCCATGGCCAGACTCAAACTGGGTCTGTTCCTTTAACCCCTAAGCCACCAGGGTGCCCCTCAGAGCAGAGTTTTTGATTCAAAAGCACATGTAACCAGCTGTAGCGTGAACTGGTCCGCTACTCAAAGCCAGGATCAGACCAACAGAGGGCACTGGTGTCACACACTGCGCTTATAAATTCAAGTCACATTTGAGTTGCATGAAAATAATGCACTTGTTATCGGAGCAAACAATGGTAACATCATTAGAGCTCCAGGTGGACAAGGTGGAGCAGCAACAATCAGACAGGGGGAAAAATTAATCAGAAATCCAAATAGGTAAATGCGTTTATTGGTGTGAGGGTAATGTGACACCTTTTAATGTGGTTTGGTCTCGCCTGACTGCTCACCTAAAAGTTCCAATTTAATTTATCACTGTTGACAGGAGTGAAGCCAGTGGAACCGCTTATGAGTCGTTTCCTGTTTAATTTATTTAGCAGAGGGCTGCACCCAGTAATTTAGTGCTATCAGAGGGACGGCACTGGCAGAGTATTAACGAGACCGGTATGATCCCTCTCTAAATTTGCAAATTTGGAATAGTGCTGGCTATCACATGTAAGCAAATGATCCAAGAAACCTCCACCAGGGGGTCATGAGGGGGTCTGATCTGTTCAGGCGTTCACCAAGCTGGCTGGTGCAGCGGCAGCCGAGCATGAAGAGAGAGTGCGAGTGGAAGTGGTGGGCTGTGACAGATTAGGGAGAGATGATCCCTATTTATTACAATGTCTCTACCAATTACATAGGCAGGCTTTAGACCAGTGATCCTCAAATCTGGTCCTCTGGCCCTGAAGCATTGCTGGATTTCCTTTCTGTCAGGTTGCGCTCCCTTGCGCTCCCTTGTGGGTGCGGGTCTAAATCGGTCCTTGATCACATGGCTAGAATGAAAACTACCTGGAAGGACCAGCAGCACTCTGGACCCTGAGGAGAGTTATAGAATACGCAAAATGAATTTGCTGCCTGGTCTTTTTTTATGTAAGTGGTCTAAACTTCTCAATATTTAGAAGATGCAGTATAAGTTAAAGCTTTTTATCATCAGAGATGGGTTTGAGTGAGTGAAGATAAAAGTTTTAAAGCCACTATCATCAATATTTTTTATATTAAAATGGATCAAATTACAAACCGACAGTTTATTGTCTGCACATGCTGCAGTTCCCCACATCATTAAAGAGTGTTTCATTATCATTTAGTTTATTGTTTTGGTTTCATGGCCCACAACTGAACTGTTTTGCTTGATTCTCAATGCTCTCATCAGCTTAGTTTTCAGCCACAGCACATGGTTGTTTTTTAGCGTGAAAGACCTGAAAATGGACTGTATGCTGCCAAACGACAGGCAGACAGCGTCTAGCATAGTGGAGCAAGGACCAAACAAAAACATCCCACATTAAATGGCAAACTTCATCAAGCTGCTCCTTTTTGTCCCAAAAAAGGGCCACAAATTGACAAAAATGTCCCCGTCGTTGTAGCCAATCACCAGTCTCTATAGAGACCCCGAGCCAATGGGAGGATCCACCAAGCCATTTGTGGATAATAAAAAAGCTGCAATAGATAAATGGAAGAGAGGAACAACGTGCCCTAAGGCTAATAAAACTCAGCCACGCAGCTCCCTTACTGAGAGAGAGAGAGAGAGAGAGAGAGAGAGAGAGAGAGAAAGAGGGAGTGTGTATGTGTGTGTGAGGACAACAAGGGTTGTAAGTGAGTGCTGGTGTGTGATAGATTTGTCTTGTGGTGGCTGAAGTTACAAGTTAATGTGATTTTCTTTGAATTTTGATTATTTTAATATATCCACCTTGTTCTTAGCTCCGCCATACCGGTCTATCCTTTCACTGCAAGAGTTGGAGATATGCTTCAGGTACGGGAAGTAGGAAGCTACAGGCCAACTTAGCTAGAAACAGGGGGAGAGCTATAGGAACAGGAATTATAACATGTTAAGTAGTGGGCTTTTACTTTTGGCCAGCTGTTTCCCATCTTTGTGCGAAGCTAAGTTAGCCGGTTGCTGGTGGTGGGTTCATATTTACTGAACAAGCGTGAGAAGGGTATCAATCTTCATATCTAACTCAATAGGAAAGATAAACGTATTTCCAAAACTGGCCAACGTTTCCTTCAAAGTGGGATAGGCTGTGTTCCCACAAGATTCATATTCCAAAAAAGAAGGGAAAAAGGGAAGACACCTGCAACATTCTGCTAACTCTCACAGTGAAAGGAGTAACCGGGCCCATAATTCATGCAAAGTGAGGAATGAGGTGGATACAAAGCAGGAAAAAAGCAGCAGACACTGCATGTGAAGACAGATGGACGAATGAGCCGTTTTCTTTATAGCTTTTGTCATGTAGCGTGATGACAGAAGAGGACGCTGCACGAGCCAAGGTCCCAGAATTGGATGATTACACACCCTCCACAGCCTCTGGCATAATTTGATGCACATAGTTAAGCCCATTGTCTATTGTATCTGACAGAGTGTGTTATGAACTGCTGAATAGGCTGTTTAAAGCCAGAAGATTCGGTCGTCCTCTTAGCCTCCGATGGTTGTTACAATGTGTTTTCAAAGTGCTGAGCAGGCTGTTTCAAGCCAGTGGGGTCATCTGTTCCATTAGCCAGTGATATTACAAAAACACTCATTAGGCTTTTATGTTCTATTGGGGACTGCTGGCTTTGTGCTTCTCCTCTCTCAAAAGCAAGTGATATGAGGATATTTTTTTTGCTGCAATTATTTATGTCTGCTTCTAACAGGAGACTTTCTCAAGGTTGGTAAAGGTCAGAAATGATGGAGGGCTTTGATTGTTCTACTGCAGAGAAAGCCGAGCTTTAGAGAAAATAAAACCAAAAGAGCACGGGAAAGTCATATTAATGTGTTGGTGGTTTCACAGTGAGGACAGAGATGTGTTTTTATTTCATCATGATTTGGTGAAATAAAATGAAATGTGAGGCGTGTGCTGAAAATGGAACATCAGGAGAACAAGAGACACATGGACACAGACCTGTAAGGTTCAAAAGACACCCAAAGTGCCACTTTACTTAAATGTTCAAAGTTACAAATAAAAGTTCACTTAGTTGACATTGTGAGGATTTCAATTTTAAATCACGAACATATCCAGTGTTGGGAGGCAGAACAGAGCCTCTTCTCTGCTCGCCCGACTTCATGTGTCCTCCCAGCTCAGGAGCAGCTTCTTCCTCTATTGTCTATTCACAGCCAAACAGCCTCAGAAGCCCTACCGACCACTTAGTAAAAGAACAGCTGGCTGAATCGCCACAGCTTTGGACTGTAGGCCTTGTAGTTCGCTTTTTCTACACTGCTATCGCTCTGCAATGCCACTCCCTACCTCCTGAGATTGGGAGAAGAACCAAAAAGACACTAGACAGCATCAACATAGCAACAAAGTATTGTAGCAGCCAAATAGTCATCACTTTCTGTTTGAGATGCATAGAGCTAGACCTGGCCAGGTAAATCTCTCTTTTACAGAAACACGATGAGAAACATGCAACATCAACGACAATACATCATTTATCTCATTGCTTCCTGGGCTTTCTGGGACATTCAAGATCAACAATTAAATAATTTACAGTCCTCCATGAAATAACAGAGTTAGAGGGAGCATCTCAGAGCCTGGGGACGTGTTATGGGATCATCTTTGAACACTGGAAGGAGCCCGACTGTGGAACACAGAACATGAGAATGAAACCGCTGATGGAAGTACAGGGAGGACTTAATCCACAATCTGGCCTTCTGGAGGAAACATATTTACGTCCAGTACATCAGCTAATGTATCTGGGCTCACAGACTGACGAGATGCTCTGACATGGATGTACAGAGATAGGAGAGAGGGACAGAATAGGAGAAAGAAAGAGATATAGGGAGTAAGAGGGATAATAGAGAAGCAAGTTCATGTTAGAAGAGGTTAAAGAACGCAGGTTTGGGGGAAGGCAGAGGCAGAAAGTGGACAGCTTGAGCAGAAATCTGACAGGGTCTCGACATTTGTTGGAATCTAATAGGTTCTCTGTTTTCCATCTGAACGTAAAACACTTGAAAATGAAGAGGTCGGATGAGGTTCACTGAAGAGAGAGATATGGATAGAGGACAGAGATCACATGAGCAAGTTCAGGAGCCAAAAGATGGACTGCTGCCAAAGTAACTGGAGGAGGAGACATTGGAATGGCTTCAGATCTGTGCTGAGTTTCCTGGGTCGCTGATGGCAGAATTAAATGGAGCGGAGCTACCAAACATAGCCAATCTCGTCATCCTTATCGTCTTCCTCGTCCTCGTCGTCCTCGATGGCTCCTCGGGGGTGAATCCGGCCCCGTCTTTTCTTCTGCCGGCTCCGCCCGCTCTGTGATGGCTCCTCCTCCTGGTCGCCCAGGAGAATGACGGCACCGCCGCTGCCAAAATCCCCCGATGTCTCCTGGTCCTCATCTTTAGGGAGAATCACAAACACAGACAAACGTACAGGTTAGAAGCACATAAAGAGTCCTGTGTAACAGAGTCTGTGTACCGTGTGACTCCACTTGCCTTAGACTAAGTAGTGTGACTCCAGGGACTCATGATCACCACAAACCATTGTTTTTAAGGAAATGCCCAAAAACTGTTGGATGGATCACTGTGAAATTTGGCATTAATTGCAAACTTTGTGTTTAGTCCTAATTAAGATTATTAGATGTGTTAGCATTTTGCTCCTTGTACCGTTGGGCATAAGTGGAGCCTTAAAGAGCCACTAGCATGGCTGAAGACTCTTAGTCAGAGCGGACCGTGGCAAGCCAACTATATTCCTATTGTCATGACCGACCAGTATATATGTTCTGTTGTCCTATCGAGACAATACATGGCAGCACAGAAGAAGAGAAGAAGAAGTAGACACAAGCCTCCGTCCATCATTCCTCCACACAACACAAGGTGTTGCTTAGCTGGCCAGCTTTAGTTGTGTTTGGCTAAGCTGAGTTACATCAAGTTGCAGCTGCAAATAATTTGATGTTAAATGTTGTTTGGCACTGGTGTTGCATCTTGTGTGACTGCAGTGCAAACAGGTGTCATTATCTCAACTGCTGTCTCCAGCCTTTTGTGAAATTGGGAGCCTGAAATCATTTTCAAAACAGTCTATTTACACCTGGGTTCAAGAGTACTCTGGTTGAGTGGCACTTACAGTGTTAAAACCAGTTTGATGTACTTGTGTTTAGGCTATCAAGCAAAGAGCTGCTGCATTGCTACCTGTTTGCTCTATGCAAGGCAGGACAGGAGAACTCCAGGCTGCTCCAGCCTGAGGCCACTCAGCCAGAGTTAGATGAGCTTGTTAGACCGGAGACAAAGGACTGCTGCTGTCAGTGTGTGTGTGTGTGTGTGTTTGTGTGTGTGGCGCCGGAGAGACACCTCATCAATATTGGAAGCTGCAATTACTGGCTTAGGACTAGACTGGCATTCGAGTGAGCCGTAATCTGTGGCTGTGAGCTGGCTGTTTGATTGGTAATCAGTATATCTGCCCGGATCCTTTCTGGCTAATTATTGTTCTTTTTTCCAACAATGAAATCCCTCGGCCATTGATTTGCAGCAAAGTGCTTCTATTGGCTTTTTGACCATTCCCTTTGAATTTCCACCACTGGCTCGTTAACTATGACTTCGACATATCAAAGCCCTTAATTATATATATTCTTCCAAATGCATCTACTTGGATGCCAACATCAGCCAGAAGTTTAGGCGTTTATTCTCCGCTAAAAGGTGCAACTTAGTCACTGCTACAAATTCATGTAAATAACAAATCGTTTGACACTGCTCTCTGCTGACAAGTGTGACGGATTTTCCGACTTGATTTGGAAGACGCTGGCGTTTTATCAAAGCGACATGAGCAGAATATCAGGGGCAGATAGAATCAGACATTTTACTGATGGCAAACTAGCCACACCGGCTCCAGACGCATGACTAATGTTATCTATTTCCTAACTGATCACTGATGCGTAGATACCGGTAAACATAAATAGAGACAGGGAGAAATACTGAGCAAAGAAATAGAACAAAGTTGGAATCGTGGTGTTTCAGTGGTACGTTATGTTTTAAAAGAGCAGCCTTGCAGTCTCTCTTGTCTGTAGCAGCAGCAGATTACAAAGAGAGATAAAATACAGACATACAGCAGTCCACCTGGATCAAAGCCTTAGCTCTGAGAGGTAGCTAGACAAATGGGAGCCAATAAGGGCAAACACAACACAACCAAAACCCTTGTTTAGCTTTAAGTGAACATGTAGGTGTGTCAGTAAGTCCGTGATATGGTCTTACCGCAGTTTGGGTTGCCTTGTTTTCTGGAGCCGGCGATCTCGTTGCCATATTTGTCCACACACCAACACTGGCCGGTGCTGCCGTGACACTGGGTTGGTTTGAAGTAGCCCTCCTCAGTACAACGGGGAATATAAAAGCCTAAAGATGGAAAGGAGAGGAAGGAAGTAAAGGAGGGGGAAAGGTTAGAGAAAGAAAGAAAACAGCCATATGAAAAGAGGGGAGAGGGTGGAGAACATTAAACTGACAGAAATACTGAGACGGGTAGCATCTGATCCCTCCTCAGCAGAGGTTAAATGTGCTGTAGTTGTGACCAAAGTTCTTGTGCATTCACAGAGGGAGATCTACAATCAATTACTGCTGTGAAGGTTGCAGGACAACAACCATACATCCTGCTTAGAGGGAAGCACTCCTTTTCAATAACACACACACACACACACACACACACACACACACACACACACACACACACACACACACGCACACACACACACACACACACACACACACTTCTGTTACCTTCATTTGACCCAGCCCAAGCTCATTTTTCAAGCTGTTTTGTTGTGAGCTGGAACACTGAACAATCTGCCCGGAGGCGACAGAGAACATGTGTACAAAATGTCAAGATGTGCTTGACAGTATGTGTGTGTGTGTGTGTGTGTGTGTGTGTGTGTGTGTGTGTGTGTGCGCGCGTGTGTGTGTGTGCGTGTACCATGTGTTTAACGCTACTGATTTATTTTCTCTGCTTGAAACTATTGTAAAGGGATCTCATTTTCCATGCTAATGCTTGAGTTTGTTCGCATTCAAAGTGGGCATGTTGGTTTCTCAGACAGGAGTTGGTCACTGGCAGCTGCCAATCATCCAGACTGACCTATGAGGCTCTTCCTTCGACTCTGGTTCTGGATCCTGCTCTTCTCAGCTTGGCAGGGCAGTCCTACAACCAGAGAGCATTCACAACAGTTTAATTGTTAGAGCTTGTTTTCCTACCAGAAGTATTTGACTAAAATGGCTGTTTCTACTCGAACATATTATTGATTTTTTTTATATTGGTCACCCTTTCAGTCCTCTATGCATTCTCCTAAATTGCCTCAGTCCTCACATTGACTACTGATTTTCAGTCACTGCCTAGATGTATTCTGTATCCTCCTCAATCCATTAACCGCTGAAAGGACCACAGTCTCAGTACAAAATGCACATTTCTACAAACAACTGGTACCAGTAATTGTAATATCTACAGTTATATTGCCTTTGTGCTTCTTATTTAAATGTCAGCTTCCAGCAATCAGTTTTTTACTCAACCCTTTCCCCCTCCTCACCCTGAGGTTTCTGGAAGCAGTAGCACCACTCGTTGTTCGACAGCTTGCCATCCTTGAAGGAGTCACAGGAGTTGAAGAGGGGCTTCATGCACAGCTCATACTTGTCCAGGTAAATGGCACTTAGCTCTGATTGGTCCAGCAGGAGGTCAAAGTTCATGTCAAGCTTGTTGAACATCCAGCCCAGTGAGTCCTTACAGATGGGCAAGATGCTGGTGTCAAAGTCTAGAGGAGAAAGCGGCCGAGAGGAAAAAAAAACAGATAATGGAATTTTTGAAACTGCAGAACGTGTCCAGGTCACTTACATTTGTATCTTTTTCAAGTATCACACTGAGATCTGAGTGTATCTGAGTGCAGGCGGCGGCAGAGCTGACATGTGTTCAGACAAGTTGACATTACAGAGAACAGAGCAGGGTCGCTGTCAACAGCTGCTCTCATGAGGACTGAAAAGCATGGCTGTTCAACAGGAAAGGGCTGCACACACACACACACACACACACACACACACATTTTGTGGGGTGATGTACTCACGTCCAGTGGTGGAGTCAAAGCTGTCAGAAGATTTGAGGTCTCTGTTGGCGTCGAGGTGGAGAACTCCGAACCAGTCCTTCAGTCTTGCAGCCAGACTGTGGAGCTCTGTGTCAGTGCAGGCTATACACACACACACACACACACACACACACACACACACACACACACACACACACACACACACACACACACACGCACAATAATGAGGAGCAGGGTAGTTGTTAATCTGCTGCTGTCATCAGAAAAAAATAAAATCTTTTTTTGCTCCTTATCAAACTTTAATTTCATTTCTGCTGTGTACTTTTCCTCTGTGCGTGTCCTTCCTTTTCCTTTTCTTATCCGACTCCTCTCGTTGAGTAAACACAGTGGAGATTCTATCTCTTGACAGTTACCATAGGAACCCAATCTGACATGCACACACGCAAACGCAGTACACACAATGGAGGTTCCTCTTCTGCTGTCATCTTTATCTGTTTACCATTTAGTGTTCTTGTTCAGATGATTGATTTTATCCAAGTGGGAATCACTGTCACACACAGTCACAACCAAGGGACAAATGCCAAATATCATCTTGCAGTGAGAGGCCACTTGATTTTACCCAGGGCAGAGATAAATCTGTGTGTTTATGTTTGTTTTTTTCAAATATAAAAAATATTATGTTTATTTTTCAGTGTAGCGTTAGAAGGGGAGGGCTATGGCGTGCAACAAAGGTCCCAAGGCTGCAATCAATCCCGGGATGTTATGTTTATATGACATGAGCTGTAACCACTCGGCTACCAAGGCACTCCAGTGTTTGTGTTTTTATGTGTGATCACACTCCTCTGCGCAACAAAAAAGAAAGCTGATCCAACACTGTCACGAGAGCCGATTTTACTCTCCATTCTACTGCCCAAAGAGAGCACAAACACTGAGAACAATATTTTTAATGATACCCTGAATCAAAAGTATATAGCAGCCTTCGTCTGCCTAACAAATCCCTCGTTCCTTCGGCTCTGTGGGACTGACAGGGTCTGCCTGCAATCCAAGCAGACCTCTGCCTCTGCCTGTCTCCCTCTGCGGCTCAGTATGTCACTCTCCGTCTTCCTCTCTCTTTCTCTCCTGAATTTGATTGACATATTTTTTCCCGATTCTGTTTCTTTTGAGAGCTTAATAAATGTGCCTGAAGGACACGAGTCACTCTCCACCTCGTGCTGAGCCTTCCAATCCAAAACGCTCCAGCTTTGTCCTGGCAGACAGAAAATGCAGAGGAAGGTTGTTAGCATTCCCGTAGCCAGGGGTGCATACAATCGCTGGCCCTCCAACTGGGAGGACCCCCACCCAGCAAGTCGTATATGCATCTGGGCAGGCCTCTGTGTGGTGTTTTTAAACTTGAACATGTGCAGGGCATACACAGAGACCCACACACATACAAATTGTATAATAATAGTTTGGGATTGTGTCATTATTGCAGCTGCTATAAAACAGAGGACGCCCCAGGAAATAGACTGGAGCTGAGGAGGGGACTGACAACATTTATCTGGCTGGCTATCCGTGTGACAATACCTCTGGAATACCAAGGTGGTCTGTGTGTGTGTGTGTGTGTGTGAGTGTGTGATATCCCTTCAGGACCAGACAGATAACATTTCAGAGTGCTCTTCATTTTCACGGTCTGGAACAGAGAAAATACCAACAGCCACAACAACATGATCCATCTTCACCTCCTAATTAAAATTCTTCCTCTGGCAGGAGTGGAGTCTGTAGCATATTGCTCTCGCTTTATCATTCATACATTCGACCGTTCTTCATCCCCCCACCAAGTTTTCCTTTCTGTTCCCACTCACCGCAATTCGATTCACTCTGCTTTTGTGATTCCTTTGTTGCCTTTGAGGACTTCTTGCTCATTTCCCTCTATTGCCCACTCATTTCCAATACCTCTCTCTCCCCTCTATCTTTGTCAATTGTCTGAGATTCAATAGAAGCCGCTTATCACACCTGGCTGTATACCTAACTCGGTTTCTCTTAAACTTAGAGGACCGCTGAGATATGCCCCGCTCTTCTGTTTCTTTCTCTCACCTAAACTGCTTTGAGTGCTTCATTTCCCATCTCTCCCCTCACACATCCCCATTTAGAGTCCAAAGACTGCCTCTGTTTTTCTCTTTGAAATCCGCTCCCCCTCTCCCTCTCTCCCCCTTTCCTCCACTTTTTCCGCTTTTGTCTCCACTGCTCTCTTTTCCTCTCAAGTATCTTGGACTACGCACTACGCCCCACAATGAGTCTCGATGGACCCCCCTTATCAGAGCTGAAAACATTCACACACTGGAGGACACAACACACAGAAAAAATCTCTCTCTCTCTCTCTCTCTCTCTCTCTGAGCCACAACAGGGTCAGGCAGGCTTAAAGATGTCAGACACACAACCAACATCAAAGCCCGTCCACGGGGCGGTTACAAAGATTACAGTTGTGGCAGAACTAGATTTGATGTGGGGCTCAACAAGTGATGTTGCTGCTGACAGTAGAAAACCCAATCAAGTGTCTCAGACTCACTTCACAGAACACTCAAAGTTTGACTTAAAGAAAAAATGGGTCGTTCCATGACTGGAGGTCATGGTTTTAGATTGACAATCATGTTGTTTAGGTCATGTTGTCCATGTTGTTCAGCCGGCTATAGACAGGCTGTTCATGCCAAATTAAACAGGTATTACATGATTTACAGGATAGAAAAGAGGAAAAACATTGTTCTGCTTGTTTGTTCTCTGACATTTCTCTTTGCTTTCTTTCTTGTAAAATTACATTGTGATTTATATGTGTTTTAGCAGGAAATAAAACTGTTAAATGTAACAAAAGCTACAATAAATAGTGATATAAAATCAGTACCAGTGAGAACAGCTAGAAGCCTTTGGCTAAGAAGTTGCCATTTCAGAGAAATAAAATCCTCTCCCTTACAAATATGAAAACAGGTGAATTCTTAAGTGGACATGCTGACATACAGAGACAGAGAGATGTTATCTGCGCTACTTCCAACCCTTCAGAGATTGTTTGACAGTGAACTTTTCCAAAGGATGAAGTGTGAGCAGACAGCCAGACACACCGGCTGCTTTCACACAGGACAAGAGGAAGAATCGATCAGAGCTGCAGGTCAAATATCAAACACTGAATCATGGCTGGGAATTACCTTCTTATTCGTCTTCCTTCCTCCCTCTTTCCCTCTCACCTCCTCACTTCTGCTGTCTTTCATGTCTGCAAACTCAGATCAGTAAAAACGGGCAGCCAAGAAAACTCACAAGCCATCAGTTTTTCACAGACTGACGCACACATAAACTACCAGCTGTACGTAGAAAAGTAGAGCTGAACTACAAAGCTGGCGTGCAAGATATCATTTTGAAACAATTTCTCCTCTACCTTTCTTGCCAAATTGAGCACAATTCAAAAGCTTGCTTTAATATGATGAAACCACTCGTTTGCAAACCACTACTCACTGAAATGCATCAGTATCTGTCATCACACAACAACTCTGTCTCAAATCACATTTGTATACTTTTAATTGACGCAAATATATTTCGGAGGAAATGCAATTGTTGCCAAGATATCATTCAATGGCAAGTTCCGGGATATAAGACAGAAAGCATAACATCCTTATGCTGATGGCAAAGTGTGGAGGCCAGCATGGATGTACAAAGCACAAGACGTTGACTGCTGTCAAGTTGTCATGTTCAGGCTACTAAAACATTTGGAAATAAGTCGTTGCCTTCCAAAGTCTGACACTGACACAGACAAGATATTGAAAAGAAAATTAAGTGTAATGTTGGCATGGAATCAATTAGTTATGCTGTCAGTTACAACGTTAAACTATATTTGTTTACATTTTGACAAAACGGGAATGATTAGTTTGTGTTTGCGTTGAACCCATGCATGTACAGAAAACTATCACTGGATTATTAGGTCGTGGGAGCAGCAGGTTCAGCATGCTATTCCAGACGTCCCTCTACCCAGCAACGTTTTCCAGCTCTTCCTGGGGAACCCCGAGGCGGTCCCAGGCCAGACAATATATAATCCCTCCAGTGTCTGGGTCTACCCCTGTGCCTCTTACTAGTTGGACGTACCAACTCCGAGTTGTCTGAGCTCTATCTCTAAGGCTGAGCCCAGCCACCCTGCACCCAGGTCACTACCCAAAGCTCATGACCACAGGTGAGGGTCGTGACGTAGATGGACTTGTAAATCGAGACTTTGCCTTCCGATCCCTGCTGACGCTGCACCGAACCCCGTCCATCGCACTCATCTCATTTTACCCTCAATCAACATCAACTACATTTGGTTGGGCTCACCTCCACGCATAGCACTGGACTATTTTGATAATGAAAAAAAGTTCTGAATCTATAAGGAGTGTATTTTTTCTATGATTTCAAAGTGGATTTATGAATCATCAGCTATAATGTATATCCTTGGAAGGCGAGTCACAGTGAAAATATATGATGTCTGTGTGACTCCGAGATGATTCATTATTAATGATAATTATAATGAAAAGCTAAAGCTATATAAATTCACATTACATTCAGCACTTCTCTTGCATGTAATTCTCTACAATCATGTCACTAGATCTATTTTATTATGAAACTCATAAAATGCTGCGGCATCCAATGAAAATGCAAATTAAGTGATATTTTTTTTATCTAACCGATACTTAAGATGTATCTTATGTAATGAAACCATCATACCAAAAATGTGTCATACCCAGCAACATATCAATCAACAGTTTATTCATCATTAGGTTTGTCAGAACTGTGAGTTTAATTAACAAATTATGTCCATCCTGTTTATTGGAGATACATCCTCTTTGACCCCTTTTAGTTTGGCACAAATATAAAACAGTCTAGCTCCATCACCAGATGTGCAACATTGCTAAATTACATATGGTGACAAACCCTCAAGGCCGGTTTAGGTCCTGAGATAAATGCGTCCTCCAGACTTCCTGATATACAGTATAACTCCAACAAATCAGGGGTAGTCAGGCTTTGTATCCCCCAATGGGTCTCCTTTATCATTTATAACTGATTAAATAAGTTTGTCATATAAAAGAGAGGGAGAAACTTTGTGGTGATCACCTTGAGACATCAGGAACATGGTCTGATCAGATCAAGATGAAAGGCAGGTGGAAAGGGAGAGAAGAGAGACGGGAGGTAGTGGAGGGAGGTGACACTTTTTAACAAGGTAACAGAAAGAGATATAAATGAACTGAGACAGTCCGATAGGAGAGATGAGGAATGTAGAAGGTCAGATTCATTAAAAAGATACAGGGGTATGGGTATGTTTCATTTTCTTTGCCTCAGTCTGTCAGCTCTTCAGAACAATCTGACTGGCAGTGAGTTAAGGTTATCCTAGATAATGATCAGTAATACACTGTGAGCACGGACAGGGAGACAGGTAGAGTTATAAGCGAGGCAGGTACAAAGAGAGAGCCAGAAACAGAACCAGTTTGAGTTTTAGGGAGTGAGACTATTTTTGTAAAATGACTAAATCAAATTTTAACCAAGTTCCTGCCTTTTGAATCATTTGTTGTTAATGTTAATAACTTGGATGTAGGTCATGTTTTGTTGGCGCCGATAAGGAAATGGATACGACCAACAACAGAAAGTCCTCAAACGTAAACACAAATTGTCATTGTTTTCCTGAACAGTTACAGATGACCGCTTCAAAGGCAAACATTTTACTGAGCTGCCATGTCTCTTGTTAAAGGCCCTGCTCAGGCTATTTACACTTCTGCTATGAAGGAACCGATATTTTGAAGCTGTCAGCCATCATTAATTTTCCTACTGTGATATGCCCATGTGGGAGTTGTTAATTAAGACACAGAAGAGGGATAATTAGGCAAAATAAGTGAAAACACCTGTGCAGGTGAACAATGGTTGTGTAGTGCCATTAAGGTTTGTATTATCTTAGGCATCAAAAACTATTTGGTCAATGCTGCAGTCATGTTACAGTGGGAAAATCCCCCCCGTCCCTGCATTATTCCACAGAGGTTAATAACATTTCCATCCTTGTAGTTACACCAGACAAACAGCCTAAATTAGCTACTTTTGCTGTGTTACATATTTAGTATTTGGAGCAGTTCGTTAACAAGTGAAACCAGATACAAACAGCGTACAGCTCCTTTTATATCAGAGGAGTTGGCTGCATTGGTGTTGATATTGGATTCATTTATTTAGAACAGTGCTAGCAGCAACAGTGGCTTAACTGCCACTTTATTGTCGGTTTGTTGACTGTAGAAACCGTTTTTCCAACTTGGCTGGTCGTCATTACAGTCTGAATTATATGATGTGAACATACCGTGGTTAAAGACACTGACTGTTGTTAGGAGAAGGGATGCAAACAGTAGTCTGGTGCCAAAACTGGATGCCCAACCGCCCACATGACACCCTCCCTAAGTGGTTTTACATCACCATAACAACGTCCGGGCAACACATGGTAGCTTGTGAGGAAACCGTAAACATTGTTTGTTTTAAGTGCAAATGACCACTGCAGCTTTTTTTTTTTTTTAGTGAGGACAGTCTCAAGAGGACATACTAAAAATGCTCCACAGTTACTCTTCACATGAGTCAGCACTCTGGAAAAAAAAGCCCCAAGCAATTGGCAAGTGTTAGGAGAGGAAGTGTGGAGGCAGAAGAGAGGAGAACACAATCTGTCCTCCTGTGTGCTTTCCATGGAGCTGTGAGACACAATTGCCAGGAAAAATTTTATTCAGCGAGGGGATTAAACCCATTCAGCCTCTAACAGTTCCCTTTGGACGTTTAGTCAAAGTCTTTGTTTGACATTAGCTGGAAGAAAATTAACTATAAGTGTTAAAAAAATGTCTTTGACCACAACCAGAACAGCCTCAACTCACAATCACGAGCAAGATCGCTTTGTGTGAGCTCGAGTCTTTGTTTTATGTGAGAGTGATGATGTTCAACGTCAGCAGTGCTGCCTCGGGGATGAATGACAGATCAAATTAAATCTCAGGGCCTCTGTGTCAATGTGTTAACCTTTGCTGATAAACAGACAAACAGCACCAATGGATTTTTCAGAGCAAATCAGGTTTATGTGATCATTAATAAAGATCTTAGTCATTAAAACAAAGATTAAACCAAATTTATCAATTAACATCTACAATTAACCTATAATTATGGCCTAATCTTTGGTAATTTGAACATTTCTCACAGTTCCAGATAGTTTCTGCCTCGTGTCTTTCTCGAGACTTTGCAGGATCCATTTGTGCCAATATGACCCAATGTCAAAAGCTAAGTAAAAGGGATGAACTCTATTTGCAATATTAAAAGATGTATAAAAAGATGTGTATAAAAGATGTGAGACAGACAAAAAAAAAGAAAGAAATGGAGGTGGAACTTTAACCTAACACTGTAAAACAATGGATTGGAGGCTTGAGACAGAAAATAAATGAGCAACAGATAGAGATGGGAGGGTGGGGAGATGTGACTGACAAACACACAGGGACACATTCCCCACACACCCACTTACTATGTGAAAAATAAAGGTTAGTAGTGCAGTTGAGGCAAAGGAACTCAAAAAGTTTATTTGAAGCCTCCCTCTCTGTCTCATCAAATAAAAAACAATATTCACCTTGCACTCCAAATAAACAGCATACTGCAACGCACGTACTGTAACAGCTCTTCAAGCTTCCTGAGTTATGTTTTCCCTGTTTTTCACGGGATGTCATTTTTGGGTTTCCCGTTTCCTTTTGTCATTCACCTCTGCCTCTCGTTTCATGTAGCTTCACTTCCTGCCCTTGTGTGTTTCCCGCCAGTGTGATTACCTTTCCCCGCCCTGATCAGCTTCACCTGTTCCCAAATACCCCTCTTCCTTCCTCTCTTTGTGATCTGCATTACCTGATTTTTGACTTTGCTTTTCCCTGACTGCCTTTTGCATCACCCCTGTTTTGGGATTTGTTTGCCTGAACCTCTACTAGTAAAGACTGTTTTTTGGAACTGTCTTATCTTAAATCGTGCATTTGAGTCTTTTTTATACGCAAATCAGCTATTTTCAAGGTGTCGCATTGCTTCCTTTCTTCTTTCTGTCGAAGCTGGAGACTCAGTGCTGTGTTTGACACACAGTAGTGGACCATATTGCAGTACATACTCACTAACTGCCTCAGCATGATAGTTGGCTCTCATGGCAGAGACTGGTTGTCTTCCTCAAGTTTTATCTTTGAATATTAATAACAAAGACCTGTGAAGAAAATGACAATTAATAAGTGTCCAAAATCCCTATTCACCTCTCACTGGAGAGTAAACTAATTAGGGTCTGTTAAATAAAGAGTAGGGATCGAATGAGGGCCTTGACCACACCCTAATCAGTGGAGTCAAAACAGGTGTTATCAATCAGGCTAGCGACCTGCTTTGCATTCACGGGTTAGTTCACCTGAGAGCTGCCATGTGTGATTCAGTGACGATTTAACCACCATGGAGTAGAAAAACATATCGGCATTTCCTCTTCTTGTGCCTTAATGACTGTAATATCTTGTACTGTGATGCCAGTGATATCAATGTGCTTGATAATCAAAACACAAGAGTACTACGGATGATAATGTACGTGAAAATATCAGAGCTCAGTGAGCTCAGTGGCCTCAGCAAAGCCTCTGCATGCGAGGATGTGACAGAATATGCTCTATATGGATGTCTGACAAACACCCTCTATATGAATACTTTTGCTTTATTTAAACAGCTCAGTGCCACTTTAATTAGATTAGCTCTGCCTGTCTAGCTTATTTCTTCTGATGTCAACTCACCATGACACTTACCTCATATGCCCTCCACACAGATGAGCTTACACACATGAACAACAATTATATATAGTATATATTCATTATCAAGATACATAATTAAAAAGGCTATTGTCCAATCGCTAAAGATATGTTTACATATTGTCCAAACCATCTGATCTTCTGAATCTCCAGTGTAAAAGCCAGATTGCAACAAACCACTGCTGTGGCGTGGAAACACAACAACCCTGTTTACTGTAAAAGTGATGCTTATGGAAGTGGCTGCAGACTCAGATGTTGTGTGAACAGAGATATTATTTACCAGTCTGGTTTGAGTGTGCAGACCAGTTTGAACCTGTGGCTATCAGTAAACATATGGGAGTGATCGCACATACCGAACTGTTGCAATCTTTTGGCTGTTACCATAGGAACACAATCTGACACACACACACACACACACACACACACACACACACACACGCACACACAAACGCAGTGTTTTCCTCGCCTACTGCCATCTCCATCTGTTTACCATTTTGTGTTGCTGATCTAATGAGAGATTCTATCACCCCTGCTATCTCTGAATGCACAAATATTTGGACCTGCTATCTCACTGGTAGTCTGAGGACAGACTGTACTGAAAGTACACAGACAGTCGTGAGAAGAAGATCCAGAGAGAGAGGAAATAGGAACATGAGGAAAGACTAAGTTTTAACTGAAAAAAAAGTGCAGTTTGACACCGTCCAAGATCTGGAAATGGATTATCTTTCTCTTCACACAAACTTTTCACTCCCAGAGTAAAGCTCTTGGCCGACGAAACACATAATTATAGTTTCTATTGAACAAAGATGGGGAGGAATTAATTAGGCGGCGGTCACGTTGGTAAAACACAGCATCACTCTCTGTTTCCTCCATCATTCAGCCTTAAATGGATGAAGAATTAGGTAACAGAGGGAGCCGTCATTAATTAGCAGACACATTTCCTTTGTATTGAATGTGCCTGATGAACCTCGGGATTCTTATAAATGCTTCCTAATCAGAGAGTGATTAGAAATGACTTATGAGGGCAGAATATGTGCATAATCAAGTATTTCATATTCCGACCGGATAGATGGATGGATAGGTAGATAGACTCACAACACACACAAGCACACAAAGTTAAACCATCCCAAGACTCGGCCATCTGGGAGAGAGGAAGCCTGTTACAATAACAATCCATCCTTTTCAGTGCTGCTTTCCTTTAGATTGCATTTCTCCTCCAGAATCTCTCCATTCATCTACCGAAATCCTATTTTCATGACAAACAATAAAGACACACACACTCACTCCATCACCGCTCCCTGTAGCTGTCAGAAAACGGGAGGGGTGGGGCGCTGGTGGGATGGGAGGGGAAGAAAATAACGTGAGAACGGGGAGAGGTGACAGGAAAGGAATGGAACAATTTGAGGGATTGCCAGTGAAAGTGTGTGTGTGTCTGTGTGTGTATCTGATGCATCCACCTGAACTGAAAGTGATTGACAAGCTCACAACAGATGAAATGGAGGTGGAGAAGAGGAATAAATATGTAACAGCCTAAATGTAATTTGACTTAAATCCATAAACATCCGTGTGTGTAATCAGAAGGATGGATAGCGAGAGAGCTAGCTATCGGAAAGAACATTTACTGAGTAACTCCGTTTATTTACATGAACAGAGAGCTACAGTACTCACCAGCCTTTTCAGTCTTATGTGGTGGTTTGCTGAGCTCCTGACCGGGCAAACAGGGACACAGCCCGTCACATTTTACTGAGATCGTCTTCCCAGACAGGCAGCTCTGGAACTCCAACTTACACTGTGAAAAAAACAACACAAACATGAGTAATGGAGGTTTCATTTGAGAAACTCTGGGACTCTGAAGGGCTGGGAACTCCACATATAGACACATAAAGACTTAGAGAGTTCTCGGTCTGTAAAAACAGTTGTATAATGTCCTCTGTGGCTCTGGAGGAGCTCTCTAAAGTATAAGAAAACTATCTAGATGATGTCACCACAGTTACCTTGCCATGGAAGTGGAAATGAATAAAATGGAGTGTATGGAAAACTTTATTGGAGTTGAAAAAGGAATTGTTTCCACCAGGTACATCAGGTCAGGTACAATAGGCATCAGAAGACATGGACAAAAATCAAGAATTGAAGGTCTAATTCATAGGTACTATCGAGTTGCATCATGGGAAGTGTAGGGTTCAGTGTTTTTGGAACTTGACCCTCGCAGAGACTAAAAGTCAGAATATTTTGGGGCGACTGCTGCAGCGATTATAACATATTCAAATCTGCCTTACTTTATGAAAGTGCAGGACCCCGTTATAAAAAATAACCTGTAGCACAGATGAGGACGAATCATGAATTCTGGATACTTTATTTACAGGATGTACAAGTATGTTATAACTGTGCTCCAATTACAACTGAACAAGAACTTTGAATTTCAAAGTTTCTTTGTTGAGCTGATTAAGGGAAAGATTTGCTGAGACAGGATTGGTCATTTATCTTCGATGAACAGATGTGTCCATTAGGCAGCCATGTAGACACACCATTAGACAGAGAGATGGCCAGTGACGTTCTATTATTAACTGCAGTACAAACCTAATGCAATGCAAAAAAGCAAGATGGACTACTTTAGAATGTAATTTAACAGAATAAATCTCATTTCAGGTAAGTGAGGGGTAAGAAATAGTTTAGACTAGTTGGGGGGAAAAAATCCAATTACAAGATCCTTCCAAGAGGAATAATGAAAACTGAAATGAGTTATGTAAATTCTGTTTGGGAGATGATAACGACAGGTTGTGTCAGGGTGAGACCATGACCGTGCATAAACATCTATATACATATCATGCATCACACACAAGCTTAGCCGTATCCTGCAGCACTTTTATTTCCTATATGTTGTAATTGAAATCCATCATTTCCTCCCTGTCGCCTCTTTGATAGCGCTGCTAATGTCGCTTAATGAAATTTGTTGACAAAGGAACAGCGCTATGTCCTGTTCTCAACATATTGAATCAGCCATCTGGGAAGGAAGAGAGAGAGAGAGAGAGAGAGAGAGAGAGAGAGAGAGAGAAAGCCCAGGGAATGGATGACCTCCCCGAGTCACTGTCAGCACACTGAGGGGCCCCATGAATCTTTATGCATGTCTCTCTCCAGGGGTTAATGTGGTTTTGATGAAACAGTGTTTTAACACCTGCCTTGGTGGAGTAAAAATAAAGGAGTAGAGGAGAGGAGAGGAGAGGAGAGGAGAGAAGAGGAGAGAAGAGAAGAGGAGAGGATGATTTAAGAGGAGGGACGTAATGGACTAAACTTAGTGGGCTGAAGCCTCTCAGGAGATAAGAGCACTGTCCTCTTAATAGGATATTGAGTGTGTGTGTGCGGTCACGATGAGGGAGGCATGTAATGCAATAATAAAACATGAATAAGCTTGAGACCAGCAGCTCACTGGTGAGCAGAGTTTAGGTTGGGCAACAGGGACCCATCACTCCACCAGCTAACTGAACCCCTCCAACTAAATTACCACAGCGACCAGAGGGACTTCCCATTCTTCCCCTTCCTTTTGTTCCTCCTCCTGTTTCTCCTTCAATACTTCTCCTGCTCAGCACAGCTTCAGGCACATAGGTGATTAGGAAAGCCTGTGTCCTGACTTCCTCATACACTAGCGATTCCCAGTCAACACGTTGTTTCATACCTCTGGGTTGGAGGCTTAACCTTGGAATTAAACTGAAAACAACATGACCACCAAATGGCTGGAAGTCCATTCATTTCCTGCAGAGCTGAGCTGAAAAATACGGATGATGTGTGGATGGACATCAAGCTTCCCCAGCAAAGAAAACATGACCGCTGTTGAACTCAAAGGTTTGCTTTTATTGATTCTGTCTCCTCGGACACTACTGTGGCTGCAATTATTAAATAATACTGAGCAAGGGAAAGTGTGCTCAAAGCTCAAAGCTCACTCTACTTTCCTCTATCATGACATTGTGAGTTTGTGGCTATGCATCATTTTATGTAGCTGAGAGTGAGATTATGAGCGGAGGTTAGTAGGTGGAAATGGAAAAGAAAATATATATATTTACACCATAACTTATTTAAGGCTCTTTGAGTGGCTCTTTAAGTGCTGTTGTATGTCTTGAAGCAATCCTGTCCTTGTTTCTATGGTTAAAGATCAACTGGATTATTGAAAGAAAATCTGCTGAGAAACTGAACACTCTGAACATACACTTTAGAAAAGTATAGAGAGGACAAGAAGAGTGAGATGCTTATAGAAAGATAATCAAAAAAAGGGATGTCTCACCCTGGAGGAGTAGGCGTGTCCATCAGATCCACACACAGGATTCGACTGGAGCCCCGAGCAGAGCCTACATTTCCCATGAGCACCAGCTTCAAGCCTGTGCCTGTGGCCTGCACCGCTTTTCCTGGGTTTCACACTGAAAGAGAGAGACAAATTTAGATAAGTCATGAATCAGCATAGGGACATTACTCAATAAAGCAAAGATGAGGTCTCCTACACATACATGGAAACACAAAACAAACAATAATATCGACAGTGCTAGAGCCAAAAGCTTTCTAGTCTAGTATATATTACATTCTAACTTTAACATTACTCTGATACATTAATGTGTGGGAGAAAATCGAAGTGCAGTAATAACTTTCCAGGCAGGAATATTATCCAATCTAGCAGGAGTGGTTCTCTACTAAGCAGGACGTTTGTAAAGTGTTTGTGGTTGTCAGGGTCAGCTGAAGCAGAGCGGATCCTGATCGGTCCATCGAGGCCTTTTCAATAACGAGCGTAATTGCGTTTGATACAAATTCTCTATCTAAGTGCTCTCACTGAACACCAGGTTGCCTCCTGATCCATCGAGCAGAGATGGAATTTCAGCCAGCCAGACTCTTTACACAGAAACTAATGTGTTGACAACGAATCATGCAGAGTGAACATCAACTACTGAAGTGACCAGGTGGAGATTCCAAAGTCAAACACACTCTTTCACATCTACGCTAAATGTAAAAACTCCCACATGCTGTCTCGTTTACTGCTGGAATATTGATTTATTCATGACATTTCGGTCTGCTCGATTGGCGAATGACACATCTTGAGCACACACACACACACACACACATACACACACACACACACACACACACACACACACACACACACACACACACACACACACACACACACACACACACACACACTTATTCTTATATGAACAACAGCGGACTATTAATCTACACCGACAGTGTGGACCACTGTGGACCATGAAATATAAATGCAAATATACTTTTATATATATATATTTAAAAAACAAAATTAAATAAGTCAGTCAGTCCCTTGAGAGACGCATATGCTCTGTAAAACTATAACGTTCAAATCCCAGGCAGCGTGTCAGCCGCTTTGTTGGTTCTTTAGAAGTGCCACACTCACCGACCGAGCCATAATCATTGCTACGGCAGTTTAGGCATGCACACTGCACTGATAAATACAACAGTGCTGGCAGATAAGGTAAGATGGAGGCACAATTAATCTTGTAGGTTGATGTTTAAGATATTTAACACATCAAATCCCATGCGTCTCCTCCTCTCCTTTCAAGTATTCTCTGCATAAATGCAATGAAACACCAGAATGTGTTCAAGTCATTGGTGTTGATTGGAAGTGCAAGATTGGGTTGGCAAGGAAAATGAGCGCATGCTTGAAAATGATTCCCTGATAGAGTCAGCTACAGCGAGACGAGTAGTCAGACGTTCTACAGATATACTAGCCTCAAACAGAAACTAGAAAGTGATATATCTTTCTCTCCCTCATAAACCACTGGACTTCAACCCCCTGCTGAGAGTTTCCATGTTGCTATAATCTGGAAAGGCTCCGATTTGACGGTCCTACAGCCCCCTCACAGCAGGACAAGGGTGCATACCAATTAACACTGCAAGGCTCCATAATATTTTTGAATTATAGCCGGATGGTAATGTAGCTGTCCAGGCCGGGGGCCAAACTTTATGGCCCAATAAGGGAAGTCAAGAAGTCCGTGCACAGCTATATGAACTTCAAGAAGAGAAGGTTATGCTTGAGACTTTTGTTATGAGTATGTATATTTAGTAAAGAGTTAATTTGGATTTTTAGTAAACACAAGTAATACCTAAGTGTGTCCAAGGCATCTTCTAAAAGTTAATGTTGCAAGCAGTGACTAGATAAACATGCCGAAACAAAGTTTACATAAAACTGTATTTATTAACATCTGCTTGCAAATATCTTGAAAGCAACAAAGTTTGGATCGTCCCTCTGAGAGGACATGTCATTGGTCTTGTGCCAATTACTGCAACTAATTAATATCATAATCCAAAGCTTCAGTGATTGATGCTTTTGGGAAAATACATATTTTAGGTGAATAGTTTGACATATTAAGCAGCAAATAGGACTTGTAATTGATGCAAAGCATAAAAACAACATTAAAACCAAGAAAGAGCTAATGACTTGAAGAAATCAATTAAACCCAAGAAAGAGACAAAAAGCAATCAAATGTCTTTTGGGGGAAATGCTTCTTGAACTGAAAAATTGAAAAACCTCAAAATTGGCAACATGACAAGGTTGAAAACACAAACAAATTGTGTGCTGACAGAGTCCAGAGAGCAAACAGATCGTTTGATTAAAATTAATTGGTGTTGAGAAAATGTGTCTGTATGTCTGTCACTGAAGCAAATTGTGTTCGTCGACACTGCACACCGCACACAAAGTGTGACTTTATTGCATGCTTCTGTTGGTGCAATTTGTCTTACGTGCCCTGAGGCTCCTTTAACGAAAGAGAACGTCTTGGATCAAAGCAGCCAAAACTTTACTGTTTTGATGTTCTTTGTAGATAATGCTGAAGCTGAATCAACCCTAATGTTGTGTTTGCAGCACTCTTCAACCGCTCAAAAATGTACTTAAAAGTGGCGTAAGCAATAGTTTATGCCCTCCGCACCCAAACAAATGCACCGCTCCAGATTTACCACCCCTCTGGCTCCCACTGCCTTTTGCTTCATACATCCATGGCCTCTCCCCTCTTTTGCACGAGCAAGAACGCCCTCTGTTGCTGTGTTGTGTGTCTCAGTCCAAACTATTTTGTTTGGTAGCCAGGGGCCGTGTCTGAACACCGGATTCTGTTTTCAGCGCACACACAGAAATGACAGCCGTAATGAGATATTCACTGAAATCGACAAAAGGTGTATTGGATTAGAATCGCTGACTCCCCCTTTAAAATTGTTTTATCGTCTTGATACTTCATGACTGCTTGGGTGGCATCTACTTTTTTTTTATGGCATCGCCTTCCTGACATTTCACCGAGTATATGATGGGAGGAGCAATGGATGAGTGATTAGTGGACGGCCCGCTGTACTGAGTCACAGTACCAATGATAACAAAAACCAGGGGTTAACACACTAAAATGTCCCATTACTGGTTCTTACCTGTGAGTTGGCTGCTTGTGATTGGTGCAGATGGCTGTCTGGTAGTCATGGCTGACACACACCTTGTGAGGAGGGCAGCGCACCTTCAGACAGGGGTCCTTGGTGGCGTCTGGACCTATACGGGGAGAGACCAGGGATAAACTTAATCGCTGAGCTGCAAAAACAAGTCAGCGGAAACATTCACAGCAGGAGAATCAGCACAATGTAGCGCTGAAGTAGATGCAGGAAAACATCAAGCTTTTGGTTTTCCAGCTGGCCCTTTGTTACGTTCTACTAACTGAAGCAGGAAGAAAAATAATGAGTTGGCGAAAAAGACGGAGAAGAAGAATGGTAATAGGTATGAAGTGAACATTTGAGTTTTCCGCAGTGTGAGCTTCCTAATGAGAACTATTTTCTCTGAGCGTCAACCCCATCTTTTTCCAAATCAATCTCCACAGTGACATTATTGCCGTGAACAGCCAAGCACAGCTGGCTGGTATCCAGGGTGACAAAAGATCAAAGCAGCTCATTGATTCGGAGCATTGTGTCATTTCACACTAGGCTAACAGAACAAACCAACTTCCATTTGACAGACAAAAGAAAAAAGACGGAAGAGGTGAAAAAGACACAATGGCAGTAAAAGAGAGAGACGAGAGCTTTTTTTTTTCACCATCACGGACCACATCTTAATAAAATGAGGAAGTATCAGGTGTTGAGGATGGAAGAATGGATGTGAGGAAGGAGATGAACGTGGAGGAGCAAGTTGACCATTTTGGTCAGTCATGGACAGATCTATTGTAGAAGAAGAGGACGCTCACTGGGGGAGATCCATCTCAGGAGTTTAGGAGATTAAAAATAATCAACAGACCTAAATTGAGCTGAGGTGAGCATGAGCTTGACAGACTTTATTGAGATTGTTGGATGAATGTAGGAGCAGTAGGCCCGAGATGACCAATGACCAAAGACTTGAGTGGTTAGATCTGAGATACCCAGTCTGGCTGCTGTGGAAGCTGCGCCAATGCGGAAGAAATGGCTGGAATGGTGTTGTGAAGTATTTATCCTGTTTTGGTAAGAAAGAGTGCAGTGAGTCTCACAGCAACATCTATGGAATGTAGCATACTGTATGAGAGAGTCAGAAGTATGAATGGTGATGTCAAAAACATTTGGGCACCAGGGAAGGATCGGAGAGGCATTGGGGAGAGGGGTGAAAAAGTATAGACTAATAGGACATGAAGGAGGAGGCGAGGAAGAGCCTTGGTTAGCCTGTGGTGGGGCCCCTTGGGTTGTTGGGTGGGGCTCTTGGGTTGCTGTGTTGACTGAGAAATATTGGGAGGAGCAGAGGCCGTATTGATTTGTACAGCTGAGGGAAGGGATGGGAGTATGAAATGCTGTGTGAACACAGGGAGGATAAGAATGAAGAAATAAGCTGAGAAAGGTCAGCTGTGGCTGCTCCACAGAGAGAGCAGAGAAGGAACAGACGACCTTCCCCGCGCTATGGGGCGGGTGGGGGGTGGGGGGGGTAAGGGAAGTTGCAGATGACGAGAGGGTTGAAGCCGGCTCTTGCGACTATGTCGGCCCCGACTCTTGGCTCTCACAGACGGAGGAAAGGAAAGACTCTAGACTGGTGGTCATGGTGACCCTGTCACCAAGCTGATGTAAGAGATCAAAGACACAGTGGGTATTTAGTCACAGACAGAGACCACATCCTGTCACCACAGTAAACGAACTAATAACGATTTCAAATCCAAAGTTAATTAGGACTGAGCACAGAGTGTACGGATCAAAGCCATGCGTCACATACAAGTCATTAGCACGTGGCTAACATTATATAATGACAGTGGCCTTGTCTCCATTAGGGGCTGTTTGAGCCACAGCTGGTGTCTGCTGTGAACATCAACTAGTTTCTGACCTGATCACACACTGCGCTGCAGTTTACATGCTGCTTTATCAGCGTTAAATCAGAGAGAGAGAGAGAGTCATGCACGATGGCAGTTCTTTTGTCTCCACTTGCAGTAAGGCTGTAATCTCAACAACCATCAAAGAATGAACGAACACCTACAAATATCAGCTCTTAACGTACATAACTTTGAAAATATCTGGAGCTGTCGATGCACATGGCAGAGCTTTCTTTATCTTTATGAATGAACACACACAATAAAGATGGTGACTGTTAGATAGTCTCATGGGAAGCGCAGTTTCCACATCTGTTATAACTGAGCAACACCCTTGTTTCCTTACAATGTTTTAAAACACACACACAGATACAAAAACGCATTACAAGCCCGCGTGCCCTCTCATATTCTCCAGAATGCCGAGAGATGATATGTCAACCTTCCTCCTGATGGCTGTCTGATCTGTGTGTTTCTATCGCCCGCTTATTTGTCCTCACCTCCATCTATCAGTGCTGCAGGAAATTCATCTTATTTCACTTCGCTGCAAAATGACTTTATCACCGCGAGGAAATGAGAGATGAAGGGAGAGCGGAGAGGAGGCGCCGAGGAAAAAGGAGGCTCGTATCTGGTTAACAGGACTGGTGGACAATTTAGGATTAGTGCGTGACCTCCGCTCACAGACAAATTGGAAATCAGACACACACATACAAATGAGCAAGTGAGTTTGTGCACTTACACACAGAAGTACAGAAAGCACCACATGTAGATGATTACACAGATACTTTATCATAAACAGCAAAAAGAGACAATGCCTCTCTGAATGTAAAATTGTTTTCAGCTGACTGTGATTTGAAAATGTAAGGTATCGATGAAGAGAGGGGAGGAGAGGAAAGGAAAGGAGCGAAAAGAAGAGAAAAGAGAAGAAACGAGGAGAGGAAAGGAGAAAATGACAGGATGAAGAGGGGGAGGAGGAGGCAGGGAAGAGAGGCGAATGGAAGAGTGTAGGGTAAAAGAGAGTTTTATCCATCTATTTAAAGCTCGAGTGAGCAGCATTGCCGGTTAAACCAGCCAATCAATTGTAATGCAGAAGAACTGCAGCACACTCTTGCCACCTCTCTTTCACTTTCCTCGAGACCAGTCTCTCACCTCCTTTTATTCCCCTCCCTTCTTTCTAATCTTAAGTATGACATTATTCTCATCCGTGTTTGTGTGCGTGTGAATAAGACAATATTCATGAGCAATACAACTTGACACGCCTATTGCATATCCATTCATTCCGAAGTGCCAAGTAAAACACATTTTCACACTCAAACCCACATTTTTACCTTGAAAATGTTATTGATTTATGTAAATGAACAAGCTTGTCTGTTGCTGATAAGATGTTGCCAAATGTACAAGTGTGAAGGATTTGTATGTGTGTGTGTGTGTGTGAAGTAAATATTATGATTCTTCATCAGACACTGCTTCACAGAGAAACTGTGGAGACGCAGTGCTTTGGAATTGGTAGGTGATAAAGGAGGAAATGTGTGTCATGTGTGCATTCTCTATAATGTTACAGCTACAGTTTGTGAGGACGAACAACAGCTGTACACACGGACACCACTACCAATTAGTGTAGCCACTGTCGACTGATGACCCCTGGATGATGTGCTACCAGTCTGTAGGAGTGAGACGGATGGAAGACTTGACAAGAGTAGCAAGGGCACAAGACAACAGCAGATCATTAACAAGTGAACAGAAATGTCCTCAGACTGAATTCAAAGTGGGCACATTTGCACCTCTCTGTCTCTGAAACTGACAGAGTTTAGTGCTGGTTGTCGTTTTCAAACATATTTTGCGGTGTAAGATCTTTAAACTAATATGTATTTCAGTCAGAAACCATTTGAACCAAATGGTCAATTTGTTGTAAAATGCTCTTTAACCCTGTGAGACCAGCAGGATCGCCGGCGACCTTTGACCGGCATGTCTTTAAGGAGCTGTAGCGGGTTGCATTGGTATGTTATGCCAGCTTGTCGGGAAGGGGCCTTAATAACTTAATAAGAAATATTCACAGGGCCAAGATGTCTGAATGAAAATTGCATTCATGTGTGATGATCTTAATCCCCATAGCAGCCATTTCACATAGAGAGACCATTTTTTGAAACTTGACGTCACTGTATAAAATGACCTGTTGTGACCTCTCGGATAATTACAGCTTCATTAGACTTAATAACCACAAAGTAGAGACCATGTGCTCTAGTTCTGAGGATGTATGGCTTTCCTAGGTATATTGACAATAAGGGAGTTTCTGAACAGTTTCACAACAGAAGAAATCACAGAAAAAATGCAATTCTCGCAGAATACTCCAAATGTCAAAGGTTTTAGATATCAAATAACAGAATGGATTTATGGTGTTAATGTGGTATTAAGGGATTTTTGATCATTTTCAATTCTCGAAGGGTAAAGAAATTGTTAAATTTAGCACCAAATTTCTGTAACAAATGGTATAAATCCAAAAATTGCTAAGCCCTTTTACTTTTTCCTAAACTATTTCAATTCAATAGTTCATTTTTAGTTCTGATTTATGACTAGAACAACTTGACACATACTGCTGAGCTGCATCTCAAATGCATCTTCAGGTTCCCAGCTTCCAGATGATGTATCTGGCATCTACTGTTGACCTGCTATCTCCACCTAAATAGACCAGACAATGGGTCTGTGTGAATGTTGGTCTTTAAGTGTTGATGAAGCTCTCAAAGAATTTGTAGTTTTTGACAGCTGTCAAAGGACTGATATTGTACAGTGCAGCCTTGTGAGAGTTTTACAATCAGGCTTTTAAAAAAATCTGTTGACATGGACACCTCCTGGCTGTTGTACATTTCACTGCTGGGTTGCAGCAGGCTTTGAAAGTGCTGCTGTTGCTGCAAATGCAGCATCATCCCAGCTACCATCTGGTCAGATCTGCTTTTATATACTGGGGGGGGGAATCAATATACTTCATGGTTGGTAGCTCATGTTCAGCGAGTACAGCAAGAACATAAAAGAAGATATATTCCCTGCTCAAAAGTGGTGCTGCTTCTTAGGAAAAATAAAATGTATAGCTAAACATGAAGAACAAAGTAATTTTCATTAAGCTCATGTGAAATTATGTCCATATACAGTGTGTATCTGAAAGGGATGTAAAGGGACATGTGAAGGTATATGGTTTTAATAAAAGTCTCACCAGCTCTCCTCACCATGTCTCAGCTATCGTAGCTTTGTTCCTCTGTGCGTCTATAGGTTTGGCTGTGTTACAATAATCTGTCATTCTGCCCTCGCTCTGCCTTCCTGCCATTACCACAGTGACACTGCTGCTCTTGCTCTATTGTACCTCCATTTCCCTAACTGTGGATGAAGTAGGTTCATTGACTTCCATGCCTTTTTCCTCTCTCCCTCCATCCCTCCAGCAAACACAGCCAGCCAGAGGAGAGCTGGAAACATACTGTTAGAATAATGTTATTCAGTTTAGTTAGTTCTGATGCAGCAGTTATTTGACTTGTGCAGATGTCAAGCTTTCAAACAATGGATAGTTGATTTTGGCATGAAAACAATTTTTCATGGCAGATTGGCTGATTTACACACTTGACCTGACAGTTTCGCAAAATAGTAATACCCATGTGTAGTTTTTCAACACATATGTTAGACTGTACGTCCAACAAAGTGTTTCTCGTCCCTTTGACTCCTGAGGTTAGTTGTAGCGAAGACTGAAAGTTGTATTTTTGTGATTAAATTACATCCAGTGTTTTTTAAATGGATACTCTCAATTGGATACCGTGGGGGAATTTCAGCGTGCATTACTTTGCAATCCACAAGGTCATGGTGTGATTCATTCCTTCACAGGGAAAATGTAGAACCAGTCTACATTAACTGAATCACTTTTAATTGCATTAGAGTGGCAGTGATGCTGTATTGTTGAACTGTTATTCATTAAGTCAAGTTGCACTTCTGGCGGTTTATAGTCTAAAGTGTGCTCCTTTAAAACATTCCTGTACGATCCAACCCTGCACATAACTCCCAGACATTTAATTGCAGCAATGCACTTTATACTTGAAGCTGTAACATTTTATGACAATTAAAGTTGACAGTAAATTGCCCTACTCAACCACTCTTGTTGTCTCGTGAAGAATAGAATTGTTCTCCCTCTTTCTTCCACCCTTAATGCTCCTGATGAGAAAAGTGTCCAGAGAAGAGAAGGGTAAGATAAAACACTCTTCCTGTGTCCTCTAATACTGGACGGAGGCCAGAATGGAATGCAGTGATTGGATAATAAAGATAGTCAGAGTCCAATAGAAGAGACCACATCGCCAACAAACTCTGTCCTGAGAGAAGAGGGTGACCTCAAATGAATTGCTGCTGAGCTGGACATGGGTCAACGGGGTGTTTTTCGTAATCTGTGTGTATGGGTGTGTGTGCTCCTTTATCGTCACTGTGCTCCATTGCTCTCCTCAGCCACTGTTTCTAATAGCAAGTAAAATAAACACGTTTTAAATTAAATAAACAAGAGCTTCAACAATCATTCACAGAGGACCGATTCTTGACTGTTATTTGAAAAATGAGCATCTCTTTCAGGCTTTTATAAACTAATTAAAAAGGTGTTTCTTCTCTTTCACCTGGGGGGCTACAACGAGAAAACAAGAGATGGAGAAAGAGAGGGAGAGAACAGAAAGACAAACAGATCAGGAGGAAATAAAACCCCTTCTCTCTCTGCTGTGTGATCGTTCCTCTGGGTCTGACTATTTGGCCTACGAGAGGCACTGAAGCGATGGATGACAGTGAGGAATGATGGAAGGATGAAAGCACAGAGAGGGCCTCGGGGAGGACGCAGTGATAGAACGGGTTCACCAGCCATAAAATTAATTATTGAAAACATGAGAAAATCATATTATTGTGGATGGAACTGAAATAGAGAAGATAAACAGGCTGTATCGGTTTGAATGTCAGAGAAGAAGCTGCAGTGGCTTACAGGAGGAAAATATCTGGAGAGGGAGAAACACTATTGACTATCGCCTACAATGAATATTCATCACTGCCACACAACCATTGTACACACAACAGCACATCTGCACACACATACTTGATTGTGAAGAGCCCTAAGACAGTATGTTTGTGAAGCTGATGCTGGCAGCATAGCATTTGTAACGGAACAGCATAAAAGTACATAATCAAAAAGCCTTTGAAGACAGCTTCAGAGCAAAGGAGCAAAGGTGCATGTGTACGTAATAGAGCGTTCATTTCAGGTGGAAGCTGCTAGTTGTTACAGTTAAAAAAAAAAATAGTACATAAACTGTTCCGCTTAAAGTGTGTTTATAATTCATGGAAAATGGAGTGAGCAGAAGTAAAATAGAATATGCATGAAATAGGCTTGTTTAGAGGCAACATCCACACACACACACGCACACACACACACACACACAGACTGTGTGTGTGTGTGTGTGTGTGTGTGTGTTTGCCTCTGACTGATCTAAGAACTCACCAGAATCTTCACCTCTTCCTGCTACCTTCCTCCAATCGATTAAAGCTACTGGATTTTTGTCCAGTTGTTAATGTCAGGGTTAGAAGTGAATGGCCTGCAGCAGTGCAGGAGGAAAAGGTTTTCTTTTATTCATTCATGATTTTTATTTTGCACTTGTACAATGTCTAGTGGTCTATTTTCTTTCTTTCTTTCATAACTGACCATGTGTTGCTGCCAGACAAGGAGTTTGTATCAGTTTGACCTTTAGTCAAATTCAGGAGAGGTTACAATGAAAGACCACACGCTTGACACACAGCCTGATTCTTTGTCTCATTGACATTGTCTCTTCCTCTTTTTCCTCTGTCACACACACACACACACACACACACACACACACACACACACACACACACACACACACACACATGCACAGGTGGATGACAGATCTGGCCTCTTGTCTCACCTTCAATGTCAGGGATAATTAAATGCTTTTGCTCTGTCCTAGACTGAGGCATTCATTAATCTGAAGGGTGGGTGTGTGTGTGTGTGTGTGTGTGTGTGAGAGAGAGAGAGAGAGATCATGCATGAGAATGAGTATCAGAGCCTTGTATCTCTTCTACTGTACCTCCATCTACTCTCCTCTCCTGTTATTATCCTCTCACATTCACTATATAAATCATACTCAAAAACAAATATGACAAACCAAAGCTCTGCATAACCATTAGAATCACCCTTTTACCTAAAGTGTGACGAATAGGAGAAAGACCAGACGATATTCATTTAATCTAGTTTAAAAACCCTTTTCAATCTCCTCTTTCTTGACAGGTTTTGTGCTGATCTGAACACAATATGCCCCCAGCAGGACTCCTACACCACACCACATACCAGAGAAGAGCGGAGAGTGAAATGATACTACACGTGATCGGAAATCTCACATTTAGCTCCATTTAAAAAGGGAAAAAATGAGTACGGTTTGTTTAGCACATGTGGGCTCAACACCGGTGACTCACTTCGTTTCTACATGAGCTTTTGACATTTCTGGCTTTCACCACTCACTGCCTGACATGTTCACTTATTTTTCGTAACAAAAGCATTCTCATGTGCTTCAATTTAAATCTTTGAATCTCTACAACATAATTCCCTGAAAACTGAAAGAGACGTAGCTCTGCTGTGTTGTAAATGTTTCATCAGAGCTGATAACAAGAGAAACTTGTAAATAACAAAACCTTCACCCCAGACCACAACATCTGTGTTTGAACTGACTCCAGTACACGAAGAGGCTCAGGGAAAGAGACGCTATTTATTCAGGCTGAATCTCACAGCAGCACAATATGGCTGCGGCTCTTTTTGTAGATTCATAGGCTTTGATACTGTGGATTACTGTATGTTACCATGCAGCTTATCTCCCATTGAATTAGATCAAAACATGTGTAATTGGTTTTGTAATTACCTAACGAACAGAACACAATGTCTGCATCCGTCGCATTTCTAATTTGCATTTGATTTACCAATCGGTTCCGCATCTAGTTTTCCATTTGCCAACTCATCAACTGATTTCAGCAGTAGTCTGGAGCCTTGTTGTGGCTTCAACCAGGATTCACGAACGTTCAATGGCGTTCAGGTAAGTGGACCCGAGAGCCGTGTTCAATCAGTCTTGTGTTTTCCACCATGACACAGAGTACACGGGGGAGGGATTAATTCATCCATTTCATATCACCTTTTAGTAAATTATGTTATTCGGCTAATTACGAATCACAGTAGATCGATTAGTCAGGCTAAATGCTAAAAAAACAACCTAAATATATGCGGTGCTGTATATATACAAATATGATGCTCACATGCATAAATATTTTGTACTCTTATAGCGAGTACAAAAATAGAAGACAAAAACTGAATGTAGGTAAGTTAACTGCATACATTTTCCATATACTGCAGAGTTCAATTGAAATGTTACCGATGGTAATTTAAAGCAATATACAGTAATTCAGCCCACTACACCCACGTTAGCTTGTTAAAGTCTGCTAAGCTGCACAAACACCAGAAGTGACAGGTATTCTGCTGTGTTCTGAAGAGAGAAATCTTTACTCGAGTACATCACTGCTCACTTGCTAAATCTCAAATTACAATATTTGTGTTAGCCTGCACTGACAGACCATGGTGGTCGTACTCAAGCTAACCCTGGAAATAGCTGCATGTTACTGACGGGGCTAGCTTTGATCATCCTGTGTGCATTCGCCATGCTCTATCTGGTTCAGACGACGAGCTGCGAGCTTGGTTATCTCTCTCTTCCACACTGTCATCTCTGCACACAACCTGAGACAGTGTGGATAACTAATTGTGCTAAACACTGCTGTATTATATCCACTGTTTTATAGGATCTGCAGCTGAGACGGCAGCGCGGAATAATTTAAACTCAGTGTAAATGAATGCAGCATTCTGTTGTGAAACATCAATGACCGGCTATAAGAGTATTTCTTTCTCATTAAACCTGGTAATCTGCAATGATCCGACTCTCACTATTTTAGGACAAATAGGCCTACATCAGCACTGAGATAGCCCAACAACACATAGATATCAGAAATAAATGAGATTATGTTGCCGAACTCACCATCCTGGACTGTCTTCTTGGCTGAGCCAGAGGGAGCTTTAGTTCCCGGGTCTCCATATCTGCCAGGTTCAGCCTCTCCCTCTAAAGAAAGACATGAAAAAAACAACAACATAATGATTAAAATAGTTAATACATGCTTAAAATAATAGTTAAACATTTTTTCAAAAATACTTATTTGTGTTAGATGTTAGGTTACTGTTTTTGTACGGATTAAATATAAGAGATAAAGTTCATTACTATGGTTTGGAGCTGCTGGCTTAGTTTTGAACTTTGGTGAGAGCCAAGCTAGCTGTTCAACTCTACTTCCTGTCTTTACTAAACTAAGCTAATCGCCTCATCCAGCTCTGTACGCCTACTTAATGCAGAGACATGTATCAGTTTTCTCATCTAACTCAGGTCCCCAATTCCCAATTCGTTTTGATATGATGCTTTTAATATCCTGAAAGACGGACTTAGCGGTGCTGCAAAGTGACACAAACATTATTTGTCTCGTCTGGGAGGAATAATCATGGCAGCATCACTGAGGAGCGCAAAAACAAGTAGAATCAGCCAAGGGAAAGCACAGTAATGCACCTATCCATCTTAATACAAAAACACTAATCCATCCTCCCTCTTACACACACACTGCAGTACAACATCCACTATGGAAGCAGGCCAGTGGTGGCACAACCTCAGGGCGGGAGCACAGCAGCCAAACACTGAGGTACAGGGAGTTTGTCATGTCTGTCCGTAGGCTGTGCCATTAACACCCTGCGATGATTAACTCCCAAACACATCCGTGTACTGTATTTATATTTAACAGGGGTAAGCAACCTTTGGCAGGCATGCCACCATTGGCAGGCAGTAGCTCAACCAATGGCACCCTAGCAATAAGTGTGCAAGAGTTTGTTGGAAATGTTGAGGTGCCCTCTCAGTGGTAGTTTGATTGCCTTATTCATCCACCTGCCCTACTCGGCCTCTCATTGGCTAATACTCATTGCCTTGCTGTTTTTATTGCTGAAGATTGGTGGAAAGTTGGTGTAGGGTTAATGATTTCAACTCAGGTGTTTTCATAATGATAATATATAGTGCTCTCGTATTATTACAATGTCCTGATTTTGGGAGAGAATTTTTTCTTTTTTAAACGTTGCGATGCACTTTGCCTTTATGTATGGACAAAAATACAGAGATGTATGTGTGTGGAGGTAAAAGTGAACTTTTTTTTCCCAATACGCCCTCTATTCATTATTCTTTCACTGTTTCCTCTTGATCCTCTTTGCCAGACCTTTCTCCTCCTCATTATTGGATGACTTTCTTATCTCTTGAGTTACCCTCTGTGCAGGCAATCTCTCTCAAGTGCTCTCTAGGCCGTGTACATCTTTGTGTCTCCTCCCTCGAGAATCTCCGATGCCACTGTCACTTTCACAAGCTGGCATTTAGCCTGAGGACTTGTGCCGGGATCGCTACCAGCGGCTGTCAACTCACATCCTCTGAAGTTTATTTATCCTAATTTACGATGATCACAGGAGGCTCTATTGTCTACGGGGCACAAAGGGCATGAATGAAAACAGACATACAAACACGCACATAGCTTCCCTCTATGTGATCTACTGTTGTGTGTATCTCGCCTTCATAACAGCCTGTTCAGCAATGTTCACAACACTGCAGTCCATTGATTCACGGGTTCATTTTGAGTTTGTTGTTGGTTTTGGCTCTGTCCTTCTAAACTGGAAGTGCACGGCAGCAACAATCCACTCTACTCACTGTGGCTCCATCTGCTAACATTTACCCTTTATTAATCACCATTTATCTCGGCACTAGTTCCTCAGGGCCTATTCTTCCGAACCAATTCTTCTTTTGCATCCTAAACAGAAATTGAACTGCTCTGCTGATATGATAGCTTTCATCTGTTCATTAAATTAACAATACTCTCGGTGTGATTGTGTGTACTACCTTCCGGGTGCGTCTCAGCAGGCTCCAGGTATCATTGATTACCATCCGTGTGTGTGACTAGTTAATTCACTGCATTCGCCTGGAATCACTGTAGCGTGTACGTGTGCGTTTCAGCTGATAGTCCCATTTATGTGTTAAGACTCCACACTGCGAGCGCTCACCCCTCTGAGAGAGCGAGATAAGAGCTGAGCCGAGGGTCGTGGATATCGAGTCCCTTTTTATGATGTGGCCAACAAGCCATTAAAATCAGAGCGGTAAACAATGTTTAAAGAACGCCTGGGGAGGGAACTACAAACCCTTAGCACATTAGACTGAAATGAGATATTTGTTCTTGCTCCAGCTCACACTCCATTTAATACACAGACCTGAGGTGCTCACTGTTGTTTGTTGCCCTATCTGTCTCTTTTCTTATCAGTTTCCCTCTATCTAATTCTTTAAGCGTCTCCAGGCGCAGATCAAAGATGGTTATATATGAGCATATATTAAGAAGAAGGGACAGAGTTTGGGGAGATTAAAGATGGACCGATGAGGGATGGGAGCAGACAGACAGCATATCTTCACAGAGGCCGAGGCTCAGTCAGTTGGAGAAATAGCTGATGAAATATACAACGACGAACACTCTGCTGGGAAAACACAATGTCACGTCTAATCAGGCTGATTGGCAATTTGGAAGCTCCAGATTTTCTAGGCTTTTGTTTGCGGAAGCTACTGCCAAGCCAGAGTGCATCACAAATGGCTTCCGTTTCCGCTGCCAACATGGTTCCCGTGGCAACCAGTTATTCACTACCTAATCTAATTAGGCAAACGCACAACACCTGAACATTGTGAACCTAACTTGTATTGTCTTCCCTCTGTCTTTGTCTGTATTGTGTCTTGTGAGCATTGGTTGCCAGTTTGACTCTCCTGTGCTCCTCTGGACCGGCTGTGATAATGGGGCACCGCCTGCCATTTGTAATCCTCCCTTTGACTCCCCGTCTCCATGTAATGTATTGCAATCACAGCCTCACAAAAGTGTTGGGCATGCCCATAGACAAAAGCCGAGAATGAAATAGCCAGAATACTGATTCCAACATTGCTGCCAAGGACGCTTTCTCTCCTCTTGTCTCTGTGTCTGTGCTGGGGCTTTCAGGGCAGCTCTGTAATGGTTACAGATGGGACAGAGCAGGATATAATGCAGATGTAGAAAACCAGTATTAGATAAAAATTCGTAGTTTGACTCTAGAAGAATCCTGAGCTGACCTGGTGGACACGTGGCAGTAACGTGGTGCAGCATTAAGTGTGATTACGTGGCTGCAATGCAGTTGATTCTGATTGTATCGCAGCTCAGTAAAATAAGTAAAAACTGTTAAACGACAGAAAGTGTAGCTAACAGTGAACTTCAGCTTGTATTGTATTAAGATTATTTGACAGCAGGTATTCTTTGCCTCCTTGTAAATGGGAAAAGTTAAAGTAAATGTCAGGGCATGGCTGACATTATAATGACTACAAGGCATCCGCTCTCACTCCAGATTGCTGTAGTCAGTCACAGGTGGGTGGAGAGTGAAATCAACAACCGTAGTGTGAGTGTGTGTGTGCGTGTGTGAATGTGTTTTTGAGCTTCCCTGTGTGTTTTGTACAAACAAAGAAATCCAACGTGTGTGTGTGCGCTCATATCCCTTCGTCTGCTTATATAAAAATCACAAAATATTGGATTTTGCCTCAACAATGAAAGTCATTTTGTGATTTGGAAATAAATATCAAAACAGGTTCTCTTGAGGTTTTCCACCAGCAGTTTACTGAAATGTAAAAATAAAATAAAAATGAGGAGAAGCCGTTTACTTAAATTGTATTGCCTTTATGAGGGCCGACTCTTACCTGAACCTTAGAAAAAGTTTGACAAGTTTATCTTGACACAAGGTCCTCTGAGGTTTGTCTGAAGCTTTCAACTACATCTCAAAATCTGTTCAGATGCCATTAAAGCTGGATCACAGAAAGGTAACAGCAATCTTCATTCCCTTTGAAAGGTCCAGCAAAAGCAAGTAAGTGGGCCTTGTGTTTGTACTATTTTTCAAATTTCTTTGAAAAAATGCAGACTTGTCTCAAGTTTCAGTAAAAAATAAAAACAATGTGATAAAGCAAATAATTAAACAATCCGACCTTGGAACATAATCTTACTTAACCCTATGTTGTGTGTTTAACTATATAAGTTTAGGTCAGCCAGTATTTATATTGAAAAAAAAGAGACTATATATCATTCAATATTTCGTAATTCAGCAGCCTATAAAAGGTGCAATGTGTAAGCTCTAGCCAACTGCTAAAACAAATAGTGGGCAGCATTTCACCTGCACTACTGGGTCCATACCATTTACAGTCATAAGTCATCTTTATGTTCGCTGTGTCACTAACAAGGGGCTCTACGGTCTGTGCATGTTTTGACAGTTTGTTTATTGGCTTAAATCCAAAGTGGCAAAAATACTTGAATTTTAATTTCGTCTTCCTCGTCACCAGGAGACTATTTCTCTGGGAGGAGAGCGTGAGGTAGCTCCTGCAAAATGTCTCTTATTGGTCCTGGGTATGCTTTGGGCATTGAATTGGTTCACCACGAACATGAAGCCCTGATCTGAGTAGCATATGTCTCTTTAGTCCACCCACGGAGCGAGCTGGGCTGACTGGGACACGGGCCAGTGTCACCCACACACACCTACCTCCTTACAGAGCTATAGAGCAGTGAGCACATCATGTACACGAGGCCTAACAGGTTAACCATCCATGACTGGAAACAAGTTAGTGTAGCCAAGGATTCTTCAGTCTGTCCTCATGCATAATGAAGACAAGAAGGGTTGTCACATTTAAAACTGGGGTTGGCATCATTTGAGAAACTAGTAAGCGTAAGCTGGATTTTAAAATTATCCAATTGAAAAACCCAGCCCAGTGTTGCCAACTCTTTTCTAATGAAAGCTAGCAGCTCCAAAAGTCTCTAAATCTAGCGAGAAAGTCGCCAAGTCGGCAACACTGACAGCCGGTCCTTTCAGGCCCCCCTCCAAAGCCCACTGATTCGGACCGAATGAAATGATTATTGCAGCTTAATACAGTCCTGCAACAGCCACTGAATTATTTTCTGTTTTTGTCAGAGCATTTGATTTATGGAGTTTTTGTCGGGATGTAAAGAGAATTTCAACAAATAAAAACTAAAAAGGTTTCTAAAAGACAATACCTTTCCTAGCTGTCAAATCAAAAATCAAATCCAAGCAATAGTTTCATCATATTTTCTTAATTCAGCCAAATGCAACATACTAAATATTTTAATTAAATATTAAAAAATGTTCCATCTTAGTCACAGAGATCTGACTGTGCTTGGCTAGAAACTTGAGTGATGGCAACCACGGAGCCTGTCAGCTCTGTGACCTCTACTATGAATATGTGAAGATCCCTACTGAGTTGCTGTGACATGGGCAAATTGTACTTTCTGACGGATGAAGACTGTGTAAGTGGAGCTGGAAGGGACAGCATGTTGGTTCTTACGAACGATTTCCTGCCGAGCAAAAGAAGCTGATGAAAGAAAAGAACAGAAAATGCGAGACTACAATGACACAAGGGGGGGATGTGATAATTATCACCAAACCTCATCAAATATTCATCAAATATGTTTAAAAATGACTACAACTAATTCTCGCAGGCTTTTCAGTGCATGTGTGTGTCTGTGTGTGTGTGCGTGTTCATGTCACTGTGGTATGTTGATTCACAGTCACCCATTGTTCATCATTATGTAATTTCCTTCCGATGAACTCAATACTTCAGAAACAATAGAAAACTCGCAGGCGCACGACGTGAGGCGGTGCCGAGAGAGAAATGGCCTGAAAACATGAAGAACAAAAGTGATGAGAGAATTTAGAGAAAGTGAGGATAATGTTGGAAGAACAGTCTGAAGGGAGAGAGAGACCTCTGTAACTGCAGAGTTTGAGACACACAGAAGGCAGGGTTGCAGGCACTGTATTGCTGCATGAATATATTTTGTGGGAAGCAGCACTTTATATAAGATTCTGTCGGTTTAGTAAATTGCCTGCCAGAGAAAACAGAGGGAAAATTTCGCCTCCACGGTATGCTAAGTTTGTGACTTCTTCAGTCTGCCGAGAAAATTGCATGTGAGGTTTTCTTATGCTCAACATGTGCTCCCATGTTGCTTCTACGCTGTCATATGAACAATGGATACATGGAGACAACACAGGTAACTGATTTATACCATAAAATGTTCACAAAACAACATGAATTCACATATGTTGGCGGGATCATCTATCTACCCACACTATACCATTTTAAAGCATTACCAGACATCCTACTCTGTTGGTGTTTAAAATGCATTTACAGCATCACTCACACCATACATCGCTTCTACAGCCGTATTGGTGGTGATGGAGCTTCTTAGTGTGCGAAAACGTTCAGAAAAAGCTGGAACTTAATAATAAAAGAACAAATATGGCAAATTACAGCCTTTTTCCAATTTAAAAACAAAAACAACCCTCGCTATCCCCAGGCAATCATCAAACCTACTGCCAAATGCAGATTACAGAAGTTCCATCAGATCAAAATACACATAACGAAGTACTTTAATCCACGACATCAGCTTCTAATATGCAGAGACCCTGTGTAAAATAAGGCTCTAATGTTGTTACACATTGTTAAGTCTCATAAGTCATCCATTCTAGCAAAAACACAGTCTGGGAAAACCATACTAGCTACAAACAAAAAAACAGAAAACAATTATTTGAAACCTGGCCTGCTGTCACCAGACAAATGCAGGAAAACAGTCACGCAGGCACCAGGACTGTACGCAAAACTAAATCAACAGCACAATGTTGACGCGTTGATGTTATCAGTATACTGATGAGAAGGGATAAATGTTCATTTCAGTGAGGCAAAGCAGCCAACTGGGCTCATCTGATTCTGAAGTTTTCTCAAATGCTGTAGGATTAGCATGGATTCGAATGTATGTTTATCTCCACAGTAAGCTCCACATCAACTGCTGGACCTCATTAATCCTGGAAGAGATTTACCATTGGTGGATTTGATCGCTTGCCGTTCAGTTTCACCAACAAGTAATTTGTGATCCTACTGATTCCATTCATTAAATGCTACAGAGGGAAGCATTAATCGGCAAGTGATTCATCAGGGGACTGGATTCTCCATCAACCTTCCTGCTGCTGATTAGTCTCCAAGGGCGACCAGTGACTCATTAGTCAAACTGAGATCAGCAGGTGGGGACTGATGGCGCTGTCGTTTCTGCTGTATTGACCAGCAAGTATGTGCTGTGGTCACCCTGGTCATTTCAATAGGACGTTAGTAATCTGACCACACACACACACACGCATCAGATTTTATAAAAACAAGTCAGTATTGTAGCTTTATTTAGGACAGGGATTCAGGCGTCATGCCCCACATTGGATGACTCATATCTAGAAGCTTGTCATGCTGACACTGGCTGGAGTCAAAAGGTGAAGCTAACACTTATGAGTGTGATGCCTACAGCACCAGCTGGGTGAAAATGGAGCCCACTCGAGGCAGTCTTAGACACATGAAATCAGCAAATGTTCCGAAAGCAGAACAGATTGATTCTCATAATTTATTCGCTGTCTAATTGTTTTTCTGTCCATTACTCCCAGGTGTCCTGTTTTGTGTGGGAGCAACTGCACTGTTAGCAGCTCTGCAGCAGGGGAGCAGTCACATTGCAGCTGAAGTGGATCGCTGCAGCAGAACAAGGCGAAGGAAAAGATTGAGAAAAACATTTTTTATGCACTCCCATAAAGAGTCTAATTGGCACAAAGCTCCTCTCGGCTTCAACTACACTGAATGTCTCTCTGGAGAAGTGCACAGATGCCATATTCTCAAGAGGACAAGTCACCTCACTATGTCCTGTCAAAGTGTTGCAGTGACTCACACGCTTGGAGTGTACCGTGTGGTGTGGGCAGTGTAAAAGACTTGAGATTTTAGAGAAGGAGAGGGCTTTCAGGAATAATTTTAAATAGTTTTCTATATATAGTAGGTGATGAAAGGAATCCTACTGCGAGCGTCTCCTGCCACAGTTAAAGGAAAACTATAATTAATTGCATCAGGTTCTTTATATTTCTTAGTTCTGGCCAATACTTCTATTGGTCAGAGTTGGATTGTACTCAACAAATTAAATAGTGAAATATCAAAAATTGGTCCAAAAGGGCGACAAACACAAGTGGAACAGCTATAAATTATTTTGCTAGTTCTCGTCTATTCTGACCTTTACTTTGGTGCAGAGTTGTCCAGTGTTACAAGAATAAATCCCAAGCTGTAACACACTGAAGTTTTTCTTCCCCACATAGGTATCACTACAGAAGTACATAAAACTGGAAACTGGAGAGTGACGACTGGTTTGACTGTGCGTGCTGGTGTGAAAAGTGAAGCCAATGCCGAAGTGCCTTAAACTTGCATTTTCTCTAGTGGCCATCAGGGGGCGACTCCTCTGGATGCAAAAAGAAGTCTGATCGTACAGACGTCTATGAGAAGATGACCCGATACTAATCACTTGATTTATTACATCACAAAACACTGTAAACATGAGTTCATGGTCTTAATCGCTAGTTTCAAGTCTTCTTCAATACAACATGATGCTCATTTCGGAAATTATGATCCCATTTAGAGTGAAATTGATCATAAAGCAGGATATGCTTCAAGTGACTACCTTGTGATTGACAGCTTGCTACCACAGCGTTGTGCAGTTTGGAATCTGTCCGTGTTTTTGTCTTAGAACTTTAACCCTTTCACAGTGTGTGTTTTCAGTTCATGAAAGTTATTGTAACATATGGTTCATCTAAAAATGTCTTATTCAGTGTCCGGTTGCGCTTAGCTCCACCCCCTGCTGTTCTACTTCTGGTTAAATAGAAAACAAGATGGCGATGGTCAAAAACCGAGATGGCGACAGCCAAAATGACGAACTCATGCGTCAAAACGCCAGTCCGCAAACCAATGGGTGACATCACAGTGACTACAGCTACTTCTATTATACAGAGGTGAAAGTCACAGTCATCTGGGTATACGACTAAAGGTTTGGCCTAATTAGTAAACAAACATCCATATAATAGTTTCACAGGAACAATTTTTTTTCTGTTAGGCCATCGTTGTTCTAGCATCTAAATCAGGCCTCTCTACATTTGCTACAACTGGGTTTTGGCACAGAGGATTCCTCCATAACATCTCATGTATTTAGTCCCTGGTTGAGAGAATGAAGCTCTGTTTACTTTTTGTCTTTAGTTCTCTCTCAGACACTATGATGCACTGAGGCGAGGCTCTTCTCATTAGGCTCAGTTTCCACGAGGAGCTGGCCCAGATAAACCTGCTCAGCAAGTCTTTCCCTGAAGAGTTACAGTTACTGCGCTAGATATGCAAAAAACAAGCCAGCACCGAACAGAACAAACTCTGTGGTAGAAAGATTTAAAGTATCTGTGTGTGTGTGTGTGTGTGTGTGTGTGTGTGTGTGTGAAACAGTGAGAGTGTGAGCGAGAGTAAGTGAGTGGTTTGCAATAATTGAGTTTAGTCAAGAGTTACTGTGGGTCTAAGAGCATTACACACTTGAGTGTGATTGATAAGTGGACTTGGCATTGTTGCTATGGTAAGTCCATAAGCAGTATGCAACTGTGTAAAGTAGCAGCATTTAGCCTTGGAAAAAGACACACACACACATATACACACATGACTTTTCATGACTTTTGCGGACTTTACATTGACTCCCAGTCTTCACCCTACGATGTAATGATTTACTTTATTTCAGGATGTGCATTTTGTCCCCAAAACGAGGGCGAGTCCCAACAATGTGATTGTGTAAACAGGTTTATGTCTATTTTGTTGTACTTATTATACTAGCTACATATGATTTGTACCTTTAAAGCAGATGTCTGCAATTTCAACATGTAAATGTGTAAAGTCCAAAAATATTTGCGGTTTGTTTGTTTCTGTTGAGCCGATCATATTACAATGTATATAACATAAAGACATTTTAGTTATTTGCAACTGAATGGGAGTGAATGAGCGTTACAGGATGTGTGATATGTAAAGTATCCTCAGCTGTGCACATGCTTTTAAAGGCTGCTTCAATTAACTTGAAAGAAACCAAAAATGCAAAAAAATGAGCAGTCCCTGTAATGATCACATTAGCCTCTGTGTGTGGAATCGTTCTTTTACTAGCTCAATAAAATGACCCTCTTGAGTTAACTGAGGATAAGTGCATTACAGGAAGAGACTAAATGAAGATTCCTACCGACACATCGCACCAGCATTTTTTCATCACAATTACACTTCTGGCAGCACTTTGTTTTAGTAATTTAACAAATCAATGTCAAACCTCTGATTGCATCAGTGACTTGTTGTTTAGATTGTTGTCACAGTCTTAACAAGCCAATTTGTCTGATTTCCTCATTTAGATCACGATGTACTGATCACATAAAACAAGTATGATCAAGCATTCAATGCCAACTACAGACACAATTTGGTCAGAAGTCAAAGTATTGATGTTTGATATTCCATACACAGTATGCATTAATATACACATTATATCACACACAAACAGCAGCACTCACCTTGGTCCAGAGACTTGGCAGGAGCCCAGCTTTTGAAGTAGTCATCCTGAGTGGAAACACAACACAAGAAACTTGGTTATTAATAAAACAACTCCGTGTCGAGAATATCATTAAATTATTTTGCAGACCGGAGAGAGAAAAGCCCAAATACTAAAGCAAACTACTGAGAAAGCCGGTCCTCATTATTCTCTCCTTTTGTTCTTTCATACTTGTGTTGAGTAAAAGTGAATGAATGCAGTAACGAAGAATAAAAGGCTTGTTTGGACGTTTAAAAATAGTACACAAATATACAGAGAAACCTGCAGGAGACACACTGGGGAGTAAAGAATGTTACACGCTCTAGTACATAATGGGTTTAACGAGGACAAAGACATTTAATGTCAAGGTCGAAAAATAAACTTCTGCTCTGAAAAAACAGTTCAGAATAAAGTGTTGTTGTTGTAAATAAGAACAAATGAGAGGAGAAGAAGGAAGGATTTCGAGGAGGTAGTGTTACATTTTAGCTGCTGGGATGTTCTCAAATCATACTTAAAGAAGTGCACGTTATTCTTATTGTTCAGATTATTCCACAGTCATGGAGAGAGCCTCTTCAGTTTAAATTATTAAAACAGAAAATAATCGGCTTGCTTAGCTAAGCTCAGTTGAGAGGAGGTTTGGATTCGTTAAGCCAAATACACTTTGATTCAATGGCTCCATTCAAACTGGATTCCCTGCCCAGCTAGAGACATCTCTCATTGAGAGGAGCAATTAAAAAGGCCCATTATGAAAAGAGCCACGGCTTAAACATTGTTATTTAGTGTTACATGCATATCACATATAGGTGTAACAACGATTGGTTATTAGTCTCTGAATCAACATAGGTTTGATGCAGACAGATGCAGTCGTCTAGGTGGTGTGCTTTCAGTTTGCAATGCAGTAGGAGCCCCTGGTGAGAGTGGCAGCAGCAAAAGCAGTTGTGCATTCCAATAGACCCCTCTGTTATGTGAACAGGTTGATGCTCAGGTAGATCAGCTGATGATCAGCTGATCTGTGGGGTGTAAATGACTTCACAGTCCTGACTGAACCTTCACTGTGAGCGCCGTTTGCATTTAAAGGCACTATGAAAGGTTCATAACACACTATAAGCAGATATAAGGACATTTTAAGGATTTTTCAATGTACTCAATTATAGCTTCTGCTATGAAGACTTTTAAAATGATTACAACAGTTTTACTATACTGTCATAATAAACACATATATAGCCTATGCTCACAACCACATTATAGTGTATTATCAACCATTTTTAAAATGATGTATACCGCTTATACATGCTAAATAGAGGGGGATGAAATGTTACAGAATGAGGTTTGCACTGAATGTAGTCTAAAGTGCTTTATTTGCAACATGAGCGATACACAGACACACCCACACACATGCCCACACACAGCGGTGCTGTCTGCATCTTAAGTAGTGCCCAGAGCAAGGCATATGTGTGTCAGCAGGGTGTGAGGCTGTGTCAGTGACACTATGACAGTGACCGGGGCAAAGAAAACCTGCTGGGTTTGAAAGCAGGATCTCTCTCTCTCTCCTTTATTATTAAATTAAAAGAGCATGAGGTCTCCAAACACCAATCAGAGTAAACCAAATTATAACGCAATGTAAAGAAAGCTTTTTGGAACATTGGAAAGAAGGAAAAAAAGCCAGTAGATTAGAATACATACTGTCAGAGACAGAAACCAGAGACAGGTACTAAGTACAGGCAGGAAGACACAAAAAAGAAACCAAAAGAAACCAGAACATGTGGTCACAGTCCACAGAAAATGGAGAGTGGACCTACTCCTCCAGTCCTTGTTCTATAAATGACAACGTCCGACATTTGAGCCAATACAAAAGTGAAATGAGATGACAGTTAAAATGTTGCAGGAAAAATAATCAGTATATAAGGCCCTAATAGGTCATTAAACTGTTCTGCGTAGGCAATACCTTTTTTATCCTTTATTTGCTTGAAGGTAATGCATTTGCACATTCCAACATATCTGGTCTGTATGTGCAAAAAGGCAATAATTTCAGCGTCAGGTAATATTCAATGTGTGAAGTTCACTAATATAGACTTCATCCTTTTTAACCAAGGTATGAATCACAGGTCGAGCTGGTAATTGATGTAGACATAATGCCGAAACATCGTAATTGTAATAGTCTATTTGAGAGCATCAATACAGAGCGCAGGCTCCCTTTTCTCTTGAGCTTGTTTTCAAACTTTGTATTTTTGCTCACAGCTAATAGGAAATTGTTAACACAAAATCAGAAAACATTGTGTAGAGAAAAACAAACAAACAAAGGCGTCTTATCTGTGTGGCCAAAACTCTTCAAGATTTAGTGGAAAACCTCAAAAGGAAAATTGAGCATATTAATGCACGGTTTAAAAAGGATGAGCAACAATCAATATGGGTGCGATGTGCAGGTATCTGCATACTTTTGGCCGTGTTTGCTTAAAAGTATGAAACCTACCAGACCTCTACAGCAACATTTTAATATGCTGAACTATACCACGTTATGGCTGAGCAGCCACCCAACCTGCTGTGCATTTAAATCAGCAACACCTCTCCAGCTCGGCAACAATGTCTTAAAGCAAGTGCCAACCAGACACTGCAATGTGGCCTCCAGGAAGGTGCTGCAGTATTTTCTTAAAGTGCTATTATCAAATCACAAACACAATGGATTTACTTACCTCCGCTTCCTTTAAATGATTGCAGAGGAGAGAGGCAGAGGAATAGAAGGGAGAGAGGAGGGAAAGAAAGAAAGGTCAGTGATAATGGCAAAGTATGCTTTGTCTATCAGATCTATTACAACCCTGTGTTACTCATTCTGAATACTGAGCTCAACTCCAGAGATTCATTTAATAGGAAACTGATTCTGAAGGCGGTAGAATACTAAAGGACGCACACACACACACACACACACACACACACACACTCACTCACTCACTCACACTCGCAGCCTTATTTGATGTGGCATGTAATTTGAAACACATCGAGGGCAAATTGTACAGGCTTAGTTGAGGCACGGCATAAAGAGAGAGGGGAGGAAGAAAGAGGGAGAGGCAGGGGAGTTGTGCATAAATAGAGGCAAGAGGGAAAATAGGGAATGGGAATTTAGTGCCTTTTTATTTTGCCAGGATATTGTGGAGAGGAGAGGGTTAAAGGTATTCCTTATCTGAATATAGGATTGAGAATGTTGTATGTTCTTCCCTTACAAGTACAACTACTTCAAACTTGACATACGTGAGGAATCTCGTTTTCTGACGTCTGTTTTACCACATCAAAAAGTACATTTCCTCACTAATTTACTGTAATCTTTATTTAAAGAATATCAATTTTGATGAACCAACATCTTGGCAACTGGCGTTGTTATTCCGCATAACTAAATGTGGCAGTATCTAAATTTAGTAATGTCGAAACAATCTGTTGAAAATGTTTCTGAAAGGCTAAACGCTGACAAATATGGATTGAAGCTGAATATATTGTTTGATAAAAACATGATCTGACTTTTGGAAAAGATTACATCCATCTTCTTTCAGTAAATTTGACTTCTGGACTTTAAAAGGCTCTGGACTTACTGGAAATGTTTGGATCAGGAATCGGAAAAAATCCTATAGGCATCGATCACTGGTATCTAATTCTACAAATAGTATTCTACTAAGAACACTAGTGTGGCCTGAATTTGATCTGCAAAACCAAGAAGTTGCGCAGCATTCAAATGTTGATTTAGAATTTGAATGTCAACGTTAAGAATGAAGCTTCGAAGCTTCCAACTATAGTTTCTGGTACTGATCAGGAGGGCACTGTGTTTGCTATTTCTTGCTGTCCGTTGTTCCATCTGGACATGTTGGTGTTTTCTGCTGAGTTAATTTCGACCTGCAGCTTCAAATATGTTGTGTGTAAAGAGAGAGTGTTTCATTTGTTATCATTAGATGACAGCATTTACTGTGCCTGAGGTGTGCTTGCACTGTTTTCTTTACTAGCTGATGCATGCTACTTAAAGCTGGGGAAGGCAGTTTATTTAGAAATGAACTGCGATTGGCCAACGTCTCCTGTCACACGCTAGACAACCCAACCAAGAGCAGGTGCAGGAGTCTGGTTTTCTCCCAGACCACTTGAATTACAACATACTGAATGGTTATTATGGAATCTTTGCCTAACGATTTGCCCAGCTTTGAGGTTCGTGGTTGCTCTTATTATTCTATATAAGTCTCAGGGATGACCTTTCCTTGCCCAAGACCCCCATTAATGGTGCACTCATGTCAAAAGCACCAACTGGCTGTTGAGCTGGCTGCAATATTGTCCCACCGTCATTCAAATCTTAAAAAGCCATTAGAAGGAGATAAAACTGTGTTGTCATAATCGTATCATCTTTGTTGGAGGTGGTGCAGGAATTTCCAGCAGTGAGCTCCACATTGAGGGAAGTCTTTCAACCGTGTCCATTTAAAGTTGCTAACACTCTGCAGGAGGTTGTTGGCAAACAAAAATTGAACCGCTTGATTACGTTTTTTTTAGGGTTTAATTAAAATCTGTTTAAAATGTAGCACAACATCTGTCATCTGTCAGCGAAAAATGGGATTCCTTTATTATAAAACGGTACATGATGCAGTTTATTTAGCAGGGCCACCATTTTAATTATGCTTAATTGAGTGCATGTCTGTGTTGAAACATCTTCATGTCCCAGTGAGTAGTTCCATTAGACGATGTTGTTTAGCAGCTATATAATCAAGTTAAACTAGGCTGCAGTGTTCAGACAGTCTCCCCAGAGCAAGAGAAGGGTCAGACATGTCAATGAGGAAATGTAGAAGGAAATGAGCAGACACGACTTGGTGAAAACTATAAATTAGCATATACGATACACTTGGCAATATGGTTACTTGGCTGTGTTGTTCATCCTGAACCCCAGTTTCTAGTGTCTAAGTCAGACTCTCTGTCACAACCAGCCAGCTCCTGCTCTTCATTCTGTTGTCTGCTTGGTTTTTCCCTGCCACTATACTATCTCTCCTGTCATTCCAGATCCAGCCACTCCCTGCTTCTCTGCACTAACCCCTTTCCCGCAATTCCTATCACCTGACCTTCCACGCCAACCTGTTCATCTGTTTCCCATTTCCCTTATCAGCCTAGCAGTATGTGTATACCGGCCCATTTCCACATATTCCCTGCCAGATTGTCACATTTGAGACTATATATATATATTCCAGTCCCAGAAACCTGGATATGCAAGCTGGAGTACTCTGATAGAAACTACTGTGGTATACAAACACCTTATCCAGTTTAAGGTATCTTAGTTGGAACTGAAATGACAAACTTGCTCGATATGAAACAGTAAAAACCAAAGCTGAACTAACATTGAGAAAGTTGGATACTTTCAGAATGAAAAAGAGATCGATAACAGGATTCCTCTATGTTCAGTGTAAACAACATATCCAAAATATATCCAAACCAATAATATGACTCAAAACAGAGATACTAGCAAGCATGTGCCCATTATTTGCACTGCTGCAAAATGGCACTTTGTCAAAAGTGGGCTGTTAAAGCTGAATGCACAAATAACCAGTGTTTTCATTTAACTTTGAGGACAGTTTCACTTCTGCGATGACCTCTTCACGTTTGTCATTCTGTCTCCTTGGTCTCCAGCAGGTCGGTTCATTTCTTTTTTTCCTTTTCCAGTTAAAAGTGATGGGCCTGAGATCTCATCTGATAGCAGATCCCTGAGGAAGTCCAGTAAAAGGTAGAGAAGGAAAAGACTTGATACACAGGGGAACCAGAGTGAGAATGGCATCAGCGCGATTAGCTTCTCTCAGCAGAAGTACTCTAACCTTCACTGAACGTGTGTGTGTGTTTGTATTTGCACGAATACTAATACTTGCATTAAAATAAAAATAGGCAAAGCCATGCCTGTAGTGCTGACTGAAGATGTCATAATCGGGATGAGGATGCAAATCTGGCCTCTCGTGGAATCTAAACAGCCTTAAAAATTTACTGCATACTAAATGCATTTTATTCATGGGTCTGGGACCTTGCCAAATTCCTCTCCCACATCTTTCCCCCCATAGGCTCTAATTCATTCCCCTCTCCTCGTCCTCCTGTACTTTCTTCCTCTGCACCAAGTCCCTGCTGTCCTCCTTAGGCCGCATCCTACTTATAGCCAAACACTGGTCTGGGATCTGATCAGCATCACGTGAAGCTGATACATGAGCTATGTGAGCAGATGGCAGAACAGAGAATCAGATTACTTTATTGTTAGGCCTCTGCAGAAGTGAGGAATGCTGAGTAGGACCAGTGGAGGCAGTTTTGCTTCATCAACAATACCGGAGTGGAAAAACGCTCCCATTCGGAAAAGCAACAAACACAACCAGAGGGAAGAACTAGTACATGTGATGAGCCCGTTCTCACTAGAAACGTTGTCCTCGTTAGTAGGATAAGAAATATCTTTGTGTGAAGTCAACCAATCCGGTCCTGTTCATAGAATTAATCACCATACTTTATAACATACTCAATTATTTGACCAAAGCCAACAAAACAGAATCTCCGAACGCAGGACGGTCCTATAAAACAAGATAATCGGTGCATTATTGACTTGAGTTATTCATAGGGGTCGTAGCTTTTTATATAGCATGTTTTATATGGACAAATATGTTGGATCAGTAGTTTGCTACGTTACATGCTATTAACCTTATGACCAGCACTCAAACCCCCAGCAATGGGAGGTCATGATTGTTATCCTTAACTGACTCAATGATGTGAGTATACAGCCGTCATTACTGCGGCGGCAGATCCATAGTGAACACATTTACACCACCAGTGAAAGCGGAGATGTTTGATTGATCAACAGGTCCTCCAACAGATGGAAGTCTTTTTAACCCTTAAGCTGGTATTACTTGCCATCTCATGATTATTAATAAACAAGCTTGCAATCCTTTATTGTAAGCAGAATGTTACCCTTTGGTTAGGGTCTGTTGTCAGCGAGGATTTAACATTCTATGCAAACTGTACTAAAAATTTGTTGTTTTTTTTGGTTTATAACCATTATTTTAAAAGCATTTGATGACTATATTCTAAACATGTAATGTAACATGTTCAGATGGATTTCATAGATACATTGGTAAAAGATAACACTGTGTCTGCTATGAAAGCCTTCAGGTCTCTGAGATCCACCATCTCCCAGGACCTCATAGGACTTCCAACATAGACACCATCAGGAAAAAGGCCCAGCAGAGGATGTACTTCCTGTGCCAGCTCAGGAAGCTCAGCTTGCCTCAGGAGCTGCTGATCCAGTCATTGCAATTATCCAGTCTATTCTCTGCACATCCATCACTGTGTGGTTTGGGTCAGCCACCAAACGGGACAGGAATAGACTTCAACAGACAGTCAGGACTGGTGCAGTATGCCAATTTCTGTGCATGTACTTTGAGAGCAACAAAATACCTGTATTTTCTTGGCCATTAAAGCCGATTCTGACTCTGAAAAGCAAAATATCTTAAAACCTACAAATGTATCCGTAGCTGAGCTGTGAAGTAGACAGGGAAACGGACTGAACAAGAGAATGGAGACAGACACTAAAGCTAAGGGGAAGAGAAGCAAAGTATTGTGAGAGCAAGAAAAGAAGAAGGGCGACGAAGGGATGTCCAGGAACTAAAGAGAGATTGACGAATAACCAAGAGGTGGGAAGATGACAAGGAATCAAAGGCAGGGTGCAGGGGAGGAGAAGGGGTGAGGTGGACGGATCGCGGAGTGAGTGAGGGAGAACAGAGATGGTAGTTTGCTTTCCTCCAGGGCAGCTCCTCCTGAGTCTATCCAGTATTCGTGTCTACAGCCTCCAGATTGACAGGCAGCATCTCATTGACATGAACAGACAAGTAACACTGAATATTACATGTGGTGCTGAGAAGATACACACACACACACTCACACATGCAGCTGTGTCAGCTACACAGACTGAAATGAATAGTAAGCTTTCTTTCTCTCTCTCTCTCTCTCTTCTCTCTCTCTCACACACACACACACACACACACACACACACACACACACACACACACACACACAATTAAGCTAAAATCAAACTGTCTTATAACAATTAATTCCTTCCAGACTGTAACGTTACGTAAGGATCTGGCGAACCAATGACATTTGTATTCACAGCCAATCCGGCTTCTCTAAACTGAGACAAATGACTTCTTTTCTTTCTGCTTACTTCCCCCCCCTTCTCCCCTTGGCTTTCTATTTTTATAGCCTCCCTCATTCATCAACTCTCTTCTCCTCTCTACTCCTCGTTCTCACACTGCTGAAAACATCCCTCAACTGATCCAGAATCTGAACAATGTGGCTCAAAGCCGAACATCAAAAATGTGCTTCCGTTTCACTCTTTCCTCTCTCTTCACGTTAATGAGGGAGAAACCTTCACTAAGCAGCTTGTTATTCAGAATATCTTGCCATCTTCACGCACTTCAGATTTCTTTCTTCTTTCCAATACCCTTTCCAAACATGGCTTCCTTTCCCTTTTCTCCCATTTCCTCTCAATTTCAGGATATTGAACATGAAAATGAATGATTACAAGAGAAGAGGAGTCGATGGAAAGAAGGAGAGATAGAGTTACAAAAAAGTGTAGTGAGTAGAGAGGGGGCACCAGGAGGAAAACTAGAGTTTGAAGAAACAAAGAAAAAGGGAAAGACAAAGGAGGAGACTGATAATGGAGCTCTGGGAAACAGCAATCTTTGCACATTCCCTGGTGAGAGAAGATGAAGTTTTAAGCAGAAGAGACTGAGTGAGGAACACAGATTGAGCAGAAAGAACATGTGTAGAGACACAGAGTTGGTGTAGATGAATGACACGTTGGACTAAATTATTGGTTGTCAAAGCTTCCACGGTTATATTTCCATCCACATGGCATGTGATACTTGAAATGATGCAAAGAATCTAATGAATGAGGAGATTTTGAGGACCATTTGACAACAAAATCCCTGTCATCTAGAGTGAGTACTGTAGTGTTGCACTTCTTTGTACACATGAGGAGTTTTAAACCCTGCTTACGTTCTCACCTCCAAACACCTGACTACTCGCTGCATGAAGTGAGTGTGAATGTTGGCTGTTGTGTTTTGGAAAGTAATTACTGAACGCAGCCACAATTAGTGCTCGTACACTGGTGCCTTTACCCCTCCTAGTCATCCTTGACTTGTGCAGTACGCAGAGACGTCATTTCTTGACATCTGATATAACAGATGTATCATGAAAGTAAATATTTCCTTTTTAAAGCTATATTTTGGGCTACAATTAACTATTTTCTTCATTGATTATTCTGTTTATCATTTTTCTATTAATCAAACAATCATTTAAAATTACATTTTGGTGTCAATAACAATGATTTGAAGCGTAGAAAAGAAGCATATTCTCACATTCCAGAAGGTACCGAAACTGGAACCAGCAAATGTTTGACATGATAAATGACTTGAACAATAATCAAGCACTTTCAGCTTGAAGGTTGACTTACTAAATGGATGAAAAAATGACTGAGTGACTGTCTCAAGAAGTAAGTCAGTAACAAGGATAAAGGACAAAAGAGAAACTCTCAGTCAGACATCCGAGTTAAACAGAATAAAAACAGAGGAGAAGGAGATAAAGCAGATGGCTGAAGGAAGCTGACAAGGCAGAAATAGAAAGTAGGAAACACTTGATTCAGATTTTTTCTCCTCACACCTAGTTTAGTCTCATGTTTGTAACTGTTCCCAAGTCACTTTTGGCTGTCAGATCAGCGTTTGTAAACCTTCCAATAGCCGGCCGGCGTGTCGAGGTCAGCCTAGATCTAGATCTAGGGCTGGGGGAGACTGAGGCTGGTGGTCACAGTGTACGAAATAATAGAGAAGACAGCATATCACTAGATTAGCTTGACACGGCGACAGGTCTGCTGCCTGCAGCCCCTGGCTGTGTGATTGGTTAAGGAAACACAATAGGAAATGTTGTTCCTTGTCTTTTTGTCTACTTGACTACAGGTCTGTCGGACTAGTGGACTGTGAATGTGGGTCCTTGATCTGTGAGGTGAGCTCCACCAGCGAGTGTGCAGCGAAACGCTATAGATCATGATGAATAGACTCTGCTGGCTGCTAACAGTCTCAGCTCTCACACAGTGCTTTCCTGTGGCTGCCATACTTCCATAAGCTCTCCTTGGTGTGAAAAACAAAGCCGTAGCTGTCTGTTCACCCTGCTCCTCGAAAAAAAAAAAAATACTCAACATTTCAGTTCCCTCCTCACACTCTCTATCGCCTCTAGCTCACAAGACTGTCACCGCTGAGCAGGATATACGTACATCTTTAGAGTGAACGTTAAAAAAAATGCTAATAGCTCACCTGCTTCAGCTGTTTTCTGCCTGTGTTGTCAACACTACATTTAAACGCCCAAAGCTGAATAATGTCTCTGAAAGCGAAAGTGAGATTTGGAAAGAAAGAGCGGAAATTACAGAGAAAGAAAATGTGGGCCAGCAACTCTTTTTCTCTTACTGCTTTCTAACTGGTCGCTAGATCTTCAATTTGTTGCATTAAATGGAACCCAGGCAGATAGAAAAGATACATTGGCTGTAATTGAATCCATATATTTGCATTGATGAGCTGCGAGACGGCTCCAGAATGGAGATAAATGAAAAAACAGAAGAGTAAGGCACAAAAAAGGAGGGCAAAGGATGCAAAACAGACTTAATATATTCATATGGCAACTATGATTTTCTCTCTGTGTGTCCCTCTGCAAGAGACTTAGTACCCTAAACAGATCCATTGAGTCTCACTGTGAAATTGTATGAAAAGTGAAGAAAATTATGCAAAAACAGTGTGAAAGGAACCATGATAGCGGGCTTACAGCTGCAGTTCTTGTTCTAGTTCACACACAGAACTCAAATGATCTAAATTCGGTCTGCTAACTTCCTGTACAAGACTATCTTATCTTTTTTAATACCACCCTATCTGACAGAATCCCCCCCGCTCCTGACGGTATCCCCCGTTGATAGTGCAGCGGTGGCGACGGGCCAAGTGTTAAGACAATCATACGCAGGCTCTGTTATCTGTCTGCTCCACTGGGGAAACAAGGGAAGCGCTTCGGAGGACGGGGAGATAAATGCCCTGTCTTTACTCCAGGTGCATTAGTCTGCTCTGTTTAATCGTCCACTTCAGTAAGTTTGTAGGTTTCCTCCACCCTCAGCCTGTCGGAGCTGTCCTGCCCTCCACACTTCCCTTTTTCCCCCCCAATCTCTTCCTCCGTTGCCTTCATTCTTCTCTGACACTTTCTTTCTTTCTCATTGTTTGCCTGTCTGTTGACAGAATAGAAAGTTCAAAGGAAGTCACACTACACTTTTTACAAAGTGTTTTTTATGTTTGCTGTATGTGAACATTTGTCACTTTGTCACTTTTTTATGGAAAAACTGTAGTCTATTTCTTTCACCATGTGGGTTCTTCTGGAGGTAAAAGCTGAGCTCATCTATAATCCAAACGAGTGGTCCATGCGCAAAAACAGCGATATATTGTTTGAGCTTATAGTTTTCTTCATGAAAAGAGAGCCTGACACGATTGCAGGTCAACGCAAGAACAAAAATGTTAATATCCATGTTAAATCTAAAAATGTTGCTGAGAGGATTTTTAACACTTTTCTTTACAGATGAATCTGCAGAATATTTTCTCAATTAATCATATTTTACTCAGAATTTCCCAGAGCTCGAAGGGGTGTTTGATATATATATTTTGAACAGCCAAAGATATTCAATTTTCTGTAATGTGAGACATGGGAACTCATTCGAGCTCTGGCAGGTTTATTCACATCCTTTATTGGCCATTTTTGACCATCTCATTGGTATGGTAAAGAAATAGACTGTACATTGACTTTTACTTGTTGTTGTTACTTTTAGGATAACAACTAGTCTAGAAACATACCCCCAAAAAACAGAACAGAAAACATTGTACTTTTACAAGCTTTTTCAAGCTTTATTTGCGTCACCTTGAATTTTGGTCTGTATACAATTTGTTTGGATCAAATGTTTTATATTGAATTTGGCTTAACTCACCAACTTCTTCTCACATTTCAAATTACACTTGCACTTCTATTTTAAGTCTATAATATGATTAATCAGCACGTATACGTTATGTCAGACACAATCAAACTGCAGGGCAAAAACAATAAAAAGGTTTTGGTGTGTTTGGGGAAGTGGTCTCATCACCATGAATTAATTTGCAGCAAAAAAATGTGAACAGCAATACTGTAAACTTTCTTAGATTTCAATATGTATCACCTTAGGGTGCATCAGGGACAATGAAACAACGCGGCATAGGGTAGAAGTCAGGATCTGAACCACAGTTAGAGGGCATGGCCATAACAACAGCCCCCGCCCCCCCCCCCCCCCCCCCCCACACACACGCACACACTGATGGACAAATAATATGGATGTTTTTGGACAAACAAAGCACTGCTGCCGCTTGAGGGAAGGAAAGAGAATTTTAAGCAGGACAGCCTCTTCACTGTTACACCCACAGTCTTATAAACACAACAGTGAAACAGCAACATGCATTACGTCTGATCAAAGTTAGTTATAAAGATTACCAAGACTAAGCACTGACACCACAAACACACGCACACACACACACAGAGATACACACACTCCCAATCACACACAGCCTAAAAGGCTTAGTCAGGAACAGAGTCAGTGAAACAAAGAGAAAAGAGGGAGTGGTGCTGATGTAGGAAAATGAGGAGGAGAAAGGATTGGAAAGGTGAATGCAAGATGCAAGCCAGACGAGGAGGAAAGAAGAAGAGCATAAGGGAGGAAGATGAAGCAAACATGGTGTCTGATTTAAGACGTTGCAGCAGAGAACTGCAACTTCAGGTTAGCTACAGCTGAGAGACGTCTTTATCTAAACAAGTGCACTCCGTCAAAACTAAAGCCGACACAAACAATGCCGCAGATCCTAGTCATACTTCAAGATGAATAATACACATAGTGTAATGTCAACACTGTTCAAGCCCCAATTCCATCATGTTTTGTTACATTTCAGCTTCGTCAGTAAAACTGAATATATATACAGTACAAACACACACAAACACACACACACACACACACACACACACACACACACAAATATAGACATGACATTAAACAAATCATCAGGAATTCAAAAGTCTATCTTTGATAATAGAGTAAGGATACAGTATGATATGTAAATGATTCATCAGAGTGGACTTAATGAGGATGAACAAACACACATAATTGTTGTCAATTAATTTGTTAAAATTAAGTAATCATCAACATTAAAAGCATGATATAGAGAAAAAAGTTATTCCCCTTTTTATGGACTAAAGGTAGCAATGTACTACCTACTAGGACACAAAGGGACACATGAACCCAGATAGTGTTAGAGGTCTTACAGTCTGAGCAGTTAATCCGGTCTGATCTGTTTCCACAACCAAAAACCCATTTCACCACACACAATAACCCCTTACACCCATTAGCAGTGACCAGGGCTGGGTATCAAACCTCTGGTTTATTTCTTCTTCGATGAGATAGCCCCTGATTGAAAGCAAACATTTTAAGATAAGTATTATTTTGGTATCGAAACCAAATTTCAGAAGCCGTACTGGAAACAGAATTTTAAACAAAACCCAGCCAACCGACGGGAGGAGAGGATGGGACCTGCCTGACCAATTGAACTTAACTGAACCTTTTCCCACGTTGGATCAGAGCACCACACGGCCAAACACATACATTGCCTTCTTCAGACACAGCATGGAGAGAGACAGCCAGAACCAAACACACACACAGAAATTGCTGTGTTTTCCTCATCGCCTCCATCAGTCTAACCTGCTATTGCCTCTCTCTCTCTCTCTCTCTCTCTCTCTCTCTCTCTCTCTCTCTCTCTCTCTTCTCAACAAACAAACAGAACCAGGTCCCTAACAAGCCCACATGGGGATTGGCCCTTCCAACCGGCCCATCTCGGCACTGATTGGCTAAAGAATGCGTCTTCACTCTGCAGGGATTATACGATGATGTAATGCAATTACTATAGTCTTTACTAAATCTAATTTAATGAGCCCTCCTGGGAGAAGCACCCCTCCCATTGCTTTCATTGGTCGATCGGAGCCTTATTTTGCCCGGCAGAGGTGAGACCGGGATTTGCAACCGTTCCTGATCATACTCATCCGTTTGTGATGATGCATATTAGTCTGATGATGCATATTTTTTGGTTTTCCACTTTCCCTACTCCTTTTTGCTTTAGCAAGAAAACAGCTTGCAGTGGGAATCAGACAAGATTCAACAGTTACAGGTGTCACATGTACTGTAACTTGGTTACAAGCCTTAATCTTACCAAGAATCACTACAGCCATCCATCCATAAGTTTATCAATCCTTAACTTGTGTGATTCACTGTATATCAAACATTACTTGTGAACCTGCACAGGAGTTAGTAGAATATGTTAAGCAATACTGTTAGATTGTCTCTTGTGCGCACAGATATGTGACAGATCCGTGCATGTTATTGTGCAAAGTGAAGCCTGACTGACCGGTGTGATGATTGGTTCCTTCCAGATGATGACATGGCTATTCATAGATTAACTCTAGGTAATCGTTTGTCTTTCATAGTAAAGGAGGGTCACTTTAGTTACAGCTGTGAGTCAGCACCTAGGAAAACTCATATTCATGGTTCATGTCAGCTGCAGTGTGTTAGTATAGAAATGACACATGTGTGGTTCGAATTCTTTGCGATTGCACCGTTGGATTCTAGAATATTGAGATGTCATAGATACATTCCGAACAGAGCAGTTGCCTTTACACTTTCTCAAGCTGCTTGTGGCCCAGATGCATTGAAAGTGTCATGACGTATGCAAAACTGTTTTGACACTTCTACCCCGACCTTGTTTCAAATAAGTACCCAGCAACCAGAGCTGTTTTTTTTTCGCAGCTGCAGTACCTGTTTGGAGAGAGCTAAAAGGAATCAAAAGCTAAGGATTTTCCCCAGAGGACGATATTTTATTTGAGAAATACATTATTCATTAACAATAATACTACTATTGTTGCTTTCACTGGTTAAAAAGACAAACGTCGCCGAGGTCACATCAGCTGTCACCACTCAATGTGAATTCTGTTTGTGTGCCTGTTTGTGTGTGCTCTCTACAGGACGGTGATTGTGTATGAGGTAAGAGACACTGTACAGCAGTGAGTGTTTGTAGTCCCAACAACTCCAACAGAGTGATACATCTTCCATCCGGCGGACCATGTGACACCAACTACTCGACAATTTTGCGTTGTCTAGTTCAACTCTCATCTATAAGATATCAATAATTTAATCTTATCCATTTTATGGTTTTGAACCAGGACTGTCGTTGTTTAGATCAAGTCAAAAGATTAAGTGGTATCTGTAATATACAAAAATGTTGCCTAAATAGCGAGCGTTTTCCTAAAATCCTCCTGGTTCTGTGCTGTCATTTTAAATATGATGCCTGCATTGCGCCATAGGAGCTTCAGTTGACAAATGAGGCGCGTCATTTAATGCTGTCAGTGTGTTTGGGCCTCAACAGCCAAACCATGTGAAAATCAGTCAATGTTAATTATTCTGAATTTCACACGCGCTCTCAAACAGTGAAAGTGAGCTTATTGGGGTGAGTAGAAGCTCTTATTGCTCTCTCTGCTCTCAGTTCTGAACCACAATATCAGTCTAGTGAATCGTCTTTCAGTCGGGCTCCAGAGGAGGTGCTTTTACACGCACCATCAACTTAAGTCTCTCCAGCTGCTCACTGGAAAAACTTGTATGTCTAAACTCGGTACAGCAGAGTTCAGCGGCTTATTCACCATTTTACATCCACTTAGATCAGTCAAGTCAGCCTTAATGCTTCTATTAAAATCCTTCTTTCTTGCTGCGTAATTACGAGATCAGCATAATTAGACTGAAAACATCAGACTGATGCCAAAGATACCGAGTAGATACTGAGGCTTGAAGCCACCCATCCGCTTAAAACAACAGTGACTCCTCTGAGAAGCACTCAGTGGATTTTTTACATCTGTGCTTAAAGCTTTAACACAAAATCTCTCTGGATGCTGTTGATACAGTAATTGAGTCAAGATGACGGATGAGCTTAATAACATTTCCAGAAACCCTGCTGTAAATGTAGATTTGTTTTGGTTGAAGCTCTGGGAGTCAGCAGTGCGAGGTGAAGAGAGGTGCTGCGAATAATAACACGATCTACAGTCCATCATTCACTCAGACAGACAGCCGGTTTGCCAATCAATACAGGGACTGAAACGTGCCGCGTGGGCCTGTCAGGAGTTTATCTGCAGACTCTTTATCAAATAAGAACTACAAAGAATGCATGATGAGATATAGTCTGTTTGTCATTCTTTTCAGTTGGAAAGTATCTTGCTATTCTTCACAAAGAGGAAAGAAAGAGAAAGTTATTCACTAGTCATATCCTTTCCCTTCTCGAAACCCAGCTGATGACGAACAACCCTAACACATCTCTGTATCGTGACATCTTTGCTATCTTACATTCTCCGTTTCTTTCCATCTTTTCCCTAATAGCTGTTGGATGAGATTTGAGTGTCTGCTACTGAGGCGATAATCACAAGCTGATGGATTCTTTTCTCTCTTTGTTTCTCTCTTTTTTTTTCCTGCACAAATTATTGTTGTGATTATAGGTCTTAACCTCCATGGGTCTGCGTGTTTAGGCCGTTTTCCTGCCGGAGTGCCCTTAAAGCAATTCAAACCCAATTCACAAAGCATCATGTGTGAGACAAGAGGAAAATGTTCCATCTAAGAGTTGTTTCCTGATTATTGCTCTCTCTGTGTTGTTCTTTCTCCATGTCTGAACCCGTGCTTCACATACCTGACTTTTCTCGACTTGTGCTACTGCTATTCTATGTTTTACCTTCACGATTGTCATACAGTTGTTTGCATTGCAATCGCATATTGTAGTCTCGCTTTAAAGTGCACACAATTTACAAGCGTTATAAACAGAAACAATGTGAATGTTCAAAATACTATCATACAAGAGCAGCCTGTTCCCACACTGACAGAGAGAGGTGCACATGGTGGGAGTGGAGCTTTGAACTTAGAAATATAAATTGCAGTAATATAAACTGAGCACAAAAGAAAAAACTAATCTGTAATCCTCTCAGCCACATCGGGCTCAATAGGCACCAGCAGCAATACATGTTCTGGAAATAAAGGGGCAACGGTGATCTTGGAAGTGTGTGAGACACTATATAGTATATTCTATATAATACAAAATATACAAAACATACATATACACCAAATGTGTGAAATATGATTATTTTTCATTCATTTCCATTAATTTGTTCCTAATTTTGTCACCATTTTGGTCCCCCCACACTCCCATACATCTGAGAGTTGTATGTTATATCTACACTATGCTCTTCTTTTTTATCTCAAAATTGTTTTGGATGCTAAATTCCCACTCTACCCATCTATTTTGCTTTTTCTCGTCTCCCATAGAGACACATTATCCTCTCTGTCTGGAACAGGTCTGGACCCGTTAAAGCTCCTTCAGACTACAAATTCCACACAGAAGGAGCTGAGCGGATGAGAGATTGCGTCTGTGACACGGCCACAGTCAGTAAGCAGAGTAATCGCAAACACAATCATCATCACCATCATCACAACAGTTATGATCACCATAATCGGCATCATAATCATGAAGCTGACAGGGACGCTAATCAAAATGCTGATACTAGAGTGGAAAAGTAATTGAACTGGATATGAAGGTATTTATCTCCATTTTAAAGCTTTTTTTATTTGACTTCGAGACACATGACTGAAGCGAGGGAGCCTGTTCTACATTTTGTGTCCCTCCGAGACTGTTTGCTGCTATCTTCGTAAGATGTGTGTCAATGCAGCAGAGAGAGAGAGATTTAGTCAGTATCGAGAGAGGATGCTGTGTACGTAGGATGTTGTTGTGATTGAAAAGTTTCAGAGAAGATACAATAAGGGAGAGATAAGATAAGATATCCCGTTCACTGAAGACTGAGGAAACCAGAAAATATTCAAATTTGAGACGCTGAAACTAGATGTTTGAATAGAATTATAGCAGTTTTTTGCTGAATTACTTATACAAGTAATCGATGATCCAAATTGTTGCAGACGAACTGTAAGCAGACCCCTCACACCGACACATGAAGATATGTATATGGGCAAAATGCCATATATAATTACACTCTGGCCCATGAGGTGGAATTTCTGCTCACCTCGGTGATGCTCTGAGTCAAGCTGCATAGTTTCCCGCCACCTGGAAACTGAACTGCTTTTTTCCCCCCATGTGAATCCTATCGTCAAGAACCTTTTCATCACCGCTTACATGGCATTGGATCCTGGCCAGACTGCCAAGTGCCTCGGTGTGATGTTACACAACCTACTGTTGACATATCCAAGCTCTTATCATCTTGAGTACTGTAACTCCCCTCTGGCTGAGCTGCCAAAGTCTCACTCCAACCGCAGTAATATGGCAACGTTGCAGCCTGCTTCCACTTCGGTCGAAACAATTGTGTAAACCAGGGTGTCAACGTGAAGCACGAGAACATAAACCATCAAGCTGGGCAACCACAAGATGTGAAAACTGAGGCTGCAGAGCATACAGTGGCAGCTAATTTGATTTGCTAATTGAAGATGCTGAATTCTGCAAGTGCTGAAAGATGAAAACGTGTCTATGTGAGAAAGATTTTGTAGGGATGAAAGGGAGCTCATAATATCTCTGGAGTGCTTGTTAAAAGTCGAGATAAGTCAATGAGCTCTGTTTTATCTCTCTGGATGACAATACGTTCAGCCCCATAAGACTGCAGGCTGACAACAACATGCACTCATAGGCTGCTCTTCCTCTCAGGAGGCCTCTTTGAAACACAGAACTGAGCCCCTCAACACCCTAACGGTATACCCAGCACACTTATGAAGCACCATAAAACAACTTGCAACTAAAACTATTCACCCTAATACATCATCATCGGGTTTTAAGTATTGGATACTGCATCAAGGACAATCCCCTTTTCAGGCACTACTATGAGCACACAGCCTGTAAAACAAGTGTCTTTACTTCCCTCTTATACTGAAGGAGCACTTTAATCAAAATGGACAGTGTAATGTTCGGGGCTCAAGAGCAAAACAGAAAGAGGGAAGCGATGCAGGCTACAGTATGATAAATGAGAATATGAATAGTAAATAAAGAATATGATAGGATTTGAAATGAAGACCAGTTCAAGTCTATTTTCTGACGTTGTGGGGTATAACTAGTGATTGTGTGTCTGGGGTGACCCTTAATACTGTGCCTGAACGCATCCTAGACACTGAGGGCCCATATGAACCGGTCAGAGGGCAGACGCCTCGAGAGTGTGGAGGAAGAAGGGAAGTGGGCGTCTAATTAAATTAACTCAATCATTTCACCAGTACTACAGTACAGTAAGAAAACACAATTAAGTGGAGAAAACAGAAGCAAATGAAAAATACATCACCAAACTGATGTCTCGTGCAGAAAAAAAACCCCACAACAACACAAAAATACAAGCAAATTAAGAAAAACATTAATCAATTTGATAACACAGGCAGCACTGGAAAACCCATTTATTCTATCTGCCTGTATTTTAGTCCAATTTTTCTTCGGCATCCAGCTGTTAAGTTGCACCAACTGGATGTTTTTGTTCTCCTCAGATCTACTGTGTGTTTTACTAGTGTAGTGTGTCTTGTCAAAAAACAGCAACAGAAAATAAATCAAAGTGTTGGGTCACGTCGAGTGTCGCTAGAGGTCAGAGCTCAAGGCAAAGTTTAAAAAAAAAGTGCCACCAAAGAAATAGCACAGGCACTATGCCTTTAAGGGCTGAGTGGGGGATCTGCTGTGTAATACTGCAATTTCAAGGTTCCTTTATTCACAGCAGGGATCTTTTTACCCATTTTCCATCCGTCCATTTTCAGTTTTAAATTTACGATTGAAGCAATACCCATTTTATTTGAAAATGAAGGACAGCGAAGGACCCGGTACACACACACACACACACGCACGCAGGTTCCAGTAAAAGAGCACAATAAAATCATTTTTTATCACAACCTCATGCTCCCCAATGACACACAGTCCAATCTGGGATCCTAACAGCAAGCAGACAAACATACAGATGACAGAGAGGTCCTAGAGGGAAAATAGTGAGAGCACCTGTCTAGTACTGTAAATATTCTGTAGAATGAATAATAAAACACAGCAGAGAGAAGCCGTACTGTGATACCGCTCCAGACTTGGGTCTGGAAAGAAGCAAATCTCTATTTTCTTTGGGCAAAGACAACAGTAGCGCAAACCCAGTTGCAATGCCAGCTTCATGAAGTTTGTTCTTTTGTGCTTGTGCCTTTTTGGTGAAATCGTGACTTCAAATGAAAATGTTTGCGCTGAGGTGGATGGAGGTTGTGTTTATGCAAAGCAGGCGTCAAAGTGCAATTTCTCCTTTTGGCATTCAATTTTGGTTGTGTTCCAGCTCGCTTAAACCAACTCTTATCGCATAAAGAGCAATTTTTGTTGCTTTAATTGGCGTCGTCGCACACGCAGACCTCTACAAAATGAAGCTCTTGAATGTGTGATATGAGCTTTGACGCTTTCACTTTGATTTACATTGTTCATCCAGTTCAGTGCACTTAAATACGCAGCTTAAAACTCCTCAGTAAATGTATATCAAATGCCATTTTTAAGGGAATTTATGCCTTCACTGTGTAAGAATAATGCAAATATTGTCATCCACAACTTTGTTCTCAGGTCTTTACCTTCAGCTGATTCAATACTGTAGCCGTTAAACAGCATTAAGGCGCTTTTCCATCTGCAGTTTATGATTTGAGTTTACGCGGGTCGAACTGCTCTTTGGTAATTAATTTCACAGCACATGGATCTAACAAAATAGGTACCTTGAGTGCGTTTCTGCACAACAGACTGTCGGACTCTTAAATGCAGGTTCAAGATTTAAGTGTGAAATCATTTACAGCATCCTGAGGATCAAATCCTGTGTCTTAATCACTTAATTAAACAAGAAATACAACAGTAATAATGAGACATAAGTTACTGTAATTGTAGTCTCACTGCCTCCCGGAGAAGTTTTTCCTGATGAAAGTCTGACCTGAACTCTCCTCCTGGCTCATTAGAAACTGTCTGCTGCAATTAAGGAGGATGAGAGGAGCTGATGTGGTTGGTCTTCATAATGAAGCTCGCCACATTCTGATACTGTATTCCTCCTTCTATTAATGTGCTCATCCTGCTTGGTGCCACGGCAGCACTTCTGCCTCAGGTCACTAAAATTGGAAAAATTAATTGTTCACACTTTTCTACATGTATATATAGTTTGTGCGTGCGTGTGGTTTTGTGTGATGACAAAGCACGAATAAAGCAGCAGGCTGGTTCCAAACACAAATCCAATACAGACTCTGCACCACAAAGCAGAATCGAAATAGATCGACAAGAAAACTGTGCATATGTATAATGCCAGTGTACGTGTGTTAGTGCGTGTGTGTCTGTGTCTCAGTGCTGAGGCCAGGAGATGCTCATGTTAACAGCAACACACCCATAAAGCAATTTAAGGTGATATATTACAGCTAAACTCATTGTACTACACAATCTAAGGCAGAAATGGTCCAGTCTTTAAAGAGCGTGTTATGGCTCTGGGTTTCAGGAGAACAAACACTCCCTGCCGCATTGAGATCTTCAAATCAGAGGCTCTAGTAGTGCATGCGTTGAAATTGTTGGTAACACTTGCTACTATGTTAACATTCCTCTATGATATTCCATTTTGCTTTCATATTATTGTATGCATTGCTTTATAGTTTACCTTTGTGGTCCTACACTGTATTACTTTACATACTACACAGATCCAATATAATTTAATATTGTCTCATCTCATCTTATAAAGTCAGCAACATCTGCAGGCTTAGTTTGGAGCTGTCACTACGCTACTGTCATCTACTAACATGTACACACACACACACACACACACACACACACACACACACACACGTAGGCTTATTTGTAGTGGAGGCACTGTTTTTTTTTTCCATCAGCAGGAAATCTGTTATTGTACTTCAACACCATCAAGTACCATTGTACTCTCCTTTTAAGAGACACGGAGAAAAAGACCTGTGGGAAGTGAGTAAGCCATGATAGGGTCGATAATAGAGCAATTATATAAAAAAGAGAATGATATAATAGAACAGGCAGTGACAGGCAGACACAAAACTGGGAATGGAAGAAAAAAGAAAAAACACCAAAAGGTACTCAAGTGAAATGAAGGTAGAAAGAGTGTGAAGGAGAGGGAGGAAACGTTTCTTCATGAAATATGATTGGCTGACTCCAGTGAGGTAATGACGCAGCGTGGAGACACGTAGGACAGACCACAGATCACCTCTTTTGCTCTCTGCCCCTCTCGCAGATTAATTGCCGTTCATCACAGACACACCTGGTGGTTGATTGGCAGCCTGTTTGAGGCTCGAGATCAGCACTGTTTGTTTGTCTCTGTGAAGCAGGACTCGATTCCAGCACTAATGACTTAGCTGGCTCTTCACAGATGATGCAAATAATGAAGCTGTCCTTGTCCAAACTTGAAGAAAAAAGTCCTCGAACAGAAATCACAGGCAATTCACTATTCTTTCCCTTCCTTCACCCTCTTCTTTTGCGTCTTTCCTCTCAGTCTCATTAGCCTGTTTCGATATCTGCTGGATCACTTTCCATTGCCATCCCCTTCAGCTTTTCCTTTGTCGGACTCAATATCTCGACCTTCGTCATCTCCTCCGTCTCCTTCCCTATGTTGCTCTCCACCCTGACCTCTCCGCTCACTTTCCATTCCCCTCATTCATGTCGGGGCTGTTGACACTCCGTTTGAGAACAGAGATTAGCATTGTGTTTGTTTGTCTCTGCGAGCGCCTGGATTCATTTCTCACACTAATGACCTGGCTGGTTATTAATGGATGATAGCAGTAATGGAGCTGTCACTTTCAAAAATGATGTTTGGTTGCTCTCCAACTAAGTCCCCCTATTTCCTTCACCACTATCTCTCCCACTCCTCTGTACACTTTAGAGTACAGTAGTATATGGTCACTTCAATATTGTATTACTGTCTCTTCATTTATGTTGGACTATCAATCTCAGGGATACACACCACTAAACATACAGCTACTATACATTTATTCCTGCTATTAACACAATACGAGCATCGTAAGCAAAGCATTACCCTTTGTACTACACTAGAGTAGATCAGCTCTACATCATTCTAATCATCTATATTTAATTCAGGTTTATGTCAGGTAAACGTACATGAGCTTTAAAGAGGTTGTATAGAGCAAACAAAGTGCCGACATAAAGCAGCGGTATTGGAAAAGTAGGAGCTGAGTTTCAGATCACAAATCTTTCTCAAAGCTAAACGTAATGCTATTTCAAAGCAGCCAAGTAAAGAAAAATCACATTTACCTGAGCACACAGCATAATCAGAGGGAAAAGTCTATTTACATTGCATTCATTTATTTTTCAGCAAATACATTACTTCCCCATACACATACATCAGGACTGGTTTGGGTTCAGTGTCTTACTCAGTGACGCGTGGATAAGATGAGGCAGGTATCAAACCTGTCATTGGCCAAACTACTCGACCCCCTGAGTGGCTCATTTAACCAAATTCACCTAATTTGGTATACAAACTAATACATAAGTGGGACATTTGAAATAGATTATGATACTTTTGTGTCATGAATGCAGCAGAAGATCTATACTAATATGCAGCAAGACTGCATGAGAAGTAGAATTGTATGCACCATCAGTCAACCGCAGCCTTGACAGCCACCACTCTATAACTTGGACATGCATCCATCCAGGCTATAAAGATAAGTGGCTCCTCTTGATGAATAAACTCTACAGCCTGCCAGTTCATATTGTGTTTCAGGGGTTAGTATTGTGCTGGTAGAACATTTTTACAAGTACGGAAACATAGAAATATGAATAAATAGAAACTCTGAAGTGCTACAGTTACTCAGTTTATCATTTCACGCCCTGTTCAAAACCCATACTAAGATTAAGACCTTAACTGGCAGGGTTCAGGAACTTTACAATGTTTATATCATAGTTCAAAAGAGTATTATACAACATTAATATCTCGGTAAACTACTATGTGCTATGTAAAGATATGGTGGAGTAATGTCTGCAGAGAATGAAGTCGCTCTCCCTCTGCGTGTGTTGTAATCAGAGATTCTCTGTGCTTTGTTTTACATAGCCTGAGCAAGATCGGATCTCACTCACATTGGGATCCAATCAGCCAGGCCACATGCCGAGGTGAGTCCACATCGCAGTGAGGTGTGGACAGTATGTGGGCACAACTTACAATTCATCAGATGTAGGTCTCCTTCATCTTTCCCCCCACACAGGAGTTCCTCTCCCAAGAGAGAACAAAGAGGAGGAAAACACACCTAAGACCCGCTGTCTGAGTCATGCAAAGTTACTGCTGAGGAAAAACCAACATTTCCTGATATTTCTGCCTCAATATAAAACGTTTTAAATAACAAAATATTGAGGGAATTTCATTGTATTGAATTTATAGGAAAAGCAGAGCTTTGTTTGCAGCTATTCTTCAATAAAACAAGTACACTAATACTGCGGGGAAGATGGGTAAGCTCCTTTGATCCTGAAATATATCCAATCACTATCCAATCAGGCAGGTCGCATTGAAGCATATTCGGATATGGCTGAGTTCTGATCTGTCGCATCTGAACTCAGGAGTGGCATTGAAAAGACAAGAGTAACCACGGCCAGAGATGAACGCTGTCAGTGGGATACACCCAGTAGGCCTGCAGTGGTAACAGGTACCACTAGTGGGGGATTTCATCATCACAACGCAGGAGTGGTATTCACTGATTGCACGAGTTAACAGCAGTCAAACTAGAGGCCACAGAGTTTTCAGTGTCGGTGATAAAATCAAAATGCAGTGTGTGTGTGTGTGTGTATGTGTGTGTGTGGAGACTCAGGGGAGAGCAGAGTACAGAGCTACAAATCTCCACTGCCACACTCAAGCCTGGAGGCCAGTACTGTAACCAAGGCTGTACCTGCTAAAACACCTACAAACACACTCATACGCTCAAAGTCGACAAATCATCTCGCCAGCGGCACAGACTTCTATGTGTGTGTGTGTGCGCACTGCCTGTGTGTGTACAGTAGATGTCTATGTGGTTAGAACCCAGGTTAAAAGAAACAGCCCAAGTCCCTGCAGTCAAAAATAACACACCGACCAGAAAATATGTACAAACACACAAACCCACTAACACACTAATTACTGTGGTTAAGCCAACAAAGAAATGAGCGAATAGAAATGACAGACTTACCTGTTGTACCATCAGTGAAAGAAAGTTATCAGGTAAGAAATGAAAGGAAAACAGAAAAAGAACATGTTAGCTCGCAAACGGACATTCTGCATACAGCGCTGTGTTTTCTGCACAAGCAAATGCTCACTAGAGAGAACTGTCAAAATATATTTTTCAATCCAATCACTATGTAGTACATCTTCATTCATCATCAAATAATTAAATGCAAACTGTCCACACACACACACACACACACACACACACACACACACACACACACACACACACACACACAGACCAATGTATCATAAAGGCTATGATCAAATGTGTGAGTGTGCCCTGGAAAAAGATGTAGCCAAAGTTAAATCGGACCACGACCTGCCGTACCAGAATTTCAATTGCCTCTGTTGATAACATCGGCAGTCTGGGAAAAGTATATTCCAAACACAAAAGCACACACTTATACTGTACCCACACCTTCACAAAATGTTTACTTATACTTTGACCTTCGCTGCAAAAGTATGAAACTAGGCCAGCTATAAAATCTGAGTCAGGAATATTGCTGTCTGGCCAATTCCTGCTCCCTTGCTGAGTGTCCTTGTTAAACTGGGACAGGGGAGGAAGCGTACGAGAAGTGAATAAGGCACACACACAAACACTCACGCACACACACAGCAGTCATACCGACTTTTAAAATTTGAGACACATAAAACATATTTCGTTGCTTAATTTGTAGGAATATAAGTAAGATGCAACCTGATGACATGGAATACGTCTGTCTGGCGTTGTGGTGGTGCTATCAAAATCCAGCTTTAACCAAAGCCAATATCCGATTGGCTGGGTTTGATCAGATGCAACTCTAACGTGACGATTATTGATGACCAACCCTTACCCTCACACAACTAGCCTCCCCAGGGATCCTACAGTGCAAGGTATTGCAGTTCCTGTGTCCCAGGAAGTGAAACAACTCAAGTGCGGCTTGATAAAAAGGTGCATTCACTGGAAGTGAAGCAGAGTTGGATGGTATTTTCTGTTTTCAGCTAAGTGGTAAAGCTCTCCCCATGAAATATTTCAGTAATAAAAGTAAAAACACATGCAAGTAAGGGGTCATGAACATTTAATTTGAGCGTGTGTGTGTGTGTGTGTGTGTGTGTGTGCACGTGTGCACCAGGGTGGATTATTATCACAGCAAATGCGAGTCGTTTACAGTGTTGATTACTTAAAATCAAATCAACTGAAGATCATTAAACAGACCACTTAGAGTTTATGAAATGTCAGCTTGATTATATTGTGTATTAGGTTTATTAATGCAACTGCGTGTGTGTGTGTGTGTGCATGTGTGTGTGTGTGTGTGTGTGTGTACCCTTAATGCTTGTGTTCAAATTAAAGCCTGACCAATACTAGATTTTAGTTAAAGATCTATTGGCCAATGTTTGCTTTTAACATTATCACAAAACATAAAGATGTTTTGGCAAAGATCCCTAACATTTTACAGTTTAACAATTAACTTTATGAGCAAAGTGTACAATTACAGAAAATACAGGATAAGAGCTTATTTGAAAAAATAAACATAACTGAATAATAGAGTATAATAAAGAATGAATAAAGTATGCACAATAAACATCCAAGTTAATTACTTTATAACGTTAAAAGGATACATTTCAAATTATTGTGTGCCTTAAAACAACACCTGCAACCCCATACAGTATGTACATTGGAAGAGTCATTGTTTGCTGTTTATTTTGTTCACTACCTGACACACCCGGCCGCCATTAAGCATCTGTGCCCCTTGTTTTTGTGGCGTGTCCCGCATGGCAAGTTGAATTGATGGCTGTTTAGCTTAAGCAATCAGTGCACGAGAAGTAGGGCTGGTCAATACATCCATATTACATCAATATCGTGACATGAGACTATAGATATCGTCTTCAATTTTGGATATCGTTATATCGTACCTGTGTTAAGCAGTCAGGTAAACTATCTGCCTGTGACTATACAATATCAGTCGGTCTACTGCACCTCAAATAAAAGGTTCTGGCAAAATGAATCCCATAATGGCAACAATTAAAATGGTGCCAAGCAAAGTGAAGCTCTGTCTGCTAGTATTCAGGAATGGACCAGATTTCTGATAAAAGAAGCTCCAAGTATTGATCTGCAGCATCCCAGCTCACCTTATTAACCAACTCAAAATCCATGAGGAAGTCACTGGGAACATGCCAAACACTGGTGCGTTCAAGTTTAGAAGTGTACACACACACACACACACACACACACACACACACACACACACACACACACAAAGAGGCAGACAGAGAGTAGAGGGGAGGTTTAAAGAGAGGGGCCTTATTCCATGTGCGCTGCTGAATGTGTGACTCATTCAAATGCGATTGAAGCTGCAGCTCAGAGGATGACTCAGTTGAGTTTAATTAAAGCTGTCAAACAATTCTTGTGTCATCCTCCAACATGCATATGCATAAATATATTCCTTTTCCCACCCACACCCATCTCCCAACGTGTCTCTCTCCCATCCATTGAAGCCTGACATTTGCATAATCAATCTCCCTTTATTCATCTAGAAAACATGACCAGCCTTTGGCTTCACTATTCTTCCCATGTCTTTCCCCCGCCCACTGCTCGATCACTGGGACAGCCGTTGTCAACACATACGACGTGCCTGCATCAACGCAACCGTACAGGAATGGGAGCTGGAGAGAGGGAGGAGAGGGGTGAGGGAGTACAGAAAATGAGGGAGGTGAGTCCATCGCTCTGGTTGTTATTAAGTGGGAGAGTTTCCAGTCATCAGAAAACAAGACCTGCTGAGCACCAGACCTCAGTCCAGCTCCACCACATACATATCAGGGCTGGTGAACTCGTGCTGCGGTGACAGGGATCAGGTGAAATCTGGATATTGATGTGTAAGATGACATTACTACTTATATTGATTGTTATACAGTCTGATTTTGTCACTCTTCTGTAGCTGGACCTCCTCTGTGCCAACACAGACGTCTTACTAATATGAGACTCATGGTGACCAAGCAGTGCTCTCAGTTTGATATCTTTCTGCTGAAGCATTAAACATGAATATCATTTAAATATGTGCTGTTGATCTCATTTTGTTTTGGATGACAGCACATAGAGATTGAGTTGGCAAGAGTTTTCTGGGATATTTATTCAAGAACAGAATCAAGTATTTCACCCTTTAGTAAGTGCCCAAAGATTGATTGGTAATGAAAGACAAGTCTTTAGGTACTTTAGGCCATGTCTGAGTGCTGTTTGGTCTCATGACATTACCGGGCATCATTCACAGTCAACTCATTTACTTGCTGGTATCGTCCATTCACCTCATAGCACAGCATCCCATGATGACACATTACAAACCCAAGCACATCACAGACAGGGAGCATCTTGTTTGTGTAATTGCCAAGAGTTGTTGATTCAAGTTGCCATATTCCTAGACCAGTCAACAGTCAACAGTTGTTTTTTTTGCATCTAGAAACCTACACGTATGTGGTGTAGATGTAATACTTTCATTGGGAACAAATTGTGTGGAATTCATAAGTCAACATCCCAGTTTTGTCCAGTAAATGACTGTGATATTTCAGTTTATTCAATTCGATTCAAAGTAGTAAACAGCTTTGTTAAAAGGTGCTTCAGGTACAAATACTGGTAGAAGTATCTTATCTGATTTTATTCAATGCAACCTTGTCCATTCATTTAACTATTTTAATCAATGGTGGTGTGCTGTATCCTTCTTAAAATGAATGAATGTCACTGTAACACCTCATACTCAACTTAGTTCCATTTCTTCCAGCCAGATACGCAGTCATCTATAACCACTCCTCTAACTATATCTACACTACAAATACTATCATAAATTTAAAATCACCTGATTACTTTTAAATTAAAGTTTCCCTTTTGGAACCTATCTATGTGTCCAAACTTAAATAGGATACAACGGATAAAAACACCATCTGGCTTAAATCTGGTTACACGTGTCTCCGTGGATTTGAAAGTTAGGCTGAAACTGGACGTCCAGCCAGCTGTTACTCTGACAACACTGTGGCATCTGACTGGTTGCGTATAGTGCCAGCGTAGAAGGGTGTGAAGTTGGCAGTGACGGGCTAAAACTAACTTCAATACCACCACCGTCGGCCGATCGGCAGCAGTCCATCTATCTGAGGGGTTAAAGTGGAGCACTGTGTCCGATGCTGTTTTTAATCCACTTCTCATTTCTGACACAGAGCTGAAATAACTCACTCATCCCACACTGACAGCAGAAGCACACCAACAGAGGGACCAACAACAAACTGGGTTCTTCAGTATTAAGAGTGGACAGCAACAACATGGTGCTGACATAATTACTGGATTACAGCTGGAGGACTCATGTAAATAATGTTTGTTCCCCTGCCACCCTTAGAGGACATGCATTACAAAAGAGGACATTGAATGTAATTGTAATATATATATATTTTTGTGGCTATGTTGGCCAGTCAGTTGTTCGGTTGGTCAGTCACTTTGGTCACTGATAGATATGAACTGTTCAAGAGATCACCATAAAATGTAGTATCGACATTCATGCACCCCTCATTGCAACAGACAGAATTAAACGAAGGATGTTGTACTAATATGATATACATCTTAGACCAGTAGACCTTGAGAAACCCTAATAAACAGCTGTTCAGGAGAAGCAAGAGACAGTTCAGTTTCACTTAGTCTTTGGAAAAACTAACACTGTCTAACTACATTACCCAGAGGGCTATTGGTTTATGTGTCCACACACACATACATGCAGAGACTCCACGAATTGATATGCAGTATTCATTCAACGCCTCAGGGTTCAACTATTCATTGCCATTACCGACAATTCCCAAGAGAGTGCACCACCGGGGAGTTACTCCAGAAAACTACAAAATGATGCAGTGAGGAATACGGAAGCGCACTTTAAGCTACAGAAGGAGGAGCAGATCTGCCACATCTTTGTGTCAATCTCTCCCTCCCTTCCTCTCTCTCCTCCTCTCTCCCAGGAGCCTCACACGAGCTGCAGTAGCAGACACCTCCTGAATTATTGAAGCAGACAAGACATCTCTCAAACTCACACACACACACACACACACACACACACACACACACACACACACACACACACACACACACACACACACACACAAACAGTAACTGTATCCCTGCCCTCAGGGGGGAAATTAGATAATGACCAATTCAATCTGACATGGTTTTAGAGATCATAAACATTAGAGTGAGAGGAAGCGAGGGAGGAGGGAGAGATGCTGTCACTGATCAAAAGGAGGGCTGGGGAGGTGTGAAAAAGAGAAACAGACTGCCCATGATTTATTCCACACAGGGACACTCAGGGGTGGGAAGGCTACTTTCAAATGTAATCTGTGCAAGAGTTGTCAGTAAAATACGCTGCATTATATAAAGGATTAGGCTACCTCAGAAACACAATATGTAGCCCAACTATTTATTCCAAAGAACATGTAATTTAACTGTCGTTTGTTTGATCATCTGCATCAGCTATTATGACGGACAAAGCAATGATTGCGTCCATCATCTCAGTTAAAACTACTGTGATTACAGAAAACAAGGGGGAGGCAAACACATACTGTACAATCAATCAAAGCATGAAGCTGCTTTATAAATCACAAGATAAACCCTCATTACATGATATTAGAAAGAGGAAAATGTTGGACCAGAGTGTGCTACAACACATGCAAGATATAAAAGATTATTAGGACTAAAAAATAAATTTAACAATTCTGATAAATGTGTGTCTGTGTCTCATGTTCCCACTGATATGATGTTGATATTTTAGTTTTTTTTTAAAAATTGGATAGGTTTCCATGCCATTTGGGACGGACATTCATGGTCTCCAGAGGATTAATTGTTATTACTTTGATCTCCTTCCATATAGCATCATCACCAGGTCAAAATGAGGATTTGTCCAATTCTTTGGTTCATGACCTGCAAAACTTATGACTTTTCCATGAGCCTCACTTTGTTTTTAGTGCTAATTACAAAATGTTAGCAGACTAACATGCTAAGATGGATAACTTGTTAAGCATCATACCTGCTAAATTTCGGCATGTAGCATGGTCATCGTGAGCACGTTAATGTGCTGAAATGAAATGAAATCTAAAACGACTGCATTCCATTTAGGTGAGCTACGGGGAAGGTTGGTAAGGTTGATGGAACTGAGGCATCGTCGTTGAGATTAGTTTCACCTGTGTTTTTCTTTACCATGACGAGTTAAAACTTCAGGTCTATACTATCACTGTGCCAAAGCAACAAGCGCGCAAATAAGGCTGCTATGACTCATTTCCACTCATTTCAACATATAAAACAGATTACAAAAAGACAAATCATACACTGAAGTATGAAGAGATGTAGAGGAAGCCAAACCCTGAGGAAGAAACATCTGATCATAGCACAGTCGGGGTGACAGCTTCATTAATGGCGAAGGCAACAGAAACACAAAGACATGCAAAACTATTCTGACATATAGAGTATTGGTCTATTTTTGATCTGACACACAGATGATGATCAAAACAACTTATTATGCATGAAACTATACACACAATTCCATACACACACACACACACACACACACACACACACACACACACTTCAAAACCAGCTGCTACAGATGTGAGTTAAAACCGACTGTATCACAGACATATGTTGACAGAAAGATTTCTGCTGGTCATTAGTATTGTGTAAAAACAACTGCAGACATCCATGAAAATGAAATACAGTGAAAATGAAGTGAAGGCAGCTTGAAGCCATATGGATCCCTATGCATGCAGGGTAATGGCATATTACACTGGAAATTATATTGAGAGTGAATCTGTTTTAGTGCTGGAATGATTAATCGAATAATCAATCAGACAACTGACAGAAAATTAGTCATAAGTCACCTTTGCCTCTTTTTCACCATTTTTGACTCTCTGTCTACTAAATGGTTAATCAATAAATGTTTAAAAATTCATTGTATGAATTAATGATCATTAGTTGCAGCCCCATTGGAGTTATGATGATGGTGTGCATTGATATTAGCTTCCTTAACAAAATGTATCTCATGAACAAAGCATACTGTAGGTGTGGGTGAGCGATGTGGATAAAATCCTCGGCCATGCTGTAATTTAGCATGTTAGCCTGCTAACATTTGCTAATAAGCTTTAAAAACAACAGCACAGCTGAGGCTGAATGTGTTTAGTATTGCAGGTATTCGGTCATAAACCAAAGCTTTGATATGCTTAATATGAATATTGGTTCGGTATGTGCAGCATAAGGGATCCAATGCAACCCCTCTTCTAGAAATGGAAACAGGATTTTCTACACATTTTCTACTCTTTAGTGATAACAGTGGCATTATGTTTAAAAAATATCTACTTTCTAATAGAATATAGCTAAGACATCCAAATACAAAAGTAGTGGCAGAGTACATCAGGTTTTTCCCCCATGGTCTGAGGGTGGTTTCTGTCTAAATCTTTAAACATCAGCAGCAAATCAGACAGCCTCTCTTCAAAAGAATCAACGGCTAAGCAGGAGCGCTTCATATCAGCGCCAAATAGACCGGCAGAAAGACAATCCCCATAGAGAGAGAGAGAGAGAGGGGGGAGTTTGAAGGGGCTGCCATGACAAAGCTGACTGAAGCACACACACATCCATGTTTTATTGATGATGGATTCCACATTTCTCCCATCCTTCCATCCTCTGTCCGTCCATCTGTTCTGCCCGCAGTGTTGATAGGCTTCACATGAAAGCTCCTCCTCTTCCACTCTTCTCCTACCATCTCGCTTTTTTCCCCATTTCCTCTTTCTTATCGTCAGCCAATATTACACTGGCAATCCTTTAGCTTCCATGCTTTGTCTGTCTCTCTCTGTTCTATCCTCCAACACACTCACACACACACACACACACACACACACACACACACACACACACACACACAGTCAAAACCTAATTATCCTGGTCATAGGGGACAGTGACCTCTGTCTAGCCTGTGACCGAATTGTCCTCCAAATGTTAGTGTGTGTGTGTGTGTTCCTGCATATGTGTGTATGTGTGTGGGTCTTCCCGCCTCTTCACACACTTATTGATCATATCAAGGCTCCAATCAGGGTTACCAGGCCCAGTAAATTTACTGATCGATCTCTCCAAGAGCCTCAGGGTGGATGGGAAGCTGTGTGTGTGTATGTGTGTGGTGAGCATTCGAACACGCAGAGACAGCAGCTGGAGAGAGATGTGAAAATTTTCCACGAGTCAGTTTAAAGGGGTACTACATGACAAGGAAGACTCTTCTTCAACACAGAGATTAGGATCAGCATTTCCTCCCTTGATATCAATAGCTCTTCAGTCAGAAGTATGCATGCAGAAGGAAAGCACGGCAAAGGAAGAGGCATGAAAGGAGAAAAAGGTTTATTTTGAAGGACACTGTTTCATCAGGAGTTAGTAGAGTATAAAACGAGAGAGAGAGAGAGAGAGAGAGAGAGAGAGAGAGAGAAGAGCCAGGAGAGAGAGGAGGTGCTAAACGGTCTGAAGAGAAGGTAGAGAGGCAGCTTAAGAGGAGAAAGAGAAATGTAGGGCAGAGCAAAGGAGAGATAAGAAAGAATGACAGGTGTTCACCCAAGACTTTGTTTAATTGACGGGAATACTGTATGTCTGCAGGTAGAAGTATTCACTCAGAGGGTGTGTGTGTGTGTGTGTGTGTGTGTGAGAGAGAGAGAAGGTGAAGGTGACTCCAGGGTTCGTCTCGTCTAAGCTGCTCTCTCTAAACCGCACCCCGCCCCTCCCCCTCCGCTGCACAATCAGGACACACGCACACACACACCAGGGTGCAAACATAGCCATAGCAGAAGAGGAGCAGTTCATTTGGATGCAGTGGGAAAGCTCCCAGGTGTGAATGTGTTCACCGTGTGTCAGAGCGGGGCTGAAAAAAGAACATGCAAGCACAGCAAAACCCTCTCCTCTGTAGATGGAAGAGGGGAAAACAAACATGTAATGCAAGCTACTACACCGACCAGCTTTGCAATGAAAAAATAATAGTGTCACTGAGGCTGACTCCATTGCACACACACACACACATGCACACACACAGTTGACACACTATTTTGATAAAGAGAGACAGCGGGGGTCGGTGACTGGCAGCTCCAAGTCGACTTGGAAAAGTAAATACTAAAGATAAAAGATGACAGAATTTAATTGTCACCATGAGACTGAGCCGAGACAGGCCGCTGGCTCTGACACACACAGTCACAATGCAACCACGCAAACACATACATGGTGGTTTGTAGCTGTCTGAGATTTGTCAGCCTAACACCAGGTCCGCCAGCTAATGAACAGAGAGTCTGGGGACGGCATGCACTTACACAAATATATGAGGAAATATGCAGCACGCATCCGATGTGCCTCGCTAATAAGATTTAGTGCATTGCTGCAAACCTGACAGCATGCGGGGCAGGGTGGAAGACAGGATTTTCGGTAGGAAAGGAGAGGAAAGGAGGGGAAGGAGGACAGAGATGAGAAACGACTCTTTTAGAAGAATCAAACAACAAGTGCAAACAACTCTTCCTCCTCCTGAAGATTAAAGTGGGTCTGCCTGGATGGCAATGACAACCATTCTGTCACTGTTTGCAGAGAGAGATTCTGATAAGACACAAGAGGAGAGAAGATTATAGAACACAAGACAACCCGAGACGACACGAGGGCTGGGCGTTTGTCGAAATTAAGATTAAAATCGACAAAAATCTGATTAAAGAACGAGTTAACATTCTATCAATCTGACCAGGCATTCAAAGACAAACGTTCTGTGTTTTCGGTAAAACGGACACATTTAGGTCGGTGCCCAAAAACACCCCCAATAATAGGCCCGCTCGGGCCAGAATAGCAGAACTGGCTTCAACCGGCCAGCTCAGCAATACACCGACCATAATACGTGCAGTATTATCTGATAGACTTCACTGCTGTGTAAAAAGCCATTACACCGGGGGCTTTTTTTAAACTGCTGTTCTCCAACCTTTTAACAAACGCTCCAATAGTTTGGCTCCAAATGATCAGTATTTCCTCTTTCCAATGCAGAGACCACAAAAGATTCAAGTGAGCGGTTTTAACGCGAAAGGTGAGCAAGGTAAAGCAACTAGGCATATCATTTAGAAATAGTGAATGACTGTAATTATCAACTAAAAATGTGTCCGTAAGGACGCTTCAGGAAAAGCGTCCTCAGGCTCAACTCAACTAACAAATATACTGACTGTAAATCTGTCTGAGGAGAGCACAAATGCGTTACCAGCACCATAAAGAGACGGTGTGGAAAGCACTGTAGTTACACGTTTCATGCACCACAGTCTCAACCCTGCATGCTGGTGTTACCAGATTTATATTGGGAAATGAGCTATTTTGTTTTACTGCTGCTGCTTCTACCACTGACCAGACTACTCTGATGTAGCCAACGACACGAGGCAGCGGCAGGCTTACAGCAAAGTTGACCCTGCTTGAAACAGAAACACAGTCGAACTCAGCGCCGCATGCGAATGTGTGTATATTTAATGCAGCTATACTTCATTTGCATATACGATCATGAAAGTTAAAGTGGTGATTGTAACCTAAGGACAAAGAAAATACTGCTTAACTTACAACAAGTGATTTGGCCAAAGAGCAACAAAAGTGGTCAAGTAAATTCAAAGATTAAGAAACCATTGAATTGGTCAAAAAGCGTTTAGATCATCCAACATGCTGAAGACGCTCTGTAGCACACTAGAAACAAAGGCACTGCACTAGAAACATGAAATAAGACACTTTTCCACAAGACAACTCAACTAATCAGAATCAGACTGACTCAGCCAGCAAGCCTGTCCACACACGTCAGCCTGAAGCCAACACACTGTGTCATTTATCCACAAATGTGTCATTTGTGTTTCTACAAACCAGGTGAAGTTCCTGTCTGCATTAAGTATACAAGTAAGTAACAAAGACGTTGGCTTTGTTTTGATTGAAGAAAAAATGTATTTGAACGGACAAAATGTGATGGTAATGAAGGACGTTTTTCTTTTATTTCTTCTCCATGTCCTTCGTAGGTTGGAGTGGACTAGAATTACTGTCTGTCTGCATTACAGTCCTGTTGTTAGGAATGTGCCTCGCAAAAGAAAACAGATCAAATCCTATTTTCCTTAAGTTTCCAAGACAAGCCACCTGAACTTTGACTGTTTAACTATTGCACCAGCTCCCCTGCCAACAAATGGACGCTTATACATTATGCAGGAGGGAGCAAGTGGCTCATCAGGGATGCAGAGTGAAACATGGCAGGCAGGGGAGAACACCGGAGAGGAGGAGTCACGGGTGAGGGCAGATGGAGAGGGAGGGGGGGGGGGGGGGGGGAGATAAAGAGGGTTATGGTTGAGGAAGCACAGGGTCATTCACAGCTCTGGAGACAGGGGAAGAAAACGAGTGAAAGAGAGAAGCGTGGAAGAAAAATGTGGAGTTCATGACCCGATGAGAATTAAGAGGAGGGGGGTGAGATTGATTGACTGGCTGACGGATAGACAAGAAGGATTGTTACAAAACATACTGTGCTTCCCATGTTCAGGATGTAAAGGATCTTAAAGGAATAACATCTGGTTTCAAATGATGACATCAAATCAACATAGTTTCTTAGTTTTCATAATCAAGCTTCTTTTCCATGTATATACTGTATGTACACATTTATACCAAAGTTCCCAAAAATCTCGCTCTTAAAGATTTAAGACCCCCCCTGAGTGAATACTCCCCTGCAGACAGACTTGCTGAAAGCGAGGTAAATACGCTAGCTCACCACTGTATTCTGTCATTTCAAGTCATATTCCATTGGTATTCTTCGTAATCGTGGGTCGTTGCATCAGTCACATTGTGGGATATTGGTCCTAAATTTTCAGAATTTCAAAGCAGCCTGTGTTTTGTCACCACAACTCTTAAAAAAAAGCCATCATGGATATTACGATTTCAGACCACGATTGACGACCATGGGGTTCACACGGAATTTCTCGCATTGTAAACTTTCATCTGGGAAAAATTGCACTTCATAAAAGGGGCCTTTGAACACATCATGATAACATCTACCGTACCTTAAGATCAGGCTTTCCTCCTAAGATTGTTGCAAGAATGCTTGTTTTGCAGTTTGCCATTGACTCATACAGAACCACATTTTCCTAATTTTCCTTCCTCCTGTCCTTCGCCCTCCACTGACAGTTTCCTGTTGATGAGTTACACTTGCACAGGAGACCACGCAGAGGAATAAAAAGTGGGCAACAGTGTACGCTCACACACACACACACACACACTCACACACAATGCAGGTAGTAGAGCCCTGGCTGAGTGTATGCAGACATGACTAATACTGGCGCCGTTACAGTACTGTATGGGGAAGGTCAGCTAACAGGGCCAAAGTTAGCCCACTGTCTACTGAAATCTCTTGAGGACACCGTCATGTTGGGCGTAATCAAAATGCAAAGCCCGTGGTTACACTGCTGTCACCATCAGCCTGATGACGGCTGGTGAGACTGGAGGGTATGTTAGTTTTGCATTGTTGTCGTTCCCCAGTTGAGGCCGTATTCTGAGAGGAACACAAGCTGGTCCTAAGAGAATCCCAATACCAAGAGAAACTGAAGTCAGACGTCATTATGTTCACGGCATGATACATTCAGTTTAAATACATCCAACCCTTTTAATTTCCCCTTAAGTTGTTCAAATCACATCGTCTGGCAGCATCACATATATTGTCTCCCCGCTCTTCATTGAAGCTGTATAATGTTTACACTGAGTAAAATATTTAAACCCAGGACCGCATGTTTTTATGGCTGCACCATTCCATCAAATATAAATACTCTGGATGTCTTGCGCATCATTTTTTACACACTTCCCCACACAATTCACCCCGATACATTAGCTATCTTTGAAAACGTGTGGGTTTGAACAATGTGTCTGCGCAGCAACCGGCAGAATATGTGCTTTAGTTCTTTTTTTTTTCTCACAATAATTAGACCTACACGTTGGCGTCGCTGCAGAGAATCATGCCTAGACTTCAGATCGACTCTCAGCAAATGTATACGAAGCCCCGACTGTATTCACTAAGTTCTTCTTCAGTCAAAGGTTATTCAGAGCATTTCATAGATGCTTTAACCATAGCAACCAAGGTTTCAAACCAAATCTCAGACAATCATGGCGGTTTATACAAAAGTGACACACAAATGTCTTTGCATCAATATGTGTCTGTATTGACTCGGCAGAACACTGATTCAGCTGGCAAACAGTCAACTGAAGAGCTAATATGGCAACTTCTGAGATGTCCTCCACGTTATGCCGGATATCCCTAAATAAACGAGTCTTGATGATTCACCATAATTTACATCTGAACTACACAGACACAGCCACACATTGCTCCTGTGTAGACTATAGACTTTTACATGTAGGCCTACTTTATGTTATATTTCTGAGAAAGCATTCAGAGGAGGCAGAAACACCATACATACACCATTACTGCAGAGGCTGTTGTGTATGTTATGAAATGCCACTGGACTCATAGCTGTATAATAAGTCACAGACTCTCCTTTTTCTGATTCTGACTGAAAGAGATGATAAATTATCAGTTATAAAATCCCAGTGTTACGGTAAGACTTGAAAGTGGAATGAAAAGATAATATTTCATATTGTCAACATTGGCAAGTAAAAACAAATCATAAGCTATGCTTTCTGTTTTCTATTTGTTCAATCATATGCAGAAGTCCGATGTTCTCGGTCTATGAGGCTGCTTCTCTTTCAACCAGGATCTGAACCTGCTGAGTTACTACAAGGTGGATTAAGCCTGCTGGCAAGTCCTCAAGTACTCATAGGGGGTATCAAGGGCGTAGTGTGCTCTCTCTCTCTCTCTCTCTCTCTCTCTCTCTCTCTCAGTGTGTGTTTCTCTCTCTCTCTCTCTCACACACACACACACACACACAAGGTAGCTAATCATGGTGCCCTTTTTTGGCTGGATGTTGTTTCTCTCAGTTCAAACTCACATCTCTGAATCTGTTCCAGGATTTGTCCTTGTTGTACTGAGCCACGGTGCTCAGCCATTTGTCGTTACTGTTACCGGAGACCGTCGTTTCTCTGCTCAGCAAAAGAGCCACGACAGGTAGCAGAAAGAAGAGCATCTTCTGAAAGCAGAGAGAGAAAGAGAAAGAGAGACAGAGGGGCATGAGACGGATGCCATTCAGAGTGATAAAACAGACACAGAGGATGAGGATGCAGCAAAGTGTCAGAGGAGCAGGCTGAAGTGAGACAGAGCACTTTACAGGACACAGAACTCTCATATTGTGACGCATAGTGGGTTAGAATGTCACAATGGAACGTCAAAAGCAGCTGAAAGAAGCACAGTTGTGGCGTGGCCATATAGAGTGCTCATTTCATCAAATTGCTGATCCTTCTCCTAATCGGATTATAAACATTGGAGAGTTGTCACCGCGGCAGATGGGGCAACGCGAAGCGACTGGCTCGCGAGCTTCCCCTCCGCCAATTTAAAAAGCAATTAGCGGCGTCAACACTATTGGCGCCCCCCAAAGAGCTTTGTCTTTGGCTCTCATCTGCTTTCTACTTCGTCCAACAGCAGCAGCACCATGAAAGTCGACAACTACTCACTTTCATTTCCAGTTTTATAATTCTTTGATAAAAAAAAAAAAAAAAAAAAAGCACGCACTAAGAGCCAGCACCTAACCTACCTGGAATAGTTCGTTGATGTCCAATTTGTTGATTCCTGGGGGAAAATAAGTCCACGGTCCCGGGCACTCCGGTGGCACCCGACTGTTAGGATAGACGTCAAAAAGGGAGCTGCGTGGATGAGCGTACCGGGAGCTTTCTCCTCCTCCTCAGTCACTAGACACCGCCTCTCTCTCTCTCCCCCTCCTTGTCCCTCTCTCTCTTTCTCTCTCCCCTCCTTCTCTCTCTTTCTCTCCCTCCTTCTTTCTCTCCCTCTCTGTCCAATACGCACTCACCGTGTCATTGATTTTCAGCAGGGGGATTATTTTTATGTTCACACCAGAGCGCGAGCAGGATTTAGGAGCCGTGTCGCAGCGCTGTTCCGGGGTGTACAAACACAAATTTCATTTTAGGCACGAAGCCTCTGTTGTGGAATTCGAGCTAGTGTCCACTATAGTAAATACAATTACGATACATAAACCGTAAAAAACGGCGCTGTGTTGGCGCTTGGAACGTCTCCAGTTCCAGTCCCCACAGCGGACGGGCTGATACGCTTTTTAGCACCACGGAGTTTAGGCCACACGAAACGCTCTTTTTTTAAATGAAAACAAAATTCATAAATGGGCCATGTAACTAGGGCGTTCATTTTAGGAATATTACGATATATGTATATAAATATTTAATCTGCAACTCTCTGCTGAGTCTGTCTCTGGCTTTTCTTCGCTTTGGTAAAACTCTTGTTTCTCTTTTTCTGCCTCTCTTTGTATGATGTGTGTGTGTGTGTGTGTGTGTGTGTGTGCGCGTGTGTGTGTGTGTGTGTGGAGTTTGGCGAGAAATGTGTGTCTGTGTTGGGTTATATTGTCAGTAGACGCATCCCTCTCCATGTGGTTCAGTTCCAGCCTGTTGGCACAGAGGAAACCATGCAGCTCGGTACAGCTCCGTATCTCCCTCAGTTTCACATAAAACCCTATTGTATCTATTCTGGCTGACATCACAATTCTCTTTTGTAATGCTTGCACTTTTGGAAAGTATTACCAGCATTAATCTAGTCGAGCACAGTAGTCAAAAGAAAGACTGTGGTTTCCTTTTTGCAAATCTGTATTCATCTTGTCCTGCTACGTTGCAAAAGTCACCGCGCTTGCAAGGAAGGTTTTGTTTTCGCCAATACTGTATTGTATTTATGTAACTATATTTTATCAGGCCATTTTAATGAGTCTGGATTGTTTTGTCATCTAAAGTTCAGTGCTGTTTGAGCACTTTTTTCCTCCAGGAAAACTAAACCTTAAGGTTATGGACCGACAGCAATGTTTCTTTTTACGTCGTGCTCTCGGTCCAGAAGCAGAGCTCATTAAAAATTAAAGAGGTTAAACGCAAAGAAGTGTATGCAGCATTTTGCAATTATGTTTGCTGCAGTGTAGAAGTGTGAAGTCTTGTCAAGTGACCTCATCAATCTTTATTCATAAAATACTGTATTTGTTGATTTTGTTTGTCCACATTATGTACAGTTTTAAGCATTAATTGGGTGTAGAATGTTCATTACATGAACAGGCCTGGCAGGTGTTTTGGTGTCTGATGGGGTCTTCAAAAATACAGAAAGCAGGATTGTTCAAGCAGCCTCAGAGTTTTAATGAAGCAGTTCAACGCTGTAGATGGAGGAGCTGCTCATGGTGCTGAACGTTTTTAACCCTGCAGCTGCTGGGATTACAGTTTAGGGTACGAAATCAGTAATGTACATGTTATAAAGTTATTATTTAATGGTTATGTGTCATTTAGAGTAGCAGCTGATTCTGAGTTAATCGGTCCGATGGATTAAGAAAGTGGTTAGTATGCAGATTCACATATATTGAAGAACTAATCATTAGATGCCGGTCATTGACATTGTGTTTATCAGTCTGTTTTCATTCATCTTATTATTCATTTGCAGCTATATAGGTCCCAGTTTATTGTTTAAGCACAGTGGAGATATTTGATCCTGATCTGCAGTGGTCTGTCTCCTCTACTGTGGTCAGTCTTTTGTGACAGATACAGAGACAAGATGAGATAAAGTGCTCCAACACCACTTAACCAAAAGCTGATCAGGGCTTGTTGTTATTGACAGACATCTGTATTGTTTAAAAAAAACAGTCAATGTCTTGGAAATATACAGCAGTGACATCAGAATATTAAAGATAATGGATGGAACTTAAGGTCTGCATTATACAAGCTAATACTGATACATAATAAAATATGTCACTGTGTATATCACTGTGCCATCTTATGGGAAGTTCTGAGTAATTGGTGGAATTGGAAAGTCCAATAAGCAGCTTATGAGCTGAATGAATATCAGACACTTGATTTTGACATTTAGAGGCTTTTACAAGACATTTATACGGAGTATATGTTAATAGTTATGTTACCTGTGTTAAATGGGTACACTGACATTTACAGTAAATCTGGGTAAAGTTGAAGTATACTTGGAAATGAGGTGGAGCATTTGTCCTTCAGCTGCCGCCCAGTGGCTTAGTTACACATCTTCTTTCACATTCTAGCCTTTTAGCTAACACCTGAAATGCAAGGCATGACATTTGATGTTTACATTGTAATTGACAATTTAAAGGACTCTTAAATTCTGCTTTAGCTTACTGACAATACTGATATTAATGACAAATATACAGTATATATGGAGAAAAGAATTAAGAAAAAGAGTTGGTTACCTGATATGATGCAAGACACAGTAACATTATGTTGCACAGTGATCTGTTCACACAGTGTACAATTTAATAGTTATATTGATGGACGTGTACAGTGAGCATCAGAGATATGGGTGTTTGCTCTTTTCCTTTCAGACTTTAAATAAGCCCCGGCTTTCAAACGTCAGGAAAAATGTCTCAATATCAGATGTAACCTCAGGATGATTTTTATGCTTTTGAATAGAAAACCGGATGCCATTTCTGTTCATGTATCATTTTAAACATTGTTCAATGTCATCGTGCTGTTAACACAGCTTCGTCAGAGACTCACCACTCTGAGCTTAAAGGATCCAATCCAGGCCCACTTCAGTCAGGTATTCTGGTAAAAGGAAAAGAAGGAGGGAGGAGAGAAGGAAAACAAGAATGATGAAACAAGATTAAAATTGTGTGGTTGTGTGTGTGTGTGTGTGTGTGTTGGAGACAGGCCAGAGAGAAGCGAGATGGGAAAGTTTGCGGGTGATTTTTGAAAGTGAGCAGTGGGGTGTGATAGACTGTTTCTTAATGAGCTATGTGTCTGTAAGTTAACGTGTGCATGAGAACTTCAGTTCCACTTGAGCGACTCCAGAGAAAAGCTCTGTCAGTCTGCCTGAGACAGGGAACATGATCATAAAGCATATCAGCCTCGGAGATGAAAGCTGCCTGGGCTGTCCCACTCGGCAAGGTGCAAAATGTTGCAAAATGTAGCATTTCCATCACACAACAATGCACATTTATGCTGGGTGCTCTTGGGGGCATTCATAAATCCAATCATACATCTGACGTTCCACATAGGATGGAAATAGGAAAACCCATAGAGCATGAAACCCACCAGCAAATGGGATAAAGAGTAAAAATGTCTCAGCATCCCGATGGATGTTTATGTACACCAGGTACGTATCCTAATCAGTTCCTCATCAAGGGCTTCAGTGACAGTAAACAGAATATGTTGTTGACTTTCCTAATCTAAAAACAGGACTAATCTAGCATACAAATAATAATGGGATAAAATTCAGCATGTAAACACATTAAACACATCTGACTCTTTTAGAAACAACCCACCAATCGGCTTTGATGTTTTCCTCTGTCATTCGGGCACTACAGCATTTATATGTCATCTGTTTTCAAAGCAAAGAGATGGGTGCCTTTTTTGTCATTTCCCTTGATAACTGTGTGAAAAGCTGTTTTGGAAAAGTTCTAAATGATCACAGCATTTCTTTGTTGAGCTGAAAAAGAAGTTTCAGTCTCAAAAATGAGAAGGGACAAAATGAAAAAAAAAACAAAAAAAAAAACAATATGGATATGCCCTAAATACATTGATTAAAAGGGGACGCATTGCTTGAAAAGCATGTCAGGTAGATTTGATTTTCTCTCCACTGAGACATCATTGGAGGAAGTGACACCATAACAGACACTTATAGATAGAGAGGACAAATTGTCTTAAATGAAATATAACTATTGGTAAAAGTTGACAGAATGACATTTCAATTCTAGATGACTAAGCTTCGTTTGGACTCCAACAACAGGAGTATCTTCATTTAGAGGACATGCACTGTATTGTCCAGGCAGCCGAGAAGGAAGGCCTGAGTTAAAGAGTGAACTCATGTGAATTGTCAACATTGTCTGGCATTGCCAATGTTTTGGGCATCTGTTGGTGCTTTGAGAATATACAAATCAGGATTGTGCTGCAGGGCTGTGTGGTTTTTTGAAGCAGTTAAAGGCTGCAGGCAGAGGAGCTGTCCGTGGTGCTGAAAGTAGACACTCACCACATTGCAACAGAAAAACAACCACATTCAAAATTCCTCCAACTTCTACCCCAGGAAAACTAAGAATTTTGTTTGCATGAACAAATTATAATTTGTTAATCAGTGGGCTGGTACAGTAGGTGGATACCTTCTCACCTTGGCATCGAGCCAAGCTAGCTCTTTTCCCTTGTTTCCAGTCTTTGTGCTGAACTAAGCAAAAGCTAACTGGCTGCAGGAGGTGGCGTTATATTTGCTATCCAAACATTAGAGCGGTATCAATCTTCTCATCCAACTCTGGCAACAAAGCAAATGAGCATATTTCCCAAAATGTCAAACTATTCCTCCATAATACCCAAATTAGGATTGTGCTGCAGGCCTGTGAAGGTGGAGGACTGCGGGCGGAGGAATGCTTTCCATGAAGCTGCAGGTCCTAAAATCAGAGCGCGATTGACTGACTGATATTTATCTTAAAAGCAGGTGAAAGAACACTGATGCCCTAAAGTAGAAAACCAAATTCAAAACTTCTCCTCAATACAAATGTGAACACTATCTATGCAACAAGACTATCTAAAGATGTGTTTTGCTTTCTAACCAAAGATCATTAGGTAAACAATGTGCAATCATCCAGTAAATAACACAACAACCCTAAGATATTGTGCACCTCTGGAGGAACCCAATAATGTAGCACACACCATGGAATTTAATCTCCAATGTGGATTAATACAGAATATGGGCTTCGTGGAAACATATCTGGCCCAACAGAGTTTCTGACATTGACACACATACTGAAGATAAAGACACGACATACAGACACACAGAGAAACGCAAAAGAGACAGGAGAGTCGGTGTCGGTAAACGTTTGTCGAAATTGTCCTACTGTATGACATCATCGATTCATATTTCAAAACAGACGAGACACAGACAGTGAGGTTACAGCCAAGGACAGGGAAGTGAATAGTGAATAGGTAAAGATTTCAAAGAATGAGTTGTTCAATAGTATAGACCAGGAATGCAGAAATAAAAAAACCAGGGGCTCTAACACCACTCTGATCCGCAGCTCATGTTGTGTTCAGGGTCTAAAGATATCCTGGAAGAGCAGAGGACACAGAGGAGGTGAAAACAGTTTAGTGTTATGAAACTAGCAATGACACTGAGAGGTTATCTCCTCACAGCAGCCCACTGTTCAAGAGGACACAACAGAGAAAGAGATGCGCTGCAATGCAGCACAGCACCAACAACTGCTGGGCCTGCCTCCAGGGTAGCAGTGAAGAGGCAGCATGACAGTTCACCAAGGTTTCCTGACCGGGCAGTTAGGAGAGCCATTCTCAGGAGGGGTCTCTACCCAGAGGAACAACACTACCTCAGGGAGGGATGTTTGACACCACGTCAGGACTGTTCTCTGCAATGAAGCAGAGCAGCCCCCTCTTCACCTTGTTCATAACAAACAACTTTGAGAGCCGTTTCCTCCCATTAGGAAGTTTATTTCTGTTAGTTGTGCTTTTTGATTTTACTTCATTATATATGCCATGTTTGTACTCCTGAGTGGTGATGCTATTACAACCCGTATCATTTCTCTAACTGGTTTGTGCTACACGGACAGAGGGCGAACGAGAATAAGAGAAAAATAGGGATAAATCTGAGTTAATTAAAGGCTTAGCTAAAGGACATTTTCATATTTGGCCTGTTTTGTTGCCTTAAATGAACTGCAGTGTGCTTTCTTTATAGTGCGTGAATACAGTCTGGTTCAGCTGAAGGGTTATATGATAAGAGACACTTAAAAGTGTGAAACTATTATTCCATAGCACTTCTCTAGTGGTCTTTCTTTGTTACTTATGATAGGGGGAAAAAAACAGTTTTACTCTTGTCCGAAAATCACATGTAAGTATTTCTATATTTATGTGCTTGTCGAACCACCAGAGAAGAAAAACACCATGAGCGTTGCAACCCTGTCTCCTACAAAAGTATGCTTCCACACAACTAAACAGCACTCTCAGTTACATTTTGAAGGAAACATATTTTCTTCCGGATTATTCACAGTTTGAAACTATTGAAACATTTGATTAACGTTGTAAATTGAAACCTATTAAAAAATGCTACAAAACTACTTCATGAAGTTTCGGCTATAAATCATCCTAGTTAGGTTTGATAAAAAAAACATCATCGTTTGCCTTAAAGAGACTACAAAATTAAAAACAAAACAAAAACACAGCAAAAGTACTTGGTTCATAAGGGATACGAACAGCAGTCTCCTCGGTGGAACCCTTACCCTATCTACCACCCCAACCCCATTCACGGACTCATTTGCAACTTATTCGTGATGTCAAAGGCAAATGTAACCCACGGCAAAATAGGTTTCCCTCAAAAGGTAGTTCATTCTGCAGTTTTGTTGTATGAGAACGTAATTTTTAGGAGAAAAGGCCTAGTTATGTTTTTCTGTGAATCTCAAGATTACAGTTCATTGGAATTTGGTGCTGATGAGGAAGTACGATAGGTCACCGAAATACTCCAGTCATGAATGAGTTACAGGCTATATGGGTGAATGTTTCACTTCTTCTTTTTTTTTGCAATCAAGCAGTGTGAATTGGGTAAAATGCAGTGTCATCTTCTGGTTTGGGGGATGATGACAAAAATAAAGGTGTGATCACACCCCCTGTCCTCATCACTGTTTCCCAGCGTGGTAAGATACAGCACTAACTCTACCCACAGCGACAGACAGGGGATTCCATAACTGACCACAGCCGTGGGCCCCAGGCTGCCTCAGAATGGGAGGAAATAGATTAACCTTATCAAGGCCTTCTCAAAGGGAAGTTGCATCCGTGAAAGTTAATTACTTTCTGGAGCTGCAGAAAAAAAAGTGTAAAATCACTCCCCACATTTCATTATTTCTGAACTTTGGTGACTGGTTAAATTGTTACTTTTTGTGTGTAATCATATTATGTGGCTTGTGATAACATGTACAGTATGTGTTGCCTGCAAATCCTCCTACGGACAGAGCAGTGTAGGTATCATCGTGGATTTCTTACTGCCAATAACCAAATCAGAAAAACAAAACAAAGAGAAAAAAAGAAAGGGACTAAAGGCCAAACATAAGGACAGTCCATAATGTGTGAGTAGACAGTGTCCACACATTATCCCCATAGAGAGCTGGTTTAATATGAGCAAATTAATGCTTGAGAACTCCATGGACTCCTTTAAACCTCTGTTTGCAGACACTGTCAGTATAAATCAGTCTCTTTGAGTGCTCAACAAATCACTCATTCCTTCAAACATTTGACACTCACCGGGTCTGACTGCCAATTAAGATGACTTTTCTCCTTTTCTGTCCATCAATCTATCTCTCTATGTCTTCCCTTCATTTTCTTTTGTGCAGGTCAAAAATAATCGCAGAGGAGCGCTCTCCACCTCATACCAAGACAACAGTCCGTCAAAAAGATGAATTCCTGGCATATCTGATCGGAAATGTATTAATATTCCACAAGAAGGCATTTAACATTCAACCGGCAACTTCTCAAAGTTCAAGTGCAGCCTGACACACCGATCGTTTAGGCGAGACAAGTGAAATAAAAGAATAAGAAATTGGTATACAGTGTGTGTCTTTACAAGTATCTGACATGATTGGCTCTTAGACTATAAAAGAGGCAACAACTGTCGGTATGCAAGTTATTTAAAGAGCAGGCAGTGAAGACTGATCCCTTTGTAAAAACTGAAAATTCTGCTCTCAAGTATAATATATCAAAAAGAACATACAATGAAAATCCTACATACCAGAGAATAGTTGCATATTTAAAGACTTCACTTAGTTTCTTTGAGGTCTATTGCAGCAGGAATACAGATGTGTTTCTATTTATTTGCATTTTGCAGCCAGGGAGGAAACAACTTCAACCCACGATGAAGAGAATGGTTCATGGGGTTGATTCACCCCTGTGCCCTGTTGTATAGCTGGAGATCCAGTCACCTCTGGTGCCTCTCCAGAGGGTTGCTGTTGTGGGCAATACTTTCAAATCTGCACTTGAGTTTTCACGCCACACAGTTCTCTTTCGATGAGGACAGAGTAATTGAAAGATGGTATTGAAGAGTGATTTCATTTATTAGAGCGCTAAGACTCTGAATGCTTCCTTCAAACATTTACATTTCCCCAATAAAAAACAATCTCTTGGCTCACCGCTGAAGACTTAGTGGTTTTCCAATGTATTAAAAGACGGGAGGGATATCAGTCCAAATGTTCCTGGTGGTAAAAGAAACCCTCTGGGGTGACGTAAATGAAAATGATCTTGCATACTGTGGCTGTCCTGTGACAACAATGTATCTCCAAAACGTAAACCTTTCAAGAACTTTGTAAAACACTTTTGCAGCCTAAGAAATGTCGCAACACATCAGGCAGCATGTCTTTCTTCATCCAATATGAAAACTAAAAATCATCAAATTCAGACACATGACAATAACGATACTCTGCAGGTCCCTTTTTCCAATCCATTCTTTGGCCCAATCAAGTGTTATTGGTAGATTTCCTCACTTTTCCTGCACAAATATTTCCTCCCTCACTTGAGTTTTTTCTCAATTCTTCCAAGAGTCAGATCATCCAGCCAATCCATTTTTTCCAACATTGTTTTCACTGCAGGTTTCCTCTCTCATCTCTCTCTTCACTTCCACTCCAGCTTCAAAATGATGAAGTACAACTCTGGTTTATTCTCTGCACTTTTTTTTATCCTCTGACTTCATATCATTCTTACTGCCCCACCTCTCAATCGCTCGCTAACAAACTCCCTGTAGACTTTGCTTCATGGCTCAGGAAGAGTCTCAGAGCAACCCTGTAATCTGTTTCTCGGGGTGTGACCCAAATTGTTTCGGACAGGCACGGCACGGCTGCCGGTGCCAGAGGTCCTTTCGTTGGGCAATGATTCAGAAAGTTGCAGTTGAAAACATTCACACAGAAAGAAGGATACAACAGAGAGACAACACAGCCAGTTAACCGTCTCCCTTTGAGCTCCATCGCAGGGTCAGGCAGGTTTATACATTAGATGTCAGTCACACAAACAGCATCAAGACCTTTCCAAGGGCAGTGGAGTGGTTTCATGGACCACAGTCAGCGCAGAAGTCGAATCATGCTACTGCTGTCAGTAAAGAACACATCCCTGAATAGCAGAGTTAAACTAAAGATGAATATGAACTTAGCACACAGCTACGCCTTCTCCGGGAGAAGATGTGTGTAACCTGTTGGTTAAAGTATGAAAGACCAAAAAGCACAATGCTATAATACAGAGAGAGAAGAAGAGAGGAAACGAATTGAATTGACCGGATCTGTTATGACTCTATGAATATCCGTAGTGGCAAAGATAAACTCTACCTGGGGCACTGGCTTAGATCTTACATATTCTCTTATCACACTCTGAGAAATAACTTTCTTCACACGCACCAACACACAGGGTGTGAAATCTAATCCCCACCTTCTGTTACCACAGCAGCCACCTGTGAAGATTCCCTCCTCTTGCCCTCTTCTCTTTCTGCAGAAAAACAAATGAATCACTGGTGAAGGGAGAAGAGAGACGATGAGGGAAACAAAAAGAAAAGACAAACAAATGAAACACAGCCAGGGGTGCCAGGTTGGCAGCTTATCAGCATCTAGCAACTTCAAAACAACACATGAGGCCGGAAAAAGACAAGCAACTGGAGACAACATAGAGAAACTGGTAAAACCCGGATAAACAAGTGAGACTGTTGTACAATTAGAAAACACTGTAGCAGCTATAGCAGGTCATACACGACTAGTGGAAAGTAGAAGGCCTACGTTTACTCAAGTACTGCGCTACTGTACAATCTCGAGGTACATTTTTATGCTACTACTCCATTTCAGACGGAAATGACAAAAGACCGTAATATGGATATAGATTTGTGTTGAGTTTTAATTGTCTTCTTTCTTACCCCATTAATCATCTCACGAGCCCTCAGACGTATCTTGTGACCCTTTGGAGAGGCCTGACCCCTAGGTCGAGAACCTCTGGACTAAACATGTAAAGTAATTCAACCTATAGCTCCATCTCGACCAGCTGCCACACTGACGTTCTACTTACACATTGAGTAATCAGCATTAACAATCTGACTTCTTCCACAATTGATACAAGGTTCAACACTCAACTTTGATGGAGAGTAGAATATCACGTAGGGTCGAACTGATATATACGACTACAAAAAAAGGTGGGTATATTACTCTTTCAGAGTAACATGTTATCAGAAAATGGTGGAATTACAGATCAAACTAAATGCAATGTAAACCCATCCATTAGACCGGGAATGGTGTTTGACGAGCAGGGAGTGAGAAAGTGTTGAACAGGAAGGTTGCTGCTGCTCTTACCAGGATGTAAGTGGAGTAGGATCAGGTTATAATATCAGGGGACAGTGCTGTAGAAGCCGAGAAAGTTTTTTGACAAGAACTTTGTTTGTTCAAAATTCACTGCAATGGTGGGTGAACTTACCATTGAGATATATCCTTGAGCAATGTGTTTTTGGCCTTGTCAAGAGTTTCAGACGCAGAGCGAGAGAACAGAGGCTCTCGCGCCCGTCAAGGTGGGTCTATTGTATTGCATTGAACAAGTCAGCCCAAACTGATTTGGATAGAGGTCCATTTTTTTTTTTGATGTGCTAGACTGAGGATAAAGCTGCAACATTGAATCTTTAGGCGTAATACGGCTACTCTGCATTGTCAAATACAGTATGTGTTGTTATTTGTTTGTGTGTGTGCCAAGTGCCCACAAGGAACAGCTCAGAAAAGGCTATTGATCAGTGCCATAGGTCGAACATCAAACACTGTTTAACTCAGATCAATTGAGAATGATACAGCAAGGAAAGCAATGGCCATCAAGATTAACAGATACAAATCACTGTGACAGCATCCACAATAAACAGAGGTGTTGTGCTTCTGATTACTCTCTTGTTTGATTTCAGTTTGTCTTGACATCTTGCATTGTTTACAGACAGACTAGCAATGCAGCTAGTGTCACCTGAGAATTCTAGTACCTACAAAGAGCCAATATGTCACTGAACACACAACAAACATGCAGTCCTCTGTGGCTCTAGGTTTCCGGCAAGCGCTGTGCACGTACATGGTGGTCATGTGGAGTTCTCTTATGCTGGAATACTACCTGGCATCAGGGTGTGGTCATTAGTTTAGGCTATTTGACAGAACACATATTTTAGGAATATACACAGTGTGACAATAATATAAAATAAATAAATTAAAGTTTAACAACTACATTTTGACAGGGCTATCGTCCGGGGTTTAAAATGTTATATACCGTAGACCTTTTTTCACGGCAGACATTTTGACATGCCAGAAACGCCCAGGTGTATTCAGTAACATGATAAATCACATGATAGCTGCATCCCACTTAGGAGAATCCCTGGTATTGTATATGCAGAACTTACTGGGACGCGTATGGCACTGAGTTATTGTTATTGTTATCAATTTCACCAGTGCTTTTCCTACAATCACAGTCAAAATGTCTGCTGTGAAAAGGTCCATTGTCAGGCCTTTTGGAAAGAAGTAGCCTACTTATGCAGCTGTTGCCCTGGTTACCCTTGTTTTTGGAAGAAGATACAAAAGAGAGGTTTGTTGTCGTCGTATAGCTCAAAATCTCGAAGCACAAATTCGACTCGGAGGGCTTTACGATCTGTACAACGTAAAAAAAACAGTGTGTTGTTAAGAGAACAGAGAGATATAATTGTCTCCTTATTTCTCATGAAAATGTGAACTGTTTGTTTTCAATGCGCCCCAAGGACACGTATAACCTTATAGTTTCCAACAGGCACAGGTTTATTGCATAAACTGGTAAATCGTGTAGACTCAATATATTCCCAACTGCTTTGTATTTGTTTGTGAAAAAAACAACAACGCAGCAATGACTCCAGTAAATTAGAAGCAGTGAGCCTTCTCCAGCGATCCAAAATTAAGATGAAGTGTCAGCAAACATCTCTCTTATTCATCAGAAAGGACTATGACGAGACACTGAAACCATATATACGATCGGCTAAGTGTATAGAGAAGTGCAGGCTAAAAGCTACTGCGTATAATTACTAGTATATCAGTACTCTCATGTTGGAAAGTTGACATATTTCCACTGGACTGAGCTCTCTGTATATACTCCGTTTGCTGCTCCCTGTCTGCATGAAACTCAAGATGGCGTTGGTGGGAAACGCACCTATTTACTGCAGAGCAGGGCAACTTTGATGAACTTAGAAGCTGACGATAGTGAACTGCCAATGGGAAGTTGTGGAGGAACCAGATCCACACCTCCAGTATTAGATAGATACAGTGAGTCATCACGAGAAGAAATGGCTTGACATTGTGTTTCGGTACATTCTGACATACTTACGTTATTTTGGAAAGAAGAAGCACGGAGTTATGTTTTGATGACATTGGGAAACGTATGTCAGCGACGCCGGTTTCTGTTACGGTGCTGTTTTCCTCCAGCTGCAGCTTGTCGGCGGACTCTGGACACTGAGACAAGTGTGGAAGGAGTTCTTTCATCCATGCTCTCGGAACGGGAAGTTGACGGACGACAGTAACAACAAGTTCAGCACATGCCACGGACACCTGACTGCGAAGTAGACCACCAAACAGTAAGTTGTGTTTCATTTGCACGTTATTAGTGGTGTGTGTGTGTGTTCTGTCGGCAGCCTAAAGAGGGCCTGTACTTGTTGTGACCTCCAACACTTGTGCCACTGCAACCGAGCCTGCTATCAAACTGTTGCACGGTGGTGTCATTAACCAGGTGTGGTGTGATGCACATGAATGCATCTAACCATAGAGATAGATTTTGTATTTGCATTGCAGTATATTAGGTCCAAATACTCGCGACTCTGTGTGTGACATAACTAAACCAGGACCAGAACCGAACCATGTTGAACACATTTTCATTATTTAGAGATTGAGTAACGTTAATTGGAAATGAAAGGCGTGGTACATCATAAAGCTTATTATATTTCCATGTCTTTTGCCCTAGCGATTGCATGTAGTCTTTTGTCATGTTGGACAGCCTAGTTCTCTCCTTTTTTAGTTGCTTTGTTGTTTTTTTAGGAGAAGTCTGGCAATAAATGTGTGTAGATCTGGTATAACAGCCAGTGCTTATCCAGCCACATGTCTTTCATTGTTCAAGGTTTTTCTTGCCATCCATCCTACTGTCCTTCCTTTGCTCTGTCCTTAACGGAGCCTTGTCATTATTTTTTCTTCTACTTCCATCATTCTGTTCGTGTTGGAATCCAACTTCCTTTCTCTACCACATCTGTATCTCCTTGAGGTGTGTGTGTGTGTGTGTGTGTGCGTGTGTGTGCGCGCGCGTGTTTAGGCAGGCACATTTCTGCAGCTCTCATGTGTGATGAAGGTTAACATTGCATGGGTTTAAGACCTCCGCGGCCTGTAAAGGGAAGCATTCCAATTTCATTGAACTACCATGAACCACGCTGTACAATTAGCTCCGGGGTGATATGGCTGAAATCCACCAAAATATTAGTCCAAAATATGTTTTGCTGATATCAATACAATATGGAAAATGTTAGCTAGATTACACATAAAATGCTCAATTATGTTGTTACTTTTTAATTAGTTTAATTTGGACAACATAACATTATATGATCCTATCATCATAAAATTCCACTGAGAGTCAGCTCATGATGATATCTATGACACTTTTCTGATGAAAATAAATGACTCTCTATACACACACATAATTAATTACATCACATACAAGATGAAACCATGTTTGTGGGTTTACAGCCTTGGCAGAGGGATGCACTCTCTGAATTCTATCCTGTTGTCCGGAGGGTTGTTTTATATGTTTAATAACATATTTACATTGTTGTGTGCCATTATAAATAATGCAAACAACTTTGATTCAAAACATTATTGAAAAAAAACAAAACAATACAGGACCTATTGTTGAATAATGATGGTGCATTGTGAGCTGAACTGTATTTTATGCATATATTTGTTCTTCTATTCTCTCTAACTTCTTCCTGAGACCAGCAGGTTGTCTTTGTATATTTGTCTTGTGCTCCCAGCTAGCCGGAGTAAGGAAAGGAAAAGAACATAAAAAGGAGAAGGGCAGAGGAGGCGGGACATGAGATAGCTGGACTGGGCAATGATGGATATGAAAGTTGCTGACAGCACATAAATGGGTGAGAAAGAGTGCGAAGAGAAGTGAGTGTATAAGATAGTTTGACTGACACCCCCCCCCCCCCCCCAACACACATACACACACACACACAAGACAATAGATAGATGTTGTGTACCAACATGAGGCAAAAATACCTCATCTGCATAGTATTTGACAGCATCCCCGTGCATTATATAAAGTACATTTCCTGTGACCTGCAGTCAAACCAGAGGCTTCAGCGAGTGGTAAAGAAGAGGAGAGACGTTATATTGTGAAAGTAAGAGAAAGCACAATAGACATTGCTGGTTTTTCAGCAACTTCAAGTCAAAGATGAGCATAAAGCATATATACAAATAAGAAATTCAGAGTAGAAGCAGTGAGCCAACCTTGGAAATCATTGTAATGCTGTTGACACAGTCCAAGATCTGGAAATAGATCTTGTTTCTCATCCACTCCTTTAGCTCCCACAGCCAAGCTCTTAGTAAACCAAACACATAATTAGAGTTTCTAGTGAACAAAGATAGGGAGGAATAATTAGGCAGCAGTCAAGTTGGTAAAAAGTTTCTCCATTACACTCTCTGTTCCCTCCATCGTTCAGCGTCAAACTAATGGACAGAATTAGATAAGGAGAGGGTTGTCATTAATTGGCGGAGGCTTTTCTTCTGTATTAAATGAGCTTAATGGTCGTCAAGATTTATATAAATGCTTTCTCATCAGAGAGAGATTACAAAAGACCCGTAAAGGCAGCACACCAGTATGTGTGTGTGTGTGTGAATGTGTGTGCGATAAGACGATATTCGATCATTACAATTAAAATGTCTGTGCAATCTGCTTTTACAGATGGATTGATAGAGGTTCTATCAGTTGCAGTTCTATGGCTCCATGTCCCCCCTGCATACAGCTCCGCTGCTAAATAATTAGAGCCGCTGCTAAATGATTAGCGCCACTGCTATATAGAAATATCCCCAATTGCAATAAACTTGCTATCTCTACTTAAAGACAATGACAAATGACAAATTTCCCCTTGGGGATGAATAAAGTATATTTCTATTCTATTCTTTTCTAAAGCAGGCAGAGTCGGGGACAAGCGAGAGTTACAGATGGAACACCACAAGACATTGACACCATTTAACGGTCATTAATCGTTTGAAAGCTCACACATGCAGCGGACATAGGGGAAGTAAAGATGATATTGTTAGTACTGGCTACAAACAGTAACAACACTAACGTGCTGAAGGATTCAGCTTTTTGGTGTTTTTAGCTGAGCTAGACCAGAGATAGGTGATGAAGTAGCCCCAGTGCTTTTTACGTGGAGTGAGCACTGTGCCGGACTCTGTTTAAATAATTGCCTTTTAATTGTTTGTTATTGTTGTTATTGTTAAAACTGTAATGGTATTATTACCATTAGCACGTATCGGTACTCAGTTTTGGTAAGTACTCAAATGTAAGTGCTTGTTCTTGCACTTGGTCTGAAAAAGGTTTCTGTGCATCCCTAGTTTTTTTTAGTAGCTTATTTGAAATTTCAATCAAGGAAATAATTCATTAAATGCAGTCACACATTTATTATTCGGTTAAGAATATTGAATTTTTCAAAAACATAACAAATCCGCTTTGAATTGCAGCGTATCATTCATATTGTGGAACGTGTATCTGCTATAGATAGGCATTGCATTATCTAAAAAGGGAGAGATACACACCCATGTAAGATGGATAGATAGATCCCTGACAATGAAGGGAACATCCTATCAAAACAGAATACATATTTATGAACTCATAAGATAAGAATAAGAAGAGATTAAATAATATGAATATAGATAAAACAACATGAGTTGTTCATAATCTCCACGGGGACATTTTTGCTCATCGTCTCTGCATCACTCAACATCTCAGAGGAAGGCGGAGGAGAACATCGTTAATGTGGAAAATACACTCTCTCTTTTATTCCCTTCCTCTCTTTATCAAAAACGCACACAGAGGGAACCTGTTTGAATATCTTCCATACACAGGGCCGTATTGTGTACAAGTAATCAGCTGTGCATCTAACAAGATAATCCCTCCATATCGATGTGTCGGTAGTGATGTGTGCTTTTGATTGAATATATCAGATTAAGGTTCATTCCTTTGCACAGGATTTCTTTCCCTTTTCTTTTGTCGTCAACACAGGAATTAATTTCTGCTCGCTCCCCATTTCACCTCCCACACAAGTCAAGTGTCAAACATACACACATGAATTCAAATTATATTAGGACACATGCATTACATTACATTACATTACATTACATTACATTACATGCATACATTACATGCCAGCACTTATCACAGATACCACACAAGTGAGTGGTCGTTCACACAGACACAAAAAAGAACATTGGAGTCCGTTACCCCCCCCCCCCCCATGTGGGAGAAAGGAAGCTGGTAACACCAACAATCCATTCTTTCTGTGTACACTTTCTTGTGGATTGTATTTCTCTTCCAGAATCTCTCCATCCATCTGCTGAAATCCTATTTTCATGACAAACAATAAGACACACACACTCACTCAGTCACTGCTCCCTGTAGCTGCCAGAGAGTCAGACGAAGGAGGAGGGAGGGAAAAAAAAATAAACACAGAAAGGAGGTGGAAACCATTTGATTCGCAAGACATCCTGAGGGATTACCAGTGTGTGCACGTGTGTGTGTGTGAGTTTGTGGTTTTGTAGCAGTAAGTGTAAACTTGTTTTTTAGTGTTTAGATATCAGCCAGAACATCAGATGTGAAAGCAGTAAAAATGCAACCCAGTGTCCACTGAATAATGTTCTCATGCAGCTCTTCTGCATTGGTATAAAGACAGATAGATCGTTACTTTATTAATCCCGCGAGGGGACATTCTTTCGCTACAGCGGCAATTATGGTACAGGTAACAATAACAGAGTACAAATCTTAAATATCAAATGCACAATATATACAATAAGAATAACAGAGTAAAAATATTAGATTTAAAAATGCACAGTATATAGAATGAAATAGAATAATATTAAATTAACTAACTAAACAAAACAGTAGTGCAAAGATTTAACCAAACAGCAGTGTAACAGTGTTATATTTGTGTGAATCACATGTAGTCCCAATCCAGAAAGTTGTTGAGGTGTTGAAAGATTAAATATGTTGTAGTGTAGAAGTCAATCTGGTGACCTTCAAGGCCCCTTTTAAGAGACTGTATTCCAACAAACAAGCATGAGTGGTTTTGGGGCACTTTTTATGTCCACTTGAAAAGAGTGTGCACAGTAGCGTGAATATGGTTTACTTGTTCTGATCGTTCAGTGAATCATTACCAGCAGCTTCCACTGGTTCCATTTCTTTGGTGTCCTTTCTGTTGCTGTTTTAGCCAAGGCAGAGTCGGGCAGAAACATGGCTACTGTAACTCCTCTGGTGCAGACCCCCAGCGTTTAGTTCCTTACAAATCATCTTTACATCTGTGCCATCTGTCATGCATGCCATGTTGAGTGGAAATATCAGATTGCGTGTTATCAACTGTGCCACAATAACAAGCCCCTATCCAGTCTTCATATTTTCCTACGTTATGCAGCTGCACAACACACATGTTGCCTAAATTACACTTTGTACATTTTATCCTCTTTAGATATGTTGGAAAGTTAAATAGTTCTGCATCAAGAACAGACATATCGATACACTATCGTTTAAAATATTATCAGGATAGTAAGCTATATCGATATCTTTGCACAGCCCTACTTTTGAAGTGACCTGTATCTCATCAGTTTTTTATATTTTCTATAATCTTCTAAAATAATGGTCTGCGAATGAATTAATTCCAAAACAAGCTGTTCCAAAACAAACCTCCCCACATGGCAGTAAAAGCTGACTTAAACAAACTGTATGGCTGGTTTCAAATGATAAGGCTAATTAATCCAGGTTAGTGAGGAAACCTGTGAGCAGACTGCTGCCTGTAATTCGTTCTGTGGGGGGTCTTCTTCTCACAGTACCTGTATTTAATCAGACCGGGAACATCTTTCCTGCCACTTTCCTATCAAGTCTGCGTTTTCCTGACAGTTATACTGAATGTGTGATGCCTTTGAGTGACTGGAGTTAAAAAGTGTCTCTGTTTCTTGTTCATCTTCTTCTTCTGATTCCATTAAACATCTTAAACCTCCACTCTTCCAGAGAAATAACTTGCAAATTCCACAACAAAAGGACCATCATTCAAGCCAGCTGTACAACCAGCACACTCGCTCAAAGTGAAACCAGCCAATGTGACTAACAACTGTGTATAGTCAAAATCTTACGTTTTTATTTCTAATGATGACCACAAACAATTAACTGAGTGACTAATACAAAGAAGGGTAAGTACAAAATGTGCCACCTCAGTCAGGGAGTCATGACTTTCTCTACTATACAGTAGAAAAAACCCCATCCATCCTTCTGTGCCCAGTTAGCAATCATCTGTTAAATGGATGGTTAATTTACATTTTAGCACTTTCGGAAGTGAATTTAGCAAATGTGATAGAAAATGATTCATTTACAAATATCAGATATGCGAATGTAAGGAAAGAAATGCTGAAATGGTTCTTTTTTCACCAAACGTTAATAACACCAACACAACAGAAAATTTGCAAACCACACCCGGCTTTAACATCTTCAAACGTTACAGTAATTTAACAGTATTCCTCCCCTCTTGGGTACGTGGAGGAAGGAAGAAATTCTGTCGGAAGAAATCCAATTACGAACCCCTTCCAAGAGAAATAATGAAAATTCAAATGGGTTATGTAAATTTTGCCTGTTAAGTGGCTGGGGACAAGTGGGCAAGTATGAGATTGTGCACACACGATATGTTAGCCATTTTGCTTCTCCAACACTTTCATTTTCAATATTCTAATCTGAATCTATCATTTCCTCCCTGTCACCTATTTGATAGCGCTGCTAATGTCGCTTAATGAAATTTGTGGACAAAGGAACAGCGCTCTGCCCTGTTCTCAACATATTGAATCAGCTGTCTGGGGAGTGAGGAGGCGAGAGAGAGAAAACCCAGGAGATAGACGACCTCCCCCAGTCACTGTCAGCACACTGAGAACCTCTGAGAATCTCTCAGTCTCCCTCTCTGCACCCCCCCTCTCTGGATTAATATGGTTTCTGTACGCTGCTCACTGACTTAATGCAGCATGAAAATAGAAGAGTGAAAAAGGAAGAGAAAGACAGTGTGCAAGAAGGTTAAGAAAAAAACCAGCACTGAGGGATAGGCAGTAGATAAACAGTAAAAAGACAGAGCAGAGGATGAAGTAGATAAAGGGAGAGGAGAATGAGTAAGGTAAAAAAAAAAAAAGGGAAAGAGGCGAGTGTAGAAGAGCGATATAGGGCTTAATGAGAGGCAGAGTCGGAATGAAATATGAGGGCAGAATGTGAGAGATGGCAACCACGAGAGAGGTGGGGCAGGAGCATGAGGGTGATGCATAAACTTCGAGAGAAAGCACCAGAGAGAGATTGGGAGGAAATGGTTCGGAAAAACAGCCATGACGTGAAAAAAATATATATTTTACAGGAAAAAGCTGGAGGAGTGGACAAGAATGATGGCTATCGAGGAAATGTAAGGCATTGGATTTGGTCTGTGAACTCTCTTTAGATGAGAGCACTACCATATTAATAGGACTTGGGAGTGTAAAGGTCAAGGTTGTGTGTGTATGTAATCAAAAATGATAGAATAAATCAGGATCTGTCTTTGCCTTCTTCAAAAAAGAAGCTCGCTGGGAGCCCACTTTTTTAAAGCGGGGCCAGAGGGACTCGTTAGTGTAACAGTAAACTGAACCCAACCTTTGAATATGTATCACTGCTTATCACTCACACAACTGGAAGACTATCTGACCCTACTGGTCTTATTTATTCGGTTTCTTCTTCTTCTCTGACCCTTCCATGAGAACAGTGTAACACCACTGTGATCCTCTTCTCGCTCCTCGCCTTCTTTTAAACCACCACGGCCCTCAACACTTCAATCTGCCTTTACTTTCGGCCCTGGATGAGGACATGACAAGATGTGTGTTGGAGATTGTTTTGGAGGCTGTGATTCCATTGTCATTTTATCATAATAAAAATGACAGAAGGGGAAAGGAGAGAGGAAGGGGGCGGCAGCAAGGGAGTGACAACAGGAGATAGGGAGAGGAAGCGTAAATTGAATAAGGGGTGCAAGGGAGAGGAGCATGAGAGGTTGGTTGAGGTAAAGAAAAACTTAAGATTTCAGGAAGTAAAAGTAGGCTAAGTAAAGTCTACACAACACAAATAGGATGTGAACAAATGCTCCATATCAGGCACAATAGACTACATGAAATCCAAAAAGTTTCAGTGAAAATGTTATACTTTATGGATAAGATGCATTTTATTTAGAAAGCAAGTTGAAAAGCTTTAGATCTGAGTAAATGACAATGGAAGTTATCCATAGGCATGTTATACAAAGGTGGCCTTGTGTGCACCTTACATTTTAGATTAGGGAACATAGACATTGATGACTCATTTTATTTTTAATTTCCTAAAAGTCTAATCAAAACTCCTGTTGATGTGTCCATCAAGTCACAGCAGTTGCTGTTCTAAATTGGTCTGTATTTCAAGTGACAGACTTTGAGCCAACTGAAAAAGACCCATCTCTAAAAAACACTACACAAAGAGCCAAGCAGGTAACGTTAAACATTAAGGATAATTGAAAACTTTATTTGAAAACTTTATTTATTTACAGATGCACAGACTACCATGAAACACTGCATTATAATAGCAGGTTTAATTACAACTTCAAAGTAAAATGTAATCATGACTTTTATACACATGGTATCAAAGCCATCTGCAAAATCATTGTTTTTCTCCCGTTAGCGAATGTAGCTGAATCACACAGCTGTTGTTTGTTAGACTCAGACATGACATTTGCATCGCATGACAGCTGTTCTACATTATTGGAAAATATCAAATTTAGGATTTAACTTGTTGAGAGAATGTACAGCCTAATTTAGTTTGAACAAACCAGGAGGCACCACGAGGGCGTTGTCTCTGCTCCAGTGGGACAGTTAAAGGGACAGTGTGTTTCAGTGGCATCTAGTGGTTGGTGGCCGGTTGCAACCAACTAAATACCCCTCAGCTCAGCTCCTCCCTTTCCAAGCGTGTCGGAGAACTACTGGGGCCTACAGGTAGCGATAGGTATCTTTAGGATTTTAGTACAACCAGGAGCTCTTATCAATACTCTGTTCTTCTACATGACCAAATAATTGCTTTTGAAAACATATATATAACATTTTAAAAACAAATACATTCAGAACATAAGTAGAAGTTATTTATAATTTAGATATAACTAAATATTGTTTCTAGAGCAGCAACAGTTATGTTTCCAACAGTAGAGTCACGATATAAAGTCATTCATATCTCACTGGAAACAAATGTAAGATGTCGATAGAATAAATAACATTTCTGAGTGAAGTTTATAAAGAATGAAGAACACAGACATCTGTCAGTATCAGTCATTCCGTCTGTCTTCTGTCCACCTGGCTGCTTTGTGGCTGAATTTAGGTTTCACTTTTGTTTACATGTTCACAGATGTATTGATAAAGTATTGGCTTTTTACTTGCAAATATTTTATTGCACGTACAGTAACGAGCGTAGTTGGCATCAACTTGAGTATCCTTCACTTCAACGGGTTCACTTCACCACAGCGGTCTCTCTGCTCATGCTCTGTGCATGCGTGTGTTTGTGTGTGTGTGTGTGTGTGTGTGTGTGTGTGTGTGTGTGTGCGTGTAGTTGGAGGAGCTCAAACCGACAGAGAGAGCAGACCAAATCCACGCAGAAGTGTGACAATAAATTACATCAAAACATTAAAAAGTATTAAAAAGTAACGTTGGGGCTTATCAATACTACAATCTTTAATTATTTAGCACCGGGGCCAGTTTAATACCGGGTTTCGGGTTTCGGCGTTTCGGAACGCATCACTAACTTCAGATAATGTGAAACTGGAAAGGCTAGAGCCAGTGTCCGTGCTGGGCTGCTGTAGAAACATGGCAGTGCAAGATGGCGGACTTCGTGGAAGACGGCCCGCTCCTTATGTAGATATAAATGGCCTTTTCTAAGCTAAAGAAAACATAATGATTCTTAGTTTCAGGTGATTGTACACTGATTAAACATAGTTATGAATATTATATTCAATACACACTGTTCCTTGAGGTATTTCTCCCATTTTATGGTAATGCTGGTACTGGTCAAATACCTGCACTGAATGTGTTTATGCTCTGCTATACCAGACCGACTTCCATCCATTAGACAAAGTTTAGCACCTATTATTTCACCTTCCACTATGTTATTTTAAACTATGGAGATCAGGAAAAATGCACTGAAGAGGGTCAGGATTGGTTGTTTTAAGCATAAGCATTTACAACGGTGACATTATACTATTTACATAAGTTTTCATTGGAACTTATTATTGATTCAAAGCCTCTGCCAGAACAACCACATTTTAGAGCTGACTGAACTCACCACACCTCACTCACTTTTTATTTATCAACGGCATCATTTAGAAAAATGATCTTGTTACAGAGAACTGAAAAGCAGGAGTCAACACATCCTGTGAAGCCAGCCTGTGCCACAAAGGCCATGGGGTTGAAACAAACCTTGAACTGACTATAAGCATCTTCTGAATTCAGTCACGTTATGAAAAGGTTTTTTAACGGTGACTAGGCACCAATAAAGCTAAAATGCAGCCAAAACCCAAAGCTTCTGCCATACATTTGAAACCGTATTGAGGACTCCAGAAAGAAACACTTGTCAAATTGTCAGTATTTATTTCCTTTTTTGTACAATTCAGCTTTTGTCAGAGAGTGAATGCAGCATGTTTTTCTATGAGCTACCGCCTCCCCATTAACACGGAGGCATGCAGGCAGAAAGCCACTCTTTTCCAGAGCTGTCAAAAGTTGCATAAAAGTGATGAGTTTGAAAGCCACACACTGGGATTAGACAGCAACCATTTTCCTAATTTGCAGCTAAAGAGTAATTTTTGTAAATACAATATTTCTCTTAGTCAAAGCACTCAGAATGTGTCAAGCTCCGACAGCCACCAGCCATCATCAGGAGACAATCCTGTTTTTAAACTTTTCATCAGTGTCACTGATGTCCATAGCACAATCACCCTCATTATCCAAATGTGCTGTATACATGTCCAAAGAATGCTAATAAACCCTAAATGATACCGGCATAACCCACATGTCTAAATCGGAAAGTGCTTCATTAGGAATAAGTAGGGCTGTTCATTTTTATTTTTTTTTTGCACATAGCGCTGGTGCTACAGAGGTTAAAAGTAGCACGAGTATGATAGTAATATGTAAGTTCACTGTAGTATTCTATTCAAATTCTGGGTGGGTGTAGAGCCTACAAAATACTGTTTAAATTGTCATTTCCCATGACCGTTTTTAAGGAATATACTGACAAAATGCAGACATCGTTTTAAGTATAGGCCTATGTATTTATTTATTATTATTATAATCAATGCACCTAGCATGGATGCAGGAAATAGGGGTGCTGAGGAGGATGCAGCACCTCCTAAAGACCATCAATTGACACACAAATTGTACTTAATATTACAATTTGAGTGTTTCCTCCTTATGTGATGCACACAAGTGTTTGTGGTGCGCTCATGTGGACGAGAGCGAAGGGAGAGCGAGTGTGAGTAAATAGACGTATATGGACTAAACAAAAACTTTCTTTGACCATGAAGCCTAATGTTGCTCTCCAATTCTGTGGTTAATCAGTGAAGAGTATGAACTACCCTGCATCATTTATTCTCTAGTGTGGCAAACCAAATGACTGCTGTTTCATATGAATGGGTCCAGCTCGGGTTTAATGCACATCGGCAGGTCCGCGTTATATTACATCTACTGTTTTAAAAAATGAAAATGATGATCTGGTCTTAAATCACATCTCTGGTCCGCGTCCTCTCCTCGTGGTTCTCACACTTAAAAGACTGAAGTAACATCAAGAAACTGTATAATCAGCCTGAAGACATATACTGTATGTGCCACTGTACAGCCTTGATAGCCTAATTTGTAATACCCAAACACAAAATGCCGTTTACATGACTCGTATCAAATTTGTAATATTGACGTTGTCTGAATAATAGTGGAATAATATTGTGCATGTAAACGTTGTCACTGTCTGTGACAAAACCAAAGTTTGCATAGTGTGTTGCACGGATCAATAAAAGCCCTCTAAAAGATTCAGAAGAACAGATATTGAGATTAGAGCTAATTATAATCTTCAGTCTCTGCACAGCAATACACACCAGTCGAGCCCAATTTCCTGTTAGTCAACTGTAAATCACATGATTTTACTCTTCAGCTGCTGAGCCGAAATGATAAAGTCAATTTTTATTACTTTTGCAGCAATTTCACAGCTCCTTCTGTTCTCCGCGGTGGTTGCCTTGACTACGCTATCACGGGGGGGGGGGGGGGGGTTTAAATGAAGTAAGGTCTTCTGTTGTTGATAAATGAGAAGACGGGATGCCAAATAAACAGTGGAGTTTGTTTGCGTATTTGTGTGTGTGTGTGCGCGCCTGTGTGTAATGAATGTGATGATTCTTCATCAGAGGCTGCGAAGAGACTGATAAGAGAGGAGCGGAGTGGAAGAAGTCAATGAAGTGGGTTGAAAGTGTGTGTGCTCATGTGTGTCTAATTGGCACACAATGCCTTGAATGGCAGCAGCAGGGGGGACAGAAGTATCGAAACATTTTTTCTCTTTCGCCACGGCAGAATGTAGACGATTGTGACGTTTATTGTAACTTTTGTAACTGCTCGACACAAACTGCCAAAGTAGCGCATTTTTAATTGATTTGTTTTATTAGTGATGAGATTAAAACTATTCTGATAATCGGCGACTGCTAGACTTTATTTCCTTGATGAATTGAAAATGATGTAACTGTTAGCACTGGTGTGTGTGTGTGTGTGTGTGTGTATTTGTGTGCACTGAGTATATTTGTTCTTTCCATGTGTTTATGGCGTGATGCCAATGTGTCTTGCTCCACTGAATTGCATTTTCCTGTGACACAGTGAGTTTTCTTCGGGTTCACTTGGTATTTCTGTGACTTTCTGACGACTGATGTGGGATAAGAGGTGCATAGGGTGGCGAACCAGAGGCCTGCAGAAATGATTGTGTCGAGGGGTGACTGCATTTTGTAGCGTCCATCTCCTGCCTGCCAGGAACAGGTCAATGGTAAACTGCAAGGCAGTGTGCTTTCTTACCCAATTGCACTCATTCAAAAAGGCTCCAGCCAGCTGACAGATTTAAACCCAAGACAGTACTAACCACTGAGTCACTGTGCCTTCCAGACACCAACATCTGCATGCATATTTCACAGTTACATGAGAGTTAGACCCAGCCAACCGCTTACCTTAAAGAGAAACTATCATAAAAAAGTTAGGCATTAATAATGAATGATAATCTCTGTTACAACTTTATTTTTCATCATTGAAAAAAGATGAAGTTAAGCTTGGCAAATGACTCATAAGAATGCATGTTTCAATGCAGTTGTTGGTTTGTCAATGGCAACGTGATAGATTCATCTTTCAAAATATTGCAGCCAAGTTAGTGTTTGTAGAAGAAATCGTCAATACTGGGGAACATTTAGTCTTTTTGTGTCTTGGTCTGATCTTTGGGTAAAGCCATGTGCATTGTGGTGTTCCGCAGGGAGCGTTTTGATGCTAACAGAAAATGCTAATCCCCGGGACGAGGAAAAAGCAAACTGTATTTTTTTTATTTCCGATTTCAAAAGAAATGCTATTCAGTTTTTTTTGCCTGTTGTGAGCTGCTGCCTTCCTGGAAAGTGTTTGTTCAGTGTTCGTACAGTGTAATACAATTGTTCCTTTTTTTTATAATGAAAATAGTACAACATAATATATATATTATCCCAGTCTTCAGTGTCGTCTGTTGAAATACATGAAATAAACATACCCTCATCCATTTGTTTTTCTGGAAGGAATGCATCTGTGTACTGCTACACCCCTAAAATCAATACGTGTTCCAAGAGACTCCTGTGTTTGAGGAACATTGATGATATCATTAGAAGTACACTTTGAGGCTAATAGCAATTTCACACCCTTTGCACGCACATCATGTTCTGTGTTTTTCTCTCTGAAGTTTATCTTTCACTGTTTGTTTCACGGTTCTCATGTTTCACTTTTTGGAGTAACCTCAGGGTGGAGGGAGGTGAAAAGACAAAGAATGTGAAGTGAAAGGGAGAGGACGAGGAACAGGTTTAGTGTGGTGGCTGATAATGTTGGAAAACATCAGAGGGAACAATAAAAAAAAAGAAAATTCAAAGGAGGAGTTAAATGGAGCAGCTGAATATAAACTTTCTCGAGGCATTTTCACATTTATTTTTGTTTAACATCACTGCTTACTGCCTTTAGGTTTGGTTCTGAGATTGGGTTACTGTAGCCCATTATCTTAGCAAACATTTTGTCAAACAGGCGTAACTATACAATGAACAGTTTAAGTTGTGACCTGCATTTTGTCACTAAAAAGGAGTCCTCTCAACAGCATACAACTTTCAATTTGAATTTCATTTTCAGCGGGGGCCTTTTTGTGTCTCGTTTGCGTGCCGTCATCGTCACATGGTTGTCACTGCCTTACAGAATGTCAAGGAGGCGGGTCTTATCCAAGACAAGCCTATCAGAGACAAACACCAAGGAGGAAAGAAACGCAAATGCTAGAATATTGGTGAGCTGCAGAATAGAGTAGCTCCTTTGTTGGACAATAATGAGGGCCAAATGCACAGGGTCCAGGATTTGAATCTGGCAACCACCCGAGTCCTCACGGTATGGAGTTTGACATTGTTCTTGTGTTTGCACGGGTTTTAATCTGGATGCGCTAGCTTTGTCCCACATGTAACCATCACGCAACATTGTATAGCCTGTCAGCCAGGTCCCATGAACTTCAAGTTATTAGTTTCGCAAAAACCCGAAACATCAAATTAACATTAATTTGGTGGTTAAAGATAAGGCCTCAACACACTCAGAGAAGCTGAAATGCCTCAGAGGTTTGATGTGTCAGCGTTTCTCTTGCTGTGAAACAAATAGGATCCTTCAGACTAAAGAAACCTTTTTCTGTTGCCTTTTTTATTTGCCACACCCAGACAATTGAAATGCACCATATTTATATTCATTATTGTTCCCACATTGAAAAGCTTTCATAAGATTTGCTTGACAGTTCAGAACTAGGATGGAAGCAGATATTTCTTGATAATGATCAAAGAAATAGTGACCGACCAGGAGACGGGTCAATAAAATAAGAAAGAAGCAGATTACAGCTCAGGTGTGTTCGACATTCGTATCTCAGCTACTTTTGATTCTTCCTGTGGCTCAGCCCACCTGTGATTTCCTGACTTGTCAGCATGGACTTTGCTCTTTCTGTCAGCATATAAATGTATAAGGTTTACACAGACTATGTGAACTTTGCTTATGTTTACAGACAGTTTTCTTGTATTGAGTGTCGCAGACTCTTATGCATCTGCCTCAGAGTTTGTACTTACCAAAAACAACACAAATGTTGACCTGTTCACCTCTGGAATCCTTGTTCTGCAATTACTGCTAAGGTCTGTGCTTACAAATCCATTAGTTTGACATGGCTGATGGAACTCAATTACATACTCCCTGAGGTGCCTTCCTTCATTCCCTCCCATCCCCTCGGTTTTGCATCTCCCTCTCTTTCGGTTTCCATCTGCTCCTCTTCATTTCCTCGTCTCCCTCTTTTTCTCTCATTTTCTGTCCAGTGACTCTAAGGTCTGGGCTCATTTAACCTTTATGTGAATGAGTCCATTAAATGTGAGGCTTTAACTGCAGAGTTGAATTGAATTGAAGCTAACCGGATTCAGACTAGGGTTAGCAATTACCATTTCAACTTGTATAATGTCATTAACTTGGGTTGAAATTGAGATTTGTAAGGAGGGGGAGCTCTGGGACTCGGAGATTGAAAGCCTTTGGTGGTGGAGGGTATTTAATATGATATGAAAGAAAGATGAACTAGGAGAACAAGAGTCCTGAAAGTGGCTGGCGTGATCCGCTAGAGAGAAGTCATATCACACACACACAGTTGGAACTATAGAAACATTCAGTCCACTGGCAGTTGAACAGCTTTGTTACAGAGTGGGGCTTCTTCCCTCACAAATGGACTTTGGTTGAGTAAAGCCGCTGGATTGCAGAGAGCACTTGAACCAGACAACAGACACTTTTAAATTGTTGGGCAGTCAAGTTACTGATGTAATTAGCATTAATTAGCAAATTAATGACACATTCATTTGTCTTTTTACCCGATGAAAGTGACGGTCTATCGCGTGCTAAAATGAGAAGCTGCTAGCTGAATGTTTTTTTATGTCACTCTTTGCTAATCATTATTAACGTCGGAGTTTGGTGCATTTTGCCAACCTCAGTGTCAAAACTAATACTTTTGTACTTAACATACTTAAATGTTAATGTTTTTATTTAAATGTATATTTCAATATTTTAAATCGCATGCAGTGAAATGCTGCACTATAGAGCTTAGAAACTTTGCATTTGGATAATGTTAACTTGCCCATGCCCATCCACAATGCGACTTCACAAGCTTTGAACTATACGCTACCGCCCTATTAATACACAATTAAAACTCATATTTAGGATTTCAGTCGTGGATCGCCACAGCTGACTGATTTTAATCCAGTTGATAAACTGTCCTCCACCACCCACTAAATAAACAAATCATCTTAAAATGAGCAGTGGATCGTCTCTTTAATTGTCTCGAGTCAATATAATCCTGCATCATCATGAGGCCAACCCACGCAAATATAATTAAATCATTATCTTTTAGAAATTCAAGTAACAAAATCCACAGTCCTAATCCACAGTCTACACTTTTCTGCCGTTCATGGTATTGAACGAGTAAAATAAAATGTCATACTTATTTCACTTTTAAAAGTTTACGTTTAAGGCAAATAGGTTTATTTACTGATTGATTTAAATCATTGTGTAAAGGCTATCCTTTAACCACAGTCAACAGTGATTCCTTATCTAAACTATAATCATAGACATACATGATGATGGGTTTATCCTTTAATAATGGAACAGAAGTAATGTAACTGTGTCAGTGCTGAGGGACTCTCTGTTAATCAGTGATAGTCTGACAGGACAGGATGGATTCTCACCGGCACTAAAGTAGGAATCATTTAAGTCGGAGTGGTTATTCTCAGAAGAACTCTGTGATAGAATCCCATTTTTCAATCGCTCAATTCAGTCAACTCTTTCTGTGTATGTGTGTATGTGTGTGTGTGTGCGTGTTTGTGTGTTTGTGTGAAATGTGTGATGCTCCACAATAAATATTTGCATTAATATTACAACCAGGCAAAGCCGTGTGTGGAGATGGGGAAGTCTCCAGGTCCATGAATAAAATGAATAAAGCAGGCCGTAAATCTTTAATGCTGTTTAGCCTCAACATGGGACCCTGAATGTTGACATCATCAGCTGGCACTTAAAGCATGACTTTGCGAATTTAAACATTGATGCAAATAATTTGGTGTCATTTGTGTCCGTGGGCACACACACACACTTTCATACTCAACGCAGACGACAGGGTATGGGAGTGCCTACAACTTAGTTTATACTCGCTGTAGTGAAGCCTGGCGAGGCGCCCGTGTAATCACGGCCGGCGCGTGGTCGGCTCCTGGCCGTGCATTTTTTCTGTAACTTTTAACTTTTTAATCACGTAACTATCACAAATAGTTTACTGATAAAAGCTCTATTTCCCTCTATTTCCCTCCTCGGAATTGTGGAGGTTGGTTTATGGCTTTTTGCCGGTTACACCCAAAGACTGTATAGGTCACACCTACTGTCTATGAGTTACACTCGCTGTCTTTTTGATTCTTCACACTTCATGTATTTTGGAGGATAATGCAACGAACAGGCATAGAGTATAAACGCCTCTGTACAGGCTCGTAGCTCGCTCGCCATCTGCGGAGGCTCAGGCTACGGAGCCCAGAGCAAACTGTACAAACCCCATTAAAAGACAATAGGTTAGCCTTCAGTTAGCCTTTAACTTCAGTAATTATCCAAGGAGGTTTTTGCTTGAAGCAGGAGGCTTAGTATTATAATTAGTATCTGGATATGTTTCATCATACATTATAGTGTACTGACATGTAGTATAAAAAAGGGTAAAAGGCCTAGACAGTCTTAAGACTAGTTAACACCACTGCCTTAGGGAGGATTTTCTTCTTCTTAACCGGACACATTGGCTCTTTCCTCTTGTTTCACTTTGTCTCAGTAATATCCAATCTGTGCAAGATGGATAAGATGTAAAAGGCGGAGGGGAGTAAAGATCAGATAACATAGGAACATATGTTGATGAGAGAAGATCACAGAGAACAAGAGAATGAAGAAGCATGGGAAATCATGAGTGAATTTCTAAGTGGGAAGGGTAGCCAGTCCAATTTTTATATGGGGGTTCGAGAAATCTAACAATAAAGCAAGGAATCTCTGTCTGTGTGTTGTTCGCATATCTCGAGAACCGCTCATCGGATCTATTTCACACTTGACAGCCAGTACTACTTGCGTTACTTGGGTGAGTTTGAAAATGATAGATAATGGAAATAATAACGGTGCAGTGGTGCCGTTCTTGCGTTCTGTGTGAAAGACCCTTAACTGAGAAAGTTGGTATTGGCAGTAGAAGAGGTAGTTTCTAAAGTAAAACTATTAATAGTGAAACTCCAATCTTAATCTGCAATGTAACCAGTCACTATCTCTGTCGGGTAAATATAATACTACAATGATTTTTCTGAAGTAGAAGTACAGAGTAAGTAGTATATAGCTGAGTTGTGGCCCCCTAAGACCCCCTAATAAATTCTTAATGATGATGATTATAATAATATTAATAATGATAATAGTAATAAAAACCAAGAACCAGGGTGAGAGTGCGGCAAAGAAACTTGAGAAACCAACAAAATGTGCATTTACCTCAAAATTCATATGCATAAAGCCAATAGAAAGTGTCACATGTAGGCAACATGTATTGTAAATAAATAAAAAAGTAAAGGGATTTTCTGTTGATGGTGGCGTTTGCATCCGCAGTTCTGTCTGTTGATTCCTTTAAAATCCGACATTGGAAAAAGACGTACCATCACTGTGACTCTGAGCCAAGCATACCTATGCCCCCCCCTTCTTCTTCTCCCTCTCTGTCCTCTAACTCTCTTACTCTCTCTGCTCGTACCTCTTCTCTGAACTCACACTCTCGTATTCCTCATTCAAAGAAATTTGAGGAGAAACTTCAGTTAGCAACAAACTGCAAAATAACTTGCCCTTCACACTTGTTAAAACAAGCACTGCCTTTATTCCCTTTTCGCCTTAACTCTTCCTCTACTACAGTACCTGTCTCTCCTGTAACTCACTCCCTGTCTTCTCAAACGGAACAAAACGATGAGGAGATCAGCACCTCTGCCAGTCGGTTTCAAACTAAAAATGTGATCAGTAGTATGTAAAAAGTCGAGGCAGTAATAAAAAGGATGGAGGGCAAATGAGAAATAATCAAACACATGACTGTGAACACAAACAAGAAGCTGAACTATAGAGAGAAACAAAAGTTAAGTGATAATGATGCAAGTCCCAAAATTCTGCTTCATCAGTAATCTTGTAAACCGTCTTCACTAGTTAATCACCTTGCCTCTAAGCTGCAAGGCTCTGCAACTTGGAACAACTAGAGCTGGAAAGCTGTAGTCATGCTGATTAGTCAGGACTTGGTGCTGATGTTGTAGCTGCTCTAAAAGTTGCAGAAAAGAGTTGTGCTGGAAACCAAAGTATTGAAAACACTGTTGTAATCGTGTCTCTGTTTAACTCAATTCAAAGACTAGAAACACGGTGAAACAGTCTGTCAAAGATGTATTTCCATGTTGTATTTTATGTATTTAAAAAAAAAAAATGTTGTTTTAGAAGCAGATAACTTGTGTACTTGGGTTGTGTTTTGACTAGCAGTTGGGACCAGTTGCATGAAACAAAACTCATGTCTTTCTCTGATGTATTTGTGGCCATTTCCTAGATAACAAACATGTAACTTCCAAACACGTAACAGTCCGCTGAGCCCTTCAGTTGAGCATGTTGTCCACAGTGGGCCTTTACAGGTCGCGGCTCATTGAATGCAGTTGGCTTTTGCAGCTGAATGCTGGATATACCAACGATACAACCAAACTCTTCTTCTCTTTCCTGGAGTCAACAAGCAATGAGCGGTTCTCGATAACTCTGCTGCAGGAAAGCGGGGAGTCAATCAAACAGCCCGCACCGAACGGGCATGCACTAGTTTGTAATAAAAAAGAAATACTTTGATTTGTTTAAATACATTTTCGTCCATTAATAGGATATAGGCTCCCTTATCGGATCAATTCCTTAGAGTTGGCAATTTGTGTTTAATTTCCTGCGGTTATCAGGAAGCTCTATTTAGCCGAGCAGAGATATGAGCAGTGCATGCATCAGTATCATGTACACATGCCACCGGTCCAAACAAAAAACAGTTATGACATTAATGGGAGACGGCTGCCCTCCAGGGAAATTATATTGTCAGAAGAAAATCTGTGTTGAAAGTGACTGTGAAGAGAAGGAGAAGGGTGTTGTGCAATGTGACATTGCCTCCACGGGAGGAGAGAAGAGAAAAGATTATGATGAAGACAGTTAGAGTAAAAGGCTGTGACAGAAGCTACTGCAAGTGGCAACAGAGAGTGGAAACAGACAGTTTTCAGGAGAAAAGACGAGGTGTGTTGTCAGCCAGGAGATATGAAAAAAGCAGGAGGAGGAGGAGGAGGAGGAGGAGGTGAAAACACTGAAGGACAGCGTGAGACCAGTGAGTTGCTGCTAATGTAGTTGACATTTCACTCAAAGTATTACTCTAAAAAGGTAATAAAGGTCACTTTTTCATTATAATAATTATTTTTGAAAACCACATAATTTCAGTTTTAGCAGTTTTCATGTTTAATTGACCATATCATTAGTTCAGCATATTAACACTTCTAATATACTTTTATTTGACAACTTATGGCCTAGTGCACCTATTTCGGTTTAGTTTAGGGAGTATTTACAGATATTTTTTATCGCGTTTTAGGAAAGATATCCCGCGGAGCCCCCCGGGCCTAATTTAGGAACATTTTTTAATGTACTTCTAAGATATTTGTTAAGCTAAAATGTGTTATACAAGTAGCAAACTCCTGCCATCAATGCCTCCAGGCGGCCATTGGCTTCAGTTCAGAACAGTATCTTATAAAAATCAACCAGCACAAGCTTGAAGTGAAGGTCTAACAAGTTCACATTCATCATCACACTTACATCTGCCAAGCCCGCACAACCATCCGCATTCATTTCAATAATAGATAATGTTGGAGACGTTTAATGTGAAAGGGGATCCACGCGTTGCATCCAAATACGCATAAATATAGACAATCATGCTGACTGATGGGAGTCTTAATTTTATGGGAGCACATTAAATATATAAGGGTTTGTATAAATATTTCACGATAGGGGAGAAAACCATGACAGATAAGAGGATGGCGTACAGAAAAAAACAAGTGAGGATTAAAGGAAACAAGAAACAAAAAGAAAAGCAGTAAGTTTAAGCTGCTGAGTGATTGCCGTGTCAGCTGTGCAAGTACAGAAATCCCAAATCAAATGAAAGCCTTCACTCTCCTGCAGTTGTTGTGTTCCCACAGCCCTGCATGTGGACAACAAATCTGTTTGCCTCAACTTGGTTGTTTGTCTCAGCTTTTCTTTCCAGTTCTTGTCTCACAGTTTTCTAGCTGGCAGACTTTTCCGTTTCCATCTCATCAGCACTGCACATGTTATGGATGTATGGAGCCCACATTATGAGCTGTTAATGGCCCACCTGTTTCTCTACAGCAGCTTTTATGGGTGTGTGAGAATCCACAGCTATTAATGACTTAGAAGCTATACGCGTAGTGGGAACCTGTAGTGGGAGAAACATGCCACATATCTTTCCTCCCAGTGCCGAATCTGCTTCTCTCTCCTCTCCTCCTTCTGCTCTCCTTCACTTAAATAACATGATCTAGCTACAGTGGCTGATACGTTGTTCGTGCTCATCTGAATGCAGATCGCACAGTTCATTTCCTCTCGCCACATTCAAATGATAAATTAGTGTGAAATGGTGTGAAATTAATTCCATACATTTGCACTGATTAGCTGTGTGTCACTAGTGAAAGTCTCAGAATGGAGAGAGAAATGAGTGGATCATCATTCAGTTTGTACCTGATTTGAGTATGTAGAATTCCTTGACAAGGCCACATTTATCCAATTTGATTCATAGCTAGGCTGCAAAAATGATCCACTGATTCGTTTAGGGCTCTTCCGAATATTTTTATTTACTTTCAAAGCTTCTATTGAGGTTTTCGAATGAAGCTTTGAATGTCTGTCAATCCTCAAACAAAATCCTCTATTTGAATTTGAGTGATTTGGATCAAACCAGTTAGTCTTTTTTTTCATTAAATCAACTTTCTCTAATATATATAACTCGTCGGTTTTGTCAACATAGATACATGTAGGTGCATATGAGGGCAAATCAATGTCTTTTTGACAGTAAGTGGACGGACACATTCACCATTCTATCAGTAGATTTAAGTGGTTACAATCCTCGTCTTTGGATTGACTTCCGACACAGAAGCTAGGTGGCGGTATAAAGGTGGTTTGCAATCTGCCACTGAACACTACTACACCTCAGAGGTAAATATTGTACTTTTTACTCCACGAGCAGGTGAAAGTTTTGTGAGCAGAAGAGCAGTGAAAGAAGTCGTGTGTCAGGGGACAGTCCTGCTCAAAGCATGGTTTTCTCTCCACAGGCTGCAATGTTGCTCGCCCGAGCAGAGATATTCTGCTCTATGTGTCTGTGTGTGTGTATATATATATATATATATATATATATATATACAGTATACATAGATGGATGGATGATGGCCTTACTTAGTTTTTTTATTTCATCTTCTGTCTTAAAAGTTAGTTTTCTGAAGCTCTGTTGCCCCATCAGCTCATTAAAGCTGCTCTACAATACTGAAATATTTTTCTTGTCTCAGATGTTTTAGCCACAGAGAGCAAATGTCAGAGAGAAAAAAGTTCAAAGCTGTGTGTGTGTGTGTGTGCGTGTGCGTGTGCGTGTGTGTGTGTGTGTGTGGATTAGCCTTTGTGCTCGCTCTCAGGCCTTTCAAAACTAAATCAAGTGAGATTTCAAGAAATAAAAAAATAAACCTCTTTCTCAAGCCAGGGATGTCACCCCATTAATGATTTAATTCAGATAAATTACTTAACTACATTGGTTTGGATTTACAAATGATGAGAAACAATTTAATCTTAAATATAATCTCAGAAACCATAGTTACAGTTGTGATCATGCTGAATTCATAGTGTTCCTTGCTGTTCTGGTAATTAGCCTTGAAGTCTAAATGTTTGATTTTGAAAGGTCCAAACATATTCCTCCACTGGAGAAGAGCTGGTGGAGGTGGTGTATGACTGCTGTTCTGTCAAAGGGATACAGGTATTGTTTTTAAGGGAGAAAAAACTTTGCTATTTTCTACTTCACAAAAAAGTTGAATTCAATGTGCACTCAAGAGGCCTTTTACAGTACTTTGAACTATATTCAGAAAGAATACAAGCCAGTCATTTCCTAACACTAGCTCTAAGCAGCTTATAATACATCATTACGAAGACTAATGTTAATATTTTTTTCAGAGCAAGTATTAAATAAAAGTACAATAATTTATTTCCAAATTATTTGAATTGTGTGTGTTATACAAATAACCACCATAGAAGACAATAACAAAGTAAAAGGATACATTGTACAATGTTCACACTGACAGTTGTTTTTCAGGGTGTTTTGGGATGGTGGTGAAATAAGTTAGTTTGGAGCCTTGCTGTCATTATAGTTCTTATAAAGAATGGGCAAGAATCAGAATTGGCACATCGGTCTTTTAAAAAAAAAATGTAGTCGGTGCATTTTAAACCTCTTTAATTGAAAATACCTTTGACCGGTTCACGTCCGTGTCCGATCAATCAATCTTTTCTTACTCTGTTGATTCTAAGATATCAAGTATTGGTTTGTAATTGTGTAACTGCACATATCCTACAAGAAAAAAAGAGAGCATTGAAGGTAAGAAAAGCCTACAGGCTTCCCTTTATCACTCCATTTTATTGTCTAATTTAACACACACACACACACACACACACCTAATTGTCACCCTTGCTGAGGAAGAAAGCACACTCATTAATACAGAGAGGGACAGAGAAAGATTAGGCTTCTGTTAGGTCTGCAAATTGGACAACAGAAAATCAATTCAAGCACAAACGGCAGCTAATATACATTACCCCATGAAACAAGGTGTGTGTGTGTAGGTCACTACAGCGTCATTTTGAAGATAATAACATAAAGAAAAGGAAGGGGGAAGCTAATGTATATGACAAGGAATAAAGTCAATGAGCAGCAAATACATTCAAGAAAGACATCCACCCCTCCTCTGTAGACAAACACAGCCAGGGATCCATAGAGTGATCAATCACTTAATCTGTACTGACTGACAGCCTTGATTGGAACCTAGATGTGATCAATAAGTGCCTGAGAGAGAGAGGCACACACACATAGACGTTGGAAGACAGTAACTGCAAAGGTAGTCCTGCATATCCAGACCTCAAAAGAAAGGACTGCGAGACGTCACAGCAATCCGTTTATAAGCGGTTCTGTCCATCTCGGGGACAACTCTGAACAATTTGGCGCTTAAAACTGGTAATTGAAAAGCGAATCAACACGGCATGGTTTGACTTGGTGTGGCTGTGGAAGTCTGTGTGTGTTCGTGTGCAAACGCAGAGATGAAAGCAGAGGAAAGCAGAGGAAAGAAACTAGTAAATGACAGCAAAACGCAGCAAAGACTCGTGAGATGAAATGAAACAGGTGCACATGAAAAGGTAAATTAAATATTCTGTTTGTTTTCTTTCAGGGGGAGGCGAGGATTACCAAATACTATATTTGCTGGAGGGCATATACGAGGGATACATTTATATATTTTTTGTCCCGAGAGCTGACATTTCTAGATGGCAAGCAAACATGGGACTTCCGCAGAAGTCCAAGTCAGTCCTCTCCCACTCACGGTGAACTTTACCGAGCAAGCAGCCTGCATTTTGGTTCACTTCCTGCAATTGGGTCGGATATTGTTCTCACTGCAATCGAACCACACGTTGGTTCGCTCAGAAACGGTCTGAGATCACCTCTAGCAAGCGGCCGTGGACCCGTTGTCGTGGTCCGCACCAGAGTACGGTTTCTGTGTTCACAACTCCTCAAACTGCACTGAGCGCACTGCACAAACTAAATGTTGACTTATGAAAGCGCCCTCAGATGGTGGTTGACCCAGTCTCAGCAGCTAATCCCTTCTGATCACAGTCTACATCCGCCTTTCTCATAGATCACCACCGCCTCACCTCTGGAGCAAAGCTGAAATGAAAGAACGAGAGAGGATGACACATGCTTGGCCTTTGGTGCTTTACTTCTATGCTGTGTCCCATTTTTTTCATTCGCTGTCACCTTCAACCCTCCCCCTTTCTGATTGCGTTCATGAGTACCCTAGTGGTCTGCAGATAGTGTCTGATAAATTAGTGGTGATTCAGCTAAAAGAGGCCAGCTTCAGATAGGTTGCTGTAAAATCGCTGACTGGCTCACAACAGCAAACTGGAATTAGACCCATAAAACCACAGACTGTTGGGTCTCTCACAGGTGATCCAGATAGACTGCCGGCAAACACACACACACACACACAGTATGCAAAATACACAAGAGCCCCTGCACACTATTTTAGTGAGGGCACAGCTATTTATTTGAGGCATTCACATTAAATGAAACTACACACACAGAAGCACCAAGACAAAATGAGAAAGAAAGAAGGGACCGATCTTAGTTTGACCTAACAATGAACACACTTACATATTTATTCTCTTTTCCACAATCCTCACTACGTGTTATCTTTCTCTGGGCACTCCTTAAACATCAAAGACACTCCAAAGGCCCATCTAAGGTTCCAACCAAAGGAAAATATCTACTCTGATTGGCTGAGGAAAGCCTTGTTTCACCTCTCAGAGGTGAGATGTGGCTCTGCTTTATTGTCCCAATGCTTTGCCGAACATCCTGCTTTAGGCTTTAAAGGACTTTCTGATTTGTGGCCTTTTTAGGAGGAACAACCCCTTTACCAGCAGGAGACATCAGCGAACTAGCTCTGATGAACCTGCTGTGTGCTACCTGCCCTCATCTAATGGCAGACGGGAAAAGTTAGCAAGAGGTATACTAACACTGCATCATCGGTGGCCACAAACACAACACCAAATGTTGAAAGCTAAAGTTGCTCTATGTCTGCTGGAAATCAGGAAAATAATACATGTCTTAAAAATGTTACTTTCCAGGTAGTGACTACACAAACCCCACTGTGCAGTGTGCACACCCGGGTTTGACATCTTCAGCCATTCGTTCTCTATGATTTGGCCTTGTTGCTTCCATTTGAAAGGAAGCAGTTACAGTAAAAACATAGCATCTCTATGTTGCTTTTAGACACTGGAGCCTGAAATCAGATAACAACAGTGAATTTGTGAGGAGGGCTCAGGGGAGCTTTGCAGTCCTGTTAAATCAGCACTCGAAGCTTCTTGTGCAATCTTAAGATTCAGATGTCAGGAACCCTCTGCAGTGATTTAGTCTGTGTCACAGAGGAGCTTGATAACACTTCCAGAGGCCCCGCTGTAAATGCAGATTTGCGTTGGCTGCAGCTCTCTGAGCATCGAGCCTCCCTGAGGGTTTAACTTTGGAGGTTTAGAGAGGCACTGTGAATAATCAATAACATCAACAGTGCCCACTTAGACGGACAGCCTGTCAGTCAAAAGATGGACGCTTCCTGATTTGACATGCCAAGTGGGTTATTTGCCATCTCCTGAACCAGAGGCTAATATAACTGCACCCATAGTTTTGTGATATTCTGATCTTCTGCTCCAAAAACAAGGCACATGAAAACCTATACTAAAATGGACGAAAACCAAAGTGGTGCTGAAGCAGCACAGCAGATCTCTCTCTCAAGCTCCAGGTTGCTGACTTGTTCTCATCCATCTTGAAAGCCTCAGCAGGAGGATCTTTTTTTTCTTCTTCTCTTACTCCGATTCTGATACAAGAGGACAGCCATTCTGTTGTTGTGACAAGCAGCACAGGCAACAAGCTAATGAGACGCGAAGAAAGAGCTGGCTTCTTTGACACAAATGTTTGTAATGCAAACAATATCAATCACAGTCAGCTTCTCACTTCTGCCTGTCTGTGGGGTCTGTGAATGTCTGTTACACAGACGCTCCGATGCAGGAGAATGTCTCCCCGGGATAAATCGCAGACTGACTCTTCAGACACAGAGCTGGGCAAGAAAGAGAAAGGCACAGAATCTAGAATAACAAGATTTAGCTGTCCCTTGCTGGTCAGACAGTATTTGTGTACATTCAAACTAGGGGTTGCTTTTCAGCCACAGTGACTGGAACTGGCTGTGTATGTGTTTGTGACACAACTACAGTAAAACATATTCAGTGAACTCACCAGATGCAGCTCTAGGGTCAACAGTAGAGATGTTCCCAAACCATTTTTTCCTTCCTGATAAAGATGCCGATACCGAGTGGTGCCGATCTAAAAGCAGTGAGCCACCTCGCTTCTTTCTCATTGCTGTTGAAAGTTGCAAATGTGCAGTAATGATCGGGCAGGATGTACGTCTCGGGTAACGAGGTGACACGTGTTGTTGTTGTTTCTATGCAGCGCAATGAGCTGATAAATGATAACGTCATATCCGATCTTACCCAATCCATCATTTTAGGCTGCATCGGAGGCATTTCTGATGCTGGTATCAGAAGAACTGTAGTGAAAACGTAGTGTGTAAAGTCGTTTAATAGGAACTGTCATTGCTTTTGAACTCCACACTAGCTTTAAAGGGTTGTATCAATGGTTATGCTCTTTGGTGACTGGCCAAGTAAATATAAAACTGTGATGAAATGAAACTGAGACTGAGCCTCAGAGAAAAAGAGAGGTACAGGTACAAATCACAGCTGCCACATTTGCAGCCGCAGAGTATAGTATTCACAAAGGCGCTGCCAGCAAAGAAACACACACACACAGTCTGGGACAGAGAAACTTTCTATTTTTCAGGTTTTTGCTTTTTGAAAGTTGTGAAAAGCAAATTTCTCTCCAAACTGATGAAAATATGATGTTTTTGCCCTGTAGTTCAGACACTTCTTCAACACAAAAGTAAACTTTGATACCAAAATAACAGAATTAAAATGACCACACTGCAATCTTGCTTTTGTGTTGTATTCGATGAATTGACGAGAGTCAATTTAGATAACACGTAAAAGCTATTGCAAATCAGCATTGACAGAGTTTAAGGAAAATGTATACATTTTTGGCCTTAGCTCAATAATTGATATGCTGATTAGGACGTCACACAAAGAAGTGGTGACATTTTTGACAGACATGGATGTAGACTGAAACTTGACTGGCTGGCTCAGGTATACAACCGAGAGGCGGGGATTCTAGTTTTAATAACTGCCAGTCAGAACTCGTATGTTTTAACACACACTAATCATTGCTGCACTGTTTGTATCAGAGATTTTGAAGGACGGATGAAAGAATACCGACGTATCAAAGAGTGGCCTCTGCTGTCAGCTCCATCTACCTGTGTGTGTCTATCTCTGTTATCCATGGGAACTGTAAGAGGGCAACAGAAAGTGATCCTGATGGAATGGGAAAGAATTGGAGTGATGAAACATGGCTCTAAATTGTGATTAAAAGAGGTAGGTTCTCTGTAGGGCAATGGTCCTAACTTGTCCTGACAGGATGAGGAGCTCTGCAATCAGGGAGAACACAACTGAGTTGCTGCTGCTCCTCATTGAGGGGAGCTGGTTGATGTGACTCGGGCATCTGATAATCATTCCCCTGAGAGCATCTGGTTACGACCGGGCAAGGGCTGACCTGGTACACAATAGGAAGGCTAGATTTCCCAAAGTGCCTTGGTGCACCAGCGATTTTATTAGCAGCTAAAAAATTTAATTAAACACATCGACTTCAATGTCATTCACAGTAGTTGACTATTGTTCATCGTACATGGAGTACAAGGCCTTTATGTATAGAATCCTCACAAGATTGTAGCAAATTAAGTATAAAAAAAGTAGACTAACTCATGTGATTTGTTTTTATAAACAGTTTTACATATGTAGTTGTAATATTATTCTATTCTATCCGTGCACTATATTGTATATGGGGTATTTACTTTCAAATGCGAGCCATTAATATTGCTTTTAATGAATTTAAAAACATGCACATCCACGTCTCTGCAGTGATCTAAATGTACAGCAGCATTCAATGAAGGGCATTGGCTTAATGAGCCTCTAGCAGCAGTCAAGAAGGCGTCTCTCAAAGAAAATCCATGTCTACAAGCAACTGGCTGGGATGGCCCGCTGGCAAAGTGATGTGGGGAGTCAAGAAAAATCAAAGCTCCACATCAATTTGAGTTTCAATGCACTCCAAGTATTGATCAGCTGTAACCCAGCTCACCTTGATGCTCATGGTCTGTGGCAAAGTTGCAGGGGGAACACATACTGCTTCCCTCAAGAGGACTGATCCAATCCAGTACCAATACAGAGACACACAACTGAATTTCCCTTACTCGTGCCAAGAGTATACCCACCATGCTACTGTTCTGTGTTCTGGATGAAAAGTGGGCTGTGTGAAAGGGCCTATACGTAGCATTTAGCTGCCCATCAATAGGCACTTATTGTCAGCAGCTAGAATTGTGCATGTTTTAAAATAACATTACATTTTAGTTAATATTAAGCATAACCATTAGGTGTACCTCTTGCAGCTCATTCGTTGTAGAGCTAAGGCAATGTGGTGTGTATTTTTCCATGTAGCGTGAGAAGGAGGCAAGCAGTATGTTTTTTGTTGGGGACTGGCACTTAACAAAAGAGGAGAGGAGAAAGGAGGCTCCCACATGCCATCTAGATATTTTCAACCACCTCTTGCGAGGTGATGAGATGCTCTTAGAAAGAATGTGTCAGGCTAACGCAGCAAGGGAACACTGATGTATTGACGGCTGTGAGTTCCCTGTGGAGACACTGGAAAGTGAAGGAACAACAGTTATATCTTGGTGCCAAATCTGCTTTGGTGACACGTCGCCAATATTTAAAATCACACAATCCAATCCTGCTACTTTGCATCACCAACGGTAATGTAACCACTTACGTAATGCAGTCGACGACAGTCCTCAATTTGTGTGAGTGGCTTATACATGTACCCTCAGATATGAGTTATATTCTAAGTGTATCTCATTACTTCAGTAAGTGTTTTTGACTCACAGGAAACACTTACATATATGTTATTCAGCTTGCAGCATCAGATATCAGCGCGCCACTGTAAACTAAAAAAACAAACAGGATATGAATGAAATAAATTGGATTTATTACATCTGAAACACATGGGTATCTCTACAGCTGAGGAGGGGAAAGTATCCTGTTTGGTGACAATATAAATTGTTAAAGATGTTGGTCAGCACCTCCAAGTCAAAGGGCATGGTCTTCTGAGTTGTGAGATCACAAGTGAGGCTCAGAGGAAGCTTGAGCTTTGGGTTGAGACCCAAAGAATGAGATTGCATATACAAGCAGTTGAAAGGAGTTTCCTTCGCAGGGTGTCTGTACTCAACCACAGGGGACGTTTGAGGAGTTCAGACATCCAGAAGGATCTCAGAGTAGAACTAGTGCTCTGTCAAAAACAAGTTGAAAGAACCAGTTGAGGTGGATGCCACCCTATGGAGGTATTTTGGGCATATCTAACTGGGAGGAGGCCCTGTGGTTGACCCTGAACATGCTGACTATACATCCCATCTGGCCTGGATGTGCCTCAGTACTCCCTATGAAGATGAGAGCTGGAAGATGCGGCTGGGGAGAAGGACATCTGGGCTACCTTGCTTGGCCTCCTGCCACTGCAGCTTAGTCATGTAAAACCAGAAGGATTGGTGGGAAGAGGACACTGGAAAGACATTATGTGTTTATTAAATTTTACCAGGGAACATGGCAAATCCCTGTTGAGCTTTGGGTACGGTTGGCATCTTCTCCCCACTTTTCTTCACCCCCCCCCCCCCGACCTCTTCAGCAATTCTTGTCAGAATCTCTGCATGGAAACAGGAAAAAAAAAGCCTGCTATTCAATCAAACATCCCCACTTTGATCCCAAAGAGGCGGAAAAGTTCTCTAAGCTCATTGTCTCTAAGCTCATTGTTTGTTTCCTCTCAAAGGGGTTTTACTTTTTGCCTGTCCCCCCCCCCCCCCTTCTCCCTTCCCTCCCAGTCCCACTCGCTCCCTCCTTTTCTCTGAAGCGCTGACAAGGGGTTCTGCTGTTTACTGCCTAAGTTAAGTGCTGGAAAGCAGGTTCCTCAGGAGGAATACTTCTGCATCTACATCTCTATCTATGTGTAATAATGTTCTCTTTATAAGCATCACATGCTTGCCTGCCTGTGTGGCACCCCTCAGCTCCTCAGCTCTCTGTATGAAAGAGACAGAGAGCCTGTCTCAGCCGAGTCCCTCGACGAGGTTTAGATATTGTCATCTTTTATCAGCCCTCATTTCTTTGCCAAGCTCTGACAGTCTCTCAGGGGCTGCCACTTGCTATAACGTCTTTCTTGTGTGTGTGTGTGTGTGTGTGTGTGTGTATGGCCCTGTGTTGATTTTGCATATTACACCCAGTCCTACATTTTCAGTGATTATATCCAAGAGCAGATTTCGACACATCTCGAAGATAACCTTTCCCTCAAGTGATTTCACACTTGAAAGCTTAAGGACTTAACAGCATGTATTTATTTTATATTGGTGGCAGCCAGTGGCGGGCCGTGCATTTTATACCTGGGCCTTCACTGCTGACCTCATTAAGACCCCACAGCTACGGTTATTATTTGTTTCGTGTAAAAATGAAGCTCAACACCCATAAATACAACTAACTGCAGAGTGCAGATACATGAATACGCCGAGAGTGTGTCTCCTCTCTTCTCTGACTGCAGCTGGGACTGCTGCGCGAGGCTGCTGTGAGTGCTTTGGGGGCGGCGGAGGGGCTCACAACAGCGCCCGCTGCTCGTTCACGACAGTGCAGAACGGTACGTGCTTTCACGTCAGAGTCAAAACACCAGAAAAGTCTCCAACAACACCAGAAAAAGTCGGTAGATTTGTAGCTAGTAGCTTTTGACAAAAAAAGTCGCCAAGAGGGTTTGGAAAGATTTAGCGGGCAATTTGGCAACACTGGCACCGGCTAAATGTGTCCCCAGAGCAACATTGGACGTAACAATAGTTCCTATCACATATTAAACCAAACAAAAATCCATCTTCATAAAAACAAGTTGTACAAATAATAATATATAAACAAGCATATTAAAGCTACTGCAGATGTAAAAACAAAAGCAGTTAACTTACCAGAGCTGCTGTTCACTATTTAAAGATACAGTGCATCCTCCTTTCTTTGTTAACAAAGAGTTTAATCTCACGGTTGTTCAGTACATTCGTGCGTTTTAGTTTCAGTAAGAAGTCCTTCTTGAGTCATGGACGCCAGTGAAGACAGTCGAGCCTCCCCAGTTGTATTTCTTGAATAATGGGGTTTTAATGCGTTTGAGGGCTGAAAATGTCCGCTCCACAGAGGCAGCAGATATTGGGATTGTCACCGCTCAACATGTCACGCTAGCCCACTGACCAATCACGTACTTGTAGGCCAGCTAGCAGGCTCTGGCACGTCAAAGAATACGCCCAACATGTTAAACTAAAGATCTGATTGGTTGAACAGTATGACAATTAACAATATCGTCCCCATTCACTTAAACTGCACAGGGATGCACTTGTGAGCCTGAAGGCCTCGGGCCTCTCTTCTTACCTAGAGACACAGGGGTGAAATCTGATTGGATAAAAGCTCTACTTAAAACAAGCTGCAGATTGGATCAGTTGATGCTGAGCAGCAGAGATGATCTAGTTCACTTAGACATCACTCGGAGGGTGACCGGTCAGAGAGGGTGTGAAGTAGGGGTGTAAACCTTTTGGTATCTCACAATTTGATTGGATTAATTTTTTTCCGTGTCCGCTGTGCGCTATTGAAGGCGGTGTGGCAAACGATGGCATGAAAGCAGAGTAAAGTGTGGATGAGATTATGGAGATTTATATTTGAAAACGTTCTGTCAACTCAGCAACTTTAGAATAACAAGTTCAAGTTATACAAAAAAACTAAAATGTTGCCTGTTACAAAAATAAAATTTGTAGGCTAGCTGCCTTTTTCCCAAATCCCCAAATTCCCAAAAGGAATAACCCTTTAAAACTGGTGTTTTGAATGATTTTTCAACAAATCACACGCATTATATCCATGACATGGTGGCGAGTAAAGTGCTGGGTAATGCAACGTGTCGCGCCTTTTGAGCTGAACGTTGGTCGCACGCCCTTCAAAAAGCAATTTTGAATATTGATTTTTGGAAGTTGTAAACAGGGAGAGTAGATAATCAACACTCATGGCAGTCATGTGATGCCTTTTTGGAATTGATATTTTTTTGTTTACGTTGTTGTTGTTGTCATTGTCATCTGCATGTTTATAAGACATGGAGGAGACCCCCACATTTTTGCCTTGCTGCTCACGAAGCACATCCAGCTCCTCCCGCTCGGGTGTGCAGCCAACCAATCAAATGAAGAAAGCTTCTCTTTTTCACCCTCACTCATTAAGCGAGCACCTTTTTTGCCAATAGTTTCGTGTAATAAGACAAAGGTTGGTGTAACATCTGTCATTCTCTGTTAATTCTTTCTACTCTGATCCTCTTGCATTTTCTGTACCACCCCACTCCCCCTTCTCTCTCTTTCTTTCTACTACCTTTAGTGCTGAGTCTCCTGGCTCTTCGCTCTCGTTTCATGCTCCATTAATTGCTGATGAAGTGTTGCATATAGAGTCATATAGAGCGGCCCGGCTCACAAATTCTGCCTCTTTTTACTTTTCTTGTGTGTGTGTGTGTGTGTTTGGTGGGAGGGAGGGGTGGTCGGGGGGGGGGGGGGGGGGTCACTGGAGGGTCACAACCCAAAAAACCATCCTCAATACTATTATTATTCAATAAGACTTAAACACACACAATGATGCTCATCCAGGAAAGAGTCATAAACTCAAGATTAATCTGTCACCATTTTAACATCAAAAAGTAGATTTAGTCTTCTGAGCATAAGATGCAGAAGTCGTTTGCCTCTGCCACTTTATTGTATGCCAGGCTTGTGCTATTGGCAATTTTGACCCAAGTCAGAAATTTACAATGCAATCTAAAGTAATTTAGTCCTTGTATAATTGACCAATTTCTTACTCGACATTTTCACGTAATGATGAATGGCAACAGATGAAATAGCTTCTTGCACATAATCTACTTGTCTAACTCTTATAGGTTGATGCTTGAAACATCAGTAGCTTTTAGTTTTACAGGCTAGAATTTGAGAGTGTACAAAAAAGAATATGAGGTCTGGTGCGAACTTTATTAAAAATAATAAAAATGGTAAATGACCCCATGAAAGAGCGCAGCTAACTTATTTATACTGTCATTTTATCACATTTTGTGTTACTTTCTGTACGTAACAGAGAGAAATATTTAACAAAAAGTCTATTAGAGCTTGATTTCCTGAATCGGTTATCATCATTACCCTGCATGCAGTACTGCATTATTCATAATACTAGCTGTCCTGACTGCATGTCTTTCATACTGTATTTCATCTTCATTGTGACTGCTGTAAGTTATTAAAGGAGCAATATTAGACATTCTGTGCATTAATATAGCAGCAACTATTTGCCATGTAAAAGATAAAGTGGAGAATGTCTACCTGAGAATGAAGTCACTCTCCCTCTGCGTGTGTTGTTATCAAAGCTTTGTTGACATAGCCCGACTAGCCGCGCATGCTTTGTGTTCGTGAGCTCTCCGAACTGGTTAGCTCACTGGTTATTTAAAATGTACAAAAAAAATAGGACATTCAAATATAACAATTAATATTTCATTGTGAAAGGAAAAAAAAAGCAGCACTTCCGCCGCTCTGCACTGCTCTCATATGACGATAACAGCTGATAACGCATCGTCGTGGAAGCGTAGCACCCACCCTCTGGTTCCCCCTCAGGTAAACACCGTTAGCTCTGTCAGCACTTTTGCCATCGTTTGTACTGTTAGTGCTGTTAGCTACGAGCAGCCGGCTAAGGTGTCACCACATTGAGTCGTTGAGAGGCAATAGAAATGCTCCCAATCTCGTATTATGTGCAATGTGGAGTGTGAAGTTGTTTGGATGAGCACTTCACGAGTAAGCTGCAAGCAGCCAAACAGCAGGAAAAGCAAATCTTCAAGGAAACGTCCAAGGAAATCTCTCTGCAGCAGTGTGTAGAGATTGGTGTGGTCAAAAAGTGCTGTTGTGTGTATGTGTGGGTGCACAATTGTGCTTGGGGTTTTGGATTCTTGCATCAAAGCTTAAGCATACATAGTTGTGTGTGCGTGCTGAAAGGTAGATGGAGTATGTGTCTGTCTTGTGTGTGTTTCTGAGTTTTCGCTGTTGGCTTCTCCCCGCTCCCTCTGTTTCTCTCCATATGCTAGTGCCGACTTTCTCTTGTTCTCATCTATGTTTTATAGCTTGTATATCCAGTGCTTAGCATTATGATTGGAGATGAACTGTAGCATCACAGACAAGTATCGCTACATGCATCATTTACAAGACCAGTGACATTGACCATACAGCATGTAATCATGTGTTCACCACCTAGCTGTTGTCGGCTATTGCCAGCTATTTATTTTCATATAGATGGTGGCAATATATTGATTGAGTGTCTGTGTGTAAATTATCTACATTCCCAGTGTGTTTGATTCAATTTATAGATAAACTTCACTATCTATAATAGTTCCATATCTTTTCCTGTTCTGTATTTTTTATCCAGTGAAGGCTGCATACTTGCAGTTTTCAATTGGTTGCCAGTGTCCAAAGGCGTAGGTTTGATTTCAGAAATAGGGGGTTACAGGAACAGTAGTTTGAAAGGGTGGAATCAGAATCCAGTCTGAAAATGGGCATTTTAACAACATAACATATCCAAAACATACATTTTTAGGTATTAAATGAGATTTGATGTTGACATCTGACTCCAGTATCTCACACAGGTTGTATTTGTGGTAGTGGTTGGCGTGTGGTGGTAATAAACTAATTTATAAATAACCTTATTTATTAATTACTAATAATAATAATACATAACTATTTATATGTCAGCATGAATAACTAATTTCTTTAGCTTTTTACATATTAATATATATATATATATATATATATATTTTTTTTTTTTAACTAAACATTTCTTACGTCTTGCTATATGTTTATGCTTCAGGGCCTGGTCCATTTATTGAGATTCTGAGGCAGGCAGGCAGGTGCTTTCCTTTGAACTTCTTTCACGGGTCAGTTTTGACCAAAGATAGAAACAAACTTGCATAACCATTGAATACAAGCATTTTGAGAGACGGCACAAGAGAAAATGCATGGGAAGTTTGCATGGTTGAAAATCACTTACCCTGCTCATTGCTGAGAGTTCCCGCTCACAGATCACAGAAGACAGGGGTGACCAGGGTCACTGTAGCCAGAAGACTCAAACCATCTGTAGCCAGCTGTTGCGTGATCTCTGCTTGGTTTTTGTCCTACCAGGACAGAAGAGAGAAGGAAACAAAACCGCTGAACACAAAGTAAGAGTTTGGAACAAATATAGTAAATAAAAAATGATCGATACAAATGTTCTTTGGTAAATACATGCCTCAGTCATATTCACAATAACTGTTATTATTGACAACAAAGGACCGCTGGTCTATGTATTCTGAAATAGCAATCACGTGTCTTCAATGAGAAAAAAAATGTAATTTGGACTTTTGCTACCATGGGGGGTTTTAATCTTGGACGGCAGTCAGGTAGAGCTTGTTTATGGGAATGGACTCAAGCTGTTCTTGTTCGTCTTTAAACTGTCTTCTCAGTCTACAGTCCTCTTTGTCCCCCCACCTCCTCTGTATTCAATCCTCTTTATTTTGGATGTTTCTTCAACTGCTCTCTTTTCACCTTTACCACCTGCCTTTGTCTTTCTCTCTCTCTCCAATGTGTATGCTCTCTAGAACCATGTCAGATTGAAATGGTCATTTTCTGTCTTTATCCCTGAGGGCAAGCGTTCAAGATTTCTGTGGTTATGTCAGTGTGTGTGTGTGTGTGTGTTGTATGAGAGAGAGAGCGAGGTGCCATGTCTTTTTCAATATTTCAGAGCATTTCTGTGTTGTTTTGTGTTGCTGCTGAGTGTCTGTGGGTAGACATAAATAGACGGCGAAGAAGAGAAAGCAGGCGAGTGACAGAAAGGGGTAGATAAAAGAGTTGGACTGAGAGATGAGGTTAACAGAAAGATATGTCAAATCGGATCATTGTAGTCCTTAGTTTTTCTAAGCTATGCTTCCTGCTGCAGTGCTGTCAGTGAAAGAGTTAAAGTGTGAGTGATGCTGTTTGTTTGGATGGCTCAGCCCTAGTGTGTCAGGTAATTACTGTATCAAACTGGAGTTTACCAGCCAGGTCATGTCAGCACCATGGACAGCTCCATGTCGTTGTTTGCCTTCTCTGACTAAAGAAACCCTCCAATGTTTCTCCACATACATTGCATCTACTTTATTCCCTGCATAGTGTTAACTTGGTCAATTTAAAAACAGAACAACGTTCTTCTGCAATAAAACAAATATATAATTTGAGTCACACTGAAATAATACTTATTTCAATAATACAATTTCTCTCATCTCCCAATAATATCTTATTCGTATAATTTGGTGTGTGTTTCCTCTCTTGTACTCTTTTATGTTGATAGTTGCTAAACATAACAGGATTCCTCTATAATATGTCAGAGGTAAAATGCCCTAGCCCCCATTTGGCGTAGGAAGCAGCACACGCAAGATAACATATTTAAAGCTGCTGTCCTCACACACACACACACACACACAGACCAGCACAGTGGCCAGTCATCCCCTGGTTGTGTGCCTGACTTGTGAATATTTTCATCAGTGAAAGTCCAAGAGAGAAATCAAGGGTTTTGATTGGAGCTCTGTATCTTTCATCACAGCCCCCTCTACCAGCGACTCAAATGAGCCTCTAATCAAAGCTGTAAATCAAAATGTAATTCCTATGAGTCTCTTCTCCAAGGACACGGAACAAAACTGCAACAGTCAACATGTCACCCGCCAATGGAAGAATCCAGGTCCCTCAAGGCCAATCAGTATCCAACATGGCACCTTGTTGTTTGACCTGTATATCTAGTGTTTGTATCTGTCAGAGCTGTCAGACAGCCTTATTGGGATATGTTTCTTTTCCCATTATGGGTTTCATGAAATCCATCACCTTGGCATCTTACCCCAGGTTACCCGTGGAGAGAGGACATTTCTTTTTATCAGCATCTACTTTCTGTTTATGTTCTTTTTGGTTGATTTGATGGCTGGGTAATTTTCCTGCCTCACAATTCCAGGTTCCGTCTGATCTGGCCTTTTTAAGGCTTTTACTGTGAATGAGCTACAGCTTCCTGTGCCTTAAAGCCCTGACATTGATGATTGTGAACTCTTTGGTGCCTACAAATACATCTGTGTGAAGATGTGGACATTGTTGGGTATGTTCTGGTCAGTGAATCAGTTTAAGATATTTCTGGGCGGAATGATAGCAGCCGTCTAAGTGAGCTGATTAGATGAGGAGCTGCAGGCAACAGACACTTCATAAGAGCACCCTCCTTATTAAACATTTTAATGGGAGGACAAGAGTCTTGCTAGTGGCTTCGTGAGGCTCTACTGGAGCTTATCTGCTAATACCAAGTCCCAAACCGATATGTCTATTTCCCTTGATAATACAGCTGCACAGTGCACACTTCAAGTACATCAAAGTTATTAAAATCAATCAAATATATTTATGCTTGGCAATTAAATAGCTCAGCATTGCATTATGACAAAAAATACCTGTAACTGTTATGTTGAGCTACTTCCGTGAGACAAGTGTGTACTTGAAGTACATACAGTGCTACAGTCTGTACTCAGTATATTTAAAATGTAAAATGTAGTGCATGTGTGGTATGTTTCCACCACACGTACAGTACATGAGCAGAAAAACAGTTGGGTCTATTGATGTCTACTTATTTTTTCTTTTCACTTTTTTAAGTTTGTACTAGAAGTTTAGCTTCACCACTATCATTTTTAATAGTTCAGTCACAGGCAGTGCAGCATACTAAAATATACACTCTGTCAATGGGTTTGCAGAAGCTAAACCTTTGCCACACAACAATGGATTGTTATATCAGAGTAATCAGTAAGAGATGACTTTGCACCTTAATAAGCTTTTTTTTTCATTCTGTGCAAGTCGGATATAATATAAAACCCAGAGAGAAACAAAGGAGAAAAGGCAAAAAGACAAGACAAAGACATTAACTCTTGACAATGAAATCATTAAGTTCAGATAATTAACGAATGGTAAAAATGATTCCTAATGCGCGGCCTAAAAGACTTTGCTTCAATAGTGCCAATAAACGTACAGAAAATGAGATGAATGGCAGATAAATTGAGAAAACAAGATGAAGATGAAGATAAACAAGATGAATGGATGCAGACTACAGGGACTTCATTAGACCAGTGTGAAACAGTAAATATGCACGAATACACTGTAAAGAGGAGTTATGTTTGTCTTTACGGGCTATCATGTAAATAATGATTACACTGTGCAAGTAAACAAAAGAAAGACAATTATTTCCAGTCTTGCTGATACTATCCGGTGATGGCGGTGTGCACAATTAAACATTGATTTATGTGTCCATAACTTCATGCAGTGTTAATGCCAATAAATGACTGCCTGCAAATAGTGTATTGTTATTTTCCTACGCTCCGACTGAGTCTCACTCTTTTAATGAACTTCAAAGTCTGCATGGTGCTGCAATGTGCGCCATGATGAAGAGAAGTACACATTCCTCACTCATACTCTCGCTGTCTCTTTTGCTTTCTCACTAGCGATGGTCCATTCAATTGTCAAATGAATTTCAAAGAAACTTTTGAAATGTCTCAAAAGAGAAAAGGGAATTAGGCACATTTCCATCAACTGGGTTAGAGTGAACTAACTAGGCTACAGCATAGCTTCGTCAGAAGGTGCCGGTATAGGCTACGTTTTATGCATGGCCGTGATCTGACAGTAAACAGAGTGAAGCCTGCAAAGTTTATTTATACAGCGTATTTCAGCAGCAAGGCAATTCAAAGCACTTTACATAAAACATCAGAAGCATCGGGACAAAGTGCAAAAAGAAGTAGAGTTGGGAACATGGCTACTGACCGACTCCTTGAAATTGATGGAAGAATAGTGGGATTTATATGAATGATGTGAAGCAGTATGCCAGTCATATTTGTTCTAAGTAGAGATCAGCATCACCCATGTGTGTGCCGGTCTAGATTGTGAAATTGAAATGTCTCTGCAAAAAAGAAAAGAAAATGTTTTTATGAAAAATACATGTTTCAAATGATATAAATTGTGACTATAAATAGTCACAGCAGCTCTGCCCTGTTATGGGATACACACACACATACACACACATATACACACACGTGAAATTATAAATTCAGTTCTGTGACTCATTTATTTTAGTGTCTGAGTGTGCAAGCATGCTCGTGTGTGTGTCCTCTGGGCTGGCAGACAGTGCAGTACACTGATAAGCAGGGTAGAGTCTATTAGCTGTTTGGCCTGCAGCCTGAATGTCGCTGGAGATTTTCTTTCTCTGGTCAGAAACCACATCCCCACACTTATCAGAGAGCCAGTGGGACACGGGCTGAGTTGTGTCACGTGATTTTTGTCATTTCTTTATTAATTAACCCCTTTAGCCACAAACCTCATTTCTTGTCATCTCCTCTTCTCATTCACCCCCTTCTCTTTCTCTTTGTATGTCTCTCTCTCTCTCTCTCTCTCTCTCTCTCTCTCTCTCTCTGCGTGTTTGGGTTTGCCTCCAGCATGCTGCAATCTGTACAAAACCTCTGTCATCTAGAGAAGAATGCAGGATTCATTGTTTTATCTACATTTTAACAAGAGCACCCCTGAGATTATGTTTTTTGTAGCTTTTTCAGCTTTTGTGTCTCTTCTGTTCTCCCTATCCAGCGGAACCCAGCAAGCCAATCAGAGGACTTTTTCCATCTAGAATCATTCAGAGAGTGTATCATCTGGGATAAAAAATAAAAATTGAAGCAGATGGACTTCCTATAACTGAGGCATTCAACATTTATTTTCTCCTGTTGTCAACTGTGTGACAGGTGGCCCATATCAAATAATCTGCCAGAAACAACCCAAACCAGCACTGATGCTTACTGAATACCAATTTTGCCGTCTATTGAATCCGTCTGAGAAAAACGTGCCATTCATTGTAGTTTGTCGTTAATTATCTATAAATTCAGCCGGTACCTGACTAAACATAGTCATTTGTTCTGAAAACAAAACCAACAATGGAAAGAATATGGCAAATTAAATATAATATCTGCATTCTGATTACCACTTGTGCCAGCTCTATAATTACGGTGATCATACCTGCTGAGATGATGATGATTGTGCTTTTGATCACTCTGCTTGTTGACCGAACCACAATTTCTGATTAACTCTGTCAGCCAGCTCCCTCCGCACTTGACTCATTATGTCCTCAATTAAGAACAGAGAAGAGAAGGATGAGCTTCACAAGACCAGATCTGTCGAAAATACTGTGTGTGTGTGTGTGTGTGTGTGTGTGTGTGTGTGTGTGTGTGTGTGTGTGTGTGTGTGTGTGTGTGTGAAGTAGAATGCCAAACCTGTCTTAGCATGCTAACATTTTCCACAGTAATTTGTGCTAAACATGAGGAACAACTGAGGCAGATGTGAATGTTATTTTTGCTGGTATTTGGCCATAAACCAAAGTAATGGACACTTTTTCTTGATCTGATGGTGGCGCTAGAGGAAAAGTCAAGGAATGAGCAAAGTTAAGTGTGGGGAACATATGTGTCTGTCCCAACTTGTATTACAATGTAGCTAAACCAGGGGGAATAACCAAAGGACACATCCAGTGAGTATTTTTGATCATACAGAAATGAAGGTCTCCCAATTTACTTGGAATGAGGTGGCTCACTTTGGCACATCTGCCAATGCAAGTTTATGCCTACTTCCTACATTGACATGACACAATATCTTTTCCTGGACACGGCTCTGTCACCAATGTGGGATGGGTGTGAGAGTTACATCTGGGTTGTTTAAGTCTCATGGCAGGTGAATCACATTTAAAAAAAATGACTAAACAACTTACAAACTCTAAAGGAATGCGACCTCCATACCTACAGTAAGAGTATAACTGATCTTCTGCAAGCCTGTCTGGCAGCAGCAATGATGCTACACTTACGCTAAAGCTAAAGTAAGCTTGTACAATCCGCCCATTGATTTGCATTTAGCTATGATACATACATAACTTTATTGTCTGCTTCATAGTGTAAAGCACATTGCATCCAAACAAGTATCATTCAGACTGAAGACTGAATGTGCTTTTCGTAAGAAGGCAATAAGAGTGAGAGAGCAGCAGCAATCTCTCCCAGGCAATATATATATTCAGCATTTTGCACACACCTCTCCCTAATCTGAGGAACAGAACTGGCCTTTTGTATTTATTATCGATCATGGTAAACTGAATATCACAGTTACTCTTGCTGCCTGTTAAGTCAGAGCAGGGTGGACATTGCATTAGGGAACACAATTAGTTTTCCTGCTTGAAAAGCTTCGTATAATCATTAAAGTGCAATGAGACCACAATTATTTTTGGAGAAATTAATATTTGTTAGAGGCTCTGTGTGTTTGCATTGTCTTTATTCCTCCGCTCTTCTATTTACATCTGTCTTTTTTATTATTTCCAGTAATCTGTACAGATGATGCTGTGTACAAATACAAACATGAGAGAAGGACACCTCTCAACACATATGAAATCAGCATCATCAGCATTTTTTGAGCATCTGTGTAAACTACTGTAATTATTGACTGAGGTGTTACTCTCCCCAGCTCACATTTACATGGGAAAGGTTGTTTTGAATTGTTGTATTCCAAGGTTGTATAGACATCATCGACAGCAGCCTTTGTTCTTACTTTTTTGTCAATTTCTATCACACAACAGCAACACAATCGCTCCACTGGAGCTGAAAAAATAAGTCAATTCATCCATCTGTCAGCCACCGGAAAAATAATTGTCCATAGATAATTGCTTACTTGGATAATTATTAAATTCATTGTCAAATATGTCTTTCTGTGGTTTTGTGTGCAGAATGACAAATAATTCAAATAAAAGTGCTGTTTACTGTACATAAAAGCACATTTATTTCATGTAGCCGTTAATGGATGATAACCATCGTTAACCTCGTTGAAACCCTTAAACAGGAAAAGTGTCTGTTTTTTTAATTGCTCAACCCGCGGCCCTCACATTTAACCATCAACAGAAGCCTTCAGCGTGGAAATGTTATCAACCTCGTCTGCCGTCCAGAGGGAATCATTGTAGGTACAGAGGAGCAGTGTGTAAGACGTGCAAGTTCACAAGATGTGCACATTTGTTACGTAATACAAGTTGGTTTTAAACTTAGATTGCTTCAAACTGTAGTATCAAATACAACCAAATGATACATGGAAAATGCAAAGCTGGCCATGAAGACTGACCGTGTGAAATGTGTTGAACAAGCCACTCCTCTCTACCTTCCCAACAGCAGCTGATGCAGGTTCACTCTGATGTGTGTAATGAAAAAAAAAGTCCTCTCTGGAGCCTTGTTGAAATGCAGAACTGACTGATGCTGATATTACGATTCAGATATGAGCAGAAGAAAGAAAATACATTTTCATTTCCAGTGTGATCAACAACTGCTGATGCAAAGTGACTGCCGGGCTGCACTGTACAATCATATTGCAACTAAGGGATCTTAATGTGATGTCGAAATGGTTTCTCCTGGATAACTCTCCCTGCGAGACCACACATTCTCAAGAGGGCTCATTAGATTCTTGTAGTGTTGGTTGACAGAACTGGAGTGCTGTGGGACTATTGTTTTATATGCTTTAGGGTCACTGGAGGGCTTTGGGGAAGGAGGAATCACTCCCTTGGGATGCAATGGCACAATGGGAAAAAAAACAACTATACTTGTAAATAGGAATGGCCAATTATTGCATTTTATACACTGACCTTTCGTGAAACTTCAATTGCTCTGTTACTTGTTGGCTGACCTGTAAAAAGGGACTGACAAGCTATAAGCAGCTAAGATGTCAGACAGTTATCTTTAACAGTATGCAGCCACAGCCAAAAAGAAGTACTGACTGACTTTGCGTTCGGTGGGTTGTGCTCATTGAGAAAGAAATCTCATTGCTGTAGTGCAGCTAACCTTCAGAAGAAGTCTGCTGCACTGTCTCCTTCCTGCGTTTATCCCTCTTTCTTTTCCTGTGTGTCTGTTTCTCTCTTTTTTCAGTCCTTTTTTCCCTGACTTTGTTCCCAAGTAAGACTCTCTGCTTCCTCTAAGATGGTGTGAAATGAGATCACAGCTGTTGTGGTCTGTGAGCTGAGCGTGTGCACGTGTTTAGGAGGAATTACTCTTTGAAATCGTTACTCTTTGATCAGTGATAATGCTTGGTGCTGTTCTCATACTCCCGCTGTGTTGATGTTGACAATATACAGCAGGCAACAAACAGCGTCTAGTGTTCTCCAGCTGGAGAACGACTCTAACCAACCATCTGAAGTGGAGCTGTCCTGATTCATTCATTGTTGGTGACAAAGATAAAGTAGATGTTAAAATGTCCAGCAAACCAGATGAGACAGAGTTTGAATGGACTGGTTGTATTGCTTTAAGAGAAAACGAATTGCCTGGTAGTTGTTGTGATATAAAGTCAAGTCAAACGGCAACACTACTGGTCCAGCTTTGATGAAACTTCAATGAAGAGATGATGCAACTTGTTAGTAGGTGGTAAGCACAGTTCACATAGTTTATTTGTTGTTGTCTTGCTCTCAGTCTGTTCCTGTGACTCTTCCCCCCCCCCTGTGTTGACTCAGGACGGCAGAGCCCTTGATTTGTTTGTTGTGGTCCCCGGTTTTAAAGCAAAACACAAACAAAACAAGGCTGACGCACACACGCACACACTCACAGCAGCCCATTTTCCATGTAAAGGTACATTTAGCTAGTGTTTGTGCTTTAATTGAATTTCTGTAGATTGCACACACACACACACACACACACACACAAAATCTTTTACTTTCCATTCTTTCTTCTCACTGACTGAGTCTCAGAAACCTCATAGCGTGATGAGCATATTAATTAAATTTGGTTCCACACTAAGAAATATAAACTGCTCTCTACAAACACAATATATGACACTGTGGAAAAGTAAATGTTACATTGATCCACTGATCAAGGCGCAGACTAAGTCATTTGACACTGGCTAAGAGAGAGATGACCTGACTAGAAGTCGAATCATTTGTATGACAGCTTGGAGCAGGAGAACTGATTGGTGCATGCTCATGGAGGAGGAAAGGGGTGGCTGAAGAAGGGAAATGAGGTGGAGAGAGCATCAAACAAAGTAGCCAAATGAGGAAATGATGGAGTGCTTAACTAGAGTAGTGCACTCAGAGTGAAGACGGGACATTTATCTCTCTCTCCTTTCTCCTGAGCTCATCCCTCGTTTCCAATAGGAGCAGACCGATAACAAGGTTCAGTCTGATTGGCTTAACACTTGGCCCGTCACCGCAGCATTACAATGTGGAATAGAGAGAAAAGGCACTTCTATGTTATCAACATATTACATTTGCTGCAAATCCCCTCTCCACATTTATTGCTTTCTCCTCCTGTTTTTTTTCTCATTTATCTCCCTTCATTAGTGCCTCCTCCCAGCTCATCAATGCAAATATATGGATTCAATTACTGCTAATGTAGCTTCTTTATCAACATAAATGTCCTCTAATACCACCGACCGAGGCACAAGTCAGAAAACGCAGAGAGCTAAATTGTCGGTTGATGTCATTTTCTAGAGGGAAGAGGGTCGGCTTTCTATTAATGAACTGTTGATTAGAATATGCGCCTATGAGAACAAAAAAGTGCAGTTGTTTGGGTGGATAATTTGTGTGAGTATTTGAATATCGATTAACTAATAATCATTGATTATTTTAGGTTTACCATTCCAGATGCAAAGCCATGTGGCTGTGCACATGGCTTCATCTCCTCTGCACCACATGTAATATTTAGCATCTACCTTTCTGTTCATATGAATGAGACTCTGCCTGTCAATCCCAAAGCTGTAGACATGAATACTAAATAGAATCCAGATGAGCTCCATCTCTTATTAACTTCCTGTCCTCCTCTCTCTGCTCTTCCTCCTCCCATCTCAACCCCGCTCCTCTCCTCCTAACATCTCCTCACCGACCGATCTCTCCCTCTTTCTTTTCCTGATGAACTTTGAACGACTCAGCCTTGACTCGTGTCAATCCATCATTTAAAGGGAATAACCAGCCATAGCAGGCTCACATCCATCACAATAATCCTTATAATCTTAAATGAAATCTTAGATCAAACCAAATTGGACATTTTGGACAAGTCTTTTCCAAAGACGCTCTTTGGCACCATGATTCAGCCTGTGACGTACAGACCCAAAGTAACGCTCTGACTTTGAGTCAGTCAGCATGTTATTATCGATGGAACCGGTCCAGTTCGCTTTTCATCACGACATTGCAGATATGAGTCAGTTCACGATGTTTTATCTTTTGAAGTCTGACGGAGGCTTTTTGAGTTTGATGTGGTCGTTACTGGACGAATGGATTTTTTTACTCAAAGCTGTCCTGTGCTTTGATGGACAGCAGAGAAACCTGCACATACACACACACACACACACACACACACACACACACACACACACACACAAACAGTTATGCATTATTAAGGACAACCATATTGTTATGGCAGATATTCTATCAACATAGCTGTAGCTGTTACCAAACTGATAAATTCCTGCAGCCACCTGGTCTTCGGCCATTACTGCTGGCTGCACAGAGGCACCGTCCCACTCTGACAAGTTACTGCTACCATTCAGATCACTGCCACCTGCAACACTGTTGACATATTGAAAATATGTCCGCCCCATCTCACAGAAAAAAACGTTTTTTTTTAATCCAAAGAAATGCTAATACAGTTACTCAGCTATTCACTGAGACATATTACAAGACGTGAACTGAAAACGAGTTCTATTAAATGTCAAAAAGTTAAAAGAAATAGCTGCAGCTTGAGGCTGCGGCATAAAGATCAATAGATGCTTAATGGATGGTTTTCCTGTTTCTCTGATAGTTTCTGTTGTTCTCCATAGCAACACATACAAACCAGATGCTGAGGCTTCAGTGCAGTGATTGGGTTATTGGTTACGAATCAAATTGAATTAGGGTTAACCTTCTCTTGTGTTGCTAACATGAAAGCTAAATTCATGTGACTGACTGCCCAGCTATTCTCATTTTCATTCAGACATTATAATGGTAATCACCCTCTCACGCCTGCATTACAGAGTGAGATATCCCACGTCTGCAACATCTGTTTTAGGTCCCTCTGATGTTTCCTGCACACACACAAATCCAATAATGAAGGAAGATGGCTCTTTGCAGCAGAGGGGCATGGAAATATGTGGAAGGGTGACCGTTCCTGTGTGTCCCTGTGAGTCACACAGCAGTGAATCCCTGAATCAGCTGTTAAATGAATTTCTTGCCTTCTGCACTCTGTTCCGTATTCAGAGGAAGAAGCTCGGCACCTTAATCGGATCTGATGTACATCACGTATGTCAGTGACCTTTCCCTCTTTTCCTTCAGCCGTTCTCCGTCTCGCTTCTCTGTCCTCAGAAATTATTCAACGTAAGTTTAGTTGAGGGATTGATTGTTACTATTGTTATACTTTGATACGTTTATTGAAATTCACTGCAGGATCCTGCAAAGCCTGATATGATTCTAATGATGGGGATTTTGTCACAAGGCATTACTGCAGAGCTGTGACTGAATGTTTGGTAAGGTTGGGTAGCTGGCCTACGCAAGAGGATTAGAGCCACATGTGATACATGTTTTAGAATTCTGAGTGTTAGGTGGATGAAGTCACAATCATGAGAATTAAGACTCAGAACTCAAATTTTCAAAAGAATTTACGAAAGTATATCAAAATATCCGTCATCTTGTGGGAGCAAGTGACCTTTGCATGAATGACATATAAACACATAGTATGTGTACAGCAGCACTGACTCAAAGGTTGTGAAGCCTCTGAAGTCTCTTTGATTGACATTATCAAAGGTATTTCAGATATGGCTCAAAACTATTAGACAGGGCATACACATGTGTATTCTAACTTGTGGTTAAAATTAAAGGCTCTCTCATCAGCACTCCACACAGACCTAGTAATAACTCACTGAATGCCTATAATTATCCCAGGGCGCATTCATTAATTTATTCCCTTTCTGAGAGATAATAGCTTTTCATCGCTTCGAGACATTCTAGCAGTTAGTAAGCAACATTGTTTTGGGGAATTTGCCCCATTGATCCGGTCACTGATTCATTTCCCAGTATATTTATTAAAGGACCAGCGTGTAGGATTTAGTGGCATCAAACAGGGAAGTTTCAGAATGAATCCATCCAACTGAATAACCCTCCGCTCACTCCTCCCTTTCCAAGCGTGTCAGAGAACACCGTGGCCTCCGGGTGACATAAAAATACAAAAGGCCTTTTCTTGAGCCAGTGTTTAGTTTGTTCTGGGCTACTGCGGTGCAACATGACAGACTCCATGAAGAGGATCTGCTCCCTATAGATATGAAGAGCTCAGTCTAAGGCAACAGAAACAAAACGATTCGTAGTTTCAGGTGATTGTACTCTAATGAAAACAGTTTTCATGATTCCTATTTTCCATCACTCTCCTATCTCTGGTAGGCTACTGGGTTGTACGACATTAGGCCTCCAGGCTGTCTTGTTTGAGATGATGCTAGATAATGTTAGATGGACAGTGTGATGTCCTTAGTTGTGTGCAATCGCAAAGTTGAGCAACTCCAAAAAGCTTGATCTAACCCAAAAGGTTTCTAAAGTAACTGGCTTTTACTTGTTTAAATTGCATTGTTCTTACAGTCAAATTTCAATCAGAATTCTCATTGAATCAATTTTTTAATGCACTTCCCACTCTCATACAGGTTGATTGAGTCTAGCTCAGTCAGAGGGGAGTATAATGAGGTAGAGCGAAGCTCAGAGTTACAGAGAGATGATGAAGATGCCACTTTGGTCAGACAATTTAGTTTTCAGAGTGCAAGAGTTGAGGTTCAATGTCTGTGTGTGATTTAGAGAAAACTAAATAATTTGGTCTGTATCTCTTGCTCCATTTTCTAAAAGGTTTCTGCTTGGATGAGCTACAGTTCCAGGTCACTGTATTGTTCTCCTTACTTCATTGTCTGTCATTTTGTTGATTTTGTTGATTTTGTTGTCGGAATTTTTACTGTCCCATATGTTTGTTCTCCTGAACAGAAAGAAAAGGGCAGAAAAAAAGGGGAACAGAAGTTATTGACTCCATTGTGGTCTGTTTTAATTAATATAAAAGGCAGTCAAGCCCTGGCTTACAAAGTTTAGGGCAATGCAATACACAAAATGTCTGAAGAAGGAAGTGGACGGCGACAGATATAGAAGAAGACAGAGTGTAATTACTTGTAATCTTTAAAATATTAAGTCATTTTGGCCGGTGTGTGTGTGTCTGAGAGTAAGTAACTCTGCATTTATGTAAATCAATTCTCAGTGTGACACTCAGTTACCACAGTTGGCATACTGTGTCTTTCAATACATCCTTAGATGTCTCTTAAATAAAGTGTATCCTTTTCATATGCTGCATTCTCCTCTACTTATTCTCAAGATTACCACTTTAACATCTCATCCCAACGTCCTATATGAATCGCTCTCATGAATAACGCTGTGTGTGTGTGAGATGTGCTGTACAAATCATCATGTCTTGTGTTACTGGTGAGATCCAGCGATATAAAGAACAAAACTCATCTGTGTAGGACTGATAATGAATGGAAATGTCCCCGATCTGAAAGATAAGCAGTTATTTGTAGTGTAGAGAGTTAAATAGCATGCTACCCTGTCCCTTGTAAAGGATATTTACTCATTTGTATTTTCAGTTACATTTCGATAGAAAATTTAATATCTGCCTGGATTCACTGGCAATATTTTTTTTTTTTCCATTGAAGGAATTAGTACCATTAAAAAGCGTCCGGTGAGGCCTTGCTGAGGGAGAATGCAGATGAATTAGCAGGAAGCCAGTAATTAGCAAAACTGTCCGTTTCCTTAATTAATATTCATGTCAATTAGATGGTAATCTGCACGAGAAATAAAAACATATAATCATCACTGATAGTGATCAATTTGGTCTGGACAGACGAGACTCCTCAAAGCGGTTTCAAGTATATATAGGGGAATATCGTGGTCTTGGTTTTATACAGAAAACATCTGCAGGGACTTGAGACACGATTAAACCGTGACCCCAAACCCCAAACCCAACCACAGACCGGGCTGTGGAAGCAAACCCCATTTTCTGGTGGCAAAGTCCTGCACTTTGGCAAAGTCCTGCACTTTGCCACCTACCATCCATGCCGATCACCTACTAAGAAGTCAGGTAAATGTAGCACTCCATTCACCCAAAAAAACAATGTTCCCTGTGAACATTAGAATTGATATCTGGGATGGAAATGTGGGGTTTTAAGTTTTCATTTATGCCACATCATCCACTGTACACTAGATTAAAGGTAGATTTATATATCCTCCATATTGCACTATGTTCATAATTATTGTATATCGGGGAGATTTCCAGAGACTCAATGAGGTGCAAAAGTTTATTTGCAGTTTGCTGAACACAATGAGCGATAGAGTGTACTATCCTCCTAAGCACACAGTCTATCTCACTAATGTATTTCTATTATTATCATGTCAGGTTTGTGTTGTTGCCAAATACTGTTGTTTTTTTATTCTTGACTGTATTGACTCAAGCAGTTTTAAACTGTAACACCTCTGTTTAAATGGGTTCTACTCTCCTGTTTGTTGTATTGAAGAATCCGTCTCTGTCTTGTTTGTGTAGTTGGTTTAATTACTTTTCTTCTCCACCAGTGTTTTGTTAATGTGAATGGCATTGGTGGCATTGTACAGTATTCTTCTAAGGTTGGCTAATTTATGAAGCAGGCAGTACCTTTGTTACACAAGCTTATCTGTTTAGTATTCTTTGTTGCGGAGAGAGGAGACAGCAGTAAGCCTGTGGCCACACTCATCTGTTATTCTTTTCTCATTATAGTCCCTCTTCCTTTGTTCTTATTCATTTTATATTCCTGACTCTCTTGTTCTCTTTGTATTCATTCTCTTTTTCCAGCTTCATTCCTGCAACATGTTTCTCATTTTCAGCCTTACATGCTTTCTCTTTCCTCATTACTGCTTTTCCTCCGCAAACTCTCTTTTCTCTCTGCTTACACACGCACTGTTATATGATTTCTGACATTCTGAGTTCATCAGACAAAATGACATGTTGGTAGTCTTGCATGAATCATTTAGGGAGTGGATAAGCATGCTTTACTAATACACTGCACACACAGACACAATTAAAGCCCGTTGGAATAATTTGTTTCATGCATTCGTATTTTTTTTAAAGAGGTTTATTACTCTTCCATTTTCTGCCACCCACGTTGCTACAGCACCCATTATCATTCTTTAATGTTGTCCCCTCCTGAACTCCTAAGAGCTGAGTGCCTGTTGAAATGTAACCTATAAACTCTGTTGCTACGTAAACTGTAGGAAATTTAGGTTTAGAAGAGTGCTTTAAGAAATTATAATTGGAAGTGTTTAATGATTCATAATTAAGAAATCATAATTAGAAGTGTTTTAGAATTCATAATTAGAAGTTTCATAATTATAGGTGTGTTTTAGAATTTATAGTTAGAAGTGTTTCTTAGTAGAATTTGTAGCACCTTTAGAGGTGGATAATAATATGATAGCAAGTACTTGGGTCGTACCATCTATGCTTGTAAAACTTGTGAAGTTTTTGCCAAAAGTTGCAAATCCTTATCTTTATATAGTATGTTTAAGAGTAGCGAAGGGACAGACAGGGATTTTCAGACAGGCAATTACAGTGGACGCCGAAGGAGCAGCACCCGAGCCAGGGTCCTGGCAGACTGATGCCAAGGAGGAGTCTGCTGGAGTTAGCCAATAGGAACTAAGACGGACAATATGGGAGGGGTTTTCAAACTGTGAAGAGGGAACCAGAGAAAGATTTCTCTCTCTTCCCCCTCGTTTCAGCTGGTGGCTGTTGTGCTCCCAGGCTGGGATACGGGTAAGGCTGGATCACACGCGGTCTCTCCCACAGTCGCAAGAGGTCCTGACTCTAACAAAACTAGCAAGGCCCCTCTTACTTTTTGGCTTGGGTCAAACCTGAACACCTTCTTCTCTGCTCCCTCTGCCAATTTTGTTTTCTGCTGGGCTTTACCTGTTCTCTCTCCTGGCTTCACAATGAGAGAGCGGTCTTCCTAATCGAGTCCACACAGCTGAATTACTTTCTGCTATGTACTCGCCATTTCAAGAACCAGTCCTGTATGTCAACCTCTCTACTTGCACTTAGGTTATATATCCTCTCTTTTATATCCCCCCCCCCCCCCCCTGCTCACTTTACAGCAGCTCTCTCAGTCTCTTGCTCTAATTCTTTACTGGTTTAGATGTTGGTGAAGAAGGTGAAGCTTATTTTACTGTCATTTATTTTAAGAGAGCTGGAGTAAAACCCTCCAAATATAAAATGTAAAAGGAGTAGCTCCCGCTGAAAGCAGAAAAATACATGGAGATGGAAATAGGGTTTGTGTGTGTGTGTGTGTGTGTGTCTCTCCCTGGAGGGAGAGATAAGGTGACAGGCAGCTCTGAGGTCAGTCTGGCCGTATCTCACAGACAGCCTTGCTTGCCCTGTGGGTGGTTTAACCAGACATCTGCTGAACTCCCATCAGATCCTGCAGGGCTTCGCATATCTGCCACCACTCCCTTTAGCTGACCCTGGAATAGCAAGCAAGGATTTACATTATGTATGATGGGATAAGAGGTGTCGCTTTTGTGCCAGTGGCTGATTCCAGATCAGGTCTTAAAGGTTAAGAGATAATATTGTCTCAGTCACCAGGGGCGTGTCCTTTTAAACACAGATTGTAGATGGGGGCTTGGGGACGATATGAGCAACAGCACACTCTACACAGATCTGAGTCTTGGAGGATTATTGGTGAGGTTATGCTTCTGCATCTACACTTTGATATTCCAAACATTAAGTTTCACAGTTGTATTTAATCTGTGTTTAATAATAACTTTAACATCTCCACCAGGGTTCAATAATAGGTATTTGTTGATGTGTATATATGCTGGTCATTTTGCCTGTTAAACTACTTTGTTCTGTGTTATATAAAGCTACTTCCACTCAGTCATGTCTAATTTCATGATTGTGTGATTATTTTAATTGAATTAATTGTATTTTTAAGGTACATTGCATTATAAGCTCAGCTCAGCATTTGTTTTAGTTTTAATTAAGGACAGCACTTTAATTTACACTTTAGTTTCCTATAATTTCCATTATAGGAGCTGGTATGTAACTGTAAAATGATTTTCCTGCAGTTTCCTGGAAAGAACTCTGTAATTTGGCACTATATTATGCTGCTACATGTCCAATTAATTACTTTCAATCAACTTCTAGTATAACTTAGAGAGTTCAGCAGGCCACTTGAACATGCAGAAATTAAAAATTGTATAACAGTAATACAAGTTAACATATTTGGAGGACAATATTTCCTATAATATATGTATCAATATATTTACTTGGACAAAAATGGGGCACCTCTTCCAAGGAAACTATTCTAGAAAGCAATAGCTGCTCAAATTGATACACAACTGGCTTAATTGACTGTCTCGGGACAATACTTCACTAACACTAAATTGTATTATTCTTTGCAAGAAACTTCACAGGAAAATAAAGTTCTATTTTATCTGGAGTGGTAAAAAGAGAGTCAGCTCTGGATTAGAGGATTATCGTCATATTTCTGGATATAATGACCAACTGACCGTCTGTGTCCGTCCACGGTGGCCAATTTGGTTTTGATTTGTCAGTATACTTACCACATCTGCACATTATTGTTTGTCAATAGTCAAGTTATAGTATCTTTATAAAACTAAGCTAAACAAAGTAAACTGAATTTAGCATCACAGTTTGTCCTGTCTGCCTGGGGTAATATATTCAACCCTAAGGCATGCAGTGGCTCAGCATTGCCACTGGGTATGTGTGACCTGGCCTAGCAGAAAATACAACATGACACTTCCTTTTTTATTTACAAAATACTCTAGCCAAGAGAGAGGCCCCACACACGTCATGAGAGCTGGAAGTTTTGTTCAAGACGTCAAATCGCTTAACATAAAATGATAGAAGCCCTTCAGTTTGAGCTGAATCTCAGCTAGGAAGGCATCAAATGCAGTTTGGTAACTTTAAATGAAATGATTTGTATTATTAAGACAGAAACTACCTTTCTGCTTGTGACCCACCTGGTTAAGATATGGAACAAAAATGGTGTAAACGTCACCACTGGTAATGCACGCCAGGTTTTTCTTTAATCGGTGATCTGAAAATCGATTAAAGTACGATACAGGGGCTTATAGCAAAGGTTCTGTCAATAGTGTTTAGGCAAATGAAATGCTGCAGTGGCTCTGACTTGGCTCAGGTTTGAGGAGTGCTCAATCACAACTCCAGCCATAAGTAGAGAGCATTTTATCTAATGGAATAAGAGATGCCAAAGTCCAAACACTAAGAGCACTTTAATAACAGTCAACAATGGAACAATGAAAAGTGATGAAGGAAACTATAGTGAGTGCCTCCAGTCTATATTTGGGGGGGTCCCATTTATTGTATTAAATGGTGCGAGATTCACAGCAAGAAAACATCTCATTTGATTTCAATTGCAATGGGTTTTTATCTTGCTCTCTTGGTGTTCTCTCCTCATTCTCCCACTCTGATTTTAACGGCGTGTTGGTCATATCATAAAAACACACTCCGAGTAAATACCTGTGACCCCAAGCTGAGTTCCCATCTTCCTTCAAGACAATTGCTTACAGCGACGTTTTATGTCTGACAGCCTCACCTTAACAAACACTGTGATGTGATGTGAAACCTTCTGAGACAGAAGATTTGAATACTGCTACACGCACACACACGCACACACACACACACACACACACACACACAGACTGTCAGGCAGTGTTTTTGCTGCACATAGGCATCTTGTCATGTCAGTAATAATGATACAATCGCAGCTGCGAAGGAATTAATGCATATCGACATCCAACGAGACACGAGATTCTCCCCGTTGGTAATAATACCTGAGGGGATAGAAGGAAGAGTTTTTTTTTATGTATTATTGTTATATTTGTCACGGTTGAGATAAAAAAAGACAGCTGGGGATGGACCCAAATGCAGATAGACACAGGATAACAAACAGTGATTTTAATAAAGAAATGTCCAAAACAAAACTTGCATGCCAGGTGAGAACAAAAGTAGTAACTGAAAATCCAAGAAACCAGAACCGGCAAAACGGCATCAATCAAGCAGAATTTGATCTGTAATTAGTACCTTGTTAACATGATCTATAGTGGGTACTTTGACAGTATGGACTAACGAGTACCTGCATATTTGGGCAAGGTAGTACAAATGTACATATAGTAGCATAACGACACTCTGTACCACAGATGGAGATTTGATTATTATTATTATTTTATTTTTATAGTCTGACTTTATAACTTCAGAGGAAATTATTTCTAAATTATCAGGATTTTATAGACCTGAAGTGTTTTGGTCTGATCTGACTGCCCTATCGGCAGGGTTGTTAGAGTTTGGTTTTGTCACAAATATGACTCGGTTAGGTATTCGATGTAAGCCTTGACTTGTGTCAAAAATGTGAATCAATGGAGCCTTAACTCTGTGGTACTCAACTGGCTGTTTTAGAGTACAGGTAAAAACTGCACACACTACCTAGATGCAACAGATAAATAACTGTGTGTATACGCCTCCCCGTGTTTGCATGTGTACTCGGCGTCTGTTGGATCCTGACACTTCTGCTCTCCAGGCAATATGACGAGCAAAGAGTCTGAAGTGAAGATCACAGCAGCCTTCAGGCAAAACCTAGAGAAGTTAAGTGACACTGGGGGGGAAGAGGCACAAGATACCCAGACGTGCTTGTGTGTGTGTGTGTGTGTGTGTGAGAGAGAGAGTGAATAGGGGGTATATAGGCCTAGAAAAGTCTTGTAGAGCGACAGATTACTTTAGGAAAGGATCAGTTTGAGACTAGAAATATACTTGATGAGAAAAATGACATTGGAGACTGACAGAAATGGAAGGACGGTTGGGAACACGCAGAAAAATAGAGGGTTTCACTGAAATGAAATGCATTGTCCTGGTTGGCTTAGCAACAAATCACGACCCTGTCAAATCTCTGCAAAACTATTTTGTTCCCCACTTTTCTCCACTCTACCTTTCCCACCAGTTCTCTTTTATGCTGCTACCAAATCCTCGGGGGTGGAGCATAAAGAGCAAGAGAGATCCATCAGTGCTTGCTAAAATGCCTTGCTGGCTCATAAATAAAGGGGGTGGATGAATTAGGAAGTTAAATCACCTTGGGTTGGTAATGTCACAGCCTACAGGCAGATATGAAATACCCCTCAGTGTTGGGATGCTCTCCTCCCACCCTCAGGCTATACCACCACATCACCGTATGTTGTGTGTGTGTGTGTGTGTGCGTGTGTGAAGGAGTTGATGAACTCCAGTCTTTGTATTTTGTGCATAAGTGCCCATAAATGTATATCAGACTACTTCCTGCTCTTTCTACTTAGTTTAGGTCTTCATGGTGTCATGCTAACATTGGTTCCTGTGAGCTTAATTCAAGTTATTTGTATGTTAAAGACTCAATTCACCACAAAAGTAACTGTTCTTGAGCTTTCGATCATATTACATGATCAGCAGATATGTTCAAATGTACATTCGCCTGAGCACTTCGAGGGCTTCTCACCCATGTTGGCCTAAACGTTGAAATCAAAAGTTAATTATTGACCTCAGAAACCTTCAGCAGATCAAAGTTCAGCTTCTTCACTCTCTTCGTGGACGAGTCCTGAATGTACAACATCTACAGTTCCATGACAACTGGGCAAACTCTAATCTGTAATGTGATCAAAAGCATGTTTTATACTTGGTCCGAGTTCATATCATGCTGGTTCATTTTTAGTGGCAGCTGAAGAGGCCGATAGAAAGTTGAATGCGTGAACCTGCTCCTCTGTGTTGTTTTGAGAAAGAGATGCTCAACCTGCCAGGGATCCTGGAAAACCAGAAGTGGCATAAACAGATTAGACAATAAACAGTCATAAAATACAAACACTTGGTCTTGTTAACCTAGATCAAGAAACAGGGCGACTTTTCTCTTACGTTGTCTCGTCCATTAGAGTATTGTCTGTCTGTTTTCCATCCCTCCTTGGTTTTTATTGTATTGATTTGTTCTTTTACTGTATTTTCTGCCAAAAAACGTCGCTCCAAACACAATTCATATAACCATCCTGTCATTGTGACTACTCTGGTGTAAAGATTTGGTCAAAGCACATTCCGTATTGATTAAATGAGGACTCAGTTTTATCATCATTACTGGATGCTTCAGTGTTTAATGGCAGGTTTGCAAACACAATTACTGAGACATGCACTTGAAACCAGCTCAACTTGTTTCTTTCTCTTCCTAGTATGAAGTGATACTTCGGCTTTGGTATACGCAGCGGTGTTTAGTGTAATTAGCACACGTGTCGGGAGTGTGGAGAGGTATCAGTGTGGCGCAGAGAGAGAACCAAGCCTACAGCTCAACATCTGAACCAGATAGAGCCGTGGCTAATGCACGCAGGAGGATCAAAGCTAGCCCCGTCAGTAACATGCAGCTATTTCCACGGTTAGCTTCAATCCTAACATCATGGTCTGTTTGTGCATGCTAACATGAAAGCGGTGGCTTGGGATGAAGCACTGCTGCTATTAACACATTGTTAATGTGTGGGCAGTAGATTAAAGATCTTCCTCCACAGAGCAGCATCAGGGTACTTCCAGCAGCATGTGATTATAAAGGCTAACATGGCCTCTGTTAACAGGCTTTAGCACAGTGGGCAGAGATTTGTGCACTCTGAATTTCTTGCTCCATATTTTCTTGGACTTACGGCAATATCAAACCTGAAATGTCTCAGCAGACCCAACTGATGCCTGAAACCTTGCACTTACTGTATCTGCATTTGTAGATGAAATATTACAGCAAGAAGGAATTTCCTACGAACTGTTTTTGTGTTTTCTACAGAGTGCAATGAAGGAAATATTTATTAAACTAATATATTTTAGTTCCGTCTCCTGTGCCAAGAACAAAAAAAAACATTGTTAGAAAGGGAAAAAAAAACAGTTGCCCTACTTCGCATCCAACAATATTAAATTTGATCAAATGGTTGAGTGGTTCTCTCCATTTGTTTCCCTGCTGTGCATCTGCTTCTCCCTGGTTATTATGCATTGCAGCAGATAGATGAGATACAAATGAGATGAATGCTGGCCACCTCTGGCATTACCTGCAGGCTTTGTGTGTGTGTTTGTGTATGTGCGTGTGTGTGTGTGTGTGCGTCACATACCAGTAGGGAACCAGTGAAATGAAGTATCCTGCTGGCTGCTCGAGTGTGTGTTGAATGTGTGAACACACACAGACCTTCAGTATTGGACTGTTGGCTGAGCTGCAGAGACACAGAGTACATAGACAGACATAGCACTATGCAAACTACATTACAGAACAAAATAATAGGCGGTACTATGTTTTTTTTTTTTTTTTCGTTTTATGTAGCTTCTATCTAAATACTGTAGCACTGTGTGGAATGTAAAAGGAAAGAGTCAGTCAGTCACTCCTATTGAAGCACAATACAGTCCATCAGTCTTCCAGCTGTAGGCAGAAACTCTAAAGCTACATTAAGCAGTTGCTCTGGGCTAGAGTTTTCAATTTGGAAACTGCTATTCCTGAGATCAGTCTGTATTAAAAGACACAAGAGTGAAATCTTAAAACATTTTCCTAGACTGGGTACGTTTCTCAGTGATGGCAGATGTCCACGTTTTGCCTGGATGGAAACACACGGGAGACGGAGTGTGACACACTGGGGAAGGAGGGAGGAAAAGGTCACTCATTCAATATTCAAACCATCCTTTGTCTTCACTGGATAATGAAGTGTCTTCTCCAAAGTCATAAACTCTAGGGGGCCACCGCACTGTAGTCATTTCCTTTTAATGGAACAAAGTGAAGTGTTACAGTGACAGAGAAGTGGTTCCATGTAGTGTTTTTAGCCTCTTTGACATCTTTATTGGCATCGTGATGTGTCTTGATTCCAGTGGTGTACAGCAGTTGGGTTTCTTTCTTCATGTCAGAACTATTACAATGTCAGTATGAGAAAGTCAGAATAAAAAGTTACTTTAGGTGGTTGCACTTCTGATAAAAGTTATTTATTCAGCAATCTCCAAATAGCTAGTATACTGTCCTTTATGTTCAACTGTTAATTTCCATAAATGCTTCTATGCTTGACATGCATTTTGTTCTTTTCATTTAACAACAGTACAAAGTAACGTCGTGTCACTTAATCCCTATGAAGTAAAACTTCACGAAAGCCTGTATTTGATACACAGTCCCTGTTGTTACTATTTTTGAACCAGTGCACTTGAAAGTGTGACAAATGGTGTTCATGAGCGCTGATCTCTAAAGCAGAGGCTTATGTGCTGCACTTAAAGCAACATTATACCGGAGCAAAAAAAGAACAAAAAGAACGAAACAACAACAGCTTTTTCTGTACAATATATTTTGTGTCTCCCACTGTTCAGGATAATTCTGGTGGTAATAAGGATGTGCAGTGCATGTAAAGTAGCTTGCTTGACTTCTGGCAGTCAAAACAGTCCAGGCAGAGCTGACAGTGCAAAAAACACTGTTGGCGAGTGTTGACAAAACTTCATTAAACAGTGTCACAGAGCTCCACTATTTGTTTTCAGCTCTGTTGACTGTAATTGGTGACAGTCAGCAGTGGCGTCCTGTCGCCTGTGGGCAGAGTGGCCGTCATCAACACCACAGCACAATACACACTTGGAGTCTCTCTGTGACTCTTAACGTGTACATTTCAGAGACTATACTTAACTGGACTGGCCAGCCTCTGGCATCTGTCTGCTGGCCCTCAGGCAACATGTCGGTCTGCAGCTTATTAGCATTTCATTACTCCAGGATGCACTGCAGAGCGACATGATTATTGAGGCTGGACCACGGAAAGACTGCAGCACACAGAGATGTTGATGACTACAGCACAGAGGAGAGGAGACTAGATCTACGTTTGGATGTCGACTGAATTTTGGCTACAGCTGTATGCCGTGTTCTGGTTGCACCACGGCTCTATCACATCTTAGTCACGGGTTAAAGTTCAGTTGTTGTTTAGAACTTTCTTTGCCCACTTCCCCCACTACTTTACCTGCTGTAATTACTCTACTCAGCATTTTGTCTTTGTGTCCGTATTTCCTGAATAGTTTAGGTGGAAGAAGACATGTAGCCCCCACACACCTTAAACAGGATTAGCAGTTAAATATAATGGACGGATGTTTGTATGAACAGACAAATTCAATAACCAATGAATTGTATTGTTAAATTTTAATTCCATGTCATTTTTCAATGACATGGAATTGATTTTGCAACCAAATTGCTTCTTGTGAATGAGTATATGAGTATGACGGTCTTTTAAAGGGACATCTGTTAATCGCACGACATTGTGTCAGTTTCAGTGCATTTCAACCAAAGGATAAAAAACAAATATGTCAGACAGCCGCTCTTGAGTTGTTCCAGAGGTTAGCGCATGTTTTGTTTCTTCCGAAGGGGAAAGCGAGTCTCTGCAGCAGAAACTGGGACTTGAAGAAGACTGAAGGACAGAGGTCATCAAACATGCCTTTGTTAAGAAAAGTGAGAAAGAAGAAAGCACAGGAGGACAATGTCCCTGCTCGGATATAAACCCAATGCGCTACTTGAATGTGAGCGGCACCAAGTAAAGCACCTGAACTGCTAATTTCTGTTATTTCGGTAAAATGGCTAAGTCAGCTTCCAATTAGTGGGATCATGTCATTGTGCAAATGTGCTGGCCCTGCAAGGTCCTCTGGCTAAATGTCAGACTTCTCTTTTTTTAAACAAGCCTCTGAAATACCTGAATGAGTGAATGTTTTTAACACACTGCTTCTAGATTTTGTTGAGCCAGAATGTGTTGAGGGATTTGTAGAGCTTGTCAATTGTTTGTGTGTTTATTTGTGTGAAATCTGTCCTGACTTTAAGACAGTGAGTCAGTTCACAATGGAGCCGAGTCTGTTCTCTCTCTGAGCAGCTTATTATATAAATAAATCCTCTGAGTTACGTGGACAATATACGGCGATATTTCATGCACATTCACTCAGAAGTTGTCTTTTTTTTATACTTTGCCCCCTATCCTTCAGCTCCCTGAAGCGTATGAGAGGAATATCTTTGATGGTGTGTTTCAAACCCAAATCTTAATTTTATAGTTAAACAACACAGAAACTCCTTTCATGGAGATGGGTTTATAAAGTGTCCCTTATTTAATCTTCTCCTACCTTTCCTTTCACCAACAGATATGCTGCACGGACAACCATAGCAGGCTTGGGTTTTGACTCAGAGAAATGTTCAAGGACTCATAAATGCTACATCATTCAAAGGCTGTAAATATTCAGCATTATATGAGTGTACTGGAGTCACAGTGCATGATTTAGAGGTGCACAGGTGCAGCTCCTCTGGCAACCATGTGCACAAGCATCATATTTTTTATAATTGACAGAAAGAGACCAGAGCCAGTAAAGCAAACAAGGCAACATGGGAGAACGTACACTGAGGACAGAAGTGGCTGCAGCAAACTTGATGAGTTGAGGAGGGCGAGCTGAGTCAGTGGGGAGTTATGATGATGGAGGATGACTCAATTTCATCCACACAAAGTCATGTGATCCTACTCATAAGTAGGATAATATCACAGATATGATTGGATGAATAAATAGATACATGGACAGCCAATTTCATTCGTTTTTATGGGAAAAGACAGACAAGACAAATCCACTAATACAGAAGAACCAAGTGACAGACAACAAAACAGAGGAGCTGTGAGCCAAACGGTAAGGGACTGTTAGAGCTACAACAAATTAAAGCAGTCTGTGGAGGAAAAGAGAGGGAAATAATAAGAAAGGAAAAGGGGAAAGAATGACGTCCACGCAAAAACAAACATAAAGCCAACAAAGCAGCTCTGTGAAGTTGCTACATGCTCACAGTGACAATGTTAGAAGAAAAATGATGATGGTGCTGCATAACAAGTCAAGTGATCGCTGTCAGGATAATTCATTTCTGCTTACACACATCCAAAGTGTTTACTCTGAATATCGGGAATGAGAGAAATATTGTGACTGAATATGTGGCTGATTCAACACGAGTGTTATGTAAACAGCATCTGATCTGGTCAGAGTTTATTTTCATAACAAACAGGCACCAGCTGTGCTTAAAACCTATCCCATCAATTCTCTAATGGACGTCTGCATCTACACATGTCGCTTTCATCTACATACTAATCGTGACTAACTGATGATTAGCTAGCTTTTAAATCATCTTGAGCGCTTGTACAGTGTGAATGGTGTGCATAAGTGTGGGTTGTTATACAGGAAACGAATGAACAAAGGCTCAAAGTCCAAGCATCTTTCATCTCTGTTAGTGAGGACTCCAGCTGTGAATGTCCTTCATTCATACTTCAAAACACCTCATATTTACCTCATAGTTTTAATTTGTCCTCTTCTACTTTTTCTTTCTCTTTGACTGTTTTTTTAAAATCTCTATACACGCTTCAATGTGTATTCTATTGTTGAAAATGAGAATGTACCCAAAATATAAATAAATATATCAGAATAATGCTCCATTATGCTGCCTGCATACAAACTCTACCCAATCGCATTGGGTATAAACAAATTAATCCGCATATTGACCTTTACTGTGACCGTAACACTGCAAGAATAATGACAAACACAAATAATAATATGGAATTTATTCAATAGAGGGTATACACATACACAGAAGTCCCCACAGTCACTATCATACACTTACCAAACCACTCTCACCTCTTACTGTCTTAAAGGACAGACAACCTGTACTTTCTGCTTGAGAGTTATTGATATGGTCTAATTTAGGATTAAGGAAAATAACAATGGACTGGTACAATATGAGCTGACTGGAAATAGGTTGTCTAATTAATTGCCCACTAGAAGATTTTTACTGCTAAGAAGATTTTTACTGCTACTACTAATGTTTTTGCCATGAGGTTCATTCATTCCATTCTATCCTCGAGTAGAATAAGAAACAGAGTAAAAAAGGCAATGGGGGAAATAAAGGAACTGAAATATATTCAGGAAGAGAAGAGATCAGCAATAACGTTTCAGAAACATAAAGTATATGCTTTTCTGTTGTACAAGCCGTTTTCCTTTTTATTTCTCAGAATCGGTGAAATCGCTCATTTATTTTGGAATGTGGCGGCCACCCACACACCATGACCTGCACTTTCAGTTATTACCAAGCCTGCAATCACCAGTAACAATCTGTCTCTCGCAGACCTCTCTGTATAATCTGACCCCCAGCAGTCGTGACAAAGATGCTGACAAACAGACTCTGCAAAGAACTAGAAATGAGGGAGGATTAGGGGTGAGATGGTGAAAGTGTATCTCTCTACACCCATTCCTCTTAGCAACATTAAATCAATCATGCAATTAAGTGGGAGTCAGTGTTCATTTTCAGATTGTACTGATGCCCCTATGGAGCCTCAAGCGTCACTGACAAACAGAGTATGCCTTTATAAATGATCCTTTAATCATAATGCACTGTATCTGTTGCCTTTGATTACTCTATTTTAAGCTTCAATTTCCACACACTTCACTTCGTTAGCTAAGTTTCAGTCATTAATGCGCTTGTGTATTATTTGAATTAATTCAATTCCCTTTTAGCTCTGACATTTATCTAACAAATTACAAGTGTTACAACTCCATCTCAACTCAGGAGTATCACTCATTGAGGCTTTGGGCCATGCAGTTGTTTAATCTCGTTTAATTTGACAGAGCTGTAATTAACACAACAATGATGGAGGGCCCTGTAGTGGAATCACACACAGAATACTGTATACTTCAACTCCAGTCATAATGAAGAACTTTGGATTCAACACAGCAGCTTTGGCATTTGTTTGACATTTCCAGTGATAGGAAAATACTTGATCTGGCCTCTTTAAGGGTAAAGCTGGTGATATTGTATCATGTTGTATATCAAATCCCATGAAAATATCAAAACTATGAACTATCTATTTTCTCTCCACGTGCATGCAATCCTCACTTCTCCTCCGCTGCAGCTTAGATAAAGAAACTCCAGACTAAACCAGTCAGACACCATTCATTTCCTCCCCTTCTCCCTCTGTTAGGTGATCTGTCTTTTAGAATGACTTTGGTTACGCTGGGAGAGCTTCACGGCGGCATCCCCTGTGCTGCTCTCAGCTGTGACACAGAGACACACACTCATATCCAGGCTGTCAAGAATATCCTGCGCAAGGAAATCCGACACTTCAGAGCACACGGTCTGTTGGCTTTACAAGGTGCAAGATGAACAGGAAGGTATACAAGACAAAGGGAAAGTCATGCCTCCTAGAAGTGTTTTCTTTTATCGGTGCAGTATGCTACGAGCTACGATTGTTGCTCGGTTAGTGAAGAATCAAGGAGGCATGTGATACGCTGCCTGCCTGGGATGTGAATGTGAAAGTGGCTGTATGATGGTGGAATCTCCACCTGTTCGCCTCTGGAGTTGATGTGATGACTCATGAGCATCATAGCAGAACTACTTTCAGTGGAGCGTTTATTTGTTAAAGCTGTGTCTTTTACATGAAGGGAACATGTAGTTTTTGGTGAGAGGGATGGTAATAATACTTCATCCACTTCATGCCATTTAACAAACTATTATTGGGTCATTTAAACTATGACTGTTAGATGAGTCATGGCATAAGCCTTTTTCTCAGAAACACATGCGTAAATAATAAAATCAATGATCGCTGAATTCCATTTATCTCCGAGGTGTCAGTTACCTGGTATCGTGCGTGCTGCCTCACTCTCACACCGTCACAGGTTTACTGGGACATGTGAAGAGAAAACGGTCTATTTTGCCACATTGTAAACGTGTAAAATGTTAATTCTTTCCTTGTTTTTGACATTTGGCTGTTTTACTCGGGCTATTTAGAATAGGTGAGGATGTTGTATATTTTAAATGAGGATGAAACATGTTTTTTTTTATTTTATAACAATTGGAGCTCGTACTAACAACAAGCTTGAGGTGATCTTTGCTGTTTAGTGAGATTCTGCCACATTCATGTCATATGGGATGAAATGTAGACATGGGAAATATACACCTGTTTAGTATGTCCATTCAATTTGGGTTAATTACCTCGAACAACAGACTTTGGTAGACGGCATTTGTATTTTTGTTTGCATTTTCAGACATTTCATTAATTGAATTGAATTATTAAACTTTATTTTATTATTACTTTATTTTATTAATACTTTATTAAGTGCGAGTTGTTCGGAAGCCAGTGTCTTGGAAATGCCAGGATCTATTTATTTACGTTCTTTTTCAGTAACGACTGACTGTCAAACTAGATAATAAATAAAACTGACTCTAAAGGCCAAGCTGTATCTTCTGCTATTTATTACAACCATTAGAGTCGGTATTGGGAATGAACAAATGGCCCCGGAACATCTAAACAGCAAGTTCTATTAAAGAAAGTTACAACTTGGATCTCGGTGTAAACCCAGTCAAACCTCGCAATTTTAGTTGGTCACTCGTGTATGACACAAGCACAGCATTAGTGCTACAGTCTGTTGTAATCCCGAGTGTGCATCTGACAGCCGCGCACCCAAGGTGATTTGTCCTTCTCACTTTATAGTATCTTCCTCTGAATCACACAGTCTTGTCTCTTTTTACTTTCCTCTGTCCCCCTTTTATTCCCAATTGACATTTCCTGCATGATAATGAAGGTCACATCTGTTTAACTCTTTTATGTAAACTTCAGTTAATCTCTCCTTTGTGTCATCTAACCCAAACTTACTTTTCCTTTCCTTTTCTTCCTCCCTTTTATTTAATGTTCCTTTGTCTCTGCTCTTTCCTTATCTTCTCTGTCCTCTCTCCTTCCTTGCTCTCTTTTGATCTATTATCTATATATTGACTCCTGTCCTTCTCCGCTTGGCTGACTTGAGTGCTCCAATACCAGCCAGCAGGAGCTTTTTTTCTTTTTATATACCATACATCCACTCATCTTCTCTCAAACACACATGCACACACGCATACAAGATCCTATTAATATGACAGTGCTCTCATCAGTGTAGCACATTACTCCTCTGCTCTCATAAATCATCATCTCTCCCCGTCTCTCTTCTCTTCATCCTCCAGTTAAGTGGAGCAGCTCCAGATTGAACCCTTCAGCAACTGTCATCTCTCGCTCTGCCTTTAATTTTGTGTCCATGCAGCATTAAAACCATATTAACCATCTGAGATCCACGTACCCAAGAAAACTCCAAACTCATTTGGGGGGATTTGGGTAACTGGTAAAGGGAAGAAGTCCCCCGGTTAATGCTCAAATTAGGCTCAGTTGTGCTGCATTTATGCTGTCATCACGTATGATTCTCTTCCCTCTGTTTTCTGCTATTCATCCTTCACTAATAGTAAATAAGTGTTTCACACTGAACCACTCCATCACGTCCTACTCATTTACCACTGTGACATCAATTGTTGTAGGTGCAGGGTTTCATTAAATCCATATTAACCCCCCGAGAGACAAAGAGAGAGAGGTGCCAGAGACTTGAAGAGGTCATCCATCTCCTGAGTTTTCTCTCATTCTCTCTCCCTGCCCAGACGGATAATTCGATATGTTCAGAACAAGACAGAGAGCTGTTCCTTTGCATAATTTTATTAAGCAGCATTAGCAGCGTTATCAGAGAGGTGACGGGAAGGAAATGGATTTGAATTAGAACCTGATAAAGGAAGGCATCCCCGGGAGAAAGGTGAGAGTGTGTGTGCCGCATGGTGTCACACTAAATACACTCAGCCACTCGAAGGCAGGATTTAAATAACCGCTTTGAGATTGTTTTTATTTTGTTTGTTTTCAAACCAAACAATTTCTTACCCTATAATTATGTCAATTTGCCTTGTCTCACATCCAACATACCAGGAAATTGGATTATTGTGTTTCTTTGTAGGTGTGCATGTGTGCAGGTTGTAGTCTGTGTTCTCATATCACTTTAATCTCGAGGGGCTTTGTCACAAATCCAGCAGCAGGGAAATGAAGGAGACTTTCCATGTAAGTAGTCACAAGCCACCAAGTCCACCGCATTTTGCTGATTGTGTAGTTCTGTCAGCATCATTAGGTTGCAGCTCCCAGTGTTCAGTGGGCTGGTTTTCAGCCAGTTCTAAAGCCCCTCGATGTCTAAGGCCGCGGTCATGTGCCGTAAAATGGAGCATTGCCTCCTTTGGTTTGGGAGTAAGTTGCTGCCTAAATTGAAAAAGATTGATGTTGAAATATCCTGCATCCTGTTTATGAGTGTGGGTAAGATGGAGCATGAGCTTGACAAATGGATTGGTTTCAAATGTTGTGGTCAAGAGGAAGCTGAACCTGAAGGCCAAGTTACAGATTTACTATTTGATCTATGTTTCAACCTACGGGACCGATGGATCAAATAATGACATCCTTGTACTGTACAAGAAACTGAAGTTACATTTTTTTCTGCAGGGTGTGAGGGCTCACCCATACTGGGGGCTCAAACAAAGCAAGGGGGTTGTGTAGGTTGGGGCATGTTGCTTCACGTACAGGTGAAACATGAAATACAATCCAGAAAGTCCGGTTTGAATAACAGATATGTGAATTTGAAGGGCTGTCAGATGTCAAAACAAAACAAACAAAGAAGACGTCTGCTTTGCAGGCTAAGCAAGGCAGCCCAGCCGCTGTGAGCTACAGAGAGACTGAAGCTGCTGATATGGCGCAGAGTAGGTCAATCAGAGTTACGCTGAGATGGTTTATTCCCGGTTGAGTTGTTGCTGGAGGCGATGGCACTGATTGTCAAATGGTCGCTCCCACAGCATCCGCTGCAGTTCGCTTTGATGTTTGAGGAAAGTGGTGTTGTGACAGCACATGCTGACTTCACATCTGGGTCCCGTTCCTCGTACAAGGATAACTTGGCTACGGTTGAGTTTGTAGACACTTTGGAATATGGCATGCACAGGATTTTCTGTTCCCTGAAGCAACTTTGGTATCTATCCTGGTACCAGAGCAGCAGCTCAAACCTTCAAAGTCACAGGTGTAGTTTACGTTTTCAGATATAGCTGCTTCTTTCTTTTCACTTTGAAAACACTCCTGCTGGTCAATGACTGACATGATATTAGCCTAATTAATTAAATTGTCTGCAAGATACCTTTCCTCAGCTTCCTCCTTCGTCCCATTCTCTGGCAGCTCCAGGCAGCAGTGATGGAGCGAGTGTGTGTGTATCTTACTGTTTGTCATGAAAATAGGATTTCAGCAGATGGATGGAGAATAAATTAAATCTAAAGGGGACCAACCAGCACATAGATGGAGTGTTATGGTTTCAGACATAGTACATAACAGATGGGGGGAGGGGATGAATCATAAACGTTCATATTTTTAAATGAATTAAAGTTAAATAAATTATTGTTTTATCGCACAGCAACTCACAAAGTTCCGTTTATTAGCATCATAATTTCCCCCAAAAACTGCTCCCATATAACTTTGTTGCCACGTTTGATGAGTGGAAACTCTAAACATGTGTTTAGTTTGCTCAGAGCTCGGCTGTTAATGTTAAGGAAGTGGATGTGTGAAGTGAAAGAAGATCTATTTCTGGGCCTTGGACCCTGTAAACAGTCTTACATTTATTTCTAGAGTTTGGCTCACTGCTTTTACTCTTACCTTTGTGCTTGATTATGTCTCTCTCTTAAAAGATCATGGTCAGTATTGAAGATATTCATTTCAGAAGTAAAAGCAGTCAGCGAGTTGATATCCAGACAGATGAGCAGGACCAAAGTCATTAGTTAAAAGACTCCTCCTCCTCTACTTTCACATCAGTCTCTAATCTTTCTCTTCTTTTTGCTCCTGGCAGCTGTCGTTAACATGCAGGCAGTGTCTATGTTCTTGTCATTTTTTCCATCACATTGTAATGAGGTTGATGGGGAGGTAAACACGAGGTGAGGCTCCCCCAATTCCCCTTCTGGCCACTCTTTCTACTTTGATATTACACCACCTGCAATCACTCACTCACTCACTTCACTCACTCACTCACTCACTCACAACTCGAAACCTAACCAAGTTGGTTTGCTGCCTAAGGCGAAGGAGATTTCTGCCAGATAGGCAAACCTTCCCCATCTGAGTCTTCCCCTGCCCACCTGGGGACAAATTGCACTATACTGGGGTAACGATACACTAGTTAAACTCTCTCAGACCTTTGCACCTGTGGTGGGCTGAGGGAGACAGGTGTTATGAGGCGAGAGGTATTACGAGGGGTATCTTAGGGCTTTACAGGAAGATTTTGGGGTTTCCGTCTTCACAGATTTTTCAAGAGATTTATTTTGCAGTTTTTCCCCAGAAGGTCATGGATTCAAACCGGTGAACTTTCAACCAGAAGCTCTGCAGTTTTATCTACAAAGTGGGAATCTTACAAACTCTCTGGCTACATTTTTTTTTAAATCACTCTTAGGCTGTTAAAGTCTATTCGTCTCCTGCATTGAATACACAAACACATTATATTTGTGTTTTTCTCTCTAAAAAGTAAGTTTCAGGGTTCCAGTATTATTACCGTGAATGTGAGTTGCAGCAGCAAAAATGTAAAAGCGTGGTTCAATACTTCAAATTGTCACTGGGGCTGATATGAACTCATTAGGCCATGAAAGTCTTTTTTTCCACTTTTAAAAGTTAATTAGATATTCAAATTAGAGCTGTAAAGGTGAATGGGTTTGGATACTTTAACTCTGCTTCTTCATCGGCTCGCAGCAGCCAAAGGAAACTAGACGTTCACAAAGCAAAGTCATCCTCTGTATGGGCTAAATCCCCTGACTAAATTAAATTTGTCCTTGCAACATCGTCTGACAGCCACACAGAGCTCACAGGAGGACGGATTATGTTCCTGCTCTCCACTCTCCTCCCTCCCCTCCACTCTGTCTGCGCTCTTATAATGGAGTGTCTTTGAACCCGTGTAATTAAGCATTCATCTCAACTGCTGCAGAGGCATGTCCATCACCGCACACGCACACACACACACACACACACACACACACACACACACACACACACACACACACACACACACACACACACACACACACACACACACACACACACGCACACACACATGCATCATTAAATTGCAACAAATAGTTGCACCAATTGTTTTTATACTGTTTTTATTTAGAAGCAAAAATATATTTTCGTACCAATTACTGAATCTCCAAAGACAGAAATGTTGACGTGAAGTGAACTTGTTTCTCAATTAATTACTTTTGTCTGAATGCATCAGTGTTTACTGAGTTACTTTGGATCATTCTACATTACAGAAGAGGTTTAAAGAGTTTTCAGAGACATTGTGATCAGTGAAGGATGTAAGTAAAAAAGAAAAGAAAAGTGCAGCATAACTTACCAACGATACCAACTAAATGTTGGTATCGTTGAAGAAAATACTTTTTTATTCTTACATTTTATTCACTGTACTTTTATTAGCTGTTTTTTTATGATTCATTATTATGTATTATATTATTCAATAAATACATGTCTTTTTCCTTTGTAAAATAAAATAAAAGTTATTATTAAAAGTAAGAACAGATTCGTTGGAGAAAGTCTTCATTCAGTCGGCACAGTATAGTTCATAACTAACACAAAAGGAAACAAATACCCACACACTGTTATCTCCTTCTCAATTGTTATTCTTCATGGGCATTATAATGTTTTGACCAAAAAGGGTCTTCACCTGAAGAAGATCCTTTGTGGTCAACATGCTGTCATGCCCATGTAGAAGAAGATAATCATTGTGCCACCTGATGATTACGACTTTGTCACCGAACAATAAAAGCTCTTCAGCACAGAAGACATGTTGGTTAAAACATTTTAAACTGACGGCATCCACTGCCTTTCACAAAGGTTTTTGGTTTTGTTTTTTACAGAGAATATTCACTGAACAACTGAAGAAGAAAACGGAAGGGAGAGAGGACACCAGAGGAAGTCCACTAAATGATGATTTGGAGGAACAGACTGTGTTGCCACTCAGAAAGACGTACGTGACAGCGTCGAACACCTCTGTGTTCCCACGACGATAGCTGTCACGTCAAGAACCCCCCCACTGGTGATTTGTCTCGGAACAATGCAGCAGCACGTCAGGACCTGCCTGAATCATACAAGTGAGTTCTCTGTTTGCACTGCGAGGTACACTGTCACTCTGGTGTGTGTGTGTGTGTGTGTGTGTGTGTGTGTGTATCTGATTCCTGTGTTCTGCTCTCTTGTGTCCATGTTCACCTGCCACTCAGTCTGACCTCCACAAAGACTTTGTTTACAAATACGATCAGTTTTCCCCTGTCCCTTTTAATTTCTCATGAATTATTCATATGAGGTTCCTTTCACCAGAGTAATCTGACTTTGCATTGCATTGCAGTCCAGTGTCGCGAAAAATGTTGAGTTGAGTTTCATCTGACTAATGAACCCACAACACACTTCTGTGCTCTTGAATAGTTTGAGGAACAGAGGAGTGGAGGCAGAGCGGAGGAGTTGAATGTAATTAAACTAGTTGATATATCGGAGAGTAAAGTGTCCTCGACTTTTGATGATGTTTGTACACACCAATGTGCTGTATGATTGTGCATGTACCACTTCCCCTGAAGGAGGCAGTCAATGAAAGAATGCATGCGTGTTTGTGTGTGTGTGTGTGTGTGTGTGTGTGTGTGTGTGTGTGTGTGCAGTGTGATGATCTGTGTTCATAAAAAAAGTGCCGCAGGAGTCTCTATCGCTCTGAGACAACAGGCATGAAAGACACAGGGAGCAAGGGAGTGGAGGTAGACAGGAGGAAGGAGCCAGTTTCTCATATCTGACCTGCAGCTGATCGATAGCTTATCCTGAAAGAAGCACACTGACTGCCTGCTTCGCTTCTTACTATCACTTCCTCCTGGCTTCCATGGAGACATATTCTCCCAAAACAAATTATGTGTGGAAACACATTTGTGAAAGGGCTCAATTGTAAAAAAAAAACAAAAACAAAAAAAAAGATACAGAATGAAAACGCATTTCTGTGAAAGCATAATAGATTTTGAGCCCAGGTTACAATTACAACCCACCATTTATGTCGATATAGCTGAGACATGACATTTTGACTGTAAAAAGGCAATTCCTACTCAGCCTGAAGCCACTCAAATATTAAAATACAAATATTAGCCTTATCTTATTAACTGGGAAAGTCTGACTTGCCTTGAGCTATAAGCTAGCAGCAAGGCTTAAGGGTGGCAATGCCAGTCAATTATAAGAGCAAACTCTTAATGCATTTGGTTGAATATATCACTTTTCCTTCGGCAGGACCAGCAGACCAAATTTTCGCATGTCCCCGAAGAATATCAAATAGTAGTTTTCCATACAGTGATGAGAGCCGAGAAGTAGAAGTTAACTGGATGTAACAGTTATGTAAGTATGTGTGTTGCCTGTTGTCGCTCTGTATGGAACATGGTCCAGCTTTGCGGGGTGTCATCAACTGGTACAATCTGGCACTCATCTAAAGATCGAAATCTACACCATAGATATCTATGGCAGGACTCCCGCTAACTCCATGTGTGAAGCATACGTCTGAATTAACATATCAGTGGGACTTCAGCAGCTGCTTTACTATTAGATGTTTCCTACTTAGATGTTTCACTTTTACGTAATTTGCTCAATCTTTTTTTTCCCCTTTCTTCTGCGGAAAATAAAATGTTTTTGTCCAACTGCGTGAGAAAGGATCAGGATGGAGAGGAAGCTGTCTTCTCAGGTAACAGGTGGGGATTTCACATTCTGCTGTAAGTAGGGCAGAGAGTGAGATTCACATCATGAATTAAATAAAAGCAAGAACGAACAAAACATTCCTCTTCTCTATCTATCCACACGATGACCTATTGATTCCCCCGTTTCTCCAGTCCAAGCATCATTGTGTTTGCTTGTATCGCAGTAATCGAATGTATTTATGGGTAATCCCTTTTGCTGAAAGGTGTTCTGTGTGTGTGGAAAATGTTTTTCTCAGTGTGTGATAAGAGACTGGAGGATCCAGCTCAGCGCCCGAGGTGGGGTTTATCACTGCCTCTGAATCTGAATAGCACACAGGAGATTCACAGCACATTATCCTGAAAGAGGTGTATCCTGTTTGCCTCCTCTCTCTCTCTCTCTCGTTTTCTCTTTAAATCTTATAAACATTTCCGTGTCCATTCAGGAATCTTTCAACTTGCATCAATAGGTGTATGCACTTTCTTTTCAAACACCATAACGGTTGTTTATTGCTGGTTGTATCTCTTATTAAGCTCCACATAAAATCCAACTGTGTCTTCGTTCTCTCCACTGCCTGAAGAAAATACCTTCATCTTGCTTTACTGCTGTTTCTGTCCTTTATATTCTTTTCGTGTCTGTGTAGCTGAAACAATTCATACACGGTTCAGATTAGGAAGTGGCTATGGAATTCAGAGAAAGTATTAAAACAATTAGTGGTAAATAGACACAGAACTCTTGCTACTGTTAGTAGTTTCTGATACTAATACAACAAATCATTGTTTATCGCTCATTTTATTTGACAGTGATTTATATCCGATATTCATGCCAGGTGCTTAAACCCGACCTGGAGTCCTTCCACAACAGCTTGGGTCATAGAAGTGAACGAGCGACAGTCGCTCTACACTCACTTTAGGCCTCACAGCGAAATAAAGAGAGATGAGTGGGAGTCCGGAGAAGAGAAATTGGATTGTGCAGACAGTGAGTGTCAAATGTAACAAGAGATGTATTTCAACACTTTAAAGCTATATAGGGAGTGAAGAGTGAAATGAGAGAGGAAGCACTCAGAGTATCCCCAAGCCATCAAAAGAAGAAATAAAAGAAGAGAGAGAGTGCTCAAGGGATATAGTGTAATGATCTAAAGAAAATGGGATAGGTAGAGTTGGTATAAGTGGTCTCTATCGACTGTTGGAGGAGAGAGAAATGGAGAAGTGGACAGGCAATACAAAGAGAAATGAATAAGTCCTCAAAAGCAACAGCGGAGTGACTAACGCAGAGAGTGACTGAGAGAGAGGGATCGGTTATGGCGGGAATAAACACTGGACGGAGGGATGAAGGAGAAGAGCCAGATAAATGAAGAAAGGGCTGGAGTCTCCAGAGGATTGTGTTTGGAAAAGGGCAACATGCTACAGATCCACTTCTGCCTGAGGAAGAATGATATTTCGGAGGTGAAGGCAGATAATGTTTAGCTGTTGTGATCCTGATCTTTCTTTCTCTGCACCAGACCTGCTGGAATGAAGAAACACTCAAATGTTATCGGTCTGCGCTTGCCAAAGGGCTTTCCACACGCACACACAAATCAGCCGGGATAGCCACCCAGATAATATTAGCTGTCTTCTCAGTTCCTTTAGCTGGACTCCACTATTAATGGCTGAAATGACGTGACATTCTCAAACTATAATCATGAAATACTGTTGATTCACTCCACTGTGTATGTGGTTGTGAGTGTGTCAGATTGCATGTAGAAAGATGTGCTTTTTCACAAAACAGACTAAGATTTGAAATAACACCTGGTACAGCGGTATTCCCCCCTCCTACCCAGACATCTTTGTGGAATATCCAAACACCACTATCCATCTGGTTTGCCAAGAATTATTGACTTTTGGCTGTCTCAGTGTTAGAGAATGCTGCTTTTGCTTATAGCTTTGTTACGGCCTTCACAAAGCAACAATAGAAAGACATTGGCAGTTAAATGCAGCGAGGAATTGAATATGAGACGGATTGTTTTATTTTTTTGTAGTATCAGCACAATATTGAACCAGCTCTCTTTTCTGTTACATTTATTGGATTGTTTGTGGAAATGTTGAAAATGCCTTTAATCCTCAGAAGGCCTCCCACTCCAGGACAATGGTTGATTCTTTATTTTCACAACTGAGGACACACTTTTAAAGCCATCACAACACACAGTATCTCTCCCTCCCTCTCTGTCTTTTATTTCTCTTTCTTTATCATGCGGCTCCTGTATTTTCTTCCCTCCTCGCTGCTTCCAGCTGTTTATCAGCAATTCTCAGTGACAGTGTGAGTGATATTTACCCTTGTTTTCTCCCCGGTGAGTGTGGTCTGCAGTGACGCAGAGCAGCACAATGGCGTCGACAACGTGATGTGATGTTAACAGCGACCCCAATCTGTTTTCTTTAACGTCAACGTGATGCAACGATACTTAGCTTTTCCATCACACTTGAGGTGAGGGACCAAAGGGGAGATCAAGGGAGGAAAAGTTGAGTAAAGAAGGAAGAAATATAAAAAAACTGAGTTGTGTTGTTGACTCCAGCTGCTGAAAAGGGAGTGGAAGGTAGAATGAGAAATTAAGACCGTGGAGTTGATGCAAATTGATGGAAATACGTTGTGGTGCTCCAGTTTTCAGAATATTAATGTGCAGACTTGAAGTGAGATTGATGGAAAGAGGGAGGGTAAAAAGGAGGAGAAGAGGTACTAAAACAAGGAAAGCAGGCAGGAAAGAGGTGACTGTGCGGAAAATCAAGGGAGTGGGAGAAGGAATGAGGGATGGGGGGACGTTTGGTGCTCAGAGATAGATTGACAGAATTTATGGGCATTGAACAGATTGTTGTAATGGACGTAACGAATAAATCATCTAACCTTGTGTGTTCTTTGGCCCTGGTGTTAGATGAAGGTCATTGGATAACATGGCTCGATCACATTGAGCGACAGCTGTCACATGCCCAGACTAAACAAACAGATCTGTGTCATTTGGAGTTGATGAACGGGCACCTGCAAGCTATATTGTATGCAGGATGTGTGGCTGTTGCCACACATCAATAGTTGAATATAGTTGAAATATAGACGATCATATGTAACTTTTACAGTAACAAGCAATTGTTTTTTCATTTAGTTCTACTGTTTCCATCTCGTCTCATACATTTACTTTCTTTTAGCTAAATGTCTTGCTCAATCCCATCAGCCTTGGTTTTGTTCCCTGTTGTCATCCTTTGTGTTTTCTTTCTTTCCCTTTCAACAGCACTGTTTGTTTGCACACGAATACAGAACGGATACTCACCACAAACCAAACCTGTTGCTACGCAGTCCAGTCAGGCAAAGTTTGCCTTTGTTGTTGTCTTTTTTTTGCCTACATTGGCTCCCATTTGTCTGGCTGTCTTTCAGAGTTAGTACTTTGATCCAGTTGGACTGCTGTGTGATTGTCTTCTCTCTGCCACAACAGCCTGCAGAGCCTCTCTTTATATTAAATTCTGTAGATCAGAGTAACAAGTGCACTCTCTGAGAGACAAGACGACTACACCAAGACGTGGGGGTGTACATGTGATGTGTGATGATTAGTTAGAGAACAACTTGACTATTAAAACTTTGTCTGAATATGTTGCTGAACGTATGGCTCATACTGATTCCTAATAGTACTTCATAATCAGTCTTTCAAGTTTGAGGTTTTTAAAAAAACACAAAGAAAGTATCTTTTGTTCTGCCACCTCCTCACCCAATTTTATATAACACACAGTTTAGTAGTATCAGCAAAACTGAGTGATATTTATAGCCCAATATCACAAATCAGTGTGCTTTACAATCTGTACAACAAACGACACCTTGGGCCTTGGACCCTCGCTGCGGACGAGGAGAAACTCAAGCGAAAAAAGACTAACGTAGAAAATTGAAGAATCATTCAAATGAACTGAGGGATCATTCTTCAAAGATGGACAGACATGCAATATGTGTTGTGTGCAGAGTAATAACATGATTAATTAACAAAATACACAATCCATAAGTAAAAAATAAGGCATATGATGTCAACATATATTTAAAAAATGTGGATCATATACGTCAAACAGCTTCCAGGTGTCGCCAAACTGATGGAGCCGGAGCAACACGACCTACTCTACACCATGTGACCTGGAATTAGGACTGGACAGACAACACATAAGAAGCAACATTTTCTGGTTTTAGTTCAAATTCTGCAGTGTTCAGAACCATCTGACAACTTGTAGTACTAGAACATGGCGACAACAAAACATTACAATAATCCACAAAGACATGATTTAGGATCTCTGCATCAGTCATGGATAAAAAAAAGACCAGATTTTAGCTATGTTGCGTGGGTGAAAAGAAGGCGATTTGTATGTGCTGATCAAAAGAGGGGGTCATAATTTTAAGCGCACAAAACTCTGCCCTAAAAACCAAAGGCTTGACTTGGACTCGCACTAAGTGACAGGAAGCAACTCTGTTATTGTATTTGCTAGTAAAATTGCCTCAGTCATATTCCCCTCTTATGCTATCATCTCTCAAGACTGTCAATTAAAAACATAGAACTTATCATTGACCTTTTCTAAACCTTGGCTAAGCCCTCTTAAGAGACGCACATAAAGGGAAACGGCAGAAAATGCTCTTATCTCTTGGCTTTGAAAAGAGGACACATAAATGCAGCAGCAGGATTGTGTAAAGAGTAACATGAACTAACTTGCTCACCAGGTACATTTCATTATTCTCTAAAACTAGCCTTTTAACTTCATTTCAATCAACATGGACACTCTATTCTCTCAACCGGTAGTAAAAATGTGAGTATATTTTTTACATTTTTACTCAGTTAAGTTGAAAAAAAACAGCATTAAAGTGTTCTCTGTAGCATGAAGGACGGTGAACATCGAAAACAAAAATGTGTGTAAAAATGCTGCACAGGTAGAGATAGACGACTAATGCATGGGAATAATAATAAACTAGAATTTGCAATTACATTGATCAGCCGCCACCAGCAGCGGAGCCGCTGGAACCCCGTGTGTCATTTCTCGTCTGGTTTATTTTAAATGGGACCGCTCTCAGTAATTGAGTGCGATTGCAGGTGTGCCTCAGGCTGCAGTTACAGCCGATGTGTTAACGAGAACAGCAGAATGTGAAGAGTTTCTGTTTTTAAAAATGTCAATTAATTGCAGTGGCATGTTGAACCTAATGGTCCTCACACACACATGCAAAGATGCACGCACACTCTTCATGTGAGACCTGATATGCTTTGCCTCACATATAAAATATAGTGTATATAACATATTTAACACTTGCGTTAACACAATATTTAATCATTTTAGTCTTTAAATAATACGGGACAATAATACATTGAGTGGAAGCTTGGAAGTGGAAGAGGTAATGTTTACATTTTTTACATTTGTGATCAACAACTTTAATTCAACAGTTAGCTTGTGATCAATGCAGTCATGTGATGCAGAGAAAACGTGTTGTGCGATTTGTCTTCAGTGCGATCTCGTAGTAGGTAGTACTGTATGCAGTGCAGACTGAAATAGATACTATCACACTCTGTGATAATACTTTAAGTCTCTGGATTAGATAGATGCAAACAGCACACTACAGCAGTCTGGAGCTTACTAACGTAACGTGAATGTTTCCTGAGGTCTCCCTGGAACTGGAGCGAGCACGAGTCTTGCTCATGTAATTAAACCACGGGCTTAGTAAGAGAAATTAATAAGAGGAAATAAAGTTGCCATTATTGTATTGGCTTTCGTTGAGACATCTAGAAACAAAAGTAACGCTAGATGACTACTGTCAAAATTAACAGCTAGCATTATTAACTAGCTGCAAATGGTGGTCTCAACCCATCTTGATTGAACGAACCTTGAGCTTTGCCCTCCTAACCTATTGTGACAACTGATGATAGCTGACAGTTCTCGAACATTATTATGTCATAGAGTTCTACTGTGCATTCTATTCCGTCACTTACTCTAGAGCTGCACTTCTGCTGTCAAGCACAGTTCCCTCCTGAGTTACCAATTTGTCTAGGTCGGTGTAACTTGCGTCAATTACTTTTGTTTTTTTGCCAATCTTTTTCTGTCTTTGCAAACTTCCTGCCACCTGTACTGTCAATCATGCTGAGAACCTGGTTTAGGTGCATGTCATTTTTAATTTTGACTTCTGCACTTTCTCCAAGTGAATCGATACATTAGAACTTGAATCTTTAACTCGCTTTAAGACTTGAAACTCAAACAGTCAGTGAAGAGATGAAAGCAGTACTAAATATCATGGCCGCTCAGTAAACTCTCACTCCTTCCCCTAGCCCTAGTTGGGGTAATGAATAGCTGTGTGGCCTAGCTGTTGTGCATTGACCCAATAAACGTAAGGCAAGTACAGCTTTCAGGTAGGGGAGAATCTTATTACAGATGCCTGCTGTGCTGTTAGCAGCAAAGTGAGCTGGGTCAGACTTTCACAGCTCATGCATGAGCCTAAAAATAGGTAGTATGTCCCCACCCGGAGCAGCTGGGTCTGCAGCCAGCTGAGCTTTTTTTTCTGTGCAATGTAATTATAAATGTTCCTCTGGTGCTTTTGCTTATTTAGGACGGAGATACTGCGGAAATGTGTGTTGAAGTTGTGGTTACTGTGTCTGTCTTTGAATGTGCACTTCTGATAAACTAGATTTGGACCAAATGGACCACATTCTCCCCTCCTCTTCTGCTTTTTCAGCATCTTTTTTTCACATTCTCTGTGTGGAAACAATGACAGAAAGCTTGTTGTTGCTGAACAAGTGCACCTGATTTGATCCTTGACAGGTGGAAACGCTCTTTAGTTGTTGTTTCTTCCTATGACTCCTCTACCTCTCCTCGTGCTGATGGAAAGCTCTCAGATCTCCCAATACTTTAAGTCATAATGCAACAATACAACATTCATGTAGAGGAACAAGATGCTGCACTTGTTTGTGTATTGCTTCTGCTAACAGTGTATCTGCAATTCTAGTTTCTTGCTCTTTTGTCGTCTATTTTACAAATGATTACCCAGCATGCTAGGGGAAGGGGAAGCAACATGAAACCAGTTGGAATTGGTAAAATGAAGATATTTATTGACAAGGAACTTAGAAGTACAAAGACAAATGAAGAGGCAAACGAAAAAAGGGACAAAGAGTGGATGCTGTTCAAGAACAATACAACCAAAAGAAGAATCTTAAAATAAGAGCTACTGCTATTTTAACAAGAAGAAACACTCATTC